>NC_091283.1:223082950-224282950 GCF_032444005.1 Ranitomeya imitator
GCAGCGTCGGTCACCCTGACCGAATACCACAGGTGGCGTCACAAACATATCCCTTTAAGGACCTCTCCCTTTAACAGGGACGTCCCATGGGCCACGGACTGGGTCAGCCACCATGACATCCCCCTGAGAACCGAAATTCCCAGTACCGAGTACCCCGCTGCCCATGGGGGCGCTCCAACGTACTATCCCGTCAGTGGTCATACGGGCCGACCCCACCTCGACGGGATAGTACGTCATATGGGATTAAGGGGTTAAAGTAGATAATAGATCGATAGATAGATATAGAAAAAGAAAACACAGCAGTGGTTGATGCATGCTTTGGCCAATTTATGCGCTAAAAACCTTCATTTATGCAAGTACATCTTTCTGTGTAATAACACAGTTTAGATTTAACGTATTCAGAGTTTGCATATATCTTGGCTCATATAGAGTGCTGCTTAGTTTTCTTTTTCTATATTATGTGGTTATTGCAGCTGCCACCTGTTTACACTTAGGAGGTGCTGGTCAGGTTTTTTCTCTAGATAGATAGATAAAGAACCAGCAATTCAACAGCTGCGTACAGTAAATTCACAGCAGGACCTTACAGGATAGAATAGATGGATTACATACAGTAAATACACATAGAATAGATAAATATATAGATGTCATTGACATATATGTGCATATATACAGTGGGGGAAATAATTATTTGATCCCTTGTTGATTTTGTAAGTTTGCCCACTGACAAAGACATGAACAGTATAATTTTAAGGGTAGGTTCCTTTTAACATTGAGAGATAGAATATCAAAAATAAAATTCAGAAAATCACATTGTATAAATTATATAAATTTATTTGCATTATTTGTTCTGGCTACTACAGACCAGTTAGACTCCTAATCAACTCGTTACCTGCATTAAAAACAGCTGTCTTACATAGTCACCTTTATAAAAGACTCCTTCCCACAGACTCAATTAATCAGTAGGACTCTAACCTCTACAACATGGGCAAGACAAAAGAGGTTTCTAAGGATGTCAGGGACAAGATCACAGACCTGCACAAAGCTAGAATGGGCTACAAAACCATAAGTAAGACGCTGGGTGAGAAGGAGACAACTGTTTGTGCTATAGGAAGAAAATGGAATAAATACAAAATGACTGTCAATCGACATCGATCTGGGCACAATGCAAAATCTCACCTCGTGGGGTATCCTTGATCACGAGGAAGGTGAGAGATCAGCCTACAACTACACAGGGGGAACTTGTTAATGATCTCAAGGCAGCTTGGACCACAGTCACCAAAAAACCATTGGTAAAACATTACGCTGTAAAGGTTTATAATCCTGCAGTGCCCGCAAGGTCCCCCTGCTCCAGAAGACAAATGTGCAGACTAGGGTTGAGCGAAACGGGTCGAACATTTTCAAAAGTCGCCGACTTTTGGCTAAGTCGGGGTTTCATGAAACCCGATCCGACCCCTGTGCGGGGTCGGCCATGCGGTACGCGACTTTCGCGCCAAAGTCGCGTTTCAATGACGCGAAAAGCGCCATTTCTCAGCCAATGAAGGTAAACGCAGAGTGTGGGCAGCGTGATGACATAGGTCCTGGTCCCCACCATCTTAGAGAAGGGCATTGCAGTGATTGGCTTGCTGTCTGCGACGTCACAGGGGCTATAAAGAGGCGTTCCCGCCGACCGCCATCTTACTGCTGCTGATCTGAGCTTAGGGAGAGGTTGCTGCCGCTTTGTCAGAAGCAGGGATAGCGTTAGGCAGGGTCCATTAACCACAAAACCGCTTGTGCTGCAGCGATTTGCACTGTCCAACACCACCCTCGGTGTGCAGGGACAGTGGAAGTTTTTTTTTTTTTTTTTTTCCCCTCAGCGCTGTAGCTCATTGGGCTGCCCTAGAAGGCTCCCTGATAGCTGCATTGCTGTGTGTACGCCGCTGTGCAAACCAACTGCTTTTTTCAAAGCACAAATCCTCTTGTTCCTTCCTTTCTGCACAGCTATCTTTTTTGTTTGTCCACACTTTTTATTTCATTTGTGCATCAGTCCACTCCTTATTGCTGCCTGCCATACCTGGCTGAGATTACTGCAGGCAGGGAGATAGTAGCTGCCTGCCATACCTGGCTGAGATTACTGCAGGCAGGGAGATAGTAATTGTAGGACATTCCCTGTTTTTTTTTTTTTTTTTTTTTTGGTGGGAGATTAAGATTGGCAATTTGGCATTTCTGCTAGAGTGCCATCCCTGTGTGTGCCATCTCTCTCACATAGTGGGCCATAGAAAGCCTTTTCATTTTTCTGTATTTTTTTTTGTGGGGTGTATAAATTCTCCCTGATAAAAATACAGTGGGAGATTAATATTGGCCTTTGGGCTTGTGTGCCAGTCCTGAGTGTGCCATCTCTCTCACAAATAGTGGGCCATAGAAAGCCTATTTATTTTTTTTTTTGGTTTTATAAATTCTCCCTGAAAAAAAGGGAGATTAATATTGGCCTCTGGGCTTGTGTGCCAGTCCTGAGCGTGCCATCTGTGCCAGCCCTGAGCGTGCCATCTCTCTCACAAATAGTGGGCCATAGAAAGCCTATTTAATTTTTTTTTTTGTTTTATAAATTTTCCCTGAAAAAAGGGAGATTAATATTGGCCTCTGGGCTTGTGTGCCAGTTGTGAGCGTGCCATCTGTGCCAGTCCTGAGCGTGCCATCTCTCTCACAAATAGTGGGCCATAGAAAGCCTATTTAAATATTTTTTTGGTTTTATAAATTCTCCCAGAAAAAAAGGGAGATTAATATTGGCCTCTGGGCTTGTGTGCCAGTCCTGAGCGTGCCATCTGTGCCAGCCAGCCCTGAGCGTGCCATCTCTCTCACAAATAGTGGGCCATAGAAAGCCTATTTAATTTTTTTTTTTGTTTTATCAATTTTCCCTGAAAAAAGGGAGATTAATATTGGCCTCTGGGCTTGTGTGCCAGTTGTGAGCGTGCCATCTGTGCCAGTCCTGAGCGTGCCATCTCTCTCACAAATAGTGGGCCATAGAAAGCCTATTTAAATATTTTTTTGGTTTTATAAATTCTCCCAGAAAAAAAGGGAGATTAATATTGGCCTCTGGGCTTCTGTGCCATCTGTGCCAGTCCTGAGCGTCCCATCTCTCTCACAAATAGTGGGCCATAGAAAGCCTATTTTATTTTTTTTTTGGGTTTTAGAAATTCTCCCTGAAAAAAGGGAGATTAATATTGGCCTCTGGGCTTGTGTGCCAGTTGTGAGCGTGCCATCTGTGCCAGTCCTGAGCGTGCCATCTCTCTCACAAATAGTGGGCCATAGAAAGCCTATTTAAATATTTTTTTGGTTTTATAAATTCTCCCAGAAAAAAAGGGAGATTAATATTGGCCTCTGGGCTTCTGTGCCAGTCCTGAGCGTGCCATCTGTGCCAGTCCTGAGCGTCCCATCTCTCTCACAAATAGTGGGCCATAGAAAGCCTATTTTATTTTTTTTTTGGGTTTCAGAAATTCTCCCTGGAAAAAAAAAGGGAGATTAATATTGCCCTTTGGGCTTGTGTGCCAGTACTAAGCGTTCCATCTCTCTCTCTCTCTCAGTCAGTGGGCCATAGAACGCATATTTTTGGTTTTATTTGTTTTCTAAATTCTCCCTGAAAAAATCATTTTATTTTATTTGGTTTCTAAATTCTTCCTGATAAAATCATATTTTTTTTATTATTTTTATTTCTAAAGTCTCCCTGAAAAAAAAAAAAAAAAAACAACCAAAAAAACAGTGGGAGATTAATATTGGCCTTTCTGCTTGTGTGCCAGTCTTGACTCCTGGGTGTGCCATCTCTCTCTCTCTCTCTCTCTCTCTCTCTCTCTCTCTCTCCAATTGTGGTCCATAGAAAGCCTATATTTTTTTTCCTTGATTTGGGTTCTAAAATCTACCAGAGAAAATAACTACATCAATCATTGGTAGAAAAATATTGGCCTCTGGGTTTGTGTGCCACTCCTGACTCCTGTGTGCGTCATCTCTCAGTCAGTGGGCCATAGAACGCCTATTTTTGTTTTTATTTGTTTTATAAATTCTCCCTGAAAAAATCATTTTATTTTATTTGGTTTCTAAATTCTTCCTGATAAAATCATATTTTTTTTATTATTTTTTTTTCTAAAGTCTCCCTGAAAAAAAAAAAAAAAAACAGTGGGAGATTAATATTGGCCTTTCTGCTTGTGTGCCAGTCTTGACTCCTGGGTGCGTCATCTCTCAGTCAGTGGGCCATAGAACGCCTATTTTTGGTTTTATTTGTTTTATAAATTCTCCCTGAAAAAATCATTTTATTTTATTTGGTTTCTAAATTCTTCCTGATAAAATCATATTTTTTTTATTATTTTTTTTTCTAAAGTCTCCCTGAAAAAAAAAAAAAAAAAACAACCAAAAAAAACAGTGGGAGATTAATATTGGCCTTTCTGCTTGTGTGCCAGTCTTGACTCCTGGGTGCGTCATCTCTCAGTCAGTGGGCCATAGAACGCCTATTTTTGGTTTTATTTGTTTTATAAATTCTCCCTGAAAAAATCATTTTATTTTATTTGGTTTCTAAATTCTTCCTGATAAAATCATATTTTTTTTATTATTTTTTTTTCTAAAGTCTCCCTGAAAAAAAAAAAAAAAAAAACAACCAAAAAAAACAGTGGGAGATTAATATTGGCCTTTCTGCTTGTGTGCCAGTCTTGACTCCTGGGTGTGCCATCTCTCTCTCTCTCTCTCTCTCTCTCTCTCTCTCTCTCTCTCTCTCTCTCCAATTGTGGTCCATAGAAAGCCTATATTTTTTTTCCTTGATTTGGGTTCTAAAATCTACCAGAGAAAATAACTACATCAATCATTGGTAGAAAAATATTGGCCTCTGGGTTTGTGTGCCACTCCTGACTCCTGTGTGCGTCATCTCTCAGTCAGTGGGCCATAGAACGCCTATTTTTGTTTTTATTTGTTTTATAAATTCTCCCTGAAAAAATCATTTTATTTTATTTGGTTTCTAAATTCTTCCTGATAAAATCATATTTTTTTTATTATTTTTTTTTCTAAAGTCTCCCTGAAAAAAAAAAAAAAAAAAAAACAACCAAAAAAAACAGTGGGAGATTAATATTGGCCTTTCTGCTTGTGTGCCAGTCTTGACTCCTGGGTGTGCCATCTCTCTCTCTCTCTCCAATTGTGGTCCATAGAAAGCCTACATTTTTTTTCCTTGATTTGGGTTCCAAAATCTACCAGAGAAAATAACTCCATCAATCATTGGTAGAAAAATATTGGCCTCTGGGCTTGTGTGCCACTCCTGATTCCTGTGTGCGTCATCTCTCACTCAGTGGCCCATAGAAAGCATATAGTTTGTTACATTTGTTTTCTAAATTCTCCCTGCAAAAATCTATTTTTTTTTTTTGGGGGGGTTTCTAAAGTGTTCCTGAAAAAAATAAAAATAAAAAAAAAATAATAGTGTGACATTAATATTAACATTTGTGCTTCAGTGACAGTCCTGCGTGTGGGGCATCTCTCTAATTTGCAGCCACCAAAAAAAGAGTGTGTAACATTGGGCCTGATTTTCGCTGTGGTCTCACCAACCTGTAAAGGGGTAGCTAAATCATACTGAAGTTATAGCTCACCGTGTAAGTTGTGTGACTGCAACAAATAACGTTAGTTTGGTTACGTTTTTAAAACAATGAGGAAGTCTAGTGGAAGAGGTCGTGGCCGGGGGCGTTCATTGTCAGCTGGTAATGAGGGTAGTGGTAGTGGTGGAGCATCAGGTGGTCGTGGGGGAAAAAATATTGCACCTAAGTCTGGAGCTGTGGAGCCAGGTTCGTCGTCCGGCTACACAAGGCCTCGAACGCTCCCTTTTCTGGGATTAGGAAAACCGCTTTTAAAGCCGGAGCAGCAAGAGCAAGTTTTGGCTTATCTTGCTGACTCAGCCTCTAGCTCTTTTGCCTCATCTCGTGAAACTGGTAAAAGTAAAAGCAGCGCGTCGTTAGTGGATGTTCACGGTCAGGGACAAGTCACTTCCTTGTCCTCTTCAGCAAAAACAACAACAGAGAAGAATGCAGCAGGCGACACAACGGGTTACTCCATGGAGCTCTTTACACATACCGTCCCTGGCTTAGAAAGTGAAGCAGTTAACAGTCCATGCCCATTACAAATTGAATCTGACATGGAGTGCACTGACGCACAGCCACAGCCAGACTACTATGCTGGTCCTTTGACTCAGACCACAACATTGCCCTCGCAGGGTGCTGATCAAGAATCAGACCCTGATGAGACTATGTTGCCCCATCACGAACGCTATACCACCGAACGACACGGTGACACAGACGAAGTTGCGCAGGAGGTACAAGAAGAGTTATTAGATGACCCAGTTCTTGACCCCGATTGGCAGCCATTGGGGGAACAGGGTGCAGGCGGCAGCAGTTCTGAAGCAGAGGAGGAGGAGGGGCCGCAGCAGGCATCAACATCGCCACAGGTTCCATCTGCCGGGCCCGTATCTTGCCCAAAACGCGTGGCAAAGCCAAAACCTGGTGGAGGACAGCGTGGCCATCCGGTTAAAGCTCAGTCTGCAATGCCTGAAAAGGTATCCGATGCTAGAAAGAGTGCAGTCTGGCATTTTTTTAAACAACATCCAATTGATCAGCGCAAAGTCATCTGTCAAAAATGTTCTACTTCCTTAAGCAGAGGTCAGAATCTGAAAAGTCTCAATACTAGTTGCATGCATAGACATTTAACCACCATGCATTTGAAAGCTTGGACTAACTACCAAACGTCCCTTAAGGTTGTTGCACCCTCGGCCAATGAAGCTAGTCATCAACGCAACATCCCTTCCGGCAGTGTAGGACCACCATTTAGCGCACCACCTGCTGTATCTGTGCAGGTATCTTTGCCAGGCCAAAGCAGTCAGGGTCAGGGAATCACCAGTTTCGTAGTAGGAAACACTGCATCTAGGGCACCGGCGGCAACAATACCATCTCCCACCGTCTCTCAGTCTGCCATGTCCACCGGCACCCCCGCTAGTTCCACGATCTCCAGCTCTCCAGTCCAGCTCACCCTACATGAGACTATGGTTAGAAAAAGGAAATACTTAGCCTCGCATCCGCGTACACAGGGTTTGAACGCCCACATAGCTAGACTAATCTCGTTAGAGATGATGCCCTACCGGTTAGTTGAAAGCGAAGCTTTCAAAGACCTGATGGACTACGCTGTACCACGCTACGAGCTACCCAGTCGACACTTTTTTTCCAGAAAAGCCATCCCAGCCCTCCACCAGCATGTTAAAGAGCGCATCGTCCATGCACTCAGGCAATCTGTGAGCACAAAGGTGCACCTGACAACAGATGCATGGACCAGTAGGCATGGCCAGGGACGTTACGTGTCCATCACGGCACACTGGGTAAATGTGGTGGATTCAGGGTCCACAGGGGACAGCAAGTTTGGGACAGTTCTGCCTAGCCCACGGTCTAGTAAACAGTTGTCTGTAGCCGTTCGCACCCCCTCCTCCTCCTCCTCCTCGTCCTCCTGCAGAAGCAAGAGCTCGTCCACAGACCGCAGTCGCACAAACACTCCATCCGCACCTGCCACTGTTGCACACCAGGTCTCCCATTATGGGGCAGCTACTGGCATACGTCAGCAGGCTGTATTGGCTATGAAGTGTTTGGGCGACAATAGACACACCGCGGAAGTTCTGTCCGAGTTCTTGCAGCAAGAAACGCAGTCGTGGCTGGGCACTGTAGATCTTGAGGCAGGCAAGGTAGTGAGTGATAACGGAAGGAATTTCATGGCTGCCATCTCCCTTTCCCAACTGAAACACATTCCTTGCCTGGCTCACACCTTAAACCTGGTGGTGCAGTGCTTCCTGAAAAGTTATCCGGGGTTATCCGACCTGCTCCTCAAAGTGCGTGGACTTTGCGCACATATCCGCCGTTCGCCTGTACACTCCAGCCGTATGCAGACCTATCAGCGTTCTTTGAACCTTCCCCAGCATCGCCTAATCATAGACGTTGCAACAAGGTGGAACTCAACACTGCACATGCTTCAGAGACTGTGCGAACAGAGGCGGGCTGTTATGTTTTTGTGGGAGGATACACATACACGGGCAGGCAGTAGGATGGCAGACATGGAGTTGTCAGGTGTGCAGTGGTCGAAGATTCAAGACATGTGTCAAGTCCTTCAGTGTTTTGAGGAATGCACACGGCTGGTTAGTGCAGACAACGCCATAATAAGCATGAGCATCCCCCTAATGCGTCTGCTGATGCAAAGTTTGACGCACATAAAGGATCAGGCGTCTGCACCAGAGGAAGAGGAAAGCCTTGATGACAGTCAGCGATTGTCTGGTCAGGGCAGTGTACATGACGAGGTACCGGGCGAAGAGGAGGTGGAGGATGAGGAGGATGATGGGGATGAGTATATTTTTAATGAGGAAGCTTTCCCGGGGGCACGGGAAATTGGTGGCGTGGCAAGGCCGGGTTCTGGTTTTTTGAGGGACACAAGTGACGTAGATTTGCCTGCAACTGCCCCTCAACCAAGCACAACCGCAGATTTGACAACGGGAACTTTGGCCCACATGGCGGATTATGCCTTGCGTATCCTCAAAAGGGACACACGCATTACAAAAATGATGAACGATGACGATTACTGGTTGGCCTGCCTCCTTGATCCTCGCTATAAAGGCAAATTGCAAAATATTATGCCACATGAGAACTTGGAACTAATATTAGCAACAAAACAATCAACTCTTGTTGACCGTTTGCTTCTGGCATTCCCTGCACACAGCGCCCGTGATCGTTCTCACACGAGCTCCAGGGGCCAGCAGACCAGAGGTGTTAGAGGGGCAGAAATCAGAAGTGGCGTTGGACAGAGGGGTTTTCTGACCAGGTTGTGGAGTGATTTTTCTATGACCGCAGACAGGACAGGTACTGCAGCATCAATTCAAAGTGACAGGAGACAACATTTGTCCAGTATGGTTACAAACTATTTTTCATCCCTTATCGACGTTCTCCCTCAACCGTCATTCCCATTTGATTACTGGGCATCCAAATTAGACACCTGGCCAGAATTGGCAGAATATGCATTGCAGGAGCTTGCTTGCCCGGCAGCTAGTGTCCTATCAGAAAGAGTATTCAGTGCTGCAGGTTCAATACTAACAGAAAAAAGGACTCGTCTGGCTACCCAAAATGTAGATGATCTAACCTTCATTAAAATGAACCACAACTGGATTTCAAAATCTTTTGCCCCACCCTGCCCGGCTGACACCTAGCTTTCCTATGAAAAGGTCTTGCCTGTGGACTATTCTGAATGACTTTTCCAATCTCGTAATTTTCTTCACCTGATTGTCCAGCATACGACATGTTTCCACCTCACGAAATGGCCAAACTCCCCACACGGGGCCGTGCTATCGCCACTTTGCGCTTGGACCCTTGAGAGTGCTGTTTGTCTGAAGAGGTGGGTGTGGCCGCTTTTGGTCGACGGCACTGCCACTGGGTCCCTCATAGTACAATAAAGTGTCTCTGGCGGTGGTGGTGCGCACCCAACGTCAGACACACCGTTGTAATATGAGGGGCCCTGTGCCTGTACCGCCGGCCACAAGACAGTTCCCCCCCCCAGCTCAAACAGTGCTCTACCACTAGCAAAATTATCTCTCACAGCTTCACCAATGTGTAGTCTAGCCGCTGACATCCTTCAATGCCTGGCACTGACAATACCATTGTTTTGACATTTTTGTTATGTTAGGCCTTCGAAGCCTGTCTGCGGTCCCTTCTTTCTACAACTACTACACTGACCAGGCCACTGCTGGCCGTGTTACCCTGGAACCAATTTAAAAGTGCCTACAGTCAGCCCAATTTTGTTATGTTAGGCCTTCGAAGACTGTCTGCCGTCACTCCTTCCACTAGACTTCCACTGACCATACACTGCTGCCCATGTACCCCTGGAACCAATTTAAAGTGCCTACAGCCAGCCCAATTTTGTTATGTTAGGCCTTCGAAGCCTGTCTGCGGTCACTCCTTCCACTAGACTTCCACTGACCAGACCACTGCTGCCCGTGTACCCCTGGAACCAATTTAAAAGTGCCTACAGCCAGCCCAAGTTTGTTATGTTAGGCCTTGGAAGCCTGTCTGCGGTCACTCCTTCCACTAGACTTCCACTGACCAGACCACTGCTGCCCGTGTACCCCTGGAACCAATTTAAAAGTGCCTACAGCCAGCCCAAGTTTGTTATGTTAGGCCTTGGAAGCCTGTCTGCGGTCACTCCTTCCACTAGACTTCCACTGACCAGACCACTGCTGCCCGTGTACCCCTGGAACCAATTTAAAAGTGCCTACAGCCAGCCCAAGTTTGTTATGTTAGGCCTTGGAAGCCTG
The DNA here is from genome assembly GCF_032444005.1 of Ranitomeya imitator. Classification (NCBI taxonomy): domain Eukaryota; kingdom Metazoa; phylum Chordata; class Amphibia; order Anura; family Dendrobatidae; genus Ranitomeya; species Ranitomeya imitator. The sequence goes on from NC_091283.1 coordinate 223,093,275, forward strand.
TCTGCGGTCACTCCTTCCACTAGACTTCCACTGACCAGACCACTGCTGCCCGTGTACCCCTGGAACCAATTTAAAAGTGCCTACAGCCAGCCCAAGTTTGTTATGTTAGGCCTTGGAAGCCTGTCTGCGGTCACTCCTTCCACTAGACTTCCACTGACCAGACCACTGCTGCCCGTGTACCCCTGGAACCAATTTAAAAGTGCCTACAGCCAGCCCAAGTTTGTTATGTTAGGCCTTGGAAGCCTGTCTGCGGTCACTCCTTCCACTAGACTTCCACTGACCAGACCACTGCTGCCCGTGTACCCCTGGAACCAATTTAAAAGTGCCTACAGCCAGCCCAAGTTTGTTATGTTAGGCCTTCTAAGCCTGTCTGCGGTCCATTCTTTCAACTACTACTACACTGACCAGGTCACTGCTGCCCGTGTACCCCTGGAACCAATTTAAAATTGCCTACAGCCAGCCCAATTTTTTTATTTTAGGCCTTCGATGCCTGTCTGCGGTCCATTCTTTCAACTACTACTACACTGACCAGGTCACTGCTGTCCGTGTACCCCTGGAACCAATTTAAAATTGCCTACAGCCATGTGTTATTATTTTAGGCCTTCGATGCCTGTCTGCGGTCACTCCTTCCACTAGGCCTCCACTGACCACACCACTGCTGTCCGTGTACCCCTGGAACCAATTTAAAATTGCCTACAGCCATGTGTTATTATTTTAGGCCTTCGATGCCTGTCTGCGGTCACTCCTTCCACTAGGCCTCCACTGACCACACCACTGCTGTCCGTGTACCCCTGGAACCAATTTAAAATTGCCTACAGCCAGCCCAATTTTTTTATTTTAGGCCTTCGATGCCTGTCTGCGGTCCATTCTTTCAACTACTACTACACTGACCAGGTCACTGCTGTCCGTGTACCCCTGGAACCAATTTAAAATTGCCTACAGCCATGTGTTATTATTTTAGGCCTTCGATGCCTGTCTGCGGTCACTCCTTCCACTAGGCCTCCACTGACCACACCACTGCTGTCCGTGTACCCCTGGAACCAATTTAAAATTGCCTACAGCCATGTGTTATTATTTTAGGCCTTCGATGCCTGTCTGCGGTCACTCCTTCCACTAGGCCTCCACTGACCACACCACTGCTGCCCGTGTACCCCTGGAACCAATTTAAAATTGCCTACAGCCAGCCCAATTTTTTTATTTTAGGCCTTCGATGCCTGTCTGCGGTCCATTCTTTCAACTACTACTACACTGACCAGGTCACTGCTGCCCGTGTACCCCTGGAACCAATTTAAAATTGCCTACAGCCATGTGTTATTATTTTAGGCCTTCGATGCCTGTCTGCGGTCACTCCTTCCACTAGGCCTCCACTGACCACACCACTGCTGTCCGTGTACCCCTGGAACCAATTTAAAATTGCCTACAGCCATGTGTTATTATTTTAGGCCTTCGATGCCTGTCTGCGGTCCATTCTTTCAACTACTACTACACTGACCAGGGCACTGCTGGCCGTGTACCCCTGGAACCAACATCAGAAAATATAAAAATAAGTATTTTGCTTATAAAAAAGAAAATACTGGTGAGATATCAAATGCAGACATTTTAACATTAAAAACAAACACACAACTCTAATCTGGTACAGTACTAAAAATGGCCACCAGCTACAATTACTTTCTCCTGCAAGTAGTTAACTGAAAGTTTTTTTAAATTGAAAACACACATATGGCATCCACCGAGTGTTGTCCTGTCGCGTCTTCTTTATATTATTGCCGAGAAGATGCAAAATAATGAAAATAATAAAATCATTAATTACCAAAATAATAGAGAAAGTCAACACCACATTGCAAATAAACATTCATTCCAAATAAAGAAGCAGGGCGCGTCCGAGGGTGAGTATATACCTAATAAGAATATAATCACCCTCGGACGCGCAATGCTTATTTCCAACAGCCTTCCTTCCTAAGAATCAGCCCTTCCGTCGTGTAGAGAGACGTTGTGTTACACTCCAAGGTGTTCCCCAGGTTGCCTTTCCTGAGCTTCGATCTTCCGGCTCTCGTTTAGTAGTTCTTGGAAACTACTCTGCATTAGGCCTTCAAATTGGGTATGGGGTGTAGAGAGATGGTGTGTTCCACTCCAAGGTGTTCCCCAGGTTGCCTTTCCTGAGCTTCGATCTTCCGGCTCTCGTTTAGTAGTTGTTGGAAACTACGCTGCATTAGGCCTTCAAATTGGGTATGGGGTGTAGCGAGAGGGTGTGTTACACTCCAAGGTGTTCCCCAGGTTGCCTTTCCTGAGCTTCGATCTTCCGGCTCTCGTTTAGTAGTTCTTGGAAACTACACTGCATTAGGCCTTCAAATTGGGTATGGGGTGTAGAGAGAGGGTGTGTTACACTCTAAGGTGTTCCCCAGGTTTCCTTGCCATTGCTTCGGTCTTCCGACTCTCGTTTAGTAGTTGTAGAAAAGTACACTGCATTAGGCCATACAAAATGGGTATGGGGTGGAGAGAGATGGTGTGTTACACTCCAAGGTGTTCCCCAGGTTGCCTTTCCTGAGCTTCTATCTTCAGGCTCTCATTAAATTGTGGTTAAATGGAACAACTGCATTTGGCGTACTAGTTGGTTTGGGGCCTACTATCGGTGTCTGCCACTCCTTGCTGTTCTCCTCCACTGAACAAAGCTGTGCCGCCTGTTTACTACGGTTGCCAATTTTGAACTGCATTTCGACTACTTACTGATTTGGCCCTACTCTCTGTGTCAGCCTCTCATTCCAGTTGTCCTCCACTGCAATGCCCCCTGGTTATTCCTGTGTTACCAATTTTGAACTGCATTTAGCCCACTTTCTTCTTTGGGCCTATATCTGTGTTTCCACTTCATCGTGCCCATTGCCCAGCCAGTGATAGATGAGTCTGCTGGTACATTGACCCATAACGCAACATTCCCCGTGCACGCTACACAACAACATTGTGACCCTGCTGAAAGTCAGGTTGCTCTTCCCGCATACCATACCACCTTACACGGGGACAAAGAGGAAGGTGCAGATGAAAGTGCAGGTTCCTTCATCAGGTGGGGGGAGGAATACTAGTTGGCGACGTCACTGGCACAGGGCCTCTCATAGTACGCAAAAGTGTTGCTGCCGGTGGGAGGCGCCCCCGCCGTGCAAACACACCGCTGTACTTTGAGGGGCCCTGTGCCAGTGCCAATGCCAACGAGTGGGCCCCCCCTGCTTGCTCAGGTTCACAGCACTTGCAAAGTTGAAATACTTACCTCTCCCTGCTCCACTGCCGTGACGTGGTCCAGATTTCCTGGGCCCACTAATTACTTGAACCAGCCCTACCCCCCACAACTTTAGCCAAATGACCCCCAATTTCAAATGCCTTCCAATTATTATAAGGTAAATTACGCTTGACAAGCTTCATTAAGAAGAATGGATGGTTTTGACATTAAAATGGCCACTCTAGGTGTTTTCCTGGCCCCCACTCACTGCCGACTATGCTGCCCCATTGACTTGCATTGGGTTTCGTGTTTCGGTCGATCCCGACTTTACGTCATAATCGGCCGATTTCACTCGACCCGACTTTGGACATAGTCGGGTTTCGCAAAACCCGGCTCGACTCTAAAAAGGTCAAGGTCGCTCAACTCTAGTGCAGACCCATCTGAAGTTTGCCAATGAACACCTGGAAGATTCTGTCAGTGATTGGGAGAAGGTGATGTGGTCAGATGAGACAAAATTGAGGTCTTTAGCATTAACTCAACTCGCGGTGTTTGGAGGAAGAGAAATGCTGCCTATGACTCAAAGAACACCATCCCCACAGTCAAGCATGGAGGTGGAAACATTATGTTTTGGGGGTGTTTCTCTGCTAAGGGCACAGGACTACTTCACCGCATCAGTGGGAGAATGGATGGAGCCATGTACCGTAAAATCCTGAGTGACAACCTCCTTCCCTCCGCCGGGACATTAAAAAAGGGTCGTGGCTGTGTCTTCCAGCAAGACAATGGCCCAAAACATGACTGTTCAAGTCTTTGTCAGTGGGCAAACTTACAAAATCAGCAAGGGATCAAATACCTATTTCCCACACTGTATATAATATAAATATAAATATATATACTGTATATATATATATTTATATATATATATATATACACACACACACACAGTGCCTTGCGAAAGTATTCGGCCCCCTGGAACTTTTCATCCTTTTCCCATATATCATGCTCTAAACATAAAGATACCAAATGTAAATTTTTGGTGAGGAATCAACAAGTGGAACACAATTGTGAAGTTGAATGAAATTTATTGGTTATTTTAAATTTTCGTGGAAATTCAAAAACTGAAAAGTGGGGCGTGCAATATTATTCGGCCCCTTTACTTTCAGTGCAGCAAACTCACTCCAGAAGTTCATTGTGGATCTCTGAATGATCCAATATTGTCCTAAATGCCTAATGATGATAAATATAATCCACCTGTGTATAATCATGTCTCCGTATAAATGCACCTGCTCTGTGATAGTCTCAGGGTTCTGTTTGAAGCACAGAGAGCATCAGGAAGACAAAGAAACACAACAGGCAGATCCGTGATACTGTTGTGGAGAAGCTTAATGCTGGATTTAGTCACAAAATGATTTCCAAAACTTTAAACATACCAAGGAGCACTGTGCAAGCGATCATATTGAAATGGAAGGAGTATCCTACCACTGCAAATCTACTAAGACCCGGCCGTCCCTCTAAACTTTCATCTCAAACAAGGAGAAGACTGATCAAAGATGCAGCCAAGAGGCCCATGATCACTCTGGATGAACTGCAGAGATCTACAGCTAAGGTGGGACAGTCTGTCCATAGGACAACAATCAGTCGTACACTGCACAAATCTGGCCTTTACGGGAGAGTGGCAAGAAGAAAGCCATTTCTCAAAGATACTCATAAAAAGTGTTGTTTAAAGTTTGCAAGAAGCCACCTGGGAGACACACCAAACATGTAGAAGAAGGTGTTCTGGTCAGATGAAGCCAAAATCGAACTTTTGGCAACAATGCCAAACGATATGTTTGGCGTAAAGGCAACACAGCTCATCACCCTGAACACACCATCCTCAAAACATGGTGGTGGCAGCATCATGGTTTGGGCCTGCTCTTCTTCAGCAGGGACAGGGAAGATGGTTAAAATTGATGGGAAGATGGATGGAGCCAAATACAGGATCATTCTTGAAGAAAACATGTTGGAGTTTGCAAAAGACCTGATACTGGGACGGAGATTTGTCTTCCATCAAAACAATGATCCCAAAAGGAAAATCTACAATGGAATGGTTCACAAATAAACATATCCAGGTGTTAGAATGGCCAAGTCAGAGTCCAGACCTCAATCCAATCGAGAATCTGTGGAAAGAGCTGAAAACTGCTGTTCACAAACGATCTCCATCAAACCTCACTGAGCTCGAGCTGTTTGCCAAGGAAGAATGGGCAAGAATTTCAGTCTCTCGATGTACAAAACTGATAGAGACATACCCCAAGCGACTTGCAGCTGTAATCGCAGCAAAAGGTGGCGCAACAAAGTATTAAGTTAAAGGGGCCGAATAATATTGCACGCCCCACTTTTCAGTTTTTGAATTTCCATAAAAGTTTAAAATAACCAATAAATTCTGTTCAACTTCACAATTGTGTTCCACTTGTTGTTGATTCTTCACCCAAAATTTACTTTTTGTATCTTTATGTTTGAAGCATGATATGTGGGAAAAGGATGAAAAGTTCCAAGGGGGCAAATACTTTTACAAGGCACTGTATATAATGGGTGTGGAAAGTATTCATGCCAATTTAAATTTTTCACTCTTTGTTCCATTGCAGCCATTTGGTAAGTTCAAAAAAGTTCATTTTTTTCTCATTAATGTACACTCTGCACCCCATCTTGACTGAAAAATACTGAAATGTAGACATTTTTATAGATTTATTAAAAAAGAAAAACTGAACTATCACATGGTCATAAGTATTCAGACCCTTTGCTCAGTTTTGAGTAGAAGCACCTTTTGAGCTAGTACAGCCATGAGTCTTCTTGGGAATGATGCAACAAGTTTTTCACACCTGGATTTGGGGATCCTCTGCCATTCTTCCATGCAGATCTTCTCCAGTTCCGTCAGGTTGGATGGTGAACGTTGGTGGATGCCATTTTCAAGTCTCTCCACAGATACTCAATTGGGTTTAGGACAGGGCTCTGGCTGGGCCAGTCAAGAATGGTCACAGAGTTGTTCTAAAGCCACTTCTGTGTTATTTTAGCTGTGTGCTTAGGGTCATTGTCTTGTTGGATGGTGAACTTTCGGCCAAGTCTGAGGTCCAGAGAACTCTGGAAGAGGTTTTCATCCAGGATATCTCTGTACTTGGCTGCATTCATGTTTCCTTCAATGACAACCAGTCGTCCTGTCTCTGCAGCTGAAGAACACCCCCATAGCATGATGCTGCCTCCACCATGTTTCACTTTTGGGATTGTATTGGGCAGGTGATGAGCAGTGCTTGGTTTTCTCCACACATACCACTTAGAATTATCAGCTAAAAGATCTATCTTCATCTCATCAGACCAGAGAATCTTATTTCTCATAGTCTGGGAGTCCTTCATGTGTTTTTTTTTAGCAAACTCTATGCAGGCTTTCATATGTTTTGCACTGAGGAGAGGCTTCCGTCAGGCCACTCTGCCATAAAGGCCCGACTGGTGGAGGGCTGCAGTGATAGTTGACTTTGTGGAACTTTCTCCCATCTCCCTACTGCATCTCTGGAGCTCAGCCACAGTGATCTTGGGGTTCTTCTTTACCTCTCTCACCAAGGCTCTTCTCCCACGATTGCTCAGTTTGGTTGGATTGCCAGGTCTTGGAAGACTTCTGGTGGTCCCAAACTTCTTCTATTTAAGGACTATGGAGGCCACTGTGCTCTTAGGAACCTTGATTTCTGCAGAAATTCTGTTGTAACCTTGCCACAATTCTGTCTCTGAGCTCCTTGGCCAGTTCCTTTGACCTCATGATTCTCATTTGGTCTGACATGCACTGTGAGCTGTGAGGTCTTATATAGACAGGTGTGCACCTTTCCAAACCAAGTCCTATCAGTTTAATTACACACAGCTGGACTCCAGTGAAGGAATAGAACCATCTCAAGGAGGTTCACAAGGAAAAGGACAGCATGGGACTTAAATATGAGTGTCTGAGCAAAGGGTCTGAATTCTTATAACCATGGGGTATTTCAATTTTGTCTTTTTTATTAAATTTGCAAAAATTTCTACATTTCTGATTTTTTCAGTCAAGATGGGGTGCAGAGTGTACATTAATGGGATAAAAAAAATTTTTTGAATTTACCAATTGGCTGCAATGAAACAAAGAGTGAAAAAATTAAAGGGGTCTGAATACTTTCCGTACCCACTGTATATAATATAGATAGAAGAAAATCTGGCAATTCAGAAGCTGTGTACAATAAAATCACAGCAGGACCCAACAGGTTAGATTAGATGGATTGCAAACAGTATATAGGAAAAAATTGCAGGCAGCACTCCATAGTTTAAAGGTGAAAAAATGTGGTTTTATTTCAAACCCATATGCTGTGGCAACGTTTCTGCTCAAAGGAGCCTTTTTCAAGCTGTGATTAACACACATGGGTAGGTTTTTATACATAGTTCTTCACAATACTTATTAATTTACATTTCATCAAAAACGTTTTAAAATACATATTCCAAGGCAATTATGTCCAGGTGCAATTACATCAGTACAAAAATCTTTTCATATAAAGTGACTCGTGCAATAAAGTGATTCATATATCAGATATAGTGCTCAAAAACATTTAATCGAGTCTAATTATACAGTGCATACATATGTGCAAAATAGGAATTACATTACACCCAGTTAGGTTTTCTCATTAGCACAAGGAGGACGCTAGAAAACACCATAAACACTAACTGCGCATGTCAGAGCGCATAACTGCTTCCACATTGGCTGCTGGCCAATCAACAGGCTTGTGTGGAAAAATCTGGGTTCGCACATGTGCAGTACCACTTTCCGGACATGTTGACACCATCTTGGATGTGGAACCACATTCTTTTATAAAGAGTGGTTCCTCATCCAAGATGGTGTCAACATGCAAACCCAGATTTTGCCACACAAGCCTGTTGATTGGCCAGCAGCCCATGTGGAAGCAGTTATGCGCTCTGACATGCGCAGTTAGTGTTAGAGAAGCTGAATATGGTGTTTTCTAGCGTCCTCCATGTGCTAATTAGACTCGGTTAAATATTTTTGAGCACTATATCTGATATACACTGTGTGCAGAATTATTAGGCAACTTAATAAAAACCAAATATATTCCCATCTCATTTGTTTATTTTCACCAGGTAAACGAATATAACTGCACAAAATTTAGAAATAAACATTTCTGACATGCAAAAACAAAACTCCAAAAAATTAGTGAACAACATAGCCCCCTTTCTTTATGATGACACACAGCAGCCTCTATCCATAGATTCTGTCAGTTGCTTGATCTGTTTATGATCAACATTGCGTGCAGCAGCCACCACAGCCTCCGGACACTGTTCCGAGAGGTGTACTGTTTTCCCTCCCTGTAGATCTCACATTTTATGAGGGACCACAGGTTCTCTATGGGGTTCAGATCAGGTGAACAAGGGGCCATGTCATTTTTTTTTTCTTTGAGACCTTTACTGGCCAGCCACGCTGTGCAGTAGTTGGAGGCATGTGATGGAGCATTGTCCTGCATGAAAATCATGTTTTTCTTGAACGATACCAAGTCGACTTCTTCCTGTACCACTGCTTAAAGAAGTTGTCTTCCAGAAACTGGCAGTAAGTCTGGGAGTTGAGCTTCAATCCATCCTCTAACCCAAAAAGGTCCCACAAGTTCATCTTTGATTATACCAGCCCATACCAGTACCCCACCTCCACCTTGCTGGCGTCTGAGTCCGAGCGGAGCTCTCTGCCCTTTACTGATCCAGCCTCTGGTCCATCCATTGGCCCATCAAGAGTCATGCTTATTTCATCAGTCCATAAAACCTTTGAAAAGTCAGTCTTAAGATATTTCTTGGCCCAGTCTTGACATTTTATCTTATGTTTCTTGTTCAAAGGTGGTCGTTTTTCAGCCTTTCTTACCTTGGCCATGTCCCCGAGTATCGCACACCTTGTGCTTTTTGTTACTCCAGTAATATTGCATTTCAAGGCGCCTCCTGCCACCGCTCCTGCCACCGCGTCTGCTGCTCTCTACACCCCGACATACTTACCCATCCCGGCGCGCTCCAGCAGTTTGCGCGCGCCTTCTGGTCTCTTCTCCTGACTCACCACTGGTCCCTGGCTCTCGTCGTGTGCGTGCCTCTCACTGCGCACTTCTTCTGTCTGGTCTGCAGACGCTCCGTTCCTCCACTCTATGATTCTGGAGGATCTTGACCCGGAAGTTCTGCAGCACTCAGTCTATTTAAGGTAACTCCTTCCCCTGCTCCATGCCTGATTGTCATTTGTCCTCATTTGACCCAGGTCCTTCTGTGCCTTGCTCTGTCCTGTGCATCCGCCATATCCTGCCTGTCCTGTGTCTCCGCCATACCCTGCCTGTCCTGTGTCTCCGCCATACCCTGCCTGTCCTGTGTCTCCACCATACCCTGCCTGTCCTGTGTTTCCACCATACCCTGCCTGTCCTGTGTTTCCGCCATATCCAGTTTGTCCTGGGCGTCCGCCATATCCTGCCTATTCTTAGTCTCAGTCATTGCCAGTCTGTCCTGTGTCTCCATTATAGCCAGTTCTGCGTCTTTTCCGCTCTTACTTCCTGTTCCTGGGTATCAGCTTCTGCGACAATAGTCTCCCTCGGGCCTGCCCCTCACACTCCCTGTATTGGGGGTGGTCCACCAGGCCAGCTCACCCTTGGGACTTTGTTGTCGTGGTTCTGCGGGTTCACTTTAGGAGTTCTAAAGATCTGACATCGCAGCTCTGAAATATGGCAAAACTGGTGGCAAATGGCATCTAGGCAGCTTCACGCTTGATTTCCTCAATTCATGGACAGTTATTTTGCACCTTTTTTGCCCAATACGTTTCTTGCGACCCTGTTCGCTATTTGCCATGAAACGCTTGATTGTTCGGTGATCACACTTCAAAAGTTGGGCAATTTCAAGACTGCTGCATCTCTTTGCAAGACATCTCACAATTTTGGACTTTTCAGAGCCCGTCAAATCTCTGTTCTGACCCATTTTGCCAAAGGAAAGGAAATTGCCTAATAATTAATCACACCTTATATAGGATTTTGATGTCATTAGACAACACCCCTCCTCATTACAGAGATGCACATCACCTGATTTACTTAAGTGTAGTTGGCTCTCAAGCCGGAACAGCTTGGAGTAGGACAACATGTATAAAAAGTATCATGTGATCAAAATACAACTTGCCGAATAATTCTGCACACAGTGTATGAATCACTTTATTGCACGAGTCACTATATATGAAAAGATTTTTGTACTGATGTAATAGCACTTGGACATAATTGTCTTGGAATATGTATTTTAACATGTTATTATGTAAGATAATAAGAACTATGTCTAAAAACCTATCCCATGTGTGTTAATCACTGCTTGAAAAAGACTAATTTAAGCCAAAATGTTGCCACAGCATATGGGTTTGAAATAAAACCACATTTTTTCACCTTTAACCCCTTAATGACCGCCAATACGCCTTTTAACTGACCTTACATATAAGAGAATATCATCCCCATACAGGTATCAATCCGGCATCTGTTGGTTGTGCACTATAGCTGACAACTTTCTGCATCAGCCACGATCAGTGTTTGCACCGTCCAAATCTGTTTAACCCCTTAGATGCTGCTGTAAATAGTGACTACATCATTATATATGGTTAACAGAGTGTGGGGGCTCCCTCTTTATCCCAATTGGTGCCCTCAGATCATGATTTTGTGGTCCTGATGTTTGCCATGGCAATTCATGACCAAATAGCGGCCTTCGAGTCTGCCGGGTGTAGTAATCTGTTCAGAAGTTAGAGGCATTTAGGTGGTAAAAATGCACATTTTCATTTTTGTCATACCACTTTGCATTAATTCCTGTAAAGCACCTGAAGGGTTAATAAATTACCTGACAGCAGTTTTTTTATATGTCAGGGGGTGCTGTTTTTAAAATGGTATCACGTTTGGGGGTTTCCCAATATATGAGACCCCTAAAGTCACTTCAAACATGGATGAGTCCCTAAAAAATAAATTTAGTAAATTTCCTTGAAAAAATGAAAAATTGCTGCTACAATTTTAAACCTCCTAAAATGCTAAAAAAATAAAATATCATTTTACAAATGGTGCTGATATAAAGCCGACATGTGGGAAATATTATTTATTAATGTTTTGCTGTGGTATGACTATCTGGATTAAAGGGATAATCATTCAAATTTTGAAAATTGCAAATTTTTTAACATTTTTCTCAAATTTTTGATATTTTTTATAAATAAACACAAAACATATTGACCTAAATTTACCATTTTCATAAAGTATAATGTGTCACGAAAAAACAGTCTCAAAATCACTGGGATTTGTTGAAGCGTTGCAGAGTTATTACCACATAAAGTGACAATGGTCAGATTTCAAAAATTTGGCTCTGTCACTAAGGGGTTAAACTAGGGAGTGCTGCTTGCAATTTTTTCCTATGTCTGGATTGAGGCAAGTCTGGGAAGTTTTGTCTGGGAGGCGTGCACCCACCTATTGGTAAAGTGCTTTTCAAATGTTCTATGTTTGCAAACAGTATATACACATAAAATAGATAGATATATAGATGTCAGTGATGCATACAGTTGTGCTCATGAGTTTACACACCTCGGCAGAATTTTTGCTTTCTTGCCCTTTTTTCAGAGAATATGAATGATAACACCAAAACTTTTTCTCCACTCATGTTTAGTGGTTAGGTGAAACCATTTAGTGACAAACTACTGTGTTTTCTGTTTTTAAATCAAAAAGACAACCCAAAACACCCAAATGACCCTGATCAAAAGTTTGCATACTCAATTTCTTAATACCGTGTATTGCCCCCTCTAACAGCAATGACTGCTTGACGTCTTTTTTGGCAGTTGTGGATGAGGTTCTTTATTTTCTCAGATGGTAAAGCTGCCCACTCTTCTTGGTAGAAAGCCTCCAGTTGCTGTAAATTCCTGGGCTGTCTAGCATGAATTGCATGCTGGAGATCTCTCCAGAGTGGCTCAATGATATTGAAGTCAGGAGACTGAGATGGCCACTCCAAAACTTTCATTTTGTTCTGCTGTAGCCAATGGCAGGTCAACTTGGCCTTGTGTTTTGGGTTGTGGTCATGTTGCAATGTCCAAGTACGTCTCATGCGCAGCTTCTGAGGCTGATGATTCAAATTTGCCTCCAGTGTTTGCTGATAATGTGCTGCATTCATCTTTCCTTCAACTTAGACCAAGTTTCCTGTGCCTTTGTAGCTCACACATCCCCAAAATATCAGCGATCCACCTCCGTCCTTTACAGTAGAAATGGTGTTCCTTTCATCATAGACCTTGTTGACCTCTCTCCAAATGTAACATTTATGGCTGTGGCCAAAAGTTCAAATTTGGTCTCGTATGTGAAGAGGTTGAAGGTTTGAGGATGTAATCCGTGCTGCCGACTAAAATTCAGGACCAAAGATATCCAAATGAAAGAAAGTGGTTTATATTTCAACGTGTTTTGAAGTTCAAGTGACTTCTTCCTCAGGAACACAACCACATGTATACATGTTCCTGAGGAAGAAGTCACATGAACTTAGAAATGCGTTGAAATAAAAACCACTTTCCTTCATTTGGATATCTTTGGTCCTGAATTTTAGTCGGCAGCACGGATTACATCCTCAAACCTTCAACCTCTTCACATCTGATATGGTCGCCAACAGACCCGTGGATCTGCTGCAGCTGATATTCTCAGAGATCTATATGTTATTACATTAGATCTATCAGGTTAGTGCAATTTTAGTAGATCACTTATTTTGTCCATCGGATAAGACCCTATGTGCGCTGATTTCTTCTACAATTACGTTCTCAATTTTGGTCTAATCACTCCAAATTACCTTTTTCCAGAAGTGTTGAGGTTTGTCTCTGTGCTGTTTTGCGTATTGTAGGTGAGATACTTTGTGGCATTTGCACAGTAATGGCTTTCTTCTGTGACTCCACCATGCAGCCCATTTTTTTTCAAGTGCCTCCTTATTATGCATCCTGAAACAGCCACACTCTAGTTTTCAGAGAGTCCTGTATTTCAGCTGATGTTATTTGTGGGATTTTCTTTGCATCCTGATTAATTTTCCTGGCCGTTGTGGATGACATTTTTTTGGTCTACCTGACTATGGTTTTGTTTTTACAGAGCCCCTGATATTCCATTTGTTAATCAAAATGTGAACGCTGATGACTGGCATTATCAATTCTTTGGATATCTTTTTGTATCCCTAACCTGTTTTATACAATTCAACTACCTTTTCCATTGGATTTGTTGACAATTCTTTTGCTTTCCCCATGACTCACAATCTAGAAACGTCAGTGGCTGGATGAAAGATGTAAGAGTCTGTCTGGATCCCAGAAACTCACTCAGCTTTTATGCACACACACTGATTACAAGCAAACAGGTCACAGGTGAGGATGTTACCTTTAGTAGCCATTCACACCCATTTGTGTCAATGTCTGTGCATGTTATCAGGCCAAAATCACCAGGGTATGTAAACTTTTGATCAGGGTCATTTGAATATTTTGGGTTGTCATTCTGATTTTCCCACGCTCAAGAATTCATATGAGATCAGGCCGGCAGGGAGCGCAGCTTCGGTGATGTCACCACTAGTCTCTGAAGCTCCACTCCCTGCATTTCATTAATTCCCCAGTAGTTTACAACCGGAATGGTTACATTAGCACAGCTCCCGGTTGTAAACTGTATATACCCCAGATATGGATTATGGCGTGAGGCTGACTGTATGCTGGACAGGTATGGGTATATTGTTGGTTTTTTATTTTAAATTTTTTACAGGAGATCGATGGTTTCACATGGATTACCTGTAACAATAAAATGGTCAAACAGTGTTTAGGGTTTTATTTCATTAAAAGACTTTATTCTGCATGTGGGTGTTTATTTAACCCTTTACAAACTATAGGATTAATAATGGAGAGGTGTCTTATTGACACCTCTCCATTACTATACCGGATTAATGTTACCTTACAATACAAAAGTGACATTAACCCCTTATTACCCCACATGCAATGCAACAGGGCAGTGGTAAGAGAGAGAGGCTAAGTGCCAGAATTGGCGCATCCTACAGATGCGCCTTTTCTGGGGTGGCTGGTGGCTGATGGTTTTAGCCAGGGTGGGGCAATAACTATGGTCCCTCTCTAGGCTATTAATATCTGCTCTCAGTCACTGGCTTTCCCTCTCTGGCGCAGAAAATTGCGTGGGATCCCATGCCAGTTTATTCAGTGAATACATTATTTTATTAAATACATACAGGTCCCAAATTTTACACTCGCATACTACTAACAGTATTAGACACTGACATCTATAACTCTAACTGTTTTGCAATGGTTTGCTGTATGTAAACCATGTTTCCTATCCTGTCGGCTTCTGCAATGATTTTGCAGAAGCTGACTAATGAATTATATGCGATTCTACTATCTCTCTATGAAATATAAAGAAAGATATGTACAGTACATACCCAAAGTTTGGGCACACCTTCTCGTTTCAAGATTTTTCTGTATTTTCATGACTATGAAAATTGTACATTCACACTGAAGGCATCAAAACTATGAATTAACACATGTGGAATTATATACTTAACAAAAAAGTGTGAAACAATTGAAATTATGTCTTATATTCTAGGTTCTTCAAAGTAGCCACCTTTTCCTTTGATGACTGCTTTGCACACTCTTGGCATTCTCTTGATGAGCATCAAGAGGTAGTCACCGGGAATGGTTTTCTCTTCACAGGTGTGCCCTGTCTGGTTTAATAAGTTGGATTTCTTGCCTTATAAATGGTGTTGGGACCATCAGTTGTGTCGTGAAGAAGTCTTGTGGATACACAGCTGATAGTCCTACTGAATAGGCTGTTAGAATTTGTATTATGGCAAGCAAAAAGCAGTAATGAAAAACGAGTGGCCATCATTACTTTAAGAAATGAAGGTCAGTCAGTCCAAAAAATTGGGCAAACATTGAGAGTGTCCCCAAGTGCAGTGGCAAAAACCATCAAGCGCTACAAAGAAACTGGCTCACAGGAGGACCGCCCCAGGAAAGGAAGACCAAGAGTCACCTCTGCTTCTGAGGATAAGTTTATCCGAGTCACCAGCCTCAGAAATCGCAGGTTAACAGCAGGTCAGATTAGAGACCAGGTCAATGCCACACAGAGTTCTAGCAGCAGACACATCTCTACAACAACTGTTAAGAGGAGATTTTGTGCAGCAAGCCTTCATGGTAAAATAGCTGCTAGGAAACCACTACTAAAGACAGGCAACAAGCAGAAGAGCCTTGTTTGGGCAAAAGAACACATGGAATGGACATTAGACCAGTGGAAATCTATGCTTTAGTCTGATGAGTCCAAATTTGAGATCTTTGGTTCCAACCACTGTGTCTTTGTGCGACGCAGAAAAGGTGAACGGATGGACTCTACATGCCTGGCAATCACCGTGAAGCATGGAGGAGGAGGTGTGATGTTGTGGGGGTGCTTTGCTGGTGACACTGTTGGGGATTTATTCAAAATTGAAGACATACTGAACCAGCATGGCTACCACAGCATCTTGCAGTGGCATGCTATTCCATCCGGTTTGCGTTTAGTTGGGCCATCATTTATTTTTCAACAGGACAATGACCCCAAACACACCTCCAGGCTGTGTAAGGGCTATTTGACCAAGAAGGAGAGTGATGTGGTGCTACGCCAGATGACCTGGCCTCCACAGTCACCAGACCTGAACCCAGTCGAGATGGTTTGGGGTGAGATGGACCGCAGAGTGAAGGCAAAAGGGCCAACAAGTGCAAAGCATCTCTGGGAACTCCTTCAAGATTGTTGGAAGACCATTTCCAATGACTACCTCTTGAAGCTCATCAAGAGAATGCCAAGAGTGTGCAAAGCAGTCATCAAAGCAAAAGGTGGCTAATTTGAAGAACCTAGAATATAGTCTAGAATATAGAATACTGAATATATGAACACTAGAATATAGAACTGAATATTTTCAGTTGTTTCACACTTTTTTGTTAAGTATATAATTCCACAAGTGTTAATTCATATTTTTGATGCCTTCAGTGTGAATTTACAATTTTCATAGTCATGAAAATACAGAAAAATCTTTAAATCAGAAGGTATGTCCAACTTTTGGTCTATACTGTATTTTTGCAAATTTATTAAAAAAGAAAAACTGAAATATCATGCGTCTGCCTGGTTATCTACTGCGGGTACGCTATCTTTCTTGCTTGTGTTCTCCCTTGTTCCCTGGTTCCCTTTCTCTGTTCGCTCTGGTGTCTCAGCCGTACCAGCTCAGCACCTCAGCTGTACCTGCCCTGTGTCTCATCCATGCCCACCCCGTGTCTCAGCCGTACCAGCTCGGCGTCTCAGCCGTGCCTGCCCTGTGTCTTGCCGTGTCTGCTCTGTGTCTCTCCCTTACCTACCCTGAGTCTCTGTCGTATCAGCTCCATGTCTCTGCCGTGCCTTCTCAGTGTCTCAGCCATCCCATCCTTGTGTCCACTCGTGCCTACCAGTTCCTTTTATTTCTGCTAGTCATTACCATTTTCGTTCCTGTCTTGCAGCATTGTGCCACCGCTCCGTCTCTGGTCCTCCTGGTCCCATTTGCCTCCCGTATTCCATAATTTCCGTTTGTTCTCTGTTCTCATCTACCGCCTCCATACCCAAGTCTCTTCCCTCTCTTTATTTACCCTTAGTCGCCCCTTTGGCTCCAGCCGTTGTGGTTCCATCCTTCTTGGGACTGCCCCTTATGCTCCCTGTATATGGGGTGGTTCCATCAGGTCCGCTCACCCTTGGGGGCTCTAGAACTATAACCCAGAGGGTCCACATTCGGGTCTTCCCTTCGAGCCCTGATACAGCATCCATTAAACCAAATAACCCTTTTTGTCTTGAATGCCATGATGTACTACCTAGGATAGCGCTGTAGCCGAATTAATAAAATTGTATGTGTACACAACGTCTTGCGTTGCATTCGTACTTGCATTGTTTTGAATACAATAGATGCTTGAGGAAAACATTGAAGCGTCCTTTTTTAAGTCTTTTTTAGTCCTTGTGCTTAGCCTTGTATTTGTGCTTTGCCATAGATTTTTTTTCCTCATATATACCACAGTGGCGTTTTCTGAAGGATGCTGTTGATAGAACGGTCCGGAAAACTTCTTTTAGCCACTTGATGGCTTTTGAAGCCTGAAGTTCTTAATAAAAGTTACAAAAGATGGAACATGTGCACCACAAGTCATTTTAACGTTGCTGAGCATATATTCAATCTTTTTGGCATTTTGTGGCGCTTGTTCAGGTGGATTCAGGCGAAACCCACCTGCAAAAGACTTTGTGTGGAGATAATCTGTAAGTACCCCCATGTAACAAAAAACATCTTGTAGAGTACTTCTGGTGTGAAAGACCTGAGATGGCTGCTGCGGAGCTCAGGAATTCTCCATTGTACTTTCATACTGTCATATTGCCCCTTAAGAATCGTCTGTGCCTTCTGAATGGTAACAATAAGCAGTGCGGTTGTGGAAGGCTTTTCAGACATTGGGGTTAACACACTAGCGACTAGTAGCATTTTGCCTAGTGTAGAGACCACAGGGTTCTCTTTGGTTCTCTCTCAGGTTTTCTCCTCTCTAAAGATTTTATAATATGTTATTAGATACGGTACATTCGTGATCTGCTTTATTCATCACCTTTCCTGATTATAGACCTATTGGTTTTGTGGTTCTCTCTTTCTGGCTTAGTCATTTAAAGAGATATTCATCTTTCAGTATTTTACAGATGATCAAGTTGATAGCAATTAAGTGTGGATGGGAATGAGGTGGGTTCTCCTTATCCACACAGCCCACACAAGGGTCAATAAATCAATAAATCCTCATTACTGGGCCTTCACTGTGCACAGCTGTTCGAGAAGTATGAAGCCTCTTAATTATTATCAATGGCTGACTGCAGTAGCAATCATTTATCCTTTGTTAAGTTTCCGAAGTATCGTATAGTAAAGGGGAGATGAACGTTATTCCACTACAGATCTGTTCTTCTCTATTCTTTGTTATATATTGTTTGATGACGTATACTATACCATCATACTTTTTTACGTTAGATTTATATTTAATATGACAGAATAATCCTCTATGTATTTGTTTCTAAAATTGGGGCATATTGAGGTCTCACCGAAGGCTGGCATTGGTGCATTGCTCTTCTGTATTACTGTAAATGAGCAGAAAACTAACAGAAAATGATCAACAATAAAACATTAAAGCAACACTAGCAGTATTTTTAGATTAGTTCTGGAGTGGTGGCACTAATCTAAGTTCCCTTCTTGTAGTATTTTACTCCCCAGCCGCTGTCTTCATCTGTTCTCAGCACCGCACCATTGTCTTCTGCAGTTTCTTACCGGATCGCTCCAGTGTTTGCTGGGCGCCGGAAGTCACTCACAACTCAATGTATATCTATGAGAGGCAGAATGAGACTAGAATGAGGCCACAACATGGCTCTCATAGACTGACACTGAGAGCTTGTGGTCATTACCTGTCACTTCTGCTTAGTCCTGAGCTGCAGTCACAAGATGGGGGATCGGAACCAGAAAAGCTGAAGACGACGGCTGAGGAGTAGCACCACTCAAGCACTGAGATAAGTAAATCTCTTTGGAGTGGTGCTTTAAGCCTCTGGTTAATCAAATTAGGACCGTAATTAAAACAAAACCATTATACACTCACCTCCTGCACTGGTGCAGTGATGTTGGTGCTGCTTTTGTCGGAGAGTAATGCGACTGGTTGTGTCACATGCCGGCTGCAGCCAGTGCATCGGCCGCTCTTTGGCTCCAATTCATTAATATTCCATTAGAGCAGACGCCTTTCCTGGTTAATTGGTGGAAGCTGCTGCCTGTGATGGTCGGCGCGTGACACAAGAAGCCACGTCACTCTCCAGTAACAGCAACACAGACATGGATGGAACGGCGCCGCTACAAGAAGTGAGTATACACTGTTTTTATATTAAAATCTACAAGAGAAAAACGTAAACGAAAACCCTGATGTAACTAAGGAAAAAAGCAAAAGTGCATTTAAATAACACAGAGTTTTTAGTAATACTGTTTTTTGATCAAAAAATAGCACAAAAGCCATCCCACCTCGTCACGGTAACTCTGATCGGGACAGTCCTACACTGTCTAATATTGAAACCTTACCATGTGTCAATGTTGACCTCAGTTTGAATAAGGGCAGACAAAAGGACTGGGCCCAAGCAGTGAAACACCAGACTGGGGAAACCTTATATAGTCTCTAGCTCAGAAACAGGGAGGCCACACCCCGGCTTGCACAGAATGCAACAATACAGAGAAAAAAAACAACAACACAAAATTGAGCTTAACGTAAGTTGGTACACATGCAGAGGTTAAACGCATGTTCACATTGGCCACAAAACATTAAAACCTACAAGAGAAAAAAGTAAACGAAAACCCTGATGTAACTAAGTAAAAAAGCAAAAGTGCATTTAAATAACACAGAGTTTTTAGTAATACTGTTTTTTGATAAAAAAATAGCACAAAAGCCATCCCACCTCGTCACGGTAACTCTGATCGGGGCGGTCCAACACTGTCTAATATTAAAACCTTACATTGTGTCAATGTTGACCTCAGTGTCAATAAGGGCAGAGTTTTTAGTATTGTTGCATTCTGTGCAAGCCGGGGTGTGGCCTCCCTGTTTCTGAGCTAGAGACTATATAAGCCTTCCCCAGTCTGGTGTTTCACTGGTTGGGCCCAGTCCTTTTGTCTGCCCTTATTCACACTGAGGTCAACATTGACACAATGTAAGGTTTTATTATTAGACAGTGTAGGACCGCCCCGATCAGAGTTACCGTGACGAGGTGGGATGGCTTTTGTGCTATTTTTTGATCAAAAAACAGTATTACTAAAAACTCTGTGTTATTTAAATGCACTTTTGCTTTTTTACTTAGTTACATCAGGGTTTTCGTTTACTTTTTTCCCTTGTAGGTTTTAATGTTTTGTGGCCAATGTGAACATGCGTTTAACCTCTGCATGTGTACCAACTTAAGTTAAGCTCAATTTTGTGTTTGTTTGTTTTTTTCACTGTTTTTATATTAATTAAGATCTGGAAATTATTAATCTGGGATTGCCCGGTTCTGGACAGCCCTCATAATTTGTTTGGCACAGTAATATTCATCTGTTTTCAATGTCTAGCTCAGTGCACTGATGACTGGGTCTTCGTGTTATAAGATAGCATTAAAAAGGTGGTCTACTAAATTGGATAGTGCCCACATCAATTTACACCTTTTAACTAAATATTTTTTTAAATACCTTCTGCTGCCATATGTGCCTGTGAGTGGCGCTATCGCTGTTCTCTCAGTCCGCATCATGTGACCCCAGCTGCAGCCGCTGATGTGTCAATTTCCGGATTTCCTGGATTCACCCCGGTCGCTCACAGGCATATATGGCAGCAGAAGGTGTTACAAAAATTCTTAGATAAAAGGTGGAAATTAATGGGGCTTTATACAATGTAGTAGACTGCCTCTTTATTTACAGTATATTAGGAAAAGGTTTTATTTATTTACTTTTATATATTTTTTCAAGGTCATGAAGTTAAGGAAACTTGCTCAGCAAATTGCCAACTGTCGGCAGAGGCTTGAGCGATCAACAGTGCTAATTAACCAGGCTGACCATCTCCTTAAAGAAAATGATCATGCAAGGTTCCTGCAAGCTGCTAAAACAGTAGTAGACAGGTAAGGGATGGAAAAAATGTAACTTTTTTTTTATAAATATTGATTCACGTGGCTTAGTCGAATGTTCAAAGACATGGTTAATTAAAAGGTATCTGGTTTGAAGGGGTCTGTGATCATGTCATTATTGGTTCCTTAAAATGTTGTAAATATCATAGGGTGAATATAGAGTAAGGAAATTTCTCCTTGTGGAAAGTGGCAAAATGGCGTAAGGAGACATGTAAGTCATGCAATGCTCCTATTGGCCTTTAAATATTCATGCTGCCTCTTCAGAGAGGAAGAGGACAGAAATCCTAGTGCAACATATTGGAGCTAGCAATCCTAAAAGTCAGTATCAACCCTTTAAAAGGCAGTGCTAGATTGCTGAGGGTAAAAATCCAAACCGGAAATTCCATTAGTAGACACATGTTTCGATATGGTTTCCCCCAATAAGTGGCACTATAGTTCCCCCAATAAGTGGCACTAAAGTTCCCCCAATAAGTGGCACTAAAGTTCCTGTCTTTTTTTCGCTCTAAAATGGCTACTTTCATATGAAATTTCCCAGAGGAGCTGTCACACACACTGTGGGAAGACTTAAGTGCAACATAAAGCGATGGGGGGAAGGAAGCCCAGACACTTGGGCAGGGGGAAACCTCAGGCCCCAGGAACACTTAGGGCACTCGATGATCTTTTATCAGGCCCCTGAGCAGGTTCTCAGGGACCGCATTCTTGGGCAAGGAGCTGTATTTTCATTGCCACAAGATCATTAATTTCTTCTTGCTCTGTTAGCACACACATGCAGTGTTCACTACTGAACACTGAAGGGCATGCAATGAAAGATTATGTCCTGAAACCAGTGCCAGAGTCAGGATGTACTTTGTGGGTGGAATTTGAACAGCCCCCGAAAGATGGTATAAATATTAGTGATGAGTGAGTGTACTCGTTGCTTGGGTTTTCCCGAGCACGCTCGGGTGACCTCCGAGCATTTATGACTGCTCGGAGATTTAGTTTTCATTGCGGCAGCTGAATTATTTGCAGCTACTAGCCAGGCTGAGTAAATGTGGGGGTTGCCTGGTTGCTAGGGAATCCCCACATGTAATCATGCAGGCTAATAGCTGTAAATCATTCAGCTGCTGCAATGAAAACTAAATTTCTTATCAGTCATACTCGGAGGTCACCCGAGCAACGAATACACTCGCTCATCTACTATATAATTGACTAAGGCAGAGGTGTCAAACTGCATTCCTCGAGGGCTGCAAACAGGTCATGTTTTCAGGATTTCCTTGTGTTGCACAGGTGATAATTTAATCACCTGCACAGAATGATTCCATCACCTGTGCAATACTAAGGAAATCCTGAAAACATGGCCTGTTTGCAGCCCTCGAGGAATGCAGTTTGACACCTCTGGTCTAAGGGTTACTTCCATCTGTCTGTCTTTCTGTCACAGATATTCATTGGTCGCGGCCTCTGTCTGTCATGTAAATCCAAGTCACTAATTGGTCGCGGCAAAACAGCCACGACCAATCAGTGACGGGCACAGTCCGGAAGAAAAATGGCTGCTCCTTACTCCCCGCAGTCAGTGCCCAGCGCCTGCATACTCCCCTCCAGTCACCGCACACACAGGGTTAATGCCGGCGGTAATGGACCGCGTTATGTCACGGGTAACGCACTCTGTAACCGCTGCTATTAACCCTGTGTGTCCCCAACTTTTTACTATTGATGCTGCTTATGCGGCATCAATAGTGTTAAAAATAATAAAAAAACAAAAAACCTGCTATTCTCACCCTCCGTAGTCCGACGATGCACTCGCGCCTGCCACCAGCTTCCGTTCCCAGAGATGCATTGCGAAATTACCCAGAAGACTTAGCGGTCTCGCGAGACTGCTATGTCATCTGGGTAATTTTGCAATGCATCATGGGAACAGAAGATGGTGGCAGCCGCGTGCGTATCGCCGGAGCTTCGTTGGATCCCAGGGGTGAGTATATAACTATTTTTTATTTTAATTATTTTTTTTTAACAGGGATATGGTGCCCACACTGCTGTATACTACGTGGGCTGTGTTAGATACTGCGTGGCTGCTATATACTACATGGCCAGTGTTATATACTATGTGGGCTGTGTTCTATGCTGCGTGGGCTGCGTTATATACTACATGGCTGCTATATACTACGTGGGCAGTAGTGTTGAGCATACCGATACCGCAATTATCGGGTATCGGCCGATATTTGCGGTATCGGAATTCCGATACCGAATTCCGATACTTCCCGCGTATCGGATACCGGAATCGGAAGTTCCCAGAATTCAAACTGAACGCAGCAGCCAATGAGGAATGATTGGAAGTGTGGGCAAATCCTGTTTAGCATGGTGGGCATGTAAGTACTGGCAAGGCTTGGATTGGCTGCTGAAATGATGTCACTCTGCACTATAAAATACGCTGCCGCCATTTTGCGCTCACTCTGCTGTGATTTCAGTTAGGGACAGGACGCTGTGTTCTCACTGAGGGCCAGTTGAGATAGCTAATTGCTTTATTTTCCTTTCCAAAGGCTAATTTAGCAAAACGCTGTGTGTTCTTCACTGTTCACCTTGCTCTTGCCTTGCAGCGCTGTTTTAACAGCGTTCTGCAAGGTCTCTGTGTGTGTGTGTGCAGCTCACTCTGTAGTCTGTGTGCAGCCATATACCCGATTGTATTCAGCTCAGGGGGGGTTCACACTGCCTCACACAGTTGTCCTTTTTTGCTCATAGTGCAGCCTGCTGCACATTTTTTCTCAAATTTCCTATTAGTGTTTTTCCACCCGCCTCCAGCTAAATTGTGGAAAAACACTACATAGGATAACCTAGAGGGGGGTTTTTGGGCCTTGCAGCGCTGTTTACGGCTGTCTGCATGGTCTCCGTGTGAGCCCAGCTCGCCCTGTAGTCTGTGTGCAGCCATAGCCGGTTGGATTCAGCTCAGGGTTCGTTACTGCCTCATACCTTGAAAAAAAATTTACTTTTTTTCAAATAGTGCAGCCTGTTTAAACTTTAAAAAATAAATTTCCTATTAGTGTTTTTCCACCCGTCTCCAGCTAAATTGTGGAAAAACACTACATAGGATAACCTAGAGGGTGTTTATTGGGCCTTGCAGCGCCGTTTACGGCTGTCTGCACGGTCTCTGTGTGAGCGCAGCTCGCCCTGTAGTCTGTGTGCAGCCATAGCCGGTTGGATTCAGCTCAGGGTGCGTTACTGCCTCATACCTTGAAAAAAAATTTCCTTTTTTTCAAATAGTGCAGCCTGTTTAAAATTTAAAAAAAAAATTCCCTATTAGTGTCTTTCCACCCGTCTCCAGCTAAATAGTGGAAAAACACTAAATAGGATAACCTAGAGGAGGTTTTTTGGGCCTTGCAGCGCCGTTTACGGCTGTCTGCATGGTCTCCGTGTGATTTAAACTAGCTCTGTAGCCCGATCTGCAAAAAAAAAAAAGTAAAGTTCACCAAACACAACTTAACACTTGTGTAGGCCACATTTGAAAAATAATAAAGTTTAGTCCACACTTTACAACATTAGTGTTTCTTACACCTGTTAGGAGGAGCATTTCAGGAATAAGCACACTAAGGCCTTAGTACTTTTCTGCTTATCTTTATCTGTCAACCAAGATGAAGAGGGCAGGGAGTAAGGCACGTGGGCGTGGGCGCGGAGCAGGGAGAGAAGGAGGGAGAGGACGTGGTGATTCTGTGCCTGCTGCGGGCGCCGGTGACTCGTCGTCACTCAGTTTCAGCAGGGAACAGTCCTTCATGCGCAGCTTTGTCGGAGAGCGCCGTGCACCGCTGCTGCGTGAAGACCAAATTGAAGCCGTTGTCGGGTGGATGGCAGCTAACGCCTCATCCTCTCAGGCACAGACCACTGGAGAGCAGCCATCTGTCTCTTCACCACCTGCCAAATTGGGCAGGCAGTCAGAGAGCCCAGGACAGGAGCCGTCTCTACTTCTGTTCTCTGAATCTCTTGGCTTGGAAACAGGGGGCCAGCCAAGCAGCATTGGAGAAATGGAAGAAGAGGCATTGTGCAGTGATGCCCAACAGCTTTGTCTCTCTGACTCTGAAGAGGCGGGTGGGCCAGTGCCTCCGGTGACCACAGCGCAGTACGCATCTGATGATGAAACTCAGGTGCCGCTTTCTGGTGCGTAATGTGCTGCCGAGACTACCCAGGAGGAGCAGTTGGTGGCAGAGGGTAGTGGATATGATGAGGTCGTTGACCCATCGTGGCATGAGGAACAGGAAGGTGGTGGGAGCAGCTCTGAGGAAGAGATTCCCCTTACGGGCCAAAGAGGGAGAGGGAGGGGGAAGACTGCGGAGCCTGTAGCCTCCACTTTGGCACCCGTTAGGAGCCTGTCTCTTTCCAAAGCCAAAAAGGGCGCTCCCAAGACTTGCAGTGCCTGGTCCTTTTTTGACACAGTTGCAGATGACATTTGTTTTGTCAAATGCAAGCTGTGCCATCAGAAAGTAAAAAGAGGGAAAAATGTCAGCAACCTCAATACCACAAATATGTGGAAACATGTGCGGACCAGGCACGCGGTGGAGTTACAGAAACAGACTGAAGATGTAGGCCAACCAACAGCGGCAGCTACCACCTCTTCAGCTCGTGTTGCCTCTTCCTCCAGCTCACGCACAGCTGGTTTGGCTTCCTCCCAGGATCGCCATGGAAGAACCTCTGGCACTGTTGTCCAGAGACCTTGTGTAATTCCACCCACAGCACCACCTTCCCAGTCATCCTCAGACTCCCAGTCTACTCTACAGCCATCGGTAGTACAGGCATGGGAGAAAAGGTGGGCATTCTCGGCCAACCACCCCCGAGCACAGGCTCTGAATGCAGGCATTGCCAAACTGTTGTCCCTGGAAATGCTCTCGTTCAGGCTGGTGGAGACTGACAGCTTCCGTGACTTGATGGCATTGGCAGTCCCACAGTACAAGGTGCCCAGCCGCTTTTACTTCAGCAGGCAAGCTGTCCCTGCCCTGCACAGGCATGTTGAGGGAAACATAAAACATGCGCTACTGAACGCCGTCAGTAGCAAGGTCCACCTCACCACAGATGCGTGGACCAGTCAGCATGGACAGGGGCGATACGTTTCCCTCACTGCCCATTGGGTTAATGTTGTTGAGCCAGGTACAGATCGTGCGAGTGGCGCAGGACGTGTCCTGCCCACTCCAAGGATTGCAGGAATCCAGTCTGTACGCATTGACTCCTCCTCTTACACAAGTTCCTCAGAATCAACTCTGCAGGAGCCGTCACAGTCCACCTCCACATGGACCCGTGAACGTTTACCTATGACCGACATGAGCACAGCCGTGGCCAAACGTCAGCAGGCCGTCTTGAAACTAGTTTCATTGGGGAATCGAAGCCACACAGCGCAGGAGCTCTGGAATGCCATCAAGCAGGAGAGCGATGTGTGGTTACTGCCAGCGAATCTCCAGCCAGGCATGGTAGTGTGTGACAATGGCCGAAATCTGGTGGCAGCTTTGGCCCTTGGCAACCTCACTCACATCCCATGTCTGGCACATGTGCTCAATTTGGTTGTGCAGAGTTTTCTGAGGGACTATCCGGATCTTGATGCCCTGCTGCACAAGGTCCGCCTAGAGTGTGCTCACTTGCGGCGTTCCAGCTTGGCAAGATCCCGCATTGCTGCTCTGCAGCGCCAATTCCGCCTTCCGGAACACCGCATCATATGTGACCTACCTACCTGGTGGAATTCCACGTTACATATGTTGGAGCGGTTGTGTGAGCAGCAGCAAGCAGTTATGGAGTACCAGCTGCATCAGGCGCAAAGAAGTCGCAGTCAGCGCCGATCAGACTTCACAACCACAGAGTGGGCCACTATGAAGGACGTCTGCCAGGTTTTGCGTCCTTTTGATTATTCCACGCGGGTGGCAAGTGCAGATGATGCACTAGTCAGCATGACTGTCCCCCTTATCTGCCTGCTTCAGCAAACTTTGCAAGGGTTAAGGGATGATGTTGTGGAAGAGGTGGAGGATGAGGAGTCACCTTTTCCATCAGCTTCTGGCGAGTCAGCGCCACGTGGATCCTCACAAAGGGGTACGCAGGGGCCAATTTGTGAGGAGGATGAGGAGGAGTCAATGGAGGAGGAAGAGCTCCGTCCAGAGGAGGGAGCGACACAATTGTCCAGTGGTCAGTGTGTACAGCGAGGGTGGGGTGCTGACGAGCGGGCAGAGATCATGTCTCAAGCAGGGGACAGCGTTTCTGGGCCAGTTGGCACTCTGCAGCACATGGTGGATTTCATGCTGCAGTGCCTGAGAAATGACCGCCGCATCGACCACATTCTCAACATGCCTGATTATTGGGTGTTCACCCTCCTCGATCCTCGCTACCGGGACAACGTCCAAAACCTCATCCCAGCGTTGACCCGGGAGCGTAAATTGCGGGAGTACCACGACACACTGGTGAATTCCATCATCTTCTCCTGTCCAACTGAGAGGAGTGCTGCTAGTGCTTTACAAAGCAGCTCAGTGCGTCGAGGCAGTGGGGGAGGCTCTGCCCAAAGAGGGAGCAGAAGCAGTGCCTCTGCCCAAGGCAAGCCCAGTATGGCACAACTCTGGCACACTTTTGTGTGCCCGCCCCAAATGTCTACACCATCACCGGCGGCTTCAGTCAGCAGGAGGCAACGGTTCCGTCAGATGGTGACAGACTACATGGCTTGCCCTCTTACTGTACTCCCAGACGGCTCTTCCCCGTTCAAGTTTTGGGTCTCTAAGCTGGATACATGGCCAGAGCTAAGCCAGTATGCATTGGAGGTGCTGGCTTGCCCTGCCGCTAGTGTCTTATCGGAACGTGCCTTTAGTGCCGCAGGTGGTGTACTAACAGACCGTCGCATGCGACTGTCCTCCGATAACGTTGACCGGCTTACTTTCCTGAAAATGAACCAGGCCTGGATCTCGCAGGAATTTGCCACTCCTCTGCCTGATTAAGTAATTGGGTGTCATTCAGGTCTCCTGCTGTGTTCATCTTTCTACCACCTGAACTGCTATTCCTGAGCTCCAACACCGCCAGTTGCGGCTCAGAAGTGCAGGCTGCACAGTAAAAACATACAACCCAGTGTTATTGGGTTTCAGTAATGTCAGCTGATCCCCAGCTGTGTAGCCGGCAATGTGTCCTGCGACCGCCACGCTGACACAACAACCTAAATGTAAGGGAACCTGTTCCCCCCCCCCCCCCGTCGTTTGTTACTGAAAGAGCCATCTTGTGCAGCAGTAATGCTGCACAAGGAAAAGGTAGCTCTTTTGGTTTAGCTCCTTGCACACGCAGAACTTAACACTTATAAAATGTGTTCACTGATACCGTTATACCGTCCCGGAGCTGGGACTTTCCTTCGTAATGTGACGCAGCACAGCCGTCATTCCTACCCCCTTGGTGCCATGCGCTGCCTCCTCAGCGTTGTTTTAAGCTGTCACGGAGCCTGCGCTGTTCTGTTATCCCTTGGGCATGCCCTATTTGCGCTGCCTGTCTTCTGACATAATTTGGTGTCAGGCTGGCTGCGCCTGTGCGGCCGCGCTGCCCAAGATCCCGCCTCGCAGTGTCTTCTGATTGGGTCACACTGCGGGCCTGGGATCCATGGGCATGCGCAGTGCATATCTCCCCCTCGGGCTCTCGCTCATTTTCCTCTGCCTTCTTTAGACTGTGCGCCGTCAGCTGATCCCTAATAGCATGCCACGGCCGTGACACCGCACAGTCTGAAGAAGAGGGAAGGAGGGGAGTGAGAGTCGAGTATATGCACTGTGCATGCCCATGGATCCAAGGCCCGCAGTGGGATTACATTAGACATAGTAACATAGTAACATAGTTAGTAAGGCCGAAAAAAGACATTTGTCCATCCAGTTCAGCCTATATTCCATCATAATAAATACCCAGATCTACGTCCTTCTACAGAACCTAATAATTGTATGATACAATATTGTTCTGCTCCAGGAAGACATCCAGGCCTCTCTTGAACCCCTCGACTGAGTTCGCCATCACCACCTCCTCAGGCAAGCAATTCCAGATTCTCACTGCCCTAACAGTAAAGAATCCTCTTCTATGTTGGTGGAAAAACCTTCTCTCCTCCAGACGCAAAGAATGCCCCCTTGTGCCCGTCACCTTCCTTGGTATAAACAGATCCTCAGCGAGATATTTGTATTGTCCCCTTATATACTTATACATGGTTATTAGATCGCCCCTCAGTCGTCTTTTTTCTAGACTAAATAATCCTAATTTCGCTAATCTATCTGGGTATTGTAGTTCTCCCATCCCCTTTATTAATTTTGTTGCCCTCCTTTGTACTCTCTCTAGTTCCATTATATCCTTCCTGAGCACCGGTGCCCAAAACTGGACACAGTACTCCATGTGCGGTCTAACTAGGGATTTGTACAGAGGCAGTATAATGCTCTCATCATGTGTATCCAGACCTCTTTTAATGCACCCCATGATCCTGTTTGCCTTGGCAGCTGCTGCCTGGCACTGGCTGCTCCAGGTAAGTTTATCATTAACTAGGATCCCCAAGTCCTTCTCCCTGTCAGATTTACCCAGTGGTTTCCCGTTCAGTGTGTAATGGTGATATTGATTCCCTCTTCCCATGTGTATAACCTTACATTTATCATTGTTAAACCTCATCTGCCACCTTTCAGCCCAAGTTTCCAACTTATCCAGATCCATCTGTAGCAGAATACTATCTTCTCTTGTATTAACTGCTTTACATAGTTTTGTATCATCTGCAAATATCGATATTTTACTGTGTAAACCTTCTACCAGATCATTAATGAATATGTTGAAGAGAACAGGTCCCAATACTGACCCCTGCGGTACCCCACTGGTCACAGCGACCCAGTTAGAGACTATACCATTTATAACCACCCTCTGCTTTCTATCACTAAGCCAGTTACTAACCCATTTACACACATTTTCCCCCAGACCAAGCATTCTCATTTTGTGTACCAACCTCTTGTGCGGCACGGTATCAAACGCTTTGGAAAGATCGAGATATACCACGTCCAATGACTCACCGTGGTCCAGTCTATAGCTTACCTCTTCATAAAAACTGATTAGATTGGTTTGACAGGAGCGATTTCTCATAAACCCATGCTGATATGGAGTTAAACAGTTATTCTCATTGAGATAATCCAGAATAACATCCCTCAGAAACCCTTCAAATATTTTACCAACAATAGAGGTTAGACTTACTGGCCTATAATTTCCAGGTTCACTTTTAGAGCCCTTTTTGAATATTGGCACCACATTTGCTATGCGCCAATCCTGCGGAACAGACCCTGTCGCTATAGAGTCACTAAAAATAAGAAATAATGGTTTATCTATTACATTACTTAGTTCTCTTAGTACTCGTGGGTGTATGCCATCCGGACCCGGAGATTTATCTATTTTAATCTTATTTAGCCGGTTTCGCACCTCTTCTTGGGTTAGATTGGTGACCCTTAATATAGGGTTTTCATTGTTTCTTGGGATTTCACCTAGCATTTCATTTTCCACCGTGAATACCGTGGAGAAGAAGGTGTTTAATATGTTAGCTTTTTCCTCGTCATCTACAACCATTCTTTCCTCACTATTTTTTAAGGGGCCTACATTTTCAGTTTTTATTCTTTTACTATTGATATAGTTGAAGAACAGTTTGGGATTAGTTTTACTCTCCTTAGCAATGTGCTTCTCTGTTTCCTTTTTGGCAGCTTTAATTAGTTTTTTAGATAAAGTATTTTTCTCCCTATAGTTTTTTAGAGCTTCAATGGTGCCATCCTGCTTTAGTAGTGCAAATGCTTTCTTTTTACTGTTAATTGCCTGTCTTACTTCTTTGTTTAGCCACATTGGGTTTTTCCTATTTCTAGTCCTTTTATTCCCACAAGGTATAAACCGCTTACACTGCCTATTTAGGATGTTCTTAAACATTTCCCATTTATTATCTGTATTCTTATTTCTGAGGATATTGTCCCAGTCTACCAGATTAAGGGCATCTCTAAGCTGTTCAAACTTTGCCTTCCTAAAGTTCAATGTTTTTGTGACTCCCTGACAAGTCCCCCTAGTGAAAGACAGGTGAAACTGCACAATATTGTGGTCGCTATTTCCTAAATGCCCGACCACCTGCAGATTTGTTATTCTGTCAGGTCTATTAGATAGTATTAGGTCTAAAAGTGCTGCTCCTCTGGTTGGATTTTGCACCAATTGTGAAAGATAATTTTTCTTGGTTATTAGCAGAAACCTGTTGGCTTTATGGGTTTCACAGGCTTCTGTTTCCCAGTTAATATCCGGGTAGTTAAAGTCCCCCATAACCAGGACCTCATTATGGGTTGCAGCTTCATCTATCTGCTTTAGAAGTAGACTTTCCATGCTTTCTGTTATATTTGGGGGTTTGTAACAGACCCCAATGAGAATTTTGTTACCATTTTTCCCTCCATGAATTTCAACCCATATGGACTCGACATCCTCATTCCCTTCGCTAATATCCTCCCTTAAAGTGGACTTTAGACAAGACTTTACATAGAGACAAACCCCTCCTCCTCTCCGATTTTTACGATCCTTTCTAAACAGACTGTAACCCTGTAAGTTAACTGCCCAGTCATAGCTTTCATCTAACCATGTCTCGGTTATTCCCACTATGTCAAAGTTACCTGTAGATATTTCTGCTTCTAGTCCTTCCATCTTGTTTGTCAGGCTTCTGGCGTTTGCGAGCATGCAGTTTAGAGGATTTTGTTTTGTTCCAATCTCCTCACTGTGGATTGTTTTAGAAATGTTCTTACCTCCCTTCTGAGTATGTTTTCCTGGGTCGTCTTTGTTCGAGTCTAATGTTTTTCTTCCCGTCCCCTCTTCTTCTAGTTTAACGCCCTCCTGATGAGTGTAGCGAGTCTTCTGGCGAATGTGTGTTTCCCAGGTTTGTTGAGGTGTAGTCCGTCTCTGGCGAGGAGTCCATCATACCAGTAATTCACACCGTGGTCCAGGAATCCAAATCCTTGTTGTCTGCACCATCGTCTTAGCCAGTTGTTTGCATCAAGGATCCTGTTCCATCTCCTGGTGCCATGCCCGTCTACTGGAAGGATAGAAGAAAAAACTACCTGTGCATCCAGTTCCTTTACTTTCTTCCCCAACTCTTCAAAGTCCTTGCAGATTGTCGGTAGGTCCTTCCTTGCCGTGTCATTGGTGCCAACATGTATCAGAAGAAATGGGTGGACGTCCTTGGAGCTGAAGAGCTTTGGTATCCTATCGGTCACATCCTTGATCATCGCACCTGGAAGGCAGCATACTTCTCTTGCAGTTATGTCCGGTCTGCAGATGGCTGCTTCGGTGCCTCTCAGTAGTGAGTCTCCCACCACCACCACTCTTCGTTGCTTCTTGGCTGTACTTTTTGCTGTCACTTGTTGCTGTGTGCCCTTTTCTTTTTTGCTTGCTGGTATTGCTTCATTCTTAGGTGTGCCATCTTCATCCTCTACAAAGATTTGATATCAGTTCTTCAGTTGTGTGGTTGGTGATTTCTCCATGGTCTTCTTGCTTCTTTTGGTCACATGCTTCCACTCATCTGCTTTTGGAGGTTCTCTGACACTTTTTGCACCTTCTGTGACCAGTAGAGATGCTTCTGTTCTGTCTAGAAAGTCTTCATTCTCTTTGATGAGTTTCAAAGTTGCTATTCTTTCTTCCAGACCCCGCACCTTTTCTTCTAAAAGGGCCACTAGTCTACACTTCTGACAGGTGAAATTGGATTCTTCTTCTGGTCGATCTGTGAACATGTAGCACATGCTGCAGCTCACCATGTAGGTTGTCACATCTGCCATGTTGCTCCTAGATCCTGCTGACTTGCTGTGTGTTTTCCTCCTTGTGTAATCTACTCAGCCAAGCTCTCTTGCAATAATGTCCTACAGGCAAAAATTTGGTGATGCTTTCGAAGCAGCTGGTCCCGGCTGTACCCAACGATCTTCTAGCTTAGGGAGACTTCGCTTCTCCCAGACGAGACTGCGAGGTGGGATCTGGAGCAGCGTGGACGCACAGGCACTGACAGCCTGACACCAAATTATGTCAGAAGACAGGCAGCGCTAATTGGGTATGGCCAAGGGCTAACAGAACAGCGCAGGCTCCGTGACAGCTTAAAACAACGCTGAGGAGGCAGCGCATGGCACCAAGGGGATAGGAATGACAGCTGTGCTGTGTCCCATTACGACGGAAATTCGCACCTCCGGGACGGTTGAACGGTATAAGGGGACACATTTTTAGTGTTTACTTCAGTGTTTGCAAGGAGCATAATTAAAAGAGCAACCTTTTCCTTTTGCATCCTTAGTGCTGCACAAGATGGCTCTTTGAGCTACAAACGTCTTGGGGGGGGGTTAAAGGTTCCCTTTCAACTTGCTCCAATCAGGCTTCGGCCTACACTCTGTTCCTCTGCTCCTCCTGCTGACCCAGGGCTCTAACACTGCCAGTTGGTGCCTGGAAGTGCTGTGTGCACAGTTAACAGTCGCTCCTCTGTTATTGGGGTTCAGTAACGTCAGCTGATCCCCAGCTGTGTGTGCGGCAATACCTCCAATCTGCTCCTCCTGCTGTCCCTGGGCTCTAACACCGCCAGTTGGTGCTTGGAAGTGCTGTGTGCACAGTTAACAGTCGCTCCTCTGTTATTGGGGTTCAGTAACGTCAGCTGATCCCCAGCTGTGTGTGCGGCAATACCTCCAATCTGCTCCTCCTGCTGTCCCTGGGCTCTAACACCGCCAGTTGGTGCCTGGAAGTGCTGTGTGCACAGATAACAGTCGCTCCTCTGTTATTGGGGTTCAGTAACGTCAGCTGATCCCCAGTTGTGTGTGCGGCAATACCTCCAATCTGCTCCTCCTGCTGTCCCTGGGCTCTAACACCACCAGTTGGTGCCTGGAAGTGCTGTGTGCACAGATAACAGTCGCTCCTCTGTTATTGGGGTTCAGTAACGTCAGCTGATCCCCAGCTGTGTGTGCGGCAATACCTCCAATCTGCTCCTCCTGCTGTCCCTGGGCTCTAACACCGCCAGTTGGTGCCTGGAAGTGCTGTGTGCACAGTTAACAGTCGCTCCTCTGTTATTGGGGTTCAGTAACGTCAGCTGATCCCCAGCTGTGTGTGCGGCAATACCTCCAATCTGCTCCTCCTGCTGTCCCTGGGCTCTAACACCGCCAGTTGGTGCCTGGAAGTGCTGTCTGCACAGTCAACAGTCGCTCCTCTGTTATTGGGGTTCAGTAACGTCAGCTGATCCCCAGCTGTGTATCCAGCAACGTGTCATGCGACCGCCACGCTGGCACAACTAAAATGTAAGGGGACCTGTCCCCCCCCCCTAGGCGTTTGTTACTGAAAGAGCCACCATGTGCAGCACTAATACTGCACAAGGGAAAGGTCGCTCTTGAAATTATGCTCCTTGCAAACGCTGAACTACACACTCATGTAATGTGTCCCCTCACACCGTCCAACCGTCCCGGTGGTGGGACTTTCCTTTGTAATGTGACGCAGCACAGCCGTCATTGCTACCCCCTTGCCACTGTGCGCTGGCTCCTTAGCGTTGTTTGATTCCGTCATGGACCCTGCGTTGTTATGTTATCCCTTGGCTATGCACAGTTTGCGCTGCCCGTCCTCTGACATCATTTGTTGTCGTCCTGGCTGCACCTGTGCGTCCACGCTGCCCGAAATCCCACCTCGCAGTGTCGTCTAATGTGATCCCACAGTGGGCCTGGTATCCATGGCCATGCGCAGTGCATATACTAGCCTCTCACTCCCCTTCTTCACGCTTCTTCAGACTAGGCGGCGTCAGCTGATCCCTAATAGCATGCCACGGCCGTGACGCCGCACAGTCTGAAGAAGCAGGAAGGAGGTGAGTGAGAGGCGATGATATGCACTGCGCATGCCCATGGATCCCTGGCCCGCAGTGGGACTACATTAGATGACACTGCAAGGTTGGATCTCGGGCAGCTTGGACGCACAGGCACTGCCAGCCTGACACCTACATGATGTCAGAAGACGGGCACCGCTAACTGTGCATGGCCAAGGGATAACATTACAGCGCGGGCTCCGTGACAGAACCAAACAACGTTGAGGAGGTGGCGCACGGCACCAAGGGGGTTGGAATGACGGCTTTGCTGTGTCACATTACAAAGGAAAGTCCCACTTCCGGGACGGTTTGACAGTGTGAGGGGACACATTATATGAGTGTGTACTTCAGCGTTTGCAAGGAGCATAATTTTCGGAGCCACCATTTTCCATGTGCAGTATTACTGCTGTACAAGATGGCTCTTTCAGCAACAAATGCCTGGGGGGGGGGGTTAAAGGTTCCCTTTCAACTTGCTCCACTGCAGTCTTCGGCCTACACTCTGCTCCTCTTTGATTCCCTGGGTTTCAACACTGTCAGTTGCCACCTGGAAGTGTTGTCTACACAGAAAATACACTAGGTGATGTGTCAGTGGGGTTCAGCACCGCCAGCTGTTCCCCTGCTGTGTATTCGGCAATGTGTCCAGCACAAGCCACGCTGGCACAACAGAACAAAAGCTGCCACCAGTGCAGGCTTCGGCCTACACTCTGCTCCTCTCCTCCTCCTGCTGACCCTGGGCTCTAACAACGCTAGTTTTTGCCCGGAAGTGCTAGCTGCACAGAGAAAAACACCAGAAAAAGTGTTAGTGGGGTTCAGCACCGCCAGCTGTTCCCCTGCTGTGTAGCCGGCAACGTGTCCTGCAAACGCCACGCAGGCACATGAACTGAAATTGAAGTGAGCCTGCCCCCCACCCCAGGTGTTTCTATGTATAACAGCCACCTTGTACAGCAGTACTGCTGCATTTGTACAAGGTGGCTGACTTTTTCTCCTTGCCCACGTGGAACTCAGCACGTACAAAATGTGTCTCATTAGAGACCATTACAATGTCCCTGAGGTGTGACTTTCCTTTTTAATGACACGCAGCACCCCCATTGTTAGCGCTGCCCATCTTCAGACATCATTGGTTGGCTGGCTGTGCCTGTGCGTCCGCCCTGCCCGACACAACGCCCCTCGTTGTCTCATATATTTTGACTGCGAGGGTGTGATTGATGGGCACGAGCAGTGCATATGTTCGCCTGTCTTCACTCCCCTCCTTCCGCCTTCTTCAGACTGTGCGGCCACATGGCCGTGGCAGGCAATAAGGGATCAGCTGAGGCCGCCCAGTCTGAAGCAGGTGTAAGGACATGTGTGAGCGGCGAACATATTTACTGCACAAGGCCACGAATCCCAGCACCGCAGTGTGACTTTATGGAAAGGCACTGTGGGTCTGGTATTTATGGCCATCGTTAACCGCACCGGCCAACATGAAATGAGGTCATAAGACGGCCTGCACTAACAGTGTATTGCCATTGCCAAGGGATAACACAAGAGCGCACTCTCCTGTACTGCAAATAACAACGGTAAGGAGTCTGCGCCCAGCACCTAGGTGTAAATTTTGACACCTGTGCTGCGTCTTCTTCAAAAGAAAAGTCACGCCTCCACTACTGTTTGACAGTATAATGGGCTAAATAGTGTACGTGTTTTATTCAGCGTGTGCAAGGAGCAAAATGAAGAGAGCAACCTTTGACTTGTGCAGCATTAATGCTGTTCAAGGTGTTGCTCTTGTACCTTGCAACACCTGAGGGGGGGTTAAAGGTTACCTTTGAAATTGGTTCAACTAGGCTTCGGCCTACACTTTGCTCCTCTCCTCCTCCTGCTGACCCTGGGCTCTAACACCGCTAGTTTTTGCCCTGAAGTGCAGGCTGCACAGAGAAAAACACCAGCCAATGTGTTAGTGGGGTTCAGCACCGCCAGCTGTTCCCCTGCTGTGTAGCCGGCATCGTGTCCAGCACAAGCCACGCTGGCACAATCGACCAAAAGCTGCCACCAGTGGAGGCTTCGGCCTACACTCTTCTCATCTCCTCCTCCTGCTGACCCTGGGCTCTAACACCGCTAGTTTTTGCCCGGAATTGCTAGCTGCACAGAGAAAAACACCAGCCAATGTGTTAGTGGGGTTCAGCACCGCCAGCTGTTCCCCTGCTGTGTAGCTTGCAACGTGACCTGCAAACGCCACGCAGGCACATGAACTGAAATTGAAGGGAGCTTGCCCCCCACCCCCAGGTGTTTCTATGTATAATAGCCACCTTGTACAGCAGTACTGCTGCATTTGTACAAGGTGGCTGACTTTTTCTCCTTGCCCACGTGGAACTCAACACGCACAAAATGTGTCTCATTGAGACCATTCAACTGTCCCTGAGGTGTGACTTTCCTTTCTAATGATACGCAGCACCACCCTTGGTAGCGCTGCCCGTCTTTTGACATCATTGGTTGGCTGCCTGTGCCTGTGCGTCCGCCCTGCCCAACACAACGCCCCTCGTTGTCTCATATATTTTGGCTGCGAGGGTGTTATTGATGGGCATGTTCAGTGCATATGTTCGCCTGTCTTATCTCATCTCCTTCCGCCTTCTTCAGACTGTGCGGCCTCATGGCCGCGGCATGCGATAAGGGATCAGATGAAGCCACCCAGTCTGAAGCAGGTGTAAGGACATGTGTGAGCGGCAAACATATTAACTGCACAAGGGCACGAATCCCAGCCACGCAGTGTGATTTTTTCCAAACACACTGTGGGTCTGGGATTCATGTCCACCGCTAACCGCATTGGCCAACATGAAATGAGGTCAGAAGACAGGAAGCGCTCACAGCGCATGGCCAAGGGATAACAAGAGCGCAGACTCCTGTACAGCAAATAACAACGCTCAGGAAGCTGCGCCCATGCACCAAGGTGTTATTTTCGACACCTGGGCTGCTTTTCTTTAAAAAGACAAGTCACGCCTCCACTACTGTTTTACAGTAGAATGGGCTAAATAGTGTACGTGTTTTATTCAGCGTGTGCAAGGAGCAAAATTAATAGAGCAACCTTTTACTTGTGCAGCATTAATACTGCACGAGGTGTGGCTCTTGTACCTTGCAACACCTGAGGGGGGTTAAAGGTTACCTTTGAAATTGGTTCAACTAGGCTTCGGCCTACACTCTGCTCCTCTCCTCCTCCTGCTGACCCTGGGCTCTAACACCGCCAGTTTTTGCCCGGACGTGCTAGCTGCACAGAGAAAAACACCAGCCAATGTGTTAGTGGGGTTCAGCACCGCCAGCTGTTCCCCAGCTGTGTAGCCGGCAACGTGACCTGCAAACGCCACGCAGGCACAACAGAACAAAAGCTGCCACCAGTGCAGGCTTCGGCCTACACTCTGCTCCTCTCCTCCTCTCCTCCTCCTGCTGACCCTGGGCTCTAACACCGCTAGTTTTTGCCCGGAAGTGCTAGCTGCACAGAGAAAAACACCAGCCAATGTGTTAGTGGGGTTCAGCACCGCCAGCTGTTCCCCTGCTGTGTAGCCGGCAACGTGCCCTGCAAACGCCATGCAGGCACATGAACTGAAATTGAAGGGAGCCTGCCCCCCACCCCCAGGTGTTTCTATGTATAACAGCCACCTTGTTCAGCAGTACTGCTGCATTTGTACAAGGTTGCTAACTTTTTCTCCTTGCCCACGTGGAACTCAACACGTACAAAATGTGTCTCATTGAGACCATTCCACTGTCCCTGAGGGGTGACTTTCCTTTCTAATGATACGCAGCACCCCCCTTGGTAGCGCTTCCCGTCTTTTAACATCATTGGTTAGCTGGCTGCGCCTGTGCATCTGCCCTGTGTGAAAAAACGCCCCTCGTTGTCTTATTTATTTTGTCAGCGAGGGTGTGGTTTATGGGCACGAGCAGTGCATATGTTCGCCTGTCGTCACTCATCTCCTTCCGCCTTCTTCAGACTGTGCGGCCTCATGGCCGCGGCATGCGAAAAGGGATCAGCAGAGGCCGCCCAGTCTGAAGCAGGTGTAAGGACGTGTGTGAGCGTCGAAAATATTTACTGCTCAAGGCCACGAATCCCAGCACCGCAGTGTGACTTTATGAAAAGGCACTGTGGGTCTGGGATTTATGGCCATCGTTAACCGCAGCGGCCAACATGAAATGAGGTCATAAGACGGGCAGCGCTAACAGGGCATTGCCAAGGGATAACACAAGAGCGCAGACTCCTGTACAGCAAAAAACAACACTCAGGAAGCTGCGCCAAGCACAAAGGCGTTATTTGGGACACCTATGCTGCGTCTCCTTAAAAATACAAGTCACGCCTCAACTACAGTTTGACTGTAGAATGGGCTAAATTGTGTACGTGTTGCATTCAGCGTGTGCAAGTAGAAAAATTAATAGAGCAACCTTTTACTTGTGCAGCATTAATGCTGCACAAGGTGTGGCTCTTGTACTTTGTAACACCTGAGGGGGGGGTAAAGGTTACCTTTGAAATTGGTTCAACTAGGCTTCGGCCTACACTCTGCTCCTCTCCTCCTCCTGCTGACCCTGGGCTGTAACAACGCTAGTTTTTGCCCGGAAGTGCTAGCTGCACAGAGAAAAACACCAGCCAATGTGTTAGTGGGGTTCAGCACCGCCTGCTGTTCCCCCACTGTGTAGCCGGCAAAGTGTCCTGCAAACGCAACGCAGACACAAAGCTGACTCCAGTGCAGGCTTCGGCCTACACTCTGCTCCCCCTGCTTACCCTTTGCTCCAACACTGCTAGTTGGGGCTGTAGGAAGACAATCTTTGATAGGCAACGCATCCGGGTTCCAGCACCGCCAGCTGGTTCTCGGCAGTGTTTTTGTCACAGGTACTCCCTCGTGCCAAACCTGATTTCAGCACCGTCAGCTGTTTCCGGGTTGTGTCAAACTCGCTGAGACGCCTATGCTTGCCCCGTCGTGTTGCAGTCGGGTTAGCCAACTCCAGGGTGCCTCCAGTTTAGGAGCTTCCAATGTGGGCTGCGTGAACTGGTAGTCAAGGCTGGTTCTGTAGTGCCAGTAGGCCCAGCTCCCCCTGTAGGACTGTTGGGGTTCGGTAACTGCGGCTGCCTCACGGCCTAGCTGTTCTCTCCTCTCCTGTGGGCCTTGGGGTCCACCACCTGGTTCCAGCACCGTCAGCTGGTTCCGGGCCGAGCCTTTGGCTTAGGTGCCTCCTCCTGGGTATCCGAGTTCCGCCAACGTCAGGCGGTCCTTGGTAGTGCTTTTAAGCGCGGGCACCTACAGCTTAGTAACCGGGTTCCAGCACCGTCAGCTGGTCCTCGGTCGTGCCATTGGCTCTTGCACACTGGGGCAACGCATCTGGGTTCCAGCACCACCAGCTGGTTCTCGGCAGTGTTTTTATCACAGGTACTCCCTCGTGCCAAACCTGGTTTCAGCACCGTCAGCTGTTTCCGGGTTGTGTCAAACTCGCTGAGACGCCTATGCTTGCCCCGTCGTGTTGCAGTCGGGTTAGCCAACTCCAGGGTGCCTCCAGTTTAGGAGCTTCCTATGTGGGCTGCGTGAACTGGTAGTCAAGGCTGGTTCTGTAGTGCCAGTAGGCCCAGCTCCCCCTGTAGGACTGTTGGGGTTCGGTAACTGCGGCTGCCTCGCGTCCTAGCTGTTCTCTCCTCTCCTGTGGGCCTTGGGGTCCACCACCTGGTTCCAGCACCGTCAGCTGGTTCCGGGCCGAGCCTTTGGCTTAGGTGCCTCCTCCTGGGTATCCGAGTTCCGCCAACGTCAGGCGGTCCTTGGTAGTGCTTTTAAGCGTGGGCACCTACAGCTTAGTAACCGGGTTCCAGCACCGTCAGCTGGTCCTCGGTCGTGCCATTGGCTCTTGCACACTGGGGCAACGCATCTGGGTTCCAGCACCGACAGCTGGTTCTCGGCAGTGTTTTTGTCACAGGTACTCCCTCGTGCCAAACCTGGTTTCAGCACCGTCAGCTGTTTCCGGGTTGTGTCAAGCTCACTGAGACGCCTATGCTTGCCCCGTCGTGGTGCGGTCGGGTTAGCCAACTCCAGGGTGCCTCCAGTTTAGGAGCTTCCTATGTGGGCTAAGTGAACTGGTAGTCAAGGCTGGTTCTGTAGTGCCAGTAGGCCCAGCTCTCCCTGTAGGACTGTTGGGGTTTGGTAACTGCGGCTGCCTCGCGGCCTAGCTTTTCTCTCCTCTCCTGTGGGCCTTCGGGTCCACCACCTGGTTCCAGCACCGTCAGCTGGTTCCGGGCCGAGCCTTTGGCTTAGGTGCCTCCTCCTGGGTATCCGAGTTCCGCCAACGTCAGGCGGTCCTTGGTAGTGCTTTTAAGCGCGGGCACCTACAGCTTAGTAACCGGGTTCCAGCACCGTCAGCTGGTCCTCGGTCGTGCCATTGGCTCTTGCACACTGGGGCAACGCATCTGGGTTCCAGCACCGCCAGCTGGTTCTCGGCAGTGTTTTTGTCACAGGTACTCCCTCGTGCCAAACCTGGTTTCAGCACCGTCAGCTGTTTCTGGGTTGTGTCAAGCTCACTGAGACGCCTATGCTTGCCCCGTCGTGGTGCGGTCGGGTTAGCCAACTCCAGGGTGCCTCCAGTTTAGGAGCTTCCTATGTGGGCTGCGTGAACTGGTAGTCAAGGCTGGTTCTGTAGTGCCAGTAGGCCCAGCTCCCCCTGTAGGACTGTTGGGGTTCGGTAACTGCGGCTGCATCGCGGCCTAGCTGTTCTCTCCTCTCCTGTGGGCCTTGGGGTCCACCACCTGGTTCCAGCACCGTCAGCTGGTTCTCGGCAGTGTCTTTTGCTCTTGTACCTTCTGCTCCCCATCCTGGTTCCAGTACCGTCAGCTGGTTCCGGGCAGAGCCTTTGGCTTAGGTGCCTCCTTCTGGGTATCCAAGTTCCACCAACGTCAGGTGGTCCTTGGTAGTGCTTTCAGGCACGGGTACCTCCTGCTTAGTAACCGGGTTCCAGTAACGTCAGCTGGTCCTCGGTAGTTCCATTGGCTCTTGGACCTTCGGCTACCCATCCGGGTTCCAGTACCGTCAGCTGGTTCTCGGCAGTGTCTT
This sequence comes from Ranitomeya imitator, assembly GCF_032444005.1. NCBI lineage: Eukaryota > Metazoa > Chordata > Amphibia > Anura > Dendrobatidae > Ranitomeya > Ranitomeya imitator. The sequence continues at coordinate 223,134,993 of NC_091283.1, forward strand.
TTGCTCTTGTACCTTCTGCTCCCCATCCTGGTTCCAGTACCGTCAGCTGGTTTCGGGCAGAGCCTTTGGCTTAGGTGCCTCCTTCTGGGTATCCGAGTTCCGCCAACGTCAGGCGGTCCTTGGTAGTGCTTTTTAGCACGGGTACCTCCTGCTTAGTAACCGGGTTCCAGTAACGTCAGCTGGTCCTCGGTAGTTCCATAGGCTCTTGAACCTTCGGGTAGCCATCCGAGTTCCAGTTCCATCATCTGGTTCTTGGCATTTTCTCAGCCTTCTTGTACCTTCTGCTACATTTCCAAGTTGAAGACCCTAAAGTCGACGACCCGGAAGACCACCCCGATGACGACGACGACGGCGGAGACGACGACGGCGAAGACGACGACGGCGGAGACGACGACGGCGGAGATGACGACACTGGAAACGACGACATGGAAGACCGAGAAGCAGATGAACAAGAGGCTGCAGAACAAAGAGCAGAAGAACATTAAGCATAACACTTAATATCAGAGCAAAAGATATTATCTCAATTATATGCAGAAGAAGACTAAGCAGTGTATGGGGGTGAGTCCGTTCCTCCTCGTGGTGCCCCTGGATAAAGCCTGATGCTGCAGGCCAAACTGAACGCGGACAAATGTAACTTTTGTGACTGGCAGAACGGAAGGTGTAATCTTCCAACTTTTATAGATAACAACTACGGGAATGCCTGTCACAAATGAGAATATGATGAAGAAGTAGAATAGGAAGAATAATACAGTTGAATAAAATGAATATGTAGAATAGGAAGAATAATAATAGTTGAATAAAATGAATATGAAGAATGTAATAAAAAAAAAAAAAAGGTAAAGGATGAAGAAGAAGATGAATAAGGTGAAGAAGAAGTTGATGTCAAAGATGCTGATGATGATGAAGATGAAAGTGTGGGAAAAGTAAAAAAAAAAGAAGGGGAAGGGCGTGGAATAGTGAAACATCAATATCTGACAAAATAAAAAAAATATTTACATAATCAATATCTTTGTCACTCCGAACGTCTTTAAAAAAAAAAAAAAAACATGCTATTCTATTTGATTGGGCTAAACCTCTATGACTTTAATGTCTCCGCCACCTCCCCAAATACATCCTGCATTATTCTTAGTTGTTTTCCTTCATGTAGAATGAACCTACAAGGAAAGAAAGGGTTTATTTTAATTCCGATATTTTGGTCCCATTGACTTGCATTGGGATCGGGTATCGGTATCGGCGATATCCGATATTTTTTGAATATCGGCCAATCCTGTCCGATACCGATACTTTCCGATATCGGAAGGTATCGCTCAACACTAGTGGGCAGTGTTATATACTGCGTGGGCTGTGTTATATACTACGTGGCTGCTATATACTAAGTGGGCAGTGTTATATACTGCATGGGCTGTGTTATCTACTGCATGGGCTGTGCTATATATTACGTGGCCAGTGTTATATACTGTGTGGCCAGTGTTATATACTGCATGGCCTTTGTTATATACTATGTCGCCTGTGTTATATACTGCATGGGCTGTGTTATATAGTACGTGGGCTGTGTTATATACTGTTTGGGCTGTGTCATATACTGCATAGCCACTGTTATATATTGCGTGGCCTGTATTTACGCATCAGGTATTCTACAATATATAAGTATGTATATAGGAGCTACATAGTATATAGCACAGGCCACGTAGTATTTGTCTGCTATATACTACATGGCTCCTATATACTACGTGGCCTGTGCTATATACCAGGGGTGTCAAACTGCATTCCTCAAGGGCTGCAAACAGGTCATGTTTTCAGGATTTCCTTGCATTGCACAGGTAATAATTTAATCACCTGCAGAGAATGATTCCAGCACCTTGTGCAATGCTAAGGAAATCCTGAAAACATGACCTGTTTGCAGCCCTCGAGGAATGCAGTTTGACACCCCTGCTATATACTATGTGACTGCTATGTACATACATAAATACATATTCTAGAATACCCGATGCGTTAGAATCGGGCCACCATCTAGTCACTAATAAATATTCAAATGGCCCTACGCAGAAAAAAGATTCCCCTCCCCTGCACTAGGGAAAGGGTGAGTGGAGACCCCTAGGCAGATCTGATAATACCCTACCAGCCCTACCATGTCTAAATTGGTTCCTCACCAATCCCCAAGCAGGAATCTAAGCCCTGTATCTCCCTAGAGCTAGGTAGGTCCTGGATAGGGAGGGGGTGGGATGAACAGTTTTGAGTTCCTACTGTAAACTAAAGACAAAAAGGTAGACTACTATAGCTGCAAGCCTTCACAACAGAAAACTGTGAATATCACCGGCAACTCTCTGCAGCAGACTGGGGATTTATAAACCCCCAGGTCCAGGTTTGCCACTAGATCTGGAGGGAGGTTACCGCTGGGTCCCAGAGTGAAAAGGATTAAGGAGGCGTCTGCAATGCCAAATGCAGAGACCTTATGGAGCCAGATGCAGAGCGACAGTCTGTTGCATCTGACACACCTGTGAAGGGAGTGTTGCATGGCCTATATGTTTATGTAGCCAACTTGACACTCTCCACTAGGAGTAACTTTAACCCCTATATACTCTGTCATAGGCCTCTCACCAAATGAAACTAGATTCCCTGCTTTGCACTGAGGATGCTCAAACACACAGAAACATATGCCTGCAGAATGGAGTTTCTGATTTGGCTCCTAAGTAATGTGGTAAGGTCATTAAAATGGTTGATATTGACTTCTAGATTTGTTACCCCAAAGGTGGCATTAGTGTCCCAGTCCTTGTTCTCTTTGAAGAGACAATTTGTCTAAAGTAGGGAAGCCACAGGAAGTCGAATTCGCCAATCTTGGCTCCCGAGTAGACTAACACTGTACAGGCTGTAACCTGCGACCCACAGGTTGTCCATAACGGATTCCGGGGTCAAACACAGTTCTTCCTCTCTAACGGATATACAAGTGCTTCTCACAAAATTAGAATATCATCAAAAAGTTAATTATAGTTCTTCAATACAAAAGTAAAGCTCATATATTATATAGAGTCATTACACACAGAGTGATCTATTTCACGTGTTTATTTCTGTTAATGTTGATGATTATGGCTTACAGCCAATGAAAGCCCAAAAGCCATTATCTCAGTAAATGAGAATACTTTATGACACCAGCTTGAAAAATGATTTTAAAATCCAAAATGTTGGCCTACTGAAATGTATGTTCAGTAAATGCACTCAATACTTGGTTGGGGCTCGTTTTGCATCAATTACTGCAAAATTACTTACATGCGTGGCATGGAGGCGATCAGCCTGTGGTACTGCTGAGGAGTTATGGAAGCTCAGGTTGCTTTGATAGCATCCTTCAGCATTGTTAGTTCTGGTGTCTCATCTTCCTCTTGACAATACCCCATAGATTCTCTGTGAGGTTAAGCTCAGGTGAGTTTGCTGACAATCAAGCACAGTGATACTGTTGTTTGTAAACCAGGTATTGGTACTTGGTGCCAAGTTCTGCTGGAGAATAAAATTTCCAATTCCAAAAAGCTTGTCAGCAGAGGGAAGCATGAAGTGTGTGATGGTCCAGCCTCAGCACCAGTATCAGCACTACAGATCTGTGATTCGTTATGCTGTGTACACACAGGCCTGGATAACCGCTTTCTCCCTCCATTCATAAACTGTACCTGAACTGTGCAATGGGTGAGTGAGCCCAGCGCTGGGGCGACTGTCTCTTTAGAATCTCTGATGAGATAATGTGGCCAGCCAATCACAGTAATGTCTCCTCCAAGATGTTTACAGCATTAAGTTGACTGGCAGGAAATCCCTGCATGTTTATTGGCCGTGTAACAGGCGCCAAACATGTGGGGGGGATTAGAGTTTGAAATCGAGAACCAGCTAATGCTCGCCGAGTCCCAAGCATTTCTGAGCCCCCCGATGCTCAACTGATATCCGAGTATCACCAAGCACGTCCGCTCATCCCTACTGCATACAATAAGAGTGTTACTATGAGGCATTTTGCTTTTCAGTCTTATGCTCATTTGAATAACGGTCATACTATGAACCGTGACTTTAAAAGTCTTTCTTAGTGGGTCAATTTAGACAACTGTGTTATGTAATTACTATAACTGATTTAGAGAAAAGAAGAAAATATTTCCTATTTTCGAGAAACAGAATTCACATAAGTGAAATGAAATGAAAATCACGGAAGAACCCAAATATTTAATGGTGCTGTTATCTTATGACAGGGTATCCATGGCAACTACATCTTCTCAAGTTCTTATCCCTGATGTCAATTTAAATGATGCCTTTGAAAACTTTGCCCTGGATTTCTCCAGAGAGAAAAAATTGTTAGAAGGTTTGGACTACGTAACAGGTAAGAGGATCCGAGCCCGATATCTGCTCAATCATCAAAGACAGCTCACACCGATAATATTTCCTTTAGAGTTTAATGTTTTCCTCTGATTAGTGTTTGATTTCTTTTAAGTGTTTCAAAGGAAGTTTTCAGGAAGGGGAGTAATATAGGAGAAAGATTGGAAGAATTCCTTCATTTCCAGCACTAGACACAATGCAATCGATAATGGGTAGGACGTACATGGAGTAGATACAATACAATTAATATTGTGTGTGACGCACATAGAGTAGATACAATAAATATTGTGTAGGACGTACATGGAGTAGATACAATAAATATTGGGTAGGACATACATAGAGTAGATACAATAAATATTGTGTAGGACGTACATAGAGTAGATACAATAAATATTGGGTAGGACGTACATAGAGTAGACACAATAAATATTGGGTAGGACGTACATAGAGTAGATACAATAAATATTGTGTAGGATGTACATGGAGTGGATACAATAAATATTGGGTAGGACGTACATAGAGTAGATACAATAAATATTGCGTAGGACGTACATGGAGTGGATACAATAAATATTGGGTAGGACGTACATAGAGTAGATACAATAAATATTGTGTAGGACGTACATAGAGTAGATACAATAAATATTGGGTAGGACGTACATGGAGTGGATACAATAAATATTGGGTAGGATGTACATGGAGTGGATACAATAAATATTGGGTAGGACATACATGAAGTGGATACAATGAATATTGGGTAGGACGTACATAGAGTAGATACAATAAATATTGGGTAGGACGTACATAGAGTAGATACAATAAATGTTGGGTAGGACATACATGGAGTAGATACAATAAATATTGGGTAGGACATACATGGAGTGGATACAATAAATATTGTGTAGGACGTACATGGAGTGGATACAATACAATAAATATTGTGTAGGACGTACATAGAGTAGATACAATAAATATTGTGTAGGACGTACATAGAGTAGATACAATAAATATTGTGTAGGACGCACATAGAGTAGATACAATAAATATTGTGTAGGACGTACATGGAGTGGATACAATATGTACAGGTTAGTACTTACTCTGCTCTTGAGGTCGGCACAGGGGGCGGTTCTCATGCAATAGTCCAGGCAGGTTTATTTATCTTCATAAACCGCTCCGGGTGGCAAAACAAAACAGAGCCTTTTCTGTAACAAAGTGAAGACAAACTGAACCAAATAGTCCATATGACATTGAGGGTCCGCCTGTTCAGGTCAGTGCCTTTAGCAACTCAGACTGAAGGAAAACACGAACTACAGGTGAATAGTCCATATAGCCCTGCGGGTCCGCCCGCTCGGGTCAGTATCTTTAACAACACACACTAGAGGTCTCCACACCTCCAGCCACAGAACCCAACGAGAGACTCGGCAACCATTTTATCTGCCAAACCATGCCCCTAGGGTTGGGATATGTGAGTGGCCATTCCCACCCACCTCTTATGGCCGCTCGTAAAACCCGATCCAGGAATGGCCAAATAACTCTCTCAGCACTATACAGTTAGGTCCATATATATTTGGACAGAGACAACATTTTTCTAATTTTGGTTATAGACATTACCACAATGAATTTTAAACAAAACAATTAAGATGCAGTTGAAGTTCAGACTTTCAGCTTTCATTTGAGGGTATCCACATTAAAATTGGATGAAGGGTTTAGGAGTTTCAGCTCCTCAACATGTGCCACCCTGTTTTTAAAGAGACCAAAAGTAATTGGACAGATTAAATAATTTTAAATAAAATGTTCATTTTTAGTACTTCGTTGAAAACTTTTTGTTGGCAATGACTGCCTGAAGTCTTGAACTCATGGACATCACCAGACGCTGTGTTTACTCCTTTTTGATGCTCTGCCAGACCTTCACTGCGGTGGTTTTAAGTTGCTGTTTGTTTGTGGGCCTTCCTGTCTGAAGTTTAGTCTTTAACAAGTGAAATGCATGCTCAATTGGGTTGAGATCAGGTGACTGACTTGACCATTCCAGAATATTCCACTTCTTTGCTTTAATAAACTACTGGGTTGCTTTGGCTTTATGTTTTGGGTCATTGTCCATCTGCAGTATGAAACGACGACCAATCAGTTTGGCTGCATTTGGCTGGATCTGAGCACACAGTATGGCTCTGAATACCTCAGAATTCATTCGGCTGCTTCTGTCCTGTGTCACATCATCAATAAACACTAGTAACCCAGTGCCACTGGCAGCCATGCATGCCCAAGCCATCACACTGCTTCCGCCGTGTTTTACAGAGGATGCGGTGTGCTTTGGATCATGAGCTGCACCACGCCTTCACCATACTTTTCTCTTTCCATCATTCTGGTAGAGGTTGATCTTGGTTTCATCTGTCGTAAGAATGTTCTTCCAGAACTGTGCTGGCATTTTTAGATGTTTTTAGCAAAGTCCAGTCTAGCCTTTCTATTCTTGATACTTATGAGTGGCTTGCACCGTGCAGTGAACCTCCTGAATTTACTTTCATGCAGCCTTCTCTTTATGGTAGATTTGGATATTGATACGCCGACCTCCTGGAGAGTGTTGTTCACTTGGTTTGGCTGTTGTGAAGGGGTTTCTCTTCACCATGGAGATAATTCTGCGATCATCCACCACTGTTGTCTTCCCTGGGCGCCCAGGTCTTTTTGCATTGATGAGTTCACCAGTGCTTTCTTTCTTTCTCAGGATGTACCAAACTGTAGATTTTGCCACTCCTTATATTGTAGCAATTTCTCGGATGGTTTTTTTTCTGTTTTAGCAGCTTAAGGATGGCTTGTTTCACCTGCATGGAAAGCTCCTTTGACCGCATGTTTACTTCACAGCAAAACCTTCCAAATGCAAACACCACACCTCAAATCAACTCCAGGCCTTTTATCTGCTTGATTGAGAATGACATAACGAAGGGATTGCCCACACCTGTCCACGAAATAGCCTTGGAGTCAATTGTCCAATTACTTTTGGTCCCTTTAAAAACAGGGTGGCACATGTTAAGGAGCTGAAACTCCTAAACTCTTCATCCAATTTTAATGTGGATACCCTCAAATGAAAGCTGAAAGTCTGAACTTCAACTGCATCTGAATTGCTTTGCTTAAAATTCATTGTGGTAATATCTATAACCAAAATTAGAAAAATGTTGTCTCTGTCCAAATATATATGGACCTAACTGTATGTGCTGGAGCATGCTTCTGAGCTCACATCACTGCAGCTAACAGCTGCGATGACCCATATCTCTCCTCAAGGACTCATCTGGCAGCCATCTTACATAACCTCCCCCTCTGCCCAAAGCTTTAGGGCTTGGCACCTTCTGCCAACAAACAGTGGATCCTCGACTGAGTATCAGCATTTTATTCAGTTTCCATGACCATTACCAGACCTGCGGTGGATACAGCGTCTCCTTCCTCCTCTCCAGCTCCTCTCTGGCTTGATCGGCTGGTTTAGCCCTCTAATTCAACAGGATTTCCTGTTCATCCCAATCATTTGATGCAATATTTTGTTCTCTTGAGGGTCTATATCATATACCCTGATGAAGCACACTGATGAAGGTCCTTGCAGACCGAAACGTTTGTGAACATTGTGAATACTGTATGTATTAAACACTTTTTTGCATCAGACTCACTGGAGTGTGCCAAGTATATCCTATACCATATTCTAAGGTCTGGGCACCTACTTCTAGCTACCTCCACCCTTGGGCTGTGCTGACCATTTACTGTACTGCACCTCTAGAGATAAGACTGCACCCAGCTTTACATCCGAAGCATTCGTCTGAACCCCAAACTCCTTGAGAAATCGAGTGGTACCAGCCCCGGCTGTTTGTACAGGGCCAGCTTCAGTTCCTGGAAGGCATTCTCAGCTTCTGGAGACCACTTAGCCATAGCTGACTTTGTCCCTTTATGGAGGTCAGTCAGATAGGCAGCTACCAGGTCAAAGTTTGGGATAAATTATCAGTAATAGCCCACAATGCCCAGGAGCATCCTGACCTGCTTCTTTGAGAGAGGTTGTGGCCAGCCCTGGATTGCCTCAACTTTATTTATCTGGGGCTTTATTTCACCCCTGTCTACAACTTTGCTCAAGTATCTTGCTTCTTCCATTCACAAGGCACATTTCTTTGGGTTTAAGGAAAACCTTGCCTTCCATAGAGCATCAAATATCTCCTGGACCTTGTTCAGATGGCTTCCTCAATCGTGGCTGAAGATCACAATATCGTCCAGGTATGCTGCTGCATACCTCTTGTGGGGAGCTAGGATTCGGTCATTGGCTCATTAGAACATTGCTGGTGCTCCATGTAGCCCAAACAGCATCCTTGTATACCAGTGTTCCCCAAGTCCGGTCCTCAAGAGCCACCAACAGGTCATGTTTTCAGGATTTCCTTAGTATTGCACAGGTGCTAATTGCATCACCTGGCCAGGCAAGCATTCAATAACCTGTGTGCAATACTAAGGAAATCCTCAAAACATGACCTGTTGGTGGCTCTTGAGGACCGGACTTGGGGAACACTGTTGTATACAGTGGGGTAAGGCCTTCGACCAGTCCATTCATCTGAAGATGGTATACTGAGGTTCTGAACTGGGAAATTTGCAGAAACTTGCACAGCTCCCTCATGACTTTTGACATGAAGGCGGTCCCTTGATCCATTAGTATCTCCTTCGGCAGCCCGGTTAGGGAGAAGATATGGATCAGCTTCTTAGAGATACACTTGGCAGAGACATTTCTTAAGGGCACCGCCTCTGAGTACCGAGTAGCATAATCCAGGACCACCAATATATATTGATGTCCTCTTGTGGATTTTTAGAAGCCTGGGGGTGCTCAGAAGAAAAAAAAACCTAAATATAAAAATGAAAGAATCTTCAGCACTCAAAAAGGAACAATTTAATGTCATCCAATACTCATATGAAAACAAAAGAGGAAAATTGTCGACCACATATACAAGGTACAAAACACTGGTATATATAGATATGTTTCTGCTGCAATGTTTCGGCACTTATATGCCTTTCTCAAGCCAAATCTGTGCTGAAGTGAATCTCTGGTAATGAGGTGTAAGTGGCGTATCTGCCTGAACGCTCAAGCCTGTGTGAGAGGGGACGAGCAGCCAGTGTCTGTCCCTTGTGGATTTTACCATGGGTCCCACCAGGTCCATCGTTATGCGCTCGAATGGCACCTCGATGATGGGCAACGGTACCAAAGGACTTCGGAAGTTGTCTACTGGGGAGGTCAGCTGGCACGTGAGGCAGGAACAACAATTGTTCACAATTTCTCTGTAACACCCAGGCCAGTAGAATCTCTGCAGAATGTGTTCTTGGGTCTTATCTGCCCCAAGGTGACCACCCAACTCATGGGAATGAGCCATGTCCAACAGCCTGCATCTATAGGGCTTTGGTACCAATAGTTGCTCTATTACCTCACCTTTTGGCATGGTTACCCTATACAGTAGATCTCCAATCACAGTAAAATGAGGGAACCAACTGTCGGCCCCTGGCTCCTGAGGCACACTATTTAATACAGTAACATTTTCAAATGCCCATTTAAGAGTTAGGTCCCTGAGTGGGGTGGTTACAATGTTTACCCCGGACACCCTCAGCTCAGGGACGTTGACTTCCGTGGATGCCACCTCATCCTCATCGCCAACAAGTACTCAAAATGGAAACTTGTCATCCACAGCGTGCAACTAAGTTTCTTCGGGAGCAACTTGGCTGTTGTTCAGACAACCAGCCGTCCTCCCTTCTGCCCACAAGTCTCAAAATAACACAAAGTCCCACCCTATTATAATAGGGTGCAATAGGTCCTTGATCACGCCGACCTCATGGGACTCGGTGCCACAGCTTGTGTTCATGACCACTTGGGCCACAGGGTAGTCCTTCGCATTGCCATGGAAACAGCAGACGCCCACCCTCTTTCCAGGAATCAGCTGATGAGGAATTGTGGCCCTCACTAGGGTTACCAAACTTCCTGAGTCCAGAAGATCAGTCTCTTGCACCCGGCTTACTGTGTCGGGACATGCCTGAGGTCCCTCTCCTGGTTGAGGGACAGCACTACAGGCGGGGTTATGCAAAATTGAAGCAGCGCCATCCCAGGCTGCAATCTATTGTCTCAGTGGTCATAGGGCAACAGGTGACTATGTGACCTGGGGCATGACTCCTCCAACAAATTATAATGTGGACAGGGCTTTTGACTCTGGTACCTCCTGGGTTCGTGGACGTACCACACCCTTTTTGGTGTCCACCCCCTTTTAAGACCCCCATTATGGGGAGACTCCACCCCCTTGCTTCCCCAAGGACCTCTCAACCACCTGGTACCTCTCCACCAGGCTCACTAGGTCATTGGCATTACGGGGATCTCCCTGGGCAACGCAAGATTGCACTGGCCTTGGTAGGGAGTGTATTAACCTGTCCATGACAACCTTCTCCACCATCTGTGCTGCAGAGGAGGATTCAGGTTGCAAACATTTTTAGACCGGGTGTAGGAGATCTTACATTTGGGACCGGGGAGGTTTGTCACTGTGATACGCCCACTCGTGCACACATTGCACCCTGACAGTCAGGGTCACTCCTAAGCGTGCCTAGATCTCAACCTTTAACTTGGCGTATTCTTTTGTATCCTGCAACACCAAGTCATACTATGCCTTCTGCGGTTCACCTGTCAAATTTGGCACCAGAATCTCTGCCCACTGCTCTGGAAGCAATTTCTCCCGCTCTGCCACCCTATCAAACACTGCCAGGAAAGCCTTGATGTCATCACCCGGGGTCATCTTTTTCAATGCTTTTCTTACGGTCTTCCTCACATGAGAGTCATCACCTGGATTTAGGGTTGGGGCCGTCTCTCTGCTGCGGACATCTCCCGCCAGGAGTTCCATCTGCCTCTGCTGCTGTTGAATTTGTTTCATCAGGAGTTTGTTTGTATCCTGCTGTATCTGCTGCTGCTCTCTATGCTGCTGGTATTGTTGCTGCCATATCTGTTACTGCTGGTGATTAGCCTGAATGAGTTGCTTTACCAATTCCTCCATGTTGTCAGATTTTGCTCCTGCAGCCACTTTCACCCAGGACATGCTGTATCGGCAGTCACACTGCTTCTTGGGATTCGTGCCCGTGCTTCTAGCACCAATTGTAGAGGTTTGTACTCACTCAGCTGCTCTTGAGGTCGGCACAGGACGCGGTTTTCATGCCTTAGTCCAGGCCAGTTTATTTAACTTCATAAACCGCTCCGGGTGGCAAAACAAAACAGAGCCTTGTCAGGCACAAAGTGAAAAACTGAGAACAAATAGTCCATGTGGTGTTGCGGGTCTGCCCGATCAGGTCAGTGTCTTTAGGTACGCCTCCAGCCACAGACCCCAATGAGAGACTCGGCCACCACTTTATCTGCCAAACCACGCACCTGGGGTTGGGATATGTGAGCGGTCATTCCAAAGCATCTCTTATGACCACTCGTCAAACCTGACCCTGGAATGGCCTAAGAATTCTCTCAGCACTATATGTGCTGGAGCATGCTTCTGAGCTCACATCTCCGCAGCTAACAGCTGTGATGATGACACATATCTCCCCTCAAGGACTCGTCCAGCAGCCATCTTACAAACACAATAGATAATGTATCACCGCAGAAAACAGAATTAAGCAATGATTTTTTGTATCATTTACCCTATTTACAGCAAGCGATATTGATGTCATACATTCTCCCCAGTTGGAGATAACACATTGAACTGACATTCTGCTTATCCCTGTATGGTTGTGGTTTCTGGCAGTCACTTTGTACAACTCTATGTCTGATGATTATATTTATGTTCTCATTTCCATCTCCAGCCCCAAACCCTCCGACTATAAGAGAAGAGCTTTGTACTGCATCGCATGACACTATAACCGTCCATTGGATGTCCGATGATGAGTTCAGCGTTGGTTCCTACGAGCTACAATACACCATCTATACTGGACAAGCCAACTTCATCAGTAAGATTGATCTTTTACACGAAAAGCAGTATGCAATGCTTGAAAGGAAATCTGTCAGCAGGTTCTTATTAATTAATCTGAGAGGGACAGAGACCCTAATTTTAGTGATGTGTCACTTACAAGGCTGTGTATTACTGTTTTTTAAAAAATAAAATCAGTGTTTTATCAGCAGGAGATTATCACTACAAGACTACATGTCTCATGCCATCTAGTCATCCTGACCTTCGTAACCCCGCCTCCACCAATGATCGGCAGCTTTCTGCCTATGCGGGGTTATACAGCAACTCTGCAGCAGAGAAAACAATGATGGCATACAGATCAGCAAGTGTCGCTGGAATCAGGCTGCTACATAGCAGAAACCTGGTGACAGATTCCCTGCCATCTGAATTATGCTGCCCAAGCCACATGCAGCATAAAACAGAGCCTGGCTGCACATCAGCTAAGTATTTCAGAGAGAGCATACTACAGACATCCGGCACTAGCCCTGGCCGGCTAGTCCCAGACCTGTTCTATGTGATTGATATGCCTTTTTGCTATGGGAGAGACCTGTCAATCACATTTGTAACACTGGGAAGAGCCGACTAGAAACGCCGGAGATTTTTACAGAAGTATATTACTGGCTGCAGTGGCGCAAACAGACAGGGATTGGGCAGCATGAGTCCGGTGACAGGGTCCCTTTAAATGACTGCAGTACAGATGTAAAGGGGATTACTGTTGTCTGGAATCTTGTACATTACAACTTGCTTCTTCAGAGGAATTGTTGCATTTCATGAACCAAAAATTACAATTGTAGACTTGTTCTTTAGTCTTAAATGTAAAATGGAATCCAGCCCCGGCCTTCACGTTGGTGAGATCTCATCCCCTCAACATAAAGATAAAACATTTCTTAAGATTCATGGGTTTTCTCTAAGACAGTTTTTAGCAGATCTGCCGGAAAAAATGTTCTTTAACTTGTGTCCATTGAAGTGAATGGAGACATTGTGCTACATGGATACATGGAGTTCTCCATAGCAGGAGCTCTTTTTCCAGTTTTACTCATCTTGGCTAATTCTGTGGCTTCTATGACAACTATATGTGTTCATATAAAAATCGTACTATGCTATAAAATACTTGTGGATTTACCTGAAATTACTGTCAGTTTACAATATGTTTTTTTCATGTATTTTGTAAAGATGAAAGTATGGTTTAGGCATTTTCTTCCTATGCAAGCTGCAAAAATACAACGTAAAACTACACACAGTTGTGTAAAGACATGCTGTTTTGGCACTCGGTTCTTCTTTTTTGGCACTCAGTTCTGTTTTGGCACTCAGTTAAGTTTTGGCACGCAGTTCTTCTGTTTTGGCACTCGGTTCTTGTGTTTTGGCAATCGGTTCTTGTGTTTTGGCAATCAGTTCTGTTTTGACACTTGGTTCTGTTTTAGCCCTTGGTTCTTCTATTTTGGCACTCGATTCTTCTGTTTTGGCACTCGATTCTTCTGTTTTAGCACTCTGTTCTTGTGTTTTGGCACTTGGTTGTGTTCTTGCCCTCGGTTCTTCTGTTTTGGCACTCGATTCTTCTGTTTTGGCACTCGATTCTTCTGTTTTGGCACTCGATTCTTCTGTTTTGGCACTCAGTTCTGTTCTGGCACTCAGTTCTGTTTTGGCACTCAGTTCTGTTTTGGCACACAGTTCTGTTTTGGCACTCGGTCCTTCTGTTTTGGCACTCGGTCTTTCTGATTTGGCACTCGGTCCTTCTGTTTTGGCACTCGGTCCTTCTGTTTTGGCACTCAGTTCTGTTTTACCACTCAGTTCTGTTTCGGCACTCAGTTCTGTTTTAGCACTCGGTCCTTCTGTTTTGGCACTCAGTCCTTCTGTTTTGGCACTCGGTTCTTGTGTTTTGGCACTCAGTTCTGTTTTAGCACTCAGTTCTGTTTTGACACTCAATTCTGTTTTGGCACTCGGTCCTTCTGCTTTGGCACTTGGTCCTTCTGTTTTGGCACTCAGTCCTTCTGTTTTGGCACTCGGTCCTTCTGTTTTGGCACTCGGTTCTTGTGTTTTGGCACTCAATTCTTCTGTTTTGGCACTCAGTTCTGTTTTAGCACTCAGTTCTGTTTTGGCACTTGATTCTTCTGTTTTGGCACTCGGTCCTTCTGTTTTGGCACTCAGTTCTGTTTTAGCACTCAGTTCTGTTTTAGCACTCGGTCCTTCTGTTTTAGCACTCGGTCCTTCTGTTTTGGCACTCAGTCCTTCTGTTTTGGCACTCGGTCCTTCTGTTTTGGCACTCGATTCTTCTGTTTTGGCACTCAGTTCTGTTTTAGCACTCAGTTCTGTTTTGGCACTCGATTCTTCTGTTTTGGCATTCGGTCCTTCTGTTTTGGCACTCAGTTCTGTTTTACCACTCAGTTCTGTTTCGGCACTCAGTTCTGTTTTAGCACTCGGTCCTTCTGTTTTGGCACTCAGTCCTTCTGTTTTGGCACTCGGTTCTTGTGTTTTGGCACTCAGTTCTGTTTTAGCACTCAGTTCTGTTTTGACACTCAATTCTGTTTTGGCACTCGGTCCTTCTGTTTTGGCACTCGGTCCTTCTGTTTTGGCACTCAGTCCTTCTGTTTTGGCACTTGGTCCTTCTGTTTTGGCACTCGGTTCTTGTGTTTTGGCACTCAATTCTTCTGTTTTGGCACTCAGTTCTGTTTTAGCACTCAGTTCTGTTTTGGCACTCGATTCTTCTGTTTTGGCACTCGGTCCTTCTGTTTTGGCACTCAGTTCTGTTTTAGCACTCAGTTCTGTTTTAGCACTCGGTCCTTCTGTTTTAGCACTCGGTCCTTCTGTTTTGGCACTCAGTCCTTCTGTTTTGGCACTCGGTCCTTCTGTTTTGGCACTCGGTCCTTCTGTTTTAGCACTCAGTTCTGTTTTGGCACTTAGTTCTGTTTTAGCACTCAGTCCTTCTGTTTTGGCACTCGATTCTTCTGTTTTGGAACTCGATTCTTCTGTTTTGGCACTCGGTTCTTGTGTTTTGGCACTTGGTTCTGTTTTGGCACTCAGTCCTTCTGTTTTGGCACTCGGTTCTTGTGTTTTGGCACTTGATTCTTCTGTTTTGGCACTCAGTTCTGTTTTAGCACTCAGTTCTGTTTTGGCACTCAGTTCTGTTTTGGCACTCGATTCTTCTGTTTTGGCACTCGATTCTTCTGTTTTGGCACTCAGTTCTGTTTTAGCACTCAGTTCTGTTTTGGCACTCAGTTCTGTTTTGGCCCTTGATTCTTCTGTTTTGGCACTCAATTCTTCTGTTTAGGCACTCAGTTCTGTTTTGGCACTCAGTTCTGTTTTGGCACTTGGTCCTTCTGTTTTGGCACTCAGTCCTTCTGTTTTGGCACTCGGTCCTTCTGTTTTGGCACTTGGTTCTTGTGTTTTGGCACTCTGTTCTTGTGTTTTGGCACTCAGTTCTGTTTTGGCACTCGGTTCTTGTGTTTTGGCACTCAGTTCTGTTTTGGCACTCAGTTCTTCTGTTTTGGCACTTAGTTCTTCTGTTTTGTCACTCATTTCTGTTTTGACACTCGGTTCTTCTGTTTTGGCACTCGGATCTTGGCTGCGTGGCACACTACCACCGTCTGGACAGACAGTCTAAAACTTGATAAAGATGTTCCCCGCAGAGATGATTGAATCAATACATTTTAAGCTTAATTTTGTGAAATATATTGCAGGTTTTGGTGAGTTGTTTTGCATTGATCGCAAACAAATATATTCCCAGAATCGTTGTACACCAGACATTGCTGAAGAGAGCACATTCTCACCCGATACCAGGCATGGCTGTACAGGCTACCTCATGATGCCTAGCAGCTATCGCATCACATGGTCTACTGCAGTCAATCAGGAAGAACTATCACAGCTACTATAAGGCTATGTGCACACGTTGCGGATTAGGCTTAGGAATTTCTGGTGCAGATTCTGCCTCTCCAGGCAGAAAACGCACCTGCGGATTTGTCACGTTTTTTGTGCAGTTCCCCAGCGGTTTTAGTGCATTTTTGCTGCGGTTTTCTTGCGGATTTACCCGTGGTTTTCTGTAATGGAATGGGTACAAAAATGCTGCAGATTCACAAAAAATAAATGCTACTTCTTTTAAACCGCAGCGTTTCCGCAGCAGATTTTCTGCAAAGTGTGCACAGCATTTTTTTTTTCTCATTGATTTACATTGTACTGTAAATCAATTGCGGATCTGCAGCGTTTCTGCACCGCAAAAAATGCTGCGGATCCGCAGAGAATCCGCAACGTGTGCACGTACCCTAAAAGAGGTGGGCAAGGAAAGCAGCAGCCATTTTTACATTTCACAGATAGGAAGCCGATGCACACAGCTCATCATTACACATAGGGATGTAAATGTCTAATCAGATTGTGGTGTATTATTGCAATGCTGGAGAACATAGAATGTGGGGTTGGTTGTCTCAGGCAGTTCTAAGTGATAGGAAGGTGCAGGACCTGCAGAGTCTGTCAACTGGTTGATCCATGACATACTGCACTTTAATGAACACCACTTTCTTTTTGTAATTTCTGATGCAGTGGCAAAATAATAGGACAGTTTAATTCCCCTCATCCCTAACTTTGTTGCTCTAGAGAAATACTCAGCTTGTCTGTCTCAGAAAGCAATGCTTCCTAGTTTTTGAGACAAGGAGTAAGCAATATCATTTTTTGTATTTTCTTTGCATTTTTTTGTAAAGGCATGGTGGTTTTTTAAGACAAAAGACAAATCTCAACACTCTGGAAATATACAGTAAATGCAAATGTCAACCATGCAAAGTGTGCAATAACCCAACATTACTTTACCATCTTTTGTGAAGTCTTTTTGATAAAGACCCATGGAATTTTTCTTTAAATCTTTTAAAAAAAAAGTAGAAAAATATTTAGAATTGAGAGTCTTCAGTGGTTGATACCTTTTAATGGCTAACTGAAAAGATGATAATAAATTGCAAGCTTTCGAGACTATCTATCTACTGGCTAACACGGTACCAAGATATATTTCTTTTTTTCTTTTAAAAAAAAGTACACATTCAGTTTTGCATACCTGTTTTACTAGCAAGCTACCTAACACTGTAGTTTTTAGTGTTACATAATTTTTGTCAAGGTGGCTGAGAATTGAAACAAATATATGTGTATAAAAAATACAGGATAAAAACGTTTTGCATAGCTGTTTTACTAGTAGAAATAAGTGTGCTTGCACCCTGTGGCCATATAGCGACAGAATGTAATATAAAAATGAGCAAATACCCTTTAAGAAGTAAATACATAAATAGTATTAATAATAGTGGACTTCTTGTAAGTAACACCATTTTGATCAAAACGTGTAAAAAGCCATCCCACCGTGACAAGGTGTACCCGATCGGGACGGTATGTAACCCTTGTAGGACAGTGCAGGACCAGGTCCCAACTCTTCAGACACTCTTTCTCCACCCTTATCTGATACACAGTGATGTAAACTACAAGAGTTAGGTACTGTCACAGTTGGTTTCACCTTGTCGCGGTGGGATGACATTTACTCTTTTTTTGTTCAAAACAGTGTTAGCTAAGTCTTATGTGTTATTTACATGTACTATTACTATTTATTCAATTAATTACTACAGGGATTCTGTCCATTAATATGACTGTGTTTGCATTATAAAACTCACGAGGGGTTTAATAATCCAAAGGGACCTCAAAATGTTATACACGTATTTTCTAGGAATTTAAAGGCTTTTCAGCATTGTGATTTTTTTCAGCATAGTATGTGTTAGGTGTTGAGTTCCCACCTCTGCACAGGGGGAATCTTGAACCACCTCCGCTGCGGTCTCCCATTCTTCTAAAGCCGCAGTGGAACCTGCTCAGCGGAGACATCGGTCCCAGCGTCTGGCTCAGGCTGATACAGGGCAACTGGTTACTACTAGGGTTGAGCGAAACGGGTCGGCCATTTTCAGAAGTCGCCGACTTTTGGCAAAGTCGGGTTTCATGAAACCCGACCCGACCCCTGTGTGGGGTCGGCCATGAGGTCGGCAATCTTCTGAATCTGGTATCGGAATTCCGATCCCGAGCTCCGATATGTTTGCAATATCGGAAATCGGTATCGGAATCCATATTTAAGTGTAAAATAAAGAATTAAAATAAAAAATATTGCTATACTTACCCTCTGACGCGCCCTGGTACTAACCGGCAGCCTTCCTTCCTTAGAATCAGTGCGTGAAGGGCCTTAGATGACGTCGCGTCTTGTGATTGGTCGCGTGACCACCCATGTGACCGCTCGCGCGACCAATCACAAGCCGCGACGTCACCGAAGGTCCTTCAAGCGCTGATTCTTAGGAAGGAAGGCTGCCGGAAAGAAGCAGGGCACGTCCGAGGGTGAGTATATACCTAATAGGAATATACTCACCCTCGGACGCGCCCTGCTTCTTTCCGGCAGCCTTCCTTCCTAAGAATCAGCGCTTGAAGGACCTTCGGTGACGTCGCGGCTTGTGATTGGCATGAGCGGTCACATGGGCGGTCGCACAACCAATCACAAGCCGCGACGTCATCTAAGGCCCTTCCTGCGCTGATTCTAAGGAAGGAAGGCTGCCGGTTAGTACCAGGGCGTGTCCGAGGGTGAGTATAGCAATATTTTTTATTTTAATTCTTTATTTTACACTTAAATATGGATCCCAGGGCCTGAAGGAGAGTTTCCTCTCCTTCAGAACCTGGGAACCATAGTATCCCATTGCACTGCATTGGGTTTCGTGTTTCGATCGACCTCGACCCTGACTTTTTTATAGGAGCAGCAGATTTCACTCGACCCGACTTTTGAAAAACCGACCCGATCCTATAAAAGTAAAAGTCGCTCAACCCTAGTTACTACTGTTCTTCCAGGCTCTGTCTTTGTAGCCAGCGCTGATCAGCAGTGAGCAGATCTTTCTGGGACTAAGTCCTGCTTTTCCCATACTGGGCATGCCCACTGGACGACCTCCCATTGGAGGTCGGGGGTCACATGCGCAGGTCCTGAAGCAGTTCCTATTGGACCACTAGGAAGGTCCTTGAGTGCTAAAACTATAAAAGGTTCGCATGGCCGCACTAGTATCAAACCAATGTTAAAGAGCTCAGCGCCAGTGTGGTCATGCTTGTATGTGGTCAGGGTTTAGCTGAAATAAGCCCCTAGAATACCGGCTCCAGTGAGGAGTTGTTTGTGTGCTATTCTAACTGCATAACCACAGTTTTGCTCTGTTTGGTAGCTGTGTTCCTCTGTGAGGTTAACAGGCCACAGCATCTAGTTATTCCTTCGAATCTGTGAAGTAACAGAGTTTGCTAATACCGCCATATATTACCGCCTATTACTAGCAGCAGGTTTCTGGTGGACCCCAGGTTGCGAACGCACCAATTGTCTCATATATATATATATATATACTAGCTGAAGAGCCCGGCGTTGCCTGGGCATAGTAAATATCTGTGGTTAGTTATAGCATGTCACTTCTCTTATTTTCCCATCACGCCTCTCATTTTCCCAATCACATCTTTAATTTTCCCCCTCACATCTCTCATTTTCTCCCTCACACCTCTCATTTTCTCCCTCACTCCTCTCATTCCCGCATAACACTTGTCATTTCGACCTCACATCTGTCATTTTCCGATCACTACACTATTTTCCCTCACTCCTCTCATTTTGCACTCACACCTTTTCATTTTCACCTCACACCTCTCATTTTCACCTCAGTATATACATGTTTGTCATCTCCCTTATATATAGTATACACCTGTATGTCATCTCCTGTATATAGTATATACCTGCTGTGTGTCATCTCCCCTGTATATAGTATATACCTGTATGTCATCTCCTCCTATATATATAGTATATACCTGTATGTCATCTCCTCCTATATATAGTATATACCTGTATGTCATCTCCTCCTATATATAGTATATACCTGTATGTCATCTCCTTCTATATATAGTATATACCTGTATGTCATCTCCTCCTGTATATAGTATATACCTGTGTGTCATCTCCCCTGTATATAGTATATATCTGTGTGTCATCTCCTCCTGTATATAGTATATACAGTGGGGCAAAAAAGTATTTAGTCAGTCAGCAATAGTGCAAGTTCCACCACTTAAAAAGATGAGAGGCGTCTGTAATTTACATCATAGGTAGACCTCAACTATGGGAGACAAACTGAGAAAAAAAAATCCAGAAAATCACATTGTCTGTTTTTTTATCATTTTATTTGCATATTATGGTGGAAAATAAGTATTTGGTCAGAAACAAAATTTCATCTCAATACTTTGTAATATATCCTTTGTTGGCAATGACAGAGGTCAAACGTTTTCTGTAAGTCTTCACAAGGTTGCCACACATTGTTGTTGGTATGTTGGCCCATTCCTCCATGCAGATCTCCTCTAGAGCAGTGATGTTTTTGGCTTTTCGCTTGGCAACACGGACTTTCAACTCCCTCCAAAGGTTTTCTTTAGGGTTGAGATCTGGAGACTGGCTAGGCCACTCCAGGACCTTGAAATGCTTCTTACGAAGCCACTCCTTCGTTGCCCTGGCGGTGTGCTTTGGATCATTGTCATGTTGAAAGACCCAGCCACGTTTCATCTTCAATGCCCTTGCTGATGGAAGGAGGTTTGCACTCAAAATCTCACGATACATGGCCCCATTCATTCTTTCATGTACCCGGATCAGTCGTCCTGACCCCTTTGCAGAGAAACAGCCCCAAAGCATGATGTTTCCACCACCATGCTTTACAGTAGGTATGGTGTTTGATGGATGCAACTCAGTATTCTTTTTCCTCCAAACACGACAAGTTGTGTTTCTACCAAACAGTTCCAGTTTGGTTTCATCAGACCATAGGACATTCTCCCAAAACTCCTCTGGATCATCCAAATGCTCTCTAGCAAACTTCAGACGGGCCCGGACATGTACTGGCTTAAGCAGTGGGACACGTCTTGCACTGCAGGATCTGAGTCCATGGTGGCGTAGTGTGTTACTTATGGTATTCCTTGTTACATTGGTCCCAGCTCTCTGCAGTTCATTCACTAGGTCCCCCCGCGTGGTTCTGGGATTTTTGCTCACCGTTCTTGTGATCATTCTGACCCCACGGGGTGGGATTTTGTGTGGAGCCCCAGATCGAGGGAGATTATCAGTGGTCTTGTATGTCTTCCATTTTCTAATTATTGCTCCCACTGTTGATTTCTTCACTTCAAGCTGGTTGGCTATTGCAGATTCAGTCTTCCCAGCCTGGTGCAGGGCTACAATTTTGTTTCTGGTGTCCTTTGACAGCTCTTTGGTCTTCACCATAGTGGAGTTTGGAGTCAGACTGTTTAAGGGTGTGCACAGGTGTCTTTTTATACTGATAACAAGTTTAAACAGGTGCCATTACTACAGGTAATGAGTGGAGGAAAGAGGAGACTCTTAAAGAAGAAGTTACAGGTCTGTGAGAGCCAGAAATCTTGATTGTTTGTTTCTGACCAAATACTTATTTTCCACCATAATATGCAAATAAAATGATAAAAAAAAACAGACAATGTGATTTTCTGGATTTTTTTTCTCAGTTTGTCTCCCATAGTTGAGGTCTACCTATGATGTAAATTACAGACGCCTCTCATCTTTTTAAGTGGTGGAACTTGCACTATTGCTGACTGACTAAATACTTTTTTGCCCCACTGTACCTGTATGTCATCTCCTCCTGTATATAGTATGTACCTGTATGTAATCTCCTCCTCTATATAGTATATACCTGTGTGTCATCTCTCCTGTATATAGTATATACCTGTGTGTCATCTCCCCTGTATATATATATATATCTGTGTGTCATCTCCTCCTGTATATAGTATATACCTGTATGCCATCTTCTATATATAGCATATACCTGTATGTCATCTCCTCCTGTATATAGTATATACCTGTAGGTAATCTGCTCCTGTATATAGTATATACCTGTGTGTCATCTCCTCCTGTATATAGTATATACCTGTATGTCATCTCCTCCTGTATATAGTATGTACCTGTATGTCATCTCCTCCTCTATATAGTATATACCTGTGTGTCATCTCTCCTGTATATAGTATATATCTGTGTGTCATCTCCCCTGTATATAGTATATACCTGTGTGATCTCCTGTATTAGACCTTGTTCACACGTTATTTGCTCAGTATTTTTACCTCAGTATTTGTAAGATAAATTGGCAGCCTGATCCCCAGCCAACAGGAAGCCCTCCCCCCTGGCAGTATATATTAGCTCACACATACACATAATAGACAGGTCATGTGACTGACAGCTGCCGTATTTCCTATATGGTACATTTGTTGCTCTTGTAGTTTGTCTGCTTATTATTCAGATTTTTATTTTTGAAGGCTAATACCAGACTTGTGTGTGTTTTAGGGCGAGTTTCGTTTGTCAAGTTGTGTGTGTTGAGTTGTGTGTGGCGACATGCATGTAGCGACATTTGTGAGATGAGTTTTGTGTGGCAACATGCGTGTAGCAACTTTGTGTGTCGAGTTGCATGTGACAGGTTAGTGTAGCAAGTTGTGTGCAGCAAGATTTGCGCATGGCGAGTTTTGCGCGTGGTGAGTTTTATGTCTGGTGCCTTTTGAGTATGTGCAAGTTTTGTGTGAGGCAACTTTTGCATGTGTTGCAAATTTTGTGCATGTGGCAATTTTTCCGCGTGTGCAAGTTTTGCGTGTGGCGAGTTTTCCATGAGGTGAGTTTTGCACTTGTGGCGAGTTTTGCGTGAGCCTAGTTTTTGCATGTGGCGAGTTTTGCGCGTGGTGAGTTTTGAGCGGCGACTTTTGTGTTTCGACTTTTATGTGGCGAGGTTGGTGTATGTGTGGTGAAATGTGTGCTGAGGGTGGTATATGTGTTCAAGCACGTGGTAGTGTGTGGCGCATTTTGTGTGTGTGTTCATATCCCCATGTGTGGTGAGTATCTCATGTCTGGGCCCCACCTTAGCAACTGTACGGTATATACTCTTTGGCGCCATCGCTCTCATTCTTTAAGTCCCCCTTGTTTACATCTGGCAGCTGTCAATTTGCCTCCTACACTTTTCCTTTCACTTTTCCCCATTATGTAGATAGCGGAAAAATTGTTTGGTCAATTGGAAAGCGCGGAGTTAAAATTTCACCTCACAACATAGCCTATGACGCTCTCAGGGTCCAGACATGTGACTGTGCAAAATTTTGTGGCTGTAGCTGCGACGCCTCCAACACTTTTCATTTCACTTTTTCCCCATTATGTAGATAGGGGAAAAATGGTTTGGTGAATTGGAAAGCGCGGGGTTAAAATTTCACCTCACAACATAGCCTATGACGCTCTCAGAGTCCAGACATGTGACTGTGCAAAATTTTGTGGCTGTAGCTGCGACGCCTCCAACACTTTTCATTTCACTTTTTCCCCATTATTTAGATAGGGGAAAAATGGTTTGGTGAATTGGAAAGCGCGGGGTTAAAATTTCACCTCACAACGTAGCCTATGACGCTCTCAGGGTCCAGACGTGTGACTGTGCAAAATTTTGTTGCTGTAGCTGCGACGCTTCCAACACTTTTCCTTTCACTTTTTTCCCCATTATGTAGATAGGGGCAAAATAGTTTGGTGAATTGGAACGCGCAGGGTTAAAATTTCGCCTCACAACATAGCCTATGACGCTCTCGGGGTCCAGACGTGTGACTGTGCAAAATTTTGTGGCTGTAGCTGCGACGGTGCAGATGCCAATCCCGGACATACACACACACATACACACACACACACACACACACATACACACATTCAGCTTTATATAGTAGATATATATATATATATTCGGTGCGTTTCGCCAACCGTAACAGTAGGTAAATTCAGATTTCATACTATTCGCCTAACTCTACTGATATACCATATTCCAAAAAATAAACTAACAAGCAATAAAGAATATTACAAGGTAGGACAAAATTAAGTACTTTCAGGCATTGAACTTCTTTTTTTATTTCCTGTTTTTAAATCAACTTGTACCCAGGCTACTAATTGATCAAACCTTAGAATGAGGATCGCTCAGACTGAGTCCTCTGGTTTAATATTAGCTCGAAAATAATCAAGTCCTCCCCGTCCTAATTGGGCACAGAGCACACACAGCTAAGAGAAAAAGAATGGGTTTTATATTATCTAATTAGTTCTAACAGTAGTAAATAGCACTGACTGCGCAATATTGCACAAAATATAGAACCACGAAAGGAAGCGGTCAACAACTCCACGGATTCACATTCATCAGCAACTCTTGATTTTTAACTCCTCTTCTTCCTAAGCCACCTATACATCAAGCCTCAGAATAGACAACCACTTCTTAATTGCCCAAATCCTCTGCGTAAAATAACAAAAGGCATATCAGTCTTGACAGTCCTTGCCGTGTGGATGGTTCTCTTTCTATGTTTGCCTTATAATAATAAAAGAGTTTATTTTGTGAACAAAGTGCATATTAATCTATTGATCTTAGCATAATAAGAAGTTCCACAACTGGATGTGTAAAAAAAATGTTCTTGTGCTGAGATAATCTTATAAATGTGCCCCTGCTGTACTGTGTAATGGCCGCGTCTCACTGTACAGGGACATGGTCTGATAATACCACAGCTCCTGGGCAGGAGAGAAGAGAGAATACAGACAGGACAGCCCAGGAACATTATTCCTATAAATGTGTCCCTACTGTACTGTGTAATGGCTGCGTCTGACCGTACAGGGACATGGTCTGATCATACCACAGCTCCTGGCAGGGGAGGAAGAGAGAATACAGACAGGACAGCCCAGGAACATTATTCCTATAAATGTGCCCCTGCTGTACTGTGTAATGGCCGCGTCTCACTGTACAGGGACATGGTCTGATCATACCACAGCTCCTGGGCAGGAGAGAAGAGAGAATACAGACAGGACAGCACAGGAACATTATTCCTATAAAAGTGTCCCTACTGTACTGTGTAATGGCTGCGTCTGACCGTACAGGGACATGGTCTGATCATACCACAGCTCCTGGCAGGGGAGGAAGAGAGAATACAGACAGGACAGCCCAGGAACATTATTCCTATAAATGTGCCCCTGCTGTACTGTGTAATGGCCGTGTCTGACCGTACAGGGACATGGCCTGATCATACCACATCTCCTGGGCAGGAGAGAAGAGAGAATACAGACAGGACAGCACAGGAACATTATTCCTATTAATGTGCCCCTGCTGTACTGTGTAATGGCCTTGTCTGACCGTACAGGACATGGTCTGATCATACCACAGCTCCTGGGCAGGGGAGGAAGAGAGTATACAGACAGGACAGCACAGGAACATTATTCCTATAAATGTGCCCCTGCTGTACTGTGTAATGGTCGTGTCTCACTGTACAGGGACATGGTCTGATCATACCACATCTCCTGGGCAGGGGAGAAGAGAGAATACAGACAGGACAGCACAGGAACATTATTCCTATAAATGTGCCCCTGCTGTACTGTGTAATGGCCGTGTCTGACCGTACAGGGACATGGTCTGATCATACCACAGCTCCTAGGCAGGGAAGAAGAGAGAATACAGACAAGACAGCACAGGAACATTATTCCTATAAAAGTGTCCCT
Source organism: Ranitomeya imitator (assembly GCF_032444005.1). Taxonomy (NCBI): domain Eukaryota; kingdom Metazoa; phylum Chordata; class Amphibia; order Anura; family Dendrobatidae; genus Ranitomeya; species Ranitomeya imitator. The sequence continues at coordinate 223,160,829 of NC_091283.1, forward strand.
ACTGTACTTCGTAATGGCCGTGTCTGACCGTACAGGGACATGGTCTGATCATACCACAGCTCCTGGGCAGGAGAGAAGAGAGAATACAGACAAGACAGCACAGGAACATTATTCCTATAAAAGTGTCCCTACTGTACTTCGTAATGGCCGTGTCTGACCGTACAGGGACATGGTCTGATCATACCACAGCTCCTGGGCAGGGAGGAAGAGAGAATACAGACAGGACAGCCCAGGAACATTATTCCTATAAATGTGCCCCTGCTGTACTGTGTAATGGCCGTGTCTGACTGTACAGGGACATGGTCTGATTATACTACAGCTCCTGGGCAGGGGAGAAGAGAGAATACAGACAGGACAGCACAGAAACATTATTCCTATAAATGTGCCCCTGCTGTACTGTGTAATGGCCGTGTCTGACTGTACAGGGACATGGTCTGATCATACCACATCTCCTGGGCAGGAGAGAAGAGAGAATACAGACAGGACAGCACAGGAACATTATTCCTATAAATGTGCCCCTTCTGTACTGTGTAATGGCCGTGTCTGACCGTACAGGGACATGGTCTGATCACACCACAGCTCCTGGCAGGGGAAGAACAGAGAATACAGACAGGACAGCACAGGAACATTATTCCTATAAATATGCCCCTGCTGTACTGAGTAATGGCCGTGTCTGACCGTACAGGGAAATGGTCTGATCTTACCGCAGCTCCTGGCAGGGGAGGAACAGAGAATACAGACAGGACAGCACAGGAACAGTATTCCTATAAAAGTGCCCCTGATGTACTGTGTAATGGTCATGTCTGACCGTACAGGGACCTGGTCTGATCTTACCACAGCTCCTGGGCAGGGGAGAAGAGAGAATACAGACAGGACAGCACAGGAGCATTATTCCTATAAATGTGCCCCTGCTGTGTACTGTGTAATGGTCGTGTCTGACCGTACAGGGACATGGTCTGATCATACCACAGCTCCTGGGCAGGGGAGAAGAGAGAATACAGACAGGACAGCACAGGAACATTATTCCTATAAATGTGCCCCTGCTGTACTGTGTAATGGTCGTGTCTGACCGTACAGGGACATGGTCTGATCATACCACAGCTCCTGGGCAGGGGAGGAAGAGAGAATAGAAACAGGACAGCCCAGGAACATTATTCCTATAAATGTGCCCCTGCTGTACTGTGTAATGGCCGTGTCTGACTGTACAGGGACATGGTCTGATCATACCACAGCTCCTGGGCAGGGGAGGAAGAGAGAATGCAGACAGGACAGCACAGGAACATTATTCCTATAAATGTGCCCCTGCTGTACTGTGTAATGGCCGTGTCTGACCGTACAGGGACATGGTCTGATCATACCACAGCTCCTGGGCAGGGGAGAAGAGAGAATACAGACAGGACAGCACAGGAACATTATTCCTATAAATGTGCCCCTGCTGTACTGTGTAATGGCCGTGTCTGACCGTACAGGGACATGGTCTGATCATACCACAGCTCCTGGGCAGGGTAGGAAGAGAAAATACAGATAGGAGAGCACAGGCAGTGACGCTGCTACCATTAGGTGATTTGAGCACTTTGACTCAGGCGGCAGAAGAGAGGGGGCGGCAGATTCTGTAGTAACTGGATTTGCGCTGCTAGTTTTTATTTTTTTTTTTATAAAACTCTGGTGTCAAGTGCCCGCCCCCCCTCCTCCCTCCCTCCTTCTAGCCCCCCTCCACTCTCCCTCCTTCCCGCCCCCCCTCCTCCCTCCCTCCTTCCCACTCCCCCTCCTGTTAAAAATCGTTATTGAGCAAAAATATCTCATCAAGACTTAACCAGGTGCGTTATTCTTAAAATAAAAATGTCATGATATTCTGACGAAAGTATAGTGGTTTATTGAGTTATCCACCATCGCAACAAAAACATAAAAGGTAGATGAAACAATTACAAACAGAGTGTCCATGTGTAGATATCAGCGCTTCTCCTGTTACTCATCTTTCCAGGGTCCTGAATGGTAGAAGTCATCTGTCTGTGTGAAAGTCTGAAGTCATCATGGCATGGAGTAGCTAACAGCTGTTGTTCCTCGTGTCTTGTCCCATGTCCATGGAGAATGATGGTGAAGGAAGGGAGGTGTCCCTACTGTACTTCGTAATGGCCGTGTCTGACCGTACAGGGACATGGTCTGATCATACCACAGCTCCTGGGCAGGAGAGAAGAGAGAATACAGACAAGACAGCACAGGAACATTATTCCTATAAAAGTGTCCCTACTGTACTTCGTAATGGCCGTGTCTGACCGTACAGGGACATGGTCTGATCATACCACAGCTCCTGGGCAGGGAGGAAGAGAGAATACAGACAGGACAGCCCAGGAACATTATTCCTATAAATGTGCCCCTGCTGTACTGTGTAATGGCCGTGTCTGACTGTACAGGGACATGGTCTGATTATACTACAGCTCCTGGGCAGGGGAGAAGAGAGAATACAGACAGGACAGCACAGAAACATTATTCCTATAAATGTGCCCCTGCTGTACTGTGTAATGGCCGTGTCTGACTGTACAGGGACATGGTCTGATCATACCACATCTCCTGGGCAGGAGAGAAGAGAGAATACAGACAGGACAGCACAGGAACATTATTCCTATAAATGTGCCCCTTCTGTACTGTGTAATGGCCGTGTCTGACCGTACAGGGACATGGTCTGATCACACCACAGCTCCTGGCAGGGGAAGAACAGAGAATACAGACAGGACAGCACAGGAACATTATTCCTATAAATATGCCCCTGCTGTACTGAGTAATGGCCGTGTCTGACCGTACAGGGAAATGGTCTGATCTTACCGCAGCTCCTGGCAGGGGAGGAACAGAGAATACAGACAGGACAGCACAGGAACAGTATTCCTATAAAAGTGCCCCTGATGTACTGTGTAATGGTCATGTCTGACCGTACAGGGACCTGGTCTGATCTTACCACAGCTCCTGGGCAGGGGAGAAGAGAGAATACAGACAGGACAGCACAGGAGCATTATTCCTATAAATGTGCCCCTGCTGTGTACTGTGTAATGGTCGTGTCTGACCGTACAGGGACATGGTCTGATCATACCACAGCTCCTGGGCAGGGGAGAAGAGAGAATACAGACAGGACAGCACAGGAACATTATTCCTATAAATGTGCCCCTGCTGTACTGTGTAATGGTCGTGTCTGACCGTACAGGGACATGGTCTGATCATACCACAGCTCCTGGGCAGGGGAGGAAGAGAGAATAGAAACAGGACAGCCCAGGAACATTATTCCTATAAATGTGCCCCTGCTGTACTGTGTAATGGCCGTGTCTGACTGTACAGGGACATGGTCTGATCATACCACAGCTCCTGGGCAGGGGAGGAAGAGAGAATGCAGACAGGACAGCACAGGAACATTATTCCTATAAATGTGCCCCTGCTGTACTGTGTAATGGCCGTGTCTGACCGTACAGGGACATGGTCTGATCATACCACAGCTCCTGGGCAGGGGAGAAGAGAGAATACAGACAGGACAGCACAGGAACATTATTCCTATAAATGTGCCCCTGCTGTACTGTGTAATGGCCGTGTCTGACCGTACAGGGACATGGTCTGATCATACCACAGCTCCTGGGCAGGGTAGGAAGAGAAAATACAGATAGGAGAGCACAGGCAGTGACGCTGCTACCATTAGGTGATTTGAGCACTTTGACTCAGGCGGCAGAAGAGAGGGGGCGGCAGATTCTGTAGTAACTGGATTTGCGCTGCTAGTTTTTATTTTTTTTTTTATAAAACTCTGGTGTCAAGTGCCCGCCCCCCCTCCTCCCTCCCTCCTTCTAGCCCCCCTCCACTCTCCCTCCTTCCCGCCCCCCCTCCTCCCTCCCTCCTTCCCACTCCCCCTCCTGTTAAAAATCGTTATTGAGCAAAAATATCTCATCAAGACTTAACCAGGTGCGTTATTCTTAAAATAAAAATGTCATGATATTCTGACGAAAGTATAGTGGTTTATTGAGTTATCCACCATCGCAACAAAAACATAAAAGGTAGATGAAACAATTACAAACAGAGTGTCCATGTGTAGATATCAGCGCTTCTCCTGTTACTCATCTTTCCAGGGTCCTGAATGGTAGAAGTCATCTGTCTGTGTGAAAGTCTGAAGTCATCATGGCATGGAGTAGCTAACAGCTGTTGTTCCTCGTGTCTTGTCCCATGTCCATGGAGAATGATGGTGAAGGAAGGGAGGTGACCGTCCCACGTGACAAAAAGCCCTCCACCCTCCTTAGAGACGTTATTTATATGGTTTCTACAGATCACGTGTCCTCTGTATATGGAGTTAACTTATACTCTGAGCTACATACACAGAAATAGCTTTTGATAGTGTCAGCAAGAAACCATGTGCTCGGTACAGAATAATTAATATTTAACACCTCCTCCCTCCCTCTTTCCGCCCCCTCCTTGAAGACGTAATACTCACCTTCCTCCAGTGGTGGCTGCAACTGCGTCTCAGCGCCGGCAGCGCGTCCTGTCTTCAGCGGTCACATGGTACCGCTCATTAAGGTCATGAATATGTGCATATTCATGACCTTAATTAGCACTAACATGTGACCACTGAAGACAGGAAGAAAGACGCTGCAGAGATGCCAGGAAGTTCTGTGCCGCGCGGTGAGTGGTGAGTATGGCAGACAGGGAAAAAGGATGGGGAGCCATGCACGGCAGGATGGGAGGATAGGGGAAGCATGCACGCAGGGGAGAAGGATAGGGGAGCCATGCACGCAGGGGAGAAGGATGGGGGAGCCAAGCATGCAGGGGAGAAGGATGGGGGAGCCATGAACGCAGGGGAGAAGGATGGAGGAGCCATGCACGCAGGGGAGAAGTTTGGGGGAGCTATGAACGCAGGGGAGAAGGATGGGGGAGCCATGAATGCAGGGGAGAAGGATGGAGGAGCCATGCACGCAGGGGAGAAGGATGGGGGAGCCAAGCACGCAGGGGAGAAGGATGGGGGAGCCATGAACACAGGGGACAAGGATGGGGGAGCCATGCACACAGGGGAGAAGGATGAGGGAGCCAAGCATGCAGGGGAGAAGTTTGGGGGAGCCATGAACGCAGGGGAGAAGGATGGGGGAGCCATGAATGCAGGGGAGAAGGATGGAGGAGCCATGCACACAGGGGAGAAGGATGAGGGAGCCAAGCATGCAGGGGAGAAGTTTGGGGGAGCCATGAACGCAGGGGAGAAGGATGGGGGAGCCATGAATGCAGGGGAGAAGGATGGAGGAACCATGCACGCAGGGGAGAAGGATGGGGGAGCCAAGCACGCAGGGGAGAAGTATGGGTGAGCCATGAATGCAGGGGAGAAGAATGGGGAGCCATGCACACAGGGGAGAAGGATGGGGGAGCCAAGCATGCAGGGGAGAAGGATGGGGGAGCCATAAACGCAGGGGAGAAGGATGGGGGAGCCAAGCACGCAGGGGAGAAGGATGGGGGAAGGATACTCGCCGATCACCACCTTCATCCTCCATCACATGCTGCATCTCCAGCTGCTTCACCATAGACGGCCATGTCCAGGCCATGGAGGTTACAATGTGTCATAAGTTTGTGACTATATCACACGTAGAACACGCCTAGGCCTGGACAAGGCGGGAAATATTGGAGATATGGCTCACAACAGCAGAAAGAGGATAGGATGTTGAGTATCAGGGCGGCTGGTGACTTTTATTTACCTTATTTATAAATCAATTCTCACCTCTCCAGCCAGCCCGTTATTCACCATCTGATCCTCTTCTTTTGGTTATTGGACTTGCTACACCTCCAGCCTCTGAACCACATCCAGGTCAGATCTTACTAAGCATCATAAGGGTACGATGATGATGATGATGATGTGACCTTATGACACGCAGAGAGCTCTGACCTGAACTTGGCTGAAAGTCTAAAGTGAAGAGGCCAAAGAAGCGGTACATGATAGTGAGAAGAAGAGGAACAGATGATTGCAAGAAAGTGTATTGATGAGGTGAATATTATTATTTTTTTTTTCACATACAATGTTCGGAATTAGGTCTCCGACGTAAGTCAGGGAATGTGTGTATATGGACAATACTTTTGATCAAATTGTTCCCATACTAAACACACTTAGCTGTTTTTTGGGCTAGTGTAACAAATAAAGATTCGATGTGGCTGGCACCTTTTGTTCTCTTATGTTTGTAGGAATTCACAAACTTTATTTTTAGATTAAATATGGTGAAGCAACGCTACAGGAAGTTACAACAAGGTCCCGGCTAATTCCCTAGAGGGCTTTTAGTGTCCTACTTCTCTCCTTGTGAATAATGAACTTTTGTAAGCGATCAGGCTGCAGGTGCCCTCCTGTAGATGTTGCAGAACAGAGAGAACAGCAGAGAAGCTCCTGAGCAGTCACAAAAAGCTCAAAGTGTCACTAATTTGCTTTGTTGTAATCCACAGCATCTGGGTGCTTGTTAACTCTTTCATATTCTATGTAACTGTGACATTTAAAGTAATTGAACCATTTTAAGAGCTTGCATTTTCCTTTTACCTTAAAGAAGCCTTCCTCCTCCTCCTTTTCCGGTTTGTTCTACTTATCCTTGCCCTCCTCCCATCAAAATTGTTATCCTCTTAATATATTGCAGTCACCATATTATATAGCATTGTGTACTTACAATTGCTCAGTTTGCCTTTCTACCCAGATAATTCTTCACTTTCCATTAGGTCTGTGACCTCACATGATTAAAAACTGACGGGATTAATCCTTTCTAAACTCTATGTACAAGCAGGAGGTCAATTTTCCCTGCATGTGTCATCACTGCAAAAATCCCTTGCGGTAGAAGGAGCGGAATAGTTGGGTCAGGAGATGAAGAGGGTGATAACTCATGCAGAGAAAAGAGACTTCCTGTTTCTACATAGAGCAGAGAACACAGGTGAATTATCTGGGTAGAAAAGCAAAGTGAGCAATTGTAAGCACACAGAGCTTTACAATACGATGATAGCAATATATTAAGAGGATAAAAACTGTGATGGGAGGAGGAAGAGGAGAAGGAGGAAAAGGAGGAAGAGGAGAAGGAGCAGTTCTTCTCTCCACCAAAGTGCTGCAGAATATATTGAAATAATTATATATATATATATATATATATATATATATATATATATATATATATATACAGTATATATAATATTTTACAAGAATTATCATTCTTTATTATAGTGATGTAAAAGCAATTACAACAAATGCCAAAAACCGCAAAAAGTACAATGGACACACATATATATATATATATATATATATATATATATATATATATACGGTATATACAGTTAGGTCCATATATATTTGGACAGAGACAACATTTTTCTAATTTTGGTTATAGACTTTACCACAATGAATTTTAAACAAAACAATTCAGATGCAGTTGAAGTTTAGACTTTCAGCTTTCATTTGACGGTATCCACATTAAAATTGGATGAAGGGTTTAGGAGTTTCAGCTCCTAAACATGTGCCACCCTGTTTTTAAAGGGACCAAAAGTAATTGGACAATTGACTCCAAGGCTGTTTTATGGACAGGTGTGGGCAATCCCTTCATTATGTCATTCTCAATTAAGCAGATAAAAGGCCTGGAGTTGATTTGAGGTGTAGTGCTTGCATTTGGAAGGTTTTGCTGTGAAGTAAACATGCTGTCAAAGGAGCTCTCCATGCAGGTAAAACAAGCCATCCTTAAGCTGCGAAAACAGAAAAAACCCTTCTGAGAAATTGCTGCAATATTAGGAGTGGCGAAATCTACAGTTTGGTACATCCTGAGAAAGAAAGAAAGCACTGGTGAACTCATCAATGCAAAAAGACCTGGGCGCCCACGGAAGATAACAGTGGTGGATGATCGCAGAATTATCTCCATGGTGAAGAGAAACCCCTTCACAACAGCCAACCAAGTGACCAACACTCTCCAGGAGGTCGGCGTATCAATATCCAAATCTACCATAAAGAGAAGGCTGCATGAAAGTAAATTCAGGAGGTTCACTGCACGGTGCAAGCCACTCATAAGTATCAAGAATAGAAAGGCTAGACTGGACTTTGCTAAAAACATCTAAAAAAACCAGCACAGTTCTGGAAGAACATTCTTACGACAGATGAAACCAAGATCAACCTCTACCAGAATGATGGAAAGAGAAAAGTATGGTGAAGGCGTGGTGCAGCTCATGATCCAAAGCACACTGCATCCTCTGTAAAACACGGCGGAGGCAGTGTGATGGCTTGGGCATGCATGGCTGCCAGTGGCACTGGGTCACTAGTGTTTATTGATGATGTGACACAGGACAGAAGCAGCCGAATGAATTCTGAGGTATTCAGAGACATACTGTGTGCTCAGATCCAGCCAAATGCAGCCAAACTGATTGGTCGTCATTTCATACTACAGATGGACAATGACCCAAAACATAAATCCAAAGCAACCCAGGAGTTTATTAAAGCAAAGAAGTGGAATATTCTTGAATGGCCAAGTCAGTCACCTGATCCCAACCCAATTGAGCATGCATTTCACTTGTTAAAGACTAAACTTCAGACAGAAAGGCCCACGAACAAACAGCAACTGGAAACCACCGCAGTGAAGGCCTGGCCGAGCATCAAAAAGGAGGAAACACAGCGTCTGGTGATGTCCATGAGTTCAAGACTTCAGGCAGTCATTGCCAACAAAGGGTTTTCAACCCAAGTACTAAAAATGAACATTTAATTTAAAATTATTGAATCTGTCCAATTACTTTTGGTCCCTTTAAAAACAGGGTGCACATATTAAGGAGCTGAAACTCCTAAACCCTTCATCCAAATTTAATGTGGATACCCTCAAATGAAAGCTGAACGTCTGAACTTCAACTGCACCTGAACTGTTTTGTTTAAACTTCATTGTGGTAATGTCTATAACCAAAATTAGAAAAACGTTGTCTCTGTCCAAATATATATGGACCTAACTGTATATATATATACATACATACAGTATATATGTATATCACATCCGAAACATTGTCACGCCAGCTGGACAATAAAGTCCACTTTTTTTCATACTTCTTTTGTGCGGTTTTCCTTTTTTTACTTTATATACTGTGTGTGCACAGAATATCTGTGTATTTGGATAAGTCTGAATACATGCAGGGAAAAAAAAATCATGAATCCATTATCTGCTAGTGCTGGATTATTGCATTTTCTGGAATATCCAATTGAATGGAATTTTACAGTATTTTTAACAATTTGTACCACCTTATTAGGATTTGCTTGAGAAAATAGTGAAGATGACTTTGGTAGGAGAGCCGGATACTCGGAGTAAGCCAATGATGTGAGATTATGTGCAAACACACTATTACAATAAACAATAGCTAATTCTGCTGTACAGATATAATACAGGCTAACAAAGCTAATAAATCCAATGATTGAGCGTAGGTCTGAGAATCTAGAGTCCGCTCATACCTGGGCATATGTTCTCCTCTCCAACTACAATGCAGTCTCTATGGATTCCTAATAGGCTGTAAATTAGGAAAAATAATTTATTTTTTATAAAATATTTTATTTAAGTGGTTCGAATCTTATACCCCGGAGGAAAAAAACACAAGGCTGGAGCTACCCAGCACCGATGGCTGTGACCCGGTCGGCATGGCCAACGCTCACTATGTGACTAGCGCCATACTACTGCCCAGGGTCTCACTTTGACCGTAGCAAGCAAGTCGCAGAATATCCAAAGTTGTTGCATTTTTGCTACTTGCTTGTCTCACCCCTCGGGAATGATGGCGCCTGTGCAAGATCTCAGGCAAGGGAGGAATAGACTTCATGAAAGTTTCTGGTTCTTTACATAGATTACGTTAGTTTAGGGTTAGAGGTTAGGGTTAGAGGTTCCCTCTAATGATAAAACTATTTGGTACCTGCCCAGGGCAGAGCTGCGGTATGTTCTCTACATTGCAGGTATAATATCTCAGCAGTTTTGCACAATGCTCAGCCATTTAGTCTGAAGAGCATTTTCCCCTGTGACCAGGTGATAAATGTGTTATTGCTAGGAGGCAACATTGATGGGTACCGTGAAAATAGGAGTTGTGGCTGCCCAGGGTTTCCCAACCTGTGACTCTCTAACTATTGTGGAACTACAAATCCCAGCAAGTCATACCAGTTTATGGCTATCTATCTATGCCAAGGATTGGATACTTCCGCTACTGAAGAGTCACAACGTTATACTGACCTAATAGTAGAGATCTTTATTATTAATTCCATTCATATTTACAAGCTCTAAATTCATCCCACCATGCTCTCCCCCACCTGCCCTACATTGGGGTCTCTACTAATATTTTTCTGCCTGGAGACCATGAAGATTTACTGCAATACTAATATTTCCAATAATACTGCTATAAAATCACAATAATAATGCTTATATATATATAACATTTAATAAGAATTATTCTGCACTGATAATATTGCAATAAACAGACAAATACGGGCACTCCATAACTAACTATATAGCCATATATACAGCAGTAATAATACCGGTCATCAAAACAGCTGTACTTGGACTGATATCCCCGCCATACAATCACCATATAATGGGAATATCAGGTGTACCCCAGTGCTTTGCAGACCATATACCGTGTATACTCGAGTATAAGCAGAGTTTTTTAGCACATTTTTTGTGCTGAAAGCGCCCCCTTGGCTTATTGGCTTACAGTTATTCTCAAAAGTTTACATACCCCGGCAGAATTTTTGCTTTCTTAGCCTTTTTTACAGCTAAAGCCTGTGCCCACTGCTAAGGAGCTGGCAGTGAATATTAATTTCTCTGTAATAGTGCGCACAGTGTGAGCCGCAGCTGCCGGGCGATCACGTGTGACTCCTACTTATGGCTACGTTCAGATTAGCGTTTCCCGACGCTGCGTCGGGAAACGCAGCGGCGACGCACGCGTCATGCGCCCCTATGTTTAACATGTGGGACGCATGCGTTTTTCTTGTTGCGTTTTCCGACACGTGCGTCGTTTTTGACGCTAGCGTCGGACGCAAGAAAATGCAACAAGTTGCATTTTTCTTGCGTCCGATTTTCGTCAAAAAACGACGCACGCGTCGCAAAACGCAGCGTTTTTGCGTGCGTCGTGCGTTGCGTCGCCGACGCAGCGGCGCGCAACGCTAATCTGAAGGTAGCCTAAGAGAAATGAATATTCACATGGGAGTGGAGAGAGGTGAATAATGAATATTCACCTCTCTCCACTCCCATGTGAATATTCATACCCTTTAGCAGCAGCACACGTGATCGCCCGGCAGCTGCTGGAAGAAAGCTGCTGTGGCTAACACTGTGCTCGCTTTTAAATAGCAATGAATACTCATTGCCCTCCAAGCACATAGTCCCAGTGTGGAGAGAAGTGATTATTCCGGCAGCTGTTCTCTGCTTGTAAGCAGTGCATGACATCCCTGCTATGCACTGTTTACAAGCATAAATCAGCTGCTGGCACTGGAATAAGACACTGTGAGAGAGCACAGAGACTGTAAGTATAATGGATTTTTTTATGTTTTTGGATGGTGGCCATGCATACCAGGATAGGGATGAGGAGCCATGTATACAAGAATAGAGCTGAGGAGGCCATGCTTACCAGGATAGGGATGAGGAGGCCATGCATACCAGGATAGGGATGAGGAGGCCATGCATACCAGGAAAGGGATGAGGATCATGCATTCAAGAATAGGTATGAGGAGGCCATACATACAAGAATAGGGATGAGAAGACCACGTATACCAGGCTAGGATGAGGAACCATGCATACCAGGAGAGGGATGAGGATCCATGCAGACAAGGATGGTGATGAGGAGCTATGCATACCAGGATAGGGATGAAGAAGCCATGCACAAGGATAGTGATGAGGGAGCCATGCTGACCAAGATGAGGATGAGGAGCCATGCAGACCAGGATGGGGATGAGGAGCCATGCAGACCAAGATGGTGATGAGGGTGCGATGCATACCAGGTTAGGGATGAGGAGCCATGCAGACCAGGATGGGGATGAAGAGCCATGCAGATCAGGATGAGGATGAGGAGCCATGCATACAAGGATAGGGATGAGGGGACAATGCATACCCGGCTTTTACTCAAGTCTATGCATTTTGCCAATTTTTGTGGTAAAATGAGGTGCCTTGGCTTATACTTGGGTCAGCTTATACTCAAGTATATATGGTATGTGTGAACTGTGCAGGTTCTCACCTGTGTTCAGTAGACCATATACAGTTGAAACCAGAAGTTTCCATCCACTATATAAAAAGACACATCTGCATGTTTTATTACTTACTGCAAAGTCAAAAGTTTCCATACATTTCATTAGTATTTGGTACCATTGCCCTTATACAAAAAGACTTGGGTTAAACATTTGGGATATCTCTCCACAAGCTTCTCACTATAGTTGGTGGGAATTTGGGTCCATTCCTCTTGACAAAACTGGTGTAACTCATCCCGATTTGTAGGTCGCCTTGCTCGTACAAGTCTTTTCAGCTTTGCCCATACATTTTCAGTAGGATTGAGATCACGTCTTTGTGATGGCCACTCCAAAACATTGACTTTGCTATATTTAACCCCTTTCTGACATTAGACGTACTATCCCATCGAGGTGGGGTGGGCCCGTATGACCACCGACGGGATAGTACGTCATATGCGATCGGCAGCGCTCACGGGGGGAGCGCCGCCGATCGCGGCCGGGTGTCAGCTGCTTATCGCAGCTGACATCCGGCACTATGTGCCAGGAGCGGTCACGGCATATTAACCCCCGGCACACCGCGATCAAGGATGATCGCGATGTGCCGGCGGTACAGGGAAGCATCGCGCAGGGAGGGGGCTCCCTGCGGGCTTCCCTGAGCCCCCCGCAGCAACGCGATGTGATCACGTTGCTGCGAGGGTCTTACCTCCCTCCCTGCCTGCTCCAGGCCCGGATCCAAGATGGCCGCGGATCCGGGTCCTGCAGGGAGGGAGGTGGCTTCACAGAGCCTGCTCAGAGCAGGCACTCTGAAGCCTGCAGTGCTGCATGTCAGATCGGTGATCTGACAGAGTGCTGTGCAAACTGTCAGATCACCGATCTGTGATGTCCCCCCTGGGACAAAATAAAAAAGTAAAAAAAAAAATTTTTCCAAATGTGTAAAAAAAAAAAAAAATATTCCTAAATAATGAAAAAAAAAAAAATATTATTCCCATAAATACATTTCTTCATCTAAATAAAAAAAAACAATAAAAGTGCACATATTTAGTATCGTCGCGTCCGTAACGACCCGACCTATAAAACTGGCCCACTAGTTAACCCCTTCAGTAAACACCGTAAGAAAAAGAAAAAAAAAACGAGGCAAAAAACAACGCTTTATTATCATACCGCCGAACAAAAAGTGGAATAACACGCGATCAAAAAGACAGATATAAATAACCATGGTACTGCTGAAAACGTAATCTTGTCCAGCAAAAAACGAGCCGCCATACAGCATCATCAGCAAAAAAATAAAAAAGTTATAGTCCTGAGAATAAAGCGATGCAAAAATAATTATTTTTTCTATAAAATAGTTTTTATCGTATAAAAGCGCCAAAACATAAAAAAAATATAAATGAGGTGTCGCTGTAATCGTACTGACCCGAAGAATAAAACTGCTTTATCAATTTTACCAAACGCGGAACGGTATAAACGCCTCCCCCAAAAGAAATTCATGAATAGCTGGTTTATAGTCATTCTTCCTCACAAAAATCGGAATAAAAAGCGATCAAAAAATGTCACGAACCCGAAAATGTTACCAATAAAAACAACAACTCGTCCCGCAAAAAACAAGACCTCACATGACTCTGTGGACCAAAATATGGAAAAATTATAGCTCTCAAAATGTGGTAATGCAAAAAATATTTTTTGCAATAAAAAGCGTCTTTCAGTGTGTGACGGCTGCTAATCATAAAAATCCGCAAAAAAACTCGCTATAAAAGTAAATCAAACCCCCCTTCATCACCCCCTTAGTTAGGGAAAAATTAAAAAAATGTATTTATTTCCATTTTCCTATTAGGGCTTGGGTTAGGGCTAGGGTTAGGGCTAGGGTTAGGGCTAGGGTTAAGGTTAGGGCTAGGGTTAGGGCTAGGGTTAGGGCTAGGGTTAGGGTTAGGGCTAGGGTTAGGGCTAGGGTTAGGGTTAGGGCTAGGGTTAGGGCTAGGGGTAGGGCTAGGGTTAGGGTTAGGGTTGGGGCTACAGTTAGGGTTGGGGCTAAAGTTAGGGTTAGGGTTTAGATTACATTTACAGTTGGGAATAGGGTTGGGATTAGGGTTAGGGGTGTGTCAGGGTTAGAGGTGTGGTTAGGGTTACCGTTGGAATTAGGGTTAGGGGTGTGTTTGGATTAGGGTTTCAGTTATAATTGGGGGGTTTCCACTGTTTAGGCACATCAGGGGCTGTCCAAACACGACATGGCGTCCGATCTCAATTCCAGCCAATTCTGCGTTGAAAAAGTAAAACAGTGCTCCTTCCCTTCTGAGCTCTCCTGTGTGCCCAAACAGGGGTTTACTCCAACATATGGGGTATCAGCGTACTCAGGAAAAATAGGACAACAACTTTTGGGGTCCAATTTCTCCTGTTACCCTTGGGAAAATACAAAACTGGGGGCTAAAAAATAATTTTTGTGGGAAAACAAAAAGATTTTTTATTTTCACGGCTCTGCATTATAAACTTCTGTGAAGCCCTTGGTGGGTCAAAGCGCTCAAAACACATCTAGATAAGTTCCTTAGGGGGTCTACTTTCCAAAATGGTGTCACTTGTGGGGGGTTTCAATGTTTAGGCACATCAGTGGCTCTCTAAACGCAACATGGCGTCCCATCTCAATTCCTGTCAATTTTGCATTGAAAGGTCAAACGGCGCTCCTTCCCTTCCGAGCTCTCCCATGCGCCCAAACAGTGGTTTACTCCCACATATGGGGTATCAGCGCACTCAGGACAAATTGTACAACAATTTTTGGGGTCCAATTTCTTCTCTTACCCTTGGGAAAATAAAGAATTGGGGGCGAAAAGATAATTTTTGTGAAAAAATATGATTTTTTATTTTTACGGTTCTGCATTATAAACTTCTGTGAAGCACTTGGTGGGTCAAAGTGCTCACCACACCTCTAGATAAGTTCCTTAGGGGGTCTACTTTCCAAAATGGTATCACTTGTGGGGGGTTTCAATGTTTAGGCACATCAGAGGCTCTCCAAACGCAACATGGCGTCCCATCTCAATTCCTGTCAATTTTGCATTGAAAAGTCAAACGGCGCTCCTTCCCTTCCGAGCTCTCCCATGCGCCCAATCAGTGGTTTACTCCCACATATCGGGTATCAGCGTACTCAGGACAAATTGTACAACAACTTTTGGGGTCCAATTTCTTCTCTTACCCATGGGAAAATAAAAAATTGGGGGTGAAAAGATAATTTTTGTTAAAAAATATGATTTTTTATTTTTACGGTTCTGCATTATAAACTTCTGTGAAGCACTTGGTGGGTCAAAGTGCTCACCACACCTCTAGATAAGTTCCTTAGGGGGCCTACTTTCCAAAATGGTGTCACTTGTGGGGGGTTTCAATGTTTAGGCACATCAGGGGCTCTCCAAACGCAACATGGTGTCCCATCTCGATTCCAGCCAATTTTGCATTGAAAAGTCAAATGGCGCTCTTTCGCTTCTGAGCTCTGTCACGCACACAAACAGTGGTTTACCCCCACATATGGGGTATCGGTGTACTCAGGACAAATTGTACAACAACTTTTGTGGTCCATTTTCTCCTGTTACCCTTGGTAAAATAAAACAAATTGGAGCTGAAGTAAATTTTTTGTGAAAAAAAGTTAAATGCTCATTTTTATTTAAATATTCCAAAAATTCCTGTGAAGCACCAGAAGGGTTAATAAACTTCTTGAATATGGTTTTGAGCACCATGAGGGGTGCAGTTTTTAGAATGGTGTCACACTTGGGTATTTTCTATCATATAGACCCCTCAAAATGACTTCAAATGAGATGTGGTCCCTAAAGAAAAAAAAAAGGTGTTGTAAAAATGAGGAATTACTGGTCAACTTTTAACCCTTATAACTCCCTAACAAAAAAAAAATTTGGTTCCAAAATTGTGCTGATGTAAAGTAGACATGTGAGAAATGTTACTTATTAAGTATTTTGTTTGACATATCTCTGTGATTTAATTGCATAAAAATTCAAATTTGGAAAATTGCGAAATTTTCATAATTTTCGCCAAATTTCCGTTTTTTTCACAAATAAACGCAGGTACTATCAAAGAATTTTTACCACTATCATGAACTAAAATATGTCACGAGAAAACAATGTCAGAATCACCGGGATCTGTTGAAGCGTTCCAGAGTTATAACCTCATAAAGGGACAGTGATCAGAATTGTAAAAATTGGCCCGGTCATTAACGTGCAAACCACCCTTGGGGGTAAAGGGGTTAAGCCACTTTATTACTATTTTCTCAGTATGCTTCAGGTCATTGTCCATTTGGAAGACCCATTTTTAGTTTCATCAGACCACAGGACATGTCTCCAAAAATAAAGGTCTTTGTTCCTGTGTGCATTTGAAAACATTAATCTGTCTTTTCTATGTTTCTTTTGGAGTAATGGCTTCTTCCTGGCAGAGTGGCCTTTCAGCCTATGTTGATACAGTACTCATTTCACTGTGGATATTGGCACAATCTTACCAGCTTCCACCATCATCTTCACAAGGTCTTTTGCTTTTGTCCTTGGGTTGATATGCATATATCGGACCGAATGTTCATCTCTGGGACACAGAACCCATCTCCTTCCTGAGCGGTATGATTGCTGGACATTCCCATCTTGTTTGTACTTGAGTATAATTGTTTTTACAGATGAACGTGGCACCTTTAGGTAACTTGAAATTGTACCCAAGGATGAGCCAGACTTGTGTAAGTCCACATTTTTCTTGCTGATTTCTGGGCTGATTTCTTGAGACTTTCCCATGATGCCACACAAAGAAGCAGGGTGTTTCAGGTGTGCATTAAAATACATCCACAGGTGAATCATTGAATGTTCCACTCATTGATCACCCTCACTGTCAAAAAGTGTTTTCTAATATCTAATCTGTGTCTCCTCCCATTCAGATTCATCCCATTGCATCTAGTCTTTCCTTGTGCAAATGAGAATAATGATGATGATCCTTCTACAATGTGACAGCCCTTGAGATATTTGTAGACAGTTATTAAGATGGAATCATAAGTTCTCTAATTAACTCAGATGTTGCCATAACGCCTATCAGAAGCTTCCAAACAGATGACATCATCATATGGGCAGTCCAGAATTGATTAAAGGCATAGTAATCTTAATATATGTAAACGTTTGACATTGCAGTAAGTAATACAAATACCATAAAACATTCTCTCTCTCTCTCATTATCCTGGCATTTGACAAATATTAATATTTATGGTAATCCTAAAATGGGAAAAGGTTTATTCTGATTTCATGTCAGATATTCAGAAAAAAATGCGGATGTGTCTTTATGTATAGTGGACGGAAACTTCTGGTTTCAACTGTATGTGTGTACTGTGCATGTCCTCACCAGTGCTCTGCAGACCATATATGTGTAGATTGTGCAGGTTCTCACTAGTGATTTTATCGCTGATTGTTGTCATTCATTTTCCTTTTTCATTCGGCCCAGACCACCATGACCTCTTTTTCTATCCGTAACTCATCCCTGCAAAATGTAACACACAGACCTCTTTTGGCTGACTGCTTTTCCAGGACTGTCCTCACATTTTCCCAGCTCTACACAAACCATACTGTGCAATTAACAGTGCACCAGACAGTAATAATGCCTCATTTTTACCCTGTGCAGTAATAGTCCCCTCCTTTTGAGCCCCACACAATAACAGTGCCCCCTTTGTGTCCCTACACAATTATAATGTTCCCTATGTACTTCCTCATGGAAATAATTCTCCTCTGTACCTCCTAAGAATAATAATCCTTCTGTGCCTCATAATAATAATAACAACAGTAATAATAATAACAACCCCATATCTCCTTATAATCATAATTACCTCATACCTTCTTATAATAATAATCCCCCTGTGCCTCCTTATAACATGACTAGATGGATGCCAGATGCTATCACATCGAGATGGTGGTAATGTCACGATGGGGGCAGGCTTTGCAGCGTTGAGAATCTCTCCCACATGCACTCACCCACCTATCCACTCTCTCTTTCCCCATGTGCTGACTTCTCCCATCTGTGCTCTCTTCTTTGACCTGTCTACCCCATGTGCTATCCCCCCTGTCTCTCTCCTTCCTGTGCCGTGTTCTCCCCTCATGTGCTGTCCCGTTTGAGCTGTCTCCCCGTGTGCTCTGTCTCTCTCACCCCTGTGCGCTCTCTCTCTCCCTCATCTGCTGTCTTCTCCTCTCATGCTTTCTCTTCTTTTGACCTGTGTACCCCATGTGCTCTCCCCCTTGTGTGCTCTTTCTTTCTCCACCATTGTGCTGTCTTCTTCCATCATGTATTTCTCGTTTGAGCTGTCACGTCGCGCATCTGCCACCGATATCAGCCGAATGATTCACTGCACCTGTAAATTAGACCACCGCCATCTTTGTGCAGACAGATAGCGGTGGTCACATTAAAACTGCACATGTGCTCCTCCTGTACAAAGATGGGGGTGGTCAGTGAATCATTCGGCTGATCATCGAGGCGGCTTGTTCGTGACAGTGTTCCGCTGGTGGCACCGCGCAAGAGGCTGCATACAGCGTACACAGTGTGTGAGTGTGTGTGGTGCGTAAGGCGTATACAGTGTGTATGCGTGTGTGTGTGTGTGTGGTGTGACGGTGTTCTGCTGGTACCACCAGCAGTTTCCGTATTGAGACACCCATCACTTGGGTATCCCAATATGGTGGTCAGTGAACTTCGCCGCTTGGAATTCTGGGATCCGGAAATATCTGAATGGAACCAGATATGAAGACATTATAAGGTAAGTATATATTAAGATCCCCCGTGCCTCCTTATAATAATAATCCCCCTGTGACCCCTTATAATAATTACCCCATACCTTCTTTTAATAATTCAAACGCCCCAGTGCTTTCTTATAATAATGCATCCTTGCTCCCCATTGTGCCTCCTTATAATAAAGAATGGCAGTGTCTCTTTATTGTAATAATGTCCCTGAGCAGGGGTGCACATAGAAATCATGAGTAGGGTTGAGCGAAATGGATCGGACAAATTAAAAAATCGCCGACTTTCGGCAAAGTCGGGTTTCTTGAAACCCCACCCGATCCTAGTGCGGGATCGGCCATGAGCTCGGCGATCTTTGCGCCAAACTCACGTTTCGTATGACGCTTTCAGCGCCATTTTTCAGCCAATGAAGGAGGACGCAGAGTGTGGGCAGCGTGATGACATAGGTCTCGGTCCCCACCATCTTAGAGAAGGGCATGACAGTGATTGGCTTGCTTTCTGCGGCGTCACAGGGGCGATAAAGGGGCATGCACGCCGACAGCCATCTTACTGCTGCTGATCTGAGCATAGGGAGAGGTTGCTGCAGCTTCATCAGAAGAAGGGATATAGTTAGGGAGGGAAGATTAACCCCGAAACTGCTTGTGCTGTAGCGATTTCCACTGTCCAACACTACTATTTGTTAGCAGGGACAGTGGAGTTTATATTTTTGTGCATCAGCTCTGTAGCTTATTAGGCTGCATTATAAGGCTCCCTGATAGCTGCATTGCTGTTTGTACGCTGCAAACCAACTGCTTTTTTAAAGGCAAAAATCCTGTTGCTCCTTTCTGCACAGTTATCTTGTTTATTTGTCCACACTTTTGTGTGCAGCAGTCCTTTTTATTGCTGACATACTTTTCCTGAGATCAAATCAAATTCTCACAAAATGGATATACTGCAGTCCTGTTAGTTTGTGGTATGTCAGCCAGCCACTTTCTGCTACTTAGATTGCATTTTTATATACACTGGGCCTGAGTTTTGGGTCAGGCTCCCCCCAAAAAAGGGAGATTTAAATTCTCAACAAGTTTATATACACCTTCTACCTTGTTTTACAGTACCATCTAATGGTTGTTATTTTGGTTAGATTTTCCAAAAAATGAGGAAGGCTCGTGGAAGAGGCCGTGGGCGGTGGTTGCCAGCTGGTACTGATGGTGGTGGTGGTGGTGCATCTGGTGGTAGTGGCAAAAGCACAATAGCACCTAAGGCTGGAGGTGTTGAACCAGCGTCATCGTCTGACTACACATGGCCTCGAAGGCTCCCTTATCTGGGAGTAGGAAAACAGCTTTTAAAGCCAGAGCAGCAGGAAAAAGTTTTGGCTTTCCTTGCTGACTCAGCCTCTAGCTCTTTCGCCTCCTCTTCAGAAAGTTCCAAATATAAAAGTAGCGAGTCGTCAGTGGATGCTGCCAGTCAGGAACAAGACGTTTCCTTGTGTCCTTCACCGAAACCAAAAGTGAAGGTTGCGTCTGGTTACACACACCGTGCCTGGGTTAGAAAGGGAAATTGTTAACTGCCCATTACAAGATGAATCGGACATGGACTGCACTAATGCACAGCCACAGCTAGATTATAGTGCTGTTCCATTGACTCAGATCACAACATTGCCCTCGCAGTGTACTGAGCCAGAATCTGACCCTGATGAGACTATGGTGCCCCGTCCCGAACGCTATAGCACCTTACACGGTGACACAGAGGAAGGTGCACATGACATTGAAGAGGAGTGACAGATGACCCAGTTGTTGACCCAGATTGGCAGCCATTGGGGGAAGAGGGTACCGCTGCCAGCAGCTCTGAAGCGGAGGAGGATGATCCGAAGCAGCCATCTACATCGCAACAGCTGTCATCTGGCAGGACCGTATCAGGCCAAAAACGTTTGTCAAAAACAAAAACAGTTTTAGGACAGCGTGGCCATCCAGTGAAAGTATCACAGTGTGCAATGCCTGAAAAGGTATTCCATAGTAGGAAGAGTGCAGTGTGGCAATTTTTTAACAAAGATCCGAATGATCAGTCAAAAGTTATACGTAAGAAATGCTCAAAGACCTTTAGCAGAGGGAAGAATCTTCAATATTTAAATACAATGTGCATGCTTAGACATTTAACCAGCATGCACTTGTAAGCCTGGACTAACTACCAAACATCCAGTACCGTTGGTGCACCTGCTCAGAATGAAGGTAGTCAGCAATGCTACATTGCTTCCCTCACTGTAAGCCCACCAGTTAGGACACCACCAGCAGCAAATGTGGAGGTATCGTCACAAGGCCAAAGCAATCAGGGAATCACAAGGTTCTTGGTAGGAAACACTGTATGTAGACCAACATCAAGAATACCATCACCAACCCTCTCTCAATCTGCCATGTCCACCACCACCACCACCGCTAGTTCCACCACATGCACCTCTCCAGTCCAGCTCACCCTACAAGAGACTCTCGTTAGGAAAATAAAGTACTCATCCTCTCATCCGCGTACACAGGGTTTGAACGCACACATTGCTAGACTAATCTCGTTAGAGATGATGCCCTACCGGTTGGTTGAAAGCGAAGCTTTCAAAGCCCTGATGGCCTACACAGTACCACGCTATGAACTACCCAGATGACACGTCTTTGCGAGAAAAGCCATCCCAGCCCTCCACCAGCATGTCAAAGACCGCATTGTCCATGCACTGAGGCAATCAGTCAGTAGAAAGGTGCACCTCACAACAGATGCAGGGACCAGTAGGAATGGCCAGGGACGTTACGTGTCCATCACGGCACACTGCGTTAATGTGGTGGATGCAGGGTCCACAGGGGACAGCCATAGTGGGACAGTTCTACCTAGCCCACGGTCTAGGAAACAGTTGGCTGTAGGCGTTGGCCACCCCTCCTCCTCCTCCTCCAGAAGCGAAAGCTCGTCCACAGAGCGCAGTCGCATGACCACTCCATCCCCAGCTGCCAGTGTTGCACACGAGGGGTCCCATTATCAAACAGCTAGTGGTAAGCGTCAGCAGGCTGTGTTAGAAATGAAGTGTTTGGGTTACAACAGACACACCACGGAAGTACTGACCGAGTACTTGCAGCAACAAACTCAGTCATGGCTGGGCAGTGTACATCTTGAGGCAGGCAAGGTAGTCAGTGATAACGGAAGGAATTTTATGGCTGCCATAGCCTATTCAGAACTTAAACACATACTTTGCCTGGCTCACACCTTGAACCTGGTGGTGGAGTGCTTCCTCAAAAATTATCCGGAGTTACCAGCCCTGCTCCTGAAGGTGCGAAGACTTTGCTTGCACATCCGCCGGTCGCCCGCACACTCCAGCCGTATGCTGAACCATCAGCGATCACTGAATCTTCCCCAGCACCACCTAATAATTGATGTTGCAATAAGGTGGAACTCCACACTGCACATGCTTCAAAGGCTGTGCGAACAGAGGCGTGCTGTGATTAATTTTTGGGAGGATACACATACACAGGCAGGCAGTTGGATGGCAGACATGGAGTTGTCTGGTGTGCAATGGTCGAAGCGCCAAGACCTCTGTCAAGTCCTTCAGTGTTTTGAGGAATGCACACGGCTGTTAAGTGCAGACGACGCCATCATAAGCATGAGCATCCCACTAAGGCGTCTGCTGATGCAAAGTTTGACGCACATTAAGGAGCTGGCATCTGCAGCCGAGGAGGAGGGAAGCCTTGATGATAGTCAGCCATTGTCTGCTCAGGGAACTCTCCTGGACGAGGTGGCAGACAAAGAGGAGGAGGAGGAGGATGATGGGGATGAATATTTATGGTAGTAGGATGCTTCACAGGGGAAAATAGAAACTGGTGGTGTTGCAAGGTCAGGTACAGGGTTTTTGCGGGACACAAGTGATGTTGATTTGCAAGAAAGTGCTCCTCAACCCAGCACAAGCAGTGAATTGACACCTGGAACATGGGCCCATATGGCTGAGTATGCCTTTTGTATCCTAAAAAGGGACCCCCGCATTATCAAAATGATGACCGATGACGATTACTGGTTGGCCTGCCTCCTGGATCCATGATATAAAGGAAAATTACAAAATATCATGCCACATGAGAACCTTGAGCAACTATTGGCTACCAAACATGCAACTCTTGTAGACCGTTTAGTTCAGGCATTCCCAGCACACAGCGGCGGTGATGGTTCTCACACGAGGCGTAGGGGGCAACATGGCAGAGGTGTTAGAGGTGCACAAATCCAAAGTGGCGTTGGACAGAGGGGTTTTATGACCAGCTTGTGGAGTGATTTCGCAATGACCGCTGACACGACAGGTAGTGCTGCATCGATTCAAAGTGACAGGAGACAGCATTTGTCCAGTATGAATGCAAACTACTTTTCCTCCCTTATCGATGTTCTCCCTCACAGGTCATTCCCCTTTGATTACTGGGCATCTAAAATAGACACCTGGCCTGAATTGGCAGAATATGCATTACAGGAACTCGCTTGCCCAGCTGCTAGTGTGCTATCAGAAAGAGTCTTCAGTGCTGCTGGTTCAATACTGACCGAAAAAAGGACACATCTGGCTACCCAGAATGTTGATGATCTAATCTTCAATAAATTGAACCAATCATGGATTTCAAATTATTTTGCCCCACCTTCTCCTGCTGACACGTAGCTTGCCTGAAAAATGTCTTGCTTTTGGCCTCCTCTTACTGACTTCTCCAATTCCTCCAATTGCAGCTGCTGAATGTCCACCATAGGCCATTTTTATACCTCCCTATATGGGCTGACTCCCCCCAAAGGGCCGTGGTCACCACCTGGCGCAAGCACCCATGCGAGTGCCGTTTGCCTGGACAGGTGGGTGCGCCCACTCTTGGGCGACGGCACTGGCACAGGGTCCCACATAGTACAATGAAGTGTCTCTGACAGTGGTGGTGCACAACCAACGTCAGACACACTGTCGTAATATGAGGGGCCCTGTGCCAGTACCGCTGCCCATGAGAGAGTGTTGCCCCCAACTCGAACAGTGCTCTACCACTTTCAATACTTACCTCTCCCTGCTCCACCACTGTGTAGTCTGTGCTGTTAAATCCTTCAATGGCACTGCCAATACAAATTTGTTGAAATGATAGATGATAGTTAAAATATCCAGGGGCCCTGGCCTCCATTTAGACCAGTTAATACTTTGCGCCTACTACCACTGTCTGCTACTCAGCAGAGTAGCCCACCCCAGTACCTAGCTATGCCACCTGTTTAGTCCTGTTACCAATTTTGAACTGCTTTTAGCCTACTTTATTATTTGGGCCTACTAACTGTCTCTGCCACTCATTACAGTGGTCCTCCACTGAACAAAGCAATGCCACCTGTTTAGTCCTGTTACCAATTTTGAACTGCATTTAGCCTACTTTATTAATTGGGCCTATATCTGTGTTTCCTCCTCATCCTGCCCATTGCCCAGCCACTGCTAGATGAGTCTGCTGCTGCTGGTACATTGACCCAGACCACTACATTCCCCTTGCACCCTACACAGCCAGATTCTGACCCTGCTGAAAGTCAGGTTCCCCTTCCCGCATACTATACCACCTTACACGGGGACAAAGAGGAAGGTGCAGATGAAAGTGCAGGTTCCTTCATCAGGTGGGGGGGCATACTCGTTGGCACTGGCACAGGGCCCCTCATAGTATGTAAAAGTGTCTCTGGCAGTGGGAGGCGCCACCCGCCATCAAACACACCGCCGTACTATGAGGGGCCCTGTGCCAGTGCCAACCAGTGGGCCCCCCTGCTTGCTCAGGATCACAGCACTTGCAAAGTTGAAATACTTACCTCTCCCTGCTCCACCGCCGTGACGTATTCCACATTTCCTGGGCCCACGAAAATCTTGAGCAAGCCCTACCCCCCCACAACTTTAGCCAAATGACCCCCAGTTTTCAATGCCTAACTATTATTATAAAGTAAATTAAGATTGACAAGCTTAAGAAATAAGAATTGATGTTTTTAGCATTAAAATGGGCAGTGTAGGTGTTTTCCTGTCCTCCACTCACTGCCGACTTTGATTCCCCATTGACTTGCATTGGGTTTCGTGTTTCAGTCGGCCCCCGACTTTTCGCAATAATCGGCCGATTTCACCTGACTCGACTTTTGACAAAGTCAGATTTCGCGAAACCCGACTCAATCTGAAAAAAATAAAATTCGCTCAACTTTAATCATGAGTACTCAGCAAAAGTCTTATCATGGCACATAGGTTCAGTCACAGAGGAACATACCTTAAAGGCATGGAAATGGATATGTAATGTGGGACTTATGCAAATATTTTGCCCTTACTGAAGCCACTCAGTGTTCTCACTCACTATGATACCCCTTCCATGTCCTCCCTTGATTATGATACCTCATAAAATGCCCTCACACATAATAGGACTCCACAGAGAATGATATTGCACATTCCTCCACCTATACAGTATGATGGACCCGCAAAACCTTCACAAAGTATGATGCTACATCGCACCCCACACAGTGACATGGCCACCACAGCCTCTCATAGAGTATGATGCTCTACAACAGCCAGTTAATGTCCCACAGATGCCACAGTGTTATGTCCAATATCTCCCACACAGCATGATGTCCACCATAGCCCTCATACAGTATGATGTCCACCACAGCCCGCCATACAGTATCATGTCCACCACAGCCCCATAGAGTAAGATGTCCACCACAGTCCCGCAAACAGTATGATGTCCACCACAGCCTTCCATACAGTCCACTACAACCCCCATACAGTATGATGTCCTGCACAGTGTCCCTGCAGTATGATATCCACCACAGTCCCCACACAGTATAATGTCCACCATAGCCCCCCACACAATATATCCAAAACAGCCTTCCATTCAGTCTACTACAGCTCCATACAGTGTAATGTTCAACAGAGTCCCCCACACAGTGTGATGGTCACCATATCCCCCAATGCTGAATAAGGTTTCCCGCAGCCCCCATACAGTATAATGACCCCCATAACTCCCCATGAAGAAGTGTCTTGATTCCCATTCTCAGATTTGTGATTCTTATAGATATCTGAATACATCTCCTCTGCTCTAAGGGTTTATGTGCTATCTAATGAGACATTGGACAGCACACGGGCATTTCATTCGGATGTGTGAATGCAGCCTAAGCTAATGAAGGTCAGTTTTAAATAAAATTGAAACATAATCTCCTTTATTTTAATTACGAGGTGCTGTAATTCAATGGGAGTTTTATTGTGAAATGGAAAGCGTGTTTAATGGATTTTGATTCATTTTGACCTGCAATCGTCTGCAAGTAATTGTTTTAAAATAGTTCTGTCCAATTTAATTATCCACATAGCGGTGTGTAAATCTGGCCGTCAGGAACTGGATTGAAATAATCATCTACAAATCTCCTGTGATGCAGTCACAAATCCCGGAGATGTTCACCAAGCATTGCAGCCTCACAAATGAAAGGATATATTGTAAGTGATGTGCCCTCCTGGCAGAACGGATGCTGCTATTTGACTTCTGCTTCAAGAACATTATTGGATATGGCAACAACATGTGAGGGAGGTGGGTTTTTGTTTCATTTTGGGGGAGAAGGTGGGGAGAGGGGAGTCAGGCGAGGTTTGTGCTAGAGAAGAGCAACTTTGATGTATGCTGTCTATTTTCTCTTATGAGCGAGGACAGAAAGGCTGTTTGGGTGAAGACTCATGGTCTACACAGTTTATTAATTACAGCCAAAAGAACATTGATTTAATCCTGACCATCACATACATGTGAGCTTATCGGAAATCCTATTCCTTTCTGCAGAAACAATTTCGTCTTCTCATTTTTCAGAAGTTTGGAGTCAATCTTTGTGAATTCGTGTCCCTTTGAGAGAACGGGTACTGATGTTGGCCAAGTAGGTCTAGGTAAGGTTACAAGTGGCATCCCAATTCTTCTCAAAGGTGTCCAAAGTGGCCGATGTCAGGACGTGTGTTCTTCCACAGCAATTTCTTCAAACAATGTCTTTCTAGACCCAGCTTTACACAGGATCATGGTCATGGCTAGTACGGGAAAAGACCTAACTGTTGCTTCCAAAGTGGCAAGCTGTCATTTAAGTTAAGTTAAAGACCTTAAAAAAATCCCTTTTCAAAAACCTGACCTGCACATCCAAACATAGACTCAGTGTGAACAGGTGCTGAACCTAGAGTCGCCAACTCGTATATAGTTAAGTAAATAAGGCAGCACACTGCAGCGCTAGAACATACAAACTTGAAATACGAAATTTGAACTGCATTACTGCACTAGAAATATGAAAAATGAGAGCGTTTAGCGCATAAAAATGGCCATTTTTATGTGTACCTGGTAGCCCCTTTACGGCATCTCTCTTATACCAGGTCCTACGCTTGCCTTACCTCGCTGAGAATAAACGTCTCCATCTGAATGGGTACATGTGAAACCTCTTCCTAGACTAAAATTCTCTCTCTCTATGGAGGGGTATTGGACCTGCTGTAATTAAAACACCTGTAGGCTAGGAGGCGGAGTGCACGATCAGAAGGCTAGAGAATACATTTCAAAAACCTGACCTGCACATCCAAACATAGACTCAGTGTGAACAGGTGCTGAACCTAGAGTCGCCAACTCGTATATAGTTAAGTAAATAAGGCAGCACACTGCAGCGCTAGAACATACAAACTTGAAATACGAAATTTGAACTGCATTACTGCACTAGAAATATGAAAAATGAGAGCGTTTAGCGCATAAAAATGGCCAATTTTATGTGTACCTGGTAGCCACTTTACGGCATCTCTCATATACCAGGTCCTACGCTTGCCTTACCTCGCTGAGAATAAACATCTCCAGCTGTGCATCTCCATTGTGTGTATTTTACCACATGGGTCCACTGCATCCTGTTAGTGCATTTGTTTGGAGGCCTAGGCAGGTAAGAACCTCTGCCGTGTTTTGCTGTTTTTTCTAATTTTTGGAGGATCTCTGAATCCTCTTTTTGTGCTTTTGCTGTTTAGAGATAGGACTCATAAGCGTGAGTACCCTTGACGTGGGTTATGAGCTTGCGTATTTTGGCCAGAATATAAACCAATACCTCACATAATATTTTTTTATGTGTTTTTTGCACTTTTTTTCGGGGTGCAGTTGGGCCCATTTTCTGCTTGTAAACTGTGGTGTCTGTGCACATGGGGTGCATTTGGATAGCGCTGGGCAGGCCCGCCTG
Organism: Ranitomeya imitator; assembly: GCF_032444005.1. Lineage (NCBI taxonomy): Eukaryota > Metazoa > Chordata > Amphibia > Anura > Dendrobatidae > Ranitomeya > Ranitomeya imitator. The sequence goes on from NC_091283.1 coordinate 223,188,904, forward strand.
ATCTAATAGAAGGGTGTCACTACTAGGCCTGCCTGGATGCTGTGCATCTCCATTGTGTGAACAGCGCCACATACAAGTTTTTATGTGCAGCTATGTGCCAAGCAGCCACCCCCTCCATTAGTTTGGTAGCTGATGAGTGGCTGCGTCATCGGTTATGCTGCACCTGTGTTTCTATTTTACCACATGGGTCCACTGCATCCTGTTAGTGCATTTGTTTGGAGGCCTAGGCAGGTAAGAACTGTTTGCTGTTTTTTCCTCTTTTTGATGAATCAGGACCTACTTTATGTAAATAAAAAATATTATTATTTGGCCTATGTATTTTTTTAATCTTACTAAATATGTGACTGGTCTGGGATCTTGTTTCTCTTTTTCACACTAAAGGGGGTCCGTCAGTAGGATGGTCCTCCTGAGCCATCTGTAGAGGCACGCAGGGTCATAGGACGCTGAAGAACATGACTGTTGTGAATTCTGCTCTTGGGCTCCCTCCGGTGGGTGTTGATGGTAATGCAGTTGTGCCTGGGCAGCAGTCCTGGACAGGTGTTTCTGCTAATTGCAATTCGGACTGGGGTATTTAGCTTTGCAGGACTCTTTAGTCCTTGCCAGTTGTCAATGTTCTATCCTGTACTATACTTTCCTATCTAGGTAGAAGTGGCCTCCTTTGCTAATCCTGTTTTCCGACTGCATGTGTCTTTTCCTCTCCTACTCACCGTCATTATTTGTGGGGGGCTGCCTATCCTTTGGGGGTCTACTCTGAGGCAAGTCAGTTTTCCTATTTTCTATCTTTAGGGATATTTAGTCCTCCGGCTGTGTCGAGGTGTCTAGGTCTGGTTAGGCACACCCCACGGCTACTTCTAGTGTCTGTGATAAGATCAGGGTTTGCGGTCTGTATAGTTACCACTACTCCAGCGAAGGTTTTTTCATGCTGTTCCAAGGCCGCCTGATCATAGCAGTACAACTGGCCAGACCGAGCGAACTAATCAGACCTTGGAGACCTATTTGAGATGCTTTGTGTCTGCTGATCAGGATGATTGGGTGGCTTTTTTGCCATTGGCCGAGTTTGCCCTTAATAATCGGGATAGTTCGGCTACCTTGGTTTCGCCTTTTTTTTGTAATTTTGGTTTTCATCCTCGTTTTTCTTCTGGGCAGGTTGAGCCATCTGACTTTCCTGGTGTGGATTCTGTGGTTGACATGTTGCAGCAGATTTGGGCTCATATGGTGGACAATTTGGTGTTATCTCAGGAGGAGGCTCAACGTTTTGCTAACCGTTGTCGGTGTGTTGGTTCCCGGCTTCGGGTTGGGGATCTGGTTTGGTTATCTTCCCGTCATGTTCCTATGAAGGTTTCTTCCCCTAAGTTTAAGCCTCGGTTTATTGGTCCTTATAGGATTTCTGAGATTATTAATCCGGTGTCCTTTCGCCTGGCGCTTCTGGCCTCTTTTGCTATCCATAATGTATTCCATAGATCTTTATTGCGGAAATATGTGGAGCCCGTTGTTCCCTCTGTTGATCCTCCGGCCCCTGTGTTGGTCGATGGGGAGTTGGAATATGTTGTTGAGAAGATTTTGGATTCTCGTTTTTCGAGGCGGAAGCTTCAGTACCTTGTCAAATGGAAGGGTTATGGCCAGGAGGATAATTCTTGGGTTTCGGCCTCTGATGTCCATGCCGCTGATTTGGTTCGTGCCTTTCATTTGGCTCATCCTGATCGGCCTGGGGGCTCTGGTGAGGGTTCGGTGACCCCTCCTCAAGGGGGGGTACTGTTGTGAATTCTGCTCTTGGGCTCCCTCCGGTGGTTGTTGATGGTAATGCAGTTGTGCCTGGGCGGCAGTCCTGGACAGGTGTTTCTGCTAATTGCAATTCGGACTGGGGAATTTAGCGTTGCAGGACTCTTTAGTCCTTGCCAGTTGTCAATGTTCTATTGGAAGTATTGGATCTCTGCCTGGCCTCTCCTGCTTGCTGCCATTTCAGCAAAAGATAAGTGTCTGCTTCATTTTCTTAGGCACACAGGCTGTGTGTCTATTTTCTTTGCTGTTCATAGTTTCTATTTTGTTCCAGCTTAGACTGTCCTGTTGTTTTCTCAGTCTGGTTGGATTCTCTGGAGTCGCAGATATACTCTCCACATCTTTAGTTAGGTGGTGGAGTTTTTGTATTTTTCTGCTGTGGATATTTTGTAGTTTTTGTGCTGACTGCTTAGTATCCTGTACTATACTTTCCTATCTAGGTAGAAGTGGCCTCCTTTGCTAATCCTGTTTTCCGCCTGCGTGTGTCTTTTCCTCTCCTACTCACCGTCATTATTTGTGGGGGGCTGCCTATCCTTTAGGGAGCTATTCTGAGGCAACTCAGTTTTCCTATTTTCTATCTTTAGGGATATTTAGTCCTCCGGCTGTGTCGAGGTGTCTAGGTCTGGTTAGGCACACCCCACGGCTACTTCTAGTGTCTGTGATAAGATCAGGGTTTGCGGTCTGTATAGTTACCACTACTCCAGCGAAGGTTGTTTCATGCTGTTCCAAGGCCGCCTGATCATAACACCTGACACATCGATATCTGCGATCTGATGTCTTATTCCAGAGAAATGCACATTTTTCTGAAATGTAAATAAGCTGTTTAGATCTCTGGGCCGGACATAGATCGTCCTGAGGATCTGCCTCCAGAGATTATTTTAAAGCACTAGAGCGGGTTTTGGTTATTTCAGTGCTGGAGTGGTGAAACTAACCTGTGTTCTCAGCGCTTATTATTATACTCACCAGCCGCTGTCTTCAGCTGTTCCCCGTTCTGCTCTGGTCCCACGCCAACATTTTGTAGACTCAACTTCTGACTGACCAGAAGTCAGAGGTAACGGTCACAATCTCTCAGTGTAAGTCTATGAGAGCTTCCTTCTGGCCTTGATCTGGCTCTCGGATACTTACATTGAGTTGTGACTTTCAGCTCGCCCAGCAAATGCTGAAACCATCCACCAGGTCACAACCTGCAGAAGATGACTGGAGCCTAGCATATCACAGAGGAAGACAGCAGCAGTTTAATATTGGGACAGAGAACTTAGATTAGTTGCACCACTCCAGTGGTGCAATAAAACAACCTGCTGGAGTAGTGCTTTATATGAAAATGAGCGCTAGTAGTGTGAGACAAGTGGATCAGGAGTCGACTGTCAGTCATTACATGTTTCACTGGTAATGCTACTTATCATTCATAATAAGCTCTGGAGGCAGATCCTCAGGGAGATCTATATCTGGCCCAGAGATCTTAAAGCTTTTGGTGAAGAAATCTGCTTTGTCCTTTGCCTTTAGAAACCATTTCCAATTTTTTGCTAATTTGATATCTGTACATAGGGGCCGGACTGTGCACTGGATCTTTTGCTCCTTATAAGTGTTTTTCTGGCTTATCCACTGCCTCCAGTCTTTGAATAGCAGGTCACTGCTGAGATTTGAGACAGAAGAGGCTGAATATTCACACACCAAAAGCGGAGGGGCCAAGAATCACAAACTGCAGGCAGAGGGGTCAGGAATCTTAGACCGGACGGAGAGGGGCCAGGAATCTCAGACCGGAGGGAGAGGGACCAGGAATCTCAGACCGGAGGGAGAGGGGCCAGGAATCTCAGACAAGGAGGAGAAGGCCCCTGTGCATTGAAATCTACATTACAAAATCGTGCTGACAGGTTGTTTTTAACTGCTCATTCACATAGTAAAAAATATGGATTTATATGAAATAAGACATCAGATCGCAGATATCAATATTATGCATCTTCCTATGACCTGTTTGCCCATATAGACGGCTCAGGAGGACGATCCTACTGACAGATCCCTTTAACATTTGTTAGTTTATTCATTTTCTGTTACATTCCTCATTGTATGTAAATTACAATCCTGCCTCAGATTTCTTTCTGCCCTATCCTTTCAGTACTTTTCCCTTGATTCTTTCTTACTGATAGCTCTTTTTAGGAGTTGTCTCCTGATGTCAATATGTGGTTTCTAGCTTGCTGTCTGATTTGTGACTAGCCCACCCGGGAAGTGAATATACAGCAGAGTGGATAGGAAAGGGCCGTAAAGCCCATCTGGGACACACAATGGAACAACAAAATCAAAGGTGTTTCGATATTTCCAGCAGACATCTGGTACATGTCACTTACAAATAGGACAAATAACAGAGTATTCGATGACTCTTCTATTCCGGCCTCTTGTCATAAGCTCGGAAGCCATGAAGAAGTGGAGCGCCTGTATTATAATGCAGAACTTGTGCCTGAATGTGTCAGCGAAGGAGCGGCCGGAGGGAAGAGGCAGAGACGGGTGTGATGTTTGGGAAGATGAGAGAATAAGACTGTAGGGGAAAGAAAGGCGAGTGTGTAAGAGACAGACACGTTGTAGTGATGGGGAGAGTGACAGACAACTCCGAGGCGCAGAGCGACAGGGACGAATACCGATGAAGGAAAGCTGGGAGCTGTAGAAGAACATGCGTGACAAAATGGCAACAATTATTAGAGTAACTTTAAAGGGGATCTCACCTTTCTGATAATATTTTGCCTCAGCTTCAGACACTGAATAACAACGAGCTGTACTCACCTTCCCCAGGTCCACTGGCGAGTTTCCATCGCTGCTCCCGGTGTCTGGCTGCCACGCTGTCAACATGATGTCATCACCGCAGTGAAAGCCAATCAGTGAGCTAACACGGACGTTATGTCTACATGGGCAGAGCTGCTGGGCTACTGATTGGTTGCCACACTGTCAACATGATCTCAGGGATACACCCAATGCCAGATATCAGGAGCAGTATTGAACCTGGGGAAAGTGAGTAAAGCATCGTTTGTTACTTTTCAATAAACTTCAGCCAGGGCAGAATATAATCTTTAAAGGGACAAACGCTATTAGTTTACTAGTGATGGTGATACTTACATAGGAAGGGACGATTTTGAGGACAATTGTGTGGAAAAGAAAAGTAATGGGGGAGGAAAGCAGAATAGGAGAAGAAAGGATGGCATCAGTCATTCCCACATTACTATTCAGGTGCTGTTAGAGGCGCTGCGCTAAATCTCTAAGGATGCTGTCAGATTGCGTGTCGGCACCTGTTCAGTGGCTCCGTTGGGGCTTATGTGCGTCGGCACTGTAGCAATATGTTATATGTTCATGTGGCCTCTAGGGGTCTCACTACTTTTATGTGTGTTCTATATTCTTTGTTTGGAACTTGTTGGATGTTGTTGTACTCGGAATTCATGTAATGGAGGTTGAGACATGATGTGAATAAAGAGCCTGGAGATACTCACAGAGTGTGATTTATGACAGGATTCATCAAACACAACATGGTGGCAGCCGGGCACAGAACCTGCAAATTCTTAGAGCTTATATGAGGCTGGAACTGCACAGATCACTGCAACTGTAAGGACAGATTCCCTGACAGTACAGGAAAATGGAGACTGGTCTGAAGCCCCCTCAGAGACTGGATGTCACTTCATGTAATCTGTCCCAGACTTGGAGACATTGGAAGGAAGAGTTTACACTGTATGTGGATCTGACTGTGGGCCCCACTGATGACAAACGGAAAGTAAAGCTGTTTTATTACCTAATTGGGGAAAATGGCAGAGAATTAGCCCACACCTTGCTCCCAGACACAGACAACCTCCTCCTAGCAGACATTGTGCAGGCATTTGATAAACACTGTGACCCAAAGAAGAATGAGACAGTGGAAAGATATGTTTTTCACAAGACATCAGGAGGATGGTGAAAATGTGGACAGATATCTGACAGAGCTGAGGAGACTTGCAGAAACATGTGGCTTTGGAGAGATCAGGGACAGTCTAATCAAGGACAGAATGGTGTGTGGCATAAAGGACAGTCATCTCAAAGAAAGATTACTGAGAGAGGAAGGCATGACTTTAGAGAAATGTATGCAAATCTGCAGGGCTGCTGAGCTCACAAAGCACAGCCTGAAGATGATGGCAGGCACCAGTGAGAATGATGATGACAAGGTACATGCAGTATCTAGGAAAGGAAAGACAGGACCAGACTACCCTATAAACACTGTCAACTGCAAGTATTGTGGGAAAAGACATGAGAGAGACAAAACCAAGTGTCCAGCATATGGGGAAACCTGCAGGTCATGTGGCAAGAAGAATCATTCCTCTGCTGTCTGCAGGCAAGGAAGAGGCAAACAGTACAGACAGCTCCACACTGTGACACCAGACACTGACAGTGCAGAGGACATTACATGGCTACAAATGCAGTCTACAACAGAGAAAGTCAATGTAGTCGGGCAGTCAGTAGTGAAGGATGCCAAGCAGCTTTATGCAACATTCTTGTTGGATGAGAAGCCCGTTAGATTTCAGCTGGATTGTGGAGCAAGCTGCAATGTAATTTCATTTGATCTGCTAAACAAACAGGTTTCTATTGAGCCAACTGACAAGGTACTGGTGATGTACAACAAAAGTGTTCTGAAACCAATGGGGACATGTAAGCTAAAAATACGAAACCCATGTAACAGAAAGAGTTATAGAGTTGAATTTACCGTGTTACGGGGTGGTAACCATGTACCATTACTGGGAGTAAAAGCAGTTCAGGCAATGGACTTAATAAAAGTACAGTCTCAGAACATTATGTCTGTTGAAGTTGCCCAGGATATACAAAATCCTAAACTAAATGCAGAGCACAACTTGGACATGCAGAAAATAAAAGCAGAGTATGCTGATGTATTTGAAGGTGATGGGTGCTTTGAAGGTAAATATAGGCTAGAAATTGACAACACAGTGCAGCCCACCAGATTACCTACAAGAAGAGTGCCTGTAGCGTTAATGCAACCGCTGAAAGTAGATCTACAGAGAAGAGGCATGATAGCACCAGTCCATAAGAGCACAGATTGGATCAGCAGTTTGGTCATAGTGCAGAAACCATCGGGCAAGTTAAGAATATGTATTGATCCTAAGCCACTCAACAAGGCGCTGAAACGAAATCATTACCCAATGCCAACATTAGATGATGTTCTACCAGATTTATCAAAGGCTAAAATATTTTCTGTATGTGATGTAAAAAATGGATTCTGGCATGTGGCCCTGACTGAAGATTCAAGTTTATTGACAACATTTTCTTCACCATTTGGACGCTTTAAATGGCTGAAAATGCCCATGGGACTAAAACCTGCTCCAGAGATATTCCAGCAGAAATTGATGCAGGCTTTGGAAGGACTTACTGGAGTGAAGACAATAGCGGATGATATCCTAGTAGTGGGAGAAGGTGAAAATATGGAATCTGCAATCAAGGATCACGATCAGAAGATGATACAATTTTTGGACAGATGCAGAGAAAAAAACATAAAGCTGAATTTGGACAAATTCACATTGAAAATGACAGAAGTGGCCTATATTGGTCATCGACTGACTTCAACTGGGGTCAAAGTGGATCCTGAAAAGGTGAGAGCAATACAAGATTTGCCTACCCCTACTGATGTTTCTGGAGTACAACGATTTTTGGGCATGGTGAATTATCTCTCAAAATTTTGCAGACATCTGTCAGACATGTGTGAGCCACTGAGACAGCTAACCCACAAAGATGTGCGCTGGGAATGGACAGAAAGCCAGGAGACTGCTTTCCGAGCAGTAAAGAATGCCATTGCAGATACAGCAACCCTAAAGTATTTCGATCCAGATCAAGAAGTGGTGGTACAATGTGATGCTTCGGAAAAAGGCCTTGGAGCCACATTAATGCAGAACAAACAGCCAATTACATTTGCAAGCAGAGCCCTTACAACAACAGAGCAGGGATATGCGCAGATTGAGAAGGAACTACTGGCTGTGGTATTTGGGATGGAGAAGTTTCACCAGTACACCTATGGTCGACGGGTAACAGTGCAGTCGGATCACAAACCATTGGAGAGCATTACAAAGAAACCATTACTAAATGCCCCAAAGAGACTACAGCGCATGCTGTTGCGACTTCAGAAATATGATGTTGACATCGGGTACTGTCCAGGACGAGACTTACTGATTGCAGATACGCTAAGCAGAGCTTACCTTCCTATCACAAATGATGAGGAGGAAGACATTGAAACCATCAATATGTGTAACTACCTTGCAGTGTCAAAAGAAAAGGTCAAGCAAATCCAGACTTTTACAGAGAAGGATAAAAGTCTCCAGAGTTTAAAGACTGTCATCTTGCAGGGCTGGCCAAAATACAAGCAGCATGCTCCGAGGGAAGTCTCACCATTCTTCCACATAAGAGATGAATTGTCAGTGCAGCAAGGAATCATCTTTAAAGGAGACAGGGCTGTTATACCTGAAGTTCTCAGAAGAGGCATATTGAAGACATTGCACTCTTCTCACTTAGGCATGGAAGGATGCCTATGTCGTGCACGAGAATCAGTTTATTGGCCAGGAATGAATGACCACATAAAAAACTACATAGCACAATGTGAAATATGTGCATCCTGCAATGATAAGCAACCAAAGGAGACATTGCAACCTCATGAAATTCCACATAGGCCTTGGTCAAAAATAGGAACAGACTTGTTCACATGGAATGACAAAGAATACCTGATTACAGTGGACTATTTCTCTAACTTCTGGGAGGTTGATTTGGTGCAGGACACAAGGGCGAGAACAGTGATTAAAAAACTCAAGGCCCATTTTGCCAGGTATGGCATTCCAGATATCGTTTTCTCTGACAATGCGGCACAGTTTACGTCGGAAGAATTCAAAACTTTCAGTAAGAAATGGGAATTTGAACACCAGACATCTTCTCCAAGATATCCTCAGAGTAATGGGAAAGCAGAGTCAGCAGTAAAAACGGCCAAAAGACTCATGCAGAAAGCAAACCAGGCGGGTGCTGATGTATATCTGTCTATACTGGATCATAGAAACACACCCACCCAAGGCCTAGACAGCAGTCCGGCACAGAGGCTCATGAGTAGGCGTACAAAGACACTAGTACCAACTGCGTGTCATCTGTTAGAGCCAAAGCTGCTGGGAAACATCGAAGCTAAATTACAGAAGAATCAAGCTAGGCAAGCTTTCTATTACAATAAATCTGCAAAGGATCTGCCTGAGCTCCAGAGAAATGACAACATTCGGCTGCAGCCAAGCACCACATTTGACAAACACTGGCAAAAGGCAAAGGTTGTCCAGAAACTGGGACCTCGGTCTTACGAAATTCTAACAGACGACGGAAGAAGACTAAGGAGGAATCGAAGATATTTGAGGAAAACGCAAGAAAGAGATGATTCATGGCCTTTTGAACAGTATCCAGACACCCAAGACAACGAGGCAGCAAGTACAAGTCAGGCACCAACAGTGACAGCTGACCATCAGGGTGAGGACTCTGGCCAGAGACAGACAATATCAGAAGAACTACCAGATGTACCAGATGTAGAAAGTGACACATCTTATATTACCAGAGCTGGCAGAATTAGCAAAAAGCCGGCGTACCTCAAAGATTATATCTAACTGGACGTACTAGGTTAATTTCTAACTTTGTCATAGTATACATTAGTTTAGTATCTTTTATTGTTCCTCCAGTTAAAAGAGAAAGGATGTAGCAATATGTTATATGTTCATGTGGCCTCTAGGGGTCTCACTACTTTTATGTGTGTTCTATATTCTTTGTTTGGAACTTGTTGGATGTTGTTGTACTCTGAATTCATGTAATGGAGGTTGAGACATGATGTGAATAAAGAGCCTGGAGATACTCACAGAGTGTGATTTATGACAGGATTCATCAAACAGAACAGGCACCACTTCAGTGGCTCCGTTGGGGCTTATGTGCACCGGCACCAGTTCAGTGGCTCTGTTGGGGCTTGTGTGCGTCAGCACCAGTCCAGTGGCTCCATTGGGGCTTATGTGCACCGGCACCAGTTCAGTGGCTCCATTGGGGCTTATGTGCACCGGCACCAGTTCAGTGGCTCCGTTGGGGCTTATGTGCACCAGCAGCAGTTCAGTGGCTCCGTTGGGGCTTATGTGCACTGGCACCAGTTCAGTGAATCCGTTGGGGCTTATGTGCACCAGCAGCAGTTCAGTGGCTCCATTGGGGCTTATGTGCACCGGCACCAGTTCAGTGAATCCGTTGGGGCTTATGTGCATCGGCACCAGTTCAGTGGCTCCGTTGGGGCTTATGTGCACCGGCACCAGTTCAATGGCTCTGTTGGGGCTTATGTGCACTGGCACCAGTTCAGTGGCTCTGTTGGGGCTTATGTGCGTCAGCACCAGTTCAGTGGCTCGGTTGTGGCTTATGTGCGTCGGCACCAGTTCAGTGGCTTCACTGGGGCTTATGTGCACCGGCACCAGTTCAGTGGCTCCGTTGGGGCTTATGTGCACCAGCAGCAGTTCAGTGGCTCCGTTGGGGCTTATGTGCACCAGCAGCAGTTCAGTGGCTCCATTGGGGCTTATGTGCACCGGCACCAGTTCAGTGGCTCGGTTGTGGCTTATGTGCGTCGGCACCAGTTCAGTGGCTCCACTGGGGCTTATGTGCACCAGCACCAGTTCAGTGGCTCTGTTGGGGCTTATGTGCACCAGCAGCAGTTCAGTGGCTCCGTTGGGGCTTATGTGCACCAGCAGCAGTTCAGTGGCTCCGTTGGGGCTTATGTGCACCGGCACCAGTTTAGTGAATCCGTTGGGGCTTATGTGCGTCGGCACCAGTTCAGTGGCTCCGTTGGGGCTTATGTGCAGCGGCACCAGTTCAGTGGCTCTGTTGGGGCTTATGTGCACCGGCACCAGTTCAGTGGCTCGGTTGTGGCTTATGTGCACCGGCACCAGTTCAGTGGCTCGGTTGTGGCTTATGTGCGTCAGCACCAGTTCAGTGGCTCCGTTGGGGCTTATGTGCATCAGCACCAGTTCAGTGGCTCCGTTCGGACTTATGTGCGTCAGCACCAGTTCAGTGGCTCCATTGCGGCTTATGTGCACCGACACCAGTTCAATGGCTCTGTTGGGGCTTATGTGCACCGGCACCAGTTTAGTGGCTCCGTTGGGGCTTATGTGCACTGGCACCAGTTCAGTGGCTCTGTTGGGGCTTATGTGCGTCAGCACCAGTTCAGTGGCTCGGTTGTGGCTTATGTGCGTCGGCACCAGTTCAGTGGCTTCACTGGGGCTTATGTGCACCGGCACCAGTTCAGTGGCTCCGTTGGGGCTTATGTGCACCAGCAGCAGTTCAGTGGCTCCGTTGGGGCTTATGTGCACCAGCAGCAGTTCAGTGGCTCCATTGGGGCTTATGTGCACCGGCACCAGTTCAGTGGCTCGGTTGTGGCTTATGTGCGTCGGCACCAGTTCAGTGGCTCCACTGGGGCTTATGTGCACCGGCACCAGTTCAGTGGCTCTGTTGGGGCTTATGTGCACCAGCAGCAGTTCAGTGGCTCCGTTGGGGCTTATGTGCACCAGCAGCAGTTCAGTGGCTCCGTTGGGGCTTATGTGCACCGGCACCAGTTTAGTGAATCCGTTGGGGCTTATGTGCGTCGGCACCAGTTCAGTGGCTCCGTTGGGGCTTATGTGCAGCGGCACCAGTTCAGTGGCTCTGTTGGGGCTTATGTGCACCGGCACCAGTTCAGTGGCTCGGTTGTGGCTTATGTGCACCGGCACCAGTTCAGTGGCTCGGTTGTGGCTTATGTGCGTCAGCACCAGTTCAGTGGCTCCGTTGGGGCTTATGTGCATCAGCACCAGTTCAGTGGCTCCGTTGGGACTTATGTGCGTCAGCACCAGTTCAGTGGCTCCATTGCGGCTTATGTGCACCGACACCAGTTCAATGGCTCTGTTGGGGCTTATGTGCACCGGCACCAGTTTAGTGGCTCCGTTGGGGCTTATGTGCACCTGCAGCAGTTCAGTGGCTCCGTTGGGGCTTATGTGCACCGGCACCAGTTCAGTGGCTCCGTTGGGGCTTATGTGCACCGGCACCAGTTCAGTGGCTCGGCTGTGGCATATGTGCACCTGCGCCAGTTCATTGGCTCCGTTGGGGCTTATGTGCACTGGCACCAGTTCAGTGGCTCCGTTGGGGCTTATGAGCAGCGGCACAAGTTCAGTGGCTCCGTTGGGGCTTATGTGCGTCGGCACCAGTTCAGTGGCTCCATTGGGGCTTATGTGCACCGGCACCAGTTCAGTGGCTCGGTTGTGGCTTATGTGCACCGGCACCAGTTCAGTGGCTCGGTTGTGGCTTATGTGCACCGGCACCAGTTCAGTGGCTCGGTTGTGGCTTATGTGCGTCGGCACCAGTTCAGTGGTTTCGTTGGGGCTTATGTGCATCAGCACCAGTTCAGTGGTTCCGTTGGGGCTTATGTGCGTCAGCACCAGTTCAGTGGCTCCATTGGGGCTTATGTGCGTCAACACCAGTTCAGTGGCTCCGTTGTGGCTTATGTGCACCGGCACAAGTTCAGTGGCTCGGCTGTGGCATATGTGCACCTGCGCCAGTTCAGTGGCTCCGTTGCGGCCTATGTGTACCGGCACCAGTTCAGTGGCTCCGTTGTGGCTTATGTGCACCGGCACCAGTTCAGTGGCTCTTGTTGTGAATTCTGTTGTCAAGCTCCCTCCTGTGGTCATGAATGGTACTTCGGCTGGTTCTGTCCATGGGTTTCCTCTGGTGGTTGTGAGTGGAGCTGCGGCTTCTGAGTTTCCTTCCACAGGTGACGAGGTTAATTCGTTAGCTGGCTGCTCTATTTAACTCCACTTAGATCATTGCTCCATGGCACCTGTCAATGTTCCAGTATTGGTCTAGTTCTCTCCTGGATCGTTCTTGTGACCTGTCTTCCCAGCAGTAGCTAAGTTCCTGCTTGTTTTTCTCTGGTTTGCTATTTTTCTGTCCAGCTTGCTATTTTGGTTTTTGTCTTGCTTGCTGGAAGCTCTGGGATGCAGAGGGAGCGCCTCCGCACCGTGAGTCGGTGCGGAGGGTCTTTTTGCGCCCTCTGCGTGGTCTTTTTGTAGTTTTTTGTGCTGACCGCAAAGTTACCTTTCCTATCCTCTGTCTGCTCAGTAAGTCGGGCCTCACTTTGCTAAATCTATTTCATCTCTGTGTTTGTAATTTTCATCTTTACTCACAGTCATTATATGTGGGGGGCTGCCTTTTCCTTTGGGGAATTTCTCTGAGGCAAGGTAGGCTTTATTTTTCTATCTCTAGGGCTAGCTAGTTTCTTAGGCTGTGTCGAGTTGCATAGGGAGCGTTAGGAGCTATCCACGGCTATTTCTAGTGTGTGTGATAGGATTAGGGATTGCGGTCAGCAGAGTTCCCACGTCTCAGAGCTCGTCCTATATTATTAGTAACTATCAGGTCATTCCGTGTGCTCTTAACCACCAGGTTCATTATTGTCCTTACCACCAGGTCATAACAGGCTCTGTCGCAATTCGGGCGTATGTGCCGATGAGGCATTATACTGTAACGACGCACGGCAGAGTAAACATGGGCTCTTGTGGTCATTCTGTTTGGATGTATATGCCTACTGGAGGCGGCCACTCACAGGCAGCCTACTACATCTGGGGGTCTGTCTCTAGTAAGTGTACACGGCTGAATATGATTCCTGGCAGAGCTCACGTTTGCTCTGTTGGAACCATTATAGTCTATGGTCACATTGGCCCATTTTAAAGGGGGTTCAGGCATAAGCCCTGACGGGATCACTGAACGGAGTGCTATGTGAGAGCACCCTATGGTGAGTGCCCCGCTGTGAGGCCGCCGGCTCCTCTACATGCAGCACATAGAGCGGGGAGGATGACAGTGATACTCACCGACCAATGAGGGCACCACGCCGTCACATCCTTATTACTGACTGTATCCAATTATACAGAACACGGCGACTCAGGAATTATATTACCGAGATTTAGGAAAAGTAATATTGTCTAGTTTGTAGAAATCATTTTGGGTTACTCAATATCATCAAGTTCAAGCTTCTCGTTAATTTCTAAATGAATAAAGTGTGACATCATAGATAACTAAAATAATGTGTTCGAAAACAGTAAATATATCTGGATCAGGAATTTATTGTTCACAATGTAAATATATGTGCAGCATGCAGAAGTGCAGTGTTACTTCACACAATGCAAAGTTATTGAAAATGTGACAGTGTCACTTGCCATCTTCATGCTGATAAAATCACAATTTTTTGGCTGGAAATCCGAATGCTGAGCTCTGTATAACCCCGCCCACACCACTGATTGGCAGCCTCCTGTGTATAACCCCGCCTACACCACTGATTGGCAGCTTCCTGTGTATAACCCCACCCACACCACTGATTGGCAGCTTCCTGTGTATAACCCCGCCCACACCACTGATTGGCAGCTTCCTGTGTATAACCCCGCCCACACCACTGATTGGCAGCTTCCTGTGTATAACCACGCCCACACCACTGATTGGCAGCTTCCTGTGTATAACCCCGCCCACACTACTGATTGGCCGCATTCTGTGTATAACCCCGCCCACGCTACTGATTGGCAGCTTTCTGTGTATAACCACGCCCACACCACTGATTGGCAGTTTCCTGTGTATAACCCCGCCCACACCACTGTTTGGCAGCTTCCTGTGCATAACCCCACCCACACCTCTGACTGGCAGCTTTCTGTGTATAACCCCGCCCACACCACTGATTGGCAGCCTTCTGTGTATAACCCCGCCCACACCACTGATTGGCAGCTTCCTGTGTATAACCACGCCCACACCACTGATTGGCAGCTTCCTGTGTATAACCCCGCCCACACTACTGATTGGCCGCATTCTGTGTATAACCCCGCCCACGCTACTGATTGGCAGCTTTCTGTGTATAACCACGCCCACACCACTGATTGGCAGTTTCCTGTGTATAACCCCGCCCACACCACTGTTTGGCAGCTTCCTGTGCATAACCCCACCCACACCTCTGACTGGCAGCTTTCTGTGTATAACCCCGCCCACACCACTGATTGGCAGCCTTCTGTGTATAACCCCGCCCACACCACTGATTGGCAGCTTTCTGTGTATAACTGTTTCTATTCAGTGGGGGAGGCAATGTTACACAGAGCAGTTGACTAGGAGGCACGAGACACCTAGTCTTCTAGTGACAATCACCTGCTGATAATACATTGATTTTACTAAAACAACAATACTCAGCCTAGTAATTGACCCATCACTGGAATCAGGGTCTCTGCCCCTACATCATTCTTCTGTCAAATTACATTGTAAAAACCTGCTGACACATTCCCCTTACTGAGTTTTACACATTCTGTGTATCATTGTGAAGAATAACATTCCATGTGACTAGTTTAATAGGGGAGTAGCTTTGGTATTACTATATGAGAAAAAAAAATGAATGGTCGGGTCCCCAAGTGTTTGGGCAGTGAAACAATGTTATAATTTACCTCCATATATTTCCAGGATGGATTCAACTACCAAAGAAATTGATTTCTACTTTTCTAGCTCTGTAGTAACCAGAAAGATGCAGCAGCACAGAGGACTCTGTACAGCAGTATTGAGCGGTGTTGCTGTGAATGCAGCAGTAAAACAAAATACATTCTTTATAGGCTGCAACAAGCTCTTTGTGTGTCTACCTGGTCTGTCACTGTGCTGAGTGTTCTTCATGCCTCCTCCCCATCTATATCCATAGAGTTCAGTATTTTCTGTTGCCTCACGCTGGAGATAAGCAGATCATTGGAAATTCAAAAGAGAAAGTCATTGTCTTTATTTGACCAAACCAGATTTCAGTCATTTTTTTCAGCATGCAAAGCAAATTCACGCAGAAGTGAGAAGGGGAAGGAGTGGCTCATAAGTGGAGAAAGGAGCTGATTTCTTTGAAAAGATTTATTACAAAGTCTCTAACACTTGCCACCTTGTGGTTGGCGCTCAAAGCAATGCTATAATTCTCCTACATAGAGGCGATCGAGTGGTGCCAGCTTCTAGCCTCCCATGGAGGCTACTGAGACATGGCAAAAATAAAGAAAAAATGTGTTTACATTTCTGAAAAAAAAATTAAAAAAGCATAAAAGCTTAAATCACCCCCTTTCACCCCATTCAAAATAAAACAATAAAATAAAAAATCAAGCCTACACATATTTGGCATCACCGCTTTCAGAATCGCCCGATCTATCAATAAAAAAATAGGATTAACCTGATCGCTAAACGGCGTAGCAAGAAAAAAAGTCAAAACGCGAGAATTACATTTTTTTGGGTCACCACGACATTGCATTAAAATGCAATAACGGGCGATCAAAAGAACGAATCTGTGCCAATATGGTATCATTAAAAATGTCAGCTCGGCGCGCAAAAAATAAGCCCTCACCCAACCCCAGATCACTAAAAATGGACACGCTACATGTATCTGAAAATTGCGCAATTTTTTTTTTCTTTATCAAAGTTTGGAATTTTTTTCCCCACTTAGATAAAAAAAAGAACCTAGACATGTTCGGTGTCTATGAACTCGTAATGACCTGGAGAATCAAAATGGCAGCTCAGTTTCAGCATTTAGTGAACGTAGCAAAAAATCCAAACAAAAAAACAAGCGTGGGACTGCACTTATTTGCAATTTCACCGCACTTGGAAGCTTTTTCCCGTTTTCTAGTACACGACATGGTAAAACCAATGGTGTCGTTCAAAAGTAAAACTCGTCCCACAAAAAAAATAAGCCCTCACATGGCCACATTGACGGAAAAATAATAAAAGTTATAACGAAAACGCAAAACTGGAAAAAGCCCGGTCATTAAGGGGTTAAATATATATATATTTTTTTACAACTGGGTCCCCAAATTCAAATCTCAAGCGCATATACTATATGTCTATCTCTAATTGTACCGCAAAGAAAGGCTAACGAAATCTGTGTTTAGGGAATTCATTTTAACCCCTTTCTGCCATTAGACGTACTATTGCGTCCATGTGGGGTGGGCTTTACTTCCCAAGGACGCAATAGTACGTCATATGCGATCGGCAGCGCTCACGGGGGGAGCGCCGCCGATCGCGGCCGGGTGTCAGCTGCCTATCGCAGCTGACATCTGGCACTATGTGCCAGGAGCGGTCAAAGACCGCCCCCGGCACATTAACCCCCGGCACACCGCGATCAAAGATGATCGCGATGTGCCGGCGGTGCAGGGAAGCACCGCGCAGGGAGGGGGCTCCCTGCGGGCTTCCCTGAGCCCCCCGCAGCAATGCGATGTGATCGCGTTGCTGCGAGGGTCTTACCTGCCTGCCTCCCTCCCTGCTCGAGCCCCGGATCCAAGATGGCCGCGGATCCGGGTCCTGCAGGGAGGGAGGTGGCTTCACAGAGCCTGCTCAGAGCAGGCACTGTGAAGGCTGTACTGCTCTAAGTCAGATCAGTGATCTGACAGAGTGCTGTGCAAACTGTCAGATCACTGATCTGTGATGTCCCCCCCTGGGACAAAGTAAAAAAGTAAAAAAAAAAATTTTCAAATGTGTAAAAAAAAAATTAAAAAAAATATTCCAAAATAATGAAAAAAAATATATATATTATTCCCATAAATACATTTCTTTATCTAAATAAAAAAAAAAAACAATAAAAGTACACATATTTAGTATCGCCGTGTCCGTAACGGCCTGACCTATAAAACTGGCCCACTAGTTAACCCCTTCAGTAAACACCGTAAGAAAAAAAAAAAAAAAACGAGGCAAAAAACAACGCTTTATTATCATACCACCGAACAAAAAGTGGAATAACACGCGATCAAAAAGACAGATATAAATAACCATGGTACCGCTAAAAGCGGCATCTTGTCCCGCAAAAAACGAGCCGCCATACAGCATCATCAGCAAAAACATAAAAAAGTTATAGTCCTGAGAATAAAGGGATGCAAAAATAATTATTTTTTCCGTAAAATAGTTTTTATCGTATAAAAGCGCCAAAACATAAAAAAATGATATAAATGAGGTGTCTCTGTAATCGTACTGACCCGAAGAATAAAAATGCTTTATCAATTTTACCAAACGCGGAACGGTATAAACGCCTCCCCAAAAGAAATTCATGAATAGCTGTTTTTTGGTCATTCTTCCTCACAAAAATCGGCATAAAAAGCGATCAAAAAATGTCACGTGCCTGAAAATGTTACCAATAAAATCGGCAACTCGTCCCACAAAAAACAAGACCTCGCATGACTCTGTGGACCAAAATATGGAAAAATTATAGCTCTCAAAATGTGGTAACGCAAAAAATATTTTTTGCAATAAAAAGCGTCTTTCAGTGTGTGACGGCTGCCAATCATAAAAATCCGCTAAAAAACCCGCTATAAAAGTAAATCAAACCCCCCTTCATCACCCCCTTAGTTATGGAAAAATTAAAAAAATGTATTTATATCCATTTTCCCGTTAGGGCTAGGGTTAGGGCTAGGGTTAGGGCTAGGGTTAGGGCTAGGGCTAGGGTTAGGGCTAGGGTTAGGGTTAGGGCTAGGGTTAGGGCTAGGGTTAGGGTTAGGGTTGGGGCTACAGTTAGGGTTGGGGCTACAGTTAGGGTTGGGGCTAAAGTTAGGGTTAGGGTTTAGATTACATTTACAGTTGGGAATAGGGTTGGGATTAGGGGTGTGTCAGGGTTAGGGGTGTGGTTAGGGTTACCGTTGGAATTAGGGTTAGGGGTGTGTTTGGATTAGGGCTTCAGTTATAATTGGAGGGTTTCCACTGTTTAGGCACATCAGGGGCTCTCCAAACACGACATGGCGTCCGATCTCAATTCCAGCCAATTCTGCGTTGAAAAAGTAAAACAGTGCTCCTTCCCTTCCGAGCTCTCCCGTGTGCCCAAACAGGGGTTTGCCCCAACATATGGGGTATCAGCGTACTCAGGACAAATAGGACAACAACTTTTGGGGTCCAATTTCTCCTGTTACCCTTGGGAAAAAACAAACTAGGGGCTAAAAAATAATTTTTGTGGGAAAAAATTTTTTTTTTTTATTTTCACGGCTCTGCGTTATAAACTGTAGTGAAACACTTGGGGGTTCAAAGTTCTCCCAACACATCTAGATGAGTTCCCTGGGGGGTCTAGTTTCCAATATGGGGTCATTTGTGGGGGGTTTCTACTGTTTAGGTACATTAGGGGCTCTGCAAACGCAATGTGACGCCTGCAGACTATTCCATCTAAGTCTGCATTCCAAATGGCACTCCTTCCCTTCCGAGCCCTCCCATGCGCCCAAACGGTGGTTCCCTCCACATATGGGGTATCAGCGTACTCAGGACAAATTGGACAACAACTTTTGGGGTGGAATTTCTCCTCTTACCCTCGGGAAAATACAAAACTGGGGGCTAAAAAATAATTTTTGTGGGAAAAAATTTTTGTTTTATTTTTACGGCTCTGCATTATAAACTTCTGTGAAGCCCTTGGTGGGTCAAAGCGCTCACCACACATCTAGATAAGTTCCCTATGGGGTCTACTTTCCAAAATGGTGTCACTTGTGGGGGGTTTCAATGTTTAGGCACATCAGTGGCTCTCCAAACGCAACATGGCGTCCCATCTCAATTCCTGTCAATTTTGCATTGAAAAGTCAAACGGCGCTCCTTCCCTTCCGAGCTCTCCCATGCGCCCAAACAGTGGTTTACCCCCACATATGGGGTATCAGCGTACTCAGGACAAATTGTACAACAACTTTTGGGGTCCAATTTCTTCTCTTACCCTTGGGAAAATAAAAAATTGGGGGCGAAAAGATAATTTTTGTGAAAAAATATGATTTTTTATTTTTACGGTTCTGCATTATAAAGTTCTGTGAAGCACTTGGTGGGTCAAAGTGCTCACCACACCTCTAGATAAGTTCCTTAGGGGGTCTACTTTCCAAAATGTTGTCACTTGTGGGGGGTTTCAATGTTTAGGCACATCAGGGGCTCTCCAAACGCAACATGGTGTCCCATCTCGATTCCAGTCAATTTTGCATTGAAAAGTCAAATGGCGCTCCTTCGCTTCCGAGCTCTGTCATGCGCCCAAACAGTGGTTTACCCCCACATATGGGGTATCGGTGTACTCAGGACAAATTGTACAACAACTTTTGCGGTCCATTTTCTCCTGTTACCCTTGGTAAAATAAAACAAATTGGAGCTGAATTAAATTTTTTGTGAAAAAAAGTTAAATGTTCATTTTTATTTAAACATTCCAAAAATTCCTGTGAAGCACCAGAAGGGTTAATAAACTTCTTGAATATGGTTTTGAGCACCATGAGGGGTGCAGTTTTTAGAATGGTGTCACACTTGGGTATTTTCTATCATATAGACCCCTCAAAATGACTTCAAATGAGATGTGGTCCCTAAAAAAAATGGTGTTGTAAAAATGAGAAATTGCTGGTCAACTTTTAACCCTTATAACTCCCTAACAAAAAAAAATTTTGGTTCCAAAATTGTGCTGATGTAAAGTAAACATGTGGGAAATGTTACTTATTAAGTATTTTGTGGGACATATATCTGTGATTTAATTGCATAAAAATTCAAAGTTGGAAAATTGCGAAATTTTCATAATTTTCGCCAAATTTCCGTTTTTTTCACAAATAAACGCAAGTACTATCAAAGAATTTTTACCATTGTCATGAAGTACAATATGTCACGAGAAAACAGTGTCAGAATCACTGGAATCCGTTGAAGCGTTCCAGAGTTATAACCTCATAAAGGGACAGTGGTCAGAATTGTAAAAATTGGCCCGGTCCATAACGTGCAAACCACCCTTGGGGGTAAAGGGGTTAAGAGTATAAAATATAAGTGAAACCTTTACCTGACAATGCAGAATAAAAGTAGAATTTTACAGAATCTGTTACGTTAACCAGAAATGTATAAAAATTTCATAGAATATATAATGTCATACAATATATAATATACTATAATATAATATGTTGGTGCATTTTCCGCTGATGTTTGATTTTTATGGTGAGGCTCACTTTGTCCTTGACTTTGTCCTTGACCTATCTTGCTTCATTTTCCTGGTGAGTCTCGCTTTATCCTTGACCTATCTTATCTATTTTTTTTGCTGCAGAACTTGTCATGTTCTGTATTCTGGCTGTGATTGTCAGAATCTATCATTTTTATATTGTGGAACTTGTAGATTTATTGCTGTTGCGAATATAAAAATGAATTAAGGTTTTGCTCGGAGGTCATGTTCCTTTCGAAGGTGTCTGCTTAGATTTGGCCTTAGAAAACTTACAAAAATGCAAATCTTTTTTTTCCTTTACTCCTTAGCGGTCGCACATTACGTAATCATGATGTGCAGGGTATACAGTCATGGCCAAAAGTATTGACACCCCTGCAATTCTGTCAGATAATACTCGGTTTCTTCCTGAAAATGATTGCAATCACAAATTATTTGGTATTATTATCTTCATTTAATTTGTCTTAAATGAAAAAAAACACAAAAAGAATTGTCCTAAAGCCAAATTGGATATAATTCCACACCAAACATAAAAAAGGGGGTGGACAAAAGTATTGGCACTGTTCGAAAAATCATGTGATGCTTCTCTAATTTGTGTAATTATCAGCACCTGTAACTTACCTGTGGCACCTAACAGGTGTTGGTAATAACTAAATCACACTTGCAGCCAGTTGACATGGATTAAAGTTGACTCAACCTCTGTCCTGTGAAATAAGACCAAAGCACTGTCTGAGGACTTGAGAAACCAAATTGTGAGGAAGCATGAGCAATCTCAAGGCTACAAGTCCATCTCCAAAGACCTGAATGTTCCTGTGTCTACCGTGCACAGTGTCATCAAGAAGTTTAAAGCCCATGGCACTGTGGCCAACCTCCCTAGATGTGGATGGAAAAGAAAAAATTGACAAGAGATTTCAGCGCAAGATTGTGCGGATGTTGGATAAAGAACCTAGACTAACATCCAAACAAGTTCAAGCTGCCCTGCAGTCCGAAGGTACAACAGTGTCAACCCGTACTATCCATCGGCATCTGAATGAAAAGGGACTGTATAGTAGGAGACCCAGGAAGACCCCACTTCTTACCCCGAGACATAAAAAAGCCAGGCTGGAGTTTGCCAAAACTTACCTGAAAAAGCCTAAAACGTTTTGGAAGAACGTTCTCTGGTCAGATGAGACAAAAGTTGAGCTTTTTGGGCAAAGGCATCAACATAGAGTTTACAGGAGAAAAAAAGAGGCATTCAAAGAAAAGAACACGGTCCCTACAGTCAAACATGGCGGAGGTTCCCTGATGTTTTGGGGTTGCTTTGCTGCCTCTGGCACTGGACTGCTTGACCGTATGCTTGCCATTATGAAGTGTGAAGACTACCAACAAATTTTGCAGCATAATGTAGGGCCCAGTGTGAGAAAGCAGGGTCTCCCTCAGAGGTCATGGGTCTTCCAGCAGGACAATGACCCAAAACACACTTCAAAATGCACTAGAAAATGGTTTGAGAGAAAGCACTGGAGACTTCTAAGGTGGCCAGCAATGAGTCCAGACCTGAATCCCATAGAACACCTGTGGAGAGATCTAAAAATGGCAGTTTGGAGAAGGCACCCTTCAAATATCAGGGACCTGGAGCAGTTTGCCAAAGAAGAACGGTCTAAAATTCCAGCAGAGCATTGTAAGAAACTCATTGATGGTTACCAGAAGCGGTTGGTCGCAGTTATTTTGGCTAAAGGTTGTGCAACCAAGTATTAGGCTGAGGGTGCCAATACTTTTGTCTGGCCCATTTTTGGAGTTTTGTGTGAAATGATCAATGTTTTACTTTTTGCTTCATTCTCTTTTGTGTTTTTTCATTTAAGACAAATTAAATGAATATAATAATACCAAATAATTTGTGTTTGCAATCATTTTCAGGAAGAAACTGAGTATTATCTGACAGAATTGCCGGGGTGTCAATACTTTTGGCCATGACTGTATTTGCACTTGGTATATAAATTGATTTTATATTTGCGGCAGTAGTGAGTTGTATTTATATTTTATATTATTCTCTCTCTTAGAAATGGTTTCAGCCTTTCCGGAGCTTTACGCATGCAGTTTATGGGAGGAGAATTATCAGATATTGGCAAAATGTAAAATATAGGATACATGGAAAAATACAATTTACAAATTATAGTCTATGTCCTTATTTCTCTATAGAGCATACATATAGCTCCGCGAAACGTAGGTTTACCTTTTATGATTTGTGAACGTAATTGCTCAGGGCTTAGATTCCTGACATTAGGCCAGTGTTGGCATAATCTGGCTATTATTTGTTCTTTGTTCTCATTTAAAAGCTTCTATTTAAAGGGAACCTGTCACCCCGTTTTTTGAGATTGAGATATAAATACTGTTAAATAGGGCCTGTGCTGTGCGTTACTATGGTGTATGTAGTGTACCCTGATTCCCCATGTATGCCGAGAAATACATTACCAAAGTCGGCGTTTTCGCCTGTCAATCAGGCTGGTCTGGTCAGGTGGGCGTGTTCACAGCGTTCTTTTCTTCCCCAGGTTTCCGTTGGTGGCGTAGTGGTGTGCGCATGTCCAAGGTCCGGATTCCCTGTGCCCACGTGAAGACACAG
Source organism: Ranitomeya imitator (assembly GCF_032444005.1). Taxonomy (NCBI): domain Eukaryota; kingdom Metazoa; phylum Chordata; class Amphibia; order Anura; family Dendrobatidae; genus Ranitomeya; species Ranitomeya imitator. The sequence goes on from NC_091283.1 coordinate 223,212,228, forward strand.
CGCGCGATCTGCGCTGTCATTCCTTTCATCGGTGCGGGCGGCCATCTTCCTGGGGCCGCGCGTGCGCAGATGTAGTGCTCTGCTGCACGGGGCTTCAGAAAAATGGCCGCGGGATGCCGCGCGTGCGCAGAAGAGATCGCGGCGGCCATTTTCCCAAAGCCGAGTTTGCATCTCGGCTTTGGGAAAATGGCCGCCGCGATCTCTTCTGCGCACGCGCGGCATCCCGCGGCCATTTTCCTGAAGCCCCGTGCAGCAGAGCACTACATCTGCGCACGCGCGGCCCCAGGAAGATGGCCGCCCGCACCGATGAAAGGAATGACAGCGCAGATCGCGCGCTGTGTCTTCACGTGGGCACAGGGAATCCGGACCTTGGACATGCGCACACCACTACGCCACCAACGGAAACCTAGGGAAGAAAAGAACGCTGTGAACACGCCCACCTGACCAGACCAGCCTGATTGACAGGCGAAAACGCCGACTTTGGTAATGTATTTCTCGGCATACATGGGGAATCAGGGTACACTACATACACTATAGTAACGCACAGCGCAGGCCCTATTTAACAGTATTTATATCTCAATCTCAAAAAACGGGGTGACAGGTTCCCTTTAATGGAAATATCAAGGAAATAAAACTAACAGCAGAAAATGCCGCTACCCCACTAAATTCTGTGAACGGCTCTCACTGGGCGTGAAATGATAGTGATCCGCGGCCACGACCCCGCCCTCTGAACCAGTCCCCGCATTGGCTGGCTGCAATTTGGAAGGGTTCCGGCAATCTGAAATGTGTGTTCACCTATGGTTAGCTTATATCTAATAGGGATCCATTTAGGATCAAAAAGAGCCAGCGTTTTTTAGTAAACAGAACCAATTGATCCAGATCAAAAAGAGCCGGACTGCTGAACACTACTGCATCAATATTTGACCTCTGCAGCCAATCAATGGCGACAGCAGTGATGCCTGTATGGCACAAGACTGCTGAGGCCAGAAATTAATTATTAGGCCGGAGTCACACTAGAGCGTACTACGGACGAGTGCTATGTGATACAAAATCGCACAGCACTCGGACCAATGTTTCTCAATGGGGCAGCGCCCATCATCCGTTGTTTTCTCGGCCGTATTATACACGCAAGAGAAATTGCTGCATGTTGGGATTATCACCGTAATACGCCTGAAATACGCCAATGCAAGTCTATGGGTGCGAGAAAAACCATCAGTGTGACTTGTGAGAAATACGCACCGGTGTCCTATAGAAAAGCCGGCAATTCAGTGCGGTGTATAGTAAAATCACACTGACAGGTTAGAATAGAATACGTAGAATAAATGTCTACACATAGTATAGGGGTATATATATGTGTATATATATATATATATATATATATATATATATATACCTATATATATATATACCCCTATACAGCATGGGTCTTTACTGTACAGCAGACAGGTATGGGATATTGTTGCTTTATTATTTTGGAATTTTTTACAGGAGAACGAGGGCTTTGATTGGATTGAGAGAGCAATAAAGATTTTAAAACCTGTGTTTTTCATTATTTCATTAAAACACTTTGTTCTTAATGTGTGTGTGTGTATTTAACCCTTTCATACTACTGGATTAATAATGGATAGATGTCTTATTGACACCTCTCTATTATTAACCAGGCTTAATGTCACCTTACAATAGAGTGAAGATTAGCAATACTGTCCCATGCTGTAACCCATGTCTGCAATATGTGGTTTACTACTGATGTAGTAGTTCAGGATTTTGCCAGGATGCAGTAGTTTAGGATGAACCCATGGGATAATGAGGTGCTGTGAGCACAGCTTCAGTGACTAGAGGTGATGTTATTGAGGTTACCACCGGTCACTGAGGCTGCGTTCCTATTGGCGCTTCACTGTGAGTTTGGATGATAAACTACGGTGAACTCAAAGAGATCACCGCGGGCACCATGAGAATTTTCTCACAATGACTGATGTGACTGCCATCCAAATCATCGTCATTGGACACTATGGATTATCTTCACGTCGGACAGGTGAGAGATATGGTTATTATTTTTCTTTTTTACACAGGACAAGGACTTTGATAAAATGGGCATAAGGTGAGTTTTACGGTTGTTTATTATTTTTTGTTTTTTTACAGAACTTAAGTACTTTATGCAATCCAGACCCTATATGCTTCTCTGACAGGAAATTGTCACTTTCCCATCACCTCAGCCCTTTCCCACTCTGGGCTAGTCTCAAACAATAACTCTCACTATCCCGACTGTCAAACTACACACAGTATTAATGACAACTACATTTAACTTACATCACAATTTATGTTATACATCACAGTTCACAATACATCACATAACATTAAACTTATTTCTTCATGGGGGAACATGGGCAGTATGTCCATCTTTTTACATAGCTAGCAGATTCTAGATGTCATTCTCTGCACAGATCTAAGCTGTGGGTAACAACTTTATGTGATTATGAGTTATGTATGAGGCTTGGCATCTGTATCAACAGAACCAAACACGCACTGCAGCTTCTGAAAATATCTATTGCTCAGAGTCCTAGGATGCAAACTTTTGATCATTTCCACTTATTATACCAAAGGAGTCACTTGTAACTCTTGGAAATTATTGCACTGTAGGCATTTTTATTTGCATATCACTAGCCTATTAGCAGATGAAAGAATTTTCCGTTACGGCACTACACATATTTTTAGAGTACGGCAGTTTTGTCAGCTATTTCCAATTTTTGCTAGAGGGATGCAGTTGTGTTTTGGTCAGTAATATTGTAAAAAAAAAAAGAACAATTCTTCTGATCTGTGAAAGGCATTCAGTGACAGCTAGGAAGTCTTTGTAACACTATAGGTTCTATCACAAAACTGGAATAAATATGGACGAATGTAAATATAAATGTCATCTTGTTCTGCAAAAAACAAGCCAGCTCCATCAGGGGAAAAATAAAAAAAGTTATACCGAATGCAGCGATACAAAAATAATTATTTTTTCTATAAAATAGTTTTTATTGTGTAACAACGCCAAAGCATTAAAAAAATGATATAAATGTGCTATCGCTGTAATCGTACTGACCTGAAGAATAAAACTGCCTTATCAATTTCATGACATGGCATAACCCCCCCAAAAAAATATTCCAGAATTGCTTTTCTTTGTTCATTCTGCCTCCCAAAAATTGGAATAGAAAATTATGAAAACACATTTTGTGACCAAAAATGGTAGCAAGAAAACGTCAACTCGTCATGCAAAGAACAAGCCCTCACATTACTCTGTTGGCAGAAATATGAAAAAATTATAGTTCTTGAAATATGACTAGGGACTCTATAGCGACAGGGTCTGTTCCGCAGGACTGGCGCATAGCAAATGTGGTGCCAATATTCAAAAAGGGCTCTAAAAGTGAACCTGGAAATTATAGGCCAGTAAGTCTAACCTCTATTGTTGGTAAAATATTTGAAGGGTTTCTGAGGGATGTTATTCTGGATTATCTCAATGAGAATAACTGTTTAACTCCATATCAGCATGGGTTTATGAGAAATCGCTCCTGTCAAACCAATCTAATCAGTTTTTATGAAGAGGTAAGCTATAGGCTGGACCACGGTGAGTCATTGGACGTGGTATATCTCGATTTTTCCAAAGCGTTTGATACCGTGCCGCACAAGAGGTTGGTACACAAAATGAGAATGCTTGGTCTGGGGGAAAATGTGTGTAAATGGGTTAGTAACTGGCTTAGTGATAGAAAGCAGAGGGTGGTTATAAATGGTATAGTCTCTAACTGGGTCGCTGTGACCAGTGGGGTACCGCAGGGGTCAGTATTGGGACCTGTTCTCTTCAACATATTCATTAATGATCTGGTAGAAGGTTTACACAGTAAAATATCGATATTTGCAGATGATACAAAACTATGTAAAGCAGTTAATACAAGAGAAGATAGTATTCTGCTACAGATGGATCTGGATAAGTTGGAAACTTGGGCTGAAAGGTGGCAGATGAGGTTTAACAATGATAAATGTAAGGTTATACACATGGGAAGAGCGAATCAATGTCACCATTACACACTGAACGGGAAACCACTGGGTAAATCTGACAGGGAGAAGGACTTGGGGATCCTAGTTAATGATAAACTTACCTGGAGCAGCCAGTGCCAGGCAGCAGCTGCCAAGGCAAACAGGATCATGGGGTGCATTAAAAGAGGTCTGGATACACATGATGAGAGCATTATACTGCCTCTGTACAAATCCCTAGTTAGACCGCACATGGAGTACTGTGTCCAGTTTTGGGCACCGGTGCTCAGGAAGGATATAATGGAACTAGAGAGAGTACAAAGGAGGGCAACAAAATTAATAAAGGGGATGGGAGAACTACAATACCCAGATAGATTAGCGAAATTAGGATTATTTAGTCTAGAAAAAAGACGACTGAGGGGCGATCTAATAACCATGTATAAGTATATAAGGGGACAATACAAATATCTCGCTGAGGATCTGTTTATACCAAGGAAGGTGACGGGCACAAGGGGGCATTCTTTGCGTCTGGAGGAGAGAAGGTTTTTCCACCAACATAGAAGAGGATTCTTTACTGTTAGGGCAGTGAGAATCTGGAATTGCTTGCCTGAGGAGGTGGTGATGGCGAACTCAGTCGAGGGGTTCAAGAGAGGCCTGGATGTCTTCCTGGAGCAGAACAATATTGTATCATACAATTATTAGGTTCTGTAGAAGGACGTAGATCTGGGGATTTATTATGATGGAATATAGGCTGAACTGGATGGACAAATGTCTTTTTTCGGCCTTACTAACTATGTTACTATGTTACTATGCAAAAACTAGTTTTTGCAACAAAAAAGCGTATTTTAGTGTGTGACAGCAGTCTAACATAAAAAACTGGTATAAATCTGGTATCACTGTAATCATACTGACCTGAAGAATAAAGTTGTCTAGTCACTTATACCACATGAGGAACGGAATAAAAAATATATAAAAACAATTCTTCACCTGCTGTTGATTTGCTCATTTGGCTTCCCAAAGATCGCATTATGGCTCGATGCACATTTATCCTGCTCTCTGCACTGAGCGCTTATACCGGGGTTTCAGTGTAAATCTCTGAAATACGTGATTCAGATGGAACCCCCGGTGAAAGATTCCCTATAGTGAGGCAGATGGGGGCACTGTGGACATTGGCCTACGATTCAGTGGTGTCCATCTTTTTAGGCATGCGTAGAAGGATATAATGGCCAGCACCAACAAATTTATCAAGATCAACCTAATGTATATATTGTAGTAACCGAAAAAAGAAGAGTATATGCAATACACATGGATATCTTAAAGAAGTAACAACAAATTTTATTCATATAATACTACAGGTAAAAAATATAATTTAAAAAGCCCATGGCCTAAGAATACTGACCAAAAACAAACAAACTCCTAATAGAGTTGTGGCCACCCTAATCCACCAGATGGCACAAGTATGAACACACATGCAATAATAGCATCTAAACCTCCAATGCAACACAATTAATAGTAAAATTGTACATATACATTACAATGTGCCACTAAGGGAATGAAGGAGAGAAACATGCATAATAATGATACTGGTCACAAATAGCAGTTTAGATGAAATGAGAGTAGAACATCTAAAAAATGCATGAGCATAGCCCTATTAAATGAAACGTGACAATAATGTCTTGTAAAAAAATGTCAAATACAAGACAACAATCATTTTTTTTCTTTTATTGGCACAAAAGCAGGAGAGGCACAACACTTGTAGCTGTCGCCCCATATCACTTCTCCTCCTGCTCCCTGCTCCTACTCCCTTTTGACCACTTACAATCTGGCTTCCGACCGCACCATTGCACTGAAACTGCCCTGACTAAAGTCACCAATGACCTACTAACCACCAAATCCAAGCCACACTACTCTGTGCTCCTCCTTCTGGACCAGTCATCTGTCTTCGACACAGTGGGACATTCCCTCTTACTACAGATTCTCTCATCTCTTGGCATCACAGACTTGGATCTCCTCATACTTAACAGACCGGATACTCAGCGTTTCCCACTCACACACCACCTCCACACCCCCTATCTGGCGGAGTCCCCCAAGGTTCAGTTTTAGAATCCCTGCTCTTCTCCATCTAAACTTTCGGCCTGGGACAGCTCATAGAGTCCCACGGCTATCAGTATCATCTTTATGCTCAGGACACACAGTCCTTCCTCTCTGGACCTGATATTACCTCCTTACCAACCAGAATCCCACAATGTCTGTCAGCTACTTCATCTTTTTTCCTGATAGATTTCTAAAACTTACAATGGATAAGACAGAATTCTTTATCTTTCTACCACCGCATTCAACCCCTTACAACAGACCTATCCATTAAAGTCAATGGCTGCCCACTCTCCCCGCCCCAGTCCCGTAAGCCTAGGTTCATGCTGCGTTAAAGCAGCCCGTTCAACGCAAGTTAACGCAAGCGCTGAATTTTGTGCACGCTAGCGCAGAGAGAGCTAGCAGATGCTCTCACTGCTCTAGCAATGTCGGACCCGGAAACGCTGCAGCCCGCTTCCCAGGGTCCGTCACTCAATGACGTCACATCGCTAGTGCACGCCCAAAATAGGCATGCGCTAGCGATGCGCCCAAAATAAGGTAGAATGGCAGCGTTAACGGACTGCGTTACATTATATATTATAACGATGTCCGTCTAATGGACTGCTGGAACGAAATGTGAACTCAGCCTAAGCTTGTTGTCTCTGGGTAACCGTTGACTTTATTTTCTCCTTCAAACCACATATCCAAGCCCTTTCTATTTCTTGCCGACTCCAACTCAAAAATATTTCCTAGATCCGCACATTCCTCAACCAAGAATCTAAAAAGGCACTAGTGCATGTCATAATTATCTCCTGCCTTGACTACTGCAACCTCCTGCTTTGCGACCTCCCCTCTAACACTCTTGCACAATTCCAATCTATCCTAAACTCTGCTGCCCGACTAATGAACCAACCTTCCTATTGCCTGGCCTCTTCTCTCTGTGAATCCCTTCACTGGCTCCCCATTGCCCTGACACTCGAGTTCAAAACCCTAACCATTGCATACAAAGCCATCCACAACCTGTGTCCTCCATACAGGGCCGGCGTCAGCACCCGGCGTACCCGGGCAAGTGCCAGGGCCATGGCGAGACAGGAGGGCCCATTCAGGGCTGGCATTAGGGGCAGGCAGCTGCTTAGGGCCCACGCTCCCCAGGGGCCCTCAGCTAGCGGCACATTACGCAGCCGCTATGGGGCATCTGTGAGGCAGGGGGGCCTGCCTGTCACCAGCGCCAACTCCCCTGCCGCCGCATTGACCTATACCGGTATCTGCCGGTAAAGTTAAAAGCAAATGATGGAGGAGAGAGCGTCACTTGACGATCCCTCTCCCATCATTCCCCACTCTTTCTCTGACACTGCCGCTGCGGGTGCACGATGACGTCATCGCGCACTCGCTGTGTGCCAGGCAGTGCAGTGGCAGCTGCCGAGACCGGAGCAGGGAGCAGCGCGGGCACGTTGAGAGGTGAGGAGTGTTTTTTTTTTGTAATTATACCAGTGAGTACTGGACTATGGGGCCAATATTGGGGGGAGGGGGCTATGCTGTATACTACATGTCTGTGCTACATACTACATGGCTGTGTTATATACTATGTGGGCTGTGCTATATACTATATGGGCTGTTATATGCTACGTGGGCTGTGCTATTTACTACATGGCTGTTCTATATACTACATGGGCCGTGTTATATACTATGTGGGTTGTGCTATATACTATATGGGCTGTTATATGCTACGTGGGCTGTGCTATATACTACATGGCTGTTCTATATACTACATGGGCCATGTTATATACTATGTGGCTATGCTATATACTATATGGGCTGTTATATGCTACGTGGGCTGTGCTATATACTACATGGCTGTTCTATATACTACATGGGCCATGTTATATACTATGTGGCTGTGCTATATACTATATGGGCTGTTATATGCTACGTGGGCTGTGCTATATGCTACATGGCTGTTCTATATACAGTACTACGTGGGCCGTGTTATATACTATGTGGCTGTGTTATATACTATATGGGCTGTTATTTGCTACGAGGGCTGTGCTATATACTACATGGCTGTTCTATATACTACATGGGCCATGTTATATACTACGTGGGCCGTGTTATATACTATGTGGGCTGTTATATGCTACGTGGGCTGTGCTATATACTACATGACTGTTCTATATACTACGTGGGCCGTGTTATATACTACGTGGGCTGTGTTATATAATACGTGGCTGTGTTATATACTATATGGGCTGTTATATGCTACATGGACTGTTATATACTACATGGCTGTGTTATATGCTACGTGGCTGTGTTATATGCTACGTGGGCTGTGTTATATACTACATGGCTGTGTTATATGCAATCATGAATCGTGGTATGTGTTAAAGGGGGGGCCCACTGAGACCGTTTCGCCCGGGGCCCTCAAAAACATGGAGCCGGCCCTGCCTCCATACATCTGTAACTTAGTCTCCCGATACTTACTGTACCTGCATGCAACCTCCGATCCTCACAAGTTCTCCTTCTCTACTCCTCTCTTATTTCCTCTTCCCACAATCGTATACAAGATTTTTCCCTTGTATCACCCCTACTCTGGAACACTCTACCTCAACATATAAAACTATCGCCTACTATGGAAACCTTTAAAAGAAACCTGAAGACCTACCTCTTTCGACAAAAATAACATGAAAAAAGAGCCAATTAGAGAGCTTACATCCCTACTAGTTAAACAAGTGTGAAAATATAAAGAAGTCCAGTCATTGAATAAATATATAACAGGTCTTTGTTAATCAGTAAATGACCAGGACATAAGTAGAAAAATTAAATTACACACTTTACAAAAAAATTGTCTCTATAAAATAAGGCGGGCAGTGACAGATCCGTGTAGCAACATCGTGGGCAAAGATTGTACATACAAAAAGAGGGTTGGAGAGCATCATATGAGGCACTTAATATGTAAATAATACATTCAGAAAGGACTACAAAGAAGCACCCTAAGGTACCTTCACACTGAACAACATTACAATGATAACGATAGCGATCCGTGACGTTGCAGCGTCCTGGATAGCGATATCATTGTGTTTGACACGCAGCAGGGATCTGGACCCTGCTGTGACATCGCTGGTCGGAGCTAGAAGGCCAGAACTTTATTTCGTCGCTGGATCACCCGCTGTCATCGCTGGATCTGCGTGTGTGACGCCGATCCAGCGATGTGTTCACTGGTAACCAGGGTAAATATCTGGTTACTAAGCGCAGGGCCGCGCTTAGTAACCCGATGTTTACCCTGGTTACCATTGTAAATGTAAAAAAAAAACCACATACTCACATTCCGGTTCCTGTCACGTTCCCCGGCGTCCGCTTCCCTACACTCCTCCTGCATCCTGTGTCAGCGCCGGCCATAAAGCAGAGCACAGCAGTGACGTCACCGCTCTGCTTTATGGCCGGCGCTTACACAGGATGCAGGAGGAGTGCAGGGAAGCGGACGGCGGGGGACGTGACAGGCACCGGAATGTGAATATGTGTTTTTTTTTTTTTACATTTACAATGGTAACCAGGGTAAACATCGGGTTACTAAGAGCGGCCCTGCGCTTAGTAACCCAATGTTTACCCTAGTTACCGGGGGACTTCGGCATCGTTGGTCGCTGGAGAGCTGTCTGTGTGACAGTTCTCCAGCGACCACACAAGGACTTTCCAATGATCACAGCCAGGTCGTATCACTGGTCGTGATCGTTGGAAAGTTGCTGAGTGTGACGGTACCTTAAATGTAAAGGTAAAGGGGTGCAACTATTGTCTAGCAATAGAAAAAAAGAATTAATCTTGTAAACCACAATGGGCAGAGATCACTAGAATATAAACCACCCCATATGTGCACCTTAGGGTATAATAACCCCAGCTGAGATCAAAACCAGCTCAAATCAAAATGACAAGGAGACTCCTTACCCATGTCAAATATGCCCACGTGCCGCACTGGAGCAGATCTTTCGACAAGCCTACAATCTGCAGTAACCCTCATTCCACCAAACCGCTGCATGACCTGCTCTGCCCTCACCTACTCTATCCTCGCTCATCCTTTGTATATTTTGAGCTCTCATGGGCGGGGTCTTCTCTCCTCCTGTACCAGTCAATGACTTATTTTGTTCAAGATAATTATACTTTTTTGTTATGTACAGCCCTCCTCACATGTAAAGCACCATGGAATAAATGGCACTATTATAATAATAGTCTCATAGTCACAATAGTCTCAATAACTCATCTCAGCTGAAGACTTTGCCTCATTTTTCAAGCAGAAGATAGAGAACATCAGATACAGTTTTAGTCCACAACTAGGGAGCCCTTCCTCCCAACTACCCAGCCCTCCACCTCGAAAACCAACTTCTCCACCATTACAGAAGATCGACTCTCCACTCTACTCTCAAGATCGCATCTCACCACCTGTGCACTTGACCCGATCCCTTCCCGCTTCATCCCAAACCTCACCACAGTCTTCATCCCAACACTAACCCATCTCTTCAACCAATCACTAACAACTGGTGTTTTCCCCTCAAGATTTAAACATGCCTCAATCACACCTATCCTCAAAAAGCCCTCTCTTGACCCATCCTCTGTATCTAGCTATCGCCCTATATCACTTCTCCCCTATGCCTCAAAACTACTAGAACAACACGTCCATCTTGAACTGTCCTCTCATCTATCTTCCTGCTCCCTTTTCGACCACTTACAATCAGGCTTCCAGTCACACCACTCCACTGAAACCACCCTAACTAAGGTCACCAATGACCTATTAACCGCCAAGAGCAAGCAACACTTCTCTATCCTCCTCCTCCTGGACCTGTCCTCCGCCTTTGACACAGTGGAACATTCCCTATTACTACAGACCCTCTCATCCCTTGGCATCACAGACTTGGCCCTATCCTGGATCTTGTCATACCTAACTGACCGAACATTCAGCGTCTCCCATTCACACACCACCTCTTCACCTCGCCCCTATCTGTCAGAGTCCTGCAAGGTTCAGTTCTAGGGCCCCTGCTCTTCTCCATTTACACTTTTGTCCTGGGACAGCTCATAGAATCTCACGGTTTTCAGTATTATCTCTATGCTGATGACACACAGATCTACATCTTTGGACCAGATATCACCTCCCTACTAACCAGAATCCCTCAATGTCTGTCCACTATTTCATCCTTCTTCTCCACTAGATTTCTAAAACTTAACATGGACAAAACAGAATTTATTGTCTTTCCCCCATCTCACGCGACCCCCCCAACGAACCTAGCCATTACAGTAAACGGCTGCCCACTCTCCCCAGTCCCACAAGCTCGCTGTCTCGGGGTAATCCTTGACACTGATCTCTCCTTCAAAACGCATATCCAGGCCCTTTCCACTTCCTGCTGCCTTCAACTCAAAAATATTTCACAGATCCGTACATTCCTAAACCAAGAATCTGCAAAAACCCTAGTTCATGCCCTCAGCATCTCCCGCCTCGACTACTGTAATCTCCTGCTCTGTGGCCACCCCTCTAACACTCTCGCACCCCTCCAATCTATTCTAAACTCTGCTGCACGACTAATCCACCTGTCCCCCCACTATTCCCCGGCCTCTCCCCTCTGTCAATTCATTCACTAGCTCCCCATTACCCAGAGACTCCAGTACAAAAGCCTAACCATGACATGCAAACCTCCGATCCTCACAAGATCTCCTTCTCTAATCCCCTCTTGTCTCCTCTTCCCACAATGGCATACAAGATTTCTCTCGCGTATCACCCCTACTCTGGAACTCTCTACCACAACATATCAGACTCTCACCTACCATCGAAACCTTCAAAAAGAACCTGAAGACCCACCTCTTCTGGCAAGTGTAACCACTGATCGACCAAACCATTGCACGACCAGCACAATCCTCACCTACTGTATCCTCACCCATCCCTTGTAGATTGTGAGCCCTCGCGGGCAGGGTCCTCTCTCCTCCTGTACCAGTTATGACTTGTATTGTTCAAGATTATTGTACCTGTTTTTATTATGCATACCCCTCCTCACATGTAAAGCGCCATGGAATAAATGGTGCTATAATAATAAATACTTTTTTTTTCCGGCGTATAAGACGACTTTTTATAAAGACGAGATCTGAATCTGAGCATGCGCCGCACCCAGCGGCCATTTTCCCGGAGGCCACCGCATCGCAGCAATGGAGCTGCCGGTGCCTCCGGGCTTTGAAAAAATGCTGACGGAGCCCCGACGCTGCATGAAGATACGCTGCTGCCGCCCCACAGCACAGAGCACCCTCGGCAGGAAGATACACTGCCCAGCACAGAGACCCCACGCTGCTACGATGAAGTAATAGGGGGATACTCCACTCACACTTTCCTGTGAGACACCCCCTCCCTTCGTCATCGGGACCACTCCCCCCCCAAAAGGCACATTAGTCACTGACCCTATAAGACGACACATGGCATATAAGAAGACCCCCCTTTTAAGAAGATTTTATATTTTAACTGGAAAAGTTGGGGGGTCATCTTATACGCTGGAAAATACGGTAGTAGTAATAATAATAATAATAATAGAAGCTTGAGGGTATTATAAAAACTTTAGATGAAAAAACGAAGGACTCAATAGTCAATAATGAATAGTGCGGACCGCGGTGATAAAAAATCTGTGGCTGTTATCAGGTAGAACAAGGGACCAGACCCCATGCATATCATCACACCATGTGTGGTTCCCTCAGGGGCAATTGTGTATTCTTAAGCCATCGGCTTTTTAAATGTTTTTAAATTATTTTTTGCTTTTCGGCATGGATAAAAACTCTGCCACAGTTTTGTGCACTTCTGAAAAGAATGACACCACTGAACAGAGTCCAAAATAACTGTGCAGCCTCATTATAGTTATTGGACTGGTCAGGGATTTCATCTGAATCACGTAGTTCAGAAATTTTAGATTTAGTAACTGCTCAGCTGAGAATGCAGCATAAATGTGATCCCAAACTTTATGTACAATGTTTCCAATAAAAGCTTTAACTCTCTTCACAAAAAAAGTAAGCCCGCACTCAGGTCCGTCATATGTTAACGTAAATATAGGGGGCTTCCAGGTTACTAGTAGCAAAATGGCTCCTTACACCCCAAAATAAATCCAGCAAATTCTGTGCTCCAAAATCCAACCCCCCTCCCTTCGGAGTATTTGTAATATCTGTAGTGATGAGAGGAGGGCCTGATTAATTTCCGGGTGAATGCCTCCAGAAGAAGGAGCTAGGCACTACAATGTACAGGGCACTACAACGTACTGGGCACTAAAATATACTTGACTATATAGCAAACTGGGCACTACAACATTCGGGGCACTGCATTGTATTGGGTACTATAACGTGCTGGGCACTACAATAGCAGATTTGAAATTTTCACTCAGCAACATCCACTGCTGCTTACTTCTGGAGAATGTCCATGGAGTCAAAATCGTCACTACACCTGTAGACACAGTAAATTCCCAAAGAGGTATCATTTCCAAAATTGGGTCACTTGAGGGGTAATTCTTCTCTTCTAGCACTTAGTGGCTTTGTATATGGAGTCCGCAAACTGTTCTAGAAAAATCTGTGCTCCACGAGGCAAATAGCACTCCATCCCTCTTGAGTCTCACCTTGTGGCTAAGAGGTACTAAACAACCACATACGGGGTATTCCTACAAATTTTGGTGCCATATTTACTCATTTCCCTAGTTGAAAATGCAAAATGTGGGGCTAAAACAAAATCTTTGTATTAAAAATTCTGTGACACCCCTGTGGTGTCAATATGATCACTGCACTCCTAGATGAATTAATTTAGAGATGTAGTTTGAAAATTGTGGTCACCTATGGAAGGTTCTGTAGTTCTGGAACCTCAGGGACTCTCCCACTGTGACATGGTACCATTAAACCATTCCAGAAAGATCTGAGCTCCAATATGGCGCTACTGAACTTTGCACTCCACCTCAAAAGTAGTTTTCGACCGCATATGAAGTATCCGCATACTTGGGAGAAATTATACAACAAATTTTGTGGTCCATTTTATCCTGCTATCCATGTGAAAATGAAAAAATTGGGACTAAAATATAATTTTTGTGGGAAACATTTTTTTCACATTCACAGTTCAAAGTAAAATTCTGTGAATTTGGGTTTAAGATGCTCACCACATGTCTAGATAAATTCCTTGAGGGGTCATTCCAAATGGGATCACTTATGTTGGTTTCCACTGTTTAAGAACATCAGGGGCTCTCCAAATCTTTGTAAACATATCAAAATTGGGGCAAAAAATGTTTTTGCGTGAAACTTCATTTTTTATTTTCTCAGTTCAACATCATAAACTTCTGTGAAGCACCTAGGAGTTCAAGGTGCTCATCACACATCTAGATAAATTCTTTGTGGCGTCTAGTTTCCCAATTGCGGTCTCTTGTGGGGCGTTTCCACACTTTAGGCACATTAGGGGCTCTTCAAACAGGGCATGGCATCCGATCTCGATTCCAGCCATTTTTGCGCTCAAAAAGTCAAATGGAGCTCCTTCCCTCCTTAAGCCCTGTCATGCGTTCAAACAGTAGTTTTCCCCCTTCATATGGTTATCAAGGTGAACCAGTTAAATGACATAGCCAGAAGCAAATATGGTAGGTAAGGTGTTTGAGATGGGACGCTCTTTGTTACTCCATCAGCTACACCTTGACATGATCGCAGGATGCCTTGGAGTTGTTATAATCTCCAATTAAAATAGTCATAGTTTAAAAAAAAACTTATTTTCATTATTAAAATGCTTTATTTTGAACAAATATAAAAAGAAAAAGAATCATATACTTCTATTCACTTCTGTAATGACTGAACTATTAATTGACCACATTATTTGACCGTCACAGTGAGTGTCACCATAATTGTGATCACCTGAAGAAATACGATAACCTATTAGGTATGCTGCATGGTGAACAGCACAAAATGTACAAAAAATGCAAAATAATGGCGGAATTGCTGTTTGTTTAATGTATAATGAAACGTACATAATACATCATATAAAACTAAGCTCACAAAAAAACTATATAGTGCTGTGTCGCAAAAAAAAGTTATTGTAATGAACTGTTGAAAAAAAAAGCTCAGCCATTCTTTATGGACCAAACAGCCTTCCTCCATAACGGGTTAAGTATGCTTCCCTCGATTCCTCTTTAGTATACTGCTCTGTTGTACCTCTCTTTTGTCACTTTTTTAGCGTAGTATTTGCTGGTTCTTTTCCTCTTCCTCTTGCTTTTGGGATTTCTGTATGGATGCAATTCTTTGTCTCTCTCTTACCACCATTTAGCTATAAACTGGCGACAAGCCGTGATATACTTATTGATGTCACCTCGTCACCACTGTTAGTCTCCATAGCACCAATGTTTGTCCATCAGCTGTCTTTAATATTATTTCTTTTTGCTACTTGACAACGCGCATTTCAGAATCTAATCTTGTGTTCTCTTAATCTACTAAACTTTGAAAATGTGGTATCTCCCTTTTAGCATATGGCACTGCCGTAACTTCTAGGCAGGAGGCCAGCAGTCTTACAGCTATGCTTTCTCAGATCTCTATTTTACTGCCTACATTCGCACATAGGTCAACAGCTCCCCAAAAACATCTCAAGACTCGACTTTTCACGCTTGTTACTGTGGAAGAAAACAAAACTGTAATTGCTGCCCTTATTTTGTCTTTCCTTGATTATCTGAACCCATAAATAACCAGTCTTCACCAAACATTCCTTTCTCCAATTCGTTGTCTTGGACCTCTCTCGTACGGCACCAGTTTTCTGGCATGCACTACCCAGGATGAAAAGATTTTCCATTGGCATGTCAGAGTTAGGAGACTAAAAAGCCTTGCATGCTCCTCTGGAAAATTAAATATGTAAATGTTCTCTTCGGCGAGGAAGAGAACTTGAACTTTAGCACCACCTATTAGAAGCAGCGACCCTAAAAGTTAATATCGACCCTTCAACGGCCTTGCCATATGACTTATGATAAAACCCAAACCAGAAGAAACGTGCATGGATTTTAAGTTTACTAAAAAAGGAGAAACGTTACCCCTTGCACCCCAATCCAGAGCCTCTCACCTAGCTATATCAGATCTCATACTTTGCACTGATGAGGATCAATCACCCTGAAACACTGTGTCTGCACATTGAGATTCTGGTTTGGCTTTTATTCTAAGTCATATTGCAAGGCTCGTTGAAGGGTCTATATTAAAGTTTAGTGTCGATGTTTCCTATAAGTGGTTCAAGTCCTCTTCCTCTCTGAAGAGACAATTTCCATATTTAATTTCCCAGAGGAGCAAGCATGGTTTTTAAGTCTCCTAACTCCGACATGCCAGGCTTGACGTGTCACTCTACACAAGGAGAAATGTTACCCCTTAAACCACATTTTTATACCCTTCTCTCATATTTTACAGTATATAATGCATTACTAAAAGAAGCCAGACATATTCAGTGTTTTTTAGTCCTTGTACTCTATGTATCATCCATGCGCCAGGAAACACAAATGTATTTTTCTATCTTATTGCGAAGTGAGCGCATTCATTCCTTCCATCTTCTTGGCTTGTGTTCCTGATTCCTGGCAGTGATGCTGCATGTGTCATTTTCCCAATATTCACTTTTTACAAGTGTGCTACTTTTCCTTTTTTGATAAGCTACATGTTACCAGAAAGTTCTACAAATGTCATGTAGCAGGAAGCTGATCAAGTGATTGTCACCGGCACAAAATGACCTAGAAAAGTTTTCGAGTTTTGGTGAAAGCTTTACAGCGTATTACACATTGAACATTCTGGGACTCTTGCCTCATCATTTCTGTCCAAATGGCGCGTTGTTACTTCTCTCGAGATTTATGCTTAAAGCTTCATTTTTTCTAGGTTTGAGAACCAGCTGTTTTATCGATGTTTTCTCTCTCTGGCATATGCTCTCGTCTTTTCCTGAGGGCATGAATCTGCTGCAGACACTACGGTCCATTCTTCCAGTGTCACAAGAGAAACCTCTGTTGTAAGGGGAATGCGAGGCCGAGGAGGATGACCCCGAATTCTCCTAGTCTGGGAATTGCTGCATTCTTTGACATTTTACTGATGCTTGATATTGGCAGTATATATGAGTTTTGTTAAACCCAAAATCAGATTTTATTCGCAGCATTATTAGATTTTACTCCGGTCTCGCATTTTTGACTGCTTAGTTTAGGATAAAGTGCAGTTGAGCATTTGCCTCTACTAAGTGTTAATTTGTGTCCACCAGATCTTTGTTAATATGTGTGATGTATATATAAAACACTGGGGAAACATAGCCATCATAACCCTGAATTCAGATGACAATTTTTTTGTAGCATGAAAAACCCCAGAGTGATTTTCATCAATGTGCAGGATCAGGTCATGAGCAGGGTTTAGCCCGTGTGTCGGCTTCTCCCGTCAGGCAGTGGGGCTCATCAGTGTGCTGTCCCAATATTTCACAAACCCATAGAAACTGATGAGTTTCATCAATGACTTAGAGAAAAAATGGCCTTGGCTCTGTTTTGTTGTTTTATTTTTGCTGCAAAAGAAAAATTGATCCGTGACCAGTCCTCAAACTTTAATGGCCATGAGATCTTGCCTTGAAAAGCTTGGATAAGCGCAAGCTCGAAAAATCGATTTCTGGATGAGGCCTAAAGAGTTCTAGTATGTGCTTGGCAATATTATCTGGATTTTGTCAGTCTATACATGTGGTGTAGAGGTGCCGCCTTCCTCGTCTTCCTCGACTTGCCCTCATCTTTATACAGCAGCTTTGGCTTATGCATAAGCGGCTCGTTAAGGATCAGTGATGTGTTACCAGGTCTGCAGTATTGGGGCTCATTCAGACATTGTTTTTTCTCATTTGTGCACTATCCATGTTTTTCACATGTAGCACTCGTAGCTATGAGAGTCTATGGGGTAGTTCACCTGTCCATTACCAGTGTGAGCCATGTAATGACTGACAGTCTACTCTGCTAGTCTCCACGTCTCCACTATAGATTAGGGGACCTGTGGAAGTTCAGGCTCGTCGAGGTCTACCAAAATTTGGTCATGCTGCCAGATCTATACCCGAATTTGAACCTGAACCTAAACGTCAAAGAAATCAAAGGGGACTTGAAGTTTGGGACTGGAAAAAATCTCTCTTGCGCTCTCTCTCCTACTCGAACTCCCGAACTGTAAGATGAACTTCCAGGAGAAGTCCATGTTTGGAGTTCAGCACCGTACTCCTAGTCCGATACGAACCCCGAACTTTACAATTCAGGTTTGCTCATCTCTAGTCTCCACTGGTAATTCCTTCTTTCATATAAAATAAATCCTGCTGGCAGATTCTCAATGAGATCTATGTCCAGCTCATTTACATATACAGAAAAACGCGAATTATTCTGTAATAAGACATCAGATTGCAGATATCAAGGTGTCATGCTCTTCAGCTTCCTATGACCTGCATGCCCCTATAGACGGCTCAGGAGGACGATCCTACTGATGGACTCCCTTTAAAAGATGGGAGGTGTGCAGTATCCTATATGTCAGGAGGGGAAATATCTACAAGTTCAGAGTACAGGCTAGAGATAATCATTGACTAACAGCATTTCAGCCAAAAATGTAAATACACCTCCCTACCTACTTATTTCCCTCTATCTCCACTCTTTTTGGATTGATTGTACAGACAGATGACCTTTAAGGAACTAAAGATAGACAATACTTGCTGCACATTTTGTGTTACGCCATGCTGGTAACTTTAACCTATCTGTAATAATAATAATAATAATAATAATAATAATAATCTTTATTTTTATATAGCGCTAACATATTCCGCAGCGCTTTACAGGTTGCACACATTATCGTCGCTGTCCCCATGGAGGCTCACAATCTAAATTCCCTATCATTATGTCTTTGGAATGTGGGAGGAAACCGGAGTACCCCCACGCAAACACGGAGAGAACATACAAACTCTTTGCAGATGTTGTCCTTGGTGGGGCTTGAACCCATGACTCCCGCGCTGCAAGGCTGCTGTGCTGACCACTGCGCCACACCCCTGTTCCCTAGAAGACATACAGTTATATGAAAAAGTTTGGCCACCCCTATCAATCTTAAGCTTAATGTTTTATAAAAATTGTTTTTTTGGCAACAGCTATTTCAGTTTCATATATCTAATAACTGTTGGACACAGTAATGTTTCTGCCTTGAAAAAAGGTTTATTGTACTAACAGAAAATGTGCAATCTGCATTCAAACAAAATTTGACAGATGCATAAGTATGGGCACCCCACCAGAAAAGTGACATTAATATTTAGTAGAGCCTCCTTTTGCAAAAATAACAGCCTCTAGTCGCTTCCTGTAGCTTTTAATGAGTTCCTGGATCCTGGATGAAGGCATTTTTGACCATTCCTCTTTACAAAACAATTCCAGTTCAGTTAAGTTTGATGGTCGCCGAGCATGGACAGCCCTCTTCAAATGATCCCACAGATGTTCAATGATATTCAGGTCTGGGGACTGGGATGGCCATTCCAGAACAGTGTAAGTGTTCCTCTGCATGAATGCCTGAGTAGATTTGGAGCGGTGTTTTGGATCATTGTCTTGCTGAAAGATCCATCCCCTGCGTAACTTCAACTTTGTCACTGATTCATGAACATTATTGTCAAGAATCTGCTGATACTGAGAGGAATCCATGCGTCCCTCAACTTTAACAAGATTCTCGGTGCCGGCATTGGCCACAGAGCCCCAAAGCATGATGGAACCTCCACCAAACTTTACTGTGGGTAGCAAGTGTTTTTCTTGGAATGCTGTGTTTTTGGCCGCCATGCATAATGCCTTTTTGTATGACCAAACAACTCAATCTTGGTTTCATCAGTCCACAGGACCTTCTTCCAAAAAGAAATTGGCTTCTCCAAATGTGCTTTTGCAATACCTCAGCCGACTCTGTGGCGTACTTGCAGAAATGGCTTCTTTCACATCACTCTCCCATACAGCTTCTCCTTGTGCAAAGTGCATTGTATAGTTGACCGATGCACAGTGACACGATCTGCAGCAAGTTGATGCTGCAGCTCTCTGGAGGTGATCTGAGGATTGTCCTTGACTGATCTCACCATTTTTCTTCTCTGCCTTTCTGATGTTTTTCTTGGCCTGCCACTTCTGGCCTTAACAAGAACTGTACCTGTGTTCTTCCATTTCCTTACTATGTTCCTCACAGTGGAAATTGATAGCTTAAATCTCTGAGACAGCTTTTTGTATCCTTCCCCTGAACAACTATGTTGAATAATCTTTGTTTTCAGATCATTAGACAGTTGTTTTGAGGAGCCCATCTCAGAGGAGATTCAAACAGGAGAACAACTTGCAAGTGGCCACTTTAAGTAGCTTTTCTCATGATTGCATACACCTGGCTATGAAGTTCAAAGCTCAATGAGGTTAGAAAACAAAAAAAAGTGCTTTAGAAAGTCAGTAAAAAGTAGGTAGGAGTATATAAAACAAGAAAATGAAAAGGGTGCCTTATGCACCTGTCAAATTTTGTTTGAATGCAGATTGCACGTTTTCTGTTAGTACAATAAACCTCATGTCAAGGCAGAAACATTACTGTGTCCAACAGTTATTAGATATATCAAACTGAAAGAGCTGTTGCAAAAAAAAAAACAATTTTTATAAAACATTAAGCTTAAGATTAATAGGGGTGCCCAAACTTTTTCATATAACTGTAATTAATGTTAATGGAATACTGCATTCTGTTAACATTCATGGATTCCATGCACCAGTCCATACACCATTCCATGCACATGTCCAGGCACCAGTCCATGCACCAGTTTGGGCACCAGTCCGGGCACCAGTTCATGCACCAGTCTATACACCAGTCCAGGCATCAGTTCATGCACCAGTCCATACATCAGTCCAGGCACCAGTCCATGCACTAGTCCGGGCACCAGTCCACGCACCAATCCATGCACTAGTCCAGGCACCAGTCCGGGCACCAATCCATGCACTAGTCCAGGCACTAGCCCAGGCATCAGTTCATGCACCGGTCCAAGGCACCAGTCCATGCACCAATCCAGGCACCAGTCCATGCCCCAGTCCAAGCACTAGTCCAGGCACTAGTCCAGGCATCAGTCCAAGCATCAGTTCATGCACCCGTCCAATGCACCAGTCCAGGCACCAGTGTGATTTAGTAAAAACATTTCTCAATGTTTCCCAGTTGTGTTCCTAGAAGCTGTGATAGGGAAAATGTTGTCTCTGACAATATGCTGCCCTAACCATGGGAACAATGACAGCCAGGTCAGTGTATTATTTTCTGAATCGTCATTTTAGAGAAAATAAACTTTAATGATCTGCCCGGAAACATAGCCAAAAATGAGACTAGTTCATGACCGCCTCTAACTGGTTTCTCACAGCACTACTGAAGGTGATTGACAGGTCTCTCCCATAGTTAATGACCTGGTACAGCGCTTTGCCGGATTTTCAAAGAATATTAAATTACAAGATGGTGGCCCGATTCTAACGCATCGGGTATTCTAGAATATTCATGTCCACGTAGTATATTGCCCTGCCACGTAGTATATTGCCCAGCCACGTAGTATATTTCCCAGCCACGTAGTATATTGCCCAGCTACGTAGTATATTGCCCAGCCACGTAGAATATTGCCCAGTCACGTAGTATATTGCCCAGTCACGTAGTATATTGCCCAGTCGCGTAGTATATTGCCAAGCGACGTAGTATACAGCACAGAGCCACGTAGTATATTTCCCAGTCACGTAGTTTAATGCCCAGCCACATAGTATATTGAACAGTGACGTAGTATACAGCACAGCCACGTAGTATATTGCCCAGTCACATAGTATATTGGCCAGTCACGTAGTATATTGCCCAGCCACATAGTATATTGCCCAGACACGTATGTAACAGGTTAAAAAAGACTTAAAATTAAAAAAAACATATACTCACCTTCCGAGGGAGCCCTTGTAGTCCCGTCGCCTGTGTGCGGTGCAGGCGGCAGCTTCCAGTCCCAGGGTTGGATGAGCGCAGGACCTGTGATGACGTTGCGGTCACATGACCGTGACGTCATAGAAGGTCCTTGTCGCATACCATCCTTGCCACCGGAACCTGCCGCTTGCATGGAGCGGTCACCGGAGCATCACGAGGAGCAGGAAATGTGCCGGAGGGTGAGTATATGATGATTTTTTATTTTTTAAATTATTTTTAACATTAGATCTTTTTACTATTGAGGCTGCATAGGCAGCATCAATAGTAAAAAAGTTTGTCACACAGGGTTAATTGCAGTGTTAATGGAGTGCATTACACCGCGGTTCATTAGCGCTGCCTTTAACCCTGTGTGAGCGCTGATTGGAGGGGAGTACGGAGCGGGCACTGACTGCGGGGAGGAAGGAGCGGCCATGTTGCCGCCGGACTGAGCCCGTCGCTGATTGGTCATGGCAATGGTCGTAGGCGTTTTGCCACGACCAATCAGCGACTTGGATTCCATGACAGACAGAGGCTGCGACCAATGAATATCTGTGACAGACAGACAGAAGGACAGACAGAAAGACGGAAGTGACCCTTAGACAATTATATAGTAGATAATATATACCTGTGTTCAGTCTTTCAGCCAGGTTCTGATTCTTGCTGCCCAAACCGTTGACAGGTTCCCTTTAATTATTTCAATATCAGGTTTACATTCAGCTGACTATGCGCTGGCAGAGGATCAGTCATAACTAGAGATGATCGGGTCGTTTTAAATTGACATTTGCTGGTGTAAGATTGCACTTACTTACAGGTTGGGGAATACTCGCTTGGCACGGGACTCAAGCACTCAAGCACGTTTTTTTAAACACAAAACGAGTCCATACGGTTTATTTTATACAGCATAAACCGCACTGTAAGCCTGGTTACACATCATTTGCTTACACATAGTCCGTTACTTCATCATTAATCTGTGGCAACTAAACACACCGGTCCTCTCCTGACCAGTTGCCGAGGGTTACCACACAGTACATAGAACATCATAAGCCCCAACAGTCTATTGAGGTACCTTACTGGAGCTCCTGCTCCACCCGCTGACTCCTTGTCAGTCCTCTCTCCTGGAGAAAGCTGCCTCACAGGGATCACCAACTTGCCTGGCAGGCATACCTCAGTCAGTTCCAGACCCACCGAAGGACTGTAGCTTCCCCACACAGTAGCTGTAACTGGCTCTGCAGATCCTTGTGCTGTTCAGGGATCCAGTCCTACTCCCAGGACCTCCCAACACCCAGGTTACTCGGGATCACACAGGTGGCCTGTCTGGGTACTATTCAGGACGTCCATCCCCGGCTGGGACTTTCCAATACCCAGGCCACCAGTAGCAAAGTCCCACCACGTGCTCTTCAGGGCTAGCACACCCAACACCGAGGTTTCTACCAGGACCTTGCACATGGACCATTCAGGTCCCCTCCCTCAGAACATGTGACCTACACCCTGGTCAAATTACATACCTGTAACCACTCCCCTGGATGGGAGTGTGGGTGTGTGAGTAGTTTGACCCGCCCATCTCTCATAACTAGCCTTGCCAGCCTCCCTTAAGAACTTCACAATTACTTATGAGACTACAGGTCCCAGAACACAACATCGCTTCAGGCTGACAATGCAGAGTTCCTTCTTCTGCGACACACGCATGTGATCATTCACCACAATGCCGGACACTGTCTTACTATCCCCATTACGTCTCCATGCGTGTACTGGGGAGCACATACAGTGCCCCCTAGCTGTAACAGGGGTCACTACATCACATATTCCCCCCCCCCCCCGTTCAAACTTGTGGGGTTGAACATTTGTCACATACCAGGGATCTCGGGATCGGGTACCCAAGTCACCTTGCCCTACCAGTCGAGAGGTCCCTGTCAGTCGGGTTTGAGCATCTCTCATCGTCATACCCTCATTATTTTTTTCCCGCCCCTGGCTGTCAACATGTACGTCTTGAGTTTTGGCCCCCAAGCCACTATCCATTTGTGTCAACAGAGCTTTGGTCACCACATTTTCCCTGTATGCCTCGTCATCCGACTTTTCTCTCCATGGCCATCACCCACGGTTGTCACGGTCATGAGACCCACTTACAGTCAAGGCTACTGTCTGGTCAGATTTTGACCCTTTGTCACTATTTTTTCTCCAAGGTCTCCCACCTATGTCACTCAGCCCTGAGTTAACTGAGGCGACACTACTTCTTTCATCAGACTTTGTACTTCCACCCCTTTGTTTGTCCACATTTCAGGTTGAAAGTGGCCGCCATCTTCTTTGCCTTTTCGGCAGCTGTTTATTAACTTGCAGTCTCTCAAGTCTCAGCTGCTCTACCTCTCTTACATATGCCATGCGATATTCCAGGAGCATGCAGATAGTCTCAAGACTCTCTCTGGATCCAACCTCAAGGAATGAAACCATCCCATCTTCACCCATGACCCGGACCTCGTCATCAGCTGGTATCCTCAGTCTTTTCACACTGGATTTATCCACCATCTCCTGCATCACTCTCCCAAGTCTCCCAATGACTTTCGCCACCAGAACTTTGGGTACTCGGACTGTGTCTTCCACCAAGCCCAGACAACTTTGAGCTTTCCTTTAATGCTCCAAACGTCGAGCAGCTTCATTATTCTTCAATATGATCCTCTGTTTTTTACAGAGACAGTGTAGGTGCATGTCCCTCAGGATCGCCACCCGCTTCACTGTGACTTCCCTAGTCGACAGTATCACCAATTGCTGAGTCTCAGGTGCCCAGTGCACACTACACGCCTCTACTGCCTTTCTAAAAGCCTCATGCACACCCTTACTGGCACACACTTCTCGCATGTCTTCGGGTACTTCTATTATGCTCTTGGAAAGCGGGGTATCACTCTCTTCATGGACGGACGGCTCCTGCCTTGCCATGGACCTTTTCATCAAGACCTCTGCCACCACCGTGTGACTGTCTTGTTCCTCTCTTAGCGCACCCTCTTCTTCAGCATTACCCTCTTCCAGACCCCTGGTCAAGATGGGCATTAGCAGCTTCACCTCGTTACTACTCTGGTGCCAGCACGGTAAGTCTGCGATAACCATCTCTTTTTCTTGTAGAGGGCCTTTTACTGCTTCTCTGAGCAGTTCCATGTCTTCCTTTAGGGCCTTGGTCACAGTTTTCCACTTTGACAGGTGACCTCTGAGCTCCGACACCTCTTTCTCCAAAGCACCCACTCGGCACTCAGCAGCCTGTCTCCGAAGCTCCTCTTACTTCAGCCGGGTTTCTACCACCTCCTGGAACCTCGTTAACTCGCTTCTCCCATCCTCTGGTTGGGTTGAGTTTCCATCACTTGAGAAGGTATCTGCGTCAGGCCCCACACCTTTGGTGGCTTCCTCCACCTCTGCACCCTTGGACTCAGCACTGTCACCTTCATCCCTCTCTTGGGTCTCAGCGGTGACATCCTTAGCTTCATCCTGTTTCTCTGGGACTTTAAAGTACTTTACACACTCCAGGTATTCAGCACCAGGTTTTCTGGAGGCTTCATCATCTTCCGTCAAATCTTCACAAGGTGCAATTAGTTCAGCCCCTTTGCCTTTTTTAAGTCTCCGGCGACGGGAGGAAGACTTGCCACCTGTACCTGAGCCAGCGTTACTGCACTCTTTTCCACTGGCGTCATCATCTGAATGGGAGTCACCTCCACCCAAACGGTTATCTTGGAACCGACAGTCCCCACTTAAACAGGTCACATTTTCTGGCATGGCTGTCGCCGCCATCCTGACTTCACCCTGTGGTGCCCTGTCGTTCCCCTGTGTCAGTACTTCTGATAGCATAACACTGTACTCAGTTGTAACTTGTAGCTTGTCACTGGCCATGACATGTTACAGTCACCCCCAAAGTCTGTCTCACACCCCACAACATTATGAACCTTCCAGTTGCGTCCTAACTGGGTGTCAGCTTCACAGGCTTTATTAACCATGTCACTTACAGTCATCTTGGGGTACACATCAGGTGACACGTCTGTAAGTTGGGCAGATGCACCTTCCCCACTGGTCAACCCGACGTCTGACCCGTCAACTTTGGGAGGTATAAATGCTTTAAGGTATGCAACCCCACCAGCTGAACAACCCAGAGTCCCAGCCAATTATCACTGGACAGGGTAAGTTTGTGACTATGCTGACATCATGGATCGCACTGTCCCTGGCCGTCTTGAGGACCACCCTGGCCACTGGATAGTCCTTAGTGTGCCCATGGATGCAGGTGACCCTGACCCTCCTATTGGGTATTTCAAATCCCTCAGTTGCAACCCTCACTAGAGTCACCGGGCTCCCAGATTCGACCAGTTCGTACATTTCCATCTCATGCATCCGCAGGGCACTCCCCTGTAAACTATCGCCGGGTATATAGCTCACACAGCAGACTGGACACACATAACTCATTTGCCCTGGGCAACAGTCTATCTGCGGCACCCCTTCAGGATGCTCCTCCCCTTTTGGGAAACTATTCCCTTGGACTCCACACCTTTTTGGGACACCATCCCTGTTTGGGTTATCGCCCCCTTTTGGGCAACCATTCCTGTTTGGATTACCGCCCACATTTAGGGACACCACCCTCTTTAGGGACACCACCCCTTCTCTGGGGTACACCCCGTGGACTCTCCCACGGCACTCCCAGGCCCCAGTTCGCACATTACACCACTATGTCTCTGGGCTTGTACTGGCCCTTTAAGAGTCTGCACGACCTGGTACTGCCACTGCTCCCGCTGCAGTCACAAACAACCGGTACCTCTGGCTGTCGATCACAAGCCACTGCTGCTGCCACTGCAGCTCCGGCTGCTGCGGAACCTCTTGCTGCAACTGCAGCTACACTCCACAGGGCTCTGTACGGCTCCACCGCAGACTTCGTGGACCCGCCGATCCACAGCAAGCCGCTTGTCACCTTCGTGGACCAGCCGATTAACAGCAAGGTGCTTGTCAGCTTCGTAACCCCACCGAGTTACAGCCAGACTCAATCTTCGTGGCCCCGCCGAGCCACAGCAATTAACTCCGCACGTGCTTTCCTGGACCGCTGCCCGCAGTCTAGCACCATATGTAAGATTGCAATTATTTACAGGTTGGGGAATACTCGCTTGGCACGGGATTCAAGCACTTAAGCACGGTTTTTAAACACAAAGCCAGTCCATACGGTTTATTTTATACAGCATTATCCGCACTGTAAGCCAGGTTACACATCATTGGCTTACATATAGTCCGTTACTTCATCATTAATCTGCGGCAACTAAACACGCTGGTCCTCACCTGACCAGTTGCTGTGGGTTGCCACACAGTACATAGAACATCATAAGCCCCAACAGTCTATTGAGGTACCTTACAGGAGCTCCTGCTTCACCTGCTGACTCCTTGTCAGTCCTCTCTCCTGGGGAAAGCTGCCTCACAGGGATCACCAACTTGCCTGGTCGGCACACAACAGTCAGTTCCAGACCCACCGAAGGACTGTAGCTTCCCCACACAGTAGCTGTAACTAGCTCTGCAGATCCCTGCCCTCACCTCGTGCTGTTCAGGGATCCAGTCCTACTCCCAGGACCTCGCAACACCTAGGTTACTCTGAATAACACAGATGGCCTGTCCGGGGACTATTCAGGACGTCCATCCCCGGCTGGGACCATGCAATACCCAGGTCACCAGTAGCAAAATCCCACCACATGCTCTTCAGGGCTAGCACACCCAATACCGAGGTTTCTACCAGGACCTTGCACATGGAACATTCAGGTCCCCTCACTCAGAACATGTGACCCACACCCTGGTCACATTACATACCTGTAACCACTCCCCTTGGTGGGAATGTGCATGTGTGACTAGTTTGAGCCACCCATCTCTCATAACTAGCTTTTGCCAGCCTCCCTTAAGAACTACACAATTACTTGTGGGACTACAACTCCAAGAACACAACATCGCTTCAGGCTGACAACGCAGAGTTCCTTCCTCTGCGACTCACATACCGATCATTCACCACAATTCCGGACACTGTCTTATTATCCCCATTACGCCTCCATGCGTGTCCTGGGGAGCACATATAGCACCCCCTAGCTGTAGCAGGGGTCACTGCATCACACTGGCTTTGTCAAATTTTCCACAAAAAATAATTTTGCATAAATCTGTTGCGAATTGCAACATTGGAAAGATTTTAATTGCTTGGAAAAGAGAGATGTAATGGTTAAATGAGTTGCAGAGCACTAAATTGGTCTTTACTATGAGCCAAAAACTAACAGACAGGTAGCTCCTAAAAGAGACAGCTACCTTCCTGCTCTGTCTTGCGCTGGTGTAAGGTGCCCAAGTGAGGTGGTCATGGGTGCAGGTGTAAGGTGTATGAGCGAGGTGGTCATGGGCACAGGTGTAAGGTGCCCGAGCGAGGTGATCATAGGTGCAGGTGTAAGGTGTACGAGCGAGGTGGCCATGGGCACAGGTGTAAGGAGACCGAGCAAGGTGGTCATGGGCGCAGGTGAAAGATGCCTGGGCAAGGTCATCATGTGTGCAGGTGTAAGGTGACTGAGCAAGGTGGTCATGGGCACAGGTGTAAGGTGTATGAGCGAGGTAGTCATGGGCGCAGGGGTAAGGTGCCTGAGCAAGGTCGTCATGGGTACAGGTGTAAGGTGCCTGAGTGAGGTCATCATGGGTACAGGTGAAAGGTGCCTGAGCAAGGTCATCATGTGTGCAGGTGTAAGGTGTTTGAGCGAGGTAGTCATGGGCACAGGTGTAAGGTGCCTGAGCGAGGTCGTCATGAGTACAGGTGTAAGGTGCCCGAGCGAGGTAATCATGGGTACAGGTGTAAGGTGCCTGAGCGAGGTCGTCATGTGTGCAGGTGTAAGGTGACTAAGCGAGGTGGTCATGGGCACAAGTGTATGGTGACCGAGCAAGGTGGTCATCAGCGCAGCTGTAAGGTGACCGAAGGAAGTGGTCATGGGCGCAGGTGAAAGTTGCCCAAGCGAGGTAGTTTTGGGCACAGGTGTAAGGTGCCCAAACGAGGTGGTCATGGGTACAGGTGTAAAGTGACCGAATGAGGTGGCCATGGGTGCAGGTGTAAGGTGCCCGAGCGAGGTAGTCATGGGCGCAGGTGTAAGGTGACTGAGTGAGGTGGTCACGGAAACAGGTGAAAGATGCCCGAGCGAGGTAGTCAAGGGTGCAGGTTTAAGGTGCCTGGGCGAGGTGGTCATGGGCGCAGGTGTAAGGTGCCTGAGTGAAGTGTTCATGGGTGCAGATGTAAGGTGCCCGAGCGAGGTGGTCATGGGCGAGCTCTAACTCCTGCACGCTCTGGCACTTTGGAACTGATATTGAACTTTGACATGGCAGGTGTCTCTTTGGCGCCCATTTTTTTCTAAACCATGTGTATAAATATGTTCACCTTGCACTGTCTGTATATACGGTTTGTGTCCTGAAGAAGAAGTCTGGAATGACTTTGAAGCTCGTTGACTAAAAAACCTGAAATAAAAAATCAACTATTATACTTCCATTTGGATTTTCATTGCCTACCAGCAGCGGATAAAGCACAGTTAGGATGACGTCGGCAGTCACCCCCCGCCAACAGAGCAGAGCGGAATAGAAATCAGCAGAAGCTGCAGAATCACTATCAGGAGCGTTCAA
Organism: Ranitomeya imitator; assembly: GCF_032444005.1. NCBI lineage: Eukaryota > Metazoa > Chordata > Amphibia > Anura > Dendrobatidae > Ranitomeya > Ranitomeya imitator. The sequence continues at coordinate 223,241,856 of NC_091283.1, forward strand.
TGATTGGCTTCCAGCACAACAGACACTTAGTTATCCCTCGGTAAAAAGTTAATATCGTTATGAATAACCACTTTAAATTTGATCTGTATCATTCACTTACCCACTGAGTCTGGAGATGGAATCCAGTTCTTCTGTACAAATTGTCAGACCTGCAGAGCTCCACTGGGACCTGCTGATTTCTGATAAACCAGGTACTGGTCAGTGGTCGCCATCGTACAAGGTGTGAAATCTATAAACTGGGATTGACCACGTGATGTCATAGCTGCGTCCAAGCAGGACACCATTAGCGCACGCTCTGATGTTTCAGCACTGTGAGACGTAGTGCCGGACATTTTTAGCCCATGCAAATCGAATCTCAAAATGTTTGAATTTGTGTTGAACAGCGAATGTTAGGACGTTTTAGGAACTTCAACTTGAGGTCGATCCTCTGCTGACCTGCTCATCTCTGGTGACAAAACCTGCATTTTAGCAATAAGCACAGGATCTACTTTTGCATCCGGCATATTGTGTTTATCTGCTTCTATGAGGCATAAATATTTATACGGGTAAACCTATATCTCTTGTATCTTGTTTAGCATTGACAACAAGATAATGAAACGTTCATGTTTTCGAATCTGTTTTTATCTCTGTATTTTTGTACTTTTTATTTTATTTTCTCCACATGACTATGATAGATTGCGACCTTACCTGAGCTTCTCATAACAACATTTAGGGCATGTAGGACAGCGTCCACATGGATCACAGAATTCCGCAGGCAATATCTGATCTGGCTCAGTAATTCCTATAATAAAGGCATGTTCAGGGAGCATTTTCTATTGTCAATTGAATGGATCTAAGATTATGCTTGAAAGTTTGTGAACTCTTCAGAATTTTCCACATTTCTGCATAAATTTGACCTTTATCAGTTCTATAACTAAGAAAAGAGAACCGAAATTTCATCTATTCTCAGTAAATAGTGATGAGCGAAGTGCTCCGATAACGTCTTGTCCGAGCACACTTGGGTGTTATCCAAGCCTCTGGGTGTGCTCGTATATTATATTCGAGTCTCCGCAGCTGCATGATTTGTGGCTGTTACACATGTGAAGATCGACTGTTTTTTATGCAATCCCCACAAATCATGCAACCGCAGGGACTCAAACATGATATACGAGCACTCCCAAGGTACTTGGATAACACCCGAGCATGCTCGGATAAGATGTTATCCAAGCACATTCGCGAGCAGGAAATTATAAAAGAAAATGTCAAGACATCTGTCCTTGCGCTAAATCTCAAGGTGGGTCATGCAGCAAGACCCAAAGACCCAAAGCCTCAAGTCATTCTACAAGAAAATGGTTGCAGAAACTAACAGTTTTTGAATGGCTAAGTCAGAGTCCTGAGCTTAATCTTATAGAAATATTGTGGAACGACCTTAAGTGAACAATTCATTGGAGATGACCAAATAAATTAAATTGAAATTGAATTCCACTTTTATTTACCAAAATTTGCATTTGGCAAAAAGTACATTTTTTTTTTGCAATTTACCTTTGTGCAGAGTCTGCAAAATGGTGGCCGCTGAACTTTAAAGGGCCATCAAAAGGTTAAAAAAATGAAAAAAAAAATCCTTACACTCATCTCACTGCTCACTTTTCCAGCTCCATGATTCCTCACCATCAGCTGTCTGGTCCTTGTCGCCCCACTGATCCTGATCTAAGGGCTCATTTCCACTTGAGAGAAAAAAAACGGTCCGACTGTCATGTAAATCATGCGACTGTCATGCGATTTTTTATCGCAACATCCGTATGACATCCGTATCCGTATGCAATCTGTGAGCAATGCAGTTCTCAGACATTTACATATCGTTTTACGACATATTCTTCAAAACACATGTATATACAGTGGGGCAAAAAAGTATTTAGTCAGTCAGCAATAGTGCAAGTTCCACCACTTAAAAAGATGAGAGGCATCTGTAATTTACATCATAGGTAGACCTCAACTATGGAAGACAAACTGAGAAAAAAAAATCCAGAAAATCACATTGTCTGTTCTTTTATCATTTTATTTGCATATTATGGTGGAAAATAAGTATTTGGTCAGAAACAAACAATCAAGATTTCTGGCTCTCACAGACCTGTAACTTCTTCTTTAAGAGTCTCCTCTTTCCTCCACTCATTACCTGTAGTAATGGCACCTGTTTAAACTTGTTATCAGTATAAAAAGACACCTGTGCACACCCTCAAACAGTCTGACTCCAAACTCCACTATGGTGAAGACCAAAGAGCTGTCAAAGGACACCAGAAACAAAATTGTAGCCCTGCACCAGGCTGGGAAGACTGAATCTGCAATAGCCAACCAGCTTGGAGTGAAGAAATCAACAGTGGGAGCAATAATTAGAAAATGGAAGACATACAAGACCACTGATAATCTCCCTCGATCTGGGGCTCCACGCAAAATCCCACCCCGTGGGGTCAGAATGATCACAAGAACGGTGAGCAAAAATCCCAGAACCACGCGGGGGGACCTAGTGAATGAACTGCAGAGAGCTGGGACCAATGTAACAAGGCCTACCATAAGTAACACACTACGCCACCATGGACTCAGATCCTGCAGTGCCAGACGTGTCCCACTGCTTAAGCCAGTACATGTCCGGGCCGGTCTGAAGTTTGCTAGAGAGCATTTGGATGATCCAGAGGAGTTTTGGGAGAATGTCCTATGGTCTGATGAAACCAAACTGGAACTGTTTGGTAGAAACACAACTTGTCGTGTTTGGAGGAAAAGGAATACTGAGTTGCATCCATCAAACACCATACCTACTGTAAAGCATGGTGGTGGAAACATCATGCTTTGGGGTTGTTTCTCTGCAAAGGGGCCAGGACGACTGATCCGGGTACATGAAAGAATGAATGGGGCCATGTATCGTGAGATTTTGAGTGCAAACCTCCTTCCATCAGCAAGGGCATTGAAGATGAAACGTGGCTGGGTCTTTCAACATGACAATGATCCAAAGCACACCGCCAGGGCAACGAAGGAGTGGCTTCGTAAGAAGCATTTCAAGGTCCTGGAGTGGCCTAGCCAGTCTCCAGATCTCAACCCTATAGAAAACCTTTGGAGGGAGTTGAAAGTCCGTGTTGCCAAGCGAAAAGCCAAAAACATCACTGCTCTAGAGGAGATCTGCATGGAGGAATGGGCCAACATACCAACAACAGTGTGTGGCAACCTTGTGAAGACTTACAGAAAACGTTTGACCTCTGTCATTGCCAACAAAGGATATATTACAAAGTATTGAGATGAAATTTTGTTTCTGACCAAATACTTATTTTCCACCATAATATGCAAATAAAATGATAAAAAAACAGACAATGTGATTTTCTGGATTTTTTTTTCTCAGTTTGTCTCCCATAGTTGAGGTCTACCTATGATGTAAATTACAGACGCCTCTCATCTTTTTAAGTGGTGGAACTTGCACTATTGCTGACTGACTAAATACTTTTTTGCCCCACTGTATATTTATATATATACTAGATGGTGGCCTGATTCTAACGCATCAGGTATTCTAGAATATGCATGTCCACGTAGTACATTGCCCAGTCACGTAGTATATTGCCCAGTCACGTAGTACATTGCCCAGTCACGTAGTATATTGCCCAGTCACGTAGTATATTGCCCAGACACGTAGTATATTGCTCAGCCACGTAGTATATTGCACAGCGACGTAGTATATTGCACAGCCACGTAGTAATTGCCCAGCCACGTAGTATATTGCCCAGTCACGTAGTATATTGCCCAGCCACGTAGTTTATTGCCCAGCCACGTAGTTTATTGCCCAGCCACGTAGTATATTGCCCAGTCACGTAGTATATTGCCCAGTCACGTAGTATATTGCTCAGCCATGTAGTATATTGCACAGCGACGTAGTATATTGCCCAGCCACGTAGTAATTGCCCAGCCACGTAGTATATTGCCCAGTCACATAGTATATTGCCCAGCCACGTAGTTTATTGCCCAGCCACGTAGTATATTGCCCAGCCACGTAGTATATTGCCCAGCCACGTAGTATATTGCCCAGTCACGTAGTATATTGCCCAGTCACGTAGTATATTTCCCAGTCACGTAGTATATTGCCCAGCCACGTAGTATATTGCCCAGCGACGTAGGATATTGCACAGCCCACGTAATATATTGCCCAGCCACGTAGTATATTGCCCAGTCACGTAGTATATTGCTCAGTCACGTAGTAATTGCCCAGCCACGTAGTATATTGCCCAGTCACGTAGTATATTGCCCAGTCACGTAGTATATTGCCCAGCCACGTAGTATATTGCCCAGCCACGTAGTATATTGCCCAGCCACGTAGTATATTGCCCAGTCACGTAGTATATTGCCCAGTGACGTAGTACATTGTCCAGCCACGTAGTATATTGCCCAGCGACGTAGTATATTGCCAGCGACATATTATATTGCCCAGTCACGTAGTATATTGCTCAGTCACGTAGTAATTGCCCAGCCACGTAGTATATTGCCCAGCCACGTAGTATATTGCCCAGTCACGTAGTATATTGCCCAGTGACGTAGTACATTGCCCAGCCACGTAGTATATTGCCCACACATGTAGTATATTGCCCAGCCACGTAGTATATTGCCCGGCCACGTAGTATATTGCCCAGCCATGTAGTATATTGCCCAGCTACGTAGTATATTGCCCAGCCACGTAGTATATTGCCCAGTCACGTAGTATATTGCCCAGTCACATAGTATATTGCCCAATGATGTAGTATATTGCCCAGCCACGTAGTATATAGCAGAGCCTCGTAGTATATTGCCCAGGCACGTAGTATATTGCCCAGCACAGAGCCACGTAGTATAGAGACTTAAAAAAAAAAACATATACTCACCTTCCGAAGGCCCGTTGGAAGTCCTGCTATACTCACCATCCGCCGCCTTTGCCGCTCCTCGCCACGTTCCTGGGATCGCTCCATTGGAAGTGGCAGCTTGCGGTCCCAGGGCTGGTGTGAGCAGGACCTATGATGACGTCGCGGTCACATGCCCGTGATGTAACGGCAGGTCCTTGTCGCACACCAGCCCTGGTAGCGGAAGCTGCCGCTTGCAATGGAGCGGTCCCGGGAGCGTGGCGAGGAGCGGGAAAGGCGGCGGAGGGTGAGTATAGCAGGTTTTTTTTTTTTTTTTAATTATTTTTAACATGACCTATTTTTACTATTGATGCTGCATAGGCAGCATCAATAGTAAATAGTTGGGGACACACTGGGTTAATAGTAGCGGTAACAGAGTGTGTTACACCGCAGGCCGTTACCGCTGCCATTAACCCTGTGTGAGCAGTGAGTGGAGGGGATTACAGAGCGGGCACTGGGCAGTGAGTTTAGGGGAGCAGGGGAGGGACTAATCGGACTGTGCCCGTCGCTGATTGTCGCGGCAGCCATGACAGGCAGCTGCCGAGACCAATCAGCGAACGAATAACCGTGACAGAAGGACAGACAGACAGGCGGAAGTGACCCTTAGACAATTATGTATATAGATATATATGTCAGTGAGAAACCTATATACAGTATATATATTTAATACAGCGCTAGATAGCAGAAAAGCCGGTAATGCCGGCTTTTCCTATCTCCTTCACAAACCCGACAGGATATGAGACATGGTTTACATACAGTAAACCATTTCATATCCGTTATATTTTTACATATTCCACACTACTAATGTTAGTAGAGTCTGTGTATAAAATTTGGGCACTCTAGCTGTTAAAATAAAGGGTTAAATCATAGAAAAAATTGGCGTGGGCTCCCGCGCAATTTTCTCCTCCAGAGTGGTAAAGCCAGTGACTGAGGGCATATATTAATAGCCTGGAGAGGGTTCATGGTTATTGTCCCCCCTAGCTAAAAACATCTGCCCCCAGCCACCCCAGAAGAGGCACATCTGTAAGATGCGCCTATTCTGGCACTTGGCCACTCTCTTCCCACTTCCGCGTAGCGGTGGGCTATGGGGTAATAAAGGGTTAATTCCACCTTGCTGTTGTAAGGTGACATTAAGCCAGGTTAATAATGGTGAGGTGTCAATAAGACACCTATACATTATTAATCCTATACTAGTAAATGGTTAATAAAACACACACACATTAGGAAAAAAGTATTTTAATGAAATAAAGACACGGGGTGTTGTAATAGTTTATTATACTCTCAATCCAATTGAAGACCATTGTCACCTGAAACAAAGTTAAAATAAAAAAAACAACAATATTCCATACCTTCCGGCGCTCAGTCTTGTCCCATGCTGTAAATCTATCTGATGGGGTTAAATAATTTTACAAGCAGGAGCCTGCTAATGTAGCTGTGCTCCTGCCTGTAAAATCTGGGGAATGAAAGGAAAGCAGGGGAACGTAGCTACCTAGACTTGCAGAGCTGCACCCCCTGCTGGTACAGTATAAACTCATATGAACTCTAACGCGAGAATTTTTCTGAATTTTTCTGAAGAGAGCTGCCATAATATCATCCCAGAGGACCCTGTTAAGCAGCGTCGGTCACACCTGATGGAATACCACAGGTGGCGTCATGAGCTTTCCTTATTTCTACAAATCCCTTTAAATACTATCCCTTTAACATGGGCGCCCATGGCCACGGACCGGGTCACCACCACCGTGACTCGTCCCTTTAAGTACCGGACCTAGTACTGAGTACCCCACGGCCCTGACAGGTGACTCACATACCCTCAGAGACTGATCCTGGCTGTGTATCACAGCCATCATCTGCTGGGTATGTTACATTCACTGCTTCTGAGTACTTGTGCTATAAATGTACGCAAATATCATAAAGGGTAAAAAAAAAGTCTCAGCTTCTTCCACATTTTCTACAAAAATGCATTTTTGAGTGGTAGCTACTGTAGTGAATTCTCCCACTAAGACCATGCACAGAATTGAGACCCTGCACATAGCAGGGCAAAAGGGGAAAATGTATGCAATGTATGTAATTTAGCAGATAAAAATTCTTATTTTTACATTAATGCAAATTACAGTGGCATGTAAAAGTTTGGGCACCCCTGGTCAAAATTACTATTATTATAAACAGGTAAGCAAGTTGAAGATAAAATAATCTCTAAAAGGCCTAAAGTTAAAGATGACAAATTTCCTTTGTATTTTAGGCAATATATACACAGTATGTATATATATATAGATATATATATATATATATATATATATATACATATATATATATATCTACATATATACATATATGTATATATATAGATATATATATATGTATATATATATATATATATATACACTAGATGGTGGCCCGATTCTAACACATCGGGTATTCTAGAATATATATGTAGTTTATTTATGAAGTTTTCAGAATAATTCAATTTACGGTATACACAGGATTCGGCCATCCTGGCGCGACCAATTAGCGAAGCGTGGTTCAAATTCCGTGTCAATTTGTGGCCGGACTGTGCCGGTCGCTGATTGTTCGCGGCCGGCTGGGCGTGACCAATCATAGAAACCAGGGCCTGCTCCAGGTTTTTGAGGGCCCCGGGCGAAAGAGTCTCACCCACGTAGCATATAGCACAGCCACATAGTATATAGCACAGCCACGTAGCATATAACACAGCCATGTAGTATATAAAACAGCCCACATAGTATATAGCACAGCCCACACAGTATGAAGCACAGCCCACGCAGTGTATAGCACAGCCCACAAAGTGTATAACACAGCCCATGTAGTATATAACACAGCCCATGCAGTGTATAACACAACCCACGTAGTATATAGCACAGCCCACGTAGTATATAACAGCCCACGTAGTATATAACACAGGCCACGTAGTATATAACACAGCCAACATAGTATATAACACAGCCACGTAGTATATAGCACAGCTACATAGTATATTTCCCAGCCATGTATATTGCACAGCTACGTAGTATATAGCACAGCCCACGTAGTATATAGCACAGCCCATGTAGTATATAGCACAGCTCATGCAGTATATTGCTCAGCCACGTAATATATTGCACAGCCACGTAGTATATAGCAAAGCCCACATAGTATATAGCACAGAGACGTAGTATATAACACAGCCCACACAGTATATAACACAGCCACATAGTTTATTGCCCAGCCACGTAATATGTTTCACAACCTCGTAGTATATAGCACAGCCCACGTAGTATATAGCAGAGACGTAGTATATAACACAGCCCATGCCGTATATAACACAGCCCATGCAGTATATAACACAGCCACGAAGTATATAGCACAACCACATAATATATGTCACAGCCACGTAGTATATTGCACAGCCACGTAGTATATAGCACAGCCATGTAGTATATGTATGCCCACTTAGTATATAGCAATGTGGGCACCATATCCCTGTTAAAAAAGAATTAAAATAAAAAATAGTTATATACTCACCTTCCATCGGCCCCCAGATCCAGGCGAGGCATTTAATGATGCTCCTCATGATGGTCCAGTCCTAAGAATGCATCGCGGTCTCGTGAGATGATAACATAGTGGTCTCGCGAGACCGCAATGCATGGCCCGGAGCATTGCGAGGAGCGGGAAAGGCGCCGGAAGGTGAGTATATAATGATTTTTTATTTTTTTAATTATTTTTAACATTACATCTTTTTACTATAGATGCTGCATAGGCAGCATCAATAGTAAAAAGTTGGTCACACAGGGTTTATAGCAGCGTTAACGGACTGGGTTACATTGCGGCATAACGCGGTCCGTTAATGCTGGAATTAACCCTGTGTGAGCGCTGACTGGAGGGCACTATGGAGGGGCACTGATGGAGAGTAGGAAGGGGCAAATTCACGGCCAGACTGTGTCTGTCGCTGATTTGTCACAGCTGGCAGCGAAGCGGGATTTCCATTACAGACAAACAGACAGAAGTGACCCTTAGACGATTATATATATATACTAGATGGTGGCCAGATTGTAACGCATTGGGTATTCTAGAATATGCATGTCCACGTAGTATATTGCCCAGCCACATAGTATATTGCCCAGTAACGTACCATATTGCCTTGTCACGTACTATATTGCCCAGTCACATAGTATATTGCCCAGCCACATAGTATATTGCCCAGTCATGTACTATATTGCCTAGTCACGTACTATATTGCCCAGTCACATAGTATATTGCCTAGCCACGTAGTATATTTCCCAGCCACGCAGTATATTGCCCAGCCACGTAGTATATTGCCTAGTCACGCAGTATATTGCCCAGTCACGTAGTATATTGCCCAGCCACGTAGTATATTGCCCAGTCACGCAGTATATTGCCCAGTCACGCAGTATATTGCCCAGTCACGTAGTATATTGCCCAGCCACGTAGTATATTGCCCAGCCACGTAGTATATTGCCCAGTCACGTAGTATATTGCCCAGTCATGTAGTATATTGCCCAGCCACGTAGTATATTGCCCAGTCACGTAGTATATTGCCCAGCCACATAGTATATTGCCCAGCCACGTAGTATATTGCCCAGCCACGTAGTATATTGCCCAGTCGCGTAGTATATTGCACAGCCCGCGTAGCATATTGCACAGCCCGCATAGTATATTACCCAGCGCACGTAGTATATTACCCAGCGCACGTAGTATATTGCCCAGCCAGCATAGTATATTGCCCAGCCCGCGTAGTATATTACTCAGCCCGCGTAGTATATTGCCCAGTCACGTAGTATATTGCTCAGTCACGTAGTATATTGCACAGCCCGCGTAGTATATTGCACAGCCGGCATAGTATATTGCTCAGCACGCGCAGTATATTGCCCAGCGCGCAAAGTATATTGCCCAGCCAGCATAGTATATTGCCCAGCCCGCGTAGTATATTGCACAGCCCGCGTAGTATATTGCACAGCCGGCATAGTATATTGCCCAGCGCGCGTAGTATATTGCCAAGCCCGCGTAGTATATTGCCCAGCCCGCGTAGTATATTTCACAGCCCGCGTAGTATATTGCCCAGCGCGCGTAGTATATTACACAGCCCACGTAGTATATTGCCCAGTCACGTAGTATATTGCCCAGCGCGCGTAGTATATTGCCCAGCCCACGTAGTATATTGCCCAGCCCGCGTAGTATATTGCCCAGCCCGCGTAGTATATAATACAGCCCGTGTAGTATATTGCACAGCCGGCATCGTATATTGCTCAGCGCGCGCAGTATATTGCACAGCGCGCGTAGTATATTGCCCAGCCCGCATAGTATATTGCCCAGCCCGCGTAGTATATTGCACAGCCCGCGTATTATATTGCACAGCCGGCATAGTATATTGCCCAGCGCGCGTAGTATATTGCCAAGCCCGCGTAGTATATTGCCCAGCCCGCGTAGTATATTGCCCAGCCACGTAGTATATTGCCCAGTCACGCAGTATATTGCCCAGTCACGCAGTATATTGCCCAGTCACGTAGTATATTGCCCAGCCACGTAGTATATTGCCCAGCCACGTAGTATATTGCCCAGTCACGTAGTATATTGCCCAGTCACGTAGTATATTGCCCAGCCACGTAGTATATTGCCCAGTCACGTAGTATATTGCCCAGCCACGTAGTATATTGCCCAGCCACGTAGTATATTGCCCAGTCGCGTAGTATATTGCACAGCCCGCGTAGCATATTGCACAGCCCGCATAGTATATTACCCAGCGCACGTAGTATATTACCCAGCGCACGTAGTATATTGCCCAGCCAGCATAGTATATTGCCCAGCCCGCGTAGTATATTACTCAGCCCGCGTAGTATATTGCCCAGTCACGTAGTATATTGCTCAGTCACGTAGTATATTGCACAGCCCGCGTAGTATATTGCACAGCCGGCATAGTATATTGCTCAGCACGCGCAGTATATTGCCCAGCGCGCAAAGTATATTGCCCAGCCAGCATAGTATATTGCCCAGCCCGCGTAGTATATTGCACAGCCCGCGTAGTATATTGCACAGCCGGCATAGTATATTGCCCAGCGCGCGTAGTATATTGCCAAGCCCGCGTAGTATATTGCCCAGCCCGCGTAGTATATTTCACAGCCCGCGTAGTATATTGCCCAGCGCGCGTAGTATATTACACAGCCCACGTAGTATATTGCCCAGTCACGTAGTATATTGCCCAGCGCGCGTAGTATATTGCCCAGCCCACGTAGTATATTGCCCAGCCCGCGTAGTATATTGCCCAGCCCGCGTAGTATATAATACAGCCCGTGTAGTATATTGCACAGCCCACGTAGTATATAGCAATGTAGGCATCATATCCCTGTTAAAAAAAGAATTAAAATAAAAAATAGTTATATATTCACCTTCCGTGGATCCAGAAAGCGTTTACCGACGCTCCTCACGCGCTCCAGTCTCAAGAGTGCATTGCGGTCTCACGAGATGATGACGTAGCGGTCTCACGAGACCACACGTCATCATCTCGCGAGATCGCAATGCATGGACCGGTCACCGGAGCATCGTGAGGAGCGGGAAAGGAGCCGGAAGGTGAGTATATGATGATTTTTTATTTTTTTTATTATTTTTAACATTAGATCTTTTTACTATTGATGCTGCATAGGCAGCATCAATAGTAAAAAACTTGGTCACACAGGGTTAATAGCAGCATTAATGGAGTGCGTTACACCGCGGCATAACTTGCTGCCATTAACCCTGTGTGAGTGCTGACTGGAGGGGAGTATGGAGGGGGCACTGGCTGCGGGGAGGAAGGAGCGGGCATTTTGCCGCCGGACTGTGCCCGTCGCTGATTGGTCGTGGCAATGGTCGTAGGCGTTTTGCCACGACCAATCAGTGACTTGGATTTCCATGACAGACAGAGGCCGCAACCAATGAATATATGTGACAGACAGACAGAAAGACAGACAGACAGACGGAAGTGACCGTTAGACAATTATATAGTAGATACAGTATATATATATATATATATATATATATATATATATATATATATATATATTACATTTTAAAAGTTACAAAAAGGAAAAATTACTGATGCAAAAGTTTGAGTACCTTGCATGGTTAGTACCTAGTAGCACCCCGTTTTGAAAGTGTCACAGATTGTAAATGCTTTTTGCAGCCATACAAGAGTCTTTCATTTCTTGTTTGAGGGATTTTCAACCATTCTTCCTTGGAGAATTCCTCCAGTTCTGTGAGATTCCTGGGACGTCTTGAATGCTCTGCTGTTTTGGGGTCTCGCCACAGATTTTCAATGATGTTCAGATCAGGAAACTGTGAGGGCCATTGTAAAACCTTCAGCTTGTGCCTTCTGAGGTCGTCTATTGTGGATTGTGATGTGTGTTTAGGATCATTATCCATTTGTAGAAGCCATTTTCTTTTCACCTTAAGCCTTTTTACAAATGGTGTTATGTTTGCATCAAGAATTTGTTGAAATTTCATTGAATCCATTCTTCCCTTTACCCGTGTAATGTTCCCCGTGCCATTGACTGCAACACAACCCCAAATCATGATTGATCCCACAGAAGCTTAATGGTTGGCGAGATGTTCTTTTCCTGAAATTCTGTCTCCTTTTTTCTCCACACATACGTTTGATCATTTTGGCCAAAGAGTTCTATTTTAGCCTCATCGGTCCTCAGTACTTGTTTCCAAAATGCATCATGCTTGTTTAGATGTTTTTTTGCAAACTTCTGATACTGAATTTTGTGGTGAGGACTCAGGAGAGTTTTTTTTCTGATGACTCTTCCATGAAGGCCATATTTGTGCAGGTGTCAACATCCAACTCCAAAGTCTGCTAAATCTTTCTGAAGGTCTTTTGCAGTCAAGCAAGAGTTTTTTTATTTTCCTCTCTGGCAATCATTCAAGCAGCTCTCGCTAAAATTTTGCTTTGTTTTCCAGACCTTATCTTGACCTCCACTGTTCCTGTTAACTGCCATTTCTTCATTACATTTTTAATTGAGGAAAGGGCAACGTGAAAACACTTTGCTATCTTCTTATAGCCTTATCCTGCTTTGTTGGCTACCATTTTCAGACTGCTAAGCAGCTGCGTAGAAGAACCCATGACTGCTGTTTATTGGCACAAGGTTAGAGGAGGCTGGGTTTATAAAAAGCTGGGAAATTTGCATCAGCTGGTCTTTCCTAATGATGATATTGAACAGGCCATAACCTTTATAGGCTAACTAAGGTCTGAATCCCTTGTCAAAGTTATCTGAACGCAAGTCTGCCAGGGAGCACAAACTTTTGCATTGGACCACGTTTCTTTACTCCTTGTAGTCACTATGAACAAATATCAGGAAGCTTAGGAGACAGATCGATCCTTCGCAATTCTTTTAGATGCATCTTCAAGTGATAATGAACCAATACTAAACAGTTATCTTGAGAAGGCATCACTTCTTCAAGGATTTCAGATTCACTCAGTTTGCTTTACATTAGTAGGTAATGGCAAATTCTACTGGTGAAAGAATATCTTAATGCCAGGTCCTCAGCTACAACATCACAATTCTCCAATGCAGATGTTTCATTAACTGCACTGTCATTGCCCCAAAGATAGATGTCTATCATCACCCTATAGACGTCGGTTATAAAATGCATGCTCAATCAGGATTGACATAGACCAAAGTCCTAGACAGGAGAATTCTGAGTTGGCCCCCGTGCAGGAAATTTCAGCTGTTCTAGTAGACTTAGAGGCAGTGACAGAATTATGTATATGATCACAAAAAACTAAGAGGGATAATTTTTGGACAGTTTTTCTAATTTTAAAAAGCATGAAATGCTTGTTTGTGCTGTGTGGCATTGAACAGGCTGTTGGCCACCATTAGTTACCAGCCCTTTACCCATGGCCAGAGATGTTGAGGTCAATTGGAGACTAAGGCTGTGATTGCATAAAGTCTCAAAGGGGATGTATACAGTCCTAGGAGAGCTCAGAGTGTTACACACTTCGAGTTCCGAACAATTATAATCTTTACAGTATTGAAATTCCCAACAAATTGTCAAACCCATCATTTTAAGTTTCAAAAGAAGTGTTCATCTTTATTAGAATGTTGTAATAAATCTGCCCTATTATACTTAGCATAAAGCTTTATGTAAACAATAGCTCATTTTTTTTGGTTTGTTTTCTGTTTTTTTTTTTTTTGCACAGTTAACAGTTGTTGTAATATAACGCTTCTAAATCTGCCCAAGTAAAGATTCACTCCTGCCTCTCGGTTTCCTGAGTTTTTACATGCTGGGTATCAGACAGTAAACCTATGAAGCTATTAGTTTCTCACCCATATTACTTGTAGGTGTAGCAATCCAGGAGGGATAATGGAAATTTCATGAAAGGTGCAGACACCAGGATGGTTCTCAGGTTCAATCCTTATTAGAGGAAACTACCTCAAGAATTATCCAAAGTAGAAAATCTATGCATACTCACAAAACAAGACTGGTATAAGTGTTACATAAAAAAAAAGAAAGAAAAAAATGAAGGATTAACAAAAAAAAGCTACTTCAGACATTCTGTAGTGAAGATAATTAACTAGTGCAAAATAAAGACATATTACATTTCTGGAGGGGTGTGAGACAGACACTAACAAGGTTCCATAAAAGCTAATATCACTAACTAATGCACATAAATAAAAAGGAGAAATAAATTAATCTAGAGGGGCAATAATATTATGGAAACCTTCCAGAAGTATAAGGATGTGGGGCCGGTAGAGGTATACGTGCAATAATATAGCACACTAAAGTGAAAGATATGTAGTAACTAAGTAAAAAATAAAGAAAGGGTTAATAAAATATGTAAACAGACCAAGAAATATTCGAATATGGAAATAAGGATTAGTGCACACTAAACGTATAAACATATAATAATGACTCCAATAATTACCAAACTGTGGAGAACAACATCCAGCGTTTCGCCTGGCGCTTCATCAGCAGTTATAAAGGAGAAGGGTAGGTGTGGCTGCAATCGTATTCCAATAGGCATGTTCTGTGTCCGAGTCACTGCTTCTATTCTGGTGACCTGAGTGATGTCGCTGGAGCTTGTCGACATTTCACCGTCCATGACGTCAGTCAAGCTCAGTTTGTAGCGTGCGGCAGGACCGGGCATGAGCAGTTGGCGCCCCACACACCGAGAGACCAATTTTGAAGACCGCATATGGTAATGTAACGAAAAAAATACATGACTGAGAAGGAGTAATATTATAGAAAACAGGATACACAAAAAAGGTCATATCTATATATATAATTGTCTAAGGGTTTTTCCGTCTGTCTGTCTGTCTGTCTTGGAAATCCCGCCTCTGTGATTGGTCGAGGCCGCAAATCATGCAGCTGTGGGGACACAAACATAATAAATGAGCACACCCAAGATACTCGGAGAACACCCAAGAATGCTCAGAAAACTCGAGCAACAAGCACACTCACTCATCACTAATAATCATCAACATTAACAGAAATAAACACGTGAAATACATCACTCTGTGTGTAATGACTCTATATAATATATGAGATTCACTTTTTGTATTGAAGAACTGAAATAAATTAACTTTTTGATGATATTCTAATTTTGTCAGAAGCACTTGTACCTATATTTTATACTTAATTACTATAGATATTGAATTTTGTTCATTTCTTGTGCTACATTATTGCATGTATTGCACGGTATTCACGGTGGAAAATGAAATGCTAGGTGAAATCCCAAGAAACAATGAAAACCCTATATTAAGGGTCACCAATCTAACCCAAGAAGAGGTGCGAAACCGGCTAAATAAGATTAAAATAGATAAATCTCCGGGTCCGGATGGCATACACCCACGAGTACTAAGAGAACTAAGTAATGTAATAGATAAACCATTATTTCTTATTTTTAGTGACTCTATAGCGACAGGGTCTGTTCCGCAGGACTGGCGCATAGCAAATGTGGTGCCAATATTCAAAAAGGGCTCTAAAAGTGAACCTGGAAATTATAGGCCAGTAAGTCTAACCTCTATTGTTGGTAAAATATTTGAAGGGTTTCTGAGGGATGTTATTCTGGATTATCTCAATGAGAATAACTGTTTAACTCCATATCAGCATGGGTTTATGAGAAATCGCTCCTGTCAAACCAATCTAATCAGTTTTTATGAAGAGGTAAGCTATAGCCTGGACCACGGTGAGTCATTGGACGTGGTATATCTCGATTTTTCCAAAGCGTTTGATACCGTGCCGCACAAGAGGTTGGTACACAAAATGAGAATGCTTGGTCTGGGGGAAAATGTGTGTAAATGGGTTAGTAACTGGCTTAGTGATAGAAAGCAGAGGGTGGTTATAAATGGTATAGTCTCTAACTGGGTCGCTGTGACCAGTGGGGTACCGCAGGGGTCAGTATTGGGACCTGTTCTCTTCAACATATTCATTAATGATCTGGTAGAAGGTTTACACAGTAAAATATCGATATTTGCAGATGATACAAAACTATGTAAAGCAGTTAATACAAGAGAAGATAGTATTCTGCTACAGATGGATCTGGATAAGTTGGAAACTTGGGCTGAAAGGTGGCAGATGAGGTTTAACAATGATAAATGTAAGGTTATACACATGGGAAGAGGGAATCAATATCACCATTACACACTGAACGGGAAACCACTGGGTAAATCTGACAGGGAGAAGGACTTGGGGATCCTAGTTAATGATAAACTTACCTGGAGCAGCCAGTGCCAGGCAGCAGCTGCCAAGGCAAACAGGATCATGGGGTGCATTAAAAGAGGTCTGGATACACATGATGAGAGCATTATACTGCCTCTGTACAAATCCCTAGTTAGACCGCACATGGAGTACTGTGTCCAGTTTTGGGCACCGGTGCTCAGGAAGGATATAATGGAACTAGAGAGAGTACAAAGGAGGGCAACAAAATTAATAAAGGGGATGGGAGAACTACAATACCCAGATAGATTAGCGAAATTAGGATTATTTAGTCTAGAAAAAAGACGACTGAGGGGCGATCTAATAACCATGTATAAGTATATAAGGGGACAATACAAATATCTCGCTGAGGATCTGTTTATACCAAGGAAGGTGACGGGCACAAGGGGGCATTCTTTGCGTCTGGAGGAGAGAAGGTTTTTCCACCAACATAGAAGAGGATTCTTTACTGTTAGGGCAGTGAGAATCTGGAATTGCTTGCCTGAGGAGGTGGTGATGGCGAACTCAGTCGAGGGGTTCAAGAGAGGCCTGGATGTCTTCCTGGAGCAGAACAATATTGTATCATACAATTATTAGGTTCTGTAGAAGGACGTAGATCTGGGTATTTATTATGATGGAATATAGGCTGAACTGGATGGACAAATGTCTTTTTTCGGCCTTACTAACTATGTTACTATGTTACTATGTTACTATGTATACCACTACTGGCCCTGTATCCTTATACTTCTAGAAGGTTGTATTTACTACGTCTTGATATTTATGGGCATTATTTTGGGCTTTCATCTTTTATGGAACCTTACTAGTGCCTGCATATCACCCCTCCTGCAGAATTTTAATGTTTTTTCATATTGCAGTTTTTTTTATATTTAGATAATTATTTTCAATTAAGATGAATTTCTGAATTTGCATTTTTATATTTCCTTCATGTATTGGCTCCTATGTAACACTTTTTCCAGTTTTAGTTACTAGATGTTCATGTATGTAGAATATAGAATGTGAAATCCACTTTACATTACAACATTCCATTAACTTCATTTCAGCTTCTAATATGTTAATATCAGTCGTGGAGTCATGTGCTTCATTCTCTCTGGGTGGCAGAGTATATGGCCCTCGATGGCTCTTGGTCAGGGGGTGTGGTGGAATCATTAGGAGGTGCCCACCTCTTCATGAATCTGGACTGTCTGACTAGTGGTGTGTGTCTCTGTGCGCCATGCCAGAAATCTTACGCTGGGTTCACATTTCTTTCTGGCAGTCCATTAGATGTGGTGTAACGCAGTCCGTTAACGCTGCCATTCTCCCCTATTTCAGGCGCATCACTAGTGCATGCCCATAATGGGCATGTGCTAGCGATGTGCCGTCATTGAGTGACTGACCCTGGGACGCGGGCTGCAGCGTTTCCAGGTCCGTCACTGCTAGCGCAGATAGAGCATCTGCTAGGTCTATCTGCGCTAGCGCATGCGAAATTCAGCATTTGCATTAACACAGCTCGTTTAACGCATGTGTTGAACGGGCTGCTTTAACTCCTAGCCTTACTCCAGACACGAAGTGAAGTGAGATTCCTGGCATAGGGAATGCTTCAGAACTTCATGATTTTGATGATCTGCGGCAATACAACCCTGCCCTGCCCCAGATAGAGCTGACAGAAACTGGCATGAAGGTGCCACTAGCCACAATGTTTTGGCACAACTTCGAGTTGTGTCAACATTTTCTGATTTTTGAAAGCTATTTTGCCAATTTTTGAGTGTACAATCTCTATTGAATCAGAGCTTATGTTGTCTGGTAGACTATTGAGTGTAATTGGACCACTGGACCTACATATAAGCGAGGGACGTTCTATCACCTTTTTCTTGAGGTAATGTCTGTGAGATGAGGCGAATCATGGACACAATATCTCTTTCCATTGGTAGCACTGACACAGCAATACTTGGAAAAATGAGGACTACATTGCTGCACAAAGCTTGGAAAGAACTTTATGTACTATATTATGGCGTAATCTAGTGAATATTCGGACAAAGCTCAGAGATTTTCTTCAGTTTTATATCTCAGAATAACTTTTTAATGGGAACTTGTCATACTAACCATCTAGTCGGCTCTGAAGCACGTTATGGAGCAGAGTAGGAGTCGTAATTTGGTAGGAAAAGATTCCATGATTCTCATTATTTTATTCATTTTATGCACAATCGTACAGAGATGACAGTCAGTCATTAGGTAAGACCGCCCACCGGACTTGTGAGCATAGAGACAGCAGGGATCTCAACTGATAACTTTTTCGTTTAGTAGATTTATAGTAAAGGATTGAATATATGAATGTTCTCAGATTCTCCTGCTCTGTCATGGCCCTTCACGCCTGTGGATTGAACACAATTTTCTGCGTTTAGTATTGATAAAGATGGTGATCTTCATTCACTTATTCTCGAAATACTGTATATCAGTATATATTGCATTGCGTGTAAGGCTTACGCCAGCATTAGTTATCACTATTGAAAATTGTGAAGGAATCCTATAAGACTTAAGTACGTGGAAATCAGCAGAAGACTTTGACCGGCTGCGACAAAGTGATGGCCACGAAGCACAGTCCTTTCAGAGAGATACAGGTCAAGTAGACATACACAACCATGTGTTATGAGTTGATTATGACCAACGATATTAATCCCAGAGAACCTTGTGCGAGTCTCAGGTCACCTCCGTACAAATCAATGTTCTCACACAAACATACCTAGAAAAGAGACAGGAAAACATCCAACTACAATTTCGACACCACTTTTCCTGACATAAAACAAATTAGTGACTTACACTTTTGGGCATTTTGACTGGAAATTAATGTATTCTGAGATGCAGATGTAGAGCTACAAATCATGTTACGTCCACAATGATGTTGCATCTAGAGTTGGTCAAATAAGAATGTGCCAAATTGTGCAGGTCTTGAAATTTCATTGGAATTTGATTTGCAGAAAAGTTATTCACTGTAAATGTAATGTTCCCGATTATGCTTCAGGGTCTTATAATTTATTTTTTAACCTTGCCTCACCTTGCCTAGCACTCTACAGGTTCAGCAAAATGGTGGCCTCAGCTGGTTGCTGCTTTGATGAATTTGAGAGGCACAAGCTGAAAAATGTTTGTATTATGGAGAAAATTCGAGGAGAATTCAATTTCACTTAAATAAATTTGCTCATATCCAGAAGTGAAACTATAGCAGTCATGTAAATTAGACAAACCAAGTTTGTCACCATGGGATAGGGGATAACTATCCAATCGCCAGGGATCTGACTGCTATTATTCCCGCAGATCCAGAGAACAAAAAGCCCAGCTGAATGGAGTGGAGGTCGTCCATGTGCACTGCTTTTCCATTCATTCTAATAGGAGAGCCGAAGATCATGCAAGAGCTTGGCAATCCCCGACACTCCCGTTTAGAATGAATGGACAGGTTGTGTACATAATCGACCTCTGCTCCATTCAGCAAGGATCATGACGGCCCTGGTTTTGATGGATGACATGGCAATCGGACCCCTAGAGATTGGAAGCATATACCCTATCCTGTGAATCATAACGTTTAAGCTTGAGAACACCTCTTTAAAAGATACATTACTTGTTGCACAGCCCAATGTGATCAAATATGCAAAATGTGAAGTATGTGCCAAGCAAGTAGACACCGACTAACGGCAAACATTCATACCTTCCACCATAGTTTATGTGGGACATTTTCTTAGTTGTATGGGTAGTTGGGCGGTCTGTTGTGGTGGTGTCGCTCAAGCAGGACAGCGGCTTGACATTGTGTATTTGCTCACCCTACTGACACCGTTGTAAAGTGGTGTGGGGCAGTAGCCATGGGCGAGGTACTTGTCCCTTGTGTCTCAGCACTATACATGAAGGTAAGGGTCATAGGTGTATGGACTTATTCTATGGGGGCACTATGCCCTTGCAGGCTGCATATAACCGATGACTTTGGTTGGCCAGGATCAGATGTTTGACAGTTCTATGATGGAAACCACTAGTTAAAATATAAACATTCTACTCAACGATAACTTGGAAGGGATTATATACAAGAGATTGCGGGTACACATCTTGATTAATGTTTCTTTTACAATACAGAGCATTTTCCACACACACATTTTTAATTATTTTCACTTTACTCGTCTGTTTTCTATCTTTACTATTTCTCTCTACCTTACCACAGCCCAGCTGAGTAGGTAGCCGGCCAGGTAGCAAGAGTCCTTCACTCAACCTTCGGTTCCGCATCTTCTTTCCAGTATTGCCAATGCTTATCTTGTCTGTCTCTGACGCTCTGGAACTCTCGGCCGTACTCTCTTCATCTTATATACTTTGTCCCATCCTGACCCGTTACCTCGGTGAGTTATAAACTTTGGACTGTACTGCTATACGTCCTTACCCTAGTCCGTCTCCGATTGATCAATTTGTTCTTCTGGTCACTTCTCTCCTGGGATGTCACTATCCTCTGTCTCCACCTTCACTATGGATACCCACGTCATGCAACACTTCTCACAACATACCTTAGGTCTTCTTTCCAGGAAACTATCTCTTTTCCTTCAGCCTATTTCTTCCCACCCTGGGCTAGTTCCAAATATTAACTCTCTCTTTCCCTACTGTCTGGCAGCGCACAACATTAACATCATTAACACTTATCACAATTCACATGGCACAATAAAATAGTATATTTAGGAATGTTAATAATATTATTAAAAATGTTGGCAGTATGTCCATCTCCTTACATCGTTACAAAGGAGGCTTTGTGGAATTGGCGATGGTGATGTCTGTTGTATTTGTGGGAGGCGTTCAGACATCTTTATCTAAATTCGATCAGTTGTGGGTACATTTGCTATCAATATTGTTTGCGATAAAAAATGAGCCTTAAGTGCATAAGTAGAAGAAGATTTGCAGCACTGTTGATTGTGGGTGGGACCAATGGATATGGTACATATAAACAATACTGATAATATACTCACTTACATTGTTACTCGCGGAATGAGTTGCTAAGGATCCGGGCAGGAACTGTTTGTGATGAGCGTAATACTTGGGAATGTTGCTCCCTTGGACCACCAAATTTCCAACTAATTGATTAGATTTATATTTGCATTAGTTATAATATTAAACAGTGGATACAGCCTGATTCAATTATGTCAATTTGTATACTCTATACAATTAACAGGTTAACCGCCACATGCGGAGCTAGCTTTCATCCCCAGTTGTTAAAGGCACTTGATGGTTGATAAAGTCAGCCATAATCTGCTGGGAAAGGAGTGAGCCTGCATCAAAGGCAGGGACACAACATATGATTTATCAATATATCTTATGTCGTGAGGGGTTAATAAAGTTACTTATATTTATAAAAAATGCTGCAGAAATGGCGCAAAAACCTGTTTTTGCACTTTCTCTAAAACAAAGAGAAAGTAAATAGAAAACAACTATGGGAGCAAAAACGCTGTTAGGGACTGGCGGAACGCACCAAGAATCAGATGTTATGGTATTAGGTGCGTTCGCAGTCCAAGGTCCACCGTGCAGGTAAAAGACCCTGCTGCTAGTAAGACGGACTATATGGCGGTACTAAGTATACACACATGGGTTAACTTCACCCTGCGTGAAGGAAGCGATCCTGTTGCGTCACAGGACCGCAGTACCGCACATAAAGCGCGAGCAAGAAGTCAGCGGACTCAACCCCTACACAGGATTGAAGTCCGATTAGACACTTGCTGGCACAGCACCGCAACTGGGTGTGTCAGAGGAACATAAATAATAATATTAAGGCACAAGAGTGCGTGCGGTGCCGCACTGACGGACGCCACTAACCACCCAGGCTTGGGTCAGGAAAGCACAGAGCAAGCGCACAGCGCCGTACTGGCGGACACAGCAACTGGTAGCTGTAATGTGTGTTTCGTGCTGTTGGATAAGTCGGGCGCTAGATAGCAAACATACACCTTCCGCGAACAGACATTCAATAGGGAGGGTTATTTAAAGAGCGACTTTCACTCACAACACACACACATATTTACAAGACAATACTAGCGCATGGCCGTGCGGACATGCGCAGTTTATATAGCTGCAGCACAGGAAACAGCTACAGAAGTTTTGCCCTTTCAGGACCTGCCAAAAGGACCAATGGGATGTGCTGCAGTACCTGAGCATGTGACCCTCGATCTCCAACGGGAGATCCTGCCCTGGGCATGCTCAGACAGAGAAAAGCAGGACTTAGATCCAGAAACGTCCACTCGCCGCTGCCCAGCACTGGCTTCAATGGCAGAAGCAGGAAAAGCAGCAGTAACTCTTCGCACAGAGTCAGACTGAGCGAGACGCTGGGATCGACGTCCCTGCTGAGCAGACTTCACTGCGGCTGGAGAAGAATGGGAGACCGCAGCGGAGACGGATCGAGATTCCCCCTGTGCAGCAGAGGAAACTCGACTCCTAACATGGCCCCCCCCTCCTTGGGCCTCGCTACGTTCGAAGGCAGCAATGAGCTGCGGGGCCCGAATGTGCTCAACAGGCTCCCAGGACCTGTCCTCGGGGCCATAACCCTTCCAGTCCACCAAATAAAAATTTTTGCCACGTACCACCTTGAACCCCAAAATAGCATTCACCTCATAATCGTCCGTAGACGAACCCGATGTCCCAGCAGATGACTCGGAAAACCAGGACATATACACGGGTTTCAAGAGGGACACATGAAAGGTGTCGGTGATACCCAGGCGTGGCGGAAGGGCCAAACGATAGACCACAGGATTAACCTGCTCGAGGACCTTGAATGGGCCCAAGTAGCGAGGAGCAAATTTAGTGGACTCAACTCGCAGCCTGATGTTACGGGCGGAGAGCCACACTAAATCGCCAGGAGCAAAGGTCGGGGCAGGGCGCCGATGTGCATCGGCGGAGGACCTCATTCTCTCCTTCGAGGCCCGAATGGCATCCTGAGTGCGGTCCCAAATGTCCCGTGTCTCCACTGCCCAGTCTGCCACCCTGGAGTCAGCAGAGGACACGGGCATAGGCACAGGAACCCACGGATGCTGACCGTAATTAAGGAGGAAAGGAGTCTGACCGGTGGAGTCGGCTACAGCGTTATTAAGGGCGAACTCTGCCCATGGTAATAAAGATGCCCAGTCATCCTGCCTGGCAGAAACAAAATGTCGTAGATATGTGACCAGAGTCTGATTGGCCCTCTCTACCAACCCATTCGTCTCATGATGATATGCAGAAGAGAGATTTAACTCAATGCTGAGAAGACGACAAAGCTCTCTCCAGAACCGAGACGCAAACTGGGGACCCCGGTCACTGACAATTTTGTCTGGCATGCCGTGTAGGCGGAAGATGTGTCTTATGAACAACGCTGCCAAGGCCCGTGCAGAAGGTAACCGTGGGAGCGGCACCAAATGCACCATTTTCGAGAAATGATCAGTAATAACCCAAATGATGGTACAGCCGCGAGACTTGGGCAAACCCACTACAAAGTCCATCCCGACCATCTCCCAGGGCCTGTCTGCCACCGGCAGGGGATAGAGTAACCCAGACGGCCGTTGTCGATGAGACTTATTTTTGGCGCATGAGACACACGCCAGAACGTAATCTCTGACATCTCGGAGCATATGCGGCCACCAGTACGTCCTCGCCAGCAGCTCAGATGTCCTTTTTGTCCCAAAGTGTCCACCCACCCTGGAGGAATGAGCCCAAGAGAGAACCTCCGGTCGCAAATTTATGGGCACAAAAGTCTTGCCTGGAGGCACAGACTCAAGCGACACCGGAGCCACGGTTCTCAAGCTCTCAGAAGGAACAATAAGCCGAGGCTCTCCTTCCTCCTCCTCAGATGACACAACAGAGCGAGAAAGAGCATCAGCTCGAATATTCTTCTCCCCAGCGAGATAATGGAGGGTGAAGTGGAATCGGGAGAAGAATAAGGACCATCTGGCCTGGCGAGAATTTAGCCGCTTTGCTGTTTGCAAATAGAGCAAATTTTTGTGGTCTGTAAAAACTTGAAAGGGAAAACGAGCCACCTCCAAGAGATGTCTCCACTCTGAGAAAGCCAATTTCATCGCTAGCAACTCCCTGTCCCCGATGGAATAATTCCTCTCCGCTGGTGTGAAGGTCTTGGAGAAGAAGAAGCACGGATGCTTCCGACCTTGAGCATCCTTTTGGAAGAGGACTGCTCCAGCACCAACGGAAGAGGCATCCACCTCCATTATAAACGGCTTATCGACATCGGGACGATGTAGGATGGGAGCGCTAGCAAAATGAGACTTAGTAGAAGAAAAGGCCTTGGAGACCTCTTCAGACCACACTTTGGGATTTGCTCCCTTCTTGGGGAGGGCTACCAAGGGAGCTACCAAAGTTGAGAAATGGGGAATGAACTGGCGGTAATAATTAATGAACCCCATAAAGCGCTGCACCGCTTTAAGTGAATGGGGTTCTTGCCAGTCCTTCACAGCCTGGAGTTTGGCAGGATCCATAGCCAATCCCTGGGCAGAGATGATATAGCCCAGGAAAGGTAAAGACTCCTGCTCAAACACACACTTCTCCAACTTTGCGTAAAGAGAGTTTGCCCGTAAGAGGTCGAAGACTCTGCCAACATCTCTCCGGTGGGAGTCAATATCTGGAGAGAAGATGAGAATATCATCCAGATAGACTACGACCGAGGTGGAAAGCATATCCCGGAAGATGTCATTGACAAAGTCTTGGAAAACGGCTGGGGCATTACAGAGCCCGAAGGGCATCACCAGATACTCATAGTGCCCATCTCTGGTGTTAGACGCCGTCTTCCACTCGTCCCCCTCACGGATGTGAATCAGGTTATAAGCTCCCCGCAGGTCTAATTTGGTAAATACCTTAGCTCCCCGTAGCCTATCAAAAAGCTCAGAAATCAAGGGCAGCGGGTACTTATTCTTAACGGTGATGGCGTTAAGACCCCTGTAGTCTATGCAAGGACGCAACTCTCCATTCTTCTTCTGTACGAAGAAGAACCCTGCCCCTGCTGGTGACACTGACTTCCTAATAAACCCTCTTGCCAAATTCTCCTGGATGTACTGGGACATAGCCTCCGTTTCCGGGAGAGAGAGGGGATAGACATGTCCCCGAGGAGGTTCTGCTCCAGGCAAGAGATCTATAGGATAGTCATAGGGACGGTGAGGCGGAAGGGTCTCCGCGGCCTTTTTGGAGAAGACGTCTGCATAAGACCAATAGTATTTGGGGAGAGTAGAGAGATCTGCGGGCATCTCAGTGGTGGAAACCTGAACGCACTCTTTCACACATCTGCCCTTACAGGATTCACTCCAACCCAATATCCTCCCAGAGGTCCACTCAATATGTGGGGAGTGGAAACGGAGCCAGGGTATTCCCAGCAGAATCTCATCCATTCCCTCGGGAAGGACAAGAAGGAAAATAATCTCCTGGTGGGATGGGGACATGGCTAACGTGAAAGGGACAGTCTGATGTGTGATCTGTAGCGGAAGTGTCGACCCATTCACCACTCTAACGGTTACTGGTTTGGCAAGCATAACCAGAGGTACTGCGTGGCGCAGAGCAAAAGCAGAAGACATAAAATTTCCTTCTGCTCCTGAATCCACACAAAGCTCTACTGTAAGAGTGGATGTGCCTAATAGGATTGTCCCTTTAAAGGACAATTTGGAGGAAAATGCCGCTGTGTCCAGTGAACCTCCTCCAATGGTCACTAGACGCGATCGTTTTCCCGACCGCCGTGGACATTTATTAGCGTAATGTCCCGGTTGCTGGCAATTTTTACACACCACAGGTACTCGAGCGGTCTGAGACCTAGGTCCCGCTCGAGAAACCTCCATGGCCTCATGGGAGTCAGATGCCATAACAGGAGATTCTAGAGGTTTGGCAAAGGTGGGAGCCAGCCGAAACCTCTGCCTACACTGGGTCCGCTCCAACCTCCGCTCGTTAAAATGGAGATCGATGCGGGTAGCTATAGTAATAAGCTCCTCCAGTGTGGCGGGAATCTCCCTGGTGGCTAAGGCGTCCTTTCCATGATCTGCCAGTCCTTTCCAGAACACCGGAATAAGGACTTTATCCGGCCATTCCAGCTCAGAAGCTAGAGTCCGGAATAGGATGGCGAACTGGCTGACCATGGACGAAGCCTGAGTAATTGCCAACAATTGGAGCGCGGTATCGTGGGTGACATGGGGTCCCAAAAAGACCTGCCTCAGAGCGTCCAGGAAGATAGGAGCACTCTGTACCACACGATCACCACGTTCCCAAAGCGGCGTTGCCCACTCCAACGCCCTGCCCGACAAAAGAGACAAGATGAATCCCACCCTCGCCCGTTCCGTAGGAAAACGTGCAGCCAGCAGCTCGAGATGTATGGAGCACTGGCTCACGAATCCCCGACATAGCTTACTGTCACCAGCAAACTTGTCTGGAAGCGGGAGATGGGATAAGGTCGGAGCAGGGGTGGCAGCGGACAAACTGGCTGCAACTGCACTTGCAGCCTGAACAGCGACAGCAGTAACGTCCACAGCTGAGGTTGCACGCTCTAGAGCCGCCAACCTACCCTCCAGCTGTTGGATGTACCGCTGTGAACGCTGATCGTCCGTCATTACTAGCCAGACCTTGGCGCTAGTATTCTGTTAGGGACTGGCGGAACGCACCAAGAATCAGATGTTATGGTATTAGGTGCGTTCGCAGTCCGAGGTCCACCGTGCAGGTAAAAGACCCTGCTGCTAGTAAGACGGACTATATGGCGGTACTAAGTATACACACATGGGTTAACTTCACCCTGCGTGAAGGAAGCGATCCTGTTGCGTCACAGGACCGCAGTACCGCACATAAAGCGCGAGCAAGAAGTCAGCGGACTCAACCCCTACACAGGATTGAAGTCCGATTAGACACTTGCTGGCACAACACCGCAACTGGGTGTGTCAGAGGAACATAAATAATAATATTAAGGCACAAGAGTGCGTGCGGTGCCGCACTGACGGACGCCACTAACCACCCAGGCTTGGGTCAGGAAAGCGCAGAGCAAGCGCACAGCGCCGTACTGGCAGACACAGCAACTGGTAGCTGTAATGTGTGTTTCGTGCTGTTGGATAAGTCGGGCGCTAGATAGCAAACATACACCTTCCGCGAACAGACATTCAATAGGGAGGGTTATTTAAAGAGCGACTTTCACTCACAACACACACACATATTTACAAGACAATACTAGCGCATGGCCGTGCGGTCATGCGCAGTTTATATAGCTGCAGCACAGGAAACAGCTACAGAAGTTTTGCCCTTTCAGGACCTGCCAAAAGGACCAATGGGATGTGCTGCAGTACCTGAGCATGTGACCCTCGATCTCCAACGGGAGATCCTGTCCTGGGCATGCTCAGACAGAGAAAAGCAGGACTTAGATCCAGAAACGTCCACTCGCCGCTGCCCAGCACTGGCTTCAATGGCAGAAGCAGGAAAAGCAGCGGTAACTCTTCGCACAGAGTCAGACTGAGCGAGACGCTGGGATCGACGTCCCTGCTGAGCAGACTCCACTGCGGCTGGAGAAGAATGGGAGACCGCAGCGGAGACGGATCGAGATTCCCCCTGTGCAGCAGAGGAAACTCGACTCCTAACAAACGCTGAAAGAATTGACATGCTGCAGATTTACAAAATGCTGCAATTCACAAATTTAGTCAGGAAAAAAAAAAAAATCGCGTGCACTTAGGAAATCTTAGACCTTTTGGTGGTGCTGTAAAAAGCAGCTTGTTTTCTGTTAAAAAAGAAAAAAAAGCAGCAAAAAATGCTGAAAAAGTGCCACTTGTGAACATAGCCTAAATGTAACTACAGTATATTGCTAGTAAGTAGGGTTGAGCGAAACGGGTCGAACATTTTCAAATGTCGCCGACTTTTGGCTAAGTCGGGGTTTCATGAAACCCGATCCGACCCCTGTGCGGGGTCGGCCATGCGGTACGCGACTTTCGCGCCAAAGTCGCGTTTCAATGACGCGAAAAGCGCCATTTCTCAGCCAATGAAGGTAAACGCAGAGTGTGGGCAGCGTGATGACATAGGTCCTGGTCCCCACCATCTTAGAGAAGGGCATTGCAGTGATTGGCTTGCTGTCTGCGACGTCACAGGGGCTATAAAGAGGCGTTCCCGCCGACCGCCATCTTACTGCTGCTGATCTGAGCTTAGGGAGAGGTTGCTGCCGCTTTGTCAGAAGCAGGGATAGCGTTAGGCAGGGTCCATTAACCACAAAACCGCTTGTGCTGCAGCGATTTGCACTGTCCAACACCACCCTCGGTGTGCAGGGACAGTGGAAGTTTTTTTTTTTTTTTTTCCCCCTCAGCGCTGTAGCTCATTGGGCTGCCCTAGAAGGCTCCCTGATAGCTGCATTGCTGTGTGTACGCCGCTGTGCAAACCAACTGCTTTTTTCAAAGCACAAATCCTCTTGTTCCTTCCTTTCTGCACAGCTATCTTTTTTGTTTGTCCACACTTTTTATTTCATTTGTGCATCAGTCCACTCCTTATTGCTGCCTGCCATACCTGGCTGAGATTACTGCAGGCAGGGAGATAGTAGCTGCCTGCCATACCTGGCTGAGATTACTGCAGGCAGGGAGATAGTAATTGTAGGACATTCCCTGTTTTTTTTTTTTTTTTTTTTTTGGTGGGAGATTAAGATTGGCAATTTGGCATTTCTGCTAGAGTGCCATCCCTGTGTGTGCCATCTCTCTCACATAGTGGGCCATAGAAAGCCTTTTCATTTTTCTGTATTTTTTTTTGTGGGGTGTATAAATTCTCCCTGATAAAAATACAGTGGGAGATTAATATTGGCCTTTGGGCTTGTGTGCCAGTCCTGAGTGTGCCATCTCTCTCACAAATAGTGGGCCATAGAAAGCCTATTTTATTTTTTTTTGGGTTTTATAAATTCTCCCTGAAAAAAAGGGAGATTAATATTGGCCTCTGGGCTTGTGTGCCAGTCCTGAGCGTGCCATCTGTGCCAGCCCTGAGCGTGCCATCTCTCTCACAAATAGTGGGCCATAGAAAGCCTATTTAATTTTTTTTTTGGTTTTATAAATTCTCCCTGAAAAAAAGGGAGATTAATATTGGCCTCTGGGCTTGTGTGCCAGTTGTGAGCGTGCCATCTGTGCCAGTCCTGAGCGTGCCATCTCTCTCACAAATAGTGGGCCATAGAAAGCCTATTTAATTTTTTTTTTTGTTTTATAAATTTTCCCTGAAAAAAGGGAGATTAATATTGGCCTCTGGGCTTGTGTGCCAGTTGTGAGCGTGCCATCTGTGCCAGTCCTGAGCGTGCCATCTCTCTCACAAATAGTGGGCCATAGAAAGCCTATTTAATTTTTTTTTTGGTTTTATAAATTTTCCCTGAAAAAAGGGAGATTAATATTGGCCTCTGGGCTTGTGTGCCAGTTGTGAGCGTGCCATCTGTGCCAGTCCTGAGCGTGCCATCTCTCTCACAAATAGTGGGCCATAGAAAGCCTATTTAAATATTTTTTTGGTTTTATAAATTCTCCCAGAAAAAAAGGGAGATTAATATTGGCCTCTGGGCTTCTGTGCCAGTCCTGAGCGTGCCATCTGTGCCAGTCCTGAGCGTCCCATCTCTCTCACAAATAGTGGGCCATAGAAAGCCTATTTTTTTTTTGGGGGGGGGTTTTAGAAATTCTCCCTGGAAAAAAAAAGGGAGATTAATATTGCCCTTTGGGCTTGTGTGCCAGTACTAAGCGTTCCATCTCTCTCTCTCTCTCTTAGTCAGTGGGCCATAGAACGCCTATTTTTGGTTTTATTTGTTTTCTAAATTCTCCCTGAAAAAATCATTTTATTTTATTTGGTTTCTAAATTCTTCCTGATAAAATCATATTTTTTTTATTATTTTTTTTTCTAAAGTCTCCCTGAAAAAAAAAAAAAAAAAAAAAAAAAACAGTGGGAGATTAATATTGGCCTTTCTGCTTGTGTGCCAGTCTTGACTCCTGGGTGCGTCATCTCTCAGTCAGTGGGCCATAGAACGCCTATTTTTGGTTTTATTTGTTTTATAAATTCTCCCTGAAAAAAATCATTTTATTTTATTTGGTTTCTAAATTCTTCCTGATAAAATCATATTTTTTTTATTATTTTTTTTTCTAAAGTCTCCCTGAAAAAAAAAAAAAAAAAACAACCAAAAAAAACAGTGGGAGATTAATATTGGCCTTTCTGCTTGTGTGCCAGTCTTGACTCCTGGGTGTGCCATCTCTCTCTCTCTCTCTCTCTCTCTCTCCAATTGTGGTCCATAGAAAGCCTATATTTTTTTTCCTTGATTTGGGTTCCAAAATCTACCAGAGAAAATAACTCCATCAATCATTGGTAGAAAAATATTGGCCTCTGGGCTTGTGTGCCACTCCTGATTCCTGTGTGCGTCATCTCTCAGTCAGTGGGCCATAGAACGCCTATTTTTGGTTTTATTTGTTTTATAAATTCTCCCTGAAAAAATCATTTTATTTTATTTGGTTTCTAAATTCTTCCTGATAAAATCATATTTTTTTTATTATTTTTTTTTCTAAAGTCTCCCTGAAAAAAAAAAAAAAAAATCAACCAAAAAAAACAGTGGGAGATTAATATTGGCCTTTCTGCTTGTGTGCCAGTCTTGACTCCTGGGTGTGCCATCTCTCTCTCTCTCTCTCTCTCTCTCTCTCTCCAATTGTGGTCCATAGAAAGCCTATATTTTTTTTCCTTGATTTGGGTTCCAAAATCTACCAGAGAAAATAACTCCATCAATCATTGGTAGAAAAATATTGGCCTCTGGGCTTGTGTGCCACTCCTGATTCCTGTGTGCGTCATCTCTCAGTCAGTGGGCCATAGAACGCCTATTTTTGGTTTTATTTGTTTTATAAATTCTCCCTGAAAAAATCATTTTATTTTATTTGGTTTCTAAATTCTTCCTGATAAAATCATATTTTTTTTATTATTTTTTTTTCTAAAGTCTCCCTGAAAAAAAAAAAAAAAACAGTGGGAGATTAATATTGGCCTTTCTGCTTGTGTGCCAGTCTTGACTCCTGGGTGCGTCATCTCTCAGTCAGTGGGCCATAGAACGCCTATTTTTGGTTTTATTTGTTTTATAAATTCTCCCTGAAAAAATCATTTTATTTTATTTGGTTTCTAAATTCTTCCTGATAAAATCATATTTTTTTTATTATTTTTTTTTCTAAAGTCTCCCTGAAAAAAAAAAAAAAAAAAAAAAAAAAACAGTGGGAGATTAATATTGGCCTTTCTGCTTGTGTGCCAGTCTTGACTCCTGGGTGTGCCATCTCTCTCTCTCTCTCTCTCTCTCTCTCTCTCCAATTGTGGTCCATAGAAAGCCTATATTTTTTTTCCTTGATTTGGGTTCCAAAATCTACCAGAGAAAATAACTCCATCAATCATTGGTAGAAAAATATTGGCCTCTGGGCTTGTGTGCCACTCCTGATTCCTGTGTGCGTCATCTCTCACTCAGTGGCCCATAGAAAGCATATAGTTTGTTACATTTGTTTTCTAAATTCTCCCTGCAAAAATCAATGTTTTTTTTTGGGGGGGGTTTCTAAAGTGTTCCTGAAAAAAATAAAAATAAAAAAAAAATAATAGTGTGACATTAATATTAACATTTGTGCTTCAGTGACAGTCCTGCGTGTGGGGCATCTCTCTAATTTGCAGCCACCAAAAAAAGAGTGTGTAACATTGGGCCTGATTTTCGCTGTGGTCTCACCAACCTGTAAAGGGGTAGCTAAATCATACTGAAGTTATAGCTCACCGTGTAAGTTGTGTGACTGCAACAAATAACGTTAGTTTGGTTACGTTTTTAAAACAATGAGGAAGTCTAGTGGAAGAGGTCGTGGCCGGGGGCGTTCATTGTCAGCTGGTAATGAGGGTAGTGGTAGTGGTGGAGCATCAGGTGGTCGTGGGGAAAAAAATATTGCTCCTAAGTCTGGAGCTGTGGAGCCAGGTTCGTCGTCCGGCTACACAAGGCCTCGAACGCTCCCTTTTCTGGGATTAGGAAAACCGCTTTTAAAGCCGGAGCAGCAAGAGCAAGTTTTGGCTTATCTTGCTGACTCAGCCTCTAGCTCTTTTGCCTCCTCTCGTGAAACTGGTAAAAGTAAAAGCAGCGCGTCGTTAGTGGATGTTCACGGTCAGGGACAAGTCACTTCCTTGTCCTCTTCAGCAAAAACAACAACAGAGAAGAATGCAGCAGGCGACACAACGGGTTACTCCATGGAGCTCTTTACACATACCGTCCCTGGCTTAGAAAGTGAAGCAGTTAACAGTCCATGCCCATTACAAATTGAATCTGACATGGAGTGCACTGACGCACAGCCACAGCCAGACTACTATGCTGGTCCTTTGACTCAGACCACAACATTGCCCTCGCAGGGTGCTGATCAAGAATCAGACCCTGATGAGACTATGTTGCCCCATCACGAACGCTATACCACCGAACGACACGGTGACACAGACGAAGTTGCGCAGGAGGTACAAGAAGAGTTATTAGATGACCCAGTTCTTGACCCCGATTGGCAGCCATTGGGGGAACAGGGTGCAGGCGGCAGCAGTTCTGAAGCAGAGGAGGAGGAGGGGCCGCAGCAGGCATCAACATCGCCACAGGTTCCATCTGCCGGGCCCGTATCTTGCCCAAAACGCGTGGCAAAGCCAAAACCTGGTGGAGGACAGCGTGGCCATCCGGTTAAAGCTCAGTCTGCAATGCCTGAAAAGGTATCCGATGCTAGAAAGAGTGCAGTCTGGCATTTTTTTAAACAACATCCAATTGATCAGCGCAAAGTCATCTGTCAAAAATGTTCTACTTCCTTAAGCAGAGGTCAGAATCTGAAAAGTCTCAATACTAGTTGCATGCATAGACATTTAACCACCATGCATTTGAAAGCTTGGACTAACTACCAAACGTCCCTTAAGGTTGTTGCACCCTCGGCCAATGAAGCTAGTCATCAACGCAACATCCCTTCCGGCAGTGTAGGACCACCATTTAGCGCACCACCTGCTGTATCTGTGCAGGTATCTTTGCCAGGCCAAAGCAGTCAGGGTCAGGGAATCACCAGTTTCGTAGTAGGAAACACTGCATCTAGGGCACCGGCGGCAACAATACCATCTCCCACCGTCTCTCAGTCTGCCATGTCCACCGGCACCCCCGCTAGTTCCACGATCTCCATCTCTCCAGTCCAGCTCACCCTACATGAGACTATGGTTAGAAAAAGGAAGTACTTAGCCTCGCATCCGCGTACACAGGGTTTGAACGCCCACATAGCTAGACTAATCTCGTTAGAGATGATGCCCTACCGGTTAGTTGAAAGCGAAGCTTTCAAAGACCTGATGGACTACGCTGTACCACGCTACGAGCTACCCAGTCGACACTTTTTTTCCAGAAAAGCCATCCCAGCCCTCCACCAGCATGTTAAAGAGCGCATCGTCCATGCACTCAGGCAATCTGTGAGCACAAAGGTGCACCTGACAACAGATGCATGGACCAGTAGGCATGGCCAGGGACGTTACGTGTCCATCACGGCACACTGGGTAAATGTGGTGGATTCAGGGTCCACAGGGGACAGCAAGTTTGGGACAGTTCTGCCTAGCCCACGGTCTAGTAAACAGTTGTCTGTAGCCGTTCGCACCCCCTCCTCCTCCTCCTCCTCCTCGTCCTCCTGCAGAAGCAAGAGCTCGTCCACAGACCGCAGTCGCACAAACACTCCATCCGCACCTGCCACTGTTGCACACCAGGTCTCCCATTATGGGGCAGCTACTGGCATACGTCAGCAGGCTGTATTGGCTATGAAGTGTTTGGGCGACAATAGACACACCGCGGAAGTTCTGTCCGAGTTCTTGCAGCAAGAAACGCAGTCGTGGCTGGGCACTGTAGATCTTGAGGCAGGCAAGGTAGTGAGTGATAACGGAAGGAATTTCATGGCTGCCATCTCCCTTTCCCAACTGAAACACATTCCTTGCCTGGCTCACACCTTAAACCTGGTGGTGCAGTGCTTCCTGAAAAGTTATCCGGGGTTATCCGACCTGCTCCTCAAAGTGCGTGGACTTTGCGCACATATCCGCCGTTCGCCTGTACACTCCAGCCGTATGCAGACCTATCAGCGTTCTTTGAACCTTCCCCAGCATCGCCTAATCATAGACGTTGCAACAAGGTGGAACTCAACACTGCACATGCTTCAGAGACTGTGCGAACAGAGGCGGGCTGTTATGTTTTTGTGGGAGGATACACATACACGGGCAGGCAGTAGGATGGCAGACATGGAGTTGTCAGGTGTGCAGTGGTCGAAGATTCAAGACATGTGTCAAGTCCTTCAGTGTTTTGAGGAATGCACACGGCTGGTTAGTGCAGACAACGCCATAATAAGCATGAGCATCCCCCTAATGCGTCTGCTGATGCAAAGTTTGACGCACATAAAGGATCAGGCGTCTGCACCAGAGGAAGAGGAAAGCCTTGATGACAGTCAGCGATTGTCTGGTCAGGGCAGTGTACATGACGAGGTACCGGGCGAAGAGGAGGTGGAGGATGAGGAGGATGATGGGGATGAGTATATTTTTAATGAGGAAGCTTTCCCGGGGGCACGGGAAATTGGTGGCGTGGCAAGGCCGGGTTCTGGTTTTTTGAGGGACACAAGTGACGTAGATTTGCCTGCAACTGCCCCTCAACCAAGCACAACCGCAGATTTGACAACGGGAACTTTGGCCCACATGGCGGATTATGCCTTGCGTATCCTCAAAAGGGACACACGCATTACAAAAATGATGAACGATGACGATTACTGGTTGGCCTGCCTCCTTGATCCTCGCTATAAAGGCAAATTGCAAAATATTATGCCACATGAGAACTTGGAACTAATATTAGCAACAAAACAATCAACTCTTGTTGACCGTTTGCTTCTGGCATTCCCTGCACACAGCGCCCGTGATCGTTCTCACACGAGCTCCAGGGGCCAGCAGACCAGAGGTGTTAGAGGGGCAGAAATCAGAAGTGGCGTTGGCCAGAGGGGTTTTCTGACCAGGTTGTGGAGTGATTTTTCTATGACCGCAGACAGGACAGGTACTGCAGCATCAATTCAAAGTGACAGGAGACAACATGTGTCCAGTATGGTTACAAACTATTTTTCATCCCTTATCGACGTTCTCCCTCAACCGTCATTCCCATTTGATTACTGGGCATCCAAATTAGACACCTGGCCAGAATTGGCAGAATATGCATTGCAGGAGCTTGCTTGCCCGGCAGCTAGTGTCCTATCAGAAAGAGTATTCAGTGCTGCAGGTTCAATACTAACAGAAAAAAGGACTCGTCTGGCTACCCAAAATGTAGATGATCTAACCTTCATTAAAATGAACCACAACTGGATTTCAAAATCTTTTGCCCCACCCTGCCCGGCTGACACCTAGCTTTCCTATGAAAAGGTCTTGCCTGTGGACTATTCTGAATGACTTTTCCAATCTCGTAATTTTCTTCACCTGATTGTCCAGCATACGACATGTTTCCACCTCACGAAATGGCCAAACTCCCCACACGGGGCCGTGCTATCGCCACTTTGCGCTTGGACCCTTGAGAGTGCTGTTTGTCTGAAGAGGTGGGTGTGGCCGCTTTTGGTCGACGGCACTGCCACTGGGTCCCTCATAGTACAATAAAGTGTCTCTGGCGGTGGTGGTGCGCACCCAACGTCAGACACACCGTTGTAATATGAGGGGCCCTGTGCCTGTACCGCCGGCCACAAGCCAGTTCCCCCCCCCAGCTCAAACAGTGCTCTACCACTAGCAAAATTATCTCTCACAGCTTCACCAATGTGTAGTCTAGGCGCTGACATCCTTCAATGCCTGGCACTGACAATACCATTGTTTTGACATTTTTGTTATGTTAGGCCTTCGAAGCCTGTCTGCGGTCCCTTCTTTCTACAACTACTACACTGACCAGGCCACTGCTGGCCGTGTTACCCTGGAACCAATTTAAAGTGCCTACAGCCAGCCCAATTTTGTTATGTTAGGCCTTGGAAGCCTGTCTGCGGTCACTCCTTCCACTAGACTTCCACTGACCAGACCACTGCTGCCCATGTACCCCTGGAACCAATTTAAAAGTGCCTACAGCCAGCCCAAGTTTGTTATGTTAGGCCTTCGAAGCCTGTCTGCGGTCACTCCTTCCACTAGACTTCCACTGACCAGACCACTGCTGCCCGTGTACCCCTGGAACCAATTTAAAAGTGCCTACAGCCAGCCCAAGTTTGTTATGTTAGGCCTTGGAAGCCTGTCTGCGGTCACTCCTTCCACTAGACTTCCACTGACCATACCACTGCTGCCCGTGTACCCCTGGAACCAATTTAAAAGTGCCTACAGCCAGCCCAAGTTTGTTATGTTAGGCCTTGGAAGCCTGTCTGCGGTCACTCCTTCCACTAGACTTCCACTGACCATACACTGCTGCCCATGTACCCCTGGAACCAATTTAAAAGTGCCTACAGCCAGCCCAAGTTTGTTATGTTAGGCCTTCGAAGCCTGTCTGCGGTCACTCCTTCCACTAGACTTCCACTGACCAGACCACTGCTGCCCGTGTACCCCTGGAACCAATTTAAAATTGCCTACAGCCATGTTTTATTATTTTAGGCCTTCGATGCCTGTCTGCGGTCACTCCTTCCACTAGGCCTCCATTGACCACACCACTGCTGCCCGTGTACCCCTGGAACCAATTTAAAATTGCCTACAGCCAGCCCAATTTTTTTATTTTAGGCCTTCGATGCCTGTCTGCGGTCCATTCTTTCAACTACTACTACACTGACCAGGGCACTGCTGCCCAAGTACCCCTGGAACCAATTTAAAATTGACTACAGCCATGTGTTAATATTTTAGGCCTTCGATGCCTGTCTGTGGTCACTCCTTCCACTAGGCCTCCACTGACCACACCACTGCTGCCCGTGTACCCCTGGAACCAATTTAAAATTGCCTACAGCCATGTGTGATTATTTTAGGCCTTCGATGCCTGTCTGCGGTCACTCCTTACACTAGGCCTCCACTGACCACACCACTGCTGCCCGTGTAACCCTGGAACCAATTTAAAATTGCCTACAGCCATGTGTTATTATTTTAGGCCTTCGATGCCTGTCTGCGGTCACTCCTTCGACTAGGCCTCCACTGACCACACCACTGCTGCCCGTGTACCCCTGGAACCAATTTAAAATTGCCTACAGCCAGCCCAATTTTTTTATTTTAGGCCTTCGATGCCTGTCTGCGGTCCATTCTTTCAACTACTACTACACTGACCAGGGCACTGCTGCCCAAGTACCCCTGGAACCAATTTAAAATTGACTACAGCCATGTGTTAATATTTTAGGCCTTCGATGCCTGTCTGTGGTCACTCTTTCCACTAGGCCTCCACTGACCACACCACTGCTGCCCGTGTACCCCTGGAACCAATTTAAAATTGCCTACAGCCATGTGTGATTATTTTAGGCCTTCGATGCCTGTCTGCGGTCACTCCTTCCACTAGGCCTCCACTGACCACACCACTGCTGCCCGTGTAACCCTGGAACCAATTTAAAATTGCCTACAGCCATGTGTTATTATTTTAGGCCTTCGATGCCTGTCTGCGGTCACTCCTTCCACTAGGCCTCCACTGACCACACCACTGCTGCCCGTGTACCCCTGGAACCAATTTAAAATTGCCTACAGCCAGCCCAATTTTTTTATTTTAGGCCTTCGATGCCTGTCTGCGGTCCATTCTTTCAACTACTATTACACTGACCAGGGCACTGCTGCCCGTGTACCCCTGGAACCAATTTAAAATTGCCTACAGCCATGTGTTATTATTTTAGGCCTTCGATGCCTGTCTGCGGTCACTCCTTCCACTAGGCCTCCACTGACCACACCACTGCTGCCCGTGTACCCCTGGAACCAATTTAAAATTGCCTACAGCCATGTGTTATTATTTTAGGCCTTCGATGCCTGTCTGCGGTCACTCCTTCCACTAGGCCTCCACTGACCACACCACTGCTGCCCGTGTACCCCTGGAACCAATTTAAAATTGCCTACAGCCATGTGTGATTATTTTAGGCCTTCGATGCCTGTCTGCGGTCACTCCTTCCACTAGGCCTCCACTGACCACACCACTGCTGCCCGTGTACCCCTGGAACCAATTTAAAATTGCCTACAGCCAGCCCAATTTTTTTATTTTAGGCCTTCGATGCCTGTCTGCGGTCCATTCTTTCAACTACTACTACACTGACCAGGGCACTGCTGCCCAAGTACCCCTGGAACCAATTTAAAATTGACTACAGCCATGTGTTAATATTTTAGGCCTTCGATGCCTGTCTGCGGTCACTCCTTCCACTAGGCCTCCACTGACCACACCACTGCTGCCCGTGTACCCCTGGAACCAATTTAAAATTGCCTACAGCCAGCCCAATTTTTTTATTTTAGGCCTTCGATGCCTGTCTGCGGTCCATTCTTTCAACTACTACTACACTGACCAGGGCACTGCTGCCCGTGTACCCCTGGAACCAATTTAAAATTGCCTACAGCCATGTGTTATTATTTTAGGCCTTCGATGCCTGTCTGTGGTCCCTCCTTCCACTAGGCCTCCACTGACCTGTCTACTGCGGCCCGTGTACCCCTTGAACCAACCTAATAAAATATTTAAAAAATTAATTTGATTATAAAAAATAAGATCGTGTTGAGATCTCAAATGCAGACATTTTAACAATCAAAACAAACACACAACAAATATCTGGAACTGTACTACAAAGGTCCAACAGCTACAATTTCTTTCTCCTGCAAGAAGTTAACTGAAAGTTTTTTGGAGTTGTTAACACAGATATGGCATCCACCGAGTGTTGTCCTGTCGCGTCTCCTTTAAATTATTTCCAATAAGATGTTAAACTATTAATTTAATAAAATCAATAATTAAAAAAATAATTGAGTAAGTCAAAAGCACATTGCAAATAAACATTAATTACAAATCAAGAAGCATGGCGCGTCCGAGGGTGAGTAGATACCGAATAAGAATATAATCACCCTCGGACGCGCAATGCTTATTTACAACAGCCTTCCTTCCTAAGAATCAGCCCTTCCGTGGTGTAGAGAGAGGTTGTGTTACACTCCAAGGTGTTCCCCAGGTTGCCTTTCCTGAGCTTCGATCTTCCGGCTCTCGTTTAGTAGCTGTTGGAAACTACGCTGCATTAGGCCTACTAATTGTGTATGGGGTGTAGAGACAGGTTGTGTTACACTCCAAGGTTTTCACCAGGTTGCCTTTCCTGAGCTTCGATCTTCATGCTCTCGTTTAGTAGGTGTCGGAAAGTAGGCTGCATTAGGCCTACAAATTGGGTATGGGGTGGAGAGAGATGGTGTGTTACACTCCAAGGTGTTCCCCAGGTTTCCTTGCCATTGCTTCGGTCTTCC
Organism: Ranitomeya imitator; assembly: GCF_032444005.1. Lineage (NCBI taxonomy): Eukaryota > Metazoa > Chordata > Amphibia > Anura > Dendrobatidae > Ranitomeya > Ranitomeya imitator. Next base: position 223,281,761 of record NC_091283.1, read on the forward strand.
GACTCTCGTTTAGTAGTTGTAGAAAAGTACACAGCATTAGGCCTACAAAATGGGTATGGGGTGGAGAGAGATGGTGTGTTACACTCCAAGGTGTTCCCCAGGTTGCCTTTCCTGAGCTTCGATCTTCATGCTCTCGTTTAGTAGGTGTCGGAAAGTAGGCTGCATTAGGCCTAAAAAATGGGGAATAGGGTGGAGAGAGATGGTGTGTTACACTCCAAGGTGTTCCCCAGGTTTCCTTGCCATTGCTTCGGTCTTCCGACTCTCGTTTAGTAGTTGTAGAAAAGTACACAGCATTAGGCCTACAAAATGGGTATGGGGTGGAGAGAGATGGTGTGTTACACTCCAAGGTGTTCCCCAGGTTGCCTTTCCTGAGCTTCTATCTTCAGGCTCTCATTAAATTGTGGTTAAATGGAACAACTGCATTTGGCGTACTAGTTGGTTTGGGGCCTACTATCGGTGTCTGCCACTCCTTGCTGTTCTCCTGGTTTCCTGTCCTGAAATTCCATTTTCAGCCTCTCGTTAAGTAGTTGTTAATGTTAGACTGCATTTGGCCTACTAGTTGGGTTGGGGCCTACTATCGGTGTCTGCCACTCCTTGCTGTTCTCCTCCACTGAACAAAGCTGTGCCGCCTGTTTACTACGGTTGCCAATTTTGAACTGCATTTCGACTACTTACTGATTTGGCCCTACTCTCTGTGTCAGCCTCTCATTCCAGTTGTCCTCCACTGCAATGCCCCCTGGTTATTCCTGTGTTACCAATTTTGAACTGCATTTAGCCCACTTTCTTCTTTGGGCCTATATCTGTGTTTCCACTTCATCGTGCCCATTGCCCAGCCAGTGATAGATGAGTCTGCTGGTACATTGACCCATAACGCAACATTCCCCGTGCACGCTACACAACAACATTGTGACCCTGCTGAAAGTCAGGTTGCTCTTCCCGCATACCATACCACCTTACACGGGGACAAAGAGGAAGGTGCAGATGAAAGTGCAGGTTCCTTCATCAGGTGGGGGGAGGAATACTAGTTGGCGACGTCACTGGCACAGGGCCTCTCATAGTACGCAAAAGTGTTGCTGCCGGTGGGAGGCGCCCCCGCCGTGCAAACACACCGCTGTACTTTGAGGGGCCCTGTGCCAGTGCCAATGCCAACGAGTGGGCCCCCCCTGCTTGCTCAGGATCACAGCACTTGCAAAGTTGAAATACTTACCTCTCCCTGCTCCACTGCCGTGACGTGGTCCAGATTTACTGGGCCCACTAATTACTTGAACCAGCCCTACCCCCCACAACTTTAGCCAAATGACCCCCAATTTCAAATGCCTTCCAATTATTTTAAGGTAAATTACGCTTGACAAGCTTCATTAAGAAGAATGGATGGTTTTGACATTAAAATGGGCACTCTAGGTGTTTTCCTGGCCCCCACTCACTGCCGACTATGCTGCCCCATTGACTTGCATTGGGTTTCGTGTTTCGGTCGATCCCGACTTTACGTCATAATCGGCCGATTTCACTCGACCCGACTTTGGACATAGTCGGGTTTCGCAAAACCCGGCTCGACTCTAAAAAGGTCAAGGTCGCTCAACTCTACTAGTAAGTGAGGCACTGGGAGTTTATTTACTTCCAGAATTACAACTTTCATAGTTTTAGGGGTTGAAATGTGGGTTGAAGACTCCAGAGAGAAATCCGAAGAAGCGTCGGAGCCAAACAGGAGTTTTGCATTTCTAAAGGCGAATCTGGATCCAGTACAGTTGGCCATCTGCTTATTGCAGTTTTTTAGAAGAGAAAAGTCTGAGAAAGTAATAGGCAACTGTAAGTTTTCTACGGAATAAGTTTTACATACGGTATATTTTATACCGATCTCAACTCATTGAATATATTATCAATAGTCATAATGGTAAGAATATTTATCATAAACGCCAATGATGAAAAGAATAAAACAGGAGAGCTGCTTACCGATGTGAATGTGTAATACTTGGTCAATATTGGGGGAATTACAGAAATATCAATAGTTTTCTTTGTATTGTTCATCTATTCAGTCACATTTGAGGGGGGACATCCAACTAAAGTACATATACAGAATCTGAGGAGATCAGACCTACTATGACCACCACCCATCTTACAGCAAATTCAAAAAGTTAAGGCACCTGAGAAACCGAGCCATGCGGCTTTTCCCCATTGATGTCTGTGGAACATATGGAAAAAGAATGCAAAGCCCTTACTCAGACTTCAGGAAGGCCAGAGAGAAGACCAGAAGAAGGTTGTATCTTTATAGGAATGATATGGCCACAGGCTCAATGCGCCGTTACGCCTCCTCAGTTCACATTTTGGGAACTTCCCTCATGTCTGATGGACAGTGCTCGCTTGCTCAGAGCAAGCAGTGTAGAAACTTAGTCTGCAGTTCTGCAGAGTGCACTGATATTGCCTAAGCCTGGCCACGTGTGTACACCATGTAGGAAGGCACATTCTCCTCCCTTGTTCGTCTCTAAAGCCATTGCTACACTAATACACCCAGAATTGGCGGCTTCAGAGAGAGGAGCTGTGGGGGAGGACACCCAAACCCACACTGTGTGCTCACAGCCGGGCTCAGGCAGTGTCAGTGCACACACACAGACTCAAGTGATGAGTTCATGCCACACTCACCATGGACAATCAAGAGCAGTCAGCAGTAGGGTAAGTCTTTAAACTGCAAATTGAGGGGGTATAATGTTGCATAGTTTGGTCGCAGAAGAAACTTGTGAAAGTAGATTATATGGGGTAATTCAACTTTCATCTTCACAGATCATGAGGTACATGCATCAGCTTCTTAATACAGCAAAACAGGAAGTCTGAAGGACCTTTTACCAGAGAGAAAGTGAAACCAAAGTACAATAAGTATATGTATTACATTCAACTAAGCATATAACAGTAACAACATCGCCATCTACTGTCAGAAAAGTGTAAACTCATCCTGTACAAAAATACATATGTATCTGTTGCATGTCTGCCAACATATAATGGTGCACTTAGCCCTGGCTATGGTAAAGGCAAGGAACCACTCACTGCTCATTTGGTATTGGCCATATTATTGTTACCGACATGACTGTGTATGAAACCTATTCTTATTGGGTGAAAAGGCACCTTTTGGTTAGTGTCACCCCTACATGAACAGGTTTTGCTTTTCGTCAGGTTACAGGGAATTGTTGCTGTTGTTGTTGGAGAGGATAGGAAGCGTTCAGCAATGATATTTCTCAGATTAGGGTTCCGTATAATATACAGGGCCAGGCCTGAACATATTTTTTAATGGCAATCTTTCTGTAAACCAAGCGTTCACAAATCCTAAAGTTGTTGGAATTGGAGAGTTTCTGTAGAATAATTTGCATATATTGTAATTGTTCTCCTGAAGATAAGAATTTATTCAGATGTCACGCTGGACGTATGCAGCGTTTCCACTGGAGAATTATGAAGGCGCTTTCTTAAGAACGCTCGTCTCACAATGATCTTAAAGTGTAAACAGGTTACCAATTGCCCAAAAGATCATTTCACCCGAAGTACGGGCATTTTGCGGATTCATCTGGTGAAATGATCTTTTGATTTTTCCCAAATGATCATGGTTCTCGATGGTGCATCATCTTCTGTATACATTGGAGAACAATGACATCCTCTGCACATTAAGCGATCTAATGCAGATTCATCGGGGTGCATGACTTCCCGAAGACGGCCATTAACAACGAATCTGTAAATGTCTCCCGGTGGCTGGTCGTTTAGTGCCACTGGTTATTCTGTGTAAACGGACTCTTAGGCCATTATTTTGGACAAAGACGTGTGTGGTAGTTAGCAGCACTCTCCCACTAGGAGAATGCGATATCCAAAAATTAAGGAATCCAACTTGGCAAAAATACACCAGTCTAAAAAATATAGGCAGCATCCAAATGGGTTGTAAGAGAAAACAAACATAATCTATTCCTCCTAATATACTGTATCAATGATAGGTTTCGACCTGTTGTTGGTCTCTTTAAAGCATTTAGAAGAAGACTTAAAATGAATTTCAATAGGGAAACATACACATACCCACCTATCATAATGAAAAGGGCCACCCACCTAATTAGCCGATCATAAAAGTTTTAAATCCAAGCCTCTACATAATTACAGAGGTGTGAAATTCCAAATATTAGTAGTTCCTATCATTAATACAATAACTAATCAATAGAACATAATCATAACTAACATCGTTTGCTGGGTGATCACAGCCATGTTTGTCTATTCTGCCAACAACAGCCATGGAATCCCCCCTTACCAAGGTCCCACTGTCAGCCGATTGGAGAGATTCCTTCACCGTGCGGCAAGAGTCAAAGAAGTACAAGGCATCCACGCAACCAAGTAACCACAATCATGTAACGCAAAGAAGACCATCGCCAGCCAGCAAATAATTGCTAGATAGAAAAAAAATCATTTGGGCAATGTCTATCTTTATCCATTTCGTCTTCGTGAGAGTGATATCTTACCGGTTGTTGAGTCCATTTTGGTTAATCTTTGTCCTGACGTGGGTACCACAATGTCATCTCTATCTCAGATTTCATTAGCTTTTTTAAGCAAAGAAATGAACATTATAAATATTTGATTTTCAGTTTTATTTGTCCCAAATATCAATTTTGGATAGACTGCACAAATTCCATGTAGAGGAAAAAAAAAACCTTTTGTAAAAAGTTATCTGATATCAGAAGCGTTTCAGGTGGCCACTGATAACATTTGGGTCACTTTATGCTATATACCAGTTGTAAGCTCATGAGAAACAAAAATGATCTCTTAGAATGATCTCATGTTCTTACCAATATTTGCTTTTTGAACCTTTTTCTGTTGCGGTCAATTTAAATTATGTGTGAAAAGTGTCGACACCAGATTTTAACAGCTCAGAAATATTGGTGATCACTTAGGTTTCCTAGCAGAAGTTCTTGGTGTTGCCGCATCGGTGGATGAGTATGGATGAGTTTTTCACTTACGGGAATCCACCTCCCCATTATTCAGCAGACCAGAAAGGGCTTAAGTCTGTGACTTATTGCCTTACAGCCTTGACTTCTTAGAAACAAAGGATGTCTTTTTTCTAAGCAACCTTCTTCTGGTCCACTGGTGATCATTTCAGGGGCCATTCAATCTCTGCAGTTGTTTCTACTAATTCAACTGTGATATAAAAGTCTCCACACGTTCTCCTCTAAGGGTGTGTGCACTTGGCATCGTTATCAGGTGGATTCCGTCTGGAACATTCCAGAAAAGATGCTAAAAAGAAAGTATGATACATATGCACGGCGATGTAAAAATGATTTGCTTTTCTCATATAATCAGTGTTTTGAGCCGTCTTCTACTCTGCAGAGATGTTCTAAAACGCGCAACTGTATAGCTGCAGCAGCGGTTTATTACCATCTCTGCCTTCTCTCTGTATACACAGCAATGATCTAACACTGTATTTGCAGTAAAAGGAATCAAGGAGACGCTTCCTCCTCTGGACAGAGCTGTCATTTGATCACGGTGTATAAAGGGGGAGCAGGATTGCTGGGTCACAGGAGACCCCAACAGCTCTGCTGTGCAGACAGGAGGCAGCATTTCCCCTGTAACTGGGGCTAATATACCATCCCCAGTCACAAGTGAAATAAGATGAAAATAAAAAGATGTAAAATTTGAAATACCCCACAAAGGTCTTTTATGACCTTATGGAGGGGCACAATGTATAAAAGAAATGAAAAATGAATAAATAAATAAATGCAAATAGCAGATTGAAAATAAAAATGTTAATGCCTATCCAAATTTCTGTTACTAGCCCCTCTCAGATAGAAAAAAAAGGGTCCAGTATGTAAAATTTATTGTTACAGAATGAGGAATACATTGTTAAATGTATTTTAGGGGTCCTTTGTGGTCATTAAAGATAGACACTTATTTTATTTCCCCACCGATATCGCTTGTTATAAGCTAAAAAGATTTAAAGAAATTATCTCTGTGAAAATGAAAAAAAGGAGAAAATTCAGCCCGATATATTATGAAAAAAAAGATCAAAAGTTACCGGAATATCCAAATGAAAAAAGGTTTGCGGCTCTTTAACCCCTTTCTGACATATGACGTACTTTACCGTCGAGGTGGGGTGGGCCCGTATGCCCACCGACGGGATAGTACGTAATAGCGATCGGCCGCGCTCACGGGGGGAGCGAGGCCGATCGCGGCCGGGTGTCAGCTGCCTATCGCAGCTGACATCCGGCACTATGTGCCAGGAGCGGTCACGGACCGCCCCCGGCACATTAACCCCCGGCACAACGCAATCATACATGATCGCGATGTGCCGGCGGTACAGGGAAGCATCGCGCAGGGAGGGGGCTCCCTGCGGGCTTCCCTGAGACCCCCGCAGCAACGCGATGTGATTTGCGTTGCTGTGAGGGTCTGCCTACCTCCCTCCCTGCAGCAAGGCCCGGATCCAAGATGGCCGCGGCATCCGGGTCCTGCAGGGAGGGAGGTGGCTTCACAGAGCCTGCTTAGAGCAGGCACTGTGAAGCCTGCAGTCCTGTAAGTGACATCGGTGATCTGATAGAGTGCTGTGCAAACTGTGAGATCATCGATCTGTGATGTCCCCCCCTGGGACAAAGTAAAAAAGTTTAAAAAAAATTTCCAAATGTGTAAAAAAAAAATATTCCTAAATAATGAAAAAAAAAAAATTATTATTCCCATAAATACATTTCTTTATCTAAATAAAAAAAAAACAATAAAAGTACACATATTTAGTATTGCTGCGTCCGTAACGGCCCGACCTATAAAACTGGCCCACTAGTTAACCCCTTCAATAAACACCGTAAGAAAAAAAAAAAACGAGGCAAAAAACAACGCTTTATTATCATACCGCAGAACAAAAAGTGGAATAACACGCGATCAAAAAGACGGATATAAATAACCATGGTACCGCTGAAAACATAGTAACATAGTAACATAGTAACATAGTTAGTAAGGCCGAAAAAAGACATTTGTCCATCCAGTTCAGCCTATATTCCATCATAATAAATCCCCAGATCTACGTCCTTCTACAGAACCTAATTGTATGATACAATATTGTTCTGCTCCAGGAAGACATCCAGGCCTCTCTTGAACCCCTCGACTGAGTTCGCCATCACCACCTCCTCAGGCAAGCAATTCCAGATTCTCACTGCCCTAACAGTAAAGAATCCTCTTCTATGTTGGTGGAAAAACCTTCTCTCCTCCAGACGCAAAGAATGCCCCCTTGTGCCCGTCACCTTCCTTGGTATAAACAGATCCTCAGCGAGATATTTGTATTGTCCCCTTATATACTTATACATGGTTATTAGATCGCCCCTCAGTCGTCTTTTTTCTAGACTAAATAATCCTAATTTCGCTAATCTATCTGGGTATTGTAGTTCTCCCATCCCCTTTATTAATTTTGTTGCCCTCCTTTGTACTCTCTCTAGTTCCATTATATCCTTCCTGAGCACCGGTGACCAAAACTGGACACAGTACTCCATGTGCGGTCTAACTAGGGATTTGTACAGAGGCAGTATAATGCTCTCATCATGTGTATCCAGACCTCTTTTAATGCACCCCATGATCCTGTTTGCCTTGGCAGCTGCTGCCTGGCACTGGCTGCTCCAGGTAAGTTTATCATTAACTAGGATCCCCAAGTCCTTCTCCCTGTCAGATTTACCCAGTGGTTTCCCATTCAGTGTGTAATGGTGATATTGATTCCTTCTTCCCATGTGTATAACCTTACATTTATCATTGTTAAACCTCATCTGCCACCTTTCAGCCCAAGTTTCCAACTTATCCAGATCCATCTGTAGCAGAATACTATCTTCTCTTGTATTAACTGCTTTACATAGTTTTGTATCATCTGCAAATATCGATATTTTACTGTGTAAACCTTCTACCAGATCATTAATGAATATGTTGAAGAGAACAGGTCCCAATACTGACCCCTGCGGTACCCCACTGGTCACAGCGACCCAGTTAGAGACTATACCATTTATAACCACCCTCTGCTTTCTATCACTAAGCCAGTTACTAACCCATTTACACACATTTTCCCCCAGACCAAGCATTCTCATTTTGTGTACCAACCTCTTGTGCGGCACGGTATCAAACGCTTTGGAAAAATCGAGATATACCACGTCCAATGACTCACCGTGGTCCAGCCTATAGCTTACCTCTTCATAAAAACTGATTAGATTGGTTTGACAGGAGCGATTTCTCATAAACCCATGCTGATATGGAGTTAAACAGTTATTCTCATTGAGATAATCCAGAATAACATCCCTCAGAAACTCTTCAAATATTTTACCAACAATAGAGGTTAGACTTACTGGCCTATAATTTCCAGGTTCACTTTTAGAGCCCTTTTTGAATATTGGCACCACATTTGCTATGCGCCAGTCTTGCGGAACAGACCCTGTCGCAATAGAGTCCCTAAAAATAAGAAATAATGGTTTATCTATTACATTACTTAGTTCTCTTAGTACTCGTGGGTGTATGCCATCCGGACCCGGAGATTTATCTATTTTAATCTTATTTAGCCGGTTTCGCACCTCTTCTTGGGTTAGATTGGTGACCCTTAATATAGGGTTTTCATTGTTTCTTGGGATTTCACCTAGCATTTCATTTTCCACCGTGAATACCGTGGAGAAGAAGGTGTTTAATATGTTAGCTTTTTCCTCGTCATCTACAACCATTCTTTCCTCACTATTTTTTAAGGGGCCTACATTTTCAGTTTTTATTCTTTTACTATTGATATAGTTGAAGAACAGTTTGGGATTAGTTTTACTCTCCTTAGCAATGTGCTTCTCTGTTTCCTTTTTGGCAGCTTTAATTAGTTTTTTAGATAAAGTATTTTTCTCCCTATAGTTTTTTAGAGCTTCAGTGGTGCCATCCTGCTTTAGTAGTGCAAATGCTTTCTTTTTACTGTTAATTGCCTGTCTTACTTCTTTGTTTAGCCACATTGGGTGGCTAAACAAAGTGTCCTGCAAAAAACTAGCTGCCATACAGCATCATCAGCAAAAAAATAAAAAAGTTATAGTCCTGAGAATAAAGCGATACAAAACTAATTATTTTTCCTATAAAATGGTTTTTATCGTATAAAATCGCCAAAACATAAAAAAAGATATAACTGAGGTATCGCTGTAATCGTACTGACCCGAAGAATAAAACTGCTTTATCAATTTTACCAAACGCGGAACGGTTTAAACGCCTCCCCCAAAAGAAATTCATGAATAGCTGGTTTTTGGTCATTCTGCCGCACAAAAATCGGAATAAAAAGCGATCAAAAAATGTCACGTGCCCGAAAATGTTACCAATAAAAACGGCAACTCGTCCCGCAAGAAACAAGACCTCACATGACTCTGTGGACCAAAATATGGAAAAATTATAGCTCTCAAAATGTGGTAACGCAAAAAAATTTTTTTGCAATAAAAAGCGTCTTTCAGTGTGTGACGGCTGCCAATCATAAAAATCCGCTAAAAAACCCGCTATAAAAGTAAATCAAACCCCCCTTCATCACCCCCTTAGTTAGGGAAAAATTAAAAAATTAAAAAAAATGTATTTATTTCCATTTTCCCATTAGGGTTAGGGTTAGGGTTAGGGCTAGGGTTAGGGCTAGGGCTAGGGCTAGGGTTAGGGTTAGGGTTGGGGCTAGGGTTAAGGCTACAGTTAGGGTTGGGGCTAAAGTTAGGGTTAGGGCTAGGGTTAGGGCTAGGGTTAGGGCTAGGGTTAGGGCTAGGGTTAGGGCAAGGGCTAGGGTTAGGGTTAGGGTTGGGGCTAGGGTTAAGGCTACAGTTTGGGTTGGGGCTAAAGTTACGGTTAGGGTTTAGATTACATTTACAGTTGGGAATAGGGTTGGGATTAGGGTTAGGGGTGTGTCAGGGTTAGAGGCGTGGCTAGGGTTACCGTTGGGTTTAGGGTTAGGGGTGTGTTTGGATTAGGGTTTCAGTTATAATTGGGGGGGTTTCCACTGTTTAGGCACATCAGGGGCTCTCCAAACGCGACATGGCATCCGATCTCAATTCCAGCCAATTCTGCGTTAAAAAAGTAAAACAGTGCTTCTTCCCTTCCGAGCTCTCCCGTGTGCCCAAACAGGGGTTTACCCCAACATATGGGGTATCAGCGTACTCAGGACAAATAGGACAACAACTTTTGGGGTCCAATTTCTCCTGTTACCCTTGGGAAAATACAAAACTGGGGGCTAAAAAATAATTTTTGTGGGAAAAAAAAGATTTTTTATTTTCACGGCTCTGCGTTATAAACTGTAGTGAAACACTTGGGGGTTGAAAGTTCTCACAACACATCTAGATAAGTTCCCTGGGGGGTCTAGTTTCCAATATGGGGTCACTTGTGGGGGGTTTCTACTGTTTAGGTGCTGCCTTGGTGATGTACGCGTCATCATGGGGAGGCGGGTCTCAGCAGTGGCGGCCAAACGAGGTACACAGCAATGGCGGCAGCATTGTGTCTAGATGGTAATGTGGTTCAGTGTTATTCATCGCCATGGTAGCATGTCCTATGGGCGCATTCATGACATCATGCTCCCAGCATACCTTTGATTGGAACTATAACATTCAGCTGATGCATGCAGCAGTGATTGGTGGTTGCTCTGTATTTTAAGCTTGTCACTTCCCCTACCTTGTTACCCCTTGAGAAAGGCTCATCACGCCGAGACGCGCATTGGGGTGGGTACACGCTGTGGACCGGGGTATACTTTGTGCCTGTGCAGGTAAATATGATGGATTTGTTTGGTTAGCATTACCGCTGTATTATTTAGATGTATTTCCAAGTTGGATACTGCTTTCCTGCGATGGCCATTTCTAGCTATCCTCATTTAGGACTTAGATATTGATTACTATTGTCTATATGGTCTACATGCCGGTACCCCTGGCCGTTTCATGGTGCACATTGTGACCTGAGTTTTTTCCTCCTTCCCTCTCTGGCCGTATTAAATACCGTGTTTTATTCATCTTATATATAATTGCCTAGAATACTACTTCCTGCAATTTGTGCCAACTTCCGTCCGGAGCTAATGTCCGGAGCTAATGTCCGGAGATAAGTGACGTCAACAGTGTCCAGTGTCTGATTGGTTGCCGCCTGCTGTGAGCGACCAATCAGAAACGTGCCGTACTGTGACACACTCCGCCCGCCATTTTGGTGTGATTTTTGAATTTTTACCTCACAGCAAGATTCTACTGCGTGGAGGCGGGTCCAGTGACGTTGCTCTTCAAGCTCCTGCCGAATTTCAAGTATATATGGATTCTAGACTCCCGATTCTTTAGAATCGGGCTGCCATCTAGTATTTAATAAAGGATTTATATGATTTTTCTATTTGGGTGTTTTTGATCGTGTGTTTTTCTATGGTCGTTTATCTTTAAGAAGCGATTTTCCCATAGACATGTCCGTAATGGCCCATATTTAATATCTAACATTGGATTATACATCATTCATTTTACAACTGTTATATGGGCATGCTTCTCATGAAGTTGTGTTTTTCTTATTAAGTATTTTGTGTGACATATCTCTGTGATTTAATTGCATAAAAATTCAAAGTTGGAAAATTGCGAAATTTTCATAATTTTCGCCAAATTTCCATTTTTTTCACAAATAAACGCAGGTAATATCAAAGAATTTTTACCACTATCATGAAGTACAATATGTCACGAGAAAACATTGTCAGAATCACTGGGATCCGTTGAAGCGTTCCAGAGTTATAACCTCATAAAGGGACAGTGGTCAGAATTGTAAAAATTGACCCGGTCATTAACGTGCAAACCACCCTTGGGGGTAAAGGGGTTAAACCTAATGTACAAAAAAATCTGAAAAATGTGAAAAGACATAAAAAGCGACATGATAAAACAGCGCTGATAGGCGCCATGTGCACGTGTCCTTAGAGTAATCTGTCTCAGTAAGTGTCGGATGTGGTGTGCATAGACATTTGCCAGTCGTCAGGTTACTGCGGCCAATAGATGTGGATTTCATTGTATGTTTGTAATCACATATAATTTAAGGGATCTCTCCCCCGCTGGTGCCATAAATAAGTATAATATAAGGGATCTCTTGCCCGCTGGTGCCATATATAAGTATAATATGAGGGATCTTTCGCCCGCTGGTGCCATAAATAGGTATAATATGAGGGAACTCTCGACCGCTGGTGCCATATATAAGTATAATATGAGTGATCTCTTGCCCGCTGGTGCCATAAATAGGTATAATATGAGGGATCTCTCACCCGCTGGTGCCATATATAAGTATAATATGAGTGATCTCTCCCCCGCTGGTGCCATGAATAAGTATAATATGAGGGAACTCTCGACCGCTGGTGCCATATATAAGTATAATATGAGTGATCTCTTGCCCGCTGGTGCCATAAATAGGTATAATATGAGGGATCTCTCGGCCGCTGGTGCCATAAATAAGTATAATATGAGGGATCTCTCAACCACTGGTGCCATATATAAGTATAATATAAGGGATCTCTCGTCCGCTAGTGCCATATATAAGTATAATATGAGTGATCTCTTGCCCTCTGGTGCCATAAATAGGTATAATATGAGGGATCTCTCGGCCGCTGGTGCCATAAATAAGTATAATATGAGGGATCTCTCAACCACTGGTGCCATATATAAGTATAATATAAGGGATCTCTCGTCCGCTAGTGCCATATATAAGTATAATATGAGGGATCTCTTGCCCGCTGGTGCCATATATAAGTATAATATAAGGGATCTCTTGCCCGCTGGTGCCATAAATAGGTATAATATGAGGGATCTCTCGGCCGCTGGTGTCATATATAAGTATGATATGAAGGATCTCTCGCCTGCTGGTGCCATATATAAGTATAATATGAGGGATCTCTCACTCGCTGGTGCCATATATAATTATGATATGAAGGATCTCTCGCCCGCTGGTGTCACATATAAGTATGATATGAAGGATCTCTCGCCCGCTGGTGCCATATATAAGTATAATATAAGGGATCTCTCAACCACTGGTGCCATATATAAGTATAATATAAGGGATCTCTCGTCCGCTAGTGCCATATATAAGTATAATATGAGTGATCTCTTGCCCTCTGGTGCCATAAATAGGTATAATATGAGGGATCTCTCGGCCGCTGGTGCCATAAATAAGTATAATATGAGGGATCTCTCAACCACTGGTGCCATATATAAGTATAATATAAGGGATCTCTCGTCCGCTAGTGCCATATATAAGTATAATATGAGGGATCTCTTGCCCGCTGGTGCCATATATAAGTATAATATAAGGGATCTCTTGCCCGCTGGTGCCATAAATAGGTATAATATGAGGGATCTCTCGGCCGCTGGTGTCATATATAAGTATGATATGAAGGATCTCTCGCCTGCTGGTGCCATATATAAGTATAATATGAGGGATCTCTCACCCGCTGGTGCCATATATAATTATGATATGAAGGATCTCTCGCCCGCTGGTGTCACATATAAGTATGATATGAAGGATCTCTCGCCCGCTGGTGCCATATATAAGTATAATATAAGGGATCTCTCGTCCGCTGGTGCCATAAATAGGTATAATATGAGGGATCTCTCGGCCGCTGGTGCCATAAATAAGTATAATATGAGGGATCTCTCAACCACTGGTGCCATATATAAGTATAATATAAGGGATCTCTCGTCCGCTAGTGCCATATATAAGTATAATATGAGTGATCTCTTGCCCGCTGGTGCCATAAATAGGTATAATATGAGGGATCTCTCGGCCGCTGGTGCCATAAATAAGTATAATATGAGGGATCTCTCAACCACTGGTGCCACATATAAGTATAATATGAGGGATCTCTTGCCCGCTGGTGCCACATATAAGTATAATATAAGGGATCTCTTGCCCGCTGGTGCCATAAATAGGTATAATATGAGGGATCTCTCGGCCGCTGGTGTCATATATAAGTATGATATGAAGGATCTCTCGCCTGCTGGTGCCATATATAAGTATAATATGAGGGATCTCTCACCCGCTGGTGCCATATATAATTATGATATGAAGGATCTCTCGCCCGCTGGTGTCATATATAAGTATGATATGAAGGATCTCTCGCCCGCTGGTGTCATATATAAGTATGATATGAAGGATCTCTCGCCCGCTGGTGCCAAATATAAGTATAATATAAGGGATCTCTTGCCCGCTGGTGCCATAAATAGGTATAATATGAGGGATCTCTCGGCCGCTGGTGTCATATATAAGTATGATATGAAGGATCTCTCGCCTGCTGGTGCCATATATAAGTATAATATGAGGGATCTCTCACCCGCTGGTGCCATATATAAGTATGATATGAAGGATCTCTCGCCTGCTGATGCCATATATAAGTATAATATGAGGGATCTCTCGCCCGCTGGTGCCATATATAATTATGATATGAAGGATCTCTCGCCCGCTGGTGCCATATATAAGTATGATATGAAGGATCTCTCGCCCGCTGGTGCCATATATAAGTATAATATAAGGGATCGCTCACCCGCTGGTGCCATATATAAGTATAATATAAGGGATCTCTCGCCCACTGGTGCCATATATAAGTATGATATGAAGGATCTCTCTCCCGCTGGTGCCATATATAAGTATGATATGAAGGATCTCTCGCCCGCTGGTGCCATATATAAGTATAATATAAGGGATCGCTCACCCGCTGGTGCCATATATAAGTATAATATAAGGGATCTCTCGCCCACTGGTGCCATATATAATTATGATATGAAGGATCTCTCTCCCGCTGGTGCCATATATAAGTATAATATAAGGGATCTCTCGCCCGCTGGTGCCTTATATAAGTATAATATGAGGGATCTCTCACCCGCTGGAGCCATATATAAGTATAATATAAGGGATCTCTCGCCCGCTGGAGCCATATATAAGCATGATATGAAGAATCTCTCGCCCGCTGGTGCCATACATGTCTAAGGGGACATTAATCTTATTCCGGAGAACACTCTTCCCCACTAATCAGACCTTGTCACAATGGCTCCACATCTTGCATTCATTGCTGCCTTTTCACTGTCACTAATGAAACCCCTCTTGTAGACAGAATGGACTCTTTAAATCTGTCAGTGCCGTCAGCTCGGCGGGCTTCATTAGACAGCGCCCAGAAGTACTGGCTGGTAAAATATCCCACTACAAGGAAGAGTAATCACATCTCTTAGAAATCCCAGGCGCTTATTGTAATGCACGTAATATCAGAACATAAATCTTAATTAGAAGTGATTGTGACTTGCATGAGCGCCGTATCAGGCGAGGAGTTAGCCAGGAAAATATTAATACAGCGCGGTTATTCAAACATGTCTTCTTTAATACCCTGGAAATAAAGAACACAGATT
Organism: Ranitomeya imitator; assembly: GCF_032444005.1. Taxonomy (NCBI): domain Eukaryota; kingdom Metazoa; phylum Chordata; class Amphibia; order Anura; family Dendrobatidae; genus Ranitomeya; species Ranitomeya imitator. Next base: position 223,297,102 of record NC_091283.1, read on the forward strand.
GCATATAAATAGGAAAATAGCAGCGGAAGATACTGTGTGGCAATAAAATAAAACAGGTGACATTGGTACGAGAATTATGAGGAACCTACGGGCCACGTATAAAGAAGAGCGACGGTAATGGGAATATGCCACGTGAGATTAATAGAGCAATAATAAGAACGAGCGGCGCTCACTCCTTACACAATAAGAACAGATTCTAGAAACTGTTTTTTCTTTCTACTGTCTACTATTCTGATCACATTTTAGTGGATGATGGGAGTGAACGTTTCATTGTGATTCTGCCAAGTGAAAACCACCATTGCTATTATAATAGGAGCAGTTCCCCCTAACCTGCCGCTCAGGGGCCACATGTGCCACTTTGGCTTGGTGCATATGGTTTCTGAAGACACCAGTGTCAGGCACCGGAAAAGGTCAGAGAGGCCCGGCGCCTGCGCACTGCAGTTCTTTGCTCTGCCCTCAACAGGGCAGATATGTATGTGAAGGAGCGCAATTCCGGGGAGCCATGAAGCAAGCAGGAGGGCGGCGATCATAAGAAGATGGGAGGCACCGGACCTGGACCAGCGACACCCATCGGACTGGACCGCTCCCCCGGATGAGTATATTAAAAGTTATTTTTCTTCTCTTGCAGGTCAGTTCAGGGCCTTATGTACAGCATTATAGAATGCTGTAGATAAGCCCTGAAACATAGTGGCCTAGCTTATATCGGCCAAACCTGGTGACAGGTTCACTTTAATTCTCAGCATTTCTGGCTCTTCTTTTGATTATCCATGCTGGCACATCCTTATCATTGTGACATGATGCACACTTCATCAGGCCACCCATTGTAATCAAGGCAAGATATGTGGCCCCAGCATCTTCACCATCAGAAGTAATCCAAGAAACAGGGCGAGCTAGGGCGTCCCTAACGTTAGGGACAGAGAAGGATACCCTGGTCCTGGGACACCCGACAACAGAGTTGTGATATTAGCTCTGACCAACACAGTTTATTTTTAACAGTTATGGATCTTATCACTGCTCTGAAAGGGAAACTGCGGCAGCTCAGCCTGGAGGTGGCAGATTTTACAGCACCCTAACGCATCAAGTTTGGGGACCATGACTCCCATACAACCCTTAGTGAAGCCTAAGATCGCTTTGCTTGACAGGTACTCTGGGGGTGTGACAAGTTTGTTTTTTTCAAGGAGGCCTGTAAGCTAGATTTCAGGTTATGTCCTTGTTCCTCAGGAGCAACAGGTGGGGATAATAGTCTTAATCCTTCATATTGACCCCCCATCATGGGCATTCTCTCTCCCATCTGACTCCCAATCGCTCCAGATAGTGGAGGAATTTTTCTGGCACTGGGTCATATATACGGTGACCACAACTGCATCTCCCTGAATGAGTCCACACTATGTCAGCTTCAGCAGGTAGATTGGCCAGAGGAGGAGGATTGCTCCGAGTTTTTAAGGTGGTCCACGGACACTAATTGAAACGACCCTGCGTTCTTATGACAGTTCTGTGAAGGGCTATCAGTAAGAGTAAAGGATGCCTTAGCCCTGTTTGAGACTCCAGTTTCCCTTTGACATAGCCATGTCTCTGTCTATCCGGGTGGATTGCCGTCTTCACCAGAGACATAAAGGGACACCCCAATATGCGAGAGGTCCGGGTCCAAGGGAAACCGGGTCAGAGTCATCTGAGGAACCTTTGAAATTGGGAAGGGAAACTCGTTCTGGAAAGTAGTCTGTTGTTCGGAGCAAAGAGGAGTATGTTTTTATTGTGGAAGAAAGGGCCATTTCATGGGCATGTGTCCTTCCCTACCTCACTGTAAACATCCGCCAGAAAACTAAGGAGACCAGGTTGCAGGGAGGCTAGCAACCCAGGTGTTCATATCTCATCCTTGAGTAGTACCCCATTTTCTACCTGCTGAAATATATCTGGGCAAAAATAAGGTGATTTTTTCTGCGTTTCTGGACAGAGGGGTGGGGTTTAACTTGATCGACACTAGGTTCGCACAGATCCAGGGCCTGAAACCACATACGCTGTCCAGACCCAAACCCATAATAGCCATCGACTCCACACCCTTGAGACAGGGGTATTTAACTCAGTCGTCCAAGGGTTACATCTGCAGGTAGGGACCATAAACACAGAAGGTATTGACTGCTAGAAAGTTTGCCCTCTCCTGTGGTTCTTGGACTTCCTTGGCTCACACTGCACAACCCTGTGGGAGATTGGCAGACTCGGGAGGTGGTAAAGTGGAGTGAGTATTGTGAAGGACTCTTCTTGAGCACCCAACTTGGTGGTTAAGGCAGTCTGTGCCGAAATACCCATCTGACTTAGGTGATGTGTTCTCGGAGCAGTGGTGCAAATAGTTTCTCCCCATTGTCCTTATGACTGCACTTGTCCCTGGGGCCAAGCTGCCAAAGAGCAGGCTATATAATATCTCTGGTCCAGAGAGGCAGACCATGAAGGACTATATCGCGGAAAGTTTGGCAAAGGGTCTTATCAGACTATCCCTATCTCCCATTGCTGTGGGGTTCTTCTTTGTAAAAAAGAAAGATGGGGGTTGCGCCCCTGCCTAGATTTCCACGAACTTAATCAGTTCACGGTCTGGGATCCATATCGGCTCCCTCTCATCCCGGACCACTTTAATCAGATTGTAGGAGCAGAATGGTTTTCTACACTGGATCTCAGGTGGGTGTATAATCTCATTCCTATTAAAGAGGGGTATGAGTGGAAAAGAGCTTTCAATACGCCTGAGGGATACTATGAGAACCTTGTGATGCCATTTGGGTTGACTAATACTCCTGTCGTCTTTCAGCTGTAATGTGCTGCTGCAGTGTAGTATAGTGCAACCTCCACCAGGGGGTGCTGGTTAAGGAAAAGAGGCTGTAAACACAGCGCAGCAACACTGAACAACAACACAGGTGTCACAGGTAATGAAAGAGAAGTCAGACAAGCCAAGGTCATACACAGAGAGATAAGAAGAAGAGGGGACGGGAAGAAAAACATTAGACTTGAACAAAGAAGATCCAGGAAAACATACTCAGATGGGAGGTAAGAACATTTCTAAAACAATCCACAGCGAGGAGATTGGAACAAAACAAAATCCTCTAAACTGCATGCTCGCAAACGCCAGAAGCCTGACAAACAAGATGGAAGAACTAGAAGCAGAAATATCTACAGGTAACTTTGACATAGTGGGAATAACCGAGACATGGTTAGATGAAAGCTATGACTGGGCAGTTAACTTACAGGGTTACAGTCTGTTTAGAAAGGATCGTAAAAATCGGAGAGGAGGAGGGGTTTGTCTCTATGTAAAGTCTTGTCTAAAGTCCACTTTAAGGGAGGATATTAGCGAAGGAAATGAGGATGTCGAGTCCATATGGGTCGAAATTCATGGAGGGAAAAATGGTAACAAAATTCTCATTGGGGTCTGTTACAAACCCCCAAATATAACAGAAACCATGGAAAGTCTACTTCTAAAGCAGATAGATGAAGCTGCAACCCATAATGAGGTCCTGGTTATGGGGGACTTTAACTACCCGGATATTAACTGGGAAACAGAAACCTGTGAAACCCATAAAGGCAACAGGTTTCTGCTAATAACCAAGAAAAATTATCTTTCACAATTGGTGCAGAATCCAACCAGAGGAGCAGCACTTTTAGACCTAATACTATCTAATAGACCTGACAGAATAACAAATCTGCAGGTGGTCGGGCATCTAGGAAATAGCGACCACAATATTGTACAGTTTCACCTGTCTTTCACTAGGGGGACTTGTCAGGGAGTCACAAAAACACTGAACTTTAGGAAGGCAAAGTTTGACCAGCTTAGAGATGCCCTTAATCTGGTAGACTGGGACAATATCCTCAGAAATAAGAATACAGATAATAAATGGGAAATGTTTAAGAACATCCTAAATAGGCAGTGTAAGCGGTTTATACCTTGTGGGAATAAAAGGACTAGAAATAGGAAAAACCCAATGTGGCTAAACAAAGAAGTAAGACAGGCAATTAACAGTAAAAAGAAAGCATTTGCACTACTAAAGCAGGATGGCACCATTGAAGCTCTAAAAAACTATAGGGAGAAAAATACTTTATCTAAAAAACTAATTAAAGCTGCCAAAAAGGAAACAGAGAAGCACATTGCTAAGGAGAGTAAAACTAATCCCAAACTGTTCTTCAACTATATCAATAGTAAAAGAATAAAAACTGAAAATGTAGGCCCCTTAAAAAATAGTGAGGAAAGAATGGTTGTAGATGACGAGGAAAAAGCTAACATATTAAACACCTTCTTCTCCACGGTATTCACGGTGGAAAATGAAATGCTAGGTGAAATCCCAAGAAACAATGAAAACCCTATATTAAGGGTCACCAATCTAACCCAAGAAGAGGTGCGAAACCGGCTAAATAAGATTAAAATAGATAAATCTCCGGGTCCGGATGGCATACACCCACGAGTACTAAGAGAACTAAGTAATGTAATAGATAAACCATTATTTCTTATTTTTAGGGACTCTATAGCGACAGGGTCTGTTCCGCAGGATTGGCGCATAGCAAATGTGGTGCCAATATTCAAAAAGGGCTCTAAAAGTGAACCTGGAAATTATAGGCCAGTAAGTCTAACCTCTATTGTTGGTAAAATATTTGAAGGGTTTCTGAGGGATGTTATTCTGGATTATCTCAATGAGAATAACTGTTTAACTCCATATCAGCATGGGTTTATGAGAAATCGCTCCTGTCAAACCAATCTAATCAGTTTTTATGAAGAGGTAAGTTATAGGCTGGACCACGGTGAGTCATTGGACGTGGTATATCTCGATTTTTCCAAAGCGTTTGATACCGTGCCGCACAAGAGGTTGGTACGCAAAATGAGAATGCTTGGTCTGGGGGAAATTGTGTGTAAATGGGTTAGTAACTGGCTTAGTGATAGAAAGCAGAGGGTGGTTATAAATGGTATAGTCTCTAACTGGGTCGCTGTGACCAGTGGGGTACCGCAGGGGTCAGTATTGGGACCTGTTCTCTTCAACATATTCATTAATGATCTGGTAGAAGGTTTACACAGTAAAATATTGATATTTGCAGATGATACAAAACTATGTAAAGCAGTTAATACAAGAGAAGATAGTATTCTGCTACAGATGGATCTGGATAAGTTGGAAACTTGGGCTGAAAGGTGGCAGATGAGGTTTAACAATGATAAATGTAAGGTTATACACATGGGAAGAAGGAATCAATATCACCATTACACACTGAATGGGAAACCACTGGGTAAATCTGACAGGGAGAAGGACTTGGGGATCCTAGTTAATGATAAACTTACCTGGAGCAGCCAGTGCCAGGCAGCAGCTGCCAAGGCAAACAGGATCATGGGGTGCATTAAAAGAGGTTTGGATACACATGATGAGAGCATTATACTGCCTCTGTACAAATCCCTAGTTAGACCGCACATGGAGTACTGTGTCCAGTTTTGGTCACCGGTGCTCAGGAAGGATATAATGGAACTAGAGAGAGTACAAAGGAGGGCAACAAAATTAATAAAGGGGATGGGAGAACTACAATACCCAGATAGATTAGTGAAATTAGGATTATTTAGTCTAGAAAAAAGACGACTGAGGGGCGATCTAATAACCATGTACAAGTATATAAGGGGACAATACAAATATCTCGCTGAGGATCTGTTTATACCAAGGAAGGTGACGGGCACAAGGGGGCATTCTTTGCGTCTGGAGGAGAGAAGGTTTTTCCACCAACATAGAAGAGGATTCTTTACTGTTAGGGCAGTGAGAATCTGGAATTGCTTGCCTGAGGAGGTGGTGATGGCGAACTCAGTCGAGGGGTTCAAGAGAGGCCTGGATGTCTTCCTGGAGCAGAATAATATTGTATCATACAATTAGGTTCTGTGGAAGGACGTAGATCTGGGGATTTGTTATGATGGAATATAGGCTGAACTGGATGGACAAATGTCTTTTTTCGGCCTTACTAACTATGTTACTATGTTACTATGTAAGCACAGTACACAGGGGGAGTCAGAGGAACAGTCGGGGTCAAGCAAGAAGTCAGAGCCTACCGGGAATGTGGTAACCAAAACGTGAGACGTAAGATGGAGTCGAGGTACAAGCCAGAGGTCAGAACAAGTCATAAACGGGTGCAGGCAGTCAGAGGCAAAAGGAACACTAGTAGAAGTATCCAGGTCAGGTGCTCAAACCGTGCAGCATGAACTATAGCTGACACTGGCCCACAGGCTGCCGAGGACTTAAATAGCTCAGCCAGCTTCAAAGTGAGGCAGTTGGGATTAACTCCCACATGACCAGTCCAGAGACAAGACAGCTGAACACAAACTCAGAACTGGATCATGACATCAGCACTTTGTAAATGACATCTTTAGTCACCTGGTAGGGAGATTTGTGGTAACCTATCTTGATGACATATTCATTTATTCACCTGATCTTGAGTCACATCAGATACTTGTCTGGCAGGTCTTACAGATACTCAGAGACAAAAAATTATTTGTCAAACCAGAGAAATGTATGTTCTCGATAGAGGAGATTCATTTTCTAGGATATGTTTTATCGTCAACTGGTTTTCACGTGAATCCGGTGAGTGTCCGGGCTGTACTGGATTGGGAACGTCCTGAGGATTTCAAGGTGTTACAAAGGTTTTTAGGTTTCGCCAACTACTACCGTAAGTTCATCAAAAACTTTTCAGTAGTGGCCAAACCTCTGACTGATATGACCAGGAAAAGGACAAACTTTTCTATTTGGTCCAGTCCAGCCAGGGAGGCATTTGATATCTCGAAGGAGTGTTTTGCATTTGCGACAATTCTCATACATCCTGATGTCACTCAGCCTTTAATTGTAGAAGTTGATGTGTCAGTAGTGGGTGTGGGGGCTGTATTGTCTCATGGTGCATCTCTTGTTAAATGGTGTCCATGTGCATATTTTCATTAAAAAAAACTGTCATCTAAAAAGAGAAATTATGACATTGGTAACAGGGAACTCTTGGCAATCACAGATCATAAGAATCTCGTATATATAAAGTTTGCAAAACATCTAACGCCTCAACATGTAAGATGGGCATTGTTCTTCACCAGATTTAATTTTTGTGTTACATATGCGCCTGGAAACAAGAACATTAAGGCGGATTCCTTATCTTGTTGTTTTCCTCGGGGTGGACATAATTGTGAACAAGTTCCTATACTACAAAAAGGGTTGGTTATTGTGTCTGTATGCTCCGATCTTGAGAAAGAGATTGTTGAGGCTCAGTGGGACACCTCTGCTGCCTGTCCATTAGGTAAAGTATTTATACCTGTGAATTTCTGTCTGAGAGTTCTTAGTGAACATCACGATTCGGTCTTGGCCAGACATCCTGGTAATAAAGTAACCGCCGATCTTCTTACTCTGTGGTTTTGGTGGTCAGGGGTACATCGGAATGTTTGCGAGTATGTAGCCAATTTCTACACTGCACTGTTATGTTTGAGGGATCTTCTGGGGAGGTATGTTGTTCTGCACTTTCATATTTATTTTGGTGCTACTGGGGAGGTATTTTGCGCTGCTCTATTGAATTTGCTGAATCTATTGATGTTTGTTGTGAATAGCTAATTTGAGAACTCATTTAGAGTTTAATGAAGAGACCTGTACATGCCCAGCCATCAACGTTCACCCCCCATTGACAGGATATTGTGAGTTCAGTTGGTGGACCCCTCATGTGTCAGTCACTTATGGGGTCTCCTGTGGGTTTGCTGTATATATCATCACTATATCACAGACACAGGAATCTGACTTTGTCTTAAAAACTCACTTTATTTATTGTCACTATTCTCCGATATGGGGGGACGGGGGCGATATTTTATGTGGGTGGGTGGCCTTTGTGAGCCTAGGATACTGTTTAATCCCAATCTTTCCCTATTTGTATGTAATTAAGTCAAAAGATACAGAAAGACATTAGCAAGTAAATGTGAACAGTGTCAAATACTTATCGTGAGAAATCCGTATATAAGAAATCCATATGTGGGTAAGTTGTTGGGCTATGGGTGAATATTTTAGGCTGCAGCCTTTCATCAGTTGTGTGGACTTTGCATGTTCCACCGGCTTATTCATATTATCCCCAGCGAGATGAACTGTGTGATGTAGAATAAAATGAATCAGAAATGAATGTCTTCTCTGTGGTATACTGTAATACCAGGCTGAGTAACGGACCTCCCCCGCTGCACCCCCGCTGCACCCTGCTCAGTATGCAGCGGCTCGGCCGGCTTCTGGAGCTGACGTTCTGTCAATCTCCGCACCGCCTGCCTGTGTACTTCAGGATTCAGGTGCGTGAAATTACATATGAATTCAGGAGCCTGAGACTATTTCAGTTGATATGGTGTTTAGTGAATCAACGACATAAAGTAGAGAATCGCTCATAGACTCATCTTTTAGGTCGTTTAGTCCTGCTTAAAATGCCAGTGCTGTAATCAATGCAGGATAATAACAGCAGCAATACTTGGAGGGGTTCACACACTATCCTCCTAATGCAGAGGTGTGCGTCTGCTTACTGATACATGCAGAGTCTGGCCTCAATTATTCCTTTTCCCCTTGATTTTTCATCTTCCCTTTCTTGACTGAAGACCAGCAGCCATTGGTTTTCTAGTGAAATGCTGGGGGTAGGAATAAGGGAACCATGGGCAGCATGATCCAGATCCTGGCTGCTTGTCAACAGACAGGTATGTTTTTTCTCTAAACCCTGGCATTTCAGAGAAATTATGCTTTAAAGATGTGGACAGGGACTAAAGCCAGAGATGTGACCAGTCCGGCTCCGCCCCTGGCCGGCTCTTCCCAGCGCCACGCTTGGTTATTGACAGGTCTCTCCTTATGTACACACAGAAGGGAGATACCTGTCAATCACCTGCTGCCATGCTAAAATACATTTTCTATAAAAAGTCACAGCATTTTAGAAAAAAAATATATACCTGGCTGCACTCATGCATCCAGGATCTGATTCATGATGCCTCCGCTTTGAGCATAATCAATGATGTGAAAGATTGCCCTTAACTATCAAACCTATGTGCATCCATTTTTTACATGGATGCAGCACAGTGGCTCAGTGGTTAGCACTGTGTGGTGGCTCAGTGGATAGTACTGTACGGAGACTCGGTGATTAGCACTGTAAGGTGGCTCAGTGATTAGCACTGTATGGTGCTTCAGTGGTTAGAACTACACAGTGGATCAGTGGTTAGCACTGTGTGGTGGCTCAGTGGATAGTACTGTACGGAGACTCGGTGATTAGCACTGTAAGGTGGCTCAGTGATTAGCACTGTATGGTGCTTCAGTGGTTAGAACTACACAGTGGATCAGTGGTTAGCACTAGAAGGTGGCTTCATGGTTAGCACTGTACGGTGGTTAGCAACGTACGGTGGATCAATGGTTAGCACTGTATGGTGGCTCAGTGGTTAGAATTACACAGTGGATCAGTGGTTAGCACTAGAAGGTGGCTTAGTGGTTAGCACTGTACGGTGGTTAGCAACGCACGGTGGATCAATGGTTAGCACTGTATGGTGGCTCAGTGGTTAGCACAGCATGGTGGCTTAGTGGTTAGTACTGCAGCCTTACAGCCCTAGGATACTTCGTTCAAATCCCACCTAAGCCAACATCTGCAAGAAATCTGTATGTTCTCCCCATGTGTGCATGTGTTCCTTCTGGTTTCCTTCCACACTCCAAAGATTGATAGAGAATCTAGATTGTGAGCCACAATGGAGACAGTGGTGACGTCTGTACAGTGCTGTGGAATATGATAGCGCTATATAAGTATAGCATAGAAATAGAAAAATAATAACATCCCATGTAAGTGCTTGCAATGCACAAAGTAGAGAAATAGGTTGCACTCACCCTCCAGTTTTCTTTATTTCATCATGAATAACAGTTTAGGTGGGAGGAGAGTGGAGACTTCTGGACATGGGGGGCATTTCTCGCTAACTTCGCTTGAACGCTTGAAGTGCACTCACTCTGGCCGTGCATGCACTGTGTTTTCTGTGTTTTAGCACATAGTGCCCATGGTGGCGGCACTGGGATCCCTGCTGGTCCGTGGGGAATATAAAGCCATATTTGTCCTCTGCTTGTCAGAGAAGATATCCATCGTGCACATACGGGCTTCATGCAGATGACTACATAGACTGACCGCCAGCCGTCCACCTCTGCTCATACGTGCTCACTGATGACGGTAGATGTGCTCACAGTGGGACGCTGTAAGGAGAGAGAAAACTGAATAACTAAACACAACGACGTCTATAATTGGGCTCCGACTATAAATCACAAATTACTTATTGCACTTTACAAAGTCTTAGGCTACTTTCACACTAGCGTCGTGTGACGGACGTCGCAATGCGTCGTTTTGGAGAAAAACCGCATCCTGCAAAGTTGCCCGCAGGATGCGTTTTTTCTCCATAGACTTGCATTAGCGACGCATTGCGATGTATTGACACACGTTGCATCCGTCGGGCGACGGATGCGTCGTGTTTTCGGCGGCCGCGACGCACAAAAAACGTTCAATGTAACTTTTTTTGTGCGTCAGGTCTGCCATTTTCGACCGCGCATGCACGGCCGAAACTCCGCCCCCTCACAATGGGCAGCGGATGCGTTGTAAAACTGCATCCGCTGCCCACGTTGTGCTAATCAATCACACTGTCCGTCGGTACGTCGGGCCGACGGACTAGTGTGAAAGTAGCCTTACTGGAAGCAAACCTTTCCTAACATTCCTGGTTGCATTACTTCCATCCAGTCGCCGGCACATGGACATTTTGCGGGACCACATAGATCTGGACCTTTTAGCCGTGTTCATCCTTCCAAGAGCTGAGCTGAAGCCTGTTGCTTTCTCGAGCCCATGGCACCATGTTTAATTTCATTATCTTACTCTTCTGTAATTGTGTTATGATTTGACATTATCCAGAACGCCCGGACTTATACCGCCGGCATAATATGCATAATCCAACATTCTCTTGGCGAATTCCTCCCAGCCGGTGAATGCAGCCAGTTACCTTGTATGTATTCAGTGTAATTAAACTTTTCCAATGCTGCGCCGCGTGATTTGTATTTTATCCTCATTTTTTATATTCCAATTTGTGTATCCCGGGGTGATAGATATTTTTTTTCAGCGCCGGTATAAACATTTACTCATCAGATTGAACTTCATTTGCACTCCCTGTAGAATCCGGAATTTTAAGATGCTTGGAAACCAGGCAGAGATTAATTCAAGATTAGTTATGACAGAAAGTAGTACATTAAATGCTTCATATCCTGGATTAAGTGGATCCTCTAATTCACAAACTGCTGAAACATTGAACACAGAATTAAACTACGTCTCATTGCTTTATATGAGGAGATTTTGTTCTGAAATGGACAATAACATGGCGGTAAGCGTGCTCTCTGGACAGCCAGGGGGAAATGCTTGACGTACCTTTTACTTCTGCTGTGGATCACCTTGTGATGTGGATTAGTAAGCCATAGGTCAGGGTGAGCAGCATGGGCGAGAGGCATCCGAACAGCTGGGTCGCAGCAGAACCGAGTGTGCGGGCAGCATATTGAATCAGTGAAGATGAGTAGGCAGGACAGTTCCTTTACGCAGCAGAGTTATGCGGACAGCACCTTGAATCAGCAGAGCGGAATAGGCAATGTGGCACCCTGTTGTAGTAGAGCAGGGGTGCAGATAAGGCCGGAGCCACGCTAGCGTATAGTAGCATCCGATGACCCTCGGCTCCCGCTCTGCTGCGAGGGAGAGCCAAGTGTCATGCTACCCGATTCTCTCACATGACAGGATTGGAGCACAGCTGTGGAGGAGAAGGAGAAAGAAATTTCTCCATCTCCTCTGCTGCCGGCGTCGGCGGAAATCACACTGAACTCAGGTGAAATCAGAGTGCAGAGCAATGTTTCACTTGGGTGCATGTGAGCTGAGTCTTGCTGCAATCGCAGCATGCTGGCGAATCGGTATGAGAAAATGATCGCAGATCTGAGCTGCCCCATAGAGTAACACTAGGACAAGTGCTATGCAATGCTTTATTGCTTACCACTGCCCTCCCACAACTAAGGTCACTGTGATTGGCTGTTCAGTTCTAAGCAGCCAATCACAACGTTTTTAGCGTTTCAGGCAACATTATCATCACAAAGGCCAGCTCTGATTGGTGCAATCGGATGATAGCGCTGATTGCACCAATCAGAGTGCACAGACACGATCTGACCCCACAGTGACCACCCTGTATTTCCTCATTCTAGCTACTGATGTGTACAGGTGGTTACTGCACTGTTCTGTTACGTCCTGGACCTTGTGGTTCCACAGACTTTTTGAACCCTGTTCCATCACTGCTGCTGGCGTGCATGCAATTCCTGAAATAAGAAAGAAGACATTCCCTATCCCTAAAGTTTCCTAATCCACGCAATCTCCATCTCCCTCCTTTCCCCCTTTTTCCACATTTTTACCCACTTCCCCATTGTATCACCAAGCACTGATCTGTACTTGATTGCTTAATCTTTGTCAGGTTTTTTTGTGTTTGCGTATCCTGCAGCTGCTGAGCGCTGATCAGTGACACAAATTTCTGATCAATGTCCATGCTCACTGTTTTCCATTACTTTTTTCTCCCTATCTATCCCCGTCTTTGCACCACCTCTGTGCATACGTCCTTCTGCAGTTGAACCACTGATCCGATGCATATAACTGATTGGCACCCGTGCTCGATTTTGGCTAGGAATCTTTTTTTAACTATTTTTTTTCTCCTCTTTTTGCATCACATTCATTTGTATGTCATACAGTGGTTGGCGCTGGTCAGGGCGAACATTACTGATCGGCCTCCTGTTGTTGTTTTTTTGGTGTGTAAAAACAATTAATTAAAAAATAATTTAGATTATTTGATAGGACTAGATTAAAAACAGTAAAAATATCCTTTAGTAATCAGCTCATTCTGCAGTATTTTTTTTTACTGAATTTGGCCAGTGTTAGTCTTACATAGGAAAAAGTAAAATCAGAAGCAAAACAATCTATATATATAATTGCCTAAGGGGTACTTCCGTCTGTTTCTAACTTCCGTCTGTTTGTCTGTAATGGAAATCCTGGGTCGCTGATTGGTCGTGGCGTGGCTGTGCATTCTAGAATACCCGATGCGTTAAGGTACCGTCACATTTAGCGATGCTGCAGCGATCTAGACAACGATCCCGATCGCTGCAACGTCGCTGTTTTGTCGATGGAGAGCTGTCACACAGACCGCTCTCCAGCGACCAACGATGCCGGTCCCCTGGTAACCAGGGTAAACATCGGGTTACTAAGCGCAGGGCCGCGCTTAGTAACCCGATGTTTACCCTGGTTACCAGCGTAAACGTAAAAAAAACACTACATACTTACATTCCGCTGTCTGTCCCCCGGCGCTGTGCTTTCCTGCACTGTCAGCATCGGCCAGCCGTAAAGCAGAGCAGTGACGTCACCGCTGTGCTTTACAGCCAGCCGGCGCTCACAGCCAGTGCAGGAAATCACAGCGCCGGGGGACAGACAGCGGAATGTAAGTATGTAGTGTTTGGTTTTTTTACGTTTACGCTGGTAACCAGGGTAAACATTGGGTTACTAAGCGCGGCCCTGCGCTTAGTAACCCGATGTTTACCCTGGTTACCAGTGAAGACATCGCTGAATCGGCGTCACACACGCCGATTCAGCGATGTCTGCGGGAGATCCAGCGACGAAATAAAGTTCTGGACTTTCTGCTCTGACCAACAATGGCACAATAGGATCTTGATCGCTGCTGCGTGTCAAACTGAACGATATCGCTAGCCAGGACGCTGCAATGTCACGGATCGCTAGCGATATCGTTCAGTGTGAAGGTACCTTTAGAATCGGGCCACCATCTAGTTAATTTATAATGCTTGATGGGACTATATTAGGGACAGTAAAAATATATCATAGTCATCAGCGTCTACTACAGTATTTTTTACTGAATTTAGCCAGGGTTAGTGTGGGATAGCAAAGTGGAAAAAAAATCACATCCTTGCATGCGTCCTACAGCGGTCGAGCACTGATCATCACGGATAAGCATCCAGTTGTTTTGTTTTTTTGGGTGAGAAAAAAAAATGTGATTAGTTGATAGGACTAGATTGAGGACAGTACAAATAAACTATAGTAATCGTCAACTTCTACAGTGTTTTTACTGAATATAGTAAGAGTGTCAGATAGTTGCCGGCGCTCAGTAATTTTTTTTGCTTATGTCCGTTGTGAGATAGCGCTCACTAGCGGATTGGGGAATACTCGCTTGGCAGCAGGATAAGCATAGACAGGCAAGGTTTTTCACATAAACAGTCCATGTGGTTTATTATATACTCAGCATAAACCACTGTAGGCTATGTTACACATAACAGACCTCACATAGTCCTTAGCACTTCATAGTATATGGCTTTGAAGTGCAGTCAGTAAACTGTTGTGAATTCTGTTGTCGGGCTCCCTCCTGTGGTCATGAATGGTACTTCGGCTGCTTCTGTCCATGGACTTCCTCTGGTGGGTGTTTCTGAGTTTCCTTCCACAGGTGATGAGGTTAATTCGTTAGCTGGCTGCTCTATTTAACTCCACTTAGATCTTTGCTCCATGCCACCTGTCAATGTTCCAGTATTAGTCTAGTTCACTCCTGGATCGTTCTTGTGACCTGTCTTCCCAGCAGAAGCTAAGTTCCAGCTTGTATTTCTTTGGTTTGCTATTTTTCTGTCCAGCTTGCTATTTTTATTGTTGTCTTGCTTGCTCGAAGCTCTGGGACGCAGAGGGAGGGGTCTTTTTTGCGCCCTCTGCGTGGTCTTTTTGTAGGTTTTTGTGCTGACCGCAAAATAACCTTTCCTATCCTCGGTCTGTTCAGTAAGTCGGGCCTCACTTTGCTAAATCTATTTCATCTCTGTGTTTGTATTTTCTTCTTTACTCACAGTCATTATATGTGGGGGGCTGCCTTTTCCTTTGGGGAATTTCTCTGAGGCAAGGTAGGCTTTATTTTTCTATCTTTAGGGCTAGCTAGTTCCTTAGGCTGTGCCGAGTTGCATAGGGAGCGTTAGGCGCAATCCACGGCTATTTCTAGTGTGTTTGATAGGATTAGGGATTGCGGTCAGCAGAGTTCCCACGTCCCAGAGCTCGTCCTTTATTATCAGTAACTATCAGGTCATTCCGTGTGCTCTTAACCACCAGGTCCATTATTGTCCTGACCACCAGGTCATAACAGTAAACATGCTGGACCTTACTTTGTCCAGTTGCCATGGGTGACCGCATGCTGCACAATTCATTAGTTCATAGCACACAACAAGCACCGACAGTCTGTGGAGGTACCTTACGGGAGATCCTGCTTCACCTGCTGACTCCTTGTCAGTCCTCTCTCCTGGGGAACTGCCTTACGGGGATCACCAACTTGCCTGACAGGCATACACCAGTCAGTTCCAGACCCACCGAAGGATGGTAGCTTCCCCAACACGGTAGCCGTCACCGACTCTGCAGGTACGTGGCCTCTCTGTGCGCTCTTCAGGATGTCGAGCCCCGGCTGGGACCATCCAACACACAGGCCACTCAGTACCAAAGCCCCACCATGTGCTATTCATGGAGATAGCACTACCAACACATAGGCTTTTCCGGGACCTTGCATAAGGACCATACAGATCCAAACACTCTCCTCCATGTGACCAAACCCTGATCGCATTATGTAGCTTGTAACCACACCCACAGGTGAGGTATGGATCATATGGGCTGGTCACGTGATCCTGACATCACTGCAGGTCCTCAAGAACCCGCACTTCCCACAGGAAAAAGGGGTACAGTGAGCACCCTCTCCCAGAGGTGAGGTACGTGGTTAGCCAGACCCTCCCATCTCTCATAGCTACCCGCAACCCGGCCCCGGTTGCACTAAATGACATCATAGTGCTCATGTGCACCAAAGACAAAATACTCCAGGTTGCACTACAGGGAGCAGGTCCCCATATCAAGTGAGGCTTACAGCGCAGAAGACCTCTTCCTCTGCGACACATACCGGCCATTCATCACAATGCCGGACACTGTCTCACTATCCCTATTACGCCTCCATGCGTGTCCTAGGGAGCACATACAGCGCCCCCTAGCTATAACAAGGGTCACTGCATCACATCGTATAATAAGTTTGTTTTTTATTTTACCATTTTTTTATTCTTTTTATCTTTTTCTTTCTGGATTCGTTTATTTTTTTCTCTTTTAACCCCTTAATGACCGCCAATACGCCTTTTAACTGACCTGAGATATAAAAGACTTATATCCCCATACAGGTGACAATCCAGCAGCTGTCGGCTGTACACTATAGCTGACAACTTGCTGCATCAGCCACGATCAGTGTTTGCACCGTCCAAATCTATTTACATAGTAACATAGTAACATAGTTAGTAAGGCCGAAAAAAGACATTTGTCCATCCAGTTCAGCCTATATTCCGTCATAATAAATCCCCAGATCTACGTCCTTTTACAGAACCTAATAATTGTATGATACAATATTGTTCTGCTCCAGGAAGACATCCAGGCCTCTCTTGAACCCCTCGACTGAGTTCGCCATCACCACCTCCTCAGGCAAGCAATTCCAGATTCTCACTGCCCTAACAGTAAAGAATCCTCTTCTATGTTGGTGGAAAAACCTTCTCTCCTCCAGACGCAAAGAATGCCCCCTTGTGCCCGTCACCTTCCTTGGTATAAACAGATCCTCAGCGAGATATTTGTATTGTCCCCTTATATACTTATACATGGTTATTAGATCGCCCCTCAGTCGTCTTTTTTCTAGACTAAATAATCCTAATTTCGCTAATCTATCTGGGTATTGTAGTTCTCCCATCCCCTTTATTAATTTTGTTGCCCTCCTTTGTACTCTCTCTAGTTCCATTATATCCTTCCTGAGCACCGGTGCCCAAAACTGGACACAGTACTCCATGTGCGGTCTAACTAGGGATTTGTACAGAGGCAGTATAATGCTCTCATCATGTGTATCCAGACCTCTTTTAATGCACCCCATGATCCTGTTTGCCTTGGCAGCTGCTGCCTGGCACTGGCTGCTCCAGGTAAGTTTATCATTAACTAGGATCCCCAAGTCCTTCTCCCTGTCAGATTTACCCAGTGGTTTCCCGTTCAGTGTGTAATGGTGATATTGATTCCCTCTTCCCATGTGTATAACCTTACATTTATCATTGTTAAACCTCATTTGCCACCTTTCAGCCCAAGTTTCCAACTTATCCAGATCCATCTGTAGCAGAATACTATCTTCACTTGTATTAACTGCTTTACATAGTTTTGTATCATCTGCAAATATCGATATTTTACTGTGTAAACCTTCTACCAGATCATTAATGAATATGTTGAAGAGAACAGGTCCCAATACTGACCCCTGCGGTACCCCACTGGTCACAGCGACCCAGTTAGAGACTATACCATTTATAACCACCCTCTGCTTTCTATCACTAAGCCAGTTACTAACCCATTTACACACATTTTCCCCCAGACCAAGCATTCTCATTTTGTGCACCAACCTCTTGTGCGGCACGGTATCAAACGCTTTGGAAAAATCGAGATATACCACGTCCAATGACTCACCGTGGTCCAGCCTATAGCTTACCTCTTCATAAAAACTGATTAGATTGGTTTGACAGGAGCGATTTCTCATAAACCCATGCTGATATGGAGTTAAACAGTTATTCTCATTGAGATAATCCAGAATAACATCCCTCAGAAACCCTTCAAATATTTTACCAACAATAGAGGTTAGACTTACTGGCCTATAATTTCCAGGTTCACTTTTAGAGCCCTTTTTCAATATTGGCACCACATTTGCTATGCGCCAGTCCTGCGGAACAGACCCTGTCGCTATAGTCACTAAAAATAAGAAATAATGGTTTATCTATTACATTACTTAGTTCTCTTAGTACTCGTGGGTGTATGCCATCCGGACCCGGAGATTTATCTATTTTAATCTTATTTAGCCGGTTTCGCACCTCTTCTTGGGTTAGATTGGTGACCCTTAATATAGGGTTTTCATTGTTTCTTGGGATTTCACCTAGCATTTCATTTTCCACCGTGAATACCGTGGAGAAGAAGGTGTTTAATATGTTAGCTTTTTCCTCGTCATCTACAACCATTCTTTCCTCACTATTTTTTAAGGGGCCTACATTTTCAGTTTTTATTCTTTTACTATTGATATAGTTGAAGAACAGTTTGGGATTAGTGTTACTCTCCTTAGCAATGTGCTTCTCTGTTTCCTTTTTGGCAGCTTTAATTAGTTTTTTAGATAAAGTATTTTTCTCCCTATAGTTTTTTAGAGCTTCAATGGTGCCATCCTGCTTTAGTAGTGCAAATGCTTTCTTTTTACTGTTAATTGCCTGTCTTACTTCTTTGTTTAGCCACATTGGGTTTTTCCTATTTCTAGTCCTTTTATTCCCACAAGGTATAAACCGCTTACACTGCCTATTTAGGATGTTCTTAAACATTTCCCATTTATTATCTGTATTCTTATTTCTGAGGATATTGTCCCAGTCTACCAGATTAAGGGCATCTCTAAGCTGTTCAAACTTTGCCTTCCTAAAGTTCAATGTTTTTGTGACTCCCTGACAAGTCCCCCTAGTGAAAGACAGGTGAAACTGTACAATATTGTGGTCGCTATTTCCTAGATGCCCAACCACCTGCAGATTTGTTATTCTGTCAGGTCTATTAGATAGTATTAGGTCTAAAAGTGCTGCTCCTCTGGTTGGATTCTGCACCAATTGTGAAAGATAATTTTTCTTGGTTATTAGCAGAAACCTGTTGCCTTTATGGGTTTCACAGGTTTCTGTTTCCCAGTTAATATCCGGGTAGTTAAAGTCCCCCATAACCAGGACCTCATTATGGGTTGCAGCTTCATCTATCTGCTTTAGAAGTAGACTTTCCATGCTTTCTGTTATATTTGGGGGTTTGTAACAGACCCCAATGAGAATTTTATTACCATTTTTCCCTCCATGAATTTCAACCCATATGGACTCGACATCCTCATTCCCTTCGCTAATATCCTCCCTTAAAGTGGACTTTAGACAAGACTTTACATAGAGACAAACCCCTCCTCCTCTCCGATTTTTACGATCCTTTCTAAACAGACTGTAACCCTGTAAGTTAACTGCCCAGTCATAGCTTTCATCTAACCATGTCTCGGTTATTCCCACTATGTCAAAGTTACCTGTAGATATTTCTGCTTCTAGTTCTTCCATCTTGTTTGTCAGGCTTCTGGCGTTTGCGAGCATGCAGTTTAGAGGATTTTGTTTTGTTCCAATCTCCTCACTGTGGATTGTTTTAGAAATGTTCTTACCTCCCTTCTGAGTATGTTTTCCTGGGTCGTCTTTGTTCGAGTCTAATGTTTTTCTTCCCGTCCCCTCTTCTTCTAGTTTAACGCCCTCCTGATGAGTGTAGCGAGTCTTCTGGCGAATGTGTGTTTCCCAGGTTTGTTGAGGTGTAGTCCGTCTCTGGCGAGGAGTCCATCATACCAGTAATTCACACCGTGGTCCAGGAATCCAAATCCTTGTTGTCTGCACCATCGTCTTAGCCAGTTGTTTGCATCAAGGATCCTGTTCCATCTCCTGGTGCCATGCCCGTCTACTGGAAGGATAGAAGAAAAAACTACCTGTGCATCCAGTTCCTTTACTTTCTTCCCCAACTCTTCAAAGTCCTTGCAGATTGTCGGTAGGTCCTTCCTTGCCGTGTCATTGGTGCCAACATGTATCAGAAGAAATGGGTGGACGTCCTTGGAGCTGAAGAGCTTTGGTATCCTATCGGTCACATCCTTGATCATCGCACCTGGAAGGCAGCATACTTCTCTTGCAGTTATGTCCGGTCTGCAGATGGCTGCTTCGGTGCCTCTCAGTAGTGAGTCTCCCACCACCACCACTCTTCGTTGCTTCTTGGCTGTACTTTTTGCTGTCACTTGTTGCTGTGTGCCCTTTTCTTTTTTGCTTGCTGGTATTGCTTCATTCTTAGGTGTGCCATCTTCATCCTCTACAAAGATTTGATATCGGTTCTTCAGTTGTGTGGTTGGTGATTAACCCCTTAGATGCTGCTGTCAGTAGTGACTACATCATTATAAATGGTTAACAGAGTGTGGGGGCTTCCTCTTTATCCCAATTGGTGGTCTCAGATCATGATTGTGTGGTCCTGATGTTTGTCATGGCAATTCATGACCAAATAGCGGCCTTAGAGTCTGACTGCTGTAGTATTCTGTTCAGAAGTTAGTGACATTTAGGTGGTAAAAATACACATTTTCATTTTTCTCATGCCACTTAGCATTAATTCCTGAAAATCACCCGAAGGGTTAATAAACTACCTGACAGCAGTTTTCAATATGTCAGGGGGTGCTGTTTTTAATATGTTATCACTTGTGGGGATTTCCCTATATATAGGACCCCCAAATTCACTTCAAACATGGATAGGTCCCTAAAAAAATACATTTTGCAAATTTCCTTGAAACAAATTTAAATTGTTGCTACATTTTTTAACCTCCTAAAATGCTAAGAAAATAAAATAACAATTTGCAAATGGTGCTGATGTAAAGCAGACGTGTGGGAAATGTTATTTATTAATGTTTTGCTGTGGTATGGCTATCGGGATTAAAGGGATAATCATTCAAAGTTTGAAAATTGCTAATTTTTTAACATTTTTTTCAAATTTCTGATATTTTTTATAAATAAACACAAAACATATCAACCTAAATTTACCATTATCATAAAGTATAATGTGTCACGAAAAAACAGTCTCAAAATCACTGGGATTTGTTGAAGCATTGCAGAGTTATTGCTACATAAAGTGACACTGGTCAGATTTCAAAAATTTGGCTCCGTCACTAAGGGGTTAAATAAACAAAAGTTTACATCAACGCTCATACACACCTGAATAAAATTTGGTACACACACAAACACCTAATACATGAAAAAATGTACTGATTGTCCCAAACCCAATATTTAGCAGAGGAGGCATATGCTTTCTTGCCTCCAACACTGATAGTGAGGGAAAGGATGCCACCTCCTCCACGTCCTCAAGTGACACCGAACCACCACTCAGTCACCCCAAGACAGAAAAGCAACCAGTGTCCATCATTACTGACCCCGTATGGAACTCACCCCATGAAGTTTAGAATCCACATATTCCTGATTTTATATCAAAAGGAGAAATCAGGCGGAATTAGGTATAAAAATAGTACATTTATAATAATTCAAAAAAGTCCACAAAATAAATCATATCATCCAGTAAATCAAAAAACAAAAACACCGAAAGAAAGGATCCTATTAATTGCACCTGCCCACTCTGTTACATTAAATAAGGTGCAAGTGCAATAGTACATTGCCTATAAATGGCAAGCAAAATCACCCAGCAATAACTCTCAGATCACTCTGTCAATGTACAAACCGGGGGATAGAAAATGCTTACCAGAGGCAGAAAGGGTCCTAGACCAGGTGTGGATACCCCAAATACCCCGACGCGCGTCTCACGTGTCTATAACACCGCTGTCGCCCCTTGAGAGAAATTGCTCAACTAATTTTGGGGTCGACTTTCTCCTGTTACCCTTGTGAAAATAAAAAAATGGGGCTAAAAGAACATTTTTGTGGAAAAAAATAGATTTTTTTTTATTTTCATAGCTCAAGACTATAAATTTCTGTAAAGCACCTTGGGGTTCAAAATGCTCACCACACACCTAGATAAATTCTATGATAGGTCTAGTATCCAAAATGGGGTCACTTGTGGTGGGTTTCTACTGTATAGGCACATCAGAGCCTCTCCAAATCTGACATGGCATTTGCTCTCGATTCCAGCCAATTTTGCAGTCAAATAGTGCTCCTTCCCCGCTGAGTCCTGCCATGTCGCAAAACAGTTGATTAACCTCATATATGGGTATTCAGAAGAAATTGCACAATAATATATAGGGTCCATTTTATCCTATCACCCTAGTGAAAATAAAAAATATTGGGACTAAAAGAATATTTTTGTGAAAAAATATGATTTTTTTATTTTCACAGCTTAACGTTACGTTTCTTGATGGGGTATACTTTCCAAAATGGGGGTCACTTGTATGGGGTTTCCTCTGTTTAGATACATCAGGGGCTCTCCAAACGAGACAAGGCATCCGCTCTTGATTCCAGCCAATTTTGGGTTTAAAAAGTCAAATGTTGCTCCTTCCCTTCTGATACCTGCCATGCATGCAAATGGTAGATTTCCCCACTTATGGAATATCAGCATACTCAGGAGAAATCGCTCAACAATTTTTGCTATCCATTTTTTTCCTGCTAAAATTGTGAAAAAAAAATTGGGGCTAAAAGAACATTTTATTCTTACAAATTAGATTTTTTTTATTTTCACAGCTCAGCTATATAAACTTTGGTGATGCACCAATAGCGTTCAAGGTGCTCACCACACATCTAGATAAGTTCCTTGGGGTGTCTAATTTCCTAAAGGCGTCCACGACATCGGCTCAAGGCAATTTTGCATTTAAAAAGTCAAAATGGTGCTCCTTCCCTTCCGAGATTTGCCCTGCATGCAAAAGGTAGATTCCCCCACATAAGGAGTATCAACATACTCAGGAGAAATCACTCAATCATTTTTGCTGTCCTTTTTCTCCTGTTACCATTGTAAAAATAAAAAAAATTGGGACTAAAAGAACTTTTTTGTGGAAATTTTTTTATTTTCAAATCTCAACGTTATAAATTTTTAAGATGCACCTGTGGGTTCCAAGTGCTCACCACAAATCTAAATAAGATGCTTGAAGGGTTTACTTTTTAAAATGGGGTCATATTTTGGGAGTTTCCACTGTTTAGGCACATCAGAGGCTCTCCAAATGAAAGATGGTGTCAGCTCTTCACTGCAGATAATTTTGTGTTCAAAAAGTCAAACAATGCTCATTCCCTTCCGAGCCCTGCCATGCGCCCGAACAGTAGTTTTTCCCCACATATGGAGTATTGCTAAGGAGAAATAGCACAACACATTTTTGGTCCATTTTTTCTTTTTACTCTTGTGAAAACAAAGAAATTTGGGGCTAAAGAATTTTTTTTTGTGGAAAAATAGTTAATTGTTAATTTTTTCATTCCACATTTCTTCAGTTCCTGTAAAGCACCTGAAGGGTTAATAAACTTCTTGATTGTGGTTTTGATCACCTTGAGGGGTTCAGTTTTTAGAATAGTGTCACATTTGAGTAGAGTATTTTCTGTCATATAAACCTCTCAAAGTCACTTAAAATGGGTTATGGTTCCTAAAAATCATGGTTTTCTAAATTTTGTTGAAAAAATGAAAAACCGCTGGTCATCGTTTAATGCTTCTATCTGCCTAACAAAAAAAAATAATGTTTCAAAAATGAAAGTGAAACCTAGTCATGAAGGTCAAAATAGGCCTGGGGGGTGAAGGAATTAAAGACTCAGTTTACCAATAAGTTTTTACAATCAAAATATGTTCCTTCAAACTGTATCTGTACATTGTTAACAAATGAAGGAAGTTGGCAGGAGAGAAATGCAAACACCACACACAAACTACTGATACATAGAAAGGCCTGCAGCAAGTCTATCTAATAGTGGAGATGATCGGTGGGGCAACAAGTCAGCGAGACCACTCGGTGCAAGGATGTTTCTCATGAACCAAAGTATGTACAGTCCAAATTTCAGTACTGTCAACTGAGACTTTTAGAAGCTACAGTAATTTTTCCGGGTCAAGTAGTGAGTGAATCACCCTGAATAATAAAGTAAGAATATACAAAAAAAGACAATTCCAAATACTGTATATTATTTTATCTTCATCCCTCATACTAAAAAGTAAAAGTAAAATAGATGGAAAAGTTATATGTGTGGCAAAATAACACCAGTAAAAGCTACAGCTTTTCTTACAAAAAAAAAAAACAAGCCAAGCTCGAATATAGCACATTCTATGGAAAAATAAAGACGTTATTTCAACTGAAAAAAAAAAAAAACGTTAAAAAAGTGTGTTTTTTTTGTACAAAAGTAGTAAAACATATCCCAAAGATACATATGCTTGCTATAATGTGTTCAATATTTCTTGTGCCTATTATGCTTCAGGACCATCTAGTTGTCATCAGAAGTAAGGATGAATGGACCAATGAAAGTTTGGGTTCTCGAATCAGATCCGAACTTTATTCCAAAGTTCAGTTCGGGTAAAAGGACAGTACATGAACTTGAACTAGAGCTCGAAACTCCATTGCAAACAATGGGAACCTGAACATTTGAGCTGGAAAATTATCTCTCTCTCTCCCCGGAATTTCAAACTTTGCAATGGATATCTGGAAGAAGTCCATGTTCGGCATTTAGTCCATGTTTGGCATTTAGCACTGGAAAACTAACTATCCGGTACGACCCCCAAACTTTTAAGCTCTGATTCGCTCATCTCTTTTCAGAAGGTTACTAAATCTATGACAATTTCTACTCTACTTATTGGACCTTTAAATTTTTTATATTACAATTTGGACAGATGAAGATCTGAAATTGTGAACCAGAAATGTTCTGTTCTGGATTGCACAAGAAGAATTCATCTTATCTACTGTTTTGGTGGTGTGCCGAGTTCTTCAGATCTTCATTGCTTAGTTCCAGCTGCTGCTTGATCACTGATATACGAATAGGTCATCAAATGTTCCGTCCTAGATAACTCTTTTTTCTGTTCTAAAAAATAAGTATGCAAAACTTACATGTTGATGCCCCTGCCAAATTTAAGGACAGGATGAGGAATGGCTAGGCTTTGCCTAACTTTAACCACCTGAATTCCCCCTTTTACTTTATCCCTACCCCCTCTTTCAATAATGACAGACATTGTGGGTTTTGATGAAATGGCCACATCAGCCTTTATTAAATTGCATTAACAATATTAATACTCATATTACAATGTTTTCAATTGACCTGAATATAATAAAGGCTCTTTATAAGCTGAAACATAAAACCTTGCACCATCAGCTGTTCCTCTTTGCCCTCAACTGCATTGCGCTGATTTGGGTGCCCTTCTGCTGAATAGTGTGCCATAAATTGTCACTCTGAGACCTTGGTGAAGTAAGCACCACAAGTATTTTCTTACCACTCACAAGGGGTGAAGGTTGTTGTGAATTCTGCTTTTGGGTTCCCTCCAGTGGTTGTAGGTGGTAATGCAGTTGTCCCTGAGTGGCAGTCATGGTAAGGTGTATCTGCTGATTGCAGTTCTGACTGGGGTATTTAGGTGTGCAGGATTCATTAGTCCTTGCCAGTTGTTCATGGTTCAGGGAGGTTTTGGATCTATGTCTGGTTCCTCCTGCCTTGCTGCCAATTCAGCAAAGATAAGTGTTTGGGGTTTTTTTTTCTGTGGCACACATGCTGTGTGCTTATTAATTCTGTGCTATTCATTTGTTTTCTCTTGTCCAGCTTAGATTGTGTCAGTGTTTTCTCAGTCTTGTTGGATTCTCAGGAGTTGCAGATATACGCTCCACATCTTTAGTTAAATAGTGGAAGGTTTTGTATCATCTGCTGTGGATATTTTTTGGAAGGGTTTTAATACTGACCGCTTAGTATTCTGTCCTATCCTTTCCTATTTAGCTAGAAGTGGCCTCTTTTGCTATATCCTGTTTCCTGCCTGTGTGTGTATTTCCTCTACTATTCACAGTCAATATTTGTGGGGGGCTGCCTATCCTTTGGGGTTCTGCTTTGAGGCAAGGTAGAATTCCTACTTCCATCTATAGGGGTATTTAGTCCTCCGGCTGTGTCGAGGTGTCTAGGATTTGTTAGGCACACCCCACGGCTACGTCTATTTGCGGTGTTAAGTTCAGGATTTGCGGTCAGTACAGTTTCCACCAACTCCAGAGAAAGTTCCATGCGGCTCCAAGGCCACCATAACAGTACAACTGGCCAATAATGAGTTAAATGCATCTCAGAAGAAGGGAAGAAAGGTGTTGAGCCATTCTTTTTCCTGCACTCTGTTTTGTCTTCTCTTCCCTCTTTTTCTCTGGGTGGCTGAAGAGTCTTGTGCTAGCATGGATGTTCAGCAATTAGCTTCTCGTGTGGACCAGCTTGCTGCTAGGGTACAGGGTATTTCTGATTATATTGTTCAGACTCCTGTTTTAGAGCCAAAGATTCTTACTCCTGATTTGTTTTTTGGTGACAGGTCCAAATTTTTGAGTTTTAAAAACAACTGTAAACTGTTTTTTGCTCTGAGACCTCGATCCTCCGGTGATTCCATTCAGCAGGTTAAAATCGTCATCTCCCTGCTGCGTGGCGATCCACAGGATTGGGCATTTTCCCTGGAATCTGGGAATCCGGCTTTACTTAATGTAGACTCCTTTTTTCAGGCTTTAGGATTATTATATGATGAACCTAATTCTGTGGATCAAGCGGAGAAGACCTTGTGGCCCTGTCTCAGGGTCAAGAGGCGGCAGAATTGTATTGTCAGAAATTTAGAAAATGGTCTGTGTTGACTAAATGGAATGATGATGCTTTGGCGGCAATTTTCAGAAAGGGTCTTTCTGAATCCGTTAAAGATGTTATGGTGGGGTTTCCCACGCCTTTCGGTCTGAGTGATTCTATGTCTCTGGCCATTCAGATTTACCGGCGCTTGTGGGAGCGCAGAACTGTGCGCGCTGTGGTGTTGTCCTCAGAGCAAATTTCTGAATCAATGCAGTGTGATAGGATTCTGTCTAGAACAGAACGACAAGGTTTCAGACGTCAGAATAAGTTGTGTTATTATTGTGGCGACGCTTCTCATGTCATTTCTGTCTGCCCTAAGCGGACAAAGAGGATCGCCAGTTCATTTACCATCAGTACTGTACAACCTAAATTTCTGTTATCTGTGTCCTTGATCTGCTCATTGTCATCATTTTCTGTCATGGCGTTTGTGGATTCAGGCGCCGCCTTGAACTTAATGGACTTTGAGTTTGCCAGGCGTTGTGGTTTTCCCTTGCAGCCTTTGCAGAAACCTATTCCTTTAAGGGGCATTGATGCTACACCTTTGGCTAAAAATAAGCCCCAGTTTTGGACACAGGTGACCATGCGCATGGCGCCAGCCCATCAGGAAGATTGTCGATTTCTGGTGTTGCATAATTTGCATGATGCTATCGTGCTGGGTTTTCCGTGGTTGCAGGTACATAATCCTGTGTTGGACTGGAAGTCTATGTCTGTGACTAGTTGGGGTTGTCAGGGGATTCATAATGATGTTCCTTTGATGTCAATCTCCTCTTCTTCCTCTTCTGAAATTCCAGAGTTTTTGTCTGATTTTCAGGATGTATTCGATGAGCCCAAGTCCAGTTCCCTTCCACCGCACAGGGACTGTGATTGTGCTATTGACTTGATTCCAGGCTGTAAGTTTCCTAAGGGCCGACTTTTCAACCTGTCTGTGCCTGAACATACCGCCATGCGGAATTATATTAAGGATTCTTTGGTGAAAGGGCATATTCGGCCATCTTCTTCACCGTTGGGAGCGGGATTATTTTTTGTTGCTAAGAAGGATGGCTCCTTGAGACCCTGTATTGATTATCGCCTCTTGAATAAGATCACGGTCAAGTTTCAAAACAGTTTACATTTGCTTTCTGATTTGTTTGCTAGGATTAAGGGGGCTAGTTGGTTTACTAAGATTGACCTTCGGGGGGCATATAATCTTGTTCGTATTAAGCAGGGTGATGAATGGAAAACTGCGTTTAATACGCCCGAAGGTCATTTTGAATATCTTGTGATGCCATTCGGGCTCACTAATGCTCCATCTGTTTTTCAGTCCTTCATGCATGATATCTTCCGGACTTATCTTGATAAATTCTTGATTGTATATTTGGACGATATTTAGATTTTTTCTGATGATTGGGAGTCTCATGTGGAACAGGTCAGGATGGTATTTCAGATCCTTCGTGACAATGCCTTGTTTGTGAAGGAGTCTAAGTGTCTCTTTGGGGTGCAGAAGGTTTCTTTTTTGGGCTTCATTTTTTCTCCCTCATCTATGGAGATGGATCCGGTTAAGGTTCAGGCCATTCATGATTGGATTCAACCCACATCCGTGAAGAGCCTTCAGAAATCTTTGGGTTTTGCAAATTTTTATCGCCGTTTCATTGGTAACTTCTCTAGCGTGGTTAAACCCTTGACCGATTTGACGAAGAAAGGCGCTGATGTGGCGAATTGGTCCTCTGCGGCTGTCTCTGCCTTTCAGGAGCTTAAACGCCGTTTTACTTCTGTTCCGGTTTTGCGTCAACCGGATGTTTCTCTTCCATTTCAGGTTGAGATTGACGCTTCTGAGATTGGGGCAGGGGCCGTTTTGTCTCAGAGGGACTCTGTTGGTTACTTGATGAAACCGTGTGCCTTCTTTTCCCATAAGTTTTCGCCTGCTGAACGCAATTATGATGTCGACAATCGAGAGTTGTTGGCTATGAAGTGGGCGTTTGAGGAGTGGCGACATTGGCTTGAGGGAGCTAAGCACCGTATTGTGGTCTTGACCGATCATAAGAATCTGATTTACCTCGAGTCTGCCAAACTGCTGAATCCTAGACAGGCTCGATGGTCCTTGTTTTTTTTCCCGTTTTGATTTCATGGTTTCGTATCTTCCGGGTTCTAAGAATATTAAGGCTGATGCCCTCTCTAGGAGTTTTTTGCCTGATTCTCCTGAGGTCCTGGAACCGGTCGGCATTCTGAAAGAAGGGGTGGTCCTTTCTGCCATTTCCCCTGATTTACGACGAGTTGTTCAGGAATTTCAGGCTGACAGACCTGACCGCTGTCCAGTGGGGAAACTGTTTGTTCCTGACAGATGGACTAGTAGAGTGATTTCTGAGGTTCACTGTTCTGTGTTGGCTGTTCATCCTGGTATTTTTGGTACCAGAGTTTTGGTTGGTAGGTCCTTTTGGTGGCCTTCTTTGTCACGTGATGTGCGTTCTTTTGTGCAGTCCTGTGGGACTTGTGCGCGGGCCAAGCCTTGTTGTTCCCGTGCTAGTGGGTTGCTTTTGCCATTGCCAGTCCCTGAGAGGCCCTGGACGCATATTTCTATGGATTTTATTTCTGATCTTCCGGTTTCCCAGAAGATGTTTGTTATCTGGGTTGTTTGTGACCGGTTCTCTAAGATGGTTCATTTGGTGCCTTTGCCTAATTTGCCTTCCTCTTCAGATTTGGTTCCATTGTTTTTTCAGCATGTGGTTCTTTTGCATGGTATTCCGGAGAATATTGTGTCCGACAGAGGTTCCCAGTTTGTTTCTAGGTTTTGGCGGGCCTTTTGTGCTAGGCTGGGCATTGATTTGTCTTTTTCTTTTGCATTTCATCCTCAGACAAATGGCCAGACCGAGCGAACTAATGAGACTTTGGAGACTTATTTGAGATGCTTTGTGTCTGCTGATCAGGATGATTGTGTGGCCTTCTTGCCATTGGCCGAGTTTGCCCTTAATAATCGGGCTAGTTCGGCTACTTTGGTTTCGCCTTTCTTTTGCAATTTTGGTTTTCATCCTCGTTTTTCTTCTGGGCAGGTTAAGCCTTCTGACTGTCCTGGTGTGGATTCTGTGGTTGACAGGTTGCAGCAGATTTGGGCTCATGTGGTGGACAATTTGGTGTTGTCGCAGGAGGAGGCTCAACGTTTTGCTAACCGTCGTCGGTGTGTTGGTTCCCGGCTTCGGGTTGGGGATCTGGTCTGGTTGTCTTCCCATCATGTTCCTATGAAGGTTTCTTCACCTAAGTTTAAGCCTCGGTTTATTGGTCCTTATAGGATTTCTGAGATTATTAATCTGGTGTCTTTTCGATTGGCGCTTCCGGCCTCTTTTGCTATCCATAATGTCTTCCATAGATCTTTATTGTGGAAATATGTGGTGCCCGTTGTTCCCTCTGTTGATCCTCCGGCCCCTGTGTTGGTTGATGGAGAGTTTGAGTATGTGGTTGAGAAGATTTTGGATTGTCGTTTTTCGAGGCGGAGGCTTCAGTACCTTGTCAAATGGAAGGGTTATGGCCAGGAGGATAATTCTTGGGTTTTTGCCTCTGATGTCCATGCTGCTGATTTGGTTAGTGCCTTTCATCTGGCTCGTCCTGATCATCCTGGGGGCTCTGATGAGGGTTCGGTGACCCCTCCTCAACGGGGGGGGGGGTACTGTTGTGAATTCTGCTTTTGGGTTCCCTCCAGTGGTTGTAGGTGGTAATGCAGTTGTCCCTGAGTGGCAGTCATGGTCAGGTGTATCTGCTGATTGCATTTCTGACTGGGGTATTTAGGTGTGCAGGATTAATTAGTCCTTGCCAGTTGTCCATGGTTCAGAGAGGTTTTGGATCTATGTCTGGTTCCTCCTGCCTTGCTGCCAATTCAGCAAAGATAAGTGTTTGGTTTTTTTTTCTGTGGCACACATGCTGTGTCCTTAATAATTATGTGCTATTCATTTGTTTTCTCTTGTTCAGCTTAGATTGTGTTAGTGTTTTCTCAGTCTTGTTGGATTCTCAGGAGTTGCAGATATACGCTCCACATCTTTAGTTAGATGGTGGAAGTTTTTGTATCATCTGCTGTGGATATTTTTTGGAAGGGTTTTAATACTGACCGCTTAGTATTCTGTCCTATCCTTTCCTATTTAGCTAGAAGTGGCCTCTTTTGCTATATCCTGTTTCCTGCCTGTGTGTGTATTTCCTCTACTATTCACAGTCAATATTTGTGGGGGGCTGCCTATCCTTTGGGGTTCTGCTCTGAGGCAAGGTAGAATTCCTACTTCCATCTATAGGGGTATTTAGTCCTTCGGCTGTGTCGAGGTGTCTAGAATTTGTTAGGCACACCCCACGGCTACTTCTAGTTGCAGTGTTAAGTTCAGGATTTGCGGTCAGTACAGTTTCCACCAACTCCAGAGAAAGTTCCATGCGGCTCCAAGGCCACCAGATCATAACAGACGGTGACCCTACCAAAATGGATCCACTACCCCACTTTACCATACCACCAACTGGCTTTCCAAAGACCTGTTCCCGCCAGCTATCATGACAAAATGCTTAAAGTGCCCCTGTCAGCAGGATAGTTCACAGTAAACTACAGACAGTGTCAGGTTGGTGCCGTTATACTGATTACAATGATACCTGGTGATTAAATCTGTCTTGTGGTTGTTGTTTAATTTTTATTTTCAGTTTTGAGTTAATGATATTCTCGTGCTTCTGGGTGGGGTGGTGGGTGGAACCGTGGGTTGGGCTTTATGTGGTGCTCTGATTAGCTATTCATGTGTACTGCTTCTGACAAGTCACTGATCCCTCAGGGACCTGCCCCCTAGTTTACATAATGAATATTATATACTGTATAGCTTGGAGAAAAAGAAAACCTTCTGCCTTCAGGCACCTGCACTGCAGCAGGTGTCGGTGGCGTCATCTTGGAAAAGGAAATTATTTTTTTCTCTAGCAAGATGACGTTGGCGGCACCAGCGTAATAGCAGATATCGGCAATCGACGATAGCTGCTACTGTGCAGGCGCCGCTGGCACCATTTTGGAGGAGGATTTTCTTTTCTCTACCAAGATGGCGTCAGTTGGCGCCTGCGCAGTAGCAGCTATCTGATCACTGCTACTGTGCAAGCTACTGTGCAAGCGCAGCTGGCAAAATTTTCAAACTTTTTTTTAAAGTGAATATTAGGATTACATCAAACAAATTAGTTATATACACATCACATATACAATCATGCTGCAGTGCAGGCTCCATAGCCTTCAAAAGGTTTTTTCCCCCAAGCTATATATATAATATTCATTATGTAAACTAGGGGGCAGTACTATGAGGAATCAGAGCCTTGTCAGAAGCCATACACATGAATAGCTAATCAGAGCACCACATGAATACCTTCACAGGCCACCCCAGAGCACGAGCATATCATTAACTCAAAACTGAAAATACAGATTCCACAACAACCACAAGACAGATTTCATCACCAGGTATCAGTGTAATCAGTATAACGGTGCCGACCTGACACTGCCTGTGGTTACTGTGCACAATCCTGCTGACCGTTCCCTTTAACCTTGAGAAGCTGAACAATACCCAAATCTTGACCTTTAAACCTCCAGTCTCTCTAGGTTTCAAGCAACCTTAGGAGAGGGATGGTGGGACGCTGATCCACCAATGGACTGCTCTTGCACCACTCAGTCAACCCTATATACTCAGCTCCTTCCATCAATTGGGTAGGACCACGTTATTCCAGTTACTCCTCTAATTCCCCCATTTTTCTGTTTAGTCCCTGTCTACTGTCTCCTAAAACACCATCTTAGGCTATCCTATCAAATGATACCCCACCCCAATACCAAGGCCCTGGTATACATCCTAGTCATGTTACCATCTTTTTTAGCCCCTTTGGGTCACACTACATGCCGTACTTTGGGGGTGCACTTGAGGGGCATTGTTTGTAATCAGACTACCAATAGGACACAAGGAGTCTTCTGTATTTGCACAAAGACAGAGAACCAATTAGAAAGTTCAGGTATTATATGATCATTTCATCTGCTTAAAATTTTCAGTTGTTTACCCTTGATTTTACTGTTTTATAGGTTTATACAGCTCCATGGACAGCTGGATGATAGTCCCCAATATCAAGCAGAACCATTACACTGTGCATGGACTCCAAAGTGGAACTCGTTATATATTTTTGGTCAAAGCAATTAACCAGGCTGGGAGCAGACATAGTGATCCGGCAAGACTCAAGACTAACAGTGAGTATATGTGATCATTAGGTGGTAACGCAAGAGCAAAATCTCATGAAGATGATAAATGTTCCCTGGCTGGATTCCTCAATTGCATCTGAAATTAATTATGATCAACTATCCCTTAAATATAAGGATGGGCGAACCCAAATGGTAAAGTTCAGTGTCCGTACCGAACACTTAGTGTCTGTGTACGGACCCCAAGCATGGACTTCTTGAAGTCTGTGTCACTGTTCAGGTTTGTCAGCCCGAACATTCAGCATTAATATGCTGCCATCTGTGTGACAGCGAGAGAAACACTGGCTCTGATTGGCGTTAAGTTTGTTACCACCCGTCAGAGGGCTGCAGTTCCCATGCTGTCATACAAATGACAATGTGTGAGCCAGCAGTTGTGACCGGCAGTAAAAAGGTCACCGCCGGTCACAGGTGTCCTCTGATGAGAGTCCTCATCTTCATATGCCTGGTGTTAGGGGTCGAGTTCCTGCCTCTGCACAGGGGGAATCACGGGCCATCTCCGCTGCGGTCTCCCATTCTTCTCCTGCCGCAGTGGATCCTGCTCAGTGGAGACGTCAATCCCAGCGTCTCGCTCAGTCTGACTCTGTGCTAAGAGTTACTGCTGCATTTCCTGCTTTTGCCATTGAAGTCAGTGCTGGGCAGCTGCGAGCGGACGCTTCTGGGGCTAAGTCCTGTTTTTCACATTCTGAGCATGCCCAGAGTAAGATCTCTCAGTGGAGATCGAGGGTCACATGATCAGATGCTGCAGCTAAGGTCCTTGTAGGTGCTAGGACTAAATCCTGCTTTGCACTCTGAGCATGCCCAGGGCAAGATCTCTCAGTGGTGATCTGGGGTCACATGCTCAGGTGCTGCAGCTCTCCATTGGTCCTTCTTTGAAAGGTCCTAAACGTGCTGCAGCTATTTAAGGCTCGCATGGCCGCACGGCCATGCGCTAGTATCAAGTCATTTATGTGCTTTGCGCCAGTGTGGTTATGTATGAGTGTGTTCAGGGACCCGGCTGAAATAAGCCCCTAGAATACCGGCACCTCCGGTGAGGAGATTGCATGTTACATAACCACTGACTGCTATCAGCTTGGCAGTAAGCTTGCGCTCCTGTGAGGCTAAACAGGGCACAGTGCTTCCCTTTCACGGCTACTCTGTGGAGTAACAGAGCTAGCCTATATCGCCTAACAGTGCCACCATTCGCTAGCAGCAGGTTCCTCCTGCACGGTGGACCCCGGGCTGCGAACGCACCTTTCATAATAAACATCTCTATTTTCTCGGTGCGTTCCGCTAGCCCTAACACCTGGTCTCAGTGATAGTAGCAGGTGCAGGCAAATAACAATGAGAGTATTCATCAGCCGGTGCCTTTGCAATAAATAAATAAATACAATTTAAAAATGGCGTGGCAGTCCCTGTATTCTTGATAACTTGATAAAACTTGATTAAAGAAAGTAACTTAAAGTAACAGACAAAAAATAGCCAAAAATAAAAAATTGAACCATGAGGCGGTGGTCAAAGTGGAGGAAGGAATAGAGAAGTGGTAAGGAGAGGGTGGAGGCGGACATGGAAGAGGGGGCCAACACTGTTTTATTAATTTTGTTTTTTTTTGCTTAAATTTGGGGAAGCAACAAAATGAATTGAATGCAAAATGGAGAATAACCATGGCTGGATGCAGCTGATATAATATTTCAGTTAGCCAAAGAAATGCAGAAGCCCTGAGTCATCCACTCCTGATTCATTTTAATGATTCTTAGGTTCCCACTAGGGTTGAGCGAAACGGGTCGAACATTTTCAAAAGTCGCCGACTTTTGGCTAAGTCGGGGTTTCATGAAACCCGATCCGACCCCTGTGCGGGGTCGGCCATGCGGTACGCGACTTTCGCGCCAAAGTCGCGTTTCAATGACGCGAAAAGCGCCATTTCTCAGCCAATGAAGGTAAACGCAGA
This sequence comes from Ranitomeya imitator, assembly GCF_032444005.1. Lineage (NCBI taxonomy): Eukaryota > Metazoa > Chordata > Amphibia > Anura > Dendrobatidae > Ranitomeya > Ranitomeya imitator. The sequence continues at coordinate 223,331,606 of NC_091283.1, forward strand.
GTGTGGGCAGCGTGATGACATAGGTCCTGGTCCCCACCATCTTAGAGAAGGGCATTGCAGTGATTGGCTTGCTGTCTGCGACGTCACAGGGGCTATAAAGAGGCGTTCCCGCCGACCGCCATCTTACTGCTGCTGATCTGAGCTTAGGGAGAGGTTGCTGCCGCTTTGTCAGAAGCAGGGATAGCGTTAGGCAGGGTCCATTAACCACAAAACCGCTTGTGCTGCAGCGATTTGCACTGTCCAACACCACCCTCGGTGTGCAGGGACAGTGGAAGTTTTTTTTTTTTTTTTTTTCCCCTCAGCGCTGTAGCTCATTGGGCTGCCCTAGAAGGCTCCCTGATAGCTGCATTGCTGTGTGTACGCCGCTGTGCAAACCAACTGCTTTTTTCAAAGCACAAATCCTCTTGTTCCTTCCTTTCTGCACAGCTATCTTTTTTGTTTGTCCACACTTTTTATTTCATTTGTGCATCAGTCCACTCCTTATTGCTGCCTGCCATACCTGGCTGAGATTACTGCAGGCAGGGAGATAGTAGCTGCCTGCCATACCTGGCTGAGATTACTGCAGGCAGGGAGATAGTAATTGTAGGACATTCCCTGTTTTTTTTTTTTTTTTTTTTTTTTGGTGGGAGATTAAGATTGGCAATTTGGCATTTCTGCTAGAGTGCCATCCCTGTGTGTGCCATCTCTCTCACATAGTGGGCCATAGAAAGCCTTTTCATTTTTCTGTATTTTTTTTTGTGGGGTGTATAAATTCTCCCTGATAAAAATACAGTGGGAGATTAATATTGGCCTTTGGGCTTGTGTGCCAGTCCTGAGTGTGCCATCTCTCTCACAAATAGTGGGCCATAGAAAGCCTATTTATTTTTTTTTTTGGTTTTATAAATTCTCCCTGAAAAAAAGGGAGATTAATATTGGCCTCTGGGCTTGTGTGCCAGTCCTGAGCGTGCCATCTGTGCCAGCCCTGAGCGTGCCATCTCTCTCACAAATAGTGGGCCATAGAAAGCCTATTTAATTTTTTTTTTTGTTTTATAAATTTTCCCTGAAAAAAGGGAGATTAATATTGGCCTCTGGGCTTGTGTGCCAGTTGTGAGCGTGCCATCTGTGCCAGTCCTGAGCGTGCCATCTCTCTCACAAATAGTGGGCCATAGAAAGCCTATTTAAATATTTTTTTGGTTTTATAAATTCTCCCAGAAAAAAAGGGAGATTAATATTGGCCTCTGGGCTTCTGTGCCAGTCCTGAGCGTGCCATCTGTGCCAGTCCTGAGCGTCCCATCTCTCTCACAAATAGTGGGCCATAGAAAGCCTATTTTATTTTTTTTTTGGGTTTCAGAAATTCTCCCTGGAAAAAAAAAGGGAGATTAATATTGCCCTTTGGGCTTGTGTGCCAGTACTAAGCGTTCCATCTCTCTCTCTCTCTCAGTCAGTGGGCCATAGAACGCATATTTTTGGTTTTATTTGTTTTCTAAATTCTCCCTGAAAAAATCATTTTATTTTATTTGGTTTCTAAATTCTTCCTGATAAAATCATATTTTTTTTATTATTTTTATTTCTAAAGTCTCCCTGAAAAAAAAAAAAAAAAAACAACCAAAAAAACAGTGGGAGATTAATATTGGCCTTTCTGCTTGTGTGCCAGTCTTGACTCCTGGGTGTGCCATCTCTCTCTCTCTCTCTCTCTCTCTCTCTCTCTCTCTCCAATTGTGGTCCATAGAAAGCCTATATTTTTTTTCCTTGATTTGGGTTCTAAAATCTACCAGAGAAAATAACTACATCAATCATTGGTAGAAAAATATTGGCCTCTGGGTTTGTGTGCCACTCCTGACTCCTGTGTGCGTCATCTCTCAGTCAGTGGGCCATAGAACGCCTATTTTTGGTTTTATTTGTTTTCTAAATTCTCCCTGAAAAAATCATTTTATTTTATTTGGTTTCTAAATTCTTCCTGATAAAATCATATTTTTTTTATTATTTTTTTTTCTAAAGTCTCCCTGAAAAAAAAAAAAAAAAACAGTGGGAGATTAATATTGGCCTTTCTGCTTGTGTGCCAGTCTTGACTCCTGGGTGCGTCATCTCTCAGTCAGTGGGCCATAGAACGCCTATTTTTGGTTTTATTTGTTTTATAAATTCTCCCTGAAAAAATCATTTTATTTTATTTGGTTTCTAAATTCTTCCTGATAAAATCATATTTTTTTTATTATTTTTTTTTCTAAAGTCTCCCTGAAAAAAAAAAAAAAAAAACAACCAAAAAAAACAGTGGGAGATTAATATTGGCCTTTCTGCTTGTGTGCCAGTCTTGACTCCTGGGTGCGTCATCTCTCAGTCAGTGGGCCATAGAACGCCTATTTTTGTTTTTATTTGTTTTATAAATTCTCCCTGAAAAAATCATTTTATTTTATTTGGTTTCTAAATTCTTCCTGATAAAATCATATTTTTTTTATTATTTTTTTTTCTAAAGTCTCCCTGAAAAAAAAAAAAAAAAAAAAAAAAAAAAAAAAAAACAGTGGGAGATTAATATTGGCCTTTCTGCTTGTGTGCCAGTCTTGACTCCTGGGTGTGCCATCTCTCTCTCTCTCTCTCTCCAATTGTGGTCCATAGAAAGCCTACATTTTTTTTCCTTGATTTGGGTTCCAAAATCTACCAGAGAAAATAACTCCATCAATCATTGGTAGAAAAATATTGGCCTCTGGGCTTGTGTGCCACTCCTGATTCCTGTGTGCGTCATCTCTCACTCAGTGGCCCATAGAAAGCATATAGTTTGTTACATTTGTTTTCTAAATTCTCCCTGCAAAAATCTATTTTTTTTTTTTTGGGGGGTTTCTAAAGTGTTCCTGAAAAAAATAAAAATAAAAAAAAAATAATAGTGTGACATTAATATTAACATTTGTGCTTCAGTGACAGTCCTGCGTGTGGGGCATCTCTCTAATTTGCAGCCACCAAAAAAAGAGTGTGTAACATTGGGCCTGATTTTCGCTGTGGTCTCACCAACCTGTAAAGGGGTAGCTAAATCATACTGAAGTTATAGCTCACCGTGTAAGTTGTGTGACTGCAACAAATAACGTTAGTTTGGTTACGTTTTTAAAACAATGAGGAAGTCTAGTGGAAGAGGTCATGGCCGGGGGCGTTCATTGTCAGCTGGTAATGAGGGTAGTGGTAGTGGTGGAGCATCAGGTGGTCGTGGGGGAAAAAATATTGCACCTAAGTCTGGAGCTGTGGAGCCAGGTTCGTCGTCCGGCTACACAAGGCCTCGAACGCTCCCTTTTCTGGGATTAGGAAAACCGCTTTTAAAGCCGGAGCAGCAAGAGCAAGTTTTGGCTTATCTTGCTGACTCAGCCTCTAGCTCTTTTGCCTCATCTCGTGAAACTGGTAAAAGTAAAAGCAGCGCGTCGTTAGTGGATGTTCACGGTCAGGGACAAGTCACTTCCTTGTCCTCTTCAGCAAAAACAACAACAGAGAAGAATGCAGCAGGCGACACAACGGGTTACTCCATGGAGCTCTTTACACATACCGTCCCTGGCTTAGAAAGTGAAGCAGTTAACAGTCCATGCCCATTACAAATTGAATCTGACATGGAGTGCACTGACGCACAGCCACAGCCAGACTACTATGCTGGTCCTTTGACTCAGACCACAACATTGCCCTCGCAGTGTGCTGATCAAGAATCAGACCCTGATGAGACTATGTTGCCCCATCACGAACGCTATACCACCGAACGACACGGTGACACAGACGAAGTTGCGCAGGAGGTACAAGAAGAGTTATTAGATGACCCAGTTCTTGACCCCGATTGGCAGCCATTGGGGGAACAGGGTGCAGGCGGCAGCAGTTCTGAAGCAGAGGAGGAGGAGGGGCCGCAGCAGGCATCAACATCGCCACAGGTTCCATCTGCCGGGCCCGTATCTTGCCCAAAACGCGTGGCAAAGCCAAAACCTGGTGGAGGACAGCGTGGCCATCCGGTTAAAGCTCAGTCTGCAATGCCTGAAAAGGTATCCGATGCTAGAAAGAGTGCAGTCTGGCATTTTTTTAAACAACATCCAATTGATCAGCGCAAAGTCATCTGTCAAAAATGTTCTACTTCCTTAAGCAGAGGTCAGAATCTGAAAAGTCTCAATACTAGTTGCATGCATAGACATTTAACCACCATGCATTTGAAAGCTTGGACTAACTACCAAACGTCCCTTAAGGTTGTTGCACCCTCGGCCAATGAAGCTAGTCATCAACGCAACATCCCTTCCGGCAGTGTAGGACCACCATTTAGCGCACCACCTGCTGTATCTGTGCAGGTATCTTTGCCAGGCCAAAGCAGTCAGGGTCAGGGAATCACCAGTTTCGTAGTAGGAAACACTGCATCTAGGGCACCGGCGGCAACAATACCATCTCCCACCGTCTCTCAGTCTGCCATGTCCACCGGCACCCCCGCTAGTTCCACGATCTCCAGCTCTCCAGTCCAGCTCACCCTACATGAGACTATGGTTAGAAAAAGGAAATACTTAGCCTCGCATCCGCGTACACAGGGTTTGAACGCCCACATAGCTAGACTAATCTCGTTAGAGATGATGCCCTACCGGTTAGTTGAAAGCGAAGCTTTCAAAGACCTGATGGACTACGCTGTACCACGCTACGAGCTACCCAGTCGACACTTTTTTTCCAGAAAAGCCATCCCAGCCCTCCACCAGCATGTTAAAGAGCGCATCGTCCATGCACTCAGGCAATCTGTGAGCACAAAGGTGCACCTGACAACAGATGCATGGACCAGTAGGCATGGCCAGGGACGTTACGTGTCCATCACGGCACACTGGGTAAATGTGGTGGATTCAGGGTCCACAGGGGACAGCAAGTTTGGGACAGTTCTGCCTAGCCCACGGTCTAGTAAACAGTTGTCTGTAGCCGTTCGCACCCCCTCCTCCTCCTCCTCCTCGTCCTCCTGCAGAAGCAAGAGCTCGTCCACAGACCGCAGTCGCACAAACACTCCATCCGCACCTGCCACTGTTGCACACCAGGTCTCCCATTATGGGGCAGCTACTGGCATACGTCAGCAGGCTGTATTGGCTATGAAGTGTTTGGGCGACAATAGACACACCGCGGAAGTTCTGTCCGAGTTCTTGCAGCAAGAAACGCAGTCGTGGCTGGGCACTGTAGATCTTGAGGCAGGCAAGGTAGTGAGTGATAACGGAAGGAATTTCATGGCTGCCATCTCCCTTTCCCAACTGAAACACATTCCTTGCCTGGCTCACACCTTAAACCTGGTGGTGCAGTGCTTCCTGAAAAGTTATCCGGGGTTATCCGACCTGCTCCTCAAAGTGCGTGGACTTTGCGCACATATCCGCCGTTCGCCTGTACACTCCAGCCGTATGCAGACCTATCAGCGTTCTTTGAACCTTCCCCAGCATCGCCTAATCATAGACGTTGCAACAAGGTGGAACTCAACACTGCACATGCTTCAGAGACTGTGCGAACAGAGGCGGGCTGTTATGTTTTTGTGGGAGGATACACATACACGGGCAGGCAGTAGGATGGCAGACATGGAGTTGTCAGGTGTGCAGTGGTCGAAGATTCAAGACATGTGTCAAGTCCTTCAGTGTTTTGAGGAATGCACACGGCTGGTTAGTGCAGACAACGCCATAATAAGCATGAGCATCCCCCTAATGCGTCTGCTGATGCAAAGTTTGACGCACATAAAGGATCAGGCGTCTGCACCAGAGGAAGAGGAAAGCCTTGATGACAGTCAGCGATTGTCTGGTCAGGGCAGTGTACATGACGAGGTACCGGGCGAAGAGGAGGTGGAGGATGAGGAGGATGATGGGGATGAGTATATTTTTAATGAGGAAGCTTTCCCGGGGGCACGGGAAATTGGTGGCGTGGCAAGGCCGGGTTCTGGTTTTTTGAGGGACACAAGTGACGTAGATTTGCCTGCAACTGCCCCTCAACCAAGCACAACCGCAGATTTGACAACGGGAACTTTGGCCCACATGGCGGATTATGCCTTGCGTATCCTCAAAAGGGACACACGCATTACAAAAATGATGAACGATGACGATTACTGGTTGGCCTGCCTCCTTGATCCTCGCTATAAAGGCAAATTGCAAAATATTATGCCACATGAGAACTTGGAACTAATATTAGCAACAAAACAATCAACTCTTGTTGACCGTTTGCTTCTGGCATTCCCTGCACACAGCGCCCGTGATCGTTCTCACACGAGCTCCAGGGGCCAGCAGACCAGAGGTGTTAGAGGGGCAGAAATCAGAAGTGGCGTTGGACAGAGGGGTTTTCTGACCAGGTTGTGGAGTGATTTTTCTATGACCGCAGACAGGACAGGTACTGCAGCATCAATTCAAAGTGACAGGAGACAACATTTGTCCAGTATGGTTACAAACTATTTTTCATCCCTTATCGACGTTCTCCCTCAACCGTCATTCCCATTTGATTACTGGGCATCCAAATTAGACACCTGGCCAGAATTGGCAGAATATGCATTGCAGGAGCTTGCTTGCCCGGCAGCTAGTGTCCTATCAGAAAGAGTATTCAGTGCTGCAGGTTCAATACTAACAGAAAAAAGGACTTGTCTGGCTACCCAAAATGTAGATGATCTAACCTTCATTAAAATGAACCACAACTGGATTTCAAAATCTTTTGCCCCACCCTGCCCGGCTGACACCTAGCTTTCCTATGAAAAGGTCTTGCCTGTGGACTATTCTGAATGACTTTTCCAATCTCGTAATTTTCTTCACCTGATTGTCCAGCATACGACATGTTTCCACCTCACGAAATGGCCAAACTCCCCACACGGGGCCGTGCTATCGCCACTTTGCGCTTGGACCCTTGAGAGTGCAGTTTGTCTGAAGAGGTGGGTGTGGCCGCTTTTGGTCGACGGCACTGCCACTGGGTCCCTCATAGTACAATAAAGTGTCTCTGGCGGTGGTGGTGCGCACCCAACGTCAGACACACCGTTGTAATATGAGGGGCCCTGTGCCTGTACCGCCGGCCACAAGACAGTTCCCCCCCCAGCTCAAACAGTGCTCTACCACTAGCAAAATTATCTCTCACAGCTTCACCAATGTGTAGTCTAGCCGCTGACATCCTTCAATGCCTGGCACTGACAATACCATTGTTTTGACATTTTTGTTATGTTAGGCCTTCGAAGCCTGTCTGCGGTCCCTTCTTTCTACAACTACTACACTGACCAGGCCACTGCTGGCCGTGTTACCCTGGAACCAATTTAAAAGTGCCTACAGTCAGCCCAATTTTGTTATGTTAGGCCTTCGAAGACTGTCTGCCGTCACTCCTTCCACTAGACTTCCACTGACCATACACTGCTGCCCATGTACCCCTGGAACCAATTTAAAGTGCCTACAGCCAGCCCAATTTTGTTATGTTAGGCCTTCGAAGCCTGTCTGCGGTCACTCCTTCCACTAGACTTCCACTGACCAGACCACTGCTGCCCGTGTACCCCTGGAACCAATTTAAAAGTGCCTACAGCCAGCCCAAGTTTGTTATGTTAGGCCTTGGAAGCCTGTCTGCGGTCACTCCTTCCACTAGACTTCCACTGACCAGACCACTGCTGCCCGTGTACCCCTGGAACCAATTTAAAAGTGCCTACAGCCAGCCCAAGTTTGTTATGTTAGGCCTTGGAAGCCTGTCTGCGGTCACTCCTTCCACTAGACTTCCACTGACCAGACCACTGCTGCCCGTGTACCCCTGGAACCAATTTAAAAGTGCCTACAGCCAGCCCAAGTTTGTTATGTTAGGCCTTGGAAGCCTGTCTGCGGTCACTCCTTCCACTAGACTTCCACTGACCAGACCACTGCTGCCCGTGTACCCCTGGAACCAATTTAAAAGTGCCTACAGCCAGCCCAAGTTTGTTATGTTAGGCCTTGGAAGCCTGTCTGCGGTCACTCCTTCCACTAGACTTCCACTGACCAGACCACTGCTGCCCGTGTACCCCTGGAACCAATTTAAAAGTGCCTACAGCCAGCCCAAGTTTGTTATGTTAGGCCTTGGAAGCCTGTCTGCGGTCACTCCTTCCACTAGACTTCCACTGACCAGACCACTGCTGCCCGTGTACCCCTGGAACCAATTTAAAAGTGCCTACAGCCAGCCCAAGTTTGTTATGTTAGGCCTTCTAAGCCTGTCTGCGGTCCATTCTTTCAACTACTACTACACTGACCAGGTCACTGCTGCCCGTGTACCCCTGGAACCAATTTAAAATTGCCTACAGCCATGTGTTATTATTTTAGGCATTCGATGCCTGTCTGCGGTCCATTTTTTCAACTACTACTACACTGACCAGGTCACTGCTGCCCGTGTACCCCTGGAACCAATTTAAAATTGCCTACAGCCATGTGTTATTATTTTAGGCCTTCGATGCCTGTCTGCGGTCACTCCTTCCACTAGGCCTCCACTGACCACACCACTGCTGCCCGTGTACCCCTGGAACCAATTTAAAATTGCCTACAGCCAGCCCAATTTTTTTATTTTAGGCCTTCGATGCCTGTCTGCGGTCCATTCTTTCAACTACTACTACACTGACCAGGTCACTGCTGCCCGTGTACCCCTGGAACCAATTTAAAATTGCCTACAGCCATGTGTTATTATTTTAGGCCTTCGATGCCTGTCTGCGGTCACTCCTTCCACTAGGCCTCCACTGACCACACCACTGCTGTCCGTGTACCCCTGGAACCAATTTAAAATTGCCTACAGCCAGCCCAATTTTTTTATTTTAGGCCTTCGATGCCTGTCTGCGGTCCATTCTTTCAACTACTACTACACTGACCAGGTCACTGCTGTCCGTGTACCCCTGTAACCAATTTAAAATTGCCTACAGCCATGTGTTATTATTTTAGGCATTCGATGCCTGTCTGCGGTCCATTTTTTCAACTACTACTACACTGACCAGGTCACTGCTGCCCGTGTACCCCTGGAACCAATTTAAAATTGCCTACAGCCATGTGTTATTATTTTAGGCCTTCGATGCCTGTCTGCGGTCACTCCTTCCACTAGGCCTCCACTGACCACACCACTGCTGCCCGTGTACCCCTGGAACCAATTTAAAATTGCCTACAGCCAGCCCAATTTTTTTATTTTAGGCCTTCGATGCCTGTCTGCGGTCCATTCTTTCAACTACTACTACACTGACCAGGTCACTGCTGCCCGTGTACCCCTGGAACCAATTTAAAATTGCCTACAGCCATGTGTTATTATTTTAGGCCTTCGATGCCTGTCTGCGGTCACTCCTTCCACTAGGCCTCCACTGACCACACCACTGCTGTCCGTGTACCCCTGGAACCAATTTAAAATTGCCTACAGCCATGTGTTATTATTTTAGGCCTTCGATGCCTGTCTGCGGTCCATTCTTTCAACTACTACTACACTGACCAGGGCACTGCTGGCCGTGTACCCCTGGAACCAACATCAGAAAATATAAAAATAAGTATTTTGCTTATAAAAAAGAAAATACTGGTGAGATATCAAATGCAGACATTTTAACATTAAAAACAAACACACAACTCTAATCTGGTACAGTACTAAAAATGGCCACCAGCTACAATTACTTTCTCCTGCAAGTAGTTAACTGAAAGTTTTTTTAAATTGAAAACACACATATGGCATCCACCGAGTGTTGTCCTGTCGCGTCTTCTTTATATTATTGCCGAGAAGATGCAAAATAATGAAAATAATAAAATCATTAATTACCAAAATAATAGAGAAAGTCAACACCACATTGCAAATAAACATTCATTCCAAATAAAGAAGCAGGGCGCGTCCGAGGGTGAGTATATACCTAATAAGAATATAATCACCCTCGGACGCGCAATGCTTATTTCCAACAGCCTTCCTTCCTAAGAATCAGCCCTTCCGTCGTGTAGAGAGACGTTGTGTTACACTCCAAGGTGTTCCCCAGGTTGCCTTTCCTGAGCTTCGATCTTCCGGCTCTCGTTTAGTAGTTCTTGGAAACTACTCTGCATTAGGCCTTCAAATTGGGTATGGGGTGTAGAGAGATGGTGTGTTCCACTCCAAGGTGTTCCCCAGGTTGCCTTTCCTGAGCTTCGATCTTCCGGCTCTCGTTTAGTAGTTGTTGGAAACTACGCTGCATTAGGCCTTCAAATTGGGTATGGGGTGTAGCGAGAGGGTGTGTTACACTCCAAGGTGTTCCCCAGGTTGCCTTTCCTGAGCTTCGATCTTCCGGCTCTCGTTTAGTAGTTCTTGGAAACTACACTGCATTAGGCCTTCAAATTGGGTATGGGGTGTAGAGAGAGGGTGTGTTACACTCCAAGGTGTTCCCCAGGTTGCCTTTCCTGAGCTTCGATATTCCGGCTCTCGTTTAGTAGTTGTCGGAAACTACGCTGCATTAGGCCTACAAATTGGGTATGGGGCGTAGAGAGAGGGTGTGTTACACTCCAAGGTGTTCCCCAGGTTGCCTTTCCTGAGCTTCGATATTCCGGCTCTCGTTTAGTAGTTGTCGGAAACTACGCTGCATTAGGCCTACAAATTGGGTATGGGGTGTAGAGAGAGGGTGTGTTACACTCCAAGGTGTTCCCCAGGTTGCCTTTCCTGAGCTTCGATCTTCATGCTCTCGTTTAGTAGTTGTCGGAAACTACGCTGCATTAGGCCTACAAATTGGGTATGGGGTGTAGAGAGAGGGTTTGTTACACTCCAAGGTGTTCCCCAGGTTGCCTTTCCTGAGCTTCGATCTTCCGGCTCTCGTTTAGTAGTTGTTGGAAACTACGCTGCATTAGGCCTTCAAATTGGGTATGGGGTGTAGCGAGAGGGTGTGTTACACTCCAAGGTGTTCCCCAGGTTGCCTTTCCTGAGCTTCGATCTTCCGGCTCTCGTTTAGTAGTTCTTGGAAACTACACTGCATTAGGCCTTCAAATTGGGTATGGGGTGTAGAGAGAGGGTGTGTTACACTCTAAGGTGTTCCCCAGGTTTCCTTGCCATTGCTTCGGTCTTCCGACTCTCGTTTAGTAGTTGTAGAAAAGTACACTGCATTAGGCCATACAAAATGGGTATGGGGTGGAGAGAGATGGTGTGTTACACTCCAAGGTGTTCCCCAGGTTGCCTTTCCTGAGCTTCTATCTTCAGGCTCTCATTAAATTGTGGTTAAATGGAACAACTGCATTTGGCGTACTAGTTGGTTTGGGGCCTACTATCGGTGTCTGCCACTCCTTGCTGTTCTCCTCCACTGAACAAAGCTGTGCCGCCTGTTTACTACGGTTGCCAATTTTGAACTGCATTTCGACTACTTACTGATTTGGCCCTACTCTCTGTGTCAGCCTCTCATTCCAGTTGTCCTCCACTGCAATGCCCCCTGGTTATTCCTGTGTTACCAATTTTGAACTGCATTTAGCCCACTTTCTTCTTTGGGCCTATATCTGTGTTTCCACTTCATCGTGCCCATTGCCCAGCCAGTGATAGATGAGTCTGCTGGTACATTGACCCATAACGCAACATTCCCCGTGCACGCTACACAACAACATTGTGACCCTGCTGAAAGTCAGGTTGCTCTTCCCGCATACCATACCACCTTACACGGGGACAAAGAGGAAGGTGCAGATGAAAGTGCAGGTTCCTTCATCAGGTGGGGGGAGGAATACTAGTTGGCGACGTCACTGGCACAGGGCCTCTCATAGTACGCAAAAGTGTTGCTGCCGGTGGGAGGCGCCCCCGCCGTGCAAACACACCGCTGTACTTTGAGGGGCCCTGTGCCAGTGCCAATGCCAACGAGTGGGCCCCCCCTGCTTGCTCAGGTTCACAGCACTTGCAAAGTTGAAATACTTACCTCTCCCTGCTCCACTGCCGTGACGTGGTCCAGATTTCCTGGGCCCACTAATTACTTGAACCAGCCCTACCCCCCACAACTTTAGCCAAATGACCCCCAATTTCAAATGCCTTCCAATTATTATAAGGTAAATTACGCTTGACAAGCTTCATTAAGAAGAATGGATGGTTTTGACATTAAAATGGCCACTCTAGGTGTTTTCCTGGCCCCCACTCACTGCCGACTATGCTGCCCCATTGACTTGCATTGGGTTTCGTGTTTCGGTCGATCCCGACTTTACGTCATAATCGGCCGATTTCACTCGACCCGACTTTGGACATAGTCGGGTTTCGCAAAACCCGGCTCGACTCTAAAAAGGTCAAGGTCGCTCAACTCTAGTTCCCACGTTGTCTGATGAAACCACCTGCAGTATAAAAGTCACGTTCTGACATGACACTTGCAGCAGGGCAGGCCAGCACTTCCAAACAAACAGGGCAAGGTCTGACCTTGTGTCCATTTCGGACACCCAATAGTTAAATGAGGTAGTACGTGGATATGTATGGACACATACTCTTTCACCATGTTGATGAGATGCTGCCTCCTACTGATACGAGCAGTATCACACGGTGGTGTCAGATGTTGTGGCATTCTCAGAAAGTTCTGACCAATTGCAGCCATGCTAACCCTGCCTTAAGGTGGTGGCGGTGCCACAGTTGTGTTGGTGATTTCCTCTTCTGCCTTTGCCTTGTTGTTCCACTGAGTTGCTGCTCTCAGGTGGGAAAGCCATCAGTAGTTTCTCTACCAATGCGTTCTTGAATTGATGCATTTTTCGATCCAGCTCTAGTGATGGAATCAATTATGGTCTGTTGCCCTTGTACCAGGAATCCAGCAAGGTGGCATCTCAGTAATCTACATTGGTGCATTTATTTAAATAATATAAAAAAATGTCATGGGCCCCCCCCCATTTTTGACAACAAGCCAAGCTAAAGCAGAGGGCTGATATTCTCAGATTGGGAAGGGGTCCTGGATATTGGCCTTCCAAATCCTAAAAACATCAGCTCGCAACCACCCCAGAAAAGATGTATCTATTAGATGTGCCGGTTCTGGCGCTTTGCCCAGCTCCTTCCACTTTCCCTGATACAGTGACAAGTGGAGTAATATTTTTGGGGTTGATGTCAGCTTTGTAACGTCAGCTGAAATCAATCCCAAGGGTTAGTAATGGAGAAGCATCTATGAGACGACCTTATTATATATATATATATATATATATATATATATATATATAAAGCCAAAAGTTTGGACACACCTTCTCATTTAAAGATTTTTCTGTATTTTCATGACCCTGAAAATTGTACATTCCCACTGAAGACATCAAAACTATGAATTAACACATGTGGAATTATATAGTTAACAAAAAAGTGTGAAACAACTGAAATTATGTCTTGTATTCTACTGTAGGTTCTTCAAAGTAGCAACCTTTTGCTTTGATGACTGCTTTGCACACTCTTGGCATTCTCTTGATGAGCTTCAAGAGGTAGTCACCGGGAATGGTTTTCTCTTCACAGGTGTGCCCTGTCAGGTTTAATATTGGGATTTCTTGCCTTATAAATGGGGTTGGGACCATCAGTTGTGTTGTGCAGAAGTCTGGTGGATAGACAGCTGATAGTCCTACTGAATAGACTGTTAGAGTTTGTATTATGGCAAGAAAAAAGCAGCTAAATAAAGAAAAACGAGCGGCCATCATTACTTTAAGAAATGAAGGTCAGTCAGTCCGAAAAATTGGGAAAACTTTGAAAGTGTCCCCAAGTGCAGTGGCAAAAACCATCAAGCGCTATAAAGAAACTGGCTCACATGAGGACCACCCCAGAAAAGGAAGACCAAGAGTCACCTCTGCTTCTGAGGATAAGTATATCTGAGTCACCAGCCTCAAAAATCGCAGGTTAACAACAGCTCAGATTAGAGACCAGGTCAATGCCACACAGAGTTCTAGCAGCAGACACATCTCTACAACAACTGTTAAGAGGAGACTTTGTGCAGCATGCCTTCATGGTAAAATAGCTGCTAGGAAACCACTGCTAAGGACAGGCAACAAGCAGAAGAGACTTGTTTGGGCTAAAGAACACAAGGAATGGACATTAGAGCAGTGGAAATCTGTGCTTTGGTCTGATGAGTCCAAATTTGAGATCTTTGGTTCCAACCACGTTGTCTTTGTGCGACACAGAAATGGTGAACGGATGGACTCTACATGCCTGGTTCCCACGTGAAGCATGGAGGAGGAGGTGTGATGGTGTGGGGGTGCTTTGCTGGTGACACTGTTAGGGATTTATTCAAAATTGAAGACATACTGAAACAGCATGGCTACCACAGCATCTTGCAGCGGCATGCTATTCCATCCGGTTTGCATTTAGCTGGACCATCATTTATTTTTCAACAGGACAATGACCCCAAACACACCTCCAGGCTGTGTAAGGGCTATTTGACCAAGTAGGAGAGTGATGGGGTGCTACGCCAGATGACTATCGAGATGGTTTTGGGTGAGTTGGACCACAGAGTGAAGACAAAAGGACCAACAAGTGCTAAGCATCTCTGGGAACTCCTTCAAGATTGTTGGAAGACCATTCCCGGTGACTACCTCTTGAAGCTCATCAAGAGAATGCCAAGAGTGTGCAAAGCAGTCATCAAAGCAAAAGGTGGCTACTTTGAAGGACCTAGAATATAATACATAATTTCAGTTGTTTCACACTTTTTTGTTAAGTATATAATTGCACATGTGTTAATTCATAGTTTTGATGCCTTCAGTGTGAATGTACAATTTTCATAGTCATGAAAATACAGAGAAATCTTTAAATGAGAAAGTGTGTCCAAACTTTTGGTCTGTACTATATATATATAAATATATATATATATATATATATATATATATATATTAGGCCTTTTACATTCTAGAATGCTTATAATGATTTAATGAAAAGCTCAGGGTCTCATGGCTAAGCCTCCTCTTCTACGACCCATTTCTAGAATTCCACTTTGTCTCTTAGTCACTAGTAATTCAGAACTGAACTGTCTTAATGTCTCCTATTCGGTCCCCTGTCACTTAGAGTCCCCACCAAATGCAACACCTTTGGTCCACTCACTATGCACTCCAGGCCCTATCTGGCCTCCAAACAGGAAACAGTTTCCCTTACACTAACCCCTCCCACTATGGGCTAGCCCCAACTCTTAACTTTTACTGTCCCTGTCAGCTGTCTGTTGATGGGCAGAATACAGCTTCATCATCAACAATGCAAATCACCACACATAACACAACATATAACAGCAACAGTCTACCTCATGACAAGTATATTGACACACTTACACTCCAGTACGTATACACAGGCTCGGACTGGCCACAGGAGAACTGAGAATCTTCCGGTAGGCCCCTGTGATGGAGTGCTAATGAGTAATGCTGTTACACTTGAATTACAATTTGCAGAAAAAGTTATATGCTAATCATTCATTAAACAACCTAGCCAAGTTAATATTACATAGAAACAAGAGTAAATTTGTGTAGTAGGTTCAGGTTATTTTTGCATATAACTCAACAGTTGGCTCCAGGAATCAACGTTACTGGTGGGCATTTTGGCAACTCAGTCCAACATAGGTTTAGTGGGAAAAAGTTCAGGGGAATGTGTCTTTAAAGCTGAACATCATCTTCTCAGAAAGATTTAGCCACGGGAAACTATCATCAGATGCTTTGTACTTACTATATTCAAGGAACACAGTGGTTCTATTAAAACCAAATTTTCTGCCTATACTTAGAGGAAATTGCTATTCACGATGAATTCTGAATTTAATGTTCTCTCGTACTGCTAAAATGACTCTGCCCTTGTAGGATCTAACAATTCATTGTGAGCGTGCATTTTCTATATATGCCTTGGCGCCTGTCTCAGACTGAAATAACGGCCTTTAAAAGCTTAGACACTCAATAAGATTTCCAATCAGAAGTCTGACAGGCCAGATCTAAAACGTGGACCGTTTACCAATAACGCTCATATCTGCAGTTTGAGATTGATTAATCTGCCGGCAGCTAGTGCATTAGGCTGGTGATATGCCGGGAATGTGAACCCTATCTAACTGTAAATGCTAAATAGGGTACGGCGGGGGTACGGCAAACCAGACTGGTTATTGTTAATGGGAATAAATTGGTTTATATCAAACATATTGTCTGCGTCCTCGTAAATTGTACCCGAACGTCCCTCCGAATGCTCCCTACTGCTTCTGTAATTGTCACTGTCAAGACACAGTCGTATGATGCATGTGCAGACGTGGCTGACTTTCAAGTCGCTTTATCATTGTCTGCCACGTTATAGAAAAAAGTAGCTGTGTTTTGTTTTGTTAGTGACTGCGGATACTCTGACGACAAAGTAAGAAAATGCACGAAGTCCTGAGGAACGTTCCTGACCCATGTATGGAAACAAAAACTTGTATTATGTCTTGTATCAATGCAAACACATTCAATTTTGCTTCTAATTGTTGGCTCACATTTCATTAGGATTGTTCTTAACGTCTTAAAATATGGTAGTGATTAGTTTAACAATTGTTTTTCTCGTATTGATTTTTGAATTCCAGGAGCCGTAATATATATTTTTTTTATTTTGTTACAACTGTGTGAGGGCTTGATTTTTGCAGGATGGGTGGGATTTGTCGATGGCAAAATTATAGTGTTAAAATTTACCCAAATTTTTTTTTATTAAAGAGGTCATTTACTTTCGGTAAAATAAAAAAGGTGATGACTATTTTTTTTCTTAAATAGAACTTGTTTTTTTTTTACATATTCTGAGAAGCATTACTTTTACATTTTTGTTTTATAATCAGGGCTCTATGTGTTAGGAGTCGAGTTTCCTCTGCTGCACAGGGGGAATCTCGATCCGTGTCTGCTGCGGTCTCCCATTCTGCTTCGGCCGCAGTGGGCTCTGCTCAGCGGAGGCGTCGCTCCCAGCGTCTTGCTGGGACTGATTCTGTGCAAAGGGTTACTGCTGCCTTTTCTGGCTCTCCTGTTGTACCCTGCACTGATCTGCGGCGAGCGGGCTTCTCTGGGACTAAGTCCTTATTTGCACACACTGAACATACCCAGGGCAAGATCTCCCGTTGGAGATCGAGGGTCACATGCTCAGGTACTGCAGCACATCCCATTGGTCCTTTTGGCAGGTCCTGAAAGGGCAAAACTTCTGTAGCTGCTTCCTGTGCTGCAACTATATAAACTGCGCATGACCGCACGGCCATGCGCTAGTATTGTCTTGATATAATGTGTGTGTGTAGATGGATGTATGTCGATGGATGAAAGCTCCTAAGTATCCCTCCCTAGTGTTGTTGACTGCTCGCGGATGATGGTAGCTATCTAGCGCCCGACTAGCCATCTGCACGTAACACACATCACAGCGTCCAGTTGCTGTGTCCGCCAGTACGGCGCCGTGCGCTTCCTCTGCGCTTTCCTTACCCAAGCCTGGGTGGTTAGTGGCGTCCGTCAGTGCGGCACCGCATGCACTCTCGTGCCTTTATACACTATTTTAATAGTTTCCTTACACACCCAGTTGCGGTGTTGTGCCAGCAAGTGGTCTAATCGGACTTCAATCCTGAGTTGGGGTTGTGTTCGCTGACTTCTTGCTCGCGCTCTATGTGCGGTACCGCGGTCCTGTGACGCAACAGGATCGCTTCCTTCACGCAGGGTGAAGTTAACCCGTGTGTGTATACTTATAGTACCGCCATATAGTCCGTCTTACTAGCAGCAGGGTTTTTACCTGCACGGTGGACCTCGGACTGCGAACGCACCTAGTTTCATATCATCTATACTTGGTGCGTTCCGCCAGTCCTTAACATAATACTAGCGCCAAGGTCTGGCTAGTATTGACGGACGATCAGCGTCTACAGCGGTACGTCCAGCAGCTGGAGGGAAGGTTGGCGGCTCTAGAGCGTTCAACCTCAGCTGTGGACGTTACTGCTGTCGCTGTTCAGGCTGCAAGTGTGGCTGCAGCTACCTTGTCCACTGCCGCCTCCCGCTACCAGAGAAATTTTCTGGTGACAGTAAGTCCTGTAGGGGTTTCGTGAGTCAGTGCTCAATACATCTCGAACTTCTGGCCTCTCGTTTCCCTACAGAGCGGGCTAAGGTGGCTTTTATCATATCCTTATTGTCGGACAGGGCGTTGCAGTGGGCTACGCCGCTGTGGGAGCGTGGCGATCATGTGGTGCAGAGTGCTCCGTTATTCCTGAGCACTCTGAAACAGGTTTTCTTAGGACCTTGTGTCACCCATGATACGGCGCTCCAACTGTTGGCATTGACTCAGGGCTCGTACTTGGTCAGCCTTTTTGCCGTCCACTTCCGCACTCTAGCATCTGAGCTGGAGTGGTCGGATAAAGCCCTTATCCCTATATTTTGAAGGGGGCTGGCTGACCACGTTAAGGACGCCCTGGCCACTAGGGAGATTCCCGCCACACTGGAAGAATTAATAACAGTATCTACTCGTATTGACCTCCGTTTTCACGAGCGGAGGTTAGAGCGAGCCCAGTGTAGGCAGAGGTTTCAGCTGGCTCCCACCTTCGCCAAACCTCTGGAATCTCCAGTCCAGGCTCCTGAGTCCCATGAACCTAAGGTAGTGTCACGAGCAGGATCTAAGTCCCAGACCGCTCATGCACTCCAGGTTTGCCATGTATGCCAACAGTCAGGACATCTTGCCACCAGATGTCATCAGCGGTCGAGGAAACGTCAGCGTCTAGTGGTAGTAGGTGGAGGTGCAAGAGACACTGCGACATTTGCCTCCAAATTGTCCTTTAAGGGGACAATTACTTTTGGCTCATCCTCCCACTCGGTAGAGCTCTGCGTGGATTCTGGGGCGGAGGGCAATTTTATGTCTTCTGCCTTCGCCCAACGTCACGCAATACCCCTGGTAATGCTACCTCAACCAGTAACGGTACGAGTGGTGAATGGGTCGACACTCCCCGCACAGATAACACATCAGACCATTCCTTTTACTCTGTCCATGTCCCCATCCCATCAGGAGATTATATCTCTGCTCATCATTCCTGAGGGGATTGATGAGGTTCTGTTGGGGATACCTTGGTTACAGTACCACTCTCCTCACATCAAGTGGTCCTCAGGCAGAATTCTGGGATGGTGTGAATCATGTGGGGGTAGGTGTCACCGAGAGTGCGTTCAGGTTGCTACTACTGAGGTACTCGCAGATCTATCCTCTCTCCCCAAGCAATATTGGTCTTACGCAGACGTGTTCTCCAAAAAGGCGGTGGAGACCCTTCCGCCCCATCGCCCCTATGACTGTCCTATCGATCTCTTGCCTGGTGCGGAGCCTCCCCGGGGTCGAGTTTATCCATTATCTCTCCTGGAGACAGAGGCCATGTCTCAGTACATTCAAGAGAATCTGGCAAGAGGGTTTATCAGGAAGTCAGTGTCACCTGCTGGGGCAGGGTTCTTCTTCGTGCAGAAGAAGAATGGGGAACTACGTCCATGCATAGACTACAGGGGTCTTAACGCTATCACCGTTAAGAACAAGTATCCTTTGCCCTTGATATCCGAGCTCTTCGATAGGCTTCGGGGAGCTAGAGTGTTTACTAAATTAGATCTGCGGGGTGCTTATAACCTGATTCGCATCCGTGAGGGGGACAAATGGAAAACGGCGTTTAACACGAGAGATGGGCACTATGAGTATCTGGTGATGCCCTTCGGGCTCTGTAATGCCCCAGCCGTTTTCCAAGACTTTGTCAACGACATCTTCCGGGATATGCTTTCCACCTCAGTTGTAGTCTATCTGGATGATATTCTCATCTTTTCTCCAGATATTGACTCCCACCGGAGAGATGTTGGCAGAGTCTTCGACCTCCTACGGGCAAACTCTCTTCATGCTAAGTTGGAGAAGTGTATGTTTGAGAAGGAGTCTTTACCGTTCCTGGGCTATATCATCTCCGCCCAGGGATTGGCTATGGATCCTGCCAAACTACAGGCTGTGATGGACTGGCAAGAGCCCCATTCTCTTAAAGCGGTGCAGTGCTTTATGGGGTTCATTAACTATTACCGCCAGTTCATTCCCCACTAATCAACTCTGGTAGCTCCCTTGGTAGCCCTCACCAAGAAGGGAGCGAATCCCAAATTGTGGTCGGAAGAGGTCTCCAAGGCCTTCACTTCTATTAAGTCCCACTTTGCTAGTGCTCCCATCTTACATCGTCCCGATGTGGATAAGCCATTCCTAATGGAGGTGGATACCTCATCCGTTGGTGCTGGAGCAGTCCTCTATCAAAAGGATGCTCAAGGTTGGAAGCATCCATGCTTCTTCTTCTCTAAGACCTTCTCGCCAGCGGAGAGAAACTACTCCATCGGGGATAAGGAGTTGCTAGCAATGAAGTTGGCCTTTTCAGAGTGGAGACACCTTCTGGAAGGTGCGCGGTTTCCCTTCCAAGTTTACACGGACCACAAAAATTTGGTCTACTTGCAAACAGCCCAGCGGCTAAATTCTCGCCAAGCCAGATGGTCCTTGTTCTTTTCCCAGTTCCACTTTTCTCTTCATTTTCTCGCCAGGGAGAAAAATATTCGTGCTGACGCTCTCTCTCGCTCCCTTATATCAACTGAAGAGGAGGAAGAGGAGCCTCGGCTTTTTGTCCCTTCTGAGAGCCTGAGAACCGTAGTGCCGGTTTCACTGGAGTCTGTTCCACCGGGCAAGACTTTTGTGCCCATTAATTTGCGACCGGAGGTTCTCTCTTGGGCTCATTCGTCCAGGGTGGGTGGACACTTTGGGACAAAGAGGACATCTGAGCTACTGGCGAGGACGTACTGGTGGCCGCATATGGTCCGGGATGTCAGGGATTATATTCTGGCGTGTGTCTCCTGCGCCAAAAATAAATCTCCGCGTCAAAGGCCAGCTGGGTTGCTCTATCCCTTGCCGGTGGCAGATAGGCCCTGGGAGATGGTCGGGATGGACTTTGTCGTGGGTTTACCCAAATCTCACGGCTGTACCATCATTTGGGTCATCACCGATCATTTCTCAAAAATGGTGCATTTGGTGCCGCTACCACGGTTACCTTCTGCACGGGCCTTGGCAGCGTTGTTCATTAAACACATCTTCCGCCTACATGGTATGCCTGACAAAATTGTCAGTGACCGGGGTCCCCAGTTTGCGTCTCGGTTCTGGAGAGAGCTTTGTCGTCTTCTCAGTATTGAGTTGAATCTCTCTTCCGCTTATCATCCCGAGACGAATGGGTTGGTAGAGAGGGCCAACCAGACCTTGGTCACATACCTGCGACATTTTGTTTCAGCCAGGCAGGATGACTGGGCATCCTTGCTATCATGGGCAGAGTTTGCGCTGAACAACGCCGTAGCCGACTCCACTGGACAAACCCCATTTCTCCTCAACTATGGTCAGCATCCACGGGTACCTGTGCCTATGCCCGTGTCTTCCGCAGACTCCAGGGTGGCAGACTGGGCTGTGGATGCACGGGATATTTGGGACCGCACTCAGGATGCCATTCAGGCCTCTAAGGAGAGAATGAGGTCCTCCGCCGTTGCTCATCGGCGCCCCGCTCCGACCTTTGCTCCTGGCGACTTAGTGTGGCTCTCCGCCCGTAACATCAGGCTGCGTGTTGAGTCCACTAAGTTTGCTCCTCGCTACTTGGGTCCCTTCAAGGTCCTTGAACAGGTTAATCCTGTGGTCTACCGTCTGGCTCTTCCTCCACGCCTTGGTATCACCGACACCTTTCATGTGTCCCTTCTTAAGCCCGTATACATGTCCCGGTTTTCTGAGTCATCTGCCGAGACATCGGGTTCATCTACGGACGATTTCGAGGTGAACGCTATCTTGGGGTGCAAGGTGGTACGTGGCAAAAAAATTTTTTGGGTGGACTGGAAGGGTTACGGTCCTGAGGATAGGTCCTGGGAGCCTGCTGAGCACATTCGGGCTCCGCAGCTTATTGCTGCCTTTGAACGTAGCGAGGCCCAAGGAGGGGGGGGCCCTAGGAGGGGGGGTAATGTTAGGAGTCGAGTTTCCTCTGCTGCACAGGGGGAATCTCGATCCGTGTCTGCTGCGGTCTCCCATTCTGCTTCGGCTGCAGTGGGCTCTGCTCAGCGGAGGCGTCGCTCCCAGCGTCTTGCTGGGACTGATTCTGTGCAAAGGGTTACTGCTGCCTTTTCAGGCTCTCCTGTTGTACCCTGCACTGATCTGCGGTGAGCGGGCTTCTCTGGGACTAAGTCCTTATTTGCGCACACTGAGCATGCCCAGGGCAAGATCTCCCGTTGGAGATCGAGGGTCACATGCTCAGGTACTGCAGCACATCCCATTGGTCCTCTTGGCAGGTCCTGAAAGGGCAAAACTTCTGTAGCTGCTTCCTGTGCTGCAACTATATAAACTGCGCATGACCGCACGGCCATGCGCTAGTATTGTCTTGATATAATGTGTGTGTGTAGATGGATGTATGTCGATGGATGAAAGCTCCTAAGTATCCCTCCCTAGTGTTGTTGACTGCTCGCGGATGATGGTAGCTATCTAGCGCCCGACTAGCCATCTGCACGTAACACACATCACAGCGTCCAGTTGCTGTGTCCGCCAGTACGGTGCCGTGCGCTTCCTCTGCGCTTTCCTTACCCAAGCCTGGGTGGATAGTGGCGTCCATCAGTGCGGCACCGCATGCACTCTCGTGCCTTTATACACTATTTTAATAGTTTCCTTACACACCCAGTTGCGATGTTGCGCCAGCAAGTGGTCTAATCGGACTTCAATCCTGAGTTGGGGTTGTGTTCGCTGACTTCTTGCTCGCGCTCTACGTGCGGTACCGCGGTCCTGTGATGCAACAGGATCGCTTCCTTCACGCAGGGTGAAGTTAACCCCTGCGTGTATACTTATAGTACCGCCATATAGTCCGTCTTACTAGCAGCAGGGTTTTTACCTGCACGGTGGACCTCGGACTGCGAACGCACCTAGTTTCATATCAACTATACTTGGTGCGTTCCGCCAGTCCTTAACACTATGAACATTTTTTTATTGCATGACAACATGTAGTTTACAGGGGTAGTACATTTTCAACCTTTGATTTTTTTTTTATGCCCATTCGCAGTACACAAAGCAGTTAATAAAAAAACATTTTTTCGTGTCTAATTTGGCAGCATTTTTTTATTAGGTTGATAGATGGGTTAAACGCTTAACAGGAATTCTTCATTTTTTCAGTAAAATTTATTAAGCCATTTTTTTGTACTTATTATTGAAGTAACTTGTTCCAGTTTGTTAGAAAACCTCCAAACAATGCTAAATATTAAAACAGCATTCTCCAAGGTATCAGAAAATAATTAATGAAGTTTTAACTATTTAGAAGCCTCACAGGAATTAGTAAAAAAAATAAACGATTACATTGTATTTACTAAAATTATGTTTTAGCCCCAATTTCTTCATTTTCACAAGAGGAAAAAATGAGTCCTCCAGTGTGTTGTGCAATTTCCCATATTTGGTTTGTAACTACTGTTTGAGCCCACGCATGGGAGGGAAAAAGCCCCTTTTTGACTTTTGGAACACAAATTTGACTTGATCATATTACAGATATCATGTAACAATTAGCAGAGCCCCAGAGGTGTCAACAGCAGAAACCCCAAACAAGTGGCCCGCTTTTGGAAGCTACCCTTCTTAAAATATTCCTCTAGGGGTGTGGTGAGTATTTTGGAGCTACAGGTGCTTCACAAAATTTTATAACAATGGGCTGTGGAAAGTGAAAATATTTTTTTCCACTAAAATGTTTGTTTTGTCTCAATGTCACGGTGGCACAGTGGTTAGCATTGCATCGCTGGGGTCCTGGGTTCAAATTCCTCCAAGAACGACATCTGCAAGGATTTTGAATGTTCTCCCCGTGTTTGTGTGGGTTTCTTCGAGTTCCTCCCACACTGACTGATAGGGAATTTCGATTGTGACCTCCAATGGGGATGGTGATGATGAGGTCTGTAAAGTGCTGTGGAATTAATGGTGATATATAAGTGAGAAAAATAAATATTTCATTTTTAAAAAGTAACAGGGTAAAATGGACTCCACAGAGTATATGTGGTCAGGAACTGTTGCTTAGGGACACTGCAGGGCTCAGGACAGAAAAAGAGCTTTTTTACTTTTGAAGCAGAATTTCGGCTAGAGTGTGAACGCTATGTCACATTTGAAGAGCGCTTACATGTCAAAACAGCAGAAATCTCCAGAATTCACGCTATTTGGAAAATTTAACTCCTTAAGGAACTCATCTAGTGGTGTAGATTAATTTTTACAGAGGTTGACAAGAGAAATTAGGCCCCAATGTATGTAATGCCATTTCTGCT
Source organism: Ranitomeya imitator (assembly GCF_032444005.1). Taxonomy (NCBI): domain Eukaryota; kingdom Metazoa; phylum Chordata; class Amphibia; order Anura; family Dendrobatidae; genus Ranitomeya; species Ranitomeya imitator. Next base: position 223,355,671 of record NC_091283.1, read on the forward strand.
GAGAATTCAAATCCGGAAATGTGGTCAGAATCTACTAATCGAAAAAACTGAAATGCTCAGTGGAGATGGGGGAAAATTTTGGAGGGCAAAGGTTTCTAGAATGCTTTCCGGGTACTGTATCACATTGGGCAAGTCCCGAAGGTACCAGAATAGCAGTACCCACCAAAACGTAACTCCATTTTACAATCTACACACCACAATGAATTTCAAATATTCCACCGTAGCACCCAATGTGCCATTGTAGCATTGTGGCCATCTTGTGCTTCTGGAGACACGCACACTGTAAATTGATTAGGGGGCTCTCCACCATAGGAATGCCAAAAAATGTGGATGCAGTTTAGGCACACTATGGGAGTCAATAGAGAACGGGGCATTTGGATTTAGAAGCTCAGATTTCACTTGATTGTTTCTTAGGCAGAGCCATGTGGCTTTTCCAGGGTCTTTGTTCTACCAGTAAAACGGAAACTCCCCATATTTCCGACAGTTAATGGACCTGAGTTGGGACTTGTTTTTTGTGGTTTGAGTTGAAACTTTTATTGGTACCATTTTGGAGTACATAAAACTTTGAATCACTTTTCAGACTCGGTTCACATTTATCCTGTGCTCTACGCTGAGTGCTTATATCAAGATTTCCATCTGGGTCTGCAATATACACGAGTCTGATATAACCAGTAAGTATGATGAGGTAGACGGAGTCTCAGGACTCAGGGTTCCATTTTTGTCTCTGTTTTGTCCGGGGCCATTTTGCTGTCATAGAATCATAGAATCCTAGAATGGTAAAGTTGGAAGGGACCTCCAGGGTCGTCGTGTCCAACCCCCTGCTCAATGACGGATTCACGAAACCGTCTCAGACAGATGTTTGTCCAGCCTTTGTTTGAAGTTCATTGAAGAAGAACTCACCACCTCTCGTGGCAGCCTGTTCCCTTACCCTCACTGTCAAAAAGATTTCTCTAATATCTAAGGCCTCTTTCACACTTCAGTCTTTCGGCGTCAGTCAAAAACCGCCATTTTCGTGAAATGGCGGATCCGCCATTTTTTTTTGGCGGATCCGCTATTTTCCCATTGACTTGCATTAGAGACGGATTGTGGCGGATGGCCGTCCGTTCCATCCGCCATGCGACGGATCCGTCGATATTTGGCGGACGTTGTCTAGACATTGACGGACTTTGTAACGTTTTTTGGCGCCGCCGAAAAGGCGGACCGCGGCGGATCCGTCGTGTCCGCCTTTTTTTAGAATGGGCGCCTATGGGCGACGGATCCGTCGCGATCCGCTTTTTGGCGGATCCGTCGCCTCAATCCGCTTTTTTTGATTGAGCATGCTCCAAAAAGTGGATACTTTGCCCAGACAACCCAAAAACTATATAAAGAGGACAGGTCATTCCCAAATGTACCAGCCAGCAAGACAGACCCTTCAATGCAAGAGAGACCCAGCCAGACCCTGCCAGCAAGACCTTGCCAGCCAGCCAGAGAGGCCCTGCCAGCTAGCCAGAGAGGCCCTGCCAGCCAGAGAGGCCCTGCCAGCCAGAGACACACTGCCAGACCCTGCAAGCAAGACCTTGCCAGCCAGGCCCTGCCAGCCAGCCAGAGAGGCCCTGCCAGCCAGCCAGAGAGGCCGTGCCAGCCAGACCCTGCCTGAGACAGCCATGTGAGTACTGACATCCAGCGTGCATGTGTGTGTGTGTGTGTGTGTGTGTGTGTGCGCATTTGTGTATGACGTACTGAGTACAGCAAGAGCTTTTAAAACCTGAATCCAACCTGAGGCCTGCCGTCGTCCTGCAACAGCCAGTGCCCTGCTACAGTCCAGATCCACCCCGAGGCCTGCCACTGTGAATATATCAAGCTCCAGCTGGAGGACTGATGGCCGTGTGTGTGTGTATTTTTGTACTGCTGTGTGCTTTTGTATGTATGTGTTCATGTGCCTGCACCTTATTATGCCTTCGTCAATATTACGCCTGTTCATGTGTTATGCTTGCGTTATGACTCTGCTTGCAGGTATGTTTGTGTGCATCTTGTTGGTTGCATGTGCATTTGTCAATGCCATATTGGTTAATGTTGATTTTTGATGTATTTACTAAAGGTACCGTCACACGCTGCAGCGATACCGACAACGATCCGGATCGCTGCAGCGTCGCTGTTTGGTTGCTGGAGAGCTGTCACACAGACAGCTCTCCAGCGACCAACGATGCCGGTAACCAGAGTAAACATCGGGTTACTAACTGCAGAGCCGCGCTTAGTAACCCGATGTTTACCCTGGTTACCAGTGTAAAAGTAAAAAAAAAAGGTAAATTCCGCTGTCTGTCCCCGTGCTGTGCTTCTCTGCATTGTGAGCGCCAGCCAGCCGTAAAGCAGAGCACAGCGGTGACGTCACCACTCTGCTTTCCGGCCGCTGTGCTTACACAGGGCAGAGAAGCAGAGTGCCGAGGGACAGACAGAAGGTGGCTGTGTGTGTGTGCGTGCGTGCGTGCGTGCGTGTGCCTGCCTGCCCTGTTTATATGTTTTTCATACTATGCTGGTATTTTGAATAGCTGTGGTGTAAAATTTGTTTTGTGTGTGTGTATAAATGATGTGTGATGTGTTCTGCATCTTTGTTGTTTTCCATAATATACTTGTATTTCAAATAAAGAGCAGTGTAGCTCCTACTGTACCCTAAAAAAAAGAAAATTTAAAAAAATATAGTAATAAAAATTTCACAAAACTGTCAGTAGTCTCATTTCAAGATAAATGTAATATTGGGTAAACATGCAGTAAAGGTTATATATACAAATGAGTAATGCAAATCTTTGCTATAGAATATGTTATCTGGTTTTAGAAAATACAAACTGTAGGGTAATCATAATTAACAATTTTGGGGATTGGTATTTTAATTTCGAATGAGGAACATTTTTTATAAGGTTAAACTTTGTTTAGGTGGGTTTTACCAGCATGCGCATTGCGCATATCAAGTTCTAAGTAGTTTTGGTGTTGTTTTAAAGGGATTTTTTGGGGGTTTTTTTTGTGGGGAAACAGGAGGTAGAGGGTTTGGCAGCTTGTGCATCAAGTTTGACGGTAGAATTTTTTTTTTCTTTTGTGGTGGGGGAAATCAAAAATAAGTTGGCACTGTAGGTACTGTAGTAGGTACTGAGCCAAGACGTACACAAGCAGGCTCCCCATTTTTTTTTTAAAGTTGTAAGTGTAAAGTCCCTACAGCTGCATCTATCCTTTTGTATAGTAGCTTAGAACTCTCTTTATGCTTGCAGATTCTAGGGACCAAGAGGACCCAAGCAAGGGACCGACCGACCCAAGCTATACGCAAGCCCCAAGTTTTGGAAACAGATGTAAGTGTAAAGTCCTGAAAGCTGCATCTATCTATCTATCCTTTTGTATAGTAGCTTAGAACTCCCTTTATGCTTACAGATTCTAGGGACCAAGAGGACCCAAGCAAGGGACCGACCAACCCAAGATAGACGCAAGATCATAATGTCTTCTTCTGAGAGCCCCCCAGCACATCATCAGCAAACTGAGGTGTTAATTTTTTTTCTTCATAAATTTTTTATTTTGGTGCAACAATGGCAATTGTATTTTAAGCCTTTATGTGTTTATTCTGTATTCACAGGAATATGAAGCAGAGGGGCTAACAGAAGGAGACGGACAGGGTGGAGAAATACAAGGAGCGGGAGCGCATAGTGTAAGTTTTGAACAGACCGATCCTCACATACAATGCACTACACCCAACACAAACATTCAGCACAGCACACAATACATATGCCTCGATCAAAGAACATTATTAATTTTATTTTTTTTTTTAAATTAGTCTTCACAATCCGGGGCTCGACGTAGAGTTCCTCAAAGCACCTCCCATAGTCGTCGGAATGATAATCGCGGCGGTCGCCGAAGAGTAAGTTCCTTTTTGGTTTGGTGTTTAGTAAAATGTAAAATTCATGTGTTGTAATCTTTCCCTTTTTATTCTTATCTTTTTGTTAGGCTTCACAGCGTGCTCCCGAACAAGATGATGAAGAGGAGGGCATCGATGTGAACACCCTCATCGAAGCAGTACAAAGTCGGGAGCCGCTGTGGAACATGTCGGACCGCCGCCATGCTGACCAGTTAATCACCCGACGGCTATGGGAGGAAGTGTGCAGTGCTGTTATGGATAACTGGGAGGAACTCGATGCTGGGGCCCAGGATCTAGCGCGTAAGTATTCACACTTCATAACCTTATGTTAGCATGATTTAATGTGGTGTATAGTAACCAATTTTTGCTTTTTCTTTCCAGGTAACAGGATTATCGTGCGGTGGCGGTCACTCAGGGATCGCTTCAAGAGGGAGTTTAATAAGGAGATGCAGGCCCCGAGTGGATCTAGAGGACGCAGGAGCAGATACAAACATGCCAGAGCCCTGTCGTTCCTCCGGTCGACGCTGCTGAGCAGAAGGTAAATATTCAACACCACATATTTTCAGTCAAACTGTAAAAATGTGTAACCTTCAATTTTTTTTGCAGCAAGGGCAATTGTAATATCCAGATACTAATTTTTTTTTTCTTCTTTAACAGCACTTTCTGCAGCACTCGGGAGCCTGCATCAGAGTTGCACCCCTCTGGAGCGATCCCTCAAGAGTCCGCCACCGGGGACCACGTCAACCCCTCTGTTTCTGCACCTTCCCTTTCGTTTGATCCCTCAGCCTCATCCACCAGCGCTGGAGCAGCAGGGCGGACTTCGTCACTTGAAGCTGCAGGTGATGAGTTAGAGTTCCCTTTACCCCACCCCTCTGCCACTGCCGCAACATCTAGACCAACGTTGTGGTCAGGACGGCAGCGCCAGAGAGGTCAGGAAAGGAGCTATGCGCCTGACTTTTTGCAGCTGAATGCATCCTTTCACAGTGCCATCAAGCTTTTGAGTGAGCAAACGTCTGCTGGGTACAATATGCTTAACAAAAGCATACTTGAACTCAGCAGTCGTCTTGATAGGATGCAATCAGATGCAAATCAGTCACCAAGGCACTGTTTTTTTCAGTCGGTCCTCAGGCACATGGAAAATCTAACTCCTGACCTGCAGATGCATGTGATGCAAGGCTGCCACACTGCTCTAGCGCAGGCGATGTCCCATGCCCCTCCACCTACCCTTCATGTGTCAACACCTTTCCCCTCTCAATCCACCGTCTATCCTCCCGTCCGTCCTCCTCCTGTCCGTCCTCCTCCCGTCCATTCTACTCCTTCGTCATTTGTTCCTTCCCCCCTTAGTCTTTCCCAGTTTTTACCGTCCCCCTTCCATTCTTCCCCTTTAACTTCTCCGTTCCCAATCCCACCAACACCTTCATACCTCCCACACACCACATCAGCACCTCAACTCTCTACACAACCTCATGTTTTCACCACCCATTCTACTTCTGTTCCTCCCCGTGATGTCCTGTCCCCCACTCTCGACGTGGTCCGCCCTGTCAGCCCCTCCGCTACTATCTCCACCCCAAACTATGAGAATCTGTAAATAAATAAACAGTTTTTTGGTTTAAAAACAATTTTATTGTCTTTCTCTTTTTTTTTTGTAAAGTTTTTAAATCACCAAGGTTATGGCAATAGTAACAATAACAGTGTTTAAAGGGTACCGTTGCAAAACATACAATGCTGCATTAAAGTACAAAGATTTTGTAAGCAAACAAAAAATGGTATTTTTACAAGTGTAAAAAGAAAAATTTTTTTACACCATTTCATACTGCCAGTCAACTGATCCTGCAGGAGACATGAAGTAGTCTGCAAAACTGTCCCGCATTCTGGAGACTGCTACTGGACTGCGAAAAGTGGGGTTTTGGTAATCCCGTAAGGTGCTTTCAGAAACATTATCCTCCAGGGAAACTTGTTCTTTTGATAAAACAAAATTGTGCAGGACAACGCACGCTTTGACCACATCATCGACAGTTTCAGTCTGCAGTTTAATTGCAGTTAGCAGGACTCTCCATTTGGCAGTTAAGATGCCAAAAGCACATTCCACTACTCTTCGTGCTCTGGTTAAGCGGTAATTGTAAATTTTTTTCCTCTGGGTCAGTCCACTACTTCCAAAGGGTTTCAGCAAGTGTGGGGAAAGCTGGAAGGCATCATCTCCAACACAAACAAATGGTAATGGTGGACTAGTGGTTCCAGGGAGAGGTCTAGGGGGCGGAAAATCAAATGTCTCTCCATATAAACGGCGCCCCATTGGTGAATTTTTAAAGATTTGTGAATCATTTGCGCGTCCATACGCACCGATATCAACAGCGATGAACTTGCATTGTGCATCGGCTATGGCCATCAACACAATAGAGAAGTACTTCTTATAGTTATAAAACTGTGATCCAGAGCCTGAAGGTTTGACGATCCGTATGTGCTTTCCATCAACTGCTCCAACACAATTTGGAAACTGGCAAATTTGATGAAAATTTTGGGCGATCTCCAGCCACCTCTCCTGTGATGGCTCTGGGATGTATTCCACTTGTAGGCACTCCCACAATGCCCGGCAGGTATCTCTGATGATCCCCGAGATGGTGGATATCCCAAGTCGATACTGAAAATGGAGGGATGAGAACGACTCTCCAGTTGCAAGGAATCTGTTAACAAAACGAAAAGACAATAATTAATAAAAAAATTCAAAAAACAACATTACAGTTATAAGTCTGATGAATGAGAATCATTTAAAAAAAAAAATTACTTACCGAATAGTCACCATGAGACGCTCTGCTGGTGATATTGAGAATCGCATCTGGGTGTCTCGTCTACGTATACAGTCTTCCACATAGCCTAATAAAAACTCGAAATTTTCAGCTCTCATCCTCACATAATTGAAGAACTTTTGAGGGTTTTCCCTTAGTTCCATGTAAAGCGTGGAATAAACACCACGGGTCATACGTTGTGCTGTGATGGGATGGATCCACAGCCTTCTCTTCCGCCGCTGCCGTAGGATGCGCAGTCTTTGTTCCTCCCTCTCTCGAACGCTGACTGCCAACTGATTTGCCTCAAAAGTAAAATCCGCATAGATCTTTGCAATGTTCGCCAGGACTCCTTCCATTTCTGCCACTTTCTCTACAACCTTTCAAAGATGTGGTGTAAATACACGCTATATATAGTTTTGCAGTAGTATCCAGTAGCCAATCACATTGAAATCCTCCCCTTTTAAAAAACGGATCCGTCAAAAAACGGTTACAACGGATGTAAAAACGGTCGCAACGGTTCTAACGGATCCGTTTTTAAAACGGATCGGGGCAGCTGATCCGTCAAAAAAACGGATCCGTTAGAACCGTTTTTCCACCAAATTTGACGGATCCGTCGATCCGCCACGATGTCGGACCTAACTGACGCCACACAACTGAAGTGTGAAAGAACACTAATCTGTATGTTCTCCCTTTCAGTTTCATCCCATTGCTTCTTGTATTTCCATGTGCAAACGAGAATAATGATGATCCCTCTACATTGTGACATCTCTTCAGATATTTGTAGACAGCTATTAAGTCTCCTCTTCTTTTTGCAGTTAAACATTCCCAGATCCTTTAACCGTTCCTCGTAGGACATATTTTGCAGTTCGCTCACCATCCTGGTCTCTCTTCTCTGAACTTGCTCCAGTTTTTAATGTATTTTTTAAAATGTGGAGCCCAGAACTGGGCACAGTATTCCAGATGAGGCCTGACCGAGGAGGAGTAGAGGTTGATAATTAATTAATTCACATTATAGTTGCACAAAGGAATTGTCCATACTCTGTGTACCTAAATGGATAGGAAAAATGTTAAAATTTGAGAGTCCTCAGTAGTTGATACCTTTTAATGGCTAACTGAAAAGATGGTAACCAATAGCAAGCTTTCCTGACCTGTGTAGTCTCAAAGCTTTCTATTTGTTACCATCTTTTCATTTAGCCATTAAAAGGTATCAACCACTGAGAACTCTCAAATTTTAATATTTTACTTTTTACTGCCTAGCACAGTACAAATATATATATATATTCTTCCTGTATCTAAAAGATACAGCAATATCAGACTTATATTTTTTTATGCTTTGCTACTTTCACATCTCATTTCTTTTTTAGAAAAAAAAATTGGCATGCCATACTGTATTTTGAGATCTATATATTTTTTTCTATTTTTCTGACAGAGCGGTACGAGGGCTTATATCTTGCGATATGATTTGGTGTTTTTATTGGTATCATTTGGAGTTGCATAGCATTTTTTTTTATCACTTTCTGTTGTGATTTTTGACAGGCAGAGTGAATAAAAATGGCAATTCTGGATTATTTAATTTTTTTTAATACACTGATCTGCAAGTGGTAAAAGTAATATGGCAGCTTTATTCTTTGGGGCAGTATGATTACAGTGATATTACATTTATATTGCTGTTTATGTATTGCTACTTTTGCATACTAAAATTTACTATTTTGTGGAAAAAAATGTTTATTCCTTGCTTTATTCTAAGGGTTATAGATTTTTTTTACATTTTTCTGCTGACAGAGGTCAGTGGCAGCTAGATTTTGTGAGATGAAATCATTTTTTGCCTGTGATTCCATTGTTAGTTACAGATGACAATTTGATTGCGTTTTACTTTTTATGCGGCGCAATGTTGAAAATGTTGAAAAATCTGTGATTTTACCCTGATTTTACTATGTTGTTGACTCTAGGGGAAAAATAGTGTATTATCGATCGAGCCATTCTGGATTCGATTTTACCAAATAGAAGTAGACGAACCCGATGTACCTGGGTAGAAGTAATAAGATGTATAACTATGCGCTTAATTCTAAAACTCTGGGCAAAACCATCAATGAAAAATACCTGGGAGTATGGGTGGATGACAAACTCATATTCAGTGGCCAGTGTCAGGCAGCTGCTACAAAGGCAAATAAAATAATGGGATGCATTAAAAGAGGCATAGATGCTCATGAGGAGAACATAATTTTACCTCTATACAAGTCACTAGTTCGACCACACTTAGAATACTGTGCACAGTTCTGGTCTCCGGTGTATAAGAAAGACATAGCTGAACTAGAGCGGGCGCAGAGAAGAGCGACCAAGGTTATTAGAGGACTGGGGGGTCTGCAATACCGAGATAGGTTATTACACTTGGGGCTATTTAGTTTGGAAAAATGAAGGCTAAGGGGTGATCTTATTTTAATGTATAAATATATGAGGGGACAGTACAAAGACCTTTCTGATGATCTTTTTAATTATAGACCTCAGACAGGGACAAGGGGGCATCCTCTACGTCTGGAGGAAAGAAGGTTTAGGCATAATAACAGACACGGGTTCTTTACTGTAAGAGCAGTGAAACTATGGAACTCTCTGCCGTATGATGTTGTAATGAGTGATTCATTACCTAAATTTAAGAGGGGACTGGATACATTTCTTGAAAAGTATAATGTTACAGGGTATATATACTAGATTCCTTGATAGGGTGTTGATCCAGGGAACTAGTCTGATTGCCGTATGTGGAGTCGGCAAGGATTTTTTTTCCCCAAGGTGGAGCTTACTATTTGCCACATGTTTTTTTTTTGCCTTCCTCTGGATCAACATGTTAGGGCATGTTAGGTTAGGCTATGGGTTGAACCAGATGGACTTAAAGTCTTCCTTCAACCTTAATAACTATGTTACTATGTTGCACGCCTTGACACAGTGGGTCTGTGCTTCCGAAGCTCGCTTATGCATCACAGGTGAGCTGGTTTATATTTCTGTTCTTTTGGGAGCCACAACAACCATCACACCATGGGTTATGTTAGCGTGATGGGGTGAAAAAGGAAGTCAACTCCCTCTCACAACCTTCTCAATGACACAATTGCTATTGTTGATGCCTTCTAGAGAGTTAAACTGTTAGAGACATTGCTTTTACTGCAGGAGCCCGGCTGCCAGTTAAGCCTAGCTGCTGGCAGTGAATATGCGGGCACAGCTCCTGTTCCCGTATAATCACTACGACGTAACTAGGAACTCACGATCTACATGTACAAAAAATGTCATAAATAATTGACACACTAACTTTAGCCTCTTGGTCGGTACAATATTGACAATACCAAACATATTATTTTTAAGGATTTTACTTATTTTGCAGACAAAATCCCTTTTTAAAATAAAACAAACAAAAAAACATTTTCTTTTTGTTTGTCACATTGAGGAACACATAACTTTTTTCTTGTTTGTAAATAGAGGTATACGGGGCTTATTTCTTCGAGGACAAATGGTTTTCATGTATACCATTTCTGGATGCAGATCACACAGAAGACTTGAGTGTTGCATGGCATTCTTAACGGAGGGTGTGCAGGAATAAGATGTGCACGCCACTTAAGGAATTTGGCGCATCTTACCCGTGACATGTGTCTCCGTGTGCCTTGCCAGAAATGTTACTCCAGTCAAAGACTCACGTAACATTTCTGGTGTAAGAAACATTGTCGCTTTGCATAAATTTGTTGGGTGGGCCTTGTCACACCTGTCCTGCCCCAGTTCTGCCCCAGTTCTGCCCATTTTTCTGAGCTCTACAGCTTTTCATAGTGTTTTAGACCAGTTTTAATGCATAAATATTTTGGATCTCCTAGACTCGTAATGCACATACACTAAGTGTATGGACTGACAAACATTTCCCCATGGGGGGTAAATTTAAAAAAAAATATTTAATAGGGATCACAGACACCCTTGCCAAAAATAATGACTGTCTGTAGCAGCACGGAACACGTGAACCCTGGTGATCTAGTGGTGGAAAATGATGAGAGATGGAGGAAGGCCTCATTAAAAACTAGGCCCAATTTAAAGGAGTGGGTCTCCTAAACCTGTAATGCCCATATACTAAATGTATGGGCTGACAAACATTTCCCCATGGGGGATACATTTAAAAAAAATATTTAATTGGGATCACAGGCACCCTTGCCAAAAAATTGACTGTCTGTAGCAACACGGAACACGTGAACCCTGGTGATCTAGTGGTGGAAAATGATGAAAGGTGGAGGAAGGCTTCATTAAAAACTAGGCCCAATGATAAGGAGCGGGTCTACTAGGCTTGTAACAACCATACACAAAGTACATGGGCTGGGAAACATTTCCCCAAGGGGGATACATTTTTTTTAAATATACTGTGGGCATCATAGACACCCTTGCCAAATATTGGACAGCAGTACAGAACATGTTAAGCGTGGTGAATGGTGATCTAGTGGTGGAGAATGAGGAGACATTGCTGAAGGTCTCATTAAAAACCAGGCCCAATGTAAAGGAGTGTGTTTCCTAAACTTGTAATACCCATACTCGCAGTACATGGTCTGACAAACATTTCCCCAAGGAGGATACATTTTTTAAAAATATACTATAGGCATCATAGACACCCTTGCCAAAAATTGGATTGCCTGCAGAGGCACAGAATACGTTAAGCCTGGTGATCTAGTGATGGAGAATGAGGAGTTAATGCTGAAGGCCTCATGAAAAAAAAGGCACAATGAAAAAGGAGTGTGTCTCCTAGACTTGTAATGCCCATACACGCAGTGCATGGTCTGAAAAACATTTCCCCAAGGGGATGCATTTTTTACAAATATGCTATAGGCATCATAGATACCCTTGCCAAAAATTGGACTGCCTGTAGCGGCACAGAAAACGTTAAGCCTGGTTATCTAGTGGTAGAGAATGAGGAGACATAAAGATAATTCATACTGAAATAAAAAAAAGGATGTGAATCCACCGATGAAAGTAAATGCGAAAATGGAGGGCCGAACACAGGTTTATATATATGATGCCAGATTGTGTCCAACAAGATATGTTTGTCCCTAGCAACAGCTCAGAGACAGGGATATAAAAAATATATATAATACAATTGCAATATTTTCATATTGTAGAGGTATACACTGGGTCATAAAAGATATTAAAACTGGAATATATAAGAATACATGGGAAAATATACGTACATCTTATTTTGATGACAGTTCCTCCTGGGGGAGTTTATTTTGGTTTCTAATTAGTAATGGACATCTGAAAACACCCTTGCACAAAAATTGAGTGACTTTTGCATCATGGAATGCGTTCACCCTGGGGTTGTACCGGTTGTGGATGATGAGGATGAGAATAAGGAGAAGGATAACACCAAACAAACGATATCAGGAAGCGAATAGCCATGTGTGGTTGGGGAGAGGTGCATGATAATACACCTCCGCAAAAAAGACAAGGTATTACAGGTTATGTTTCACTGTTTTGAGTTTGTGGTGTTCAGAAATCTTGTCCAATCCAGCCCTTGTTCATTTTTATAAGAGTCAGCCTGTCAGCATTTTCAGTTCACAGGCAAATACACTTATCTGTTATAATTCCACCAGCGGCACTAAAAACCCGCTATGATAGAACACTAGCAGAAGGGCAGGCCAGGACCTCCAAGGTATAGAGAGTCAGTTCATGCCATGTGCCCAGCTTGGATACCCAATAATTAAAATGCACAGAGGAATCACGGAGGATGTTTGTATGATCTGCAAGTTACTCCCTCACCATCTTCCCAAACATTGCACTTCTTGTGACAGCACCCCTTGCCTCTGTGCCAGCATGATAGGAGGGTCTGGGAAAACTGTCCCAGAACTTTGTCATTGTTCCCCTGCCTGAGCTGGATTGTACTTCTGTCTCTCTCACTTGGACTCTGACATCTGCTGCCAGCGTTCTCACATGTGAAATTTCTAAGTAATTCTGCTACAAGGGCCCTCTGGTACTGCAACATTTTAGTACACCTCTCTGCCTCTGGCAGAAGAGATTGAAAGTTCTCCTTGTTACAGTGTCACCAACCAGTAATGAGTGTCACCAAATTTTTTTATAATTGAAACGCAGCGCAACATAAAGTCAGCCATGCGTGCCATACTGCTAATAGCCATGACTTCCGTGTCCTCACCAACAGGACTACTGACCATGCTGTCCACCTCCTCCTCATCCTCCTCCTTCCTGTCCTCAGACCATCCCCACTGAACAGATGGTATGATAGCTGTGCTTGTAGTACCGTCTATAACGCATGAAAGAAGCTCCTGTTCTTCCTCCTCCTCCACATTGCCTACCACTCCACGTTAGGAAGACATGAGGCTGGGCTGAGTGAAATCCGCCTGTATGGTTACTTGTTCCATGTTCTTGTGCTCTGCCTGCAATGCATCCTCTTTAATTGTGACCAGAGGTTTTCAGAATGCTGAGAAGCGGGATGGTGACACTAATTATGGCGTCATCGCTGCTCACTGTCTTGGTACAGTCCTCAAAGTTATGGAGGACAGACATATGTCTGACATCCATGTCCACTCCTGAGGTATTGTGTGGAGTCTGGACTGAATATTGACGGCCTGGTTGATGTTGGTAGTCAACAACTGCCCTCTTCTGCTAACAAATCATTTCCAACATATGCAGCGTACAGTTCCAACACGTTGGGACATCACACACCAGTCGGTGAGCTGTAAGCTGCAAACGCTGCTGAAGCACGGCAAGGGCGGCTGAAGCTGTAGCTGACTTTTTAAAACGGGCAGACAGGCGGCATACTTTCACTAGCAGAGTCGGGAGCTCCGGGTAGCTTTTCAGAAATTGTTAAACCATGAGGTTAAGCACATGGGAAAGGCAAGGTATGTGTGTGAGCTCACCTTGCCTCAGAGCCGTCACCAGGTTCCAGCCATTGTCACACATGACCATGCCTGGCTGTAGGTTCAGCGGTGTCAAACAAATATCTGACTGCTCTTTCAGCCATGTCAACTCTTCTGCATTGTGCGGTTTGTCACCAATGCAGATTAGCTTTATCACAGCCTGTTGCCGCTTGGCTGAGGCAGTTCTGCAGTGCTTCCAGCTTCTGACTGATGTGTTGATTTCAGAGATGGAGGCTGAAGAGGAGGAGGAGGAGGTGCAGGAGCTGTAGACTGTTGGGGCAATTGTGATTGACATAGAGCCCACAATTCTCAGCGTGGCGAGGATGTGTTCCATCCCAAGGTCCGACTGGGTCCCAGCTTCCACTATGTTAACACAGTGTGCCATCAGTGAGATGTACCGTCCCTGCCCAAAAGGACTTGGCCACGTGTCCTTGGTTAGGTGGACTTTCCCAGTAACAGCATTGTTGAAGGCACGGGTAATGTTGTGGAACACATGCTGGTGTAATGCCGTTACAGCATACCGGGAGAAATAGTGGCAACTGGGGATAGAGTAGTACGGGCAACACGGTGGCTCAGGGGCTGCACAGTGGCTCAGTGGATAGCACTGCAGCCTTGCAGCGCTGGAGTCCTGGGTTCAAACCCCACCAAGGACAACATCTGCAAAGAGTTTGTATGTTCTCTCCGTGTTTGCGTGGGTTTCATCCAGGCACTCCGATTTCCTCCCACATTCCAAAGACATACTGATAGGGAATTTAGATTGTGAGCCCCATCAGGGACAGAGATGATAATGTGTGCAAACTGTTAAGCGCTACAGAATATGTTAGCGCTATATATAAAGAAAGAAAGAGTACCTTGGGATGGTCGCCACCATCAGATTGCGGAAAGCTTTTGTCTCAACCAGCCTAAAAGGCAAAATTTCAAGCGCAAGCAGAAGAGAAATGCGAGAATTTAGTACTGTGGCCTGTGGGGCGTTGGCTGGGTATTTTCACTTGTCTTCCAATGACTGGGGTATAGACAACTGAAGGCTGTGCTGGGACAAAGACCTGGACGGGCTTGATGATGGTGCTGCTTGACTGTGGGCAACAACAGGTGCAGGACTAGAGGCCTCTTCACATGCACCTTGGACTGGGGATTGGATTCTATGCAAAAGAGTGGAAGAAGCAGTGGTGTCACCTGCAGACAGTGTTCCTGGAGCCTGAGGTTCGGCCCACAAAGTAGGGTGCTTTGCTGCCATGTGCCTGATCATGCTGGTGGTGGTCAGCCTGGTAGTTTTACTACCCCTGCTGATGCGGGCATGGCAGATGCTGCAAATGGCCTGTTTGGGGTTATCGGCAGAGTCTTTAAAAAATAACCAGACTCGGGAAGATCTAACTGTTGGAATGGCAACTTCCCTCATGTTGGTGTTAAGAGGAACGCATGCACGCCTTCTGTCTGTCGCCACCACACTGCTTCTCACCTGCCTGTTGGAGTCCCCATGTGGGCTGCTGTCATCGCTCTGCGTGTCCTCCTGCCAGTTTGGGCCAGTCACTTTGTCATCCTTCACGTCGTCTTCCACATCAGCACCCTGCTCCTCCTCTTGACTTTCTGGCAATTGTGTCACCATCTTTGTGCACCTCTAGTGACACTTTCCCACCATCGCCTTTGTGTGACCGTGGCTGGTTAAAGCTTTGGGCATCACTACATGCAATCTCATCTGGCCCCACTTCAAGTTGACCTGCTGAGAGTCTGGAATCTTAAAAGGGAAAACTGAACAGCTCTTCGGCGTGTCCAATTGTTGGATCAGTTGTCTCAGGGCACTCGGCATGGTGAGAGGAAGGAGGATCAGGGTGAGGAATATCCGATCCACACTCACGGCTACTCAGACTTGGCCGTGTGGAAGACATGGTGGTGGTGGTGGTGGTGGCTAAGTGACTGGAAGCATTATCGGCTATCCAACCAACAACTGTTTCACACTCCTCTGGCTTCAATAGTGGTGTGTTGCGATCCCCTAGAAACTGGGACAGGAAGGTCGAGCGAGAAGATGTGGTTCTTTGTCGTGGCCCATTTTCAGCTTGGCCACGGCCTCGTCCTATGCATGCACCATCAGCATCACGTCCTCTTCCCCATCCCTTTCCCCTTGCCTTCCCAATTTTAAATGGACTGCTGAACTATTTAAAAAGCTCAACACAAATGTATTTATTTGGAGCAAAATTATATCTGACTAGTATGCCTTCAAAGCTACGATTTTTCCACCACTGATACAACAGGCCTCAGCCTGACATAACCGACTGTATAAATTGTTTTTGGAGAATTTTTTTTTTTAAAGTGGAAAAAGGCTATCAGACAGAACTATGCAACTTATGCCTGCAAAGCAACAATTTTTCCACCACAGATACAACAGGCCAAAGCCTGACATAACAGACTGTATACATTTTTTTTTAGTTTTTGGAGAATTTTATTTATTTTTTTTAAAGTGGAAAAAGGCTAGCAGACAGAACTATGCAACTTATACCTGTGAAGCTATGATTTTTCAAACAAAGATACACCAGGCCTCAGCCTGACATAACAGACTGTATAAAATATATTTTTTAGGGGGTGTATTTTTGAAGAAGAAAAAAGAACAAGGCTAGCACACAGAACTATGGTATGTATGCCTGTGAAGCTATGATTTTTCCACCACAGATACACCAGCCGCCAGCCTCAGATAACAGACTGATCTAAATGTGGCCTTGAATTTTTTGGGCACAACTAAATTGTGTCAACAAGTTGGTATGACACACACAAAAAAAGATTTTTTGGCGCACTCACATCTGGTGTCTGGGACCAAAAAAATGGTAGATTTGCACGTTCTTAGACTTCAGTAACCTGGCTGTAGTAGGCAGCATGAACAAGCAAATAAATGTTAAAATAAGGGGGCTATGGATTGCTTTAAAATAAAAGGAGCAGGTATCAGGTGGCGAAAAAAAAGCCACAGGAAACTGCAGCTAGATATATATTAAATAAGCAGCAGAGACAGTAATGGAGCCTTTGGAGGGATGCAGTGAGAGCTATGGACGCACATACAGTGCCTGCAGGCCTTTCACTGATATGGATATGCGCACATAGACTTCCCTGCCTACCTAGCACTGCAATCTATGTATGTATGCATGCATAATAAATAACATTATAGTTTTAGAGTATCAGCAGTTATTGTATGGATTGCTACAGATACTGCAATGCTAAATAAGTGTTTTGTGGACATTTGTATTTTTTCCAGATTAAACTATTTATACTTGGGAAAATTGAGATTCTAGATTTTTTTTTTACATTTTTTTATATTAAACCAAACTTTTTAACAATATTTATCTATTACTACTTAAACATGTGATTCTTTTATAGCATAGGTATTACACTGCATTACTTTATACTGTCACACTGGCAGAAAACATATTGTATTCTGCCTCTAGCATCAGCATATGCAGTGGCATGTAAAAGTTGGGGCACACTTGGTCAAAATTACTGTTAGGCTGCCGTCACACTAGCAGTATTTGGTCAGTATTTTACATCAGTATTTCCAAGCCAAAACCAGGAGTGGGTGATAAACACGGAAGTGGTGCATATGTTTCTATTATACTTTTCCTCTATTTGTTCCACTCCTGGTTTTGGCTACAAATACTGATGTAAAATACTGACCACATACTGCTAGTGTGACGGCAGCCTTATTGTGAACAGGTAAGCACGTTGAAGATGAAATAATCTCTAAAAGGGCTAAAGTTAAAGTTGACACACTGTCCCTGTACTTCAGGTATATATATATATATATATATATATATATATATATATATATATATACACTGTATATATATATATACTGTATATATATGCATTTTTTTTCATTAAAAAAATTACAGAAAGGCAAATGATCTAATGCAAAACTTTGGGCACCTGTGGAGATTTCTGTGCTCAGATAACTTTGACCAATGTTTCCGACCCTAATTAGCCTGTTGGGGTTATGGCTTCACTATCATCATTAGGAAAGGCCAACTGATGCAAATTTCCCAGCTTTATAAAAACCCAGACTCCTCTAACCTTGTGCCACAAACCCGCAGCCATGGGTTTTTCTAAGCTGCTACCGAGCACTCTGAAAATGAAAATGGTGGAGGACCACAAAGCATGAGAAGGCTGGAGGAAGATTTCATCTTCAACTGCTAAATTGGTGAAAACGCTGATCCTAGAAATTATGGAGCGCCCCCAGACACAGGGCCGTGGGGTACTCGGTACCGGTCCTCTCTGTCTCGGTGCTGGGGTTGTCACGGTGGCTGGACCCGGTCCGTGACCCTGCTAAGGGGCGTCCAACAAAAGGGTGATGTAGTTTGTCAAGGGTTCGTGACGCCAACTGTGGTATTCGGTCAGGGTGACCGACGCTGCTTAGGGGTCCGCTGGGGTGATGGAATGGCAGCTAGATGGTATACCTTCCCACAGGTGAAGTATATCCCCAAGGCTTCCCAGTAGTGTAGGTGGCGATGATGTGAGACGCAGTTAATAACGAGGACACAGGGTTGCAGTGTCTTTACCTTTTTACTGAAGACTTTGGGATCCACAATCCAGAGCACTGCTAACAGGGCTGGCTGAGTCCGGCCGGTCCGAAGGCACATCCAGAGGTCCCTTTGCAGGTGGAAATCAGTGCCTACCAACTAGCGCCTGTGTGTTGTAGTTCTTCACTGCTGAGCATTCGGGATAGTCCTCACAGCTTTCGTATCTGTTCTTTCTCTTTCTCTCCGTCCCCCAAGTTTATATCTGGATAGGATGCACCCGTTTGACGGGAAGGCTCGGAGCTATTCTGGGACCTTAGAGACGCCCATCTCCAACTTTGCCCCCTATGTCTGCTTAGGTGATGTAAGGTAGACAGCCAACCTAAAATCAACTGTCCTGCCGCTGTTTGAAGTAATGCTTGAAGTCTGTTACTTCCTCGGCGTTCCGGCCACCAGCTACGCGCCTCAGTAGGATGTTGCCGATCTCGGGGCACGACTAATACTGGTTATCTCCTTGTGCTGCGATTTCGTTTCTCACTTCTCCACAATATCCTTTGCTTCGTGTCCTTCCTTAGGATGCCGCTGCAAGGTAGTGCAGGCGCGGCTCCGTACGTTTTGTCCTTCTGCTAGGTACCTGCCAGGAACCCACCCCTGACAGGTCCTCCCTGGAGCTCTCCCAGGCTGCGTTCTGTTCTAACTTCCTATCCAACCCCCAGTTTTACCAGTGTGAGGAGTGGCCTAGTACATAGTGCCTTTTGCTCCCCCTGGTGGCCGGAGTGTGAAGTGTAATGTGTGACTGTGATACCTGGTCAGGTGAACTCCTTTAGTGCAATCAGACATAACATCACTCCCCTTAGTGGCAGAGCGACATTACTGCAACGACCAGGACTTTTGGGCGCTGCAATTACATCAGGTCTCCTGCCGGTGATTGCAGGTATAGCAGCGCACTGTGCCATCACTGTGACACATATATCTTTTATGGATTTCTAATTAAAGAGGTTGCCCAGTACTTTTATAATGATGGCCTATGCTTAGGATATATCATTAGTATCAATCTGTGTGGGTGCGACAACCAGCACCCTCGCTGATCAGCTGTCCCCGGTGCCACCAATAGACAGATGTGTTCAGTTGTTGAGCCGCACAGCACAGTTCCATCAACTGCAAAGTGGCCATAGCCAGGTACTGCACTGCTGCTCATATTTGAACCCACTGCGCCTACTATGCAGTTGTGCAGATTCGCATTCGATCACATCTGGCCGCTGCCAACACTGACTCGGAACAGCTGATCAGTAAGTTTGCTAGTTGTCGCATCCCTTCAGATCGGATATTAATCACTCCTCCTAAGACAAATGTATGTCATGTCATGTTAACAGGTTAATGAAATAATATTGTCGCAATTCCTCTGCTCAGTGTGTCTTGGATGCAGTGAGTGACAGTTTTGCTGCCCTATGGAATCAGAGGCGTGCTCAGCTGTCAGTTTGATGATTGAAAGCTTAGAAGTCCAATGAAGAGCAGGGGCGAGTTCAACTGTTGGTATTTGGATAGACAGCTCAGCTGTCCAATCTGAGACTGGGTGGTGGTGAGCTTCCTTCAGGTGTTCCCTGTCCTTACTGATTACTCAGCTATTTAGTTAAGCTGTCAGTCCCAGACCTCTGCCAGCTTTCACCTTACTTGTGTATTTTCTCTGTGCTCTGAACTCAGACATTCTGATTTTTCTTTGCCGGTCCTTGGATTTGCTTTTTGTCTACCCATTTGTATTACCCCATTATCCTTGACGCACTCTAACCTTGGAATTTTCATCCTGGACTGTGATATGACTACGCCTTTGTTTCTTCCTTCTGTTTATGCTGACCCTGGACTCTTTGACTTCCCTAACTCACAGCTTGTCCATGAGAAATGATAATAATAACAATAAATGCAAGATTAACCCCTTAGCGACCGCCGATACGCCTTTTAACGGCGGCCGCTAAGGGTACTTAAACCACAGCGCCGTTAATTAACGGCGCTGTGGAAAAAGTCAATAGCGCCCCCCAGAGGCCGATTTTCTCCGGGGTCTCGGCTACCGAGGGTAGCGGAGACCCCAGAGAACATGATTCGGGGGGTTTTTAACCCACCCCGCATTTGCGATCGCCGATAATTAACCGTTTACCGGCGATCGCAAAAAAAAAAAAAAAAAAAAGCGATCTCTTTTTAATTTCTCTGTCCTCCGATGTGATCGCACATCGGAGGACAGAGAAAAGGGGTCCCAGGTGGCCCCCCAATACTCACCTAGCTCCCCCGATGCTCCTCGTATCTCCCGGTGGGCGCCGCCATCTTCAAAATGGCGGGCGCATGCGCAGTGCGCCCGCCGGCCGGCACCGGGAAAATCTTTGGGGTCTCGGCTGCCGGGGGTAGCCGAGACCCCAAAGAGCATGATCGGGGTCGGTTTTACCGACCCCTGTTTTGCGATCGCCGGTAATTAACTGTTTACCGGCGACCGCAAAAAAAAAAAAAAAACTCCAAGTGTAATTCTCTGTCCTCTGATGTGATCGCACATCAGAGGACAGAGAAATAGGGGGATTCGGGGACCCTACAATACTCACCTGTGTCCCTGGATCCTCTTGCTGCTCCTCCTGGCCGCCGGCAGAAGAACATGGCGGACGCATGCCCAGTGCGCCCGCCATCTGTCTCCATCTGCCGGCCGGCAGGAGACCAGCAGTTGGGGCTAAAATTAGGGTTAGGGTTAGGGGTAGGGTTAGGGGTAGGGTTAGGGGTAGGGTTAGGGTTAGGGATAGGTTAGGGGTAGGGTTAGGGTTAGGGGTAGGGTTAGGGGTAGGGTTAGGGGTAGGGTTAGGGTTAGGTTAGGGGTAGGGTTAGGGGTAGGGTTAGGGGTAGGGTTAGGGGTAGGGTTAGGGGTAGGGTTAGGTTAGGGGTATGGTTAGGTTAGGGGTAGGGTTAGGGTAGGGTTAGGGGTAGGGTTAGGTTAGGGGTAGGGGTAGGGGTAGGGTTAGGTTAGGGGTAGGGTTACGGCTAGGGTTGGGGCTAAATTTAGGGTTAGGGTTGGGGCTAAATTTAGGGTTAGGCTTCTTTCACACTTACGTCGGTACGGGGCTGTCGCAATGCGTCGGCCCGACATACCGACGCACGTTGTGAAAATTGTGCACAACGTGGGCAGCGGATGTAGTTTTTCAATGCATCCGCTGTCCAATCTATGTCCTGGGGAGGAGGGGGCGGAGTTACGGCCACGCATGCGCGGTCAGAAATGGCGGATGCGACGTACAAAAAAACGTTTCATTGAACGTTTTTTTGTGCCGACGGTCCGCCAAAACACAACTGATCCAGTGCACGACAGATGCGACGTGTGGCCATCCATCACGATCCATCGGCAATACAAGTCTATGGGCAAAAAACGCATCCTGCGGGCACATTTGCAGGATCCGTTTCTTGTCCAAAACGACGGATTGCGACGGATGCCAAACGACGCAAGTGTGAAAGTAGCCTTAGGGCTAGGGTTAGGGTTGGGGCTAAAGTTAGGGCTAGGGTTGGGGCTAAAGTTAGGGTTAGAGCTGGGATTAGGGTTACGGTTTGGATTAGGGTTGGTATTAGGGTTAGGGTTGGCATTAGGGTTACGCTTGGGATTAGGGTTAGGTTTGGCATTAGGGTTAAGGTTAGGGTTGTGATTAGGGGTGTATTGGGATTAGGGTTAGGTTTGAGGTTAGGGTTGAGATTAGGATTAGGGGTGTGTTGGATTTAGGGTTTTGATTAGGGTTATGGTTAGGGTTGACATTAGGGTTGTTTTGGGGTAAGGGTTGTGATTATGGTTGGGGTTAGTGATTAGGATTATGGAACAGGTTGGGATTAGGGTTAGGTGTGTGTTGGGGTTAGGGTTAGAGCTAGAATTGGGGGGTTTCCACTGTTTAGGTACATCAGGGGGTCTCCAAACACGACAGCCAATTTTGCGCTCAAAAAGTCAAATGGTGCTCTCTCCCTTCCGAGCTCTGCCGTGTGCCCAAACAGTGGTTTACCCCCACATATGGGGTACAAGCATACTCAGGACAAATTGGACAACAACTTTTGGGGTCCAATTTCTCTTGTTACCCTTGTGAAAATAAAAACTTGGGGGCTAAAAAATCTTTTTTGTGGAAAAAAAAAATATTTTTTGTTTTCACGGCTCTACGTTATAAACTTCTGTGAAGCACATGGGGGTTCAAAGTGCTCGCCACACATCTAGATAAGTTCCTTAAGGGGTCTAGTTTCCAAAATGGTGTCACTTGTGGGGGGTTTCCACTGTTTAGGCACATCAGGGGCTCTCCAAACGTGACATGGCATCCGATCTCAATTCCAGCCAATTCTACATTGAAAAAGTAAAACGGCACTCCTTCTCTTCCAAGCTCTGTGGTGCGCCCTAACAGTGGTTTAGTCCCACATATTGGGTATCAGTGTACTCAGGAGAAATTGCACAACAACTTTTGTGGTCTAATTTCTCCTGTTACCCTTGTGAAAATAAAAATTTGTGGGCAAAAAGATCATTTTTGTAGAAAAAATGCGATTTTTTTTTTCACGGCTCTACATTATAAACTTCTGTGAAGCACATGGGGGTTCAAAGTGCTCACCACACATCTAGATAAGTTCCTTAAGGGGTCTAGTTTCCAAAATGGTGTCACTTGAGGGGTTTCCACTGATTAGGCACATCAGAGGCTCTCCAAACGCGACATGGCGTCCAATCTCAATTCCAGCCAATTCTACATTGAAAAAGTAAAACGGCGCTCCTTCACTTCCAAGCTCTGCGGTGCGCCCAAACAGTGGTTTACCCTCACATATGGGGTATCGACGTATTCAGGAGAAATCGCACAACAACTTTTGTGGTCTAATTTCTCCTGTTACCCTTGTGAAAATAAGAATTTGTGGGCGAAAAGATCATTTTTGTGTAAACAAAAGCGATTTTTTATTTTCACGGCTCTACGTTATAAACTTCTGTGAAGCACTCGGGGGTTCAAAGTGCTCACCACACATCTAGATAAGTTCCTTAAGGGGTCTAGTTTCCAAAATGGTGTCACTTGAGGGGTTTCCACTGATTAGGCACATCAGGGGCTCTCTAAACGTGACATGGCGTCTGATCTCAATTCCAGCCAATTCTGCATTGAAAAAGTCAAACGGCGCTCCTTCACTTCTAAGTTCTGCGGTGCGCCCAAAAAGTGGTTTACCCCCACATATGGGGTATTGGCGTATTTAGGAGAAATTGCATGACAAAATTTATGGTTACATTTCTGTTTTTACACTTGTGAAAATAAAAAAAATGGTTCTGAATTAAGATGTTTGCAAAAAAAAGTTAAATGTTCATTTTTTCCTTCCACATTGTTTCAGCTCCTGTGAAGCACGTAAAGGGTTAATAAACTTCTTGAATGTGGTTTTGAGAACCATGAGGGGTGTAGTTTTTAGAATGGTGTCACACTTGGGTATTTTCTATCACATAGACCCCTCAAAATGACTTCAAATGTGATGTGGTCCCTAAAAAAAAATGGTGTTGTAAAAATGAGAAATTGCTGGTCAACTTTTAACCCTTATAACTCCCTAACAAAAAAAAATTTTGTTTCCAAAATTGTGCTGATGTAAAGTAGACATGTGGGAAATGTTATTTATTAACTATTTTTCGTGACATATCTCTCTGATTTAAGGGCATAAAAATACAAAGTTTGAAAATTGCAAAATTTTTAACATTTTCGCCATATTTCCGTTTTTTTCATAAATAATCGCAAGTAATATCGAAGAAATGTTACCACTAACAAGTACAATATGTCACGAAAAAACCATCTCAGAATCAGCGGGATCCGTTGAAGCGTTCCAGAGTTATAACCTCATAAAGTGACAGTGGTCAGAATTGCAAAAAATGGCTCGGTCATTAAAGGGAACCTGTCACCTGAATTTGGCGGGACTGGTTTTGGGTCATATGGGCGGAGTTTTGGGGTGTTTGATTCACCATTTCCTTACCCGCTGGCTGCATGCTGGCTGAAATATTGGATTGAAGTTCATTCTCTGTCCTCCGTAGTACACGCCTGCGCAATGCAAGATTACTTTGCGCAGGCGTGTACTATGGAGGACAGAGAATGAACTTCAATCCAATATTGCAGCCATCATGCAGCCAGCGGGTAAGGAAAGGGTGAATCAAACACCCAAAAACTCCGCCCATATGACCCAAAACTAGTCCCGCCAAATTCAGGTGACAGGTTCCCTTTAATTACCAAATTGGTTCTGTCACTAAGGGGTTAAGATCACATATTGGTTCTTCTCTAGTGATGAGCAAGTATGAGAACGCTCGGATGGTCTTCAAGTATTTCAGCGTGCTGGGAGATTTAGTTTATGTTGATGCAGCTGCAAGATTTGCGGCTGCTAGACAGCTTGAAGGTGAAGGTTGCTTAACAAGCAGGCATTCCCCACATGTACTCAGGCTGTCTGGCAGCCACATATCATGCAGCTGCGTCAACATAAACTGAATCTCCCAGCACGCTGAAATACTTGGAGATCACCCGAGCATGCTCAGAGAAACTTGAGTAACGAGCATATTCGCTCATCACTAGTCTTCTCCTATTCCTCTATTTGTGCTATATATTTAGAGTACACATTTTTTTTTACAAATCAACAGTACAATTTTGGCAAAGTCGGGTTTCATGAAACCTGACCCGATCCCTGTGTGGGGTCGGCCATGCGGTACGCGACTTTCGCGCCAAAGTCGTGTTTCGTATGACGCGCTTGGCGCCAATTTTTTCAGCCAATTAAGGAGCGTGGGCAGAGTGATGACATAGGTCTTAGGGGCGTGGACGCCTATCGTCATCTTGTCGATTGTGCGCTGTAGCGATTTGCAATGTGTTACACCAGCTTTTCGAGGAAAATAGAAACAGAGCGACAGAAAGGGAAACCGCTGCAACCTCTGGTGGCTAAAGCCAGTATGGTAAAGATAGCAAGGTGCAAATTAATCGGTATTTGTCAACTTTTCAAAACAATTTTCCCCAAGAAGATGGGGACTGCGATTGCGAAATGGTTACTTGAATCAACATCCCCTTTTTCAGCAAGTCGCATGCCTTTCGTGACCTGAATCTGCCCCTGAAAGTTGCTCGGGACAAAGATGAGATATCCTGGAAATATAGTTTGGGGTGGTCCAACACTTTTCAGAAGGTGTTAGTTAGCACTACGAGATTTGTCAAGTCTTCTGGGAGGCTTCCTTTTATTCTTGGGGACCTCCTGTACATATTGGCAGAGATGGCTGTAATATTTGGGTATTGTGTTGTCTTCAGACCCATTTTGATATGTTTGCTATTTAATATCTTATATTGTCTACTTCTACCTATAGGTCAGCCATTTAAACTTGACCCTAAATTTGCACATAAGAAGCTAAAAATAACCAATGATGGAATGCAGATGGAAAAAGAAGAAAGTTCCCTGAAGAAGAGTCACACACCGGAGCGCTTCAGCGGCACAGGATGCTACGGGGCAACAGGCAATGTCTTTATTGACAGTGGATGTCATTACTGGGAAGTAGCTATAGGGAATTCTACTTGGTGAGTATGCCGGCTATGCCATACAATGACAATGTCCAGCTCTCTTAGATTTTTTAGCACATTCTATATGAGGCCACAGTTAACTTTCTAGGATACCTGACGCCTAATTTCTAAGGATTCAGAAACTCAGTGAGGTGTTTCTATCAAAAATGCATAAAATGTATCACTATATATACAGCACATAGAAGAGCCGGTGAATAGCAAGAAAGAGACACCTAGTAACGGAGAAGGAAGGCGTCTCCTATCTACTTAAGAAACATCCATTAATAGGTTCCTGCAGTATCGGACTCAACTTTGTCACTATATGTTAGGGGTCTAAGGGGTAACATTTCTCCATGCTGAGAGTGATATGCCAGTGTAAGGAGACTTATAGGCAATGCGATACTCCTCTGAGAAATTAAATATGCAAATTACCTCTTCAGAGAGGAAGAGGACTAGACCTCTGCTGCCATTCTTGTGTTAACGGCAAGTCTCGCTAATGGGTCGATATTGACTTTTAGGATCGCTGCTTCCAATAGGTGCTGGAGTCCAAGTCCTCCTCTCTGAAGAGACAAGTTCCTATAAGTTTTTTATTCAGAATTTTTAACTGTTTTAAACCCTATTAACCGAAAGACTTTTACTAAATGAATGTTTGCCATTTTATCACTGGCATTTTAGTCTTATTTTTGGATGCAGAGCACATATTGGTGATGCATCTTGTCCATCAGGTACAACTTTTTATAATAAATCAACAGTATAAATCTTTTCTCCCTGCGCTGATTATTTACTTCAAAAATTGCTCAATTCTATATACAGATCTGTTTTCAGTGAGGGATCAAATTACACCTACTACCTATAGAGGTGAGAAGGAGGCGAAGCTGGAGGGAGCTAAAAGCAGAGAAACACAAAGAGAATCCGCTGCAGCCTCCAGTGACTAGAGCCAGGAGAGTCATACAATGGCGAGGAGGAGTAGTGTTATTGTTTTTATATATTCCTTATTCCGAAAAGTCACTTAATGGTGTGGTTACACTTTATATCGCTTGGCTTCTTAAGTCCAATAGACTGAATAGTGTTACAATGACGTATTTGACACTTTTGTGTAAAGGACGCCTGTCGCCATATTCCTCAGTACAAGCTGCATTCATTATTAAACAGATCCCTTGGAAGTGATGAGGCCGGTTCCTTTTTGTGAAAAGTATGTCAGAGTGCCTGTGTAATGCCTTTTAAAAGTTTTCAAACATGATTTTAAAATGAGCATTTTGAATGCAGCAAGAGATAAAATGACCATGGTAATATCGAGATTATGCAACGATTGCTTTTAGATCTTACCAGTTCCTTGACCGTCCGTATACTTAAAATGTCCTGGACCATCCACACTTTACACTGACATTCTGAACTGTCAATGCAGAATAAGCTGCTTGCACGAACTTGTCCAACTGTGGGGGCAGGAAGCCGGCTGTAGGCATAGTCACATATACAGTAGAAGGCAGAGATGGTTTATTACCAAATGTGCCTTCCCGATTGCTGTATACAGAACGCTGAACAAGTCCTGTGTACACAGATTTGGTAGCCCTGACAGTGCCTCCTCCTCCGGACCCAATAATCTTGTGATCGCTGGTTGTAGGGAGGAAATAATAAGAGTTCCTGGGTCCTTCTTTGTACCTCAGTGTACAGGCAATACAGTGATCACTATTGGCATTATGTACAGTAGCTCTGTATATAGTGTCAGTGTAGAGGTAATAGCTTGATCATTAGTGACATTATACACAGGAGCTCTGTATATAGTATGCAGTATTTAGTGTATGTGTACAGGTAACACATTGACTCACCAGTGACATCTCTAGTTGAAGTCCTTCATCTTCGCTTTTCTTCTTCATCCAGTTCGGACCGCTATCACTTCTTCCAGCCAGGATTCGTCTCTGCAGAAAATTACACAGTTATCTAGAGTACATTCCACAATTTTTCCCCAACCTCTATATGATGCCAGATGAAGAAAAAGGTGACTGTGTCACCCTGCACAGTAACAGGACCTCTCCTCTCCCACACTGAAAACAGTATCCTTAAAAATAATATCATTTAATAAGCCCCTACAGTAAAATTATCTCACATTCTTGACCACATGTTTCCTCCCATTCTGGACACTTGTCCAACCATTCTGCCTCAAGTCTCTCCATACTGCCCCATAGTCATCCATAATAGTATAATGCATCCCATAGTCATATATAGTAGTATAATGCAGCCCCATAGTGCAATAATGCAGCCACATAGCGATGTAATGCAGCCACATAGCGGTATAATGCACCCCATAGTGGTATAATGCACCCCATAGTAAAATTAAGCCCCATAGTAGTATAATGAACCCCATAATATAATGCACCCCCATGGTGGTATAATGCACCCCCATAGTAGTATAATACACCCTCATAGTGTAATGCACCCCATATTAAAATGCAGCCTCATAGCAGTATAATGCACCCCTGTGGTATAATTCATCCCCATAGCAGTATAATGCAACCCCATAGCAGTATAATGCACTATATAGCAAAATGCAGCCCCATAGCAGTATAATGCACCTCGTAGTATAATGCAGCCCCATAGCAGTGTAATGCACCCCATAATATAATGGAGCTCCATATCAGTTTAATGCACCCCCATAGTATAATGCAGCCCCATAACACTATAATGCACCCCATAGTATAATGCAGCCCCATAGGAGTATAATGCACCTCCATAGTATAATGCACCCCTATAGTGTACAATGCACCCCCATAGTATAATGCACCACCCTAGTGTATAATGCAGCCCCTAATAGTATAATACACCCCCTAGTATAATGCAGCCCTATAGTAGTATAATGCACCCCATAGTATAATGCAGCCCCATAGTAGTATAATGCACCAACATAGTTTAATGCAGCCCCATAACAGTATAATGCACCCCATAGTAAAATGCAGCTCCATAGCATTATAATGCACCCCTATAGTATAATGCAGTCCCATAGCAGTATAATTCACCCTCATAGTATAATGCAGCCTCCTAGTATAATGCAGCCCCATAGGAGTATACTGCAGCCCATAGTACAGTGCACCCCCATAGTGTATAATGCAGCCCCATAGGAGTATACTGCAGCCCATAGTACAGTGCACCCCCATAGTGTATAATGCAGCCCCATAGGAGTATTATGCACCCCATAGTATAATGCACCCCCATAGTGTATAATGCAGCCCCATAGGAGTATAATGCACCCCTGTAGTATAATGCAGCCCCATAGTAGCATAATGCACTGCACAGTATAATGCACCACCTGGTGGACAATGCAGCCCCATAGTAGTATAATGCAGCTCATAGTATAATGCACTGTGCAGTATAATGCACCCCTGGTGGATAATGCAGCCCTATAGTAGTAAAATGCAGCCCATAGTATAATGTACCTCCATACCGTGACGCGATGTTCTCCCCTATGATTCAGCTGAGGCATGGACCTTTGTTTTGCCGTATGACAGTGACGTCATACGCCAGCGACGTTTCCGCTGATGTCAGCCGCCGGCCTGTGATGCCCTAGTGACTGCTAACTGTTGTCGTGCGGGAGGAATCTCC
Source organism: Ranitomeya imitator (assembly GCF_032444005.1). Lineage (NCBI taxonomy): Eukaryota > Metazoa > Chordata > Amphibia > Anura > Dendrobatidae > Ranitomeya > Ranitomeya imitator. The sequence goes on from NC_091283.1 coordinate 223,384,804, forward strand.
CATATGACAACAAATATTAACTGCCTGTAAGGATACACGGGCAGTTACTGAGCCGGCAGAATCCTGCCGCTGGGGCCCATTAAGCAGAGTAGAGAAGACCCGCTGCAGGCCCCCTCTGCTCATCGAGCCCCATATGCCAGTAAGGGCAATAATGCCCTGATGGCAACCATGGACATATACATCAGGTTTATGAATAGAATCTATATTTTAATTGCTGACCTATATTTTTCTTGAGAGAAAAATACTTGCTTGGACAGAGATGGTTACTCTGTAGGCTTCCTTTCTTACAAAATCAGAAACTGCACTGATAATGCCCCATCTGCATTGTCAGTAGAGATTTTAAGGGAAGAAGGACTTTTAGTGACATGTGACCAAAGATTATTGAGTGGCCCAAGACAAGTGTTCCCGCGTGACCTAGAGTTGCCAACAGGTTGGACACCGCTGCTCTATAGTAGGACAGATCTGATTGTTCTTACAGATCAGTCCATTTACAGGCGGCATGACCTTGTCTCTCTTCCTTCTTGTTTCTGTCACCGTAGGAGGGCATTCTTATCCTAAAGTTTGGGCCTCTCTTTCACAAGAACAATATTCATAGAGCGAGGCATTACTGATGGTTGTTATATTAAGGATCTGTAAAAAGACATGACATGTGGATGTACCAGTATGGGACGTGTTCTTTGTGCACCCGTGGACCTATATGGGCAAGTCTGATCCAGAATACGGAGGAAATATGCTGCAATTTTTGCCATGTAAACCATCATCATCACGTGAGCTTCCACACCGAGCTTTAGATAACGTCCTTGTGCTTTATCCAAGCATGGTCTGTATGAATTCTCTGGTGTTCTGGAGGCAGAGCACGTACACGCGGCAGCCTCCGGCCACTCTCGTGGGCGCTGTGTAATTCATGCCACGTAACAGTACCGGAAACTCTTAGAACAAAGCAGGGAAGCTTTTATTTAAGACTTAATTCACACATCAGTTTTTATTTCTCGCACATTTCACTGCGCTGGATCTAACTTTTATCCTTTTTTTTATGTGTCTATTCATACCATCTGTGCGCCATGTGTTTTTTTAAGATCAAAAATTGAACCCCTTCACAATGCGGCCGATTTCCATTTTTTGCTTTTTAGTTTTTTCCTCCACTTCTTCTTCCCAAAGCCATAGCTTTGATTTTTTCTGTCTGCATAGACGTACGAGGGATTGTTTTTTTGTTTTTGCAGGGCGAGTTTTAGTTTTGAATCACACCCACGTAATGTACTGGAAAAGGGGAAAAAAATTGTGAAAAAATAAAAAATGCAATTCTAACACTGTTTTTTGGGAATTATTTTTCATGACGTACATTGTGTGATAAAAATGACCTTGCAATATGATTCTGCTCATCAGTACGATTACAGAGATACCACACATCTCCAGGTTTCTTTTATTTGTTAGTGGTAAAAAAAAAATGGGGCGAGTCGCGTCACCATTCACAATACCTGTAACATTTACATTTTTTGGTAATGAAGCTGTGTGACGGCTTATTGTTTGCGGGGTGAGATGGCCTTTTTATTGATACCATGTTGAGATAGATGTGACTTTTTGATCGCTTGTCACAGCATTTTTTGTGGTATTGCAGTGACCAAAAAAGCAGAATTTGGGGGTTCTTGAATTTTTTTTTTTAATTTACAGTATTTACCGATTGAGTTAGTTATTTTGATATTTTGAAAGATCGGACTTTTCTATGTGCGATGATACCACATATGTGTGTTAATAGGGCAAAAGGGGAAAGGAGTGAACATTTATGTTTTTTTAAACATTTTTTCATATTTTTTTAAAACATTTTTTTTTTAACTTTTCACTGCTCTTGTTATTCCGATAGAGGACTTGAGGTTGCGATTGTCTGATGTTTCAAGGCTGATTATAGGGTCGATACTGACTTTTTACTTCCAACAGATGGCACTAGAGTTCTAGTCCTCTTCGTCTCTGAAGAGGCAATTTGCAATGCTTAAATGTCTCCTCACATTAGCATGCCAGGCTTGGAATATCATTCTCCACAATGAGATCTGTTACCCATTAGATCACTGACAAATCTCTGTCACAATTTTATTCCCAAACCTGATACTTGACTGACAGCCTCTATGATGTGTGATTTTGGGCAATGAAGCTGTCAGTCATGCAGGAGGGGACCATATTGGGCGGAGAATAGAGCTGGAGTGACAGATGCTTAAGAGCAACCATAGCCCTTCCACCTCATTTACATGTCAATTGATATGCTGATTTTTCAGTAACGGAGAAGCAGGCTAGCCATGTAAAGGTATTTCTGGATTTATCAATGAAAGTGTGTGGGGTGTGGAATCCTAATGACAGATTTATTTTAAAGGAAACCTGTAACATCCAGAAATGCTATTTACTTGCACATGTACCTGCAGGTAAACAGCATTTTCAATAAGCGGCATTACTGGAGCAGTGGCTTCAGGGAGAAAATAAAGTTTTTTGGCTATGTGCGCACACATTCAGCATTTTTCGCGTTTTTTTCGCATTTTTCGGCCATTTTCTGCTGAAAAAAACCCTAAAAAAATGCATACATAAGCATCCCATCGTTTTTAATGCATTCCGCAATTTTTGTGCACATGCTGTGTTTTTTTCCGCGAAAAAGACACTTTGCGGTAAAAAATGCAGCATGTTCAATAATTTTGCGGATTTTTTTGCATTTTTTGCTGCTATTTTACTGCATTGGGAAGCTCACGAAAAATCCACCCATAAAAACCGAGCAAAAACGCAATAAAAAGGCAAAAAAAAAACGCATGCGGATTTCCTGCGGAAAAAGTCCGGATTTGCTCAGGAAAATTCTGCACACTTTCCTGAATGTATGCACATAGCCTAATTCTCCCTGCAGTCGCTCTCTATCAGCCATGCTCAGTGTGACCTCAAGACGCTGGAATGTAGGCAGCCCCAAAGGTCCAGCGTTCACAAGCAACCATGGAATGCAAACTTCTGGAAGGAGAGTGTGAGGTCGGAATGTGATCCCGCCTCAGTGGGCGTGCTAACCGCATACGGTGCAGAACTGGTCTACCCGTTACCCATAGCGTATGCCGTTTTGATTGGGCAAAGATTTCGAATTTTGAAAATATGGGTAGCACCATATACAGTACTCTAAGCTTTCCCCCAAAATGTAGTAGCCTGTAATCAGCCTTAAAAGACGCATGCAGCCATTATAATTAGCTTATAGGTGCGGATCCAATTGTCAGCATCGCTTTGACGTACGTTGATGTTGATTGGACTGTGTAATGTAAAAATATAAATGATTGACCACATTATATTAGCAAATCCCAAAATGTCTCACCCCACAAAAAATAAGCTTATTTATATTGTAATGGCGAGTGCAAATCTGGCGTCTTATACCCATATAGCCATAAATTCACCAGGAGATCCAGAACACACATTGCCAGGATGTCCAAGTGTGTTAGACTAAGTTTTAATGGTCCGGCGTTCTTCCTGCACTCTGCCTCCCTCCTGCCTCAAGGTCCCAAGCTACATAGTACTTGGTCAGTTGGTTCCTGACAACTTCCATTAAAGTGATGCTGTCGACTCGGCTTAAACTTCTCGCCCGTCGTCTGTTTAACATGCAGCGTGGAGTCTTCCAACATTCATTTTTAATAAGGTACATAGCACTTCAGGCTTTCTAAGCGTAAAAAATCCCATTCCTTGCTGCAGAGGTGTTCATAATGTTTAGGTTCCAGTGCAACGGAAATCTGTTTTGCCGAGTTAATAAAAACCCACAAGCAAAATCTCTGCTTATTGTGGACGTCTTACCCAGAATCCCTTTCTAGTGACACTGTGCAGTTAATACATTTTTAACATTGTTATGCATTAGTCAGAGATTAGGCAGAGAGATACATCAGGAAAGTGTTTACCTTTTGCTGGCTCCAAGTAAATGACAGTTTAGAGAACTCCACACTTCTGACATTAACATCTTTGCTCTTGGCGATGTTAGGGTCTGAAGCATTGTTCTTAAAATATATTCTGCAACCTGAATATTTGTAAAAGATGTTGGTGCTGGTAGATAAAATCATTTATGGTGTCTTGTTCAGATCAGCTCTATAATGTTCACAAATCTGAAATGTTTCCCCATAGCCTCATGGAAGTGTGGTACCCCAGGGTCCTGGTCGTCACAGTAGCATTGCTTACCTCACGGGGAGAGTGATGCTACATTTGGAGGCAAGAAGGGATAACTGGCACCAGGTAAACACAAGCATGCAACACATTCACACTCCAGGCCACCAGGGGGAGCTTTTGATCCTATTTACTAGGTGACTCCCCATATATATGGTAGTCTGTAGGGAAAGTTAGTCAGTTCTTGCCAGGAAGCAGACTGGACCAGTCTGAGGCAGAAGAGGGTTTACGGAGCTGTGTAGCCACAGTGCTGCAGCTCCTGGAAAGAGACATTCAGAAAGCCAAATATATTGCAGTGAGCGTGCAGGAGAGCGAAGCACAGGAGAGGAACACAAGTGGGAGACCAGCCACGAGCAGGCTGCCTCCTTCTGAGGCGCAGAGACCGGTAGCCAGAACACCGAGGTTGTAAGGACCTCTACGACTTACATCAGAGACTGGCAGGACAGCTGATGTTATGATCCGGTGGTTTGGACAAATAATGGACCTGATAGTTACTGATAATAAGGACGAGCTCTTGGACGTGGGAACTCTGCTGACTGCAATCCCTAAACCTATCAAAACACACTAGAAATAGCCGTGGATTGCGCCTAACGCTCCCTATGCAACTCGGCACAGCCTAAGAAACTAGCTAGCCCTGAAGATAGAAAAATAAAGCCTACCTTGCCTCAGAGAAATTCCCCAAATGAAAAGGCAGCCCCCCACATATAATGACTGTGAGTAAAGACGAAAATACAAACACAGAGATGAAATAGATTTAGCAAAGTGAGGCCCGACTTACTGAACAGACCGAGGATAGAAAAGGTTACTTTGCGGTCAGCACAAAAACCTACTAAAGACCACGCAGAGAGTGCAGGGAAAAATACCTTCCGCACCGACTCACGGTGCGGGAGGCGCCCCTCTGCGTCCCAGAGCTTCCAGCAAGCAAGGCAATATTGACAAAAGCAAGCTGGACAGAAAAAATAGCAAACAAGCAAAATAGCACAGAGGAACTTAGCTTCTGCTGGAGCAACAGGAACTCAGAATGATCCAGGAGCGAACTAGAGCCATAGTACAACATTGACAGCTGGCATGGGGCAAAGATCCAAGTGGAGTTAAATAGAGCAGCCCACTAACGAATTAGCCTCGTCACCTGTGGAAGGAAACTCAGAAACACCCACAGGCACCAGAGAAAGTCCATGGACAGAACCAGCCGAAGTACCATTCATGACCACAGGAGGGAGCCTGACAACAGAATTCACAACAAGCTGAACTCCAAGTTACCTATCCGCCTTAGTACTCAGGAGGCACGGTGACAACCTTAGAGCCCAGGGCATGCTAGAGTCCCTATAAACAGGCTCAAGTCACCAGTCATACGGGTTGTGTCCTATCCCATATGGGGAACAGAGAGAGAACTGTGAGGATCTTATTTGAAGCCATATGCAGTAAGGAACTACACCACCACGTTAGAGGAAGGCTTTGATTTCCACCTGGATAAGGGGACTCCTAACTTGCCTCCAAGCCGGCCGGACCCTGCCTGCCCTGTGATCTGGTGCCCTGGACTGTGGCTGCCTGAAATCTTCAGTAAACAAGGTAAAGAGACTGTAAACCTGTGTCCACGTTCTTTACTGCACCATCCACCACCTTCCATCAACACACCGGGAGCCCTGGGGATATACTTTACCTGTGGGAAGGTATACCATCTAGCTGCCATAACATCACCACAGAGGACCCCTTAAAGCAGCGTCGGTCCCCACTGACCGAATACCACAGGTGGCGTCATGAACTTAAACTTTATTCCCTTTAAAGACCTTTCCCCGTTTTACATGGGTGCCCAGGGCCAGGGACTGGGTTACCACCATGATATCCCCCTGTGAACGCAGGACACGGTACTGAGTACACCACGGCCCTGGCGGGCGACTCAGAAGGGCAGCATATAACGCTCCAACTTCTCTGAGAAATCCAGACTAGATAATGAAACCTGCAGTAACACAGAAACACACACTGTCATGTAATATAGTAGAAAAAGCCAACATATGGCTAAAAACGGGGGCAGATATGGACAGCGTAGGGCCCTGTGCAAAAAATATGTTTGGGACCCTCTCATTTTATAACAACCAAGCTACAGATTATATACTTTTTGGGTATATATATATATATATATATATATATATATATATACAGTCATGGCTGAAAGTGTTACCTCCCAGGAAATTGTTCCAGGAAATGCATAAAATTAAATATTTCTTCCGTAAAATTATTGCAATTACCCATATTTTGTTAAACACATGTTTTTTCCTTTGTGTGCATTGGAACAACATAAAAAAAAACAGAAGTAGAAAAAGTCAAATTGGACAAAATAGTTGGCACCTTTCCAAAATTGTGTGTAAATAACTTTGTGTTTCAAGCATGTGATGTTCATTCAAACTCACCAGTGGCAAGTAACAAGTGTGGGCAATAAGAAAATCTCACCTGAAACTAGATAAAAAGCGAAAAAATTAACTCAGTCTTTGCATTGTGTGTCTTTGTGTGCCACCCTAAACATGGAGAACAGAGAGAGGAGAAGAGAACTTTCTGAGGACTTGAAATTGTTGAAAAATATCAACAATCTCTAGGTTGCAAGTCCATCTCGAGAGATCTTCTTGTCCCTTTGTCCACGGTGTACAACATAATCAAGAAGTTTACAACCCATGGCACTGTAGCTAATCTCCCTGGACATGGATGGTAGAGAAAAATTTATGAAAGGGTGCAATGCAGGATAGTCCGGATGATGAATAAGCAGTCCCAATCCAGTTCCAAAGAAATTCAAGCTGTTCTGGAGGCTCAGGGTGCATCAGTGTCAACGCAAACTATCTGCCAACATTTGAATGAAATGAAACTCTATATCAGGAGATCCAGGACATAAAAATGCTAGACTTCAGCTTGCCAAAACTACGTGACTGAGCCCAAATCCTTCTCGGAAAGCGTTTTGTGGACCAATGAGAACACGATACACCTTTTTGGGAAAGCACATCATTCTGTTTACCTAAAATGGAATGAGGCCTTCAAAGATAAGAACACAGTATCTACAGTCAGATATGGTGGAGGTTCAAATGTTTTTTTTTCTGACTCTGACACTGGGTGCCTTGACTGTTTTCAAGGCATCATAAAATCTGAAGATTACCAAAGGATTTTGGGTCGCAATATGGTGCCCAGTGTCAGAAAGCTGAGTTTTTCATCCTAGGTCATGGGCCTTCCAGCAGGACTCTAGACATACTTCAAAAAGCACCAAAACGTGGATGAAAACAAAGCGCTGGAAAGTTCTGAAGTGGTCAGCAATGAGTCTGGACCTAAATCCCATTAAACACCTGAGGAGAGATCTTAAAATTCCCGTTGGGAGAAGGCGCCTTCAAATAAGAGAGACCTGGAGCAGTCTGCAAAATAAAAGTAATCCAAAATTCTAGCTGAGAGGTGTAAGAACCTTGTTTATTGTTGTAGGAAGTGCCAACAATTTTGTCCAGGCCATTATTGGGGTTTAGTATGAAATTATATCCTGTTTGCATATTTGTATCTGTTGTATTGTGTTGATCCTGCACACACAAAGGAAATAAACGTGTATAACAAAACAAGTGTGATTGCAATAATTTTCTTGGAGAAAGACATCATTTTCTGGAACAAGTTTTAAGGGTGCCAACACTTTCGGCTATAACTGTAGGAATATAGTTGATCAGCTTCTGTCTTTAGAAAAGAAGCTTTACCATGCTCCAACAGCCATCATTTAATTTATATCTAACAAGAGAGAATGCTGTGAAATAAAGAACAGGGCAATATAAATAACAAAGATAACAAGAGAATTTCTTATGTAAGGAACTATGCTGTACATAACAAGAGAGGACACTGTGCTATAAGAGAAGGTAATATACAGTACATAATGAGAGGAGACTATGTGATATATAAATACTAGTTTTGAGCGATACCGTCCGATACTTGAAAGTATCGGTATCGGATAGTATCGGCCGATACCCGAAAAGTATCGGATATCGCCGATACCGATATCCGATACCAATACAAGTCAATGGGACACCAAGTATCGGAAGGTATTCTGATGGTTCCCAGGGTCTGAAGGAGAGGAAACTCTCCTTCAGGCCCTGGGATCCATATTAATGTGTAAAATAAAGAATTAAAATAAAAAATATTGATATATTCACCTCTCCGGCGGCCCCTGGACATCATCGCGGGTAACCGGCAGGCTTCTTTGTTTAAAATGAGGGCGTTTAGGACCTGAGGAATGACGTCGCGGCTTCTGATTGGTCGCGTGCCGCCCATGTGACCGCGACGCGACCAATCAGAAGCCGCGACGTCATTCCTCAGGTCCTAAATTCCTAGAATGAGGAGTTTAGTGCCTGAGAATGACGTCGCGGCTTCTGATTGGTCGCGTCGCGGTCACATGGGCGGCACGCGACCAATCAGAAGCCGCGACGTCATTCCACAGGTCCTAAACGCGCTCATTCTAGGAATTTAGGACCTGAGGAATGACGTCGCGGCTTCTGATTGGTCGCGTCGCGGTCACATGGGCGGCATGCGACCAATCAGAAGCCGCGACGTCATTCCTCAGGTCCTACGCGCTCATTTTAAACAAAGAAGCCTGCCGGTTACCCGCGATTATGTCCAGGGGCTGCCGGAGAGGTGAATATATCAATATTTTTTATTTTAATTCTTTATTTTACACCTCACTATGGATCCGATACTGATACCCGATACCACAAAAGTATCGGATCTCGGTATCGGAATTCCGATACCGCAAGTATCGGCCGATACCCGACACTTGTGGTATCGGAATGCTCAACACTAATAAATACATAAATAAATAAATATATATATATATATATATACCGTATATACTCGAGTATAAGCCAAGAATTTCAGCCCATTTTTTTAGGCTGATATTGCCCCTCTTGGCTTATACTCGAGTCATACCCAGGGGTCGGCAGGGGAGGGGGAGCGGCAGCTGTGTAATAATACTCACCTGCTCCTGGTGCGGTCCCTGCACGTCCCTGGTTCCCGGCGCCGGCAGCTTCTTCCTGTAGTGAGCAGTCACATGGTACCGCTCATTACGGTAATGAATATGGACTTGACTCCACTCCCATAGGGGTGGAGCCGCATATTCATTACTGTAATGAGCGGTACCACGTGACCGTTCACTACAGGAAGAAGCTGCCGGCGCCGGGGAACCAGGGACGGTATATATATATATATATATGTACATATATATATATTACTGTAATGAGCGGTACCACGTGACCGTTCACTACAGGAAGAAGCTGCCGGCGCCGAGGAACAGACGTGAAGGGACAGAGCCAGGAGAAGGTGAGTATGACGGGGGCAGTGTGCGATTTTCACCTGCACCCCGTTCCACCGCCGCCGGCGCCGCTGCGTCTTCCCCATCCTCTGCACTGACGCTCAGGTCAGAGGGCGAGATGACGCGATTAGTGTGCGTGCCGCCCTCTGCCTGAACAGTCACTGCAGAGGATGGGGAAGACACAGCGGCAGTCGGCGCTGGAACGCGGAGCAGGTGAATGTAGCAAGTGCCGGGGGCCTGAGAGGTGAGTCTTGTCATTTTTTATTTTTTTAATCGCAGCAACAACATATGGGGCAAATATCTGTATGGAGCATCTTATGGGGCTATGTGCAGCATTATATGGGGCAAATATCTATATGGTGCCATGCGCAGCATTATATTATTTTTGAAATTTACCAGTAGCTGCTGCATTTCCCACCCTAGGCTTATACTCGAATCATTAAGTTTTCCCAGTTATTTGTGGCAAAATTAGGGGGATCGGCTTATACTAGAGCATATACGGTATATATATATATATATATATATATATATATATATACACAATCTCATTATGGTAAAGCTTCTTTTCTAAATGCAGAGGCTGATGGACTAGTTATCTGGTCGCAGGCTGCTCCATCAGCAATCAGTTTATATCTAAGAAGACAGGACTATGCAATAAAGAAAGGGCACTATGCATAATAAAAAAGATAACAAGAATAGACTATGTAAAGAAGGATGCTGTATATTTTAAGACATAATACTGTGTAATAATGAACGATAATGTACATAACAACAGATAAAGTACAGCACTATGCATAATAGAGAGTGCTACATAATTATGGACAGTGTTATCTATATATATAAAAATGAGTGTATGTATGTGTGTGTGTGTGTGTATCAGCCACGCCTACTCCACATAGCCCCAACCAATCACTAAGCATCTTTCATTTCACCAGAGCTGTTTAAAAGAAGCTGAGCTGTGATTGGTCGCTTTGAGCAACAGTTTTCCGTGTAGACAGTTGTGGTAACTGAGGCCTATTATTCTTATCATTTCTATGGTGTCATCGACCTTCTGTAAAGCGGGAAATAACACAATTTATTACCGTACCGACACCGACCACCTCTGACACTAACTGCAGGGGCCCAGAATCAGGAACTTCTCTTTGTCCGGCATGAAGCATCTCATTAACTTCAACCACAGGTTAAAAAAAGGAACACAAGACGGATTTCTCCAACCCTGGAATCATTTCAATTGGTGCAACAGCGCAAACCTGACAATGTTGGCTCTGATGGGATGATGTGGGATATTAGGGGTAGTAGTCCGGTGGCTCTGGCTAACAGGATGATGGGGGATATTAGGGGTAGTAGTCCGGTGGCTCTGGCTGACGGGATGATGTGGGATATTAGGGGGAGTAGTCCGGTGGCTCTGGCTGACGGGATGATGTGGGATATTAGGGGGAGTAGTCCGGTGGCTCTGGCTGATAGGATAGTGTGGGATATTAGGGGTAGTAGTCCGGTGACTCTGGTTGATGGGATGATGTGGGATATCAGGGGTAGTAGTCCGGTGGCTCTGGCTGATGGGATGATGTGGGATATTAGGGTTAGTAGTCCGGTGGCTCTGGCTGATGGGATGATGTGCGATATCAGGGGTAGTAGACCGGTGGCTCTGGCTGACGGGATGATGTGGTGGAGTGCCCCCAGACACAGGGCCGCGGAGTACTCGGTACCGGTCCTTTCTGTCTCACTGCTGGGGTTGTCACGGTGGCTGGACCCGGTCCGAGACCCTGCTAAGGGGCGTCCAATGAAAGGGCGATGTAGTTTGTCAAGGATTCGTGACGCCACCTGTGGTATTCGGTCAAGATGACCGACGCTGCTAGGAGGTTCCACTGGGGTGATGGAATTTCAGCTAGATGGTATACCTTCCCACAGGGGAAGTATATCCCCAGGGCTTCCCAGTAGTGTAGGTGGCGATGGTGTGAGGCGCAGTTAATAACGAGGACACAGGGTTGCAGTCTCTTTACCTTTTACTGAAGGCTTCGGGATCCGCAATCCAGAGCACTGCTAACTGGGCTGGCTGAGTCCAGCCGGTCCGAAGACACATCCAGAGCTCCCTTTGCAGGTGGAAATCAGTACCTACCAACTAGCGCCTGTGTGTTGTAGTTCTTATTTGCTGAGCATTCGGGATAGCCCCCGCAACTGTCGTATCTCTTTCTCTCCATCCCCCAAGTTATTGTGTGGATAGAACGCACCCGTTTGACGGGAAGGCTCGGAGCTATTCTGGGACCCTAGAGACGCCCCTCTCCAACTTTGCCCCCTATGTCTTCTTAGGTGATGTAAGGTGATGTAAGGTAGACAGCCAACCTAAAATTAACTGCCATGCCGCTGTTCGAAGTAATGCTTGGAGTCTGTCACTTCCTCGGCGTTCCGGCCACCGGCTACGCGCCTCAGTAGGATGTTGCCGATCTCGGGGCGCGACTCCTACTGGATATCTCCTTGTGCTGCGATTTCGTTTCTCACTTCTCCACAATATCCTTCGCTTCGCTTTGTGTCCTTCCTTAGGATGCCGCCGCAAGGTAGTGCAGGCGCAGCTCCGTAATGTTTTGTCCTTTCTGCTAAGTACCTGCCAGGAACCCACCCCTAACAGGTCCTCCCTGGAGCTCTCCCAGGCTGCGTTCTGTTCTAACTTCCTATCCAACCCCCAGTTTTACCAGTGTGAGGAGTGGCCTAATACATAGTGCCTTTTGCTCCCCCTGGTGGCCGGAGTGTGAAGTGTAATGTGTGACTGTGATACCTGGTCAGGTGAACTCCTTTAGTGCAATCAGACATAACATCACTCCCCTTAGTGGCAGAGCGACATTACTGCAATGACCAGGACCCTGGGGCGCTGCACTCCCCCCCGGTTAAATCCAGTACTACTGGACTGTGAAAAGAAGAACAAGAATACATATTACGGAAAAGACATACAAAATTTTGAAATGCTGTGAACAAGTAAATATAACAATGCTTCCCTTTATGGGAGGTGAGAACACTTGAACGTTACAAACAGAAACATTTTAAATAACATTCTAATCTACTGACTATCAATAATTTCCTATTACCCAGCCGGGTATTCTACTAAGTGCAAATCTTTGAACAATAATTTAACTTTTCCTTTAAGGGTGTATAGGCTGAACCCACTAAAGGCTTACTATAAAACACTATGGTACAAAACTAACATTCTCTTTACTTCTTCTAACTTCACACAGATGCAGGACCGCCTGGCTATTCGTCTGGGCCTACTACCTCTCTTCTTCTCTCTCTCTATGGTTCTCAGACTCACTAACCCCTACAGGTTCACTTTCTAGCTCTCTAGCTACATGGCATCTATTATGCAAACATTATCACTATCTTACTACTTAAGGTAACATCATCAAGTGCAACAAGTAAACATTCCCTTTAAGAGGAAAAATCAGTCTTTGCAATCAATCAACAAGTCACTAATAAACTTTAAGACAAGAGAAACTTTCACGTCGTCATCAGGAACAGTTTCTTCGCAAAGTCTTCTGCCTTTGTAAAACCATTCGGGAGCACCTTTAAGAAGGTGCAAACTATTTACAACACAGTTTGTGAATCACTCTCCGTCCATGATTCGGCAGTCTTTTTAAACAGTGATGAAGTTGTGTAAAAGAAAAATGGAAACAATAGGGATCCCGGGAAAACGAAGGGACCCCTTTTAAGGATTAACCCTAAACGGGTTCAAGGAGCAAAAGAGCAGGAAACAGTTAACTATTTACAGTTTCGGTTTTCCGAGGTTTAGTGCTGTAACGGCTTCACCTCACACACCATCCTCCTCGGCCGAGAACGGGTGGGGCTCAAGGTTATAGCACATATATACGAAAAGCGGCTTAAAAAGCCTAAGCCAGCTCACCAACCAGACCAGCAGTAATGGAGCACGAGAGTCCGTCTTGATCCAAACGTCCAGCAACAGCAAATCCAACAGAAAATAGATACTCCAGCTCCGATAAAAACTTGAAATCTTTAATAATCCAGATGGTTAAAATAGACAATCCTTACATGCGGTGGACCAGACAGGTGTTTGTAATAGATAAGGCTACGCGTTTCGACCTGAATCGGTCTTACTCATGCCTGTGTTACATTGCAAGTGAAAGCTACACATATAGTGTTCCTAGACAGAAGGTTTCGCCCTCTCCACATCACATGATCTCTAGTGAAAGGTCCTACAAGGTCCTACAAACACATAGGTGAGTATAATATACAATTTAAAACAATAACACTAAACAATTAGCAATAGTAGTATAATAATTCGTTTCTTTTGTTTAACCCTGATGGAAATCGAGTGTTGAGATTAAAAATCCAGAACGCCTCTCTTGTGAGTAGACGTCTTTTTATGTCTTAAGACAAAAGGATAAGAAGGGGAACGGTCCACGCCAACGAAGGTAATGTGCCTACGCCACTGCGCGATTTAACCCTTCGGTCTTTATTTGATTGGGCAATTTAACCCCTTGATCTCCTATTAAGCTGCACTTGCACCTTACAAACTACTAATCTCACTCCTGTGAGTATTGTTACCATACTCGGCCGTAACTTTATTCAGGCCTTTTTACAACCCTCATCAAAGCCATATAGGTACAGATACATTAACAGTAGGAGGGTTTTTTTTCCCACCGTAGATTTACCTTTTTTCTCTGTATACCTATATGTTCCTTTTTTCACATAAGCCCAATAGCGCCATTTATCCGTAGGCTGGTCCGTACATAGTTTGCACAGTGTCTTCGCAACTTCTTATCCTTTTGTCTTATTTAAAGTGTTGATTTTAACTATTGATTGAAATAAAACGTTTGTATTTTAAGGCTATAGCTTTTTTCGCTTTTATGGATGTGTATACTTTTCATGAGCTGCCTGAACCTAGGCATGACATAATTCTGAGATTAGTCTTTTTATGTCTCCTCCTCGATTAGGCGGATAGATTTTTTCTATGCCATGCACCTTAATTTGGATAATTTCTAGCTTTATAAATTGCCATACAAAAAATGTAGTCTATGAAATAGAGTGCACTACATGTCAGAAATCCTATGTGGGCTGCACATCGCGCAAATTAAAAACTCGCATTACAGAGCACCTGAAAGATGTCAATATATGTAATATGACTAATAGAAATATATCAATGGCTGCAAAACATTTTCGTACGATGCATAATGGTGATACTTCATCCTTTAAGGTGCATGGCATAGAAAAAATCTATCCGCCTAATCGAGGAGGAGACATAAAAAGACGTCTACTCACAAAAGAGGCGTTCTGGATTTTTAATCTCAACACTCGATTTCCATCAGGGTTAAACAAAAGAAACGAATTATTATACTACTATTGCTAATTGTTTAGTGTTATTGTTTTAAATTGTATATTATACTCACATACAGTGGGGCAAAAAAGTATTTAGTCAGTCAGCAATAGTGCAAGTTCCACCACTTAAAAAGATGAGAGGCGTCTGTAATTTACATCATAGGTAGACCTCAACTATGGGAGACAAACTGAGAAAAAAAAATCCAGAAAATCACATTGTCTGTTTTTTTAGCAATTTATTTGCATATTATGGTGGAAAATAAGTATTTGGTCAGAAACAAACAATCAAGATTTCTGGCTCTCACAGATCTGTAACTTCTTCTTTAAGAGTCTCCTCTTTCCTCCACTCATTACCTGTAGTAATGGCACCTGTTTAAACTTGTTATCAGTATAAAAAGACACCCGTGCACGCCCTCAAACAGTCTGACTCCAAACTCCACTATGGTGAAGACCAAAGAGCTGTCAAAGGACACCAGAAACAAAATTGTAGCCCTGCATCAGGCTGGGAAGACTGAATCTGCAACAGCCAACCAGCTTAGAGTGAAGAAATCAAACAGTGGGAGCAATAATTAGAAAATGGAAGACATACAAGACCACTGATAATCTCCCTCGATCTGGGGCTCCACGCAAAATCCCACCCTGTGGGGTCAGAATGATCACAAGAACGGTGAGCAAAAATCCCAGAACCACGCGGGGGGACCTAGTGAATGAACTGCACAGAGCTGGGACCAATGTAACAAGGGATACCATAAGTAACACACTACGCCACCATGGACTCAGATCCTGCAGTGCCAGATGTGTCCCACTGCTTAAGCCAGTACATGTCCGGGCTCGTCTGAAGTTTGCTAGAGAGCATTTGGATGATCCAGAGGAGTTTTGGGAGAATGTCCTATTGTCTGATGAAACCAAACTGGAACTGTTTGGTAGAAACACAACTTGTCGTGTTTGGAGGAAAAAGAATACTGAGTTGCATCCATCAAACACCATACCTACTGTAAAGCATGGTGGTGGAAACATCATGCTTTGGGGCTGTTTCTCTGCAAAGGGGCCAGGACGACTGATCCGGGTATTCTGGATTATCTCAATGAGAATAACTGTTTAACTCCATATCAGCATGGGTTTATGAGAAATCGCTCCTGTCAAACCAATCTAATCAGTTTTTATGAAGAGGTAAGCTATAGGCTGGACCACGGTGAGTCATTGGACGTGGTATATCTCGATTTTTCCAAAGCGTTTGATACCGTGCCGCACAAGAGGTTGGTACACAAAATGAGAATGCTTGGTCTGGGGGAAAATGTGTGTAAATGGGTTAGTAACTGGCTTAGTGATAGAAAGCAGAGGGTGGTTATAAATGGTATAGTCTCTAACTGGGTCGCTGTGACCAGTGGGGTACCGCAGGGGTCAGTATTGGGACCTGTTCTCTTCAACATATTCATTAATGATCTGGTAGAAGGTTTACACAGTAAAATATCGATATTTGCAGATGATACAAAACTATGTAAAGCAGTTAATACAAGAGAAGATAGTATTCTGCTACAGATGGATCTGGATAAGTTGGAAACTTGGGCTGAAAGGTGGCAGATGAGGTTTAACAATGATAAATGTAAGGTTATACACATGGGAAGAGGGAATCAATATCACCATTACACACTGAACGGGAAACCACTGGGTAAATCTGACAGGGAGAAGGACTTGGGGATCCTAGCTAATGATAAACTTACCTGGAGCAGCCAGTGCCAGGCAGCAGCTGCCAAGGCAAACAGGATCATGGGGTGCATTAAAAGAGGTCTGGATACACATGATGAGAGCATTATACTGCCTCTGTACAAATCCCTAGTTAGACCGCACATGGAGTACTGTGTCCAGTTTTGGGCACCGGTGCTCAGGAAGGATATAATGGAACTAGAGAGAGTACAAAGGAGGGCAACAAAATTAATAAAGGGGATGGGAGAACTACAATACCCAGATAGATTAGCGAAATTAGGATTATTTAGTCTAGAAAAAAGACGAATGAGGGGCGATCTAATAACCATGTATAAGTATATAAGGGGACAATACAAATATCTCGCTGAGGATCTGTTTATACCAAGGAAGGTGACGGGCACAAGGGGGCATTCTTTGCGTCTGGAGGAGAGAAGGTTTTTCCACCAACATAGAAGAGGATTCTTTACTGTTAGGGCAGTGAGAATCTGGAATTGCTTGCCTGAGGAGGTGGTGATGGCGAACTCAGTCGAGGGGTTCAAGAGAGGCCTGGATGTCTTCCTGGAGCAGAACAATATTGTATCATACAATTATTAGGTTCTGTAGAAGGACGTAGATCTGGGTATTTATTATGATGGAATATAGGCTGAACTGGATGGACAAATGTCTTTTTTCGGCCTTACTAACTATGTTACTATGTTACTATGTTACTATGAAAGAATGAATGGGGCCATGTATCGTGAGATTTTGAGTGCAAACCTCCTTCCATCAGCAAGGGCATTGAAGATGAAACGTGGCTGGGTCTTTCAACATGACAATGATCCAAAGCACACCACCAGGGCAACGAAGGAGTGGCTTCGTAAGAAGCGATTCAAGGTCCTGGAGTGGCCTAGCCTGTCTCCAGATCTCAACCCTATAGAAAACCTTTGGAGGGAGTTGAAAGTCCGTGTTGCCAAGCGAAAAGCCAAAAACATCACTGCTCTAGAGGAGATCTGCATGGAGGAATGGGCCAACATACCAACAACAGTGTGTGGCAACCTTGTGAAGACTTACAGAAAACGTTTGACCTCTGCCATTGCCAACAAAGGATATATTACAAAGTATTGAGATGAAATTTTGTTTCTGACCAAATACTTATTTTCCACCATAATATGCAAATAAAATGTTAAAAAAACAGACAATGTGATTTTCTGGATTTTTTTTCTCAGTTTGTCTCCCATAGTTGAGGTCTACCTATGATGTAAATTACAGACGCCTCTCATATTTTTAAGTGGTGGAACTTGCACTATTGCTGACTGACTAAATACTTTTTTGTATGTGTTTGTAGGACCTTGTAGGACCTTTCACTAGAGATCATGTGATGTGGAGAGGTCGGATCCTTCTGTCTAGGAACACTATATGTGTAGCTTTCACTTGCAATGTAACACAGGCATGAGTAAGACCGATTCAGGTCAAAACGCGTAGCCTTATCTATTACAAACACCTGTCTGGTCCACCACATGTAAGGATTGTCTATTTTAACCATTTGGATTATTAAAGATTTCAAGTTTTTATCGGAGCTGGAGTATCTATTTTCTGTTGGATTTGCTGAGGCTCAAGGTTACCTGACGAGTCCGAGCAACTCGAGAGTCTGCAGCGGAGGTCGCAGTCGTTCCTTCCTCGACGGATTCGGCCTCCCTGGTCGGAGATGTAGCAAGGAGGGCTGCGCACCTCTGGACACCGTGGGCCCACCAGCCAGCTCCTCTCTGCCATCGGCTGTAAGTTACCGCATCTCCAGGTCGTAGGTCGCGGTTGGCGTCAGCTTGCCCCCAGCAGGGTTCCACCTCATCCCGGGCGACACGTACCATCAACGGCATCCCGATCTCCTGGATGACTCCCCTCCCCTCCTGGGGATTGAAGAGGACCACGACACCCCACTGCAGTAGAGGATGATCCTCCCTCAAGTCAACCAAGGCCCCGGGTTTGGTTTCCTCTTTCCACTCCACCAATCGGTGCCGTTGGTACTCCTCCCAGGTGAGGACCCTAAGATCTGGTCCTCTCGGTCCACGATGGGGTGGCGTTGCGGTCGGGCCCCCCGCAGCCTCAGCAAGCAGCGGATCAACCAAGGGGGACAGTCAGATCCCAGGGGCCCATTCTGTTTCGGTACTTGCATGGGGCCTGAACCGACCTCGACCGACCCATGGTTCAGGCGGGGAGACCGGGGTCGTTAGCGTGGTGAACCGTGCCTCCCTCCAAGCATCCTTCCAACAGGTGACCAGCCGCCGGACTCTGGTCACATCCAACCCACCCTCCAAGGGCTGAGCATCGGGCCCCTCTCGTACCAGTGGACCGGAGTCCTCTCCCTCCGGCATGGAATCGGGCGAGGCCGGGGTGGTTCCACGTGGACGCCTGGGGGTCACCATGTCAGTTTCTCCGTCGCCTTCATATTCTTCCCACGCCCTCTTTCATGGGCGGCCCCGTCTCCAGATCCCCCACCCTCCATAGAGAAGCAGGAGGCGGGTCTCTGCTGGTGACAGACACGTCTCCAAGATGCAAAAATACTTAGACTGGGTGGCCATTAATTTTCGCACTTCTCAGTCCATTCACACCCACAACTCCTCGCCCCTTCTTCTTCTCCTGCATTCCTCGTGGCGTGGTAATGGCAGCAGTTTTGGCGGGAATCTTGGCGGCAAATAGCAATACACAGTCTTTGCAATAAATCACAGTTCAAGCACAATTCAATCACAGTTCCAAGGCACACATGACCCGATTCTTCAGGCTTAAGTACGATCCTGTTCGTGACGCCAAGTTGGAGAGCCCCCAGACACAGGGCCGCGGAGTACTCAGTACCGGTCCTTTCTGTCTCAGTGCTGGGGTTGTCACAGTGGCTGGACCCGGTCCGAGACCCTACTAAGAGGCGTCCAATGAAAGGGCGATGTAGTTTGTCAAGGATTCGTGACGCAACCTGTGGTATTTGGTCAAGATGACCAACGCTGCTAGGGGGTTCCACTAGGGTGATGGAATGGCAGCTAGATGGTATACCTTCCCACAGGTGAAGTATATCCCCAGGGCTTCCCAGTGGTGTAGATGGCGATGGTGTGAGGCGCAGTTAATAACGAGGACACAGGGTTGCAGTCTCTTTACCTTTTACTGAAGGCTTCGGGATCCACAATCCAGAGCACTGCTAACTGGGCTGGCTGAGTCCGGACGGTCCGAAGGCACATCCAGAGCTCCCTTTGCAGGTGGAAATCAGTGTCTACCAACTAGCGCCTGTGTGTTGTAGTTCTTCCCTGCTGAGCATTCGGGATAGCCCCCGCAACTGTCGTATCTGTTCTTTCTCTTTCTCTCTGTCCCCCAAGTTATAGTGTGGATGGGACGCACCCGTTTGACGGGAAGGCTCGGAGCTATTCTGTGACCCTAGAGATGCCCCTCTCCAACTTTGCCCCTATGTCTTCTTAGGTGATGTAAGGTAGACAGCCAAAATCTAAATCTAAAATCTAAAATCAACTGCCCTGCCGCTGTTTGAAGTAATGCTTGGAGTCTGTCACTTCCTCGGTGTTCCGGCCACCGGCTACGCGCCTCAGTAGGATGTTGCCGATCTCGGGGCACGACTCCTACTGGATATCTCCTTGTGCTGCAATTTCATTTCTCACTTCTCCACAATATCCTTCGTTTCGTGTCCTTCATTAGGATGCCGCCGCAAGGTAGTGCAGGCGCGGGTCCGTAACGTTCTGTCCTTTCTGCTAAGTACCTGCCAGGAACCCACCCCTTACAGGTACTCCCTGGAGCTCTCCCAGGCTGCGTTCTACCTAACTTCCTATCCAACCCCCAGTTTTACCAGTGTGAGGAGTGGCCTAATACATAGTGCCTTTTGCTCCCCCTGGTGGCCGGAGTGTGAAGTGTAATGTGTGACTGTGATACCTGGTCAGGTGAACTCCTTTAGTGTAATCAGACATAACATCACTCCCCTTAGTGGCAGAGCGACATTACTGCAACGACCAGGACCCTGGGGCGCTGCACTGGGTTATTAGGGGTAGTACTCCGGTGGCTCTGGCTGATGGGATGATGTGGGATATTAGGGGTAGTACTCCGGTGGCTCTGGCTGATGGGATGATGTGGGATATTAGGGTTAGTAGTCCGGTGGCTCTGGCTGACGGGATGATGTGGGATATTAGGGTTAGTAGTCCGGTGGCTTTGGTTGATGGAATGATGTGATATGTTAGGGGTCTCCGTGATCTCATTTTTGAGTCTGTGATTTTCACTTTCCAAAATGGTGTCACTTGTGGGGGGTTTCAATGTTTACGCACATCGGGGGCTCTCCAAACGCAACATGGCGTCCCATCTCAATTCTAGCCAATTTTGCATTGAAAAGTCAAACGGCGCTCCTTCTCTTCCGAGCTTTCCCATGCGCCCAAACAGTGGTTTACCCCCACATATGGTGTATCGGCGTACTCAGGACAAATTGTGCAACGACTTTTGTGGTCCAATTTCTCCATTTACCCTTGGTAAAATAAGACAAATTGGATCTGAAATAAAAATTTTGTGAAAAAAAGTTAAATGTTCAATTTTTTTTAAACATTCCAAAAATTCCTGAAGGGTTAATAAACTTCTTGAATGTGGTTCTGAGTACCTTGAGGGGTGCAGTTTTTAGAATGGTGTCACTTTTGGGCATTTTCTGTCATATAGGCCCCTTAAAGTCACTTCAAGTGTGAGGTGGTCCCTAAAAAAAAATGGTTTTGCAAATTGTGTTGTAAAAATGAGAAATTGCTGGTCAACTTTTAACCTTTATAACTTCCTGACAAAAGAAAATTATGTTTCCAAAATTGTGCTAATGTAAAGCAGACATGTGGGTTATGTTATTTATTAACTATTTTATATGATATGACTCTCCAATTTAAGGGCATAAAAACTAAAAGTTTAAAAATAGCAAAATGTTCGCCAAATTTCCATTTTTTTCACAAATAAACGCAAGTCATATCGAAGAAATTTTACCATAAAGTAGAATGTGTCACGAGAAAACAATCTCAGAATCACCAGGATCCGTTGAAGCGCTTCACAGTTATGACCTCATAAAGTGACAGTGGTCAGAATTGAAAAAAATGGCCTGGTCACGAAGTTGAAAACAGGCTTCGGGGTGAAGGGGTTAATAACCAGCCGAATTTTTCTGCGGTAGATTAACATATCCTCAGGACAGATGCTAAATGTATGATCACTGGTGGACCCTTGTGGATCACAAGAGCAAGGGTCTTACATGTCTTATTTCAATGGTGCAACAATATTGCTTGCAAGCTGCATGGAACTAATAGAAATAGCTGATCATAGCACTTGGATATCTTTGTCGGCCAAGTAGATAAAAAATGAGTGGCTGGGCATATGAGTATGCTCAAACTCCATTCAATTGGGGTCATTGGACTCCTTGTCATGGTTTGGGGTCTTAGCAGTGAGGACCCATAGGGATCAGACAATTATCACCTATTCTATTAATAGGTGTGAAATTGTTATTGTAACCCTAACTAAAGTTCCCTCTTAAAGGGAAGTTGTCATCAGAAAATTATCTATTGTTTAAATTAAGTTTTTGTCATACATGTATTTAAAAAAAGTTTGCCGTCTTTTTTTCCTATCATGACCTTAATTAAAAAAAAATAATACAGCAATTTTTACATTGACCACTAGGGCTTTATTAGAATCAAACTTCCTGTCTTTTAACGAAGCGTTTTCAGCAGGTTTGTTATCAGCAAAGGCAGGGATCTAGTGACAGGTAACTCCTCTACATACAGCTCTACATACACAAGATCCACCATTCACAATATGCTCAGAGTCTGTTCATTGTGGCTATTTACATATATTGTTTCCTGAAACAACAGGAAGTTAGAGTCTAAGAAAACCCCGGTTGCCATTATGAAAATTGAAAGATTTCTATTTTTTATTACTTATGCAGATTGGGACATGAAAAAAACCTTAAAAAATACATGCAACCCAAAAATCCTGATCTAATCAACAGGTCATACTCTGACGATAGCTGCCCATTCAGTCAAAGTAAATCCTTAAAATTGAATGAGTCTCTTCTCTTTCTTCCTAGGTACGCGGTAGGAATTGCTTACAAGTCTGCTCCTAAGAATGAATGGATTGGAAAGAACACCTCATCTTGGGTTTTCTCTAGATGTAATAACAATTTCCTCGTTAGGCACAATAATAAAGAGTTTCTGGTAGATGTTCACCCTCAACTGAAACGTCTGGGTGTCCTCCTAGACTATGACAACAATACACTTTCTTTCTATGATCCGTCTAACTCTCTTCACCTTCACACATTTGAGATCTCATTTATCCTGCCGGTTTGTCCTACTTTTACTATATGGAACAAGTCTCTACTGATCCTCTCAGGGCTCCCAGCTCCAGATTTCATGGATGCCTTTGTGACTCCTCAGCCTGAGTGTATCTGTCGACCACAAGAATCTCCATATGTTTCTGGCCTTAAGGCTTGCCAATGAATGCCAATATGATGATCGGCTCTATCGTCTTCTAAAAGTAATCCAAGATATTGGGCACCTGTATCCTACGGTGGATGACCTGCCATAAATGAGAATACACAAAGTTCTTCAACTTTAGAAAACCATTTTCTACATCTACTAGTGGATATAGATTAGATAGCTACTGTAGCTTTACAACCTTTTTCATTTCTGTTTTTTTGTTTTGCATATTATGATATGTTACTGTAAGCGAAAGTCATCCGACAGTGTCCGTCCCTGGCGAAGTCTTCCCGCATAAGGAATATTATCTGAACATTATTCTAAATCTTTTCTGACTGTGTATATATTGCAGACTTTTTTGTTACTTCCATTATTTAAGGGTTATGGTCATGAAAATGTCATTGATTAATAATGCGTGGACATTGAAAGAATTTTGAGTGTTATTGTTGCTTCAAAAATACGCCGGCTTCTGGTCATCCTTCGAAATAAAGCCGTGCAGATAAAGCATGAACTCTGCAGACACTACGTTATGACTTCCTGTCTCTGTGGGTTTTGAGAGGTGTAAAAAAGTGTAAAATACCAGAAAAATGCTATTTTCAATCAATAAACAGAGTTATGAAGTCAGTCATCTCAATGTCCAAAATAATAAAATGACCTGTAAAAAAGGGGAATTTTGAAATTCAGATCTGTGTCGAGAAAAATATAAAATTTGCCAAATTTAATAAATAATGTAATCATTGTAGCAAAACCCAAATCAATGTAATACAATGATGAACATCATATAGCGGTTTACGATTTTACCTTGTGGGGTTGTAAATGACTTGTCTGTAAAGCGTAAGACATTAAACACCCGGGCTCCAATTCCGATTCTGTAAGGGTACGTTCACACTGTTATTGGGAGCAGAATCTTCTCCAAAATTCACATAAAAAAATCTACATGAACTATCGCTAAGGGTATATCTACACATTTTCATTCTTCTAAATATGTCTTACTGTACATTATCTTTCTTTGGAAACGATACCGTTTAGATGGATTGAACAGGTTGGCACTGGCAACATATTCTGCATCAAATCTATGAAGTGTGAATATTCCATAATTTGGCCCCACAAACTAGTATTTTATGTGGAATAGGAGCATCTTGGACCCCTAAATGCATCAGTGCCCAAGGGTAATTGCTAGTTTTACGCTCCATACTCAGTGGCTATGGCTATACCCTCAGTCCTATGGAAAGCTACAATGTTTTAGCATGATGATTATGAATCGATCAGGTACACATACACATATGTTAAAAAATATAACTAAATTATCTATAACCTTTGGATGAAAACAATGGAAGAATTATTAGCTGAGTACCGAATGGCTAAGACTTTTCGGAGCTATTATCATAAGTATTGATGTAAGCTGCATCAACTCTAAATCTGACTTGCCAACTCTAAAGCCCCTCATACACTTTAATGAAGTGTTGGCCAAACTATGGTTTTGCCAAGAGCTATGACTCCGACCCTTCCATATACAGGAGCGCTCAGCAGACCTGCCACTCCTGGAATCTCTATGAGAGCTGCTGCCAGATGTCTAGTAGTGGCTAATCTGGAGAGCAAAAAGATCGTCGGTCCAAAATCGGACAGGTAGACTGATTCTGTACCTGGACCTTATCTGTTGTTGGACAGTTGGGAGGCGCCATACATGTTAGACTCTTGGCTGAACTCATCTATATCAATGTGTTTGGCTAATGTTCGTCAATGTGTATGTTGACAAGCCACTCAAGTAGGACTTTGCATCCATGCCATAAACCCTGCCGTCCAAAAACTTCTCCCATAACCATGAACCTTTTCAGGTATACAGGTCCTTCTCAAAAAATTAGCATATAGTGTTAAATTTCATTATTTACCATAATGTAATGATTACAATTAAACTTTCATATATTATAGATTCATTATCCACCAACTGAAATTTGTCAGGTCTTTTATTGTTTTAATACTGATGATTTTGGCATACAACTCCTGATAACCCAAAAAACCTGTCTCAATAAATTAGCATATTTCACCCATCCAATCAAATAAAAGTGTTTTTTAATAACAAACAAAAAAACCAACAAATAATAATGTTCAGTTATGCACTCAATACTTGGTCGGGAATCCTTTGGCAGAAATGACTGCTTCAATGCGGCGTGACATGGAGGCAATCAGCCTGTGACACTGCTGAGATGTTATGGAGGCCCAGGATGCTTCAATAGCGGCCTTAAGCTCATCCAGAGTGTTGGGTCTTGCGTCTCTCAACTTTCTCTTCACAATATCCCACAGATTCTCTATGGGGTTCAGGTCAGGAGAGTTGGCAGGCCAATTGAGCACAGTAATACCATGGTCAGTAAACCATTTACCAGTGGTTTTGGCACTGTGAGCAGGTGCCAGGTCGTGCTGAAAAATGAAATCTTCATCTCCATAAAGCATTTCAGCCGATGGAAGCATGAAGTGCTCCAAAATCTCCTGATAGCTAGCTGCATTGACCCTGCCCTTGATGAAACACAGTGGACCAACACCAGCAGCTGACATGGCACCCCACACCATCACTGACTGTCGGTACTTGACACTGGACTTCAGGCATTTTGGCATTTCCTTCTCCCCAGTCTTCCTCCAGACTCTGGCACCTTGATTTCCGAATGACATGCAAAATTTGCTTTCATCAGAAAAAAGTACTTGGGACCACTTAGCAACAGTCCAGTGCTGCTTCTCTGTAGCTCAAAAGTGGCTTTACCTGGGGAATGCGGCACCTGTAGCCCATTTCCTGCCCACGCCTGTGCACGGTGGCTCTGGATGTTTCCACACCAGACTCAGTCCACTGCTTCCTCAGGTTCCCCAAGGTCTGGAATCGGTCCTTCTCCACAATCTTCCTCGGGGTCCGGTCTCCTCTTCTCGTTGTACAGCGTTTTCTGCCACATTGTTTCCTTCCAACAGACTTACCATTGAGGTGCCTTGATACAGCACTCTGGGAACAGCCTATTTGTTGAGAAATTTCTTTCTGGGTCTTACCCTCTTGCTTGAGGGTGTCAATGATGGCCTTCTTGACATCTGTCAGATCGCTAGTCTTACCCATGATGGGGGTTTTGAGTAATGAACCAGGCAGGGAGTTTATAAAAGCCTCAGGTATCTTTTGCATGTGTTTAGAGTTAATTAGTTGATTCAGAAGATTAGGGTAATAGGTCGTTTAGAGAACCTTTTCTTGATATGCTAATTTATTGAGACCGGTTTTTTGGGTTATCAGGAGTTGTATGCCAAAATCATCAGTATTAAAACAATAAAAGACCTGACAAATTTCAGTTGGTGGATAATGAATCTATAATATATGAAAGTTTAATTGTAATCATTACATTATGGTAAATAATGAAATTTAACACTATATGCTAATTTTTGGAGAAGGACCTGTATAGAAAAAAAACCGCTGTTTTCCACTACTGTTGTTCTTAGAATGGTTTTCCCTTTACCTGGCGGTCACAATTTACATTGGGGAAGGATTTACCTAAATACAGAAGTACACATTGATATTTATTTATATATTTTAAAATGAACATGATCTTATTTGTAAATGCAAAAATACCCAGACTCATATTGTTCAGTATGCCAAGCAACTAATGCCTAGCTACTTACATACCACTCCATGATAATTATATTCAAAAAGGAGAAACATTGGAGTTTTTGGCCAAATTTCTATAACAACCTTTATTGAAACAGACCATCAAACAACATTAACAAACAAGATTTAAAAGATGTGATTAAAAAGGACACCAACACACCTCCCCTTGAGAAAGCAAGGCTATAGAGCAGCGAAACGTGCGTCGGGGTGCGTCCAGAGGTGTGCCTCAGTCTGGGTTAGATGACCCTTTTTTTCAACTTAACATAGGTTGATTTTTGTGACCATATTATTTGGAGTAGAACACATGGACACCAAGAACCTAACACCTCAATTTACACTGTCTATTTTTTTGCTAGGCTTCATGAACGCAGAGAAGCCTCACCTAGAAGACTATACGTTCAGCAGCTCAAAAATAAAATGACTTCCTTCTCCCATTGCTTCTCTCGTTTTCATCATCCCCAGGTGTAGGGTAATATAAGAAAAAGAACAACATAGCACTGAACACGGCGACCACTTATGGACAATAGGGATCACATTTTTGCATTGCAACATAGAAGACGCTACGATGTCCTATTAAACTCTGTGGGCCAAAATAAAATCTCTCCCCAGATTTTTCATACTGCTGCATATGTATCAACTACTGTGTCACTCTTAGAAATCTTTATAAATATATGTTTAAGATATACAAATGTTGTATGATATATTTATTCCAAAACCTACATAAATGCTGAATATAATTGACCTCCATGAAAACGACAACCGGGGGGATACGTTTTTATTGGAAAATATTCAAGTTGAAGGAATAAGGAGAATGTCCGATTTATATAAATAAACTTTGTGCAGAAGGTTTCTCTTGTCAGTGTTTTTTCTTCTTTCTAAATTAAACAAAAAAAATTATCTTAGACTTGTATTTCATTTCATTTACTTTTTAATTAAAGCACATGAAGCTTTCAGGAGGTAGGTGCAGGATGTGAGCCCACTTAAAAGAGCCAGGAGGCACCGTAACAATTCGTAGACTCAATCCCACTTTTATTTCCTCTCAATCTTCTTCACCAGCAGAGAGCTTGGTGCTGTGCCAGGAAGCAACAGAACACAAACTCAAGGGAAAAAAAAGATAAGTCCTAGGTTTACTGAATCATACATCTAAAGTTAATAGGATATACAGTCATTTTGTTCCAATTGGACTGTCAAAAACAGTGCCCCCTTATCAACACTTTCCCATTTATTAGAAGGGGAAGAACACCCCAAGAAGCAGCTCCCAGTGTGTAGGACTCGGTCTGATCATGGGTTATTTGGTTGCCTATTTAATTAACTTCCATGAAAACAGTTTCCAGGTATCCATGACATGAATGTTATGCAGTCATGGATACCTAATAATTATCCTATCTTTAAGAGTCCTCTTTTTAGGATCTATCTACTATATAATTGTCTAAGGGTCACTTCCGTCTGTCTGTCTGTCTTTCTGTCTGTCTGTCACAGATATTCATTGGTCGCGGCCTCTGTCTGTCATGGAAATCCAAGTCGCTGATTGGTCATGGCAAAACGCCATGACCATTGCCACGACCAATCAGCGACGGACACAGTCCGGCGGCAAAATGGCCGCTCCTTCCTCCCCGCAGTCAGTGCCCGCTCCATACTCCCCTCTAGTCAGCCCTCACACAAGGTTAATGGCAGCGTTAATGGACCACGTTATGCCGCGGTGTAACGCACTCCATTAACGCAGCTATTAACCCCGTGTGACCAACTTTTTACTATTGATGCTGCGTATGCAGCATCAATAGTAAAAAGAACTAACGTTACAAATAATAATAATAAAAAAAAGGTTATTCTCACCCTCCGACGTGCCGCGCTGTCCTCGGCAGTGCAAGCGGCAGGTTCCGGTGCCAAGGATGCTATGCGAGAAGGACCTGCCATGATGTCACAGTCATGTGACCGCGACGTCATCACAGGTCCTGCGCCCATACCAACCCTGGGACCGGAAGCTGCCGCCTGCACCGCACACAGGCACCAGGACTTGGAGGGGCCTTTGGAAGGTGAGTATATGTTTATTTTTTATTTTCAGTCTTTTTTTAACCACGCATATAGTGCCCACATTGCTGTATACTACACTGGCAGTGTTACATACTGCGTGGGCTGCGTTTTATACTACATGGCTGCTATGAACTACGTGGGCAGTGTTATATACTATGTGGGCAATGTTATATACTGCGTGGGCTGCGTTATATACTACATGGCTGCTATATACTACGTGGGCAATGTTATATACTGCATGGGCTGTGTTACATACTGTTTGACTGTGTTTTATACTGCGTGGCCACTGTTATATACTGCGTGGCCTGTATTAACGCATCGGGTATTCAAGAATATGTCGTGGCCTGTGCTATATACTATGTGGCTGCTATATACATACATATTCTAGAATACCCGATGCGTTAGAATCGGGCCACCATCTAGTAGTATATATTTATCTTGAAACCACACTTCATAAAGGAAGAAAGGGAAATAGGCACTAATAGTGTGCAATGAGTGGACACCACCAAGTTGCGGCAAATCTATCATGGTCATAAATTTGATGTATATTTACAGAAAAAAGCTTAAAACTGGCTTTTTTTTTACACTATCATTTTTTTTGCCAAAAACCCTACAAAAACTATCAAAGAGGTCGTCCTGAGTCCTGACTTGAGTGAAAAGTCTTCAGTCTATGACTCAGTCAATTGTGACACCATACGACGCCCACACTGATTCACCTGTATTCCCTGCGCACGTATGCATGTATATAGTTTGTATTGTTGTGCTCATGTGCCAAGTGTTTTCACAACCAAACATAAATGTGGCATAAAGCATGTTCACCACAGAACAGTGTTTGCCAAGTTTTTTCGATCCTTGGAAATTTGTAAACAAATTGCAGCCAAAATTCAGGCAAACATATTTCTCCTGAAAAAAATATATGGGGGTTCACAATTAAGAGGGTGTCACGTCATGGAGAGTTTAGTGAATCCACTTGACCACAGAGGACACTGTGGAAGCTGAACCCTAGGAACCAGCCGGACAAGGATGTCAGATGAATTGCAAGGCTTTATTTAGACTCTTAAACAGGAGAACACACAAGGCAGAACCCCCTGGGCTGAAACACCAAATTAGCCCGAGGGAGCCCCGGCGAGTGAAGCCCTTAGCAGGGATTACCTTGGAACAACAAAGGAGGCTCAAATGCAACAGCCCCAAGACCAGAGGTTCAGACCCAAGAGGAACATTGGAACCGAGGGGACAAGAGTAAGAGGTCCAGGAAACCAGAGAAGGTAAACCAGAAGGTACAGAGGGTACTGCCAGAGTCCACGGGTAGATAGTAACAAGCAGAAATACACATCCAGCTACTGGAGTACCACATAGTCAATATAGATCATAAACAAGTATACATATAGATATTGAGGTAATCCATAGCCAGAATATTAGGACCATAAAAGGACCCACTGAAGTAAATTAGAAACACACCACAGAAAAAAACAGTGGAAAATTTGTCCGAACAAAATAACAGATATATATTATAAAGATAAGTTTATTGAATGATACAAAAAGCAATGGATAGAGATGAGGCTAAACGAGTGGTGAACCATGCCGCAGCACAAACGGTGGAGACCGCACAATGTACCCAAATGTTACAACGATACAAGCTTAACAAGTATTGATGGCACCAATATAGATATAATCATCATGCTTATCGTAACATACCTAGTGGTGTGTAACAGGGGCACATGCAATCTCCCGCCCTCCTCGACGCGCGTTTCGGAAGAAAACTTCCTTCTTCAGGGGACGTCCACAGGTAGATAGTAGGTAGGCAGGACACTGGCACTAGGAGAAAACACTGGGTATTAGAACTAGGCAATATAAGACAGAATAAGCAAGCGCTGGTCTGGGACCTGAGAACGGCGACTTAGAACAAAGCACAAAGTTGCCCAGGCACCTCCCAAAGGACCTTAAGTATAGGCAGGCCTCTCAGCAATTGGCTGAGAGGTGATTACAGGAAAAGGATACACTGGCCCTTTAAATCATTTGACAGTGGTGCACGCGGCCTATGCTTGCTCCCTCGCAACCTAGAAGAAAGGAGGCGAAGGCGACACATCGGAAAGATGTCGCAGCCCAATGGAACATCACGAGAGTGCAGACAGGGTAAGTAAGATTGCAGGGAATGGGGGAATGCCAGTATCCTGGAGAGAGATCGCATTAACTGGGTCATTACAGTACACCCTTCCTTATGCCCCCTCCTTTTCAAGCCAGCCCGGAACCTATTCATGAGACGGGGAGCATTAATATTCTCTCTCGGTTCCCAAGACCGCTCCTCTGAACCAAAACCCTTCCAGTCGACCAAAAATAGCATTTTGTTCCCTCTCCATTTCACATTAAGTATGGACTTCACTTCGAAGACATCATCAGCTGATACAGGAGAGGCAAGAATACCAGGATCCTGGAAGTAGTGTCCGAGGATGACAGGTTGAAGGAGAGAGACATGAAAAGAGTTGTGGATCCACAAAGAGGGAGGCAATTTAACCGGTTGCATGCCGGTTTGATTTACCTCAAATGGACCTATGGAGCAAATTTGTAGGAGGGAACCTTGAGATGAATGTGCCTAAAAGAGCCATACCTTGTCCCCAGATTGGAATGGAGGGGAATCCAGATGTCTCTAGTCTGTGTGATCTTTCATACGCACGGATGCCTATTCCAAAGAAGCCTTGGTCTCGGACCAGATTTTGAAGAAGTCTCTAGCCAGATCCTCAGCTGCTGGATTACTGAAAGAGGTGTTCAAGGGAGTCAGAGTCTTAGGGTGGCACCCATATACAACAAAGAATGGAGAATTAGAAGAAGACTCACCGACATGGTTGTTGTAAGAGAAGTCCGCCCATGGCAACAAGGCAACCCAGTCACTGTGGTGTGTGTTGACAAAGTGATGCAGGTAGTTAATGAGTACCTGGTTCACCCATTCCACTTGGCCATTGGACTGCAGGTGATATGCTGAGGAGAAGTCCAGGGAGACATCCAGATGCTTGCAGCAGGATTGCCAGAACCAGGACACGAACTGCACTCCCCTGTCAGACATGATATGAAGCAGTAAACAATGAGGAAGATGTTGAACAAACAACTCCCCAGCTTAGGTGCAGACCGGACAATGGGACGAAGTGACCCATCTTGGAGAATCAATCCACCACAACCCATATCACTGTACAACAGGAAGACACCGGCAAGTCAGTGATGAAAACCCTCGCAATATACCCCCAGGGAGCAGACAGTACGGGAAGAGGCTGAAGACGACCAGTAGGAAGCCTTCTGGGAGTCTTATTGCGGGCACACGAGGGACAAGCTGACATCCACACACAACTTAGGCAACCTGCAGTGCCAGGAAATCAGCTGCAATGTCCTCTTTAGCCCCCGCATGACCAGCAAGCTTAGACAAATGTCCCCACAGAAGTACACGTTTCCTGTCCGAGACAGGGACGAACGTCTTACCCGGCGGCAAAAATGGGTAGCACTCCCACAATAAAGACACAGCCTCCTAGAAAACCTTTCCTCATGTTTTTCATTCACCCAACTTGATGCGGTCAACCTCCATAGACTCAAGAACCGAAGTTGGAGCTGCATCAGAGGCAATGAGAGGTCTTTGGAAAGATGGAGCTAAACAGGGAAATCACCTCTCATGGGTTCTTTCCTTGGTCCGTTCCTAAAGGCGGAGATCGATTCAGATGGCGAGAGAGTTGAAGTCATCCTGGGTATCATGTAGATCCCAAACTGCCAATTCATCCTTAAGTCTCCTGGATAACCTACATTGGAAGACTCCATTCAACGGTTCGTTGAACCACTGTAACTCAGAAGCCAGATTGCATACTGACCGACTGAGAGAGAACCTTGTTGTAGATTGAAGAGAGCTTTAATCGACGACGCCACTCATTCTGGATCGTCAAAGATCTTGCGGAAGGTGTTCAGAAAACTTTGGAGATGGAACACAATGGGATCGTTCCACTCCAGTAAGGGATTAAACCATGCTAAGGCCTCTCCCTCCAAGTGGGAAGCAAGGCATGCCACTTTAGCTACGTTCGGCAGATATTAATGGGGCAACAAACAAAAATGCAGCTGACACTGGTCAAGAAACCACCTGCACAACTTGGGATCACCAGAGTACTGGGTGGTTTTGCAGAGACGAGGAGAAGGGCCGGATGCCGCTGCAACGCCCGAATTGAGCACTGGTACCAGTACAGGAGGAGGAGTGGCCACCATTTGTATGCTGGTTAGGCATTGTTCCACAGAAGTCATGTAATTATTATTATTCATTATTATAACGCCATTTATTCCATGGTGCTTTGCATGTGTGAGGAGGGGTATACATAATAAAAACAAATACAATAATCTTAAATAATACAAATCACGACTGGTAGAGTAGGAGAGAGGACCCTGCCCGCGAGGGCTCACAATCTACAAGGGATGGGTGAGGATACAATAGGTGAGGGTAGAGCTGGTCATGCAATGGTTTGGTCGATCGGTGGTTACTGCAAGTTGTAGGCTTGTCGGAATGTAGGTCTTCAGACTCTTTTTGAAGGTTTAGATGGTATGCGAGAGTCTGATATGTTGTGGTAGAGAGTTCCAGAGTAGTGGTGATTAGGGTTGAGCGAAACGGATCGTTCATTTTCAAAAGTCGCCGACTTTTGGCAAAGTCGGGTTTCATGAAACCCGACCCGACCCCTGTGCGGGGTCGGCCATGCGGTACGCGACTTTCGCGCCAAAGTCGCGTTTCAATGACGCGAAAAGCGCCATTTCTCAGCAAATGAAGGTGAACGCAGAGTGTGGGCAGCGTGATGACATAGGTCCTGGTCCCCACCATCTTAGAGAAGGGCATTGCAGTGATTGGCTTGCTGTCTGCGGCGTCACAGGGGCTATAAAGGGGCGTTCCCGCTGACCGCCATCTTACTGCTGCTGATCTGAGCGTAGGGAGAGGTTGCTGCCGCTTCGTCAGAAGCAGGGATAGCGTTAGGCAGGGTCCATTAACCACCAAACCGCTTGTGCTGTAGCGATTTCCACTGTCCAACACCACCTTTGTTTGCAGGGACAGTGGAAGCTACATTTTTTTTTCCTCAGCGCTGTAGCTCATTGGGCTGCCCTAGAAGGCTCCCTGATAGCTGCATTGCTGTGTGTACGCCGCTGTGCAAACCAACTGCTTTTTTCAAAGCACAAATCCTGTTGTTCCTTCCTTTCTGCACAGCTATCTTGTTTGTTTGTCCACACTTTTTATTTCATTTGTGCAGCAGTCCACTCCTTATTGCTGCCTGCCATACCTGGCTGAGATTACTGCAGGGAGATAGTAATTGTAGGACAGTCCCTGTGATTTTTTTTTTTTTTTAATTCTCCCTAAAAAAAAAAGCTGTGGGAGATTAAGATTAGCATTTCTGCTCGAGTGCCATCCCTGTGTGTGCCATCTCACATAGTGGGCCATAGAAAGCCTAATTTTTTTTCTGTTTCTTTTTTGTGGGGTTTCTAAATTCTCCCTGAAAAAAAAAAACAGTGGGAGATTAATATTGGCCTTTGGGCTTGTGTGCCAGTCCTGAGCGTGCCATCTCTCTCTCAAATAGTGGGCCATAGAAAGCCTATTTATTTTTTTTTATTGGTTGTATAAATTCTCCATGAAAAAAATAAAAACAGTGGGAGATTAATATTGCCCTTTGGGCTTGTGTGCCAGTCCTGAGCGTGCCATCTCTCTGTGAAATAGTGGGCCATAGAAAGCCTATTTATTTTTTTTTCATTGGTTGTATAAATTCTCCCTGAAAAAAATAAAAACAGTGGGAGATTAATATTGCCCTTTGGGCTTGTGTGCCAGTCCTGAGTGTGCCATCTCTCTGTGAAATAGTGGGCCATAGAAAGCCTATATATTATTTTTTCATTGGTTTTATAAATTTTCCCTGAAAAAAAAAAACAGTGGGAGATTAATATTGCCCTTTGGGCTTGTGTGCCAGTCCTGAGCGTGCCATCTCTCTGTCAAATAGTGGGCCATAGAAAGCCTATTTTTTTTTTTTATTGGTTGTATAAATTCTCCCTGAAAAAAATAAAAACAGTGGGAGATTAATATTGCCCTTTGGGCTTGTGTGCCAGTCCTGAGCGTGCCATCTCTCTGTGAAATAGTGGGCCATAGAAAGCCTAATTTTTTTTTTCATTGGTTGTATAAATTCTCCCTGAAAAAAATAAAAACAGTGGGAGATTAATATTGCCCTTTGGGCTTGTGTGCCAGTCCTGAGCGTGCCATCTCTCTGTGAAATAGTGGGCCATAGAAAGCCTATATATTATTTTTTCATTGGTTTTATAAATTTTCCCTGAAAAAAAAAACAGTGGGAGATTAATATTGCCCTTTGGGCTTGTGTGCCAGTCCTGAGCGTGCCATCTCTCTGTCAAATAGTGGGCCATAGAAAGCCTATTTTTTTTTTTTATTGGTTTTATACATTCTCCCTGAAAAAAAAAAACAGTAGGAGATTAATATTGCCCTTTGGGCTTGTGTGCCAGTCCTGAGCGTGCCATCTCTCTGTCAAATAGTGGGCCATAGAAAGCCTATTTTTTTTTTTTTCATTGGTTGTATAAATTCTCCCTGAAAAAAATAAAAACAGTGGGAAATTAATATTGCCCTTTGGGCTTGTGTGCCAGTCCTGAGCGTGCCATCTCTCTGTGAAATAGTGGGCCATAGAAAGCCTATTTATTTTTTTTTCATTGGTTGTATAAATTCTCCCTGAAAAAAATAAAAACAGTGGGAGATTAATATTGCCCTTTGGGCTTGTGTGCCAGTCCTGAACGTGCCATCTCTCTGTGAAATGGTGGGCCATAGAAAGCCTATTTATTATTTTTTCATTGGTTTTATAAATTTTCCCTGAAAAAAAAAACAGTGGGAGATTAATATTGCCCTTTGGGCTTGTGTGCCAGTCCTGAGCGTGCCATCTCTCTGTCAAATAGTGGGCCATAGAAAGCCTATTTTTTTTTTTCATTGGTTGTATAAATTCTCCCTGAAAAAATAAAAAAAACAGTGGGAGATTAATATTGCCCTTTGGGCTTGTATGCCAGTCCTGAGCGTGACATCTCTATGTGAAATAGTGGGCCATAGAAAGCCTATTTATTATTTTTTCATTGGTTTTATAAATTTTCCCTGAAAAAAATAAAAACAGTGGGAGATTAATATTGCCCTTTGGGCTTGTGTGCCAGTCCTGAGCGTGCCATCTCTCTCTCTCAGATAGTGGGCCATAGAAAGCCTATTTGTTTTTGTTTTTTTGTTTGGTTTCTAAATTCTCTCTGATCTCTGAAAAAATCACTTTTTTTATTTTGTTTTCTAAATTCTTCCTTAAAAAATCTTTTTTTTGGGGGGGTTTCTAAATTCTCCCTGAAAAAATAAAAACAAACAGTGGGAGATTAATATTGACATTTGTGCTTGAGTGACAGTCCTGCGTGTGTGGCATCTCTCTCATTTGGTGCCACCAAAAACAGAGTGTGTAACATTGTGCCTGCTTTTCCTTGCGGTGTCACCCACCTGTTAAGGGGTATCTAAATCATACTGAAGTTATAGCTCACCATGTAAGTTGTTTGACAGCAACAAATACCGTTAGTTTGGTTACGTTTTTAAAACAATGAGGAAGTCTGGTGGAAGAGGTCGTGGCCGTGGGCGTTCATTGTCAGCTGGTAATGAGGGCAGTGGTAGTGGTGGAGCATCAGGTGGTCGTGGTAAAAAAAAATATTGCACCTAATTCTGGAGCTGTGGAGCCAGGTTCGTCGTCTGGCTACACAAAGCCTCGAACGCTCCCTTTTCTGGGAGTAGGAAAACCGCTTTTAAAGCCGGAGCAGCAAGAGCAAGTTTTGGCTTACCTTGCTGACTCAGCCTCTAGCTCTTTTGCCTCCTCTTTTGAAACTGGTAAATGTAAAAGCAGCGCGTCGTTAGTGGATGTTCACGGTCAGGGACAAGTCGCTTCCTTGTCCTCTTTAGCAAAAACAACAACAGAGAAGGATGCAGCAGGCGACACAACGGGTTACTCCATGGAGCTCTTTACACATACCGTCACTGGCTTAGAAAGTGAAGCAGTTAACAATTAACTACTATGCTGGTCCTTTGACTCAGACCACAACATTGCCCTCGCAGGGTACTGATCCAGAATCAGACCCTGATGAGACTATGTTGCCCTGTCATGAACGCTCTACCACCGACTTACACGGTGACACAGACGGAGTTGCGCACGAGCTAGAAGAGGAGGTTATAAATGACCCAGTTGTTGACCCCGATTGGCAGCCATTGGGGGAACAGGGTGCAGGCGGCAGTAGTTCTGAAGCGGAGGAGGAGGGGCCGCAGCAGGCATCAACATCGCAACAGGTTCCATCTGCCGGGCCCGTATCTGGCCCAAAACGCGTGGCAAAGTCAAAACCTGTTGGAGGACAGCGTGGCCATCCGGTTAAAGCTCAGTCTGCAATGCCTGAAAAGGTATCCGATGCTAGAAAGAGTG
This sequence comes from Ranitomeya imitator, assembly GCF_032444005.1. NCBI lineage: Eukaryota > Metazoa > Chordata > Amphibia > Anura > Dendrobatidae > Ranitomeya > Ranitomeya imitator. The sequence goes on from NC_091283.1 coordinate 223,421,863, forward strand.
CAGTCTAGCATTTTTTTAGACAACATCCAATTGATCAGCGCAAAGTCATCTGTCAAAAATGTTCAACTACCTTAAGCAGAGGTCAGAATCTGAAAAGTCTCAATACAAGTTGCATGCATAGACATTTAACCACCATGCATTTGCAAGCCTGGACTAACTACCAAACGTCCCTTAAGTTTGTAGCACCCTCGGCCAATGAAGCTAGTCAGCAATGCAACATCCCTTCCGGCAGTGTAGGGCCACCATTTTCCGCACCACCTGCAGTATCTGTGCAGGTTTCTTTGCCAGGCCAAAGCAGTCAGGGTCAGGGAATCACCAGTTTCGTACTAGGAAACACTGCATCTAGGACACCGGCGGCAACAATACCATCTCCCACCGTCTCTCAGTCTGCCATGTCCACCGGCACCCCCGCTAGTTCCACGATCTCCAGCTCTCCAGTCCAGCTCACCCTACATGAGACTATGGTTAGAAAAAGGAAGTACTTAGCCTCGCATCCGCGTACACAGGGTTTGAACGCCCACATAGCTAGACTAATCTCGTTAGAGATGATGCCCTACCGGTTAGTTGAAAGCGAAGCTTTCAAAGCCCTGATGGACTACGCTGTACCACGCTACGAGCTACCCAGTCGACACTTCTTCTCCAGAAAAGCCATCCCAGCCCTCCACCAGCATGTTAAAGAGCGCATTGTCCATGCACTCAGGCAATCTGTGAGCACAAAGGTGCACCTGACAACAGATGCATGGACCAGTAGGCATGGCCAGGGACGTTACGTGTCCATCACGGCACACTGGGTGAATGTTGTGGATGCAGGGTCCACAGGGGACAGCAATTTTGGGACAGTTCTGCCTAGCCCACGGTCTAGGAAACAGTTGGCTGTAGCCGTTCGCACCCCCTCCTCCTCGTCCTCCTGCAGAAGCGAGAGCTCGTCCACAGACCGCAGTTGCACAACCACTTCATCCGCAGCTGCCACTGTTGCACACCAGGTCTCCCATTATGGGGCAGCTACTGGCAAGCGTCAGCAGGCTGTATTGGCTATGAAGTGTTTGGGCGACAACAGACACACCGCGGAAGTTCTGTCCGAGTTCTTGCAGAAAGAAACGCAGTCGTGGCTGGGCACTGTGGATCTTGAGGCAGGCAAGGTAGTGAGTGATAATGGAAGGAATTTCATGGCTGCCATCTCCCTTTCCCAACTGAAACACATTCCTTGCCTGGCTCACACCTTAAACCTGGTGGTGCAGTGCTTCCTGAAAAGTTATCCGGGGTTATCCGACCTGCTCCTCAAAGTGCGTGGACTTTGCTCACATATCCACCGTTCGCCCGTACACTCCAGCCGTATGCAGACCTATCAGCGGTCTTTGAACCTTCCCCAGCATCGCCTAATCATAGACATTGCAACAAGGTGGAACTCAACACTGCACATGCTTCAGAGACTGTGCGAACAGAGGCGGGCTGTTATGTTTTTGTGGGAGGATACACATACACGGGCAGGCAGTAGGATGGCAGACATGGAGTTGTCAGGTGTGCAGTGGTCGAAGATACAAGACATGTGTCAAGTCCTTCAGTGTTTTGAGGAATGCACACGGCTGGTTAGTGCAGACAACACCATAATAAGCATGAGCATTCCCCTAATGCGTCTGCTGATGCAAAGTTTGACGCACATAAAGGATCAGGCGTCTGCAGCAGAGGAAGAGGAAAGCCTTGATGACAGTCAGCCATTGTCTGGCCAGGGCAGTGTACAGGACGAGGTAGCGGGCGAAGAGGAGGAGGAGGAGGATGAAGAGGATGATGGGGATGATTATATTTTTAATGAGGAAGCTTTTCCGGGGCCACTGGAAATTGCTGGCGTGGCAAGGCCGGGTTCGGGTTTTTTGAGGGACACAAGTGACGTAGATTTGCCTGAAACTGCCCCTCAACCAAGCACAACCGCAGATTTGACAACTGGAACTTTGGCCCACATGGCGGATTATGCCTTACGTATCCTCAAAAGGGACACACGCATTACTAAAATGATGAACGATGACGATTACTGGTTGGCCTGCCTCCTTGATCCTCGCTATAAAGGCAAATTGCAAAATATAATGCCACATGAGAACTTGGAACTAATATTAGCAACCAAACAATCAACTCTTGTTGACCGTTTGCTTAAGGCATTCCCAGCACACAGCGCCCGTGATCGTTCTCACACGAGCTACAGGGGCCAGCAGACCAGAGGTTTTAGAGGGGCAGAAATCAGAAGTGGCGTTGGACAGAGGGGTTTTCTGACCAGGTTGTGGAATGATTTTGCTATGACCGCAGACAGGACAGGTACTGCAGCATCAATTCAAAGTGACAGGAGACAACATTTGTCCAGTATGGTTACTAACTATTTTTCATCCCTTATCGACGTTCTCCCTCAACCGTCATTCCCATTTGATTACTGGGCATCCAAATTAGACAACTGGCCAGAATTGGCAGAATATGCATTGCAGGAGCTTGCTTGCCCGGCAGCTAGTGTCCTATCCGAAAGAGTATTCAGTGCTGCAGGTTCAATATTAACCGAAAAAAGGACTCGTCTGGCTACCCAAAATGTAGATGATCTAACCTTCATTAAAATGAACCACAACTGGATTTCGAAATCTTTTGCCCCACTTTGCCCGGCCGACACCTAGCTTTCCTATGAAAAGGTCTTGCCTGTGGGCTATTCTGAATGACTTTTCCAATCTCGTAATTTGCAGCAGCTGATTGTCCAGCATACGACATGTTTACACCTCCCTAAATGGCCAAACTCCCCACACGGGGCCGTGGTATCGCCACTTGGCGCCAGCACCCGTGAGAGTGCTGTTTGTCTGAAGAGGTGGGTGTGCCCGCTTTTGGTCGACGGCACTGCCACTGGGTCCCTCATAGTACAATAAAGTGTCCCTGGCGGTGGTGGTGCGCACCCAACGTCAGACACACTGTTGTAACATGAGAGGCCCTGGGCCTGTACCGCCGGCCACAAGAGAGTTCCCCCACCCCCAGCTCAAACATTGCTAAACCACTTGCACAATTATCTCTCACAGTTCCACGAATGTTTAGTCTATGCACTGACATCCGTAAATTCCTGCCACTGACAATACCATTGTGTTGACATGTATGATGGTACTTAACATAGTCAGGGGCAGTGTCCTATATTTACCCAAGTAAATACTTTGTGCCAAATTACTAGGTCTGAAACTACGCAGAGGAGCCCACCCCAGTACTGAATGATTGCACCCTTTGGTGGTTTCGTTTTGTTGTCATGCGAGAGATTAACATGTATTTATTGTTTGGGACTACTAACTGGCAGACACTCATTACAATCGGCCTCCGCTGACAACACCAATGCTGCCCGTGTACCTCTGGAACCAATTATAAATTGCCTACAGCCCAATTTTATTATGTTAGGCCTTCAAAGCCTGTCTGCGGTCCCTTCTTTCTACTACTACTCCACTGACCTGTCTACTGCTGCCCGTGTACCCCTGGAACCAATTAGAAAGTGCCTACAGCCCAATTTTTTTTATATTAGGCCTTCGAAGCCTGTCTGCGGTCCCTCCTTCCACTAGGCCTCCACTGACCTGTCTACTGCTGCCCGTGTACCCCTGGAACCAATTATAAAGTGCCTACATCCCAATTTTATTATGTTAGGCCTTCGAAGCCTGTCTGCGGTCCCTTCTTTCTACTACTACTCCACTGACCAGACCAATGCTGCCCGTGTACCCCTGGAACGAATTTAAAAGTGCCTACAGCCCAATTTTTTTAATATTAGGCCTTCGAAGCCTGTCTGCGGTCCCTCTTTCCACTAGGCCTCCACTGACCTGTCTACTGCTGCCCGTGTACCCCTGGAACGAATTTAAAAGTGCCTACAGCCCAATTTTTTTTTATGTTAGGCCTTCGAAGCCTGTCTGCGGTCCGTTCTTTCTACTACTCCTCCACTGACCAGACCAATGCTGCCCGTGTACCCCTGGAACCAATTAGAAAGTGCCTACAGCCCAATTTTTTTTATGTTAGGCCTTCGAAGCCTGTCTGCGGTCCCTCCTTCCACTAGGCCTCCACTGACCTGTCTACTGCTGCCCGTGTACCCCTGGAACCAATTATAAAGTGCCTACATCCCAATTTTATTATGTTAGGCCTTCGAAGCCTGTCTGCGGTCCCTTCTTTCTACTACTACTCCACTGACCAGACCAATGCTGCCCGTGTACCCCTGGAACGAATTTAAAAGTGCCTACAGCCCAATTTTTTTAATATTAGGCCTTCGAAGCCTGTCTGCGGTCCCTCTTTCCACTAGGCCTCCACTGACCTGTCTACTGCTGCCCGTGTACCCCTGGAACGAATTTAAAAGTGCCTACAGTCCAATTTTTTTATGTTAGGCCTTCGAAGCCTGTCTGCGGTCCCTCCTTCCTCTAGGCCTCCACTGACCTGTCTACTGCTGCCCGTGTACCCCTGGAACGAATTTAAAAGTGCCTACAGCCCAATTTTTTTTTATGTTAGGCCTTCGAAGCCTGTCTGCGGTCCGTTCTTTCTACTACTCCTCCACTGACCAGACCAATGCTGCCCGTGTACCCCTGGAACCAATTAAAAAGTGCCTATAGCCCAATTTTTTTATGTTAGGCCTTCGAAGCCTGTCTGCGGTCCCTTCTTTCTACTACTACTCCACTGACCAGACCAATGCTGCCCGTGTACCCCTGGAACCAATTATAAAGTGCCTACAGCCCAATTTTTTTTATGTTAGGCCTTCGAAGCCTGTCTGCGGTCCCTTCTTTCTACTACTACTCCAATGACCTGTCTACTGCTGCCCGTGTACCCCTGGAACCAATTTTGAAAGTGCCTACAGCCCAATTTTTGCATGTTAGGCCTTCGAAGCCTGTCTGCGGTCCCTTCTTTCTACTACTACTCCACTGACCTGTCTACTGCTGCCCGTGTACCCCTGGAACCAATTAGAAAGTGCCTACAGCCCAATTTTTTTATGTTAGGCCTTCGAAGCCTGTCTGCGGTCCCTTCTTTCTACTACTACTCCACTGACCAGACCAATGCTGCCCGTGTACCCCTGGAACCAATTATAAAGTGCCTACAGCCCAATCTTTTTTATGTTAGGCCTTCGAAGCCTGTCTGCGGTCCCTCCTTCCACTAGGCCTCCACTGACCTGTCTACTGCTGCCCGTGTACCCCTGGAACCAATTATAAAGTGCCTACAGCCCAATTTTTTCATGTTAGGCCTTCGAAGCCTGTCTGCGGTCCCTCCTTCCACTAGTCCTCCAGTGACCAGTCCACTGCCGCCCGTGTATCCCTGGAACCTATTTCAAAGTGCATACAGCCTACTTTTTTTCTTTTATTTATAATTAAAAAAAGCCCAGATGGACTACGCTGTACCACGGTAAGAGCTACCCAGTCGTCACTTCTTTTGCGAGAAAAGCCATCTCAGCCCTCCACCATCATGTAAAAATCCGCATTGTCCATGCTCTCAGGCTATCTAATAGTAGAAAGGTGCAACTGACAACAGATGCATGGACCAGTAGGCATGTCCATGAAAGGTTACATGTCCATTACGGCGCACTGGGTTAATGTTGTGGATGCATGGTCCACAGGTGACAGCCTACTAAGTCTGTCTGCAGTCCCAAATAGAAATTGTCCTCCGCTTACCACACCAATGCTGCCTGTGTACCCCTGGAACATTTTATAAACTCCATTGACCAAAATTTTGGGTTTAAAGCCTACTACCTGTGTCTGCCGCTCCAAGGTGTTCTCCGGGTTGCCTTTTCTGAGCTTTGATCTTCAGGCTCTCGTTTAGTATTTTTTTAAAATCTAACTGCAGTGGGGCTAGTACTTGGGTTGGGGCCTACTACCAGTGTCTGCCGCTCCAAGGTGTTCTCCGGGTTGCCTTTTCTGAGCTTTGATCTTCAGGCTCTCATTTAGTATTTTTTGGTAAATCTAACTGCAGTGGGGCTAGCACTTGGGTTGGGGCCTACTACCAGTGTCTGCCGCTCCAAGGTGTTCTCCGGGTTGCCTTTTCTGAGCTTTGATCTTCAGGCTCTTGTTTAGTATTTTTTGGTAAATCTAACTGCAGTGGGGCTAGTACTTGGGTTGGGGCCTACTACCAGTGTCTGCCGCTCCAAGGTGTTCTCCAGGTTGCTTCTCCATTGCTTCAATCTTCTGGATCTCGTTTAGTAGTTGTTGAAAACAACACTGCATGCGGCCTACAAGTTGGGTCAGGGGTGTAGAGACAGTGTGTTCCACTCCAAGGTGTTCCCCAGGTTGCCTCTCCATTGCTTCAATCTTGAGGCTCTTGTTAAATAGTTGTTAAATGGAACAACTGCATTTGGCCTACTAACAGTGTCTGCCGCTCCTTACTGTTCTCCTGGTTTCCTGTCCTGAAATTCCATTTTCAGGCTCTCGTTAAGTAGTTTTTAATGTTAGACTGCATTTGGCCTACTAGTTGGGTTGGGGCCTACTATTGGTGTCTGCCGCTCCTTGCTGTTCTCCTCCACTGAACAAAGCTGTGCCGCCTGTTTGCTACTGTTGCCAATTTCGAACTGCATTTAGACTAATTACTGATTTGGGCCTACTCTCTGTGTCAGCCTCTCATTACAGTTGTCCTCCACTGAACAAAGCAATGCCCCCTGGTTAGTCCTCTTACCAATTTTGATCTGCATTTAAACCACTTTATTCTTTGGGCCTATATCGGTGTTTCCTCCTCATCCTGCCCATTGCCCAGCCAGTGATAGATGAGTCTGCTGGTACATTGACCCATAACGCAACATTCCCCGTGCACGCTACACAGCAAGATTGTGACCCTGCTGAAAGTCAGGTTCCTCTTCCCGCATACCATACCACCTTACACGGGGACAAAGAGGAAGGTGCAGATGAAAGTGCAGGTTCCTTCATCAGGTGGGGGGAGGAATACTCGTTGGCGACATCACTGGCACAGGGCCCCTCATAGTACGCAAAAGTGTCGCTGCCGGTGGGAGGCGCCCCCGCCGAGCAAACACACCGCCGTACTTTGAGGGGCCCTGTGCCAGTGCCAATGCCAACGAGTGGGCCCCCCCTGCTTGCTCAGGATCACAGCACTTGCAAAGTTTAAATACTTACCTTACCTTAACTATTATTATAAGGGAAATTAAGATTGACAAGCTTCATTAAGAAGAATGCATGGTTTTGGCATTAAAATGGGCACTCTAGGTGTTTTACTGGCCCCCACTCACTGCCGACTATGCTGCCCCATTGACTTGCATTGGGTTTCGTGTTTCGGTCGATCCCGACTTTACGTCATAATCGGGCGATTTCACTCGACCCGACTATTGAGATAGTCGGGTTTTGCGAAACCCGACTCGACTCTAAAAAAGTCAAGGTCGCTCAACCCTAGTGGTGATGCACTACAGAAATCTTGCATGCAATTGTGGGAAGAGGAGGTTGCGTACAGGTAAGTACTGGGAGACAAGGTCACAGATGTATTGAGGAGACAGGTTGTGGATGGCTTTGTATGTCATGGTTAGGGTTTTGTACTGGAGTCTCTGGGCAATGGAGAGCCAGTGAAGGGATTAACAGAGGGGAGAGGCCAGGGAATAGCGGGGGACAGGTGGATTAGTTGGGCAGCAGAGTTTAGAATAGATTGGAGGGGTGCAAGAGTGTTCGAAGGGAGTCCACAGAGCAGGAGGTTGCAGTAGTCCAGGAGATGATGAGGGCATGGACTAGGGTTTTTGCAGATTCTTAGTTTAGGAATGTACAGATTCGTGAAATATTTTTGAGTTGAGGGCGGCAGGAAGTGGAAAGGGCTCAGATATTTGGTTTGAAGGAGAGATCAGTGTTAAGAATTACCCCCGAGGCAGCGAGCTTGTAGGACTGGGGAGAGTGGGCGGCCGTTCACTGTAATGGATAGGTTCGTTGGGGGGGTCACGTGAGATGGGGGAAAGATGATGAATTCTGTTTTGTCCATGTTAAGTTTTAGAAATCTAGCGGTGAAGAAGGATGAAATAGTGGACAGACATTGAGGGATTCTGGTTAGTAGGCTGGTGATATCTGGTCCAGAGATGTAGATCTGTGTGTCATCTGCATAGAGGTGATACTGAAAGCCATGAGATTCTATGAGTTGTCCCAGGCCAAAGGTGTAAAAGGAGAAGAGCAGTGGCCCTAGGACTGAACCTTGCGGGACTCTGACAGATAGGGGGCGAGGTGAGGAGGTGGTGTGTGAGTGGGAGACGCTGAATGTCCGGTCTGTTAGGTATGATGAGATCCAGGATAGGGCCAAGTCTGTGATGCCAAGGGATGAGAGGGTCTGTAATAATAGGAAATGGTCCACTGTGTCAAAGGCAGAGGACAGGTTCAGGAGGATGAGGACAGAGTAGTGTCGCTTGCTCTTGGCGGTTAATAGGTGATTGGTGAACTTAGTTAGGGCTGTTTCAGTGGAGTGGTGTGATCGGAAGTCAGATTGTAAGCGGTCGAAGAGGGAGCAGGAAGAGAGATGGGAGGATAGTTCAAGATGGACGTGTTGTTCCAGTAGTTTTGAGGCATAGGGGAGAAGTGATATAGGGCGATAGCTAGATACAGAGGATGGGCCAAGAGAGGGCTTTTTGAGGATAGGTGTGATTGAGGCATGATTAAAGCTTGAGGGGAAAACGCCAGTTGTTAGTGATAGGTTGAAGAGATGGGTTAGTGTTGGGATGAAGACTGTGGCGAGGTTTGGCATGAAGTGGAGAGGGATCGGGTCAAATGCACAGGTGGTGAGTAGTGTTGAGCATTCCGATACCGCAAGTATCGGGTATCGGCCGATACTTGCGGTATCGGAATTCCGATACCGAATTCCGATACTTCCCGCGTATCGGATACCGGAATCGGAAGTTCCCAGAATTCAAACTGCACGCAGCAGCCAATGAGGAATGAATGGAAGTGTGGGCACATCCTGTTTAGCATGGTGGGCATGTAAGTACTGGCAAGGCTGTGATTGGCTGCTGAAATGATGTCACTCTGCACTATAAAAAACGCTGCCGCCATTTTGCTCTCACTCTGCTGTGATTTCAGTTAGGGACAGGACGCTGTGTTCTAACTGAGGGCCAGTTGAGATAGCTAATTGCTTTATTTTGCTTTTCCAAGGCTAATTTAGCAAACGCTGTGTTCACTGTTCAGTTCACCTTGCTCTTGCCTTGCAGCGCTGTTTTAACAGCGTTCTTCAAGGTCTCTGTGTGTGTGTGTGTGTGTGTGTGTGTGCAGCTCACTCTGTAGTCTGTGTGCAGCCATATACCAGGTTGTATTCAGCTCAGGGGGGTTCACACTGCCTCACACAGTTCTATTCATTGTCCTTTTTTGCTCATAGTGCAGCCTGCTGCACATTTTTTCTAAAATTTCCTATTAGTGTCTTTCCACCCGTCTCCAGCCAAATAGTGAAAAAACACTAGATAGGATAACCTAGAGGGGGTTTTTTTGGGCCTTGCAGCGCCGTTTACGGCTGTCTGCACGGTCTCCGTGTGAGCGCAGCTCGCCCTGTAGTCTGTGTGCAGCCACAGCCGGTTGTATTCAGCTCAGGGTTTGTCACTGCCTCATACTGTAAAATAACTTGTCCTTTTTTCAAATAGTGCAGACTGTTGAAAATTTTTTTTAAAATTTCCTATTAGTGTCTTTCCACCCGTCTCCAGCAAAATAGTGGAAAAACACTAGATAGGATAACCTAGAGGAGGGTTTTTGGGCCTTGCAGCGCCGTTTACGGCTGTCTGCACGGTCTCCGTGTGAGCGCAGCTCGCCCTGTAGTCTGTGTGCAGCCACAGCCCGTTGTATTCAGCTCAGGGTGCGTCACTGCCTCATACCGTTAAATAACTTGTCCTTTTTTTCAACTAGTGCAGCCTGTTTAAAAATTATTTAAAAAATTCCAATTAGTGTCTTTCCACCCGTCTCCAGCTAAATAATGGAAAAACACTAGATAGGATAACCTAGAGGAGGGTTTTTGGGCCTTGCAGCGCCGTTTACGGCTGTCTGCACGGTCTCCGTGTGAGCGCAGCTCACCCTGTAGTCTGTGTGCAGCCACAGCCGGTTGTATTCAGCTCAGGGTTTGTCACTGCCTCATACCGTTAAATAACTTGTCCTTTTTTTTCAACTAGTGCAGCCTGTTGAAAATTTTGTAAACAATTACCTATTAGTGTCTTTCCACCAGTCTCCAGCAAAATAGTAGAAAAACACTAGATAGGATAACCTAGAGGAGGGTTTTTGGGCCTTGCAGCGCCGTTTACGGCTGTCTGCACGGTCTCCGTGTGAGTTAAACTCGCTCTGTAGCCCGATCTGCACAAAAAAAAAAAAGTAAAGTTCACCAAACACCACTTAACACTTGTGTAGGCCACATTTTATCAATAATAAAGTCTAGTCCACACTTTACAACATTAGTGCTTCTTACACCTGTTAGGAGGAGCATTTCAGGAATAAGCACACTAAGGCCTTAGTACTTTTCTGCTTATCTTTATCTGTCAACCAAGATGAAGAGGGCAGGAAGTAAGGGTCGTGGGCGTGGGCGTGGAGCAGGGAGAGGAGCAGGGAGAGGACATGGCGATTCTGTGCCTGCTGCGGGCACCGGTGACTCATCATCACCCAGTTTCAGCAGGGAACAGTCCTTCATGCGCAGCTTTGTCGGAGAGCACCGTGCACCGCTGCTGCGTGAAGATCAAATTGAAGCCGTTGTCGGATGGATGGCAGCTAACGCATCGACTTCAATTAGTGCCACATCCTCTCAGGCACAGACCACTGGAGAGCAGCCATCTGTCTCTTCACCACCTGCCAAATTGGCCAGGCAGTCAGAGAGCCCAGGACAGGAGCCGTCTCTACTTCTGTTCTCTGAATCTCTTGGCTTGGAAACAGGGGGCCAGCCAAGCAGTATTGGAGAAATGGAAAAAGAGGCAGTGTGCAGTGATGCCCAACAGCTTTGTCTCTCTGACTCTGAAGAGGCGGGTGGGTCAGTGCCTGCGGTGACCACAGCGCAGTATGCATCTGATGATGAAACTCAGGTGCCGCTTTCTGGTGCGTACTGTGCTGCCGAGACTACCCAGGAGGAGCAGTTGGTGGCAGAGGGTAGTGGAGATGATGAGGTCCTTGACCCATCGTGGCGTGAGGAACAGGAAGGTGGTGGGAGCAGCTCAGAGGAAGAGATTCCCCTAACGGGCCAAAGAGGGAGGGGGGAAGACTGCGGAGCCTGTAGCCTCCACTTTGGCACCAGTTAGGAGCCTGTCTCTTTCAAAAGCCAAAAAGGGCGCTCCCAAGACTTGCAGTGCCTGGTCCTTTTTTGACACAGTTGCAGATGACATTTGTTTTGTCAAATGCAAGCTGTGTCATCAGAAAGTAAAAAGAGGTAAAAGTGTCAGCAACCTCAATACCACAAATATGTGGAAACATGTGCGGACCAGGCACGCGGTGGAGTTACAAAAACACACTGAAGACCTAGGCCAACCAACAGCGGCGGCTACCACCTCTTCAGCTCGTGTTGCTTCTTCCTCCAGCTCACGCACAGCTGGTTCGGCTTCCTCCTTGGATCGCCATGGAAGAACCTCTGGCACTGTTGTCCAGAGACCTAGTGTAATTCCACCCACAGTACCACGTTCCCAGTCATCCTCACACTCCCAGCCTAGTCTACAGCCATCGGTAGTACAGGCATGGGAGAAAAGGCGGGCATTCTCGGCAAACCACCCCCGAGCACAGGCTCTGAATGCAGGCATTGCCAAACTTCTGTCCCTGGAAATGCTCTCATTCAGGCTGGTGGAGACTGACAGCTTCCGTGACTTGATGGCATTGGCAGTCCCACAGTACAAGGTGCCCAGCCGCTTTTACTTCAGCAGGAAAGCTTTCCCTGCCCTGCACAAGCATGTGGAGGGACAAATAAAACACGCGCTACTGAACGCCGTCAGTAGCAAGGTCCACCTCACCACTGATGCGTGGACCAGTCAACATGGACAGGGGCGATACCTTTCCGTCACTGCCCATTGGGTTAATGTTGTTGAGCCAGGTACAGATCGTGCGAGTGGCGCAGGACGTGTCCTGCCCACTCCAAGGATTGCAGGAATCCAGTCTGTACACATTGACTCCTCCTCTTACACCAGTTCCTCAGATTCATCTCTGCAGGATCCGTCACAATCCACCTCCACATGGACCCGTGAATGTTTACCTGTTACGACTGACATGAGCACAGCCGTGGCCAAACGTCAGCAGGCCGTCTTGAAATTAGTTTCTTTGGGGAATCGAAGCCACACAGCGCAGGAGCTCTGGAATGCCCTAAAGCAGGAGAGCGATGTGTGGTTTGTGCCAGCGAATCTCCAGCCAGGCATGGTAGTGTGTGACAATGGCCGAAATCTGGTGGCAGCTTTAGGCCTTGGTAACCTCACTCACATCCCATGTCTGGCACATGTGCTCAATTTGGTTGTGCAGAGTTTTCTGAGGGACGATCCGGATCTTGATGCACTTCTGCACAAGGCCCGCCTAGAGTGTGCTCACTTGCGGTGTTCCAGCTTGGCAAGATCCCGCATTGCTGCTCTGCAGCGTCGGTTTCGCCTTCCTGAACATCGCATCATATGTGACCTACCTACCAGGTGGAATTCCACGTTACATATGTTGGAGCGGTTGTGTGAGCAGCAGCAAGCAGTAATGAAGTACCAGCTGCATCAGGCGCAAAAAAGTCGCAGTCTGCGCCACTCAGACTTCACAACAACAGAGTGGGCCACTATGAAGGACGTCTGCCAGGTTTTGCGTCCTTTCGATTATTCCACGCGGATAGCAAGTGCAGATGATGCACTAGTCAGCATGACTGTCCCCCTTATCTGCTTGCTTCAAGAAACCCTGCAAGGGATAAGGGATGATGTGGAAGAGGTGGAGGATGAGGAGTCAGCTTTTCCATCAGCTTCTGGACAGTCAGCGCCACGTGCTTCCTCACAAAGGGGTCGGCAGGGGACCCTTTGTGAGGAGGATGAGGAGGAGTCAATGGACGAGGAAGAGCTGCGTCCGGAGGAGGGAGTTACACCATTGTCCAGTGGTCAGTGTGTACAGAGAGGGTGAGGTGATGAAGAGCGGGCAGAGATCATGTCTCAAGCAGGGGACAGCGTTTCTGGGCCAGTTGGCAGTCTGCAGTACATGGTTGATTTCATGTTACAGTGCCTGAGAGACGACCGCCGCATCGACCACATTCTCAACGTGCCTGATTATTGGGTGTATGCCCTCCTCGATCCTCGCTACCATGACAATGTCCAAAACCACATCCCGGCGTTGACACGGGAGCGTAAAATGCGGGAGTACCACGACACACTGGTGAATTCCATCATCTTCTCCAGTCCAACTGAGAGGAGTGCTGCTAGTGCTTTACAAAGCAGCTCAGTGCGTCGAGGCAGTGGAGGAGGAGGCTCTGCACAAAGAGGGAGCAAAAGCAGTGCCTCTGCCCAAGGCAAGCCCAGTATGGCACAACTGTGGAAAACTTTTGTGTGCCCGCCCCAAATGTCTACACCATCATCGGCGGCTCCAGTCAGCAGGAGGCAACGGTTCCGTCAGATGGTGACAGACTACATGGCTTGCCCTCTTAGTGTACTCCCAGACGGCTCTTCCCCGTTCAAGTTTTGGGTCTCTAAGCTGGATACATGGCCAGAGCTAAGCCAGTATGCATTGGAGGTGCTGGCTTGCCCTGCGGCTAGTGTCTTATCGGAACGTGTCTTTAGTGCCGCAGGTGGTGTACTAACAGACCGTCGCATGCGACTATCCTCCAATAACGTTGACCGGCTTACTTTCCTGAAAATGAACCAGGCCTGGATCTCGCAGGAATTTGCCACTCCTCTGCCTGATTAAGTAATTGGGTGTCATCCAGGTCTCCTGATGTGTTCATCTTTCTACCACCTGAACTGCTATTCCTGGACTCCAACACCGCCAGTTGCGGCTCAGAAGTGCAGGCTGCACAGTCAAAACATACGACCCAGTGTTATTGGGTTTCAGTAACGTCAGCTGATCCCCAGCTGTGTAGCCGGCAATGTGTCCTGCGACTGCCACGCTGGCACAACAACCTAAATGTAAGGGAACCTGTCCCCCCCCCCTCGGCGTTTGTTACTGAAAGAGCCATCTTGTGCAGCAAGGAAAAGGTAGCTCTTTTATTTTAGCTCCTTGCACACGCAGAACTTAACACTTATAAAATGTGTTCACTGATATCGTTATACCGTCCCGGAGCTGGGACCCTGACAAAGCAAACGCAAAACGCGCGTTGGGGCCACAGCGCGGTGTCTCTCTGTGTGCCATCTCTGTGGGGTAAGGATCCAGGGTTTATATATGACCTTTCAGTATACTGCGTAGTGGTGGGAGTCTGTGTACAGGGCTCCGTCACCGGTCCACATGGACGTAATTGATGTAAACATTTAGATCAGATACACCCAGCCTCCTTTCCCCCTTTAGTAAATTTACGGCACTATGCACTTTATGGGAATGATAATTGGCACCAGTCTTACCCCGCGCTGTTTTCTATCTGTGCTACCATAGCCATTTATCTGTCTATTATACCTTGTTCATGTACTAATATTTATTGTGTTATTAATATTGTGGATTATTTTTGGTTTTTCAATAAAATTGATTTTTTATGGACAATTACTCCAGTTTTCTTGCAGTGCATACACTAGCCTCTCACTCCCCTTCTTCACGCTTCTTCAGACTAGGCGGCGTCAGCTGATCCCTAATAGCATGCCACGGCCGTGACGCCGCACAGTCTGAAGAAGCAGGAAGGAGGTGAGTGAGAGGCGATGATATGCACTGCGCATGCCCATGGGTCCCTGGCCCGCAGTGGGATTACATTAGATGACACTGCGAGGTTGTATCTCGGGCAGCTTTGACGCACAGGCACTGCCAGCCTGACACCTAAATGATGTCAGAAGACGGGCAATGCTAACTGTGCATGGCCAAGGGATAAAATTACAGCGCGGGCTCCGTGACAGAACCAAACAACGTTGAGGAGGTGGCGCACGGCACCAAGGGGGTTGGAATGACGGCTGTGCTGTGTCACATTACAAAGGAAAGTCCCACTTCCGTGACGGTTTGACGGTGTGAGGGGACACATTATATGAGTGTGTACTTCAGCGATTGCAAGGAGCATAATTTTAGGAGCCACCATTTTCCATGTGCAGTATTACTGCTGTACAAGATGGCTCTTTCAGCAACAAATGCCTGGGGGAGGGGGGTTAAAGGTGCCCTTTCCACTTGCTCCACTGCAGGCTTCGGCCTACACTCTGCTCCTCTTTGATTCCCTGGGTTTCAACACTGTCAGTTGCCACCTGGAAGTGTTGTCTACACAGAAAAAACACTAGCTGATGTGTCAGTGGGGTTCAGCAAAGCCAGCTGTTCCCCTGCTGTGTAGTCGGCAACGTGTCCAGCACAAGCCACGCTGGCACAACAGAACAAAAGCTGCCACCAGTGCAGGCTTCGGCCTACACTCTGCAACTCTCCTCCTCCTGCTGACCCTGGGCTCTAACACCGCCAGTTTTTGCCCGGAACTGCTAGCTGCACAGAGAAAAACACCAGCCAATGTGTTAGTTGGGTTCAGCACCGCCAGCTGTTCCCCTGCTGTGTAGCCGGCATCGTGTCCAGCACAAGCCACGCTGGCACAACAGACCAAAAGCTGCCACCAGTGCAGGCTTCGGCCTACACTCTGCTCCTCTCCTCCTCCTGCTGACCCTGGGCTCTAACACCGCCAGTTTTTGCCCGAACGTGCTAGCTGCACAGAGAAAAACACCAGTCAATGTGCAATTGTACAAGGTGGCAGACTTTTTCTCCTTACCCACGTTGAATTAAACACGTACAAAATGTGTCTCATTACAGACCATTACAATGTCCCTGAGGTGTGACTTTCCTTTTTAATGACACGCAGCACCCCCCTTGGTAGCGCTGCCTGTCTTCTGACATCATTGGTTGGCTGCCTGTGCCTGTGCGTCCGCCCTGCCCGACACAACCTCCCTCGTTGTCTCATATATTTTGGCTGCGAGGGTGTGATTGATGGGCATGTGCAGTGCATATGTTCGCCTGTCTTCACTCATCTCCTTCCGCCTTCTTCAGACTGTGCGGCCTCATGGCCGTGGTAGGCGATAAGGGATCAGCTGAGGCCGCCCAGTCTGAAGCAGGTGTAAGGACATGTGTGAGCGGCGAACATATTTACTGCGCAAGGCCACAAATGCCAGCTCTGCAGTGTGACTTTATTGAAAGACACTGCGGGTCTGGGATTAATGCCCATTGCTACCCGCACCGGCCAACATGAAATGAGGTGAGAAGACAGGCAGCGCTCACAGCGCATGGCCAAGGGATCACAATAGCGCAGACTCCTGTACAGCAAATAACAACGCTCAGGAGGCTGCGCCCAGCACCAAGGCGTTATTTATGTGCACCTGTGCCGCGTCTCCTTAAAAAGACAAGTCACGCCTCCAATACAGTTCTACTGTACAATGGGCAAAATTGTGTACGTCTTTCATTCTGCGTGTGCAATGAGCAAAATTGAAAGAGCAACCTCTCACTTGTGGAGCATTACTGCTGCACAAGGTGTGGCTCTTCTACATTGTAACACCTGAGGGTGGGTTAAAGGTTAACTTTGAAATTGGTTCAATTAGGCTTCTGCCTACACTCTGCTCCTCTCCTCCTCCTGCTGACCCTGGGCAAAAAACACCGCCAGTTTCTGCCCGGATGTGCTAGCTGCACAGAGAAGAACACCAGCCAATGTGTTAGTGGGGTTCAGCACCGCCAGCTGTTCCCCTGCTGTGTAGCCGGCATCGTGTCCAGCACAAGCCACGCTGGCACAACTGACCAAAAGCTGCCACCAGTGCAGGCATCGGCCTACACTCTGCTCCTCTCCTCCTCCTGCTGACCCTGGGCTCAAACACCGCCAGTTTTTGCCCAGACGTGCTAGCTGCACAGAGAAAAACACCAGCCAATGTGTTAGTGGGGTTCAGCACTGCCAGCTGTTCCCCTGCTGTGTAGCCGGCATCGTGTCCAGCACAAACCACGCTGGCACAACAGACCAAAAGCTGTCACCAGTGCAGGCTTCGGCCTACACTCTGCTCCTCTCCTCCTCCTGCTGACCCTGTGCTCAAACACCGCCAGTTTTTGCCCAGACGTGCTAGCTGCACAGAGAAGAACACCAGCCAATGTGTTAGTGGGGTTCAGCACCGCCAGCTGTTCCCCTGCTGTGTAGCCGGCAACGTGACCTGCAAATGCCACCCAGGCACATGAACTGAAATTGAAGGGAGCCTGCCCCCCACCCCGAGGTGTTTCTATGTATATCAGCCACCTTGTACAGCAGTAATGCTGCATTTGTACAAGGTGGCTGACTTTTTCTACTTGCCCACGTGGAACTCAACACGTACAAAATGTGTCTCATTGAGACCATTCCACTGTCCCTGAGGTTTGACTTTCCTTTCTAATGATACGCAGCACCCCCCTTGGTAGCGCTTCCCGTCTTCTGACATCATTGGTTGACTGGCTGCGCCTGTGCATCCGCCCTGCTCGACACAACGCCCAACGGTGTCTTACTTATTTTGACAGCGAGGGTGTGATTGATGGGCATGTGCAGTGCATATGTTCGCCTGTCTTCACTAATCTCCTTCCGCCTTCTTCACACTGGGCGGCCTCATGGCCAAGGCATGCGATAAGGGATCAGCTGAGGCCGCCCAGTCTGAAGCAGGTGTAAGGACATGTGTGAGCGGCGAGCATATTTACTGCTCAAGGCCACGAATCCCATCCCCGCAGTGTGATTTTTTGAAAACACACTGTGTGTCTGGGATTCATGGCCATCGCTAACCGCACTGGCCTACATGAAATGAGGTCATAAGACGGGCAGCGCTTACAGGGCATTGCCAAGGGATAACGCAAGAGCGCAGACTCCTGTACAGCAAATATCAACGCTCAGGAGGATGCGCCCAGCACCTAGGTGTAAATTTTGACACCTGTGCTGCGTCTTCTTAAAAAGACAATAATATAGAGAATGTTCAGCACAGCCGAAGGAAGGAGGTGCACGGTCATAGGTTCCCAAGCCTCAATATATAGATAATAAGTGACTGGCACACTCCGGACGTGTTGTGATGCAAAATTGGGGTTTATTATACATACAGTAACACAAACGTTTCGGTCATAACTGGACCTTCATCAGTGTGCTAGATAACTAGTATGTTGAAGGAGCCCCAATAATTGAAACTACATTGCATCAGAAAAAAGCCTGGAGCTATATGAAATTCAGGTGATAGTATCGGTCCATGGACACAGGGGAATATGGCCCAGATGGTGCTATCAGAAAAGAAGCCTGAAGGTATATAGATCCCAGCAGGTGAGAACAATCTGCAGATGCAGGGTGGTGTATCACAGGTAACGCTAATCCCCAGTAGATATGAAACCATGCGGAGTCACCGCTGCTGTGAGCTAAGAGGGAGGTATGCTCTGTCAGCCTGATGAGTGGAGGGAGCACGCGGTGTCCACCGCAAGTGCAGGTGGACACCGCGTGCTCCCTCCACTCATCAGGCTGACAGCGCATACCTCCCTCTTAGCTCACAGCAGCGGTGACTCCGCATGGTTTCATATCTACTGGGGGATAGCGTTACCTGTGATACACCACCCTGCATCTGCAGATTGTGCATTAATGCTGCACAAGGTGTGGCTCTTGTACTTTGTAACACCTGAGGGGGGGTTAAAGGTTACCTTTGAAATTGGTTCAACTAGGCTTCGGCCTACACTCTGCTCCTCTCCTCCTCCTGCTGACCCTGGGCTCTAACACCGCCAGTTTTTGCCCGGGACTGCTAGCTGCACAGAGAAAAACACCTGCCAATGTGTGAGTGGGGTTCAGCACTGCCAGCTGTTCCTCTGCTGTGTAGTCGGCAACGTGTCCAGCACAAGCCACGCTGGCACAACCGAACAAAAGCTGCCACCAGTGCAGGCTTCGCCTACACTCTGCTCCTCTCCTCCTCCTGCTGACCCTGGGCTCTAACACTGCCAGTTTTTGCCCGGGACTGCTAGTTGCACAGAGAAAAACACCCGCCAATGTGTCAGTGGGGTTCAGCAAAGCCAGCTGTTACCCTGCTGTGTAGTCGGCAACGTGTCCAGCACAAGCCACGCTGGCACAACCGAACAAAAGCTGCCGCCAGTGCAGGCTGCGGCCTGCACTCTGCTCCTCTCCTCCTCCTGCTGACCCTGGGCTCTAACACCGCTAGTTTTTGCCCGGAAGTGCTAGCTGCACAGAGAAAAACACCCGCCAATGTCTCAGTGGGGTTCAGCACCGCCAGCTGTTCCCCTGCTGTGCAGCCGGCAATGTGACCTGCAAACGCCACGCAGGCACATGAACTGAAATTAAAGGGACCCTGCCACCCACCCCAGGGTGTTTCTATGTATAACAGCCACCTTGTACAGCAGTACTGCTGCATTTGTACAAGGTGGCTGACTTTTTCTCCTTGCCCACGTTGAATGTAACACGTACAAAATGTGTCTCATTACAGACCATTACAATGTCCCTGAGGTGTGACTTTCCTTTTTAATGACACGCAGCACCCCCCTTGGTAGCGCTACCCGTCTTCTGACATCATTGGTTGGCTGGCTGCGCCTGTGCGTCAGCCCTGCCTGAAACAACGCTCCTCGTTGTCTTACTTATTTTGACTGCGAGGGTGTGATTGATGGGCACGAGCAGTGCATATCTTCGCCTGTCTTTACTCATCTCCTTCCGCCTTCTTCAGACTGTGCGGCCTCATGGCCGCGGCATGCGAGAAGGGATCAGCTGAGGCCGCCCAGTCTGAAGCAGGTGTAAGGACATGTGTGAGCGGCGAGCATATTTACTGCACAAGGCCACGAATCCCATCCCCGCAGTGTGATTTTTTGAAAACACACTGTGTGTCTGGGATTCATGGCCATCGTTAACCGCACCAGCCTACATGAAATGAGGTCATAAGACGGGCAGCGCTTACAGGGCATTGCCAAGGGATAACGCAAGAGCGCAGACTCCTGTACAGCAAATATCAATGCTCAGGAGGATGCGCCCAGCACCTAGGTGTAAATTTTGACACCTGTGCTGCGTCTTCTTAAAAAGACAAGTCACGCCTCCACTACTGTTTGACAGTATAATGGGCTAAATAGTGTACGTGTTTTATTCAGCGTGTGCAAGGAGCAAAATTATTAGAGCAACCTTTTACTTGTGCAGCATTAATGCTGCACAAGGTGTGGCTCTTGTACCATGCAACACCTGAGGGGGGGTTAAAGGTTACCTTTGAAATTGGTTCTACTAGGCTTCGGCCTACACTCTGCTCCACTCCTCCTCCTGCTGACCCTGGGCTCTAACACCGCTAGTTTTTGCCCGGAAGTGCTAGCTGCACAGAGAAAAACACCAGCCAATGTGTTAGTAGGGTTCAGCACTGCCAGCTGTTCCCCTGCTGTGTAGCCGGCATCGTGTCCAGCACAAGCCACGCTGGCACAACTGACCAAAAGCTGCCACCAGTGCAGGCTTCGGCCTACACTCTGCTCCTCTCCTCCTCCTGCTGACCCTTGGCACAAACACCGCCAGTTTTTGCCCGGACGTGCTAGCTGCACAGAGAAGAACACCATCCAATGTGTTAGTGGGGTTCAGCACCGCCAGCTGTTCCCCTGCTGTGTAGCCGGCAACATGACCTGCAAACGCCACGCAGGCACATGAACTGATATTGAAGGGAGCCCGCCCCCCACCCCCAGGTGTTTCTATGTAAACAGCCACCTTGTACAGCAGTAATGCTGCATTTGTACAAGGTGGCTGACTTTTTCTACTTGCCCATGTGGAACTCAACACGTACAAAATGTGTCTCATTGAGACCATTCCACTGTCCCTGAGTTGTGACTTTCCTTTCTAATGATACGCAGCACCACCCTTGGTAGCGCTGCCCGTCTTTTGACATCATTGGTTAGCTGGCTGCGCCTGTGCGTCCGCCCTGCTAGAAATAACGCCCCTCGGTGTCTTATTTATTTTGTCAGCGAGGGTGTGGTTTATGGGCACGAGCAGTGCATATGTTCGCCTGTCGTCACTCATCTCCTTCCGCCTTCTTCAGACTGTGCGGCCTCATGGCCGCGGCATGCGAGAAGGGATCAGCAGAGGCCGCCCAGTCTGTAGCAGGTGTAAGGACGTGTGTGAGCGGCGAAAATATTTACTGCTCAAGGCCACGAATCCCAGCACCGCAGTGTGACTTTATGAAAAGGCACTGTGGGACTGGGATTCATGGCCATCGTTAACCGCACAAGCCAACATGAAATGAGGTCATAAGACGGGCAGCGCTAACAGGGTATTGCCAAGGGATAACACAAGAGCGCAGACTCCTGTACTGCAAATAACAACGCTCAGGAATCTGCGCCCAGCACCTAGGTGTAAATTTTGACACCTGTGCTGCGTCTTCTTAAAAAGACAAGTCACGCCTCCACTACTGTTTGACAGTATAATGGGCTAAATAGTGTACGTGTTTTATTCAGCGTGTGCAAGGAGCAAAATTAATAGAGCAACCTTTTACTTGTGCAGCATTAATGCTGCACAAGGTGTGGCTCTTGTACCTTGTAACACCTGAGGGGGGGTTAAAGGTTACCTTTGAAATTGGTTCAACTAGGCTTCGGCCTACACTCTGCTCCTCTCCTCCTCCTGCTGACCCTGGGCTCTAACACCGCTAGTTTTTGCCCGAAAGTGCTAGCTGCACAGAGAAAAACACCAGCCAATGTGTTAGAGGGGTTCAGCACCGCCAGCTGTTCCCCTGCTGTGTAGCCGGCATCCCGTCCAGCACAAGCCACGCTGGCACAACTGACCAAAAGCTGCCACCAGTGCAGGCTTCAGCCTACACTCTGCTCCTCTCCTCCTCCTGCTGACCCTGGGCTCTAACACCGCCAGTTTTTGCCCGGAACTGCTAGCTGCACAGAGAAAAACACCAGCCAATGTGTTAGTAGGGTTCAGCACCGCCAGCTGTTCCCCTGCTGTGTAGCCGGCATCGTATACAACACAAGCCACGCTGGCACAACTGACCAAAAGCTGCCACCAGTGCAGGCTTCGGCCTACACTCTGCTCCTCTCCTCCTCCTGCTGACCCTGGGCTCAAACACCGCCAGTTTTTGCCCAGACATGCTAGCTGCACAGAGAAGAACACCAGCCAATGTGTTAGTGGGGTTCAGCACCGCCAGCTGTTCCCTGCTGTGTAGCCGGCAACATGACCTGCAAACGCCACGCAGGCACATGAACTGAAATTGAAGGGAGCCTGCCCCCCACCCCCAGGTGTTTCTATGTATAACAGCCACCTTGTACAGCAGTAATGCTGCATTTGTACAAGGTGGCTGACTTTTTCTACTTGCCCACGTGGAACTCAACACGTACAAAATGTGTCTCATTGAGACCATTCCACTGTCCCTGAGGTGTGACTTTCCTTTCTAATGATACGCAGCACCCCCCTTGGTAGCGCTTCCCGTCTTTTGACATCATTGGTTAGCTGGCTGCGCCTGTGCGTCCGCCCTGCTAGAAACAACGCCACTCGGTGTCTTGTTTATTTTGTCAGCGAGGGTGTGGTTTATGGGCACGAGCAATGCATATGTTCGCCTGTCGTCACTCATCTCTTTCCGCCTTCTTCAGAGTGTGCGGCCTCATGGCCGCGGCATGCGAGAAGGGATCAGCAGAGGCCGCCCAGTCTGAAGCAGGTGTAAGGACGTGTGTGAGCGGCGAAAATATTTACTGCTCAAGGCCACGAATCCCAGCACCGCAGTGTGACTTTATGAAAAGGCACTGTGGGTCTGGGATTTATGGCCATCGTTAACCGCACAGGCCAACATGAAATGAGGTCATAAGACGGGCAGCGCTAACAGGGCATTGCCAAGGGATAACACAAGAGCGCAGACTCCTGTACAGCAAATAACAACGCTCAGGAAGCTGCGCCAAGCACCAAGGCGTTATTTGGGACACCTGTGCTGCGTCTCCTTAAAAAGACAAGTCACGCCTCCACTACAGTTTGACTGTAGAATGGGCTAAATTGTGTACGTCTTTCATTCAGCGTGTGCAAGTAGACAAATTAATAGAGCAACCTTTCACTTGTGCAGCATTAATGCTGCACAAGGTGTGGCTCTTGTACTTTGTAACACCTGAGGGGGGGTTAAAGGTTTCCTTTGAAATTGGTTCAACTAGGCTTCGGCCTACACTCTGCTCCTCTCCTCCTCCTGCTGCCCCTGGGCTCTAACACCGCTAGTTTTTGCCCGGAAGTGCTAGCTGCACAGAGAAAAACACCCGCCATTGTGTCAGTGGGGTTCAGCAACGCCAGCTGTTCCCCCACTGTGTAGCCGGCAAAGTGTCCTGCAAACGCAACGCAGACACAAAGCTGCCTCCAGTGCAGGCTTCGGCCTACACTCTGCTCCCCCTGCTTACCCTTTGCTCCAACACCGCTAGTTGGGGCTGTAGGAAGACAATCTTTAATAGGCAACGCATCCTGGTTCCAGCACCGTCAGCTGTTTCCGGGTAGTGTCAAGCTCACTGAGACACCTATGCTTGCCCCGTCGTGTTGTGGTCGGGTTAGCCAACTCCAGGGTGCCTCCAGTTTAGGAGCTTCCTATGTGGGCTGCGTGAATTGGTAGTCAAGGCTGGTTCTGTAGTGCCAGTAGGCCAAGCTCCCCCTGTAGGACTGTTGGGGTTCGGTAACTGCGGCTGCCTCGCGGCCTAGCTGTTCTCTCCTCTCCTGTGGACCTTCTGGTCCACCACCTGGTTCCAGCACCGTCAGCTGGTTCCGGGCCGAGCCTTTGGCTTAGGTGCCTCCTCCTGGGTATCCGAGTTCCGCCAACGTCAGGCGGTCCTTGGTAGTGCTTTTAAGCGCGGGCACCTACAGCTTAGTAACCGGGTTCCAGCACCGTCAGCTGGTCCTCAGTCGTGCAATTGGCTCTTGCACACTGGGGCAACGCATCCGGGTTCCAGCACCGTCAGCTGGTTCCCGGCAGTGTTTTTGTCACGGGTACTCCCTCGTGCCCAGCCTGGTTCCAGCACCGTCAGCTGTTTCCGGGTACTGTCAAACTCACTGAGACACCTATGCGTTGCCCCGTCGTGTTGCGGTCGAGTTAGCCAACTCCAGGGTGCCTCCAGTTTAGGAGCTTCCTATGTGGGCTGCGTGAATTGGTAGTCAAGGCTGGTTCTGTAGTGCCAGTAGGCCAAGCTCCCCCTGTAGGACTGTTGGGGTTCGGTAACTGCGGCTGCCTCGCGGCCTAGCTGTTCTCTCCTCTCCTGTGGACCTTCTGGTCCACATCCTGGTTCCAGCACCGTCAGCTGGTTCTCGGCAGTGTCTTTTGCTCTTGTACCTTCTGCTCCCCATCCTGGTTACAGCACCATCAGCTAGTTCCGGGCAGAGCCTTTGGCTTAGTTGCCTCCTTCTGGGTATCCAAGTTCCACCAACGTCAGGTGGTCCTTGGTAGTGCTTTCAGGCACAGGTACCTCCTGCTTAGTAACCGGGTTCCAGTAACGTCAGCTGGTCCTCGGTAGTTCCATTGGCTCTTGGACCTTCGACTACCCATCCGGGTTCCAGTACCATCAGCTGGTTCTCGGCAGTGTCTTTTGCTCTTGTACCTTCTGCTCTCCATCCTGGTTCCAGTAACGTCAGCTGGTTCCGGGCAGAGCCTTTGGCTTAGGTGCCTCCTTCTGGGTATCCGAGTTCCGCCAACGTCAGGCGGTCCTTGGTAGTGCTTTTTAGCACGGGTACCTCCTGCTTAGTAACCGGGTTCCAGTAACGTCAGCTGGTCCTCGGTAGTTCCATAGGCTCTTGAACCTTCGGGTAGCCATCCGAGTTCCAGTTCCATCAGCTGGTTCTTGGCATTTTCTCAGCCTTCTTTTACCTTCTGCTACATTTCCAAGTTGAAGACCCTAAAGTCGACGACCCGGAAGACCACCCCGATGACGACGACGACGGCGGAGACGACGACGGCGTAGACGACGACCCTGGAGACGACGACCCTGGAGATGACGACATGGAAGACCGAGAAGCAGAAGAACAAGAGGCTGCAGAACAAAGAGCAGAAGAACATTAAGCATAACACTTAATATCAGAGCAAAAGATATTATCTAAATTATATGCAGAAGAAGACTAAGCAGTGTATGGGGGTGAGTCCGTTCCTCCTCGTGGTGCCCCTGGATAAAGCCTGATGCTGCAGGCCAAACTGAATGCGGACAAATGTAACTTTTGTGACTGGCAGAACGGAAGGTGTAATCTTCAAACTTTTATAGATAACAACTATGGGAATGCCTGTCACAAATGAGAATATGATGAAGAAGTAGAATAGGAAGAATAATAATAGTTGAATAAAATGAATATGAAGAATGTAATAAAAAAAAAAAATAGGTAGAAGATGAAGAAGAAGATGAATAAGGTGAAGAAGTTGATGTCAAAGATGCTGATGATGAAGAAGATGAAAGTGTGGGAAAAGTAAAAAAAAAAGAAGGGGAAGGGCGGGGAATAGTGAAACATCAATATCTGACAAAATAAAAAAAAAATTACATAGTCAATATCTTTGTCACTCCGAACGTCTTTAAAAAAAAAATAAAATAAGGCTATTCTATTTGATTGGGCTAAACCTCTATTAATTTAATGTCTCCGCCACCTCCCCAAATACATCCTGCATTATTCTTTGTTGTTTTCCTTCATGTAGAATGAACCTACAAGGAAAGAAAGGGTTTATTTTAATTCCGATATTTTGGTCCCATTGACTTGCATTGGGATCGGGTATCGGTATCGGCGATATCCGATATTTTTTGAATATCGGCCGATCCAATCCGATACCGATACTTTCCGATATCGGAAGTTATCGCTCAACACTAGTGGTGAGATGCGATCTTGAAAGTAGAGTGGAGAGTTTATCTTCTGTAATGGTGGAGAAGTTGGTTTTGGAGGTGGAGGGCAGGGCAGTTGGGAGGAAGGGCTCTGGGGGTTGTCGACCAAAACTGTCTCTGATGTTATCAATCTTCTGCTTGAAAAATGAGGCTGTCATGATCCGTTCCAGGGTTTATTAGTGTCTGTCCTTTTTTTTGGACAGATCATGTCAAGGGTTAACTTTGCTCTGCCTCATTCTGGGTTCAGGTTTGCCATTTAGCTCGCATAAATCTTGCTGACAGTGTCAGCTATAGTTCTGCCTTCGGCGTGTTAACCTGACCCTGCTGGTAGCTCTTGATTTGCCCTGCTGTGAACCCTGACTTGTCCTGTGTCTGTTATCTCCCTCTGTCTGCCCTTTTCCCAGTATTTCTCTGTCTGTTTGTCTGCTTGATTCTCTAGTTCTGATCTCCTTGCTTGGTTATTTACTTCGTTACTGTTTGTCCCTTTAGTACCGTATATTGCCCGTTCTGGTTTACTGATCTCTGGCTATGTCCTGACTATCCGTTTGTCTAATCCTATTATACTGTCGTGCTATCTCGTGGTTTTTACTCGGCTTGTCTGACCACTCTCTCGCCACAGCAGCCTGACAGAGGCAAAGTCTTCAGCTAAGATGAGTGGGGAGGGAGGAGGTGCTGGGGGACGGAGGAGAGAATTGAAGGTGTTGAATAACTGTTTAGGGTTGTAAGACAGGGAGGATATGAGAGATGAGAAGTAGGTTTAATTTGCAGCAGCAAGTGTGGCCTTGAAAATAGTGAGGGACTGTTTGAATGTGATGAAGTGCTCGTTGGAGTGAAATCTTTTCCATCTCCGCTCAGTAGCCCTGGAATCTTGCCTCAGTTCTTTGGTCAGGCTGATGTGCCAGGGCTGTCTGTTAATTTTGCGAGCTTTCGTATGTGTGGGAGGGGAAACAGATTCCAAAGCTACAGCTATTGTGGTGTTATACAGAACGCCAGCGACATCCACATTGTATAGGGAACTTATTTCTGTAAAAGGGAGAAGGGATTCAGAGAGTGAGTGTAGATCGAGGCGTTTCAGATTTCTGCGATGGTGTGCAAGTTTGTGGGTTGGGGGTTGTAGACAAGGCGTTGAGAGGGAAGAGATTGTGAGTAGGTTGTGGTCCGAAAGAGGAAGAGGTGAGGTAGAGAGTTTAGATAGGGAGCAGAGGTGGGTGAAAATGAGGTCCAGTGTGTGGCCACCTTTGTGGGTGGCTGTAGAAGACCATTGAGTGAGGCCGAAGTAGGAAGTGAGAGATAGAAGTTTAGTAGCAGCTGAGAGGGAAGTGTCAATTGGGATGTTGAAGTCACCCAAGATGATAGTGGGGATGTCAGCGGAGAGGAAATGAAGTAGCCAGGTGGTAAAATGGTCAAAGAAGGTGGTGACTGGCCCTGGGGGAAGGTAAATGACAGCCAGTTGGAGGGGGAGTAGATGCATACAGAGTGCACCTCAAAGGAAGGGAGGGTAACAGAGGGACATGGCCATATTGACAGAAAAATAAAAAAGTTATGGCTCTGGGAAGGAGGGGAGCGAAAAACGAACATGGAAAAATGGAAAATCCCACGGTCATGAAAGGGTTAAACTCTGTCAAGTCAAAAAGTTCTGGTATTCAAAAATTTAACCCTTTCCCCCAGACCGATTTATGATCTGTAATCAAAAAAAAATTTTCAATTTCAGTTTTAAGTAAACCCCAGTGGATCGAATAATTCATGCCTCAATCCATAAAAATTGGCATGTCCTTGAGTCCGATAATGATTTAGCCAAGTCTGGAGTAATTAAACCTAGATTCGCGTATAGATGCACAAATAAGCTTTCCGACCTATTGGTACGTAATCGCATAGAGATTATACAAAACAGCAATTGGCTTACTGTGGGTACCCCCAAAGGTAATTGTAGATGTGAAAGCTGCAATTTTTGTAGATATCATCTAATAGGGACATCTATAAAAGTTGGACATATCCAACATCGGGTTCTGGATTTAATCACTTGCAGGACCAAATTTGTGGTCTATATTATTTTTTGCCCATGTTTATTTTTTTGTATTGGGAAAACCATAAGATCTATGTTCATAAGATTCCAGGAACACTTCAATTCCATCTCCACAGGGAAAGGCTTGCCGCGGTTTATAAAACATATCCAGGAGGTACATGGTTCCGATCCCATTGCCTACGATTTGCAGGGTTAGAAGTGGTTAAACCATCAAAAAATGGGGGTGACGATAACAAAATTCTTCTACGTCAGGAAGCTAAATGGACTATTAAATCTAACGCGCAGGGCCCCTTAGGTCTTAATGAGAGGTTGGACTTTTCGTGTTTCTTATAATTTTCTATTTCTTTTTCTATGCCTGTTTAATATGTTTTTGGAAAAAATGTTTTTGATATTTATGTGAATAGGTGACATTATCAACGAAACACAATATTGGTGGTTGTTTTATATGTCTTGCTCATGTGTTTTGCATGTTTTAATTATTTTAATTCTATGAGGTCATGTGATGACATTTAAAAGGAAATGACATACCATCTGTTTCATTTAGACCCGTTGAAGCGTGTAACACGCGAAACGGCCATAGTCCATTAACCTAACCAGCTTGCTCTGCATCTATCCTGCCCTCTGTAACCATGTCCACAGCACGTTGTTGAAATAAAAGACAAAGGTTTTTTTTATCGGAAGATTTGTGCGGTGCTGCTACTTTCTTTCCTATTTGGAGACCCTGTAATAAGGCAGCCCCCCAGTCAGACCCTGTAATAAGGCAGCTTCCCCCATAGGCAGACCCTGTAATAAGGCAGCTTCCCCCATAGGCAGACCCTGTAATAAGGCAGCACCCCCTGTAATAAGGCAGCACTCCTATAGGCAGACCCTGTAATAAGGCAGCACCCCTATAGGCAGACCCTGTAATAGGGCAGCACCCCATAGGCAGACCCTGTAATATGGCAGCAGCACCCATTAAAAAATAAATAAATACTCACCTCTCTTCTTCCTGGCTCCTGCGCTGCTACCACTGATCTCCTGACAGCGGGCGCCGGGCAGCGATGTCATTGCGCCCACTGTCAGTGTTGGCGACGTCAGATGCCAACACTGACAGGGGGATGATGGGAGAAGGAACGCTGCGCTCCTTCTCCCATCAATGCGATCAGCTGTATTGGCTAAATGCCCTAGAAAACAGTGCCCATATTTTGCCCCTTGAAAGTAATAATGCCAGGTGTGCCCCTTTGATAGCCATAGTAACCCGAGTTCCCCTATAACAATAAGTGCCCACTTTACATTTAATAAAGTCCCGAGTCTCTCCCTGTACAGCTCCCCTATACACAGTATACTGACCCCTTAGTAGTCCCCAATGGGGGAATGCCTGCGGCCAGACGGGGCCCGATCTCCCAGTATCCATCCTGGAGATGGATCCTGCCAACCGAGCCGTTACAGAGGGGTAATGCAGGTGTTCCTGTTGGTTGGCAATCTTTGGGAACTGCTGAGAAGTTTCCCAGCTTAAACTACTAAGCCCTTCACATTGCACCCACATGTGGACACCAGTTTCTAATTTTGTACTAGTCGTAAAGCTTGGCCTTGCTGCTTTCCTGGAAAGAGATGTACATCCAATCACTAAGGCCTCTTTCAGACATTTTTTTTCTTTCCCGATCAAGAAAAACGGACCCATTATTTTGTTCAGAGTTTGGTCTGAGTCAGGGTCTTCCATTTTTCTCATACTTGGAAAAAAAATGTCTCCACCTTCTCCTATGTGACAGTCTGTGAAAATTGAGAAAAATCACAGACATTTGGATCGCCCAATGGACTATAACATGCTATAATGCTATCTGTGAAAACCACGGTTAGCTATTGTATAAGAACATTGGATGTCTGAATGTGGCTTCACACCAATGTTTTCATCGTCAATATTCTTTTACATTTTAGGGAAAGATAAAAGAAATAATTGATGGATCAGTTACATGACCTAATTAGCTCCAAATAAACTTATATAGGGTCCAAGAGGTTTGTTAATCTCCAACACATATGTAAACCCACCTAAAACTGATTTTTTTAGCAGTCTGGTTTCTACACAATTTTGTAGAGTGAATCAATCAATGAATATTGGCAATCCTCTACTGAGAACTGTTTTTTGTTCTTTTTGCTGTTTTGCTACTTTACATATAATTTGCTAATAAGTACTCGATTCCTTCATGATGTTCTTAGTAACTAAGAAGTGTTTCATTTGTTATTTTACTCTTAATTAGTAACCTAGTGAACTGAGATGAATAATGTTTCTCATTCATTAAAGGGTTATTGTCAACATGTGCCTTCAGCAGCAAAAAAACACCCATTCTCCTTACCTCCTTGTTTCTGGATGTGGGCAATCCTCCTTGAGTGACAGTTCTGGTCAGTATTAGTGATGAACTAACGTGCTTGGATAAGGTGTTATCCATGCTTGCATGCTAACCGAGTGTCTTCGGCGTGCTCAAATAACATGTCCCACTGCGGGGTCGGACTGGCCCACCGGGATACGGGTGAAAAGCCCGGTGGGCCCCGACCCAGGGAGGAGGAGAAGGAGGAGGAGGAAGAAGAAAAAAAAAAAGAGACGCGGGCCCTTTAAATCTTCGGGCGGCGCCGACTGCCGCCACGACCAGGGCCCCCGCCGGTGCCAGCGCTGGTATCGGGCCCCCCTTCTAATACTCACCTCTCCTGGTTCCTGCGGCAGTTGCAGTGTCTTCAGGGCCCTCTGACTCTGCGACGTCTCAGGGCAGAGGGTGCGATGACATCATAACTGTGCGCTCAGCCTCTCTGTCCTGAGCGTTGCAGAGTCGGAGAGACACTGAGTGCACCAGACCTGCGCTGGGAACGGGAGAGGTGAGGATTTTTTTTTTCTTTATGTCTGACTGGGGCCCATAATAATTTATGAAGGAGCGGGGGGGCATAAGACTGTGCTGGGGGGGGCATAATACTGTGCGGGGGCGGCATAATACTGTGCAGGGGGAGGAGGGACATAATACTGTGTGGGAGCATAATAATGTGTGGAGGAGCTGGGGGGGAAATACTATGCGGAGGCATAATACTGTGTGGAGGAGCTGGGGGAGAATACTGTGCGGGGGCATAATACTGTGTGGAGGAGCTGGGGGGAAATACTATGCGGAGGCATAATACTGTGTGGAGGAGCTGGGGGGAATACTGTGCGGGGGCATATTTAATAAAAGTTTTGTGTACGTTTGTATATTATGAGCTTCTGACTCGTTTTTTCTCCTGTATTATTATATATATTTGAGTCGCTCTGCCCTTTATTATATGCAATTTAGCATTAATGCTACTTCATGCATGGTATTTTTGTAGGAAGACTGTCTTTGGGATTATTTTTCAAAGATACGAGTCTTTGCTGGAAGATGTAATGGCTGTCTGCACTGGATGAAGAAAAAAGACCTCAACTACAGATGTCACCGGTGAGTCAGTGTGTTGCTTGTACACTTACACTATATACTGTGTACAGAGCTCCTTTGTATAAAGTCACTGGTGATCACTGTATTATGTGTACACTGACACTATACACAGAGCTCCTGTGTGCAATGTCACTCACTGGTGGTCACTGTATTACCTGTACACTGACACTATATACAGAGCTCCTGTGTATAATGTCACTGGTGATCACTGTATTAACTGTACACTGACACTATATACAGAGCTCCTGTATACAATGTCTCCTGTGATCACTGTATTAACTCTACACTGACACTATATACAGATTTATTGTGTACATTGTCACTGGTGGTAATAACAGGGTTGTTAGTATTGTGGTTTGTATTCATAATCAATATTGTAGTATTCGGGCACTATGTGTTGGTAATTTGTGGTCTGGTCACGGCGTGGCAGTATTTCTCCTTGCATGTGGTATCATGTGGTCCCTATATGCTGGTAATATTTATTTTTATTTATTTTTAGTCATTTATATAGCGCTATTAATTTCACAGCGCTTTACAGATATTATTGCCACTGTCCCCGATGCGGCTCACAATCTAGATTCCCTAGCAGTATGTCTCTGTAAATGTGGGAGGAAACCAGAGTACCCAGAGGAAACCCACGCAAACACGGGGAGAACAAACAAACTCATTGCTGATGTTGTCCTTGGTGGGATTTGAACCCAGGACCCCAGCGCTGCAAGGCTGCAGTGCTAACCTCTGAACCGTGCTGCCCTAATATGTCATATTATACAGTCACTGTGTGGTGGTAATATGTGATCTGTTCATGGTGTGGCGGTATTTGTCCCTTGTATGTAGTATTATTCGTTATAATGTTAGAACACAGAGATACCACAGATATAGGAAAATGTATATAAACCTGTATAACTTACAATTAAGAATATACACCAATCCCGGTACTCTATGTAAATTGGTGACTACCACCACCATGTGGAGAAAAGCGCCTAATCACCCTACATACAGACAACCAGAAAGCAACCCAAGCCAGGATTTATGTTAAAATATAATTTTATTACATCATCATTGGCAACAAATAAACAATAATAATTAAAATTATAACGTATAAAATCAATGAATCTGTACGTAACACAGGACATCTAAGGATAGTAAAATACCGGCAAACCCAATATTACACAATAAGTCCCTACCAGAGTAAAACAAAAGTGTAAATCAATCTCACTCATAAATATAGGAATAAACACTATCATTGAGGTGTGCAATACAAATATATATACATAGAGATTCAAAAAAAGAGGCAGCACTCCATTATTAAAGTGAAAAAATGTGGAAGGTTTAATCAACCCACATAGCCGGGCTATGTGGGTTGATTAAACCTTCCACATTTTTTCACTTTAATAATGGAGTGCTGCCTCTTTT
Source organism: Ranitomeya imitator (assembly GCF_032444005.1). Classification (NCBI taxonomy): domain Eukaryota; kingdom Metazoa; phylum Chordata; class Amphibia; order Anura; family Dendrobatidae; genus Ranitomeya; species Ranitomeya imitator. Next base: position 223,454,499 of record NC_091283.1, read on the forward strand.
TTTTGAATCTCTGTGAATATGGTGCAATCGTTGGACTGGTTGCCTGAGGCCCTGCACCTGAAGATAAGTACAAGCGTTGTGCTGTTCCCTTTCTTCTATTATATATATACATATATATATACTCCAAAGTGAGTCATATAAAGTGCAAATTGCTAGGAGAGTCCAATTGCATATGTTTCCTCCAGAAAGTGCAATGTGCTGACACCGCTCTGAGCGAACAAAAAATGTGCTTATACAAAATCTGTGCAGAGTGCTAGAAGGGACCAAAAAAATATAAATGTCGGTATATACCTTTAGGGTAGCCTTGTCCTGTAATAACGCACCCCGACGTGCGTTTCGGACAATTTCCTTCATCAGGGGGTAATTCATATGGGTCCGAAGAGATGTTTTATACTATACGTCCTCCTATCCCTGTCACCCCCATTGTATCTGGCGCATGCGCAATCAGGAGGACCCGGAAGTCTGAGATCCCGCCCCACGTGACCAGACGTACGGGGCCGAGTACCCGACGTTGCCATGGACACTGGGACGCAGCATGCACAGACCTCGGATCGCAGACCGCGCATGCGCTTCACCCGGAGCGCAGTACAGGAGGAATCCAACACTATCGGTAAATATATCATGTAAAAAATTATATACTTAAAGATAGCCTATAATGTTTGTAGGTGTCGTATCAGATGCTAATTGCAATCTTTATTCCTGGAGATCTCAACTATTAATCGCTCACCCTATCATCATACCCTTCACCTGTCTATATTTAAAACAATACCTACCCCAAAAATCAAATCACATATATACAGAACATATATGCATGTGTATGAGTAAAAAAAAAAATACAAAAATAATATAAAGGACTACATTTCTTACATCATACCAACCAATTCATTATTTAATTACCGTGAAGCCCCATTCTATAAATAATATATAAACAGCATATCTATATATGTAAAAAATAATCAATAATAAATACTAGCTATACAAACATAGACATAGATGTGCACCTGTAAAAAACAATAGCAATATTTATCTGTATAGGCAAAATGATATATATATATCTACAATACTACAGTTCTCAAATATACATGAAAAAAATATATAAAATAAAAAATGTGCAAAAAAATATAGAAATAAATATATATTTATATCATCAATATGAGAACACTAAACAATTGTATCATTATTCATTTTTTTATATATATACGATCTTCATAGAGACTGACGACCTACACCCAGACCGACGCTACACCAAGGGCTCCAATCCAGGTCCAGGATCATCCAACCCACAACAGCTACAGATATTGAGTAAGTACCAATCTAAAAACATATATAAAAGCATAAAATAGTGTTAAAATTCAGACCACATAAAACCAATATATAATATAATAACAAAAATGGTTTACTCGAGAACCCAGAATCATAAAAAAGGGGTAAAACTCAGATTTTCATTCAAACCTATTGGTGACACTGTATTTAAAATCCAAATCCATCTCGTTTCCATTTTTGCCAATGGTATAGTGATTGGTCCACCACGCTCACTCTTTTCAATGGTGTCAATACCAATCACTCTGAACAAAGAAGAATCACAATTGTGGTGGAGCCTAAAGTGTTTGGGAATAGTTTTCAAAACTGAAATATCTTCTGCTTCTTTTGCAGCTTCTATCCCTAGCACATGTTCTCGGACCCATATTTTGAGCTGCCTTGTGGTCATACCCACATATATCAGGGAACATGGGCATGTGGCATAATAAATAACTGCCTTCGATGTACATGTTATACTATGCCTAATTTGAAAAGTACTTGTACCATTTGAATTACAAAATGTCTGTTCCCTTACAATATTAGAGCAAGCCACACATTTCCCACATGGTCTACAACCCAAAGTCTGTTTGGCCTTATCTAAAAACGAGGGAGGAGCCAAATGGTGTGTATAATGGCTTTTTACCAAGCAATCCCTAAGATTCCTTGACCTTCTGTATGTAATACTCGGTTTCTCACCTACATACTGTGACAGAATTGGATATGCTTTTAAAATTTCCCATGATTTACTAAGTTGGGATCTCACCATTTCACTTTGCCCGTGATATTGCGTTATATAGCTAACAACCTGGTTTGTTTTAATTGGTTTAGTTCCATAAAGTGCTTGGTGCCGAGAAATACTATTTGCCCGATTATAGCCTTTTTTCACTGATCGTCGGCTATATCCCCGTTCCAAAAATCTTTCTGTAAGCTCAGAGGCCTGTCTTTCAAATTCCATGTCATATTATACGGTCACTGTGTGGCGGTATTTGTCTCTTGTATGTAGTATTATTCGGTCACTATGTGGTCTGGTCATGGTGTGGTGGTATTTCTTCCTGTATGTGGTAATATTGGTCTTGGTATAGTGGATTGTGTTGTGTATGGCGGTTATTTCTTCTCTTTGATATTAATTAGGAGAAGATTCATTATTTCCATTAGAGTTTTAATGCTTTGTACACAGCGGCGGAGATGCACTTACAGGGGGTTTTCTGTGGAAAAAAGTAATTACCTCTCCACAGGATAAGTGATAACGTATTGATTGGTGGGGTTCTGACTGCTTGGACCCATTCAGCAAAATGTGGAACTTTTTATCCCCATTAGACTGGAGTGGCATGTCCGACTAGATCACTGATCCATTCATTCCCTCAGTGGCTGCACTTGTTTTTTTTTTGGAAGCCCCAAAGAGAATGAATGGAGCTGCGGTCAGATATCCCACCTGCCGCTGCATTTTAAAATAGTGATAAAAGTGTCCTGTCAGGGATAAAACTTCCCCATTCTTCCGATCGGTGCAGTTTCTAATGGTCGGACCTAAGCGATCACCTATCCTGTGGAGCCCATGGATCGGTGATAATTGTTTTAACCAAGAACCCCGTTAATGTAAACTACTGTAATTATACATCCCAGTTATTGGGGCACAAGGTAGATGTGCAGCAGCCGCCGGTATTTTACAGCCGATGCTCCACTATAATGACAGATATTTGCATATAGCTGTAGGGTGGGCCCCTAGAGTCCATTCCCCTGGTGGGCCCCAGACACCCCAGTCCGACCCTGATCCCCTGTCTCACAGCTGTTCAACAGTCGCAACACATGCAGGGATTGCCTAACAAACAGGGAATTCCTTAATGAGTTGTCTAACCGTTACAAGACATGCACCCGCGGGACTCGAACATATTATTTGAACACGCCAAAGACACTCAGATAGCACCTAACCTGAGCACATTAGCTCATCACTAGTTATTCTTAGTTATCCTTCTTCATTGCGGCTTTAGGTCTCCTCATCTCGGCATGCTTAGCATGTCAAGCTCTGCAAGGAGAAACGATACTTCTTGGATATCGGTCGGACGCCTCTCACACAGCCAAACCAGATGTCCACTTTGCACTAACGAGGGGCAGTACCCCGAAACACAGTGTCTGCAAATTGAGATTCTGATTTAGCTATTATCCTAAGTCATGTGACAAGGCTTGTTAAAGGTTCAACATTGACTTGTAGGATTGCTACCTTCCAATAGGTGGCACTAGATTTCTAGTCCTCTTCCTCACTGAAGAGACAATTTGCATAATTAGCATATTTCCCAGAGGAGCATTGCGGCTTTACGGCTCCTCATCTTGGCATGCTTAGCATGTCAATCTCCGCAAGGAGAAACGATTCTTCTTGGATACCTTGATACTATGACACATTAAGGTCAGTGGCTTGTTCTGAAATCTATATACTTATCAGAACATTTGTAGCGACAACAGACTCTTTTAACAGACATTAATTGCAAAATCCATTCTGCTTCCCTCACAAGCTCCCGTCTGCGACAATCTCTGCCGCTGGATGGACAACTGACTTTTTCAATGCCATAAAAAGTAAAAATTCCCCTCACCAGCATGGCGCTGCTCTACAAAATATTTAACCGCCACTGAAAAGGAGTTATTTTTACTACAATTATTAGAGATGTGTTGACCAATTCTCTTCTTAAGATTTCTGATTGTACACCCTGTGTATCTAACACTCTATTTTTTGCATTCGATACAATATACCAGATGGTTCGTGTCACAGGTAATGAAGGATCCAATACTGTGCCTTTCTCCTTGACACAGCTCCACCAGATCCACAGACTGTCTTTTTTCTACCCTAAGGCTACTTTCACACTAGCGTCGTACTCGGCCCGTCGCAGTGCGTCGGGCCGACGTACCGACGCATACTGTGGAAGCGCTGCACAACGGGGGCAGCGGATGCATTTTTACAACGCATCCACTGCCCCATTGTGAGTTGCGGGGAGGAGGGGGCGGAGTTCCGGCCGCGCATGCGCGGTCGAAAATGGCGGACACAACGTACCAAAAAACGTTACAAGCAACGTTTTTTGGTGCCGACGGTCCGCCACAACACGACGCAACCGTCGCACGATGGTTGCGACGTGTGGCAATGCGTCGCAATGCGTCGCTAATGTAAGTCTATGGGGAAAAAACGCATCCTGCAGCCAACTTTGCAGGACACGTTTTTTCACCAAAACGACGCATTGCGACGTATGCAAAACGACGCTACTGTGAAAGTAGCCTAATTCACACATTACATCTTTGTTTACCACATTTAAAAAAACCTTCAGGACCGACCATGTTGTAGTGTTTTTTTTTTCTCCGCATATATAAAATTGGGGATACAAGCTCTAGAAGTGATCTTCCTCTCCTCAGTACAGCCAAAAATCTATTTTCTTAGATCGTTTTCTCAAATTTCACATCCTGATTTAAAATAGGCAAATATTTTCATATAACATATTTTATCTGATTGAATTTCCCACTATAAGGCTTTGTGCCCATGGTCTGGGTTCCTAACGTTCTGGACACAATGCATTTTCACTGTGTCCAAAATTCTGCATTAAACAGTTTTAGCACAGTGGATAGGATTAATAGAAATCTCATGCCCACTGTTTTGACTCATTATAGTGAACTAGATGGTGGCCCGATCTAACGCATCGGTTATTCTAGAATATTTATGTATGTATATAGCAGCAGCCATATAGTATATAGCACAGGCCACATAGTATATAGGAGCCATGTAGTATATAGCAGACAAATACTATGTGGCCTGTGCTATATACTATGTGGCTGCTATATACATACATATTGTAGAATACCCGATGCGTTAATACAGGCCACGCAATATATAACAGTGGCCACGCAGTATATAACACAGCCACGTAATATATAACACAGCACACGCAGTATATAGCAGCCACGCAGTATATAACACAGGCGATGTAGTATATAACACAGGCCATGCAGTATATAGCAGCCACGTAGTATATAACACTGCCCACGCAGTATCTAGCAGCCACGTACAATATAACACAGCCCATGCAGTATATAACACAGCCTATGTAGTATATAACACAGCCCACGCAGTATATAGCAGCCTTGTAGTATATAACACTGCCCAAGCAGTATATAACAGTGGCCACGTAATGTATAGCACAGCCCACGCAGTATATAGCACAGCCCATGGAGTATATCACACAGCCCACATAGTATATAACACTGCCTATGTAGTATATAGCAGCCACGTGATATATAACACAGCCCACGTAGTATACAGCAGTGTGGGCACCATATCTGTTATGAACAGGTAATTCAGAACCACAATGGACATTGAAGTTCAGAGCACACAAAGTGACCTGACAATTACCAAAAACAAAGGACGAGCTCTGAGACGTGGGAACTCTGCTGACCGCAATCCCTAATCCTAACACACCACACTAGAGGTAGCCGTGGATTGCGCCTAACGCTCCCTATGCAACTCGGCACAGCCTGAGAAACTAACTAGCCTTGAAGATAGAAAAATAAGCCTACCTTGCCTCAGAGAAATTCCCCAAAGGAAAAGGCAGCCCCCCACATATAATGACTGTGAGTAAGATGAAAGTACAAACACAGAGATGAAATAGATTTAGCAAAGTGAGGCCCGACTTACTGAATAGACCGAGGATAGGAAAGATAGCTTTGCGGTCAACACAAAAACCTACAAACAACCACGCAGAGGGGCAAAAAGACCCTCCGCACCGACTAACGGTACGGAGGTGCTCCCTCTGCGTCTCAGAGCTTCCAGCAAGCAAGAAAAACCAATAAAGCAAGCTGGACAGAAAAAATAGCAAGCAAAAAATAACACATGCAAAACTTAGCTTATGCAGGATAGACAGGCCACAGGAACGATCCAGGAGGAAGCAAGACCAATACTAGAACATTGACTGGAGGCCAGGATCAAAGCACCAGGTGGAGTTAAATAGAGCAGCACCTAACGACTTAACCTCATCACCTGAGGAAGGAAACTCAGAAGCCGCAGTACCACTCACATCCACCAAAGGAAGCTCATAGACAGAACCAGCCGAAGTACCACTCTCGACCACAGGAGGGAGCTTGGCCACAGAATTCACAACAGTACCCCCCCCTTGAGGAGGGGTCACCGAACCCTCACCAGAGTCCCCAGGCCGACCAGGACGAGCCACATGAAAGGCACGAACCAGATCGGCAGCATGGACATCAGAGGCAAAGACCCAGGAACTATCTTCCTGACCATAACCTTTCCACTTAACCAGATACTGGAGTTTCCGTCTCGAAACACGAGAATCCAAAATCTTCTCCACTATATACTCCAATTCCCCTTCAACCAAAACCGGAGCAGGAGGATCAATAGATGGAACCACAGGTGCCACGTATCTCCGCAACAAAGACCCATGGAACACGTTATGGATGGAAAAAGAAGCTGGAAGAGTCAAACGAAAAGACACAGGATTAAGAACCTCAGAAATCCTATATGGACCAATGAAACGAGGCTTAAATTTAGGAGAGGAAACCTTCATAGAAATATAACGAGATGACAACCAAACCAAATCCCCAACACGAAGTCGGGGACCCACACAGCGCCTGTGGTTAGCGAAACGTTGAGCCTTCTCCTGGGACAAAGTCAGATTGTCCACTACATGAGTCCAAATCTGCTGCAACCTATCCACCACAGTATCCACACCAGGACAGTCCGAAGACTCAACCTGCCCTGAAGAGAAACGAGGGTGGAACCCAGAATTGCAGAAAAACGGCAAAACCAAAGTAGCCGAGCTGGCCCGATTATTAAGGGCGAACTCAGCCAAAGGCAAAAAGGACACCCAATCATCCTGATCAGCAGAAACAAAACATCTCAGATATGTTTCCAAGGTCTGATTGGTTCGTTCAGTCTGGCCATTTGTCTGAGGATGGAAAGCTGAGGAAAAAGACAAATCAATGCCCATCCTAGCACAAAAGGCTCGCCAAAACCTCGAAACAAACTGGGAACCTCTGTCAGAAACGATGGTCTCTGGAATGCCATGTAAACGAACCACATGCTGGAAAAACAACGGCACCAAATCAGAGGAGGAAGGCAATTTAGACAAGGGCACCAAATGGACCATCTTAGAGAAGCGATCACAAACCACCCAAATGACCGACATTCTTTGAGAGACGGGGAGATCCGAAATAAAATCCATAGAGATATGTGTCCAAGGCCTCTTTGGGACCGGCAAGGGCAAAAGCAACCCACTGGCACGAGAACAGCAGGGCTTAGCCCGAGCACAAATCCCACAGGACTGCACAAAAGAATGCACATCCCGCGACAGAGACGGCCACCAAAAGGATCTAGCCACCAAATCTCTAGTACCAAAGATTCCAGGATGACCAGCCAACACCGAACAATGAACCTCAGAGATAACTTTATTCATCCACCTATCAGGGACAAACAGTTTCTCCGCTGGGCAACGGTCAGGTCTATTAGCCTGAAATTTTTGCAGCACCCGCCGCAAATCAGGGGAGATGGCAGACAAAATTACCCCCTCTTTGAGAATACCCGCCGGCTCAGACAAACCCGGAGAATCGGGCACAAAACTCCTAGACAGGGCATCCGCCTTCACATTTTTAGAGCCCGGAAGGTACGAAACCACAAAGTCAAAACGGGAGAAAAACAGCGACCAACGAGCCTGTCTAGGATTCAACCGTTTGGCAGACTCGAGTTAAGTCAAGTTTTTGTGATCAGTCAAGACCACCACGCGATGCTTAGCTCCTTCAAGCCAATGACGCCACTCCTCGAATGCCCACTTCATGGCTAGCAACTCTCGATTGCCAACATCATAATTTCGCTCAGCAGGCGAAAATTTCCTGGAAAAGAAGGCGCATGGTTTCATCACCGAGCAATCAGAACTTCTCTGCTACAAAACAGCCCCTGCTCCAATTTCGGAAGCATCAACCTCGACCTGGAACGGAAGCGAAACATCTGGATGGCACAACACAGGGGCAGAAGAAAAACGATGCTTCAACTCCTGAAAAGCTTCCACAGCAGCAGAAGACCAATTGACCACATCAGCACCCTTCTTGGTTAAATCAGTCAACGGTTTAGCAATGCTAGAAAAATTAGCGATGAAGCGACGATAAAAATTAGCAAAGCCCAGGAACTTCTGCAGACTCTTCAGAGATGTTGGCTGAGTCCAATCATAAATGGCCTGAACTTTAACAGGGTGCATCTCGATAGTAGAAGGAGAAAAAATGAACCCCAAAAATGAAATCTTCTGAACACCAAAGAGACACTTTGACCCCTTCACAAACAAAGAATTAGCACGCAGGACCTGGAACACCATTCTGACCTGCTTCACATGAGACTCCCAATCATCCGAGAAGACCAAAATATCATCCAAGAATACAATCAGGAATTTATCCAGGTACTCTCGGAAGATGTCATGCATAAAGGACTGAAACACTGATGGAGCATTAGAAAGTCCGAATGGCATAACCAGGTACTCAAAATGGCCTTAAATGCTGTTTTCCATTCATCGCCCCGTTTATTACGCACAAGATTATACGCACCACGAAGATCTATCTTGGTGAACCAACTAGCCCCCTTAATCCGAGCAAACAAATCAGACAGCAGCGGCAAGGGGTACTGAAATTTGACCGTAATTTTATTTAGAAGGCGGTAATCAATACAAGGTCTCAGCGAACCATCCTTCTTGGCCACAAAAAAGAACCCTGCTCCCAATGGCGACGATGACGGGCGAATATGACCCTTCTCCAAAGACTCCTTCACGTAACTCCGCATAGCGGCGTGCTCAGGTACAGATAAATTAAACAGTCGACCCTTAGGAAACTTACTACCAGGAATCAAATCGATAGCACAATCACAATCCCTATGCGGAGGTAGGGCATTGGACTTGGGCTCATCGAATACATCCCGGTAATCAGACAAGAACTCTGGGACCTCAGAAGGGGTGGATGATGAGATAGACAGAGATGGAACATCACCATGTACCCCCTGACAACCCCAGCTGGACACAGACATGGATTTCCAATCCAATACTGGATTATGGACCTGTAGCCATGGCAACCCCAAAACGACCACATCATGCAGATTATGCAACACCAAAAAGCGAATATCCTCCTGATGTGCAGGAGCCATGCACATGGTCAATTGGGTCCAGTAACATAGTAACATAGTAACATAGTTAGTAAGGCCGAAAAAAGACATTTGTCCATCCAGTTCAGCCTATATTCCATCATAATAAATACCCAGATCTACGTCCTTCTACAGAACCTAATAATTGTATGATACAATATTGTTCTGCTCCAGGAAGACATCCAGGCCTCTCTTGAACCCCTCGACTGTGTTCGCCATCACCACCTGCTCAGGCAAGCAATTCCAGATTCTCACTGCCCTAACAGTAAAGAATCCTCTTCTATGTTGGTGGAAAAACCTTCTCTCCTCCAGACGCAAAGAATGCCCCCTTGTGCCCGTCACCTTCCTTGGTATAAACAGATCCTCAGCGAGATATTTGTATTGTCCCCTTATATACTTATACATGGTTATTAGATCACCCCTCAGTCGTCTTTTTTCTAGACTAAATAATCCTAATTTCGCTAATCTATCTGGGTATTGTAGTTCTCCCATCCCCTTTATTAATTTTGTTGCCCTCCTTTGTACTCTCTCTAGTTCCATTATATCCTTCCTGAGCACCGGTGCCCAAAACTGGACACAGTACTCCATGTGCGGTCTAACTAGGGATTTGTACAGAGGCAGTATAATGCTCTCATCATGTGTATCCAGACCTCTTTTAATGCACCCCATGATCCTGTTTGCCTTGGCAGCTGCTGCCTGGCACTGGCTGCTCCAGGTAAGTTTATCATTAACTAGGATCCCCAAGTCCTTCTCCCTGTCAGATTTACCCAGTGGTTTCCCGTTCAGTGTGTAATGGTGATATTGATTCCCTCTTCCCATGTGTATAACCTTACATTTATCATTGTTAAACCTCATCTGCCACCTTTCAGCCCAAGTTTCCAACTTATCCAGATCCATCTGTAGCAGAATACTATCTTCTCTTGTATTAACTGCTTTACATAGTTTTGTATCATCTGCAAATATCGATATTTTACTGTGTAAACCTTCTACCAGATCATTAATGAATATGTTGAAGAGAACAGGTCCCAATACTGACCCCTGCGGTACCCCACTGGTCACAGCGACCCAGTTAGAGACTATACCATTTGTAACCACCCTCTGCTTTCTATCACTAAGCCAGTTACTAACCCATTTACACACATTTTCCCCCAGACCAAGCATTCTCATTTTGTGTACCAACCTCTTGTGCGGCACGGTATCAAACGCTTTGGAAAAATCGAGATATACCACGTCCAATGACTCACCGTGGTCCAGTCTATAGCTTACCTCTTCATAAAAACTGATTAGATTGGTTTGACAGGAGTGATTTCTCATAAACCCATGCTGATATGGAGTTAAACAGTTATTCTCATTGAGATAATCCAGAATAACATCCCTCAGAAACCCTTCAAATATTTTACCAACAATAGAGGTTAGACTTACTGGCCTATAATTTCCAGGTTCACTTTTAGAGCCCTTTTTGAATATTGGCACCACATTTGCTATGCGCCAGTCCTGCGGAACAGACCCTGTCGCTATAGAGTCACTAAAAATAAGAAATAATGGTTTATCTATTACATTACTTAGTTCTCTTAGTACTCGTGGGTGTATGCCATCCGGACCCGGAGATTTATCTATTTTAATCTTATTTAGCCGGTTTCGCACCTCTTCTTGGGTTAGATTGGTGACCCTTAATATAGGGTTTTCATTGTTTCTTGGGATTTCACCTAGCATTTCATTTTCCACCGTGAATACCGTGGAGAAGAAGGTGTTTAATATGTTAGCTTTTTCCTCGTCATCTACAACCATTCTTTCCTCACTATTTTTTAAGGGGCCTACATTTTCAGTTTTTATTCTTTTACTATTGATATAGTTGAAGAACAGTTTGGGATTAGTTTTACTCTCCTTAGCAATGTGCTTCTCTGTTTCCTTTTTGGCAGCTTTAATTAGTTTTTTAGATAAAGTATTTTTCTCCCTATAGTTTTTTAGAGCTTCAATGGTGCCATCCTGCTTTAGTAGTGCAAATGCTTTCTTTTTACTGTTAATTGCCTGTCTTACTTCTTTGTTTAGCCACATTGGGTTTTTCCTATTTCTAGTCCTTTTATTCCCACAAGGTATAAACCGCTTACACTGCCTATTTAGGATGTTCTTAAACATTTCCCATTTATTATCTGTATTCTCATTTCTGAGGATATTGTCCCAGTCTACCAGATTAAGGGCATCTCTAAGCTGGTCAAACTTTGCCTTCCTAAAGTTCAATGTTTTTGTGACTCCCTGACAAGTTCCCCTAGTGAAAGACAGGTGAAACTGCACAATATTGTGGTCGCTATTTCCTAAATGCCCAACCACCTGCAGATTTGTTATTCTGTCAGGTCTATTAGATAGTATTAGGTCTAAAAGTGCTGCTCCTCTGGTTGGATTCTGCACCAATTGTGAAAGATAATTTTTCTTGGTTATTAGCAGAAACCTGTTGCCTTTATGGGTTTCACAGGTTTCTGTTTCCCAGTTAATATCCGGGTAGTTAAAGTCCCCCATAACCAGGACCTCATTATGGGTTGCAGCTTCATCTATCTGCTTTAGAAGTAGACTTTCCATGGTTTCTGTTATATTTGGGGGTTTGTAACAGACCCCAATGAGAATTTTGTTACCATTTTTCCCTCCATGAATTTCGACCCATATGGACTCGACATCCTCATTCCCTTCGCTAATATCCTCCCTTAAAGTGGACTTTAGACAAGACTTTACATAGAGACAAACCCCTCCTCCTCTCCGATTTTTACGATCCTTTCTAAACAGACTGTAACCCTGTAAGTTAACTGCCCAGTCATAGCTTTCATCTAACCATGTCTCGGTTATTCCCACTATGTCAAAGTTACCTGTAGATATTTCTGCTTCTAGTTCTTCCATCTTGTTTGTCAGGCTTCTGGCGTTTGCGAGCATGCAGTTTAGAGGATTTTGTTTTGTTCCAATCTCCTCACTGTGGATTGTTTTAGAAATGTTCTTACCTCCCTTCTGAGTATGTTTTCCTGGGTCGTCTTTGTTCGAGTCTAATGTTTTTCTTCCCGTCCCCTCTTCTTCTAGTTTAACGCCCTCCTGATGAGTGTAGCGAGTCTTCTGGCGAATGTGTGTTTTCCAGGTTTGTTGAGGTGTAGTCCGTCTCTGGCGAGGAGTCCATCATACCAGTAATTCACACCGTGGTCCAGGAATCCAAATCCTTGTTGTCTGCACCATCGTCTTAGCCAGTTGTTTGCATCAAGGATCCTGTTCCATCTCCTGGTGCCATGCCCGTCTACTGGAAGGATAGAAGAAAAAACTACCTGTGCATCCAGTTCCTTTACTTTCTTCCCCAACTCTTCAAAGTCCTTGCAGATTGTCGGTAGGTCCTTCCTTGCCGTGTCATTGGTGCCAACATGTATCAGAAGAAATGGGTGGACGTCCTTGGAGCTGAAGAGCTTTGGTATCCTATCGGTCACATCCTTGATCATCGCACCTGGAAGGCAGCATACTTCTCTTGCAGTTATGTCCGGTCTGCAGATGGCTGCTTCTGTGCCTCTCAGTAGTGAGTCTCCCACCACCACCACTCTTCGTTGCTTCTTGGCTGTACTTTTTGCTGTCACTTGTTGCTGTGTGCCCTTTTCTTTTTTGCTTGCTGGTATTGCTTCATTCTTAGGTGTGCCATCTTCATCCTCTACAAAGATTTGATATCGGTTCTTCAGTTGTGTGGTTGGTGATTTCTCCATGGTCTTCTTGCTTCTTTTGGTCACATGCTTCCACTCATCTGCTTTTGGAGGTTCTCTGACACTTTTTGCACCTTCTGTGACCAGTAGAGATGCTTCTGTTCTGTCTAGAAAGTCTTCATTCTGTCTTCAGTACTGAGGCTTATTGTTGGCCAAAGGCGTAGCATCAATTCCTCTCAATGGAATAGGATACTGCAAGGGCTCCAAGAAAAAACCACAGCGCCTAGCAAACTCCAAGTCCATCAAATTCAGGGCAGCGCCTGAATCCACAAATGCCATAACAGAATAGGATAACAAAGAGCAAATCAGAGTAACGGACAAAAGAAATTTCGACTGTACCGTACCAATGGTAGCAGACCTAGCGAAATGCTTAGTGCGCTTAGGACAATCGGAGATAGCATGAGTGGAATCACCACAGTAAAAACACAGCCCATTCCGACATCTGTGTTCTTGCCGTTCAGCTCTGGTCAAAGTCCTATCACATTGCATAGGCTCAGGTCTATGCTCAAATAGTACTGCCAAATGGTGCACAGCTTTACGCTCACGCAAGCGTCGATCGATCTGAATGGCCAAGGACATAGACTCATTCAGACCAGCAGGCATGGGAAATCCCACCATGACATCCTTAAGGGCTTCAGAGAGACCCTTTCTGAAAATTGCTGCCAGGGCACATTCATTCCACTGAGTGAGTACAGACCACTTCCTAAACTTCTGACAATATATTTCTACCTCATCCTGACCCTGATACAGAGCCAGCAAGATTTTCTCTGCCTGATCCACTGAATTAGGTTCATCATAAAGCAATCCGAGCGCCAGAAAAAACGCATCAACATCATGCAATGCCGGATTGCCTGGCGCAAGGGAAAATGCCCAGTCTTGAGGTTCGCCATGTAACAAAGAAATAATGATTTTCACTTGTTGAACAGGGTCACCTGAGGAGCGAGGTTTCAAAGCAAGAAACAATTTACAATTATTTTTGAAATTCAGAAACTTAGATCTATCCCCAAAAAACAAATCAGGAATTGGAATCCTAGGCTCTAACATCGGATTCTGAACCACAAAATCTTGAATGTTTTGTACCCTTGCAGTGAGACTATTCATACAAGAGGACAGACCTTGAATTTCCATATCTACACCTGTATCCTGAACCACCCAGAGGTAAAGGGGAAAAGAGAGACAAAACACACTGCAAAGAAAAAAAAAATGGTCTCAGAACTTCTCTTATCCCTCTATTGAGATGCATTAATACTTTGGGCCACCTGTACTGTTATGACCTGGTGGTAAGGACAATAATGGACCTAGTGGTTAAGAGCACACGGAATGACCTGATAGTTACTAAAAATATAGGACGAGCTCTGAGACGTGGGAACTCTGCTGACCGCAATCCCTAATCCTATCACACACACTAGAAATAGCCGTGGATTGCTCCTAACGCTCTCTATGCAACTCGACACAGCCTAAGAAACTAGCTAGCCCTAGCGATAGAAAAATAAAGCCTACCTTGCCTCAGAGAAATTCCCCAAAGAAAAAGGCAGCCCCCCACATATAATGACTGTGAGTAAAGATGAAAATTACAAACACAGAGATGAAATAGATTTAGCACAGTGAGGCCCGACTTACTAAACAGACAGAGGATAGGAAAGGTAACTTTGCGGTCAGCACAAAAACCTACAAAAAGACCACGCAGAGGGCACAAAAAGACCCTCCGCACCGACTCACGGTGCGGAGGCGCTCCCTCTGCGTCCCAGAGCTTCCAGCAAGCAAGACAAAAATCAAAATAGCAAGCTGGACAGAAAAATAGCAAACCAGAGAAAAACAAGCAGGAACTTAGCTTCAGCTGTGAAGACAGGTCACAAGAACGATCCAGGAGAGAACTAGACCAATACTGGAACATTGACAGGTGGCATGGAGCAATGATCTAAGTGGAGTTAAATAGAGCAGCCAGCTAACGAATTAACCTCGTCATCTGTAGAAGGAAACTCAGAAGCCGCAGCTCCACTCACAACCACCAGAGGAAGCTCATGGACAGAACCAGCCGAAGTACCATTCATGACCACAGGAGCGAGCTTGACAACAGAATTCACAACAATATGCGTCTGATTCTCCCGCAAGTACACCAACTCCTTCTGAGCGGCAGCTGAGGCACCAGCGGGGTCTATGGCCTGATTATTCTGCTATGATTCCTGGAGTGGACCCACTGGGTCGCAGTGACGAACGTTCCCAGGCGAGCTGACCAGGTGGAACCGACCCCTATACAGGGACCGTTAGGGGCAAGCCTAGGAGGGAGATACACCGCGATAGCTTGTACCAGAGGGTCAGCTCGAGGACAATGAGGAGAATCGGGGTACTCACCGAGGACCAGATGGGTGGAGCAGCCACAGAGAAAACCCGTGACTCAGGACACGGAAGGGTTCACACAAAGGGTACCAGATACTGTACAGAGCTGGGCAAGCACTAGAAGCGTACAGGGACTGAGCAGAGTGCGCACACACTGGAAGCGTACAGCGACAGAGCTGAGCACACACTGGAAGCATACAGGGACAAAGCAGAGTACACACGCACTGGAAGTGTACAGGGACCTGACGTACTGAAACCTAAGTGGACCTGGTGGGAGCATGGAAGGGCACAATAATAATCAGGTGCTTCCTCTAGTGAACTGATATACCCAGAGGCCGCTGCCCAGGCAGAACAGTGCTTCCGGGTCAGTGCAACCCGGAATCATAAAGAAACTGGGAGTGCGCGCGACTGCAACCTAAGAGGAGGAGGAGGAACGCGGCGAGGGACCCAGTAAGCTAGGTGAGTATCACAGTGCGCTGTAATACAGCCAAGACTATACCCAGTTCTATGGAGACATTGTGTGATGCAGGGATTCTCTCTTTAATGTTATGCAATGCCTAGACATAGTGTGTTTGCTGGGAGCATTGCTTTGAATTGTCAGAAGAAAGTTTCTGTGAAAGCTTTTGTTTTGTTATTTTCTGTAAACTGCTCCTTTGCACTTGCCTATTTGACCCTAATTGCTATTGGAAGATGTGAAGAAGAGTGATTACCTTGTTAGCACATTTTACAGAAGCCTTTGCACTTGCCAATAAACCTACTGAGCTGGAAAAAAATTCATCTGAAAGTTTAAGCTGCTTTAAACTAGCCATAAAAGAAAGTATTTTAATGTGCAATCTAATTTGTGATCAAGTCTGTTAGTAGCCAATTATTGCATTGCCCAATAATTAATTATTTCAAGTAAACTGGCTATTTATCTAGCGAACTAATCAGATCAATAATGCTTAAAACAATTATAGGGGGAGCAGAGATGAAGGTTATTTAGTTCTTTTCTTTCTGATTGCTTATACAGCAGTAACATATTTTGCAGAGCAGTATAAAGAGTGTTACACCTGATGTGGTGGAAAAATGTTGTCTTCTATTGACAGGTCAGACAAAATGGTTCAGAATGCACAATACACTGGTTAAGAAAACCCTGCATACATTAAGATTTCCAACATAACAAGTTGGAGTAGATAAATGAAGAGATGATCCCTAAATGGAATGTCTTGGCCATGAGAGACATTGAATGTTGAGAAACTAAAGATGAAGCAATAATGTCTTTGAGCCAAGTTCTGAACAGTAGACTACTGTAGTATTCTGATCAGTAAGGCTACTTTTACACATACCGTGTTTCTTGCAGGCCATTTTGCGGGTCTTTTTTGAGGGCCGAATTGCCGCAATTTTCAAGGCCTGATACAATAACAGACAGCAAAAAACTTGCGGATCGACATTTTCCAGGTTCCCAATACTATAGCAAAACTATTAGGAAAAAAATAGAGGTCCGCTAAACTGGAAGTGACTGTGCACCGCAAAAACAACCTTCCGTTGTTTTTGTGGCCCCATTGATTTACAATGGGGGCCATGTCCATATGCTGTGAAAAAGATGAAGCAAGCTCGATCTTTTTTTCACAGTCGCAAATACGGCCCTGGCGGCCATACGGTGCATGGCGCGCCGTGGAATTATTGCGGCCCAATAGAAATCTAATGGGGCCGCAAAAGCATGGCAAGTGTAAAAGAAGCCTAATAGAAGAAACTTATGCACAAACGTAACATTTTAAGAATATAAATATACTGTATATTCATATGTCAAAATTATGGCTCAAATTCTGCTACTGTAAGTAGTGGACAACAATGCGGTCAAGTCGTCAAACCTAGAGATAAGAAAAAGGGCGTGTAAAAGCACCAAGAAACGACTGAAAGGTTTGATGAAAGTATAAAACATAAAAAAACTTTACAAAATAGAAAAACAGGTATGGGAAAATAATGGACAATTCCACGTAAAACTAAGTGCACAAACGCAGAAGGATTCACGGGAGCCGGTAAGACACTGGAATCTCACAATCTAGACATAATTGTAACAAACATCAATGAATAATTAGCCAAAGATGTGAATACATACATACATACATACATATAAACAAGAGTGAGAAGCCTGTCCAACTGTAAAGAGTAAACCAGTCAAACTAGAGCTAGATATTATGTATAGTGTGCAAGGTACACACGTGGTCAAAATTGTTGGTACCCCTCGTTTAATGACAGAAAAACCCACAATGGTCACAGAAATAACTTGAATCTGACGAAAGTAATAATAAATAAAAAATCTGGGAAAATGAACAAATGAAAGTCAGACATTGCTTTTCATCCATGCTTCCACAGAAATAAAAAAAAAAATAATACTCATGAAATAGGCCTGGAAAGAAATGATGGTCCCTTTAACTTAATATTTTGTTGCACAAGCTTTTGAGGCAATCCCTGCAATCAAACGCCCAAGCCATTCTTGGGTGTTTTTAGCTGAGTGTTTGGGTCATTATCCTGTTGCAAGACTCATGACATGTGACTGAGACCAAGCTTTCTGATGCTGGGTAGCATAATTTTCTCTAGAATCCCTTGATAGTCTTGAGATTTCATAGTACCCTGCACAGAATTTAGACACCCTGTGCCAGATGCAGCAAAGCAGCCCCAGAACATAACAGAGCCTCCTCCATGTTTCACAGTAGGGACAGTGTTCTTTTCTTCATATGCTTCTTTTTTCCATCTGTGAAGATAAAGCTGTTGTGCCTTGCTAAAAAGTTCCATTGTTGTCTCATCTGTCCATAGGACATTCTCTCAGAAGCTTTGTGGCTTGTCAACATGTAGTTTGGGAAATTCTAGTGTTGCTTTTTAATGATTTTCTTCTACAATGGTGTCCTCCTTGGTCGTCTCCCATGTAGTTCACTTTGGCTCATACAACGACGGCTGGTGCCATCTGACACTGATGTTCCTTGAGCTGGAAGTTCACCTTTAATCTGTTTAGAAGTTATTCTGGTCTCTTTTTTTACCATTCGTATTATCCGTCTCTTTGATTTGTCATCAGTTTTCCTCCTGCGGCCATGTCCAGGGAGGTCGGCTACAGTCCCATGGATCTTAAATTTCTGAATAATATGTGCAACTGTAGTCACAGGAACATCAAGCTGCTCGGAGATGGTCTTATACCTTTTGCCTTTAAAATGTCTGTCTATAATTTTCTTTCTAGTCCCCTGAGACAACTCTTTCCTTCGCTTCCTCTGGTCCATGTTGAGTGTGATACACACCATGTCACCAAACAGCACAGTGAGTATCTGTAGCCCTATATACAAGCCCACTCACTGATTCCAAGGTTGTAGACACCTGTGATGCTAGTTAGTGGACACATCTAGATTTAACATGTCCCTTTTGTCACATTATTTTCAGGGGTACCATCATTTCTGTCCAAGCCTATTTCATGAGTTCTATTTTTTTTAATTTGGTGGCAGCATGGTTGAAAAGCAATGTCTGACTTTCATTTGTTCATTTTCATAGACTTTTTATTTATTATTACTTTTGTTAGATTCAAGTTATTTTTGTGACCATTGTGTGTTTTTCTGTCATTAAACGAGGGGTATTAACAATTTTGAACATGTGTGTATGCATGAATGAATGACCGATAATGAGAAGTTAAATTAAAAGTACCTGTATAGATGGGCAGGTTAAGGCTCACTGGGAGCCTGGGTCCACCCCAACGTACATTTCGGATGCTGTTACTTCATCAGGGTGCAGGAAGCCCCTGACGAAGAAACAGCATCC
Source organism: Ranitomeya imitator (assembly GCF_032444005.1). Classification (NCBI taxonomy): domain Eukaryota; kingdom Metazoa; phylum Chordata; class Amphibia; order Anura; family Dendrobatidae; genus Ranitomeya; species Ranitomeya imitator. The sequence goes on from NC_091283.1 coordinate 223,473,789, forward strand.
GAAATGCACATTGGTTAGCCTTAGCCTGCCTATCCGTACAGGTACTATATCATTCCTTTGAATTTAACTTCTCCTTACCGGTCATTCATTCATGCATACCTTGCACACTCTACATCAGAGGTCTCAAACTGCATTCCTCCAGGGCTGCAAACAAGATATGTTTTCAGGATTTCCTTGTATTGCACCAGTGATAATTTAATCACCTGCACAAAATAATTCCAGCACCTTGTGCAATGCTTAGGAGATCTTGAAAACACGCATGGTTTGAGGCCCTCGAGGAATGCAGTTTGAGACCCCTGCTCTACATAATATCTAGCTCAAGTTTGACTGGTTTACTCTTCACAGTTGGACAGGCTTCCTACTCTTGTTTATATGTATTACCTAGATTCACATCTTTGGTTAATTATTCATTGATGTTTAATACAAACATGTCTACATTGTGGGATTCCAGTGTCTCACCGGCTCCCGCGAGTCCTTCTACATTTGTGCTTTATGTGGAATTATCCATTATTCTTCCATACCTGTTTTTGTATTTTGTATAATAAAGTTTTGATGTTTTATACTTTTTTTTAGTGCTCTAATTAGCAGAATAAAAAACCAATAAAAAAGGAGAAAAAATAATAAAAATTGAGAAAATATGCAAGAAATATATGAAAAATACATATATAAAAGCAATAATTTTAACAGGGTATATCCTGTTTTCGTTTTGAACCAAAAATCATCCATAATTTTTGCCAGTCTTTCTGAAATCTAAAAAATGTCTATGAATTCTTATTTTTAAATGGCAATATATTTAACATTACATATTGTACAAGTTATTGCATATACTCATATTTCCCAATTTTAAAATTAGAAAGAGAGAACGACTCATACTACAGCATGCATATCACGCTGTGCCAATTTTTTATTTTACACTAAGCCAGAACCCTAACCTTGCCTAATTCTATATACAGTATGCACCTATATAAAAACATTGCTCTTAGTGAAGTCCATTCACATTTTCTCACAGTATGGTACCCCTTTCATGGCCACCACATTGCTCGCTACACAGTAAAATGCTCCCACAGTTTCCACAACATACATTGTGATGCCCCCAGAGTACATTCTGGAGCACACAGTATGCTGCCCCACAGTCCCAATGTAAGGGGGTTGACGAGACAGCGGGTACCTGCGTGCTGGGTCTGGAACTAGAGATGCTGCATCCATTGTTCCCGGGGGAAGCCTGAGTGAGGCGTGCTTCCCCCAGTTGCCTGGGGGAAGCTTGAGAGGAGAGGGGCTTCCTGCTGTGGGAGGGGGTGGAAGAAAAGAGGAAAAAAGCGCACAATGCAGGGCAGTGTGGGGCCAGCGCAGAGCAGTGGGAAGCATGCTCTGCTTCCCCCTCCAGAGAGTGCTGCAGCAGGCCTGAAGGATTGCTGCATTGAGGGGGTAGTGTGCTCAGCGAGAGCCGTGCAGAGGCGAGCCATGTGGAGAAGAGCATTGCAGCGCTGAGCCGTGTTTAGCAGAGCTATGTAGAGCAGAGCTGTGCAGAGCAGAGCCGTGTGGAGCAGAGACATGTGGAGCAGAGTCATGCAGAGCAAAGCTGGGTAAAGCTGTGTACACAGAGCAGAGCTGAGCCGGGTGTTGCAGCAGCCACAGAGAGGAGTGCTACAGCCAAGAGCACCAGCGCCAAGCAGATCAGCGTCACCCGCCACCAATAGTGGGGACCTGGAAGAGCAGGAATGTGCGGTGTTTGTCCAGTGACTGCAAGAGAGAACCAGGTGCCATACACTACGTAACCCTGAGTATCGCACATGCAGTGCCCCAAGAGAGACCACACACACAGGGGCGGATTATCAGAGGGTCAATATGGGCGGTAGCCCAGGGCCCAGTGGTGTGGGGGGGCCCTGGGCTACCTCACAGATTGACCCTCGATAATCCGCCCGACTCGCCCGAGTGTGACTGCCCGCCGGCATTTGTGTGCCCCCGGACCCGGTGGGCAGAGAGAGGGGCCCGCATCGGGCCCTTTCTCATCTACTCACCGGGCCCCTTCCGGCGCTGTCATTGTCAGTCGCCGGCGAGTGTGCGCTGCTGGAGCTCGCCGCTGGAGTGCACAGGTCAGGTGAGGAGACTGTTTGTTTTTTTGTTTTGTTTTTTTTGATAACGGTGGACACACTGGGGGCAGATGAACGCTGGAGGACACACTGGGGCAGATGAACGCTGGAGGACACACTGGGGCAGATGAACGCTGGAGGACACACTGGGGCAGATGAACGCTGGAGGACACACTGGGGCAGATGAACGCTGGAGGACACACTGGGGCAGATGAACGCTGGAGAACACCCTGGGGCAGATGAACGCTGGAGGACACACTGGGGCAGATTGCTGGAGACACTGGGGCAGATTGCTGGAGACACTGGGGCAGATTGCTGGAGACTGGGGCAATGCTGGAGACACTGGGGCAATGGTGGACACACTGGGGCAATGCTGGGCACACTGGGGCAATGCTGGACACACTGGGACAGATTGCTGGACACACTGGGGCAATGCTGGAGGACACACTGGGACAGATTGCTGGACACACTGTGGGCAATGCTGGACAATTGGACATACTGGGGCAGATTGCTGGACACACTGTGGGCAATGCTGGACAATTGGACATACTGGGACAGATTGCTGGACACACTGGGGGCAATGCTGGACATACTGGGGCAGATTGCTGGACACACTGGGGGCAATGCTGGACATACTGGGGCAGATTGCTGGAAACACTGGTGGTAATATGCTGGACACACTGGGGGCAATATGCTGGAGACACTCTGGGGGCAATGCTGGACACACGGGCAGATTTCTGGACACACTGTGCAGAGTGACACTATATTGCCTTTTTTTCTTCATGTGGTGTAATGTAGAAGTTGTGAAAAATTAAGTAATGTGTTCTGCAAGCGGAGCTCGAGATAACTGTGTTATTTCCTGCAGAGACGAGTCCTGGCTGGAAGAAGTGATGGCGGTCTGTGCTGGATGAAAGATGAAGGACTTCACCTAGAGACGTCACTGGTGAGTCAGTGTTGCCTATACACTGACACTATACACTGTATACTATATACAGAGCTCCTGTGTATAATACCACCAGTGATCTCTGTATTACCTCTATACAGACACTGCATACTAAGTACAGATCTCCTGTGAATACTGGCACTTATGGTGTTAGTATTGTGGTTTTTTTTTTTCATTTCTAATCAGTATTGTAGTATTTAGTCACTATGTGGTGGTAATATGTGGTCTGGAAATGGTGTTGTGGTATTTGTCCCTTGTATGTGCTATTTGGTCACCAAGTGGTGGTAATATGTGGTCTTGACATGGTGCTGTGGTATTTGTTCCTTGTATGTGATATTATTCGATCACTGTGGTTGTAATTTGTGGTCTGGTCATGGTTCGGTGGTATTTGTTCCTTGTATGTGATATTATTGGTCAAAATATACCTAAATTGTATTGCAGATTTTAACAAATATTTAATAGGTTACAGTACAGTAGGGCCCGGCCATTTTTCTGGAATAATCTGGTTCGGGTATATCATGACCCTGACCCCCGTCACATGACCCCCGTCACATGACCCCCGTCACATGACCGGGGGGGCCCACAATGTCTGAACAGCCCGGGGCCCTGGCTACCCTTAATCCACCCCTGTATATATATATATATATATATATATATATATATATATATTCATATATATGTATATTAGCTCCTGTGGGACCCCTACAATGGAATAGGACCCATTCTTTAATTTTTATAGTTATCAGTTTATATTCTTTTTTTAATCTGCTTTTACTTTCTGTCTATTTTTCATTCTATTTTGAGTATGCATTTAGGGAAACTTCTCCCGTGTCTAAGCTGCTCTTCTGAGACAAGTATAAGACTTTAGAGATTTGTTTTAAAGGCACCAGATAGACATAAGGAAGCCCGTTAAAAAATGATGAATGATTGTAGTCATGCTTTGTGACATACAGTATGTAGGGAGAGGAGGAAGGTGAGCTGTAACCATTAACTTTTATAGTGTGACCATCTAAATTAAAAAGAACCAGAGCACCTAAATGAAATTGAGCTTAACATATAAAGTTGTTTTACACTCTAGGTAATTTATGGCAGGTTGACTTTATGCTCAGGAAACATACATTGAATTTTGCTATAGGCTATAGAAACATATTTTACACCGAAATTAATATATCATGAATCTGCTGGTGCATCTTCCTGAAACCAGACATTTGCCCATATTTTATTCACGTATTCCAGATACTCCTAACCCAGAGCCCTGACTTGTACGGTATAGGTCCTTATATATGACAGCCACTATAAAGATCAAGGAATTGATCTCTTCCCTTCAGTGATTTTTCCCTGTGGAAATTGCTCAGATTAACTTTAAATAGAAGTGGAATTTGGCCGATGAAGGCAGAATCCTCCCTGTACAAACTGTGGGAGAAAAGAGAGCAGAATATAAATGTAGCTGAAATGTTCTGTAAATGTGTCTCTCATTATCGTTAAACATTATTCCTGTAATGGTGCCTTATCATTACCATGCAGACAATCAGTTTACTGCAGAATAAAGCCTCAGAATTAAGTAGTGCAGACAGCCGCTCCCAGAGGAGCCGGAACAGAAGCCAGAACAATATGAGATTTTAACATCTCTCTGCTCCGTGTTCACAAAACCGAGAAACAGAATCCACGTGATGTACGAGCTGACTTAGCAGCAAATTCTTATCAACCTCCAGTGAATTAGTTACACAGCATTACATAGTCCGCTTCTACCTATCAACACAAAAATATGTTCTGATTGTGTCTCCTGCAACGTGTGATTTCTGCTGCAGAGCAATGGGGACTAGAAACAAGGCTCGTATCTGGAAAGAAATGTCTGCAATTCCTGTAGACGGAACGAAGGCTTCTTGTGTTTAGCGGTGATTGGACTGTGGCCGCTCATACATTAGTAATGTCTTCACACTTTTGGAGGATGTTTGTTATTTCCTGCTGTTATGGATAGCACAATGTACAGATTTGTAACTTTTACTGAAAGTATGAACTGAAAGAGTGTTTTAATCTATGGAAGATTAGGTTGTAGCCATTAAATGCTAGGGTTAGAAGATAAGCAAGTGTTAGATATGGTGGGGAGAGTCGGAATAACACAACTTACCTCATGGTGCCCTTGTTAGGTATTAGCAGGACAAGCAGGAGGCAGAGCAAGAGTTAACGGGTTTTATATATATATATTTATCTCAGCAGTAAATACTCCACTCAGGGAGTGAGGGGGTGTAGGTAAACAGGCCCACCGTATGTACATGGCAATAAAGTAACTACACAGGTCAAATAATGGGTTAACTTATCAGTCTCTGGTTCCTGGAAAATGGTGGCTGGAAAATCCCATGATGGCACCGTAGGTGGCGGAGGCGTCTCTGCGCCTGTCCTGGAGACAAGTGAAGCACTGCCTCTGCACTGCGACAAAGTATCCTGGTATTCCTACAAGTGGTCTTGTGATCCTGGAACAAGGGGCAGAATGGGGAAAGGTCTGCTGCATAGCCAAAGAAGTGCAAAGTTCCGGAGTGGAGGCCGCAGTCTCACAGCTGCGAACCGCATACAACGCCGGATCAGCATTGCCAAGGGAGTCAGCAGTTGTCAGGTGCACCGCCTGGTTAGTGTTGTAGGGATCAGGGAATAACGGGGAGTTAGTCTCAGGAGATGCACAATCTGTATGCACGAGGGATGGAACGCTACAAAATGGGAATGTCAGTTGGCGTTGGTCAGCGGAGAGGGAGTCAACTTTCTCCTGTAGCACACACTGGGTCACCACAAAAAGCACTGTTCCCACGCACTCAGTCTCTTTTATATTACACCCGCCCCCAACAGTCAGGTGCAAATGTCTACCCCGGTCAGAAAGTGCTTCCACCGGCAACAATGGTGACAGTTACGACAGTTGCGGCCCGGACACGCAAGAGAGACCACTATTCTGGTCCATCCTCCTACACCCTCACTAGGACAATCAGAGATATCATGCTCGCTTTGCTTTAAGGTGGTTTTCCGGGATGAAAAGAAAATTCTGAAGTTACCATAAAAAGGCACAATTTCGAAACTAGTCTCCTACATTTGAAATAGAGTGCAGGGTTGAGTATGTCACCACGGAACAGACAGACCAACTGTTGAGGGGAATTAATTAACAGGAATAAGATTCTCCTCGCAGGGAGTAAACAGGGGGTTAAGAGAGACAAAGCAAACAGTAAACAGTTAAGCGGAATCGAAATGTTTAATGAGTGTTCTTGTAACTTATCAGTCCAAGGAGGTCCTGACTGGAGGGTCCTTATTCCAATGTGGGTACAGTCACCAGCAGCGCTTGAGATCCTGAAGTCTCTCCTCTGTCTCCTGGGAACTGGAGACTCCGGGGTTAAGTCTTTGCAGTTTTTTCTCCCAGTGAAGCTGGAAGCAGGAAGTAACACAGCCACTCTGCTGCACCAGTCTCTGTATATTGGGCTGGCAGTCTCTCTGCAGTAGCAATGCTACACACACACAGAGCAGTTTGCTTGTCACACTCAGAGGTCCTGGCTTGTTACTGCGGTCATCGGTGCTGCGCGCTCAGATCACTGCCAGGGGATACGCCTTCTCTGATTAGAGATGCTTCCAAGTCCATACTCTCACATCCAGCCTCCACTACGGGTGGTATCTCAGCCTCAGTGCCCTCACGGGGAGCACTCTCTCTCGGAGAGCGCGGCGCTGCAGCCTGCTTTCTCTCTGGTGCGCTGTCCCCTCTGTCTTGCACGCTCTGCTCTCCCGCTCTTTCCTGACCACACCCCTCTCTCTTCCTCTCTGCCCCCAGCAGTCACATGGTCCCTTCTGTCCAGGGCAGAAAGTCCTTCCCCCAACAACCCAGCTGGCCGACTAAGTGGTTCCAGGAAAGGAGCAGGGAAAGGAACCTCTTTACATTCCCCCTCTCTTGAAGCTCGCCATTCCACGGGCAAGAACTCTTCGTGCTTCTCTTTGTTCTTTTTAGGGGAGTCAGATACCTGCAATTCTCGCATCTCCTTCTGCTTTTCTTCTTTCACATACTGCCAAACTAAATGGTCTAGGAGTTGCTTATCAGTCAGGTTGAGATATTCTTTCTCTACTTCATCGGCAGTCATAGAAGAAAGTTCCTCAGATGAATTTTGTGTTGTCACATTAGAGTTTCCAACGGCATCCACTGTCCTCTTCTTCTTTTTTTTCTTCTTCTTCTTGGTTTTGCCGCTAGCAGATGCTTGCATAGATGATTCATCCTTTTCCTTCCTTCGTCCTTTTCGTTATCGGAAACTTTAGGGACTTCTTGCCCGGGCTCCTCAGTCTGGGGGCTTAGTACAAGAAATTCTTCTCCATAGCTCCCCCTCTCTTTGACAGGAGCATTCTCGTCGAAACTAGAATCAGATGAATTAAGACCATGCAGGCCAGACTCTTCGTCATCTGCGCTGGGCTCTGTGGGCATCACTTCCCAGGGCTTCTCAGCGACACGCCCTGTCTCACACAGCTGTTCCATTTCCTCTGTCCGATCAGGAACTGGTGAGCTGAGAGCCAGCACACTCTTCACCTCAGGGGACGACATCAGTGGTTGCTCCTTCTCATTGACTAGGACCTTGAAAAAGAGCATTGCAGGAACACTTGGCACTTTCTCCCCTTCTCCTGGGCATCAGACATTGTGGTACTGTCTTGCTGTAGGTGGGGCTCTTCTCTTCCTGCCATACCACTCCCTCCAGGGGCAACGTTCACTCCAGTTAGCAGGACCCTCAGAGGGGTGAGCGGATCTCTGCCACCGCTCTTCTTGGGTAGGGCAATTTCAGGACATGTGTCCCACCCTTCTGCATAACCAGCACTCACGTCTGCGTCTGTCTGGAGGGCGCTTTAGTCTGGATCGTCGACCTCGGTGGGAGACATCTATCATCAGCGGTTGCTCTTCACCCCAGGATACGGAGTTACACTCTGGGGCCTCCACTGAGACCTTCTCCATGCTACGCACCTCTCCGCTATCTATTTCTGGCTGCTTCTGCACGTTACCTCGGGGTATGCCGCTGGTCCCCAAAACGGCAGTCAGAGCTTTCCCCAGACTCTCAATCTCTTCACAGATTCTTCTTATCTTCAACCGGGAATCTCGGGTCCATGTCATCTCCTCTTCATTCTGACTGGGTGCTCCGCAATTGTAGCATGTCGGCAGTCTTCTTCGTCGATCGGCACTAGTCTCACTTTGGGGGGCGGTCTCTCTTTCTCGCACCGGAGGGCTGCACTTTGCAGCAGGGGTCTTCTTATATTCAGCCACTTCCTCACGGTCCTGCTTAACCTCCTTCTTCAAGTCTTCTACCCATTGAGGGGCTGTTTCTTCCCTGCTCCATACCTTCCCCACTGGCACTACCACCCCTTGCTCTTACTCGCGTGTGCGTGCCTCACGCTCGACCTCAGAGAAGGTCATATCTGGCTTTACGCGCATGCGCTCTTGCAGGGCCTGTTTCATCAACACATCTAGCAAGCCTGTCACCAGTTTTGCAGCACAATGTCAATTGACCCCACACCTACGCCGTCCTTCCGTATAACGGCAGTATGAAGCTCCTGCAGTGCATTCATATATTGCATCACGGTCTCCCCCTCTGTTTGTACCGGGCAAAACAGTCGCATACGCAGCTCCCCCACGTCAGTGGGGTCCCCATGCATCTCAAGGATACGTAATACTTTGTCCAGGGTATCTCTCGCCTGGGGGGGGGTCTGAGCATAACAGAGTCCCATGCATCCCCCTCTAGGGCCATCACAGCTATCCGACAACCCAGCTGTCCGACTAAGTGGTTCCATGTAGGGAGCAGGGAAAGCAACTTCCTTACACATTCACAACTTTGTGGGGAAACACTGCTTGTCCATTGTTAGTAGTGTTGATCATTCCGGTACTGCAAATATCGGGTATCGGCCGATGTTCGCTGTATTGGAATTCCGATGGAGTGTGAAAAAAAAAAGAGAAAAAGGAGCCACTATATATATATATATATGCACACCACGGACATATGAAACAACAATAACTCATATAAAGTAACAAGAATTTTATTGGCAAACCACACAAAGAAAATTTAAAACATAATTAAAAACAATGCATATAAACAACTTGGTCCCTCCGTTATTATAAACATATAGTGTTATAGTATACAATAATATGCCTGCAAAACAATGTAAAGGGAAAACCTATCCCCTGGCTCATGAGGTCAAAATGGGGACATACCCAAAACCTGGACACAAATACTGACTGCCCTGAGCCACCAAACTGATGGAAAAGTGCATGCAAAAGAGCGGAAAACAGTAGCTAACTGCACAATAACATAGTGATCTACAAGCGATCACTCATAACGGACGCATGGGGGAAAAACCCCAAACAAGAAACAGGCAGTAAGACAGTGCCCAGTACGATTAGCGGGTTAAATAACTCATAATAGAGTCAAGAGGTGCAGTATTACCCAGAAGAGTAACAGAGGACAAAATCCCCATGTGCAGGCACACCGGAACCAAGGCAACGCGACCCCACGCGTATCGCCCTCTGAATAGCGCTTCGTCAGGGGAGGATGTGGTGTGGATACCAAGTCCTGTTAATATAGCAACTAATGATACAGACCTGATGAAGATCAGGTGAGCAGGAGCATGGAGTGGACGGCAATAAGCTGTGTTCACCATTGCACATGCGGCATATAGAACAGACGTACCTCCCTGCAGAGCAGAGAGAGAGCCTGGCAATAACAGTGCGCAGGCGCAGTGTGGCAAGAGGCGCCAATGAGCATGGAGCGGGCAATAGTAAAATGCAGTACTTGTTGTGCCTGAGGGCATAAAGTCAAAGAGAAATGACAAGCTACCGTCATTTGAAGGAGCACAGAAAGACTCAGGATGTGGGCAAGCTTGTGCAGCCTAATCAGGGGTGCATATACAGAATATCAACCCAAAGGGGAAAAAAAAAAAAAAAAAAAAAAAAATACACACATAGGGCAAAAGAAGTCAAATGACATGAAAAATGTCTAAATCATAAGGGCAAACCCCCCCACTGATGAAAATATATGGGGGGAAAAGGCAAGATAGTGTGAATAGGAAACCGGGAAAAAGGGACAAATTGTCAATCCCTAACCCATGTATACACCAACACATAAAGCCAGATTTATCATTCATAAACATACAAGCCACATTCAGCCCCCGGGGGTATTAAACACATACCGCATGTATAATTCACATATACGCATCATAAAATATTTTTTTAATAGAGACCCAAATGCGTGCATATATCAAAATAGTTTTATTAAACAGCTCAACATCCGGAATATATAACAATCAGGTTTTACTTAATAAAATATTATATAATATATATTTGCACATGACCGGTAATACGGCCTATAAATATGCTTTTCCTTCTTTCCTTCCTCCTTTTTCCTCCTCCTTCTACTATTTCTTCTTTGCACATCCCCTTTTAGAACCTACAAGGTCAAACAGTAGTCAAATAGACGCCCATTGATGAAAACATTCCCAAAATGGGAAGAGATGAATCCCGTGTCCGAGTCCTGCCCCAAAGTAGCATAGTTGAAAGAAAAATATATGCCAAGAAACGTACAAGCAAAATGGTTTAGAGTAGGGCACCCACTACACCAACTAACCATGATCATCAAGCAAGAGAGAAAAACCCCATGAGCCAGGTGTGGAGGCAGTAATGCGCGATATGAAAGAATAGAACAATACGACAGTAATCTGTCCGGTCAGGAGCACCTGAATATCCACCACATATAGGAATAAAACAAATATACAGAATATACCATATACGGGCAGGGCCAGCACATCGGTATGTACAAACCACCATAATACCAAAGCCATACAGAGAATGAATACAAATCACGTATATTCATCGTCCAAGTGGTAATGGAAATGAAGAGTGTAACCATGCACCCAGGTGTGCTGAAGAGTTGGTGGAAGGCAACCAATGCGTAATTTTCTTAAAAAGTTTTAATCCCAGATCAACATCGGCATATTCCTCCATAATAGATTCCAAGTAGATTCACCCAGGTAGGTCCTATATAGCACCTAGAGAATGGGAAGAAGAGAGAACACAGGCAATTAGCCCAGAAAACCTGTAAACAACAACTCCTCATTGAGACCCGCTGGGGCCACCGACCCCAGATCAAAGATCCATCGGGCCTCGGATCTGAGGAGACGGGGCTTAATAGGACCACCCCTGTTGGAACAGTTGATCCTTTCCAGCCCCACCACTTGTGTATGGGACACACGACCTGAGTGATGGGCCAAAAAATGGGCCGCCACAGGAGTGAGGGTCCTGCCTTTGGCCAGATCAGCTGCGGCCAAGCTGATCGTGGAGAAGTGCTTCTGCACCCTGCGTCGCAACTCCTGCGAAGTCTGACCCACATATACCAGCCGGCAGGGGCAGACTAACGCATAAATAACACAGGTGGTCTTACAGTTTATGTAGGACCGTAATCTGTGCCGACTCCCATCCCGGGGGTTGGTAAAAAAATCCCTCGTCGCCCCTACATGGGCACAGACATTACAACTCCCACATGCAAAGGAGCCATTGAGCCTAATCCCCTGGTTTGTCCTGATGGACTGTCTCACGTAATGACTTCTGGTTAGGAGATCCCTAAAATTTGGGGCCCTTCTGGCAGTAAGCAAAGGACGCTCCCCCACTATTTTGGACGTGCTCAGGTCAGTAGTTAGAATCCCCCAGTGTCTCCGTAGAATGGCACCCAGACTATCCCAACTGTTATTAAAGGCCGTAATAAATCTGGGCTTGTTATCACATACCCTAGTCCTTGGTTCCAGAAGAGAGTCCTGCGTATGGGCACTGGCCCGCTGGTATGCCCTGGAGATGCTTCCACGGGGATAATGCCGATTCTTGAAACGAGTCGTGAGCTCCCTTGCTTCCCTTTGGAAATCCGAGTCATCCGTACAATTCCTTCTGACCCGCAGGAATTGGCCCGTTGGGACCCCCATCCTGGTGTGTACTGGGTGGAAGCTCCTATAATCAAGCAGGCTATTTGTAGCTGTAGGCTTCCGGAATAGTTTTGTAACAATTGATCCATTCTCCAGGATGACTTGCAGGTCCAAAAACGTCACTGTCGATGATGACATGGAGTGCGTAAGAAAGATGTTGTGGGTGTTGGTATTCAGGAAGTCAATAAATTGACAACACTCCTCCGTAGACCCTGTCCAAACGAAAAACAAGTCATCAATATATCGTGACCAGTGACATACATTACTCCTGAAGGCCAACGATGTAAAAACCTGCGTGGCCTCCCACCAACCTAAAAGGAAAGAAGGAAAGAAGGAAAAGCATATTTATAGGCCGTATTACGGGTCATGTGCAAATATATATTATATAATATTTTATTAAGTAAAACCTGATTGTTATATATTCCGGATGTTGTGCTGTTTAATAAAACTATTTTGATATATGCACGCATTTGGGTCTCTATTAAAAAAATATGTGTTTAATACCCCCGGGGGCTGAATGTGGCTTGTATGTTTATGAATGATAAATCTGGCTTTATGTGTTGGTGTATACATGGGTTAGGGATTGACAATTTGTCCCTTTTTCCCGGTTTCCTATTCACACTATCTTGCCTTTTCCCCCCATATATTTTCATCAGTGGGGGGGTTTGCCCTTATGATTTAGACATTTTTCATGTCATTTGACTTCTTTTGCTCTATGTGTGTATTTTTTTTTTTTTTTTTTTCCCTTTGGGTTGATACCATCAGTTTGGTGGCTCAGGGCAGTCAGTATTTGTGTCCAGGTTTTGGGTATGTCCCCATTTTGACCTCATGAGCCAGGGGATAGGTTTTCCCTTTACATTGTTTTGCAGGCATATGATTGTATACTATAACACTATATGTTTATAATAACGGAGGGACCAAGTTGTTTATATGCATTGTTTTTAATTATGTTTTAAATTTTCTTTGTGTGGTTTGCCAATAAAATTCTTGTTACTTTATATGAGTTATTGTTGTTTCATATGTCCGTGGTGTGCATATATATATATAGTGGCTCCTTTTTCTCTTTTTTTTTTTCTGGTTGTACATTGGCCACTTTTTGCACCCCGGCTGACACCTATTTTATACAATTTGTTAGTTGTGCGCTTGGTGTTTTTTGGTTTCTCACTCTGGTCATTGCCTTATCTCATTATAAGGTTTTCTTACTGAGCAGCACACGCCTCATTGTGGGTTTATTATATGGTGTGACTATTATATATTGTAGTTCACATCGGCCTTGTATAGTTATTTGATAAAGGTTTCATCCCCTTACAGATGGTAGAGATTTGTGGGCAGGTGTTCCAGGCATGTGGGGCTATGCGCCCATACCTATAAGGCTCTGTCCTTGATGTTTTCATTTTTTTTTTTTTTTTTTTTTTTTTTTATATATATATTTTTTTTATTTATTCATTTATTTTTATTATTTATTTTTTTTTTTTTTTTTTTTATTTTTTTTTTATTGTTCTTTGTCCCCTTTTTTTTTTCTCTCTTTTCAGTGTATTGATTAAGGAGTGTTTTTGCACGGAACATGGATTGGGAGGCCCGTGAGGCGGCTTGGCAGGCCCAATCTGCCAATATCTTCTCCACTAAGGAGGACATTACCACAGACTCGGACTTTTCAAGACTCTCTACAGAGTTAACAACAGCCCACAGGACTGGTATAAGGCTATGGTGGAATATCCGTAGCCTAGAGGAATATGTCAAAGTTAATATTGTACCCCGGGGTCTAAGGGTTTCCATCTATCCTGCATGGGAGCCCTCCTCAACCTTTCGGACCACCTGGGAACAAGGGCTGCTGAAATGTTCCAACATTATTATCAACATGCTGTTGGAGCATGATAGGGAATTGTTGGCCGTTACAAGGGCTAATATCAGGGATTTGGATACTAAACTATCAAAATTTGATGAGATCAAGGAAGTGCAACCCTTTAAAATTAGACTGAAGGAGAATTTGGATAAATATGATAGGGATATCATGAATAAGAAAAAGTCTAAATTTCTTAGAGATAGAACTGATTTTGAGTCCTCTAGGGCCTTCAAATGGAAGCATCAAGGTAACCAGAGGCAGGTCCCGCCTGTTCAAAAAATGAGGAACATGACACAAGAGACCCCCAGGGGCATGGGCTATACCTCTGGAAGTGATTTTTTTATCTTCAGCAGAGAGCGAGCCAGACGCCGTACCCGAAGGGGGCGCAGGCGCCGCTCTGGTTTCTATGAGGACCACCAGGTTCGGAGGGCGTCGGCCGCCGGCGCAGAAACACTACAGGAATCACCGCAAATATTAGCACTTACAGCTTCGGAAACAGCCTCTGGAGGAATCATGGCATCAGGTAACACTCTGCAGGTTATTAATCTCACTGACTATGAGCTTTCGGCGACTGAGCTCTCTGTTTTACAGAGGGGTCTTACTTTTTCTCCTGCTCAGACTGCCGAAAAGTTCACTTTAATTAAAGATTTATACCTGTTTTGTAGAAATCTTGTTCTCCGGGTACTACATAATCGGCCTCATCTATTGGGAAATTCTGACCAAACTGATCAACAGACACTGCAAGATTTAATCCAGCTGCTCCAGGAGAATGAACCCGACACAGGTAGGAACCGCTTCCCTCACAGGAATCGGTCCAGTGTGACACCTCCATTTTCCTTGGTACCAGCCGTCCGGGTGTTCTTTGAGCTTGTTAAAAAGGATATCATGACCTTATCATCACGAGCCTTGGTCCCCAATAATCTAAGTAAAGAGGAGAAACGGGCCCTTTCTGGGTTGCGTCAAAACAAGACGTTTCTTATCAAGGAGGCGGATAAAGGGGGCAATGTGGTCTTATGGCCGCATGCCCTCTATCTGGAAGAAGCATCACGCCAATTGGAAGATACCAGGTTCTACAAAAAGTAGCCCTCTGACCCCACTCAGGTATTTTCGGTTAGATATAGACAACTCCTGGAGAAGGCTAGAGATCTGGGCATTATTGACCATCATGAATTTAAGTTTCTGTGGGTCGAGTGCCCGGTCACGGCCACTTTTTACATGTTACCAAAAGTGCATAAATGCCTCCTCAAGCCCCCAGGTAGGCCCATTGTGGCCAGTATTGGTAGCCTTTGCGAGAAGGCATGTGTCTATGTGGACTTTTTTCTACAACCCCTGGTTAAATGACGACGATGATGACATGGAGTGCGTAAGAAAGATGTTGTGGGTGTTGGTATTCAGGAAGTCAATAAATTGACAACACTCCTCCGTAGACCCTGTCCAAACGAAAAACAAGTCATCAATATATCGTGACCAGTGACATACATTACTCCTGAAGGCCAACGATGTAAAAACCTGCGTGGCCTCCCACCAACCTAAAAGGAAAGAAGGAAAGAAGGAAAAGCATATTTATAGGCCGTATTACGGTATGTTTATGAATGATAAATCTGGCTTTATGTGTTGGTGTATACATGGGTTAGGGATTGACAATTTGTCCCTTTTTCCCGGTTTCCTATTCACACTATCTTGCCTTTTCCCCCCATATATTTTCATCAGTGGGGGGGTTTGCCCTTATGATTTAGACATTTTTCATGTCATTTGACTTCTTTTGCCCTATGTGTGTATTTTTTTTTTTTTTTCCCTTTGGGTTGATATTCTGTATATGCACCCCTGATTAGGCTGCACAAGCTTGCCCACATCCTGAGTCTTTCTGTGCTCCTTCACATGACGGTAGCTTGTCATTTCTCTTTGACTTTATGCCCTCAGGCACAACAAGTACTGCATTTTACTATTGCCCGCTCCATGCTCATTGGCGCCTCTTGCCACACTGCGCCTGCGCACTGTTATTGCCAGGCTCTCTCGCTGCTCTGCAGGGAGGTACGTCTGTTCTATATGCCGCATGTGCAATGGTGAACACAGCTTATTGCCGTCCACTCCATGCTCCTGCTCACCTGATCTTCATCAGGTCTGTATCATTAGTTGCTATATTAACAGGACTTGGTATCCACACCACATCCTCCCCTGACGAAGCCCTATTCAGAGGGCGATACGCGTGGGGTCGCGTTGCCTTGGTTCCGGTGTGCCTGCACATGGGGATTTTGTCCTCTGTTACTCCTCTGGGTAATACTGCACCTCTTGGCTCTATTATGAGTTATTTAACCCGCTAATCGTACTGGGCACTGTCTTACTGCCTGTTTCTTGTTTGGGGTTTTTCCCCCATGCGTCCGTTATGAGTGATCGCTTGTAGGTCACTATGTTATTGTGCAGTTAGCTACTGTTTTCCGCTCTTTTGCATGCACTTTTCCATCAGTTTGGTGGCTCAGGGCAGTCAGTATTTGTGTCCAGGTTTTGGGTATGTCCCCATTTTGACCTCATGAGCCAGGGGATAGGTTTTCCCTTTACATTGTTTTGCAGGCATATGATTGTATACTATAACACTATATGTTTATAATAACGGAGGGACCAAGTTGTTTATATGCATTGTTTTTAATTATGTTTTAAATTTTCTTTGTGTGGTTTGCCAATAAAATTCTTGTTACTTTATATGAGTTATTGTTGTTTCATATGTCCGTGGTGTGCATATATATATATAGTGGCTCCTTTTTCTCTTTTTTTTTTCTGGTTGTACATTGGCCACTTTTTGCAACCCGGCTGACACCTATTTTATACAATTTATTAGTTGTGCGCTTGGTGTTTTTTGGTTTCTCACTATAATGGAGTGTGGGCGGTGCGTGGGTGGAGACTGCGTGTCTGTGTGTGCGGGCGGGGTCTGTGCGTGCCTGCCGGGGGTCTGTGTGGGCCTGCTGGTGCTTTGCGCGGGCCTGCTGGGGCTCTGTGTGGGCTGCCAGGGGTCTGTGCGTGCCTGCCGGGGCTCTGTGCGAGCTGCCGGGGCTCTGTGTGGTCCTGTGGGGGCTCTGTGCAAGCTGCCGGGGGTCTGTGCGTGACTGCCGGGGGCTCTGTGTGGGCTGCCGGGGCTCTGTGCAGGCTGCCGGGGCTGTGTGTGTGCCTGCTGGGGGCTCTGTGTGGGCTGCTGGGGCTCTGTGCATGCCTGCTGGGGGGTCTGTGCGTGACTGCCGGGGGCTCTATGCGTGACTGCCGGGGGTCTGTGCGTGCCTGCCGAGGGCTCTGTGCGTGACTGCCAGGGGCTCTGTGCGGGCTGCCGGGGTTCTCTGTGTGCCTGCCGAGGGCTCTGTGCAGGCTGCCGGGGCTCTTTGCGGGCTGCCGGGGCTCTGTTTGTGCCTGCCCGGGGCTCTGTGCGAGCTGCTGGGGGCCTGTGCGTGACTGCCGGGGGTCTGTGTGTGATTTCCAGGGGCTCTGTGTGGGCTGCCGGGGTCTCTGCATGCTGCCGGGGCTCTTTGAGGGCTGTCGGGGGTCTGTGCGTGTCTGCCTAGGGCTCTGTGCGTGACTGCCAGGGGCTCTGTGCGGGCTGCCGGGGTTCTCTGCGTGCTTGCCGAGGGCTCTGTGTGGGCTGCCGGGGCTCTTTGTGGGCTGCCGTGGCTCTGTTCGTGCCTGCCGGTGGCTCTCTGCGTGCCTGCTGGGGGCTCTGTGCGGGTGGCCGGGGCTCTGTGCGGACTGCTGGGGCTCTGTGCAGGCCATGCATACAGACATACAGTACATTAAACATAGAGTACATACTCACCATTACTTGTCATTTTGATGCCAAAAGCCAGTGTCATCTGTAAAAAAGATTAAAATAGCAAAGAACTAATATACTCCCTGTCCGCAGAAATCCACGAGTGTCCCACGACGATCTCCCGTGGAGAACGGCAGCATCAGCTGATGCGACCACTCTCCAGGGGCTCCAGGAACACAATGACGGGAGGAAGGTATCCTTTCACACTGTATTCCTCCGCCGCTGTAAAAAATAGTCCCTAGTCTCACTTTTGGCATTGCTGCGTGAGAAATTTTCCCTCACAGCAATTGCCATAAAGTGAGACTTTGAACTATAGTAACCTCAGTGATGCACTGCAGGAGCCATTGTCTCCTGTCAGTGTGTCACTGAGGGTCCTATAGAGCAGTGACATCACCCGATGTCACTGTTCTATAGGGGAGATAGTCATGGGACACTCATTATTAATTGGACTACGGCAGACAGGTAGTATACGGTTTATTATTTTCCGTTTTTTGCAGGCGCTGAAGTATGGTAAGTAGGGTTAAATGAAGAATATTAAAGTACTTTTTTCCTAATGTGTGTGTGTTTTATTAACCCTTTATTACTATTGGATTAATAATGGATAGGCGTCTTATTGACGCCTCTCCGTTATTAACCCGGCTTAATGTCACCTTACAATAGCAAGAGACATTAACCCCTTATTACCCCATATCCCACCGCTACACAGGAGTGGGAAGAGAGGGGCTAAGTGCCGGAATTGGTGCATCTTACAGATGCGCCATTTCTGGGGTGGCTGCGGACTGGTATTTGTAGCCGGGGGGAGGGGGCAATATCCATGGCCCCTCTCTAGGCTATGAATATCAGCCCGCAGCTGTCTGTGTAGCCTTTCTGGCTATAAAATATAGGGGGACCCCACGTCATTTTTTTGGGGGTCCCCCTATTTTAATAGCAAGTAAAGGCTACGCAGACTGGTGTGGGATGATATTCATAGCAGGCTACAAATATTGGCCCCCGGCCGTCGGCTTTCCCCCTCTGGCGCAGAAAATTGCGCGGGAGCCCATGCCATTTTTTTCCTTTTTTTTAAAAAAATTAAATGCTCATTAAGGCCCCTTTCACACTGGCGTCGGTACGGGTCCGTCGCTATGCGTCGGGCCGACGTACCGATGCACAATGTGAAATTTGTGCCCCAACTTGGGCAGCAGATGCAGTTTTTCAATGCATCCGCTGCCCATTCTGAAGTGTGGGGAGGATGGGGCAGAGTTTTGGCTGCCCATGCACGGTAGAAAATGGCAGACGCGACGGACAAAAAAACGTTAACTTGAATTTTTTTTGTGCCGATGGTCCACCAAAACACGACGGATCTATTGCACGACGGACGTGACGTGTGGCCATCCGTCGCTAATACAAGTCTATGGGTAAAAAAGGCATCCTGCGAGCACATTTGCAGGATCCGTTTTTTCCCAAAATGACGGATTGCTAAAAACGCAAGTGTGAAAGTAGCCTTAGAAACATTGGCCTTTCTATTATATATCTATTGATATATATATCTATAGATTTATTTATAGATAGATATGTCTACAGTATAGATACATAGATGTATCTATCCATATATCTGGCTGCTTTCACACATCAGGTTTTTGCCGTCAGGCACAATCCAGAGACTTTTGAAAAAAACGGATCCGGCAGAAAAAACAGATCCGGCGGAAAAAAAAACGAATCCAGCATAAATGAACGGATCTGGCGGAAAAAAACAGATCCGGCTGAAAAGAACGGATCCGGCTGAAAAGAACGGATCCAGCGGAAAAGAACGGATCTAGCGAAAAAATGGATCTGCCGGAAAAAACTGATTTGTTTTTTTCACAACTCGCCGGATTGTGCCTGACGGCAAAAATATGATGTGTGAAAGCAGCCAGATATATGGATAGATACATCTATGTATCTATAGATATATCTATCTATGATATATCTATATATAGATATATCCATAGATATGTAATAGAAAGGCCGATGTTTCTAAGGCTACTTTCACACTTGCGTTTTTAGCAATCCGTTGCAATCCGTCATTTTGGGAAAAAAACGGATCCTGCAAATGTGCTCACAGGATGCATTTTCTACCCATAGACTTGTATTAGCGACAGATCGCGACAAATGGTCACACGTCCTGTCAGTTGTGTAACGGATCCATTGTGTTTTGCCGGACCGTCGGCATGAAAAAATGTTCAAGTGAACTTTTTTTGTCCGTTGCATCCGCCATTTTCTACAGCGCATGCGCAGCCCTAACTCCGCCCCATCCTCCCCGGACTTCAGAATGGGCAGCAGATGCGTTGAAAAACTGCATCCGCTGCCCACGTCGGGGCACAAATTTCATAACGTGCGTCAGTATGTTGGCCCGACGCATAGCGACGGACCCATACTGACGCAAGTGTGAAAGAGGCCTTAAAGAGCTTTTAATTTTAAAAAAAGGAAAAAATGTTCTGCGCCAGAGGGGGAAAGTCGACGCCCCCCCGGCTATAAATACCAGTCCGCAGTCGCCCCTCTCTTCCCACTTTCATGTAGCAGTGGGATATGGGGTAATAACGGGTTAATGTCACCTTGCTATTGTAAGGTGACCTTAAGCTGGGTTAATAACTGAGAGGTGTCAATAAGACGCCTATCCATTATTAATCCAATAGTAATAAAGGGTTAATAAAACACACACATATTACGAAAAAAGTATTTTACTATTCTTCATTTAACCCTATTTACCATACTTCAGCGCCTGCAAAAAACATAAAATAATAAACTGTATACTACCTGTCCGCCGTAGTCCAATTAATAACGAGTGTCCCACGACTATCTCCCCTATAGAACAGTGACATTGGGTGATGTCACTGCTCTATAGGACCCTCAGTGACACACTGACGGGAGACAATGGCTCCTGCAGTGCATCACTGAGGTTACTATAGTTCAAAGTCTCACTTTATGGCAATTGCTGCGTGGGAAAATTTCTCACACAGCAATGCCAAAAGTGAGACTAGGGACTATTTTTTTTACAGTGGCGGAGGAATACAGTGCGGAAGGATACCTTCCTCCCATCATTGTGTTCCTGGAGCCCCTGGAGAGCGGTCGCATCAGCTGATGCTGCCGATCTCCACGGGAGATCGTCGTGGGACACTCGTGGATTTCTGCGGACAGGGAGTATATTGGTTCTTTGTTATTTTAATCTTTTTTACAGATGACACTGGCTTCGGGGATCAAAATGACAAGTAATGGTGAGTATGTACTCTATGTTTAATGTACTGTATGTCTGTATGGATAGCCCGCACAGAGCCCCAGGCAGCCCGCACAGAGCCCCAGGCAGCCCGCACAAAGCCCCGGCAGCCCGCACAGAGCCCCCGGCAGTCCGCACAGAGCCCCCGGCAGCCCGCACAGAGCCCCCGCAGGCACGCAAAGACACCTGGCAGCCCGCACAGAGCCCCAGCAGCTTGCACAGAGCCCCCGGCAGGCATGCACAGACCCCCGGCAGTCATGCACAAACCCCCGGTGGCCCGCACAGAGCCCCAGCAGCCCACACAGAGCCCCCGGCAGGCACACACAGACCCCCGGCAGTTCGACAGAGCCCCGGCAGCCCGCACAGAGCCCCAGCAGCACGCACAGAGCCCCTGGCAGGCATGCACAGATCCCCCGCAGGCACGCACAGACCCCCGGCAGGCACGCACAGACCCCCGGCAGGCACGCACAGACCCCCGTCAGCTCGTACAGAGCCCCGGCAGCTCGCATAGAGCCCTGGCAGGCCCGCACAGAGCCCCGGTAGCCCGCACAGAGCCCCGGCAGCCCACACAGAGCCCCGGCAGACCAGTACAGACCCCCGGCAGCTCGCACAGAGCCCCGGCAGGCCCACACAGACCCCGCCCACACACACATACACGCACAGTGTCCACCCACGCACTGCCCACACTCTTCTCCCCTCCGCAACAGGATGTAGAAGGACAGAAAGGGCTTATTTACATTCCGATATTTGTGTCCCATTGACTTGCATTGGTATCAGGTATCGGTATCGGCGATATCCGATATTTTTTGGATATCGGCCGATCCAATCTGATACCGATGCTTCTGGATACCGACAGGTATCGCTCAACACTACTGATATATTTATTTGATGACATCATAGTTAACTGATGTCAGAAATATTTGTTAACATGATAATTGTTTGATGTCAAAATACTGATGATGTCATAATTTGATATTGTAATAATTATTCAATGATGTGATAATCAATTGATGATGTCATAATGGTTTGATGATCTCATAATAAACAGATGATGTTATAAATATTTTCTGATGTCATAATCAACTGATGATGCCATTGGAGCTCCTGCAACACTCGACCTACTGTCTCTTTCTCCATAGTCCTGTAGAATGTAATCACGGAAGGGCAGGGTTCTCTTCCCCCTGTATCAATCTGTCATTGTTAGTTTGTTTTCTGAAAGTGACATTTGTATTTTGATGTAACCGCTTCTCATGTTCAGCAACATGGAATCAATGGTGCTATATAAATAAATAATAATAATGATGGAATAATTATTCGATTAAGATTTGATGTTGTCATAATTACTTAATGATGTCGTAATGAACTGATGTCATAATCAGTTGATGATGTCATAATAAACTAATGTCATAATTATTTGATGATGCCATAATCAGCTGATGTTTCCATAATCATTTGATGTTATAATCAACTGTTAAAGTCATAATCATTTGGTGATGTCATAATAATTTGATGTCATAATCAGCTGATGATGTAATAATTATTTGATAATGACATATTCAACTGATTGTCATAATAAATTCGATAGGTTCATAGTCATATCATGATGTCACAATGCTTTGATGATGACACATAATCATTTGATGATGTAGTCAACTGATGTCATATTTATTTGTTAATGTGACAATTATTTGATGAGGTCATAATACTGATGATGTCATAATGTGATGTTGTCATAATTATTCGATTATGTCAATCATTTGATGATGTCACAATAAACTGATGATGTGATATTTTTATTATGTCAATCATTTGATGATATCATTATTCGATGAATTAATAATCGATTCATGATGTCATAATTATTTGATGATGTCAATTAATTGATGTTATATTCATATGATGAGGTCATAATTTTTTAATGACGTTATAATGAGCTGATATTGTCTTAATTTGCTGATGTCATAAATATTTGATGCTATCATCAGCTGCTGATGTCAAAATCATTTGATGATGTCATAATACTGATTATGTAAATTTGGTATTGTAATAATTATTTGATATTATAATCATTTCATTATGTCATAATCATATGATGATCTCATAATAAACTGATTATGTCAAAAATTTTCTGATGTCATAATCAACTGATGATGCTATTGGAACTACTGCAACACCTGATCTACTGTCTCCTTCCCATAATCCTGTAGAATGTAAGCACAAAATGGCAGGGTCCTGGCCCCTCTTTACCAGTCTGTCATTGTTAGTAATTGATATTTGTATTTTGATGTAACCCCTTCCCATGTACAGCACCATGGAATCAATGGTGCTATATAAATAAATTAAAATAATAATTATGGCATAATTATTCGATTAAGTCATAAACATTAGATGATGTCATAAGCATTTAATGATGTAGTAAAAAACTGATGATGTCATAATGAGCTGATGGTGTCATAATCATTCGATGATGTCAATCAACTGACAAAGTCAATTATTTGATGATGTCAACCAACTGATGATGTTATAACCATTTGATGATGTCATAATTAGCTGGTGATGTCATATTTATTTGATTGTCATAATTATTCGATGAGGTCATAATCAACTAATGATGTCATAATCATTTATTGAGGATATAAATATTCATTAATGTCGTAATCAACTGATGGTGTCGTAATTATTGGATAATGTCATAATCAACTGATGTCAAATATTTAATGATGTCATAATCAACTGATGTCATAATCACCTGATAATGCCATTATTCATTCATGTCATAATTATTTGATGATGTCATACTCATTTGATGATGACATCATTATTCAATGATGTCACAATTATTTGATTATGTCACAGTTTTTAAATGATGTTGTAATCAACTGATGATGTTCTAATCATTTGATGATGTCATAATTAACTGGTGATGTCATATTTATTTGATTGTCAATTATTCGATGGGGTCATAATCAACTGATGATGTCATAATAATTTATTGAAGATATAAATAATCATTGATGTCGTAATCCTCTTCCTTCTGTACCAGTCTGTCATTGTTAGTTTGTTTACTGTAAGTGATATTTGAATTTTGATGTAACTCCTTCTCAATTACAGCACCGTGGAATCAATGGTGCTATATAAATAAATAAAAGTAATAATGGCATATTTATTCACTGAAGTAATAAACTTTTGATGATGTCAAAATTAATGATGTTGTAATCAATTGATGATAGCAATCGTTTGATGACGTCATAACAAACTAATAATGTCATAATTATTCAATAATGTCGTAATCAGCTGATGTTGTCAATCATTTGATGATGTCATATTCATCTGATGATGTTATTTGAAGATGTAATAATTATTCGATGATGTCATAAAAATTCAATAATTTTATAAATATTCGATGATCTCGTAATCAACTGATGATGTCTTCTTCATTTGATGCCATATTAAACTGATGATGTCATAATTATTCAATGATGTAATCAACTGATGATGTCAAAATCATTTGATGGCATGATAAAGTGATGATGTCATACTCATTTGATTATGTCTTAATCAACTGATGATGTCATAATTACCTGATATGTCATTATTCATTCATGTCATAATTATTTGATGCTGTCATCACAATCATTTGATGTTATATTTATTCAATGATGTCGCAATCAACTGATGTTCTAATCATTTGATGATGTGATAATTAACTAGTGATGTCATATTTATTTGATTGTCAATTATTCGATGAGGTCATAATCAAGTTACGATGTCATAATCATTTATTGAAGCTAAAAATATTCATTGATGCCGTAATCCTCTTCCCTCTGTACCAGTCTGTCATTGTTAGTTTGTTTACTGTAAGTGATATTTGTATTTTGATGTAACTCCTTCTCATGTACAGCAACATGGAATCAATGGTACTATACAAATAAATAAAATTAATAATGGCAAATTTATTCGATGAAGTAAACTTTTGATGATGTCATAATTAATGATGTTGTAATCAAATGATATAATTATTTGATGTCATAATAAACTAATAATGTCATAATTATTCATTGATGTTATAATCAGCTGATGTTGTTATAATCATTTGATGATGTCATATTCAACTGATAATGCATGTAAAGTAAGCTGCAGAGACACCATCACGTGTTTCTCAACGCAAGCAATGAATAGCCAGGCCTTTCCCCGGGAAGGAACAACCACGGGAAGGGCAGCATCCAATAAAGGAAAACATCCAATAAAGGAAAACCACCTATGCCAAGCATGGTATCCATCCACAGACAGCTGTTTCGGGGTTTTTGCCCCTCATCAGTGTGGAGTAGGAAACTGGCTATCAGGAGCAGTGCCTAGTAAAAGGCTGTGAAGGTACAGATGAATGACCTCGGGGAGACCAAAACATCCAACACCGCGGAGACACCATCACGTGTTTCTCAACGCAGTGATACAGAACACTGCCCCCATCCCTTATGAAAAATATGCAAATGCATGTAAAGTAAGCTGCGGAGACACCATCACGTGTTTCTCAACGCAAGCAATGAATAGCCAGGCCTTTCCCCGGGAAGGAACAACCACGGGAAGGGAAGCATCCAATAAAGGAAAACATCCAATAAAGGAAAACCACCTATGCCAAGCATGGTATCCATCCACAGACAGCTGTTTCGGGGTTTTTGCCCCTCATCAGTGTGGAGTAGGAAACTGGCTATTAGGAGCAGTGCCTAGTAAAAGGCTGTGAAGGTACAGATGAATGACCTTGGGGAGACCAAAACATCCGACACCGCGGAGACACCATCACGTGTTTCTCAACGCAGTGATCCAGAACACTGCCCCCATCCCTTATGGGAAATATGCAAATGCATGTAAAGTAAGCTGCGGAGACACCAACGCAAGCAATGAATAGCCAGGCCTTTCCCCGGGAAGGAACAACCACGGGAAGGGCAGCATCCAATAAAGGAAAACATCCAATAAAGGAAAACCACCTATGCCAAGCATGGTATCCATCCACAGACAACTGACAGTAATTATTCAATGATGTTATAACCATTTGATTATATCATAGTTATTCAATGATGTAATAATCAACAGATGATGTTATAATCATTTGATGTCATAATTAGCTGATGATGTTATATTTATTTGATCATGTCAATTATTTGATGATGTCATAATCAACTGATGTCATAATCATTTATTGAAGACATAAATATTCAATTATGTCATAATCAACTGAATTTCATAATTATCCAATTATGTCATAATCAACTAATGATGTCAATTATTTGATGACCTTGTAATCACCTGATGTCATACTTATTTGATGATGTCATAATTATTTGATGATGTCAGATTCATCTGATGATGTTATAATTTGAAGATGTCATAATTATTCGATGATGTCATAAATATTCGATGAGGTCATAAATATATGATAATATCATGTTTTTGATGATGTCATATCAATCATTTGATGGTATCATAATCAACTGACAATGTCATAATTATTTGATGACCTTGTAATCACCTGAAAATGTCAGAATTATTCATTGATGACATAATTATTTGATGATGTCATCATAAAATGATGATGTCATACTCATTTGATGATGTCACAGTTACTCGGTTATAATTATTTGATGATCTAATAATCAACTGATTATGTCATAATAATTCAATGATGTTGTAATCAACTGATGATGTCATAATCAACTGATGATGTCAATCATTTGATTGACAAGCCTATAACCTGCAGTAACCACCAATTAACCAAACCGCTGCATGACCAGCTCTACCCTCGCCTACTGTATTCCAACCCATCCCTTGTAGATTGTGAGCCTTCGCGGGCAGGGTCCTCTTTCCTCCTGTACCAGTTATGACTTGTATTGTTTAAGATTATTGTACTTGTTTTTATTATGTATACCCCTCCTCACATGTAAAGCGCCATGGAATAAATGGTGCTATAACAATAAATAATAATAATAATAATAATAATTTGATGATATCAACTTATGATGTTATCATTCATAATGACATTATCAACTGATGATTAGAGTTGAGCGACTTTTACTTTTTTAGGATCGAGTCGGGTTTCGCGAAACCAGACTTTCTCAAAAGTTGGGTCGGGTGAAATCGGCCGATTATTGCGAAAAGTCGGGGGCCGACCGAAACACGAAACCCAATGCAAGTCAATGGGGAATCAAAGTCGGCAGTGAGTGGAGGACAGGAAAACACCTACAGTGCCCATTTTAATACCAAAAACATCAATTCGTATTACTGAAGCTTGTCAATCTTAATTTACTTCATAATAATAGTTAGGCATTGAAAACAGGGGGTCATTTGGCTAAAGTTGTGGCTGGCTCAAGATTTTCGTGGGCCCAGGAAACGCGGAAAACGTCACAGTGGTGGAGCAGGGAGAGGTAAGTATTTCAACTTTGCAAGTGCTGTGATCCTGAGCATGCAGGGGGACCCACTAGTTGGCACTGGCACAGGGCCCCTAATAGTACGGCGGTGTGTTTGACGGCGGGCAGCGCCTCCCACTGCCAGAGACACTTTTGCGTACTATGAGGGGCCCTGTGCCAGTGCTAACGAGTATGCCCCCCCACCTGATGAAGGAACCTGCACTTTCATCTGCACCTTCCTCATTGTCCCCGTGTAAGGTGGTATAGTATGCGGGAAGGGGAACCTGACTTTCAGCAGGGTCAGATTGTGGCTGTGTAGAGTGCAAGGGGAATATAGTGGTTTGTGTCAATGTACCAGCAGACTCATCTAGCAGTGTCTGGGCAATGGGCAGGATGAGGAGGAAACACAGATATAGGCCCAAATAATAAAGTAGGCTAAATGCTGTTCAAAACTAGTAACAGGACTAAACAGGCGGCATTGCTTTGTTCAGTGGAGGAAAACTGTAATGAGTGGCAGACACAGTTAGTAGGCCCAAATAATAAAGTAGGCTAAATGCTGTTCAAAATTGGTAACAGGACTAAACAGGCGGCATTGCTTTGTTCAGTGGAGGAAAACTGTAATGAGTGGCAGACACAGTTAGTAGGCCCAAATAATAAAGTGGGCTAAATGTCTGCCAAAAAATTGTTCATAAATAAACTGTGGCATAGCTAGGTACAGGGGCGGGCTCCTCTGCTGAGTAGCAGACAGTGGTAGTAGGCACAAAGTATTAACTGGTCTAAATAGAGGCCAGGGCCCCTGTATATTTTAACTATCATCTATCATTTCAACAAATTTGTATTGGCAGTGCCATTGAAGGATTTAACAGCACAGACTACACAGTGGTGGAGCAGGGAGAGGTAAGTATTGCAAGTGGTAGAGCACTGTTCGAGCTGGGGGGGAACACTCTCTCGTGGGCAGCGGTACTGGCACAGGGCCCCTCATATTACGACGGTGTGTCTGACGTTGGTTGTGCACCACCTCCGTCAGAGACACTTCATTGTACTATGTGGGACCCTGTATGTGGGATCCTGTGCCAGTGCCGTCGCCCAAGAGTGGGCTCACCCACCAGTCCAGGCAAACGGCACTCGCACGGGTGCTTGCGCCAGATGGTGACCACGGCCCTGTGGGGGGAGTCAGCCCATTTAGGGAGGTATAAAAATGGCCTATGGTGGTCATGCAGCAGCTGCAAATGGAGGAATTGGAGAAGTCAGTAAGAGGAGGCCAAAAGCAAGACATTTTTCAGGCAAGCTACGTGTCAGCAGGGGAAGGTGGGGCAAAATATTTTGACCTCCAGCCTTAGTTGCTATTGTGCTTTTGCCACTACCACCAGATGCACCACCACCACCACCATCAGTACCAGCTGGCAACCACCACCCACGGGCAATTCCACCAGACTTCCTCATTTTTTGGAAAATCTAACCAAAATAACAACCGTTATATGGTACTGTAAAACAAGGTAGAAGGTGTATATAAACTTGTTGAGAATTGAAATCTCCCTTTTTTGGGGGGAGACTGACACAAAACTCAGGCCCTGTGCATACAACACAATGTAAGTGGAAGAAAGTGGCTAGCTGATATACGACAAACTAACAGGACTGCAGTATATCCACTTTGTGAGAATTTGAATCTCACTTTTTTGGGGGGAGACTGAACCAAAACTATAGGCGCAGTGTATAAAACAACACAATGTAAGTGGCAGAACATGGCTGGAAGATATATGAAAAAAATACAAGGACTGTAGTACAATTTCTCCCTACAATGATCTCAGGACAAGTATGGCAGCTATAAAAAGGACTGCTGCAAACAAAAGTGTGGACAAAGAAACAAGATAACTGTGCAGAAAGGAGCAACAGGATTTTTGCTTTTAAAAAAGCAGTTGGTTTGCACAGCAGCGTGCAAACAGCAATGCAGCTATCAGGGAGCCTTATAAGGCAGCCTAATAAGCTACAGAGCTGATGCACAAAAATATAGCCTCCACTGTCCCTGCAAAAATATGGTGGTGTTGGACAGTGGAAATCGCTACAGCACAAGCAGTTTGGGAGATTATCTTCCCTCCCTAACTATATCCCTTCTTCTGATGAAGCTGCAGCAACCTCTCCCTATGCTAAGATCAGCAGAAGTAAGATGGCGGTCGGCGTGCACGTCCCTTTATAGCCCCTGTGACGCCGCAGAAAGCAAGCCAATCACTGTCATGCCCTTCTCTAAGATGGTGGGGACCGAGACCTATGTCTTCACGCTGCCCACACTGTGCGTCCTCCTTCATTGGCTGAAAAATGGCGCTGAAAGTGTCATATGAAATGCGACTTTTGCGCGCAGATCGCCGACCTCATGGCCGATCCCACACTAGGATCGGGTCGGGTTTCATGAAACCTGACTTTGCCGAAAGTCGGCGATTTTTGAATTTGTCCGATCCGTTTCGCTCAACCCTACTGCACGTGGGCATGGAGCAGGGAGAGGACGTGGGGATTCTGTGCCTGCTGCAGGCACCGGTGACTTATCATCATCCAGTTTCAGCAGGGGACAGTCCTTCATACACAGCTTTGTAGGAGATCGACGTACCCCGCTGCTGCGGGAAGAACAAATTGAAGCTGTTGTCGGATGGATGGCAGCTAACGCATCGACTTCAATTAGTGCCACATCCTCTCAGGCACAGAGCACTGGAGAGCACCCATCTGTCTCTTCACCACCTGCCAAATTGCCCAGGCAGTCAGAGAGCCCAGTACAGGAGCCATCTCTACTTCTGTTCTCTGAATCTCTTGGCTTGGAAAGAGGAGGCCAGCCAAGCAGCATTGGAGAAATGGAAGAAGAGGCAGTATGCAGTGATACCCAGCAGCTTTGTCTCTCTGATTCTGAAGAGGCAGGTGGGCCAGTGCCTCCGGTCAGCACACCTCAGTACGCATCTAATGATGAGACTCAGGTGCCACTTTCTGGTGCGCACTGTGCTGCCGAGACTACCAAGGAGAAGCAGTTGGTGGAAAAAGGTAGTGTAGATGATGAGGTCCTTGACCTATCGTGGCGTGAGGTATAGGAAGGTGGTGGGAGCAGCTCTGAGAAAGAGATTCCCCGAACGGCCCAAAGAGGGAGAGGGAGGGGGAAGAATGCTGTGCCTGTAGCCTCCACTTCGGCACCCATTCGGAGCATGGCTCTTCCAAAAGCCAAAACGGGCACTCCCAAGACTGGCAGTGCCTGGTCCTTTTTTGACACAGTTGCAGATGACATTTGCTTAGTCAAATTCAAGGTGTGTCATCAGAAAGTCAAAAGAGGGAAAAGTGTCAGCAACCTCAATACCATAAATATTTGGAAACATGTGCGGACCAAGCACGCAGTGGAGTTACAAAAACACACTGAAGACCTAGGCCAATTTACAGCGGCACCTACCACCTCTTCAGCTCGTGTTGTTGCCTCTTCCTCCAGCTCACACACAGGTGGTTTGGCTTCCTCACAGGATTGCCATGAAGGAACCTCTGGCACTGTTGTCCAGAGACCCAGTGTAATTTCATCCACATCACCACGTTCCCAGTCATCCTCACACTCCAAGCCCAGTCTACAGCCATTGGTAGCACAGGCATGGGAAAAAAGGTAGCCATTCTCGGCAAACCACCCCCGAGCACAGGCTCTGAATGCTGGCATTGCAAAACTACTGTCCCTTGAAATGCTGTCATTCAGGCTGGTGGAGACTGACACCTTCCGTAACTTGATGGCATAGGCAGTCCCACAATACAATGTGCCCAGCTGCTTTTATTTCAGCAGGCAAACCATCCCTGCCCTGCAAAAGCATGTGGAGGGACACATAAAACACGTGCTGCTGAACGACGTCAGTAGCAAGGTCCACCTCACCACTGATGCAAGGACCAGTCACCATGGACAGGGGTGATACATTTCCCTCACTGCCCGTTGGATTAATGTTGAGGAGCGAGGTACAGATCGTGCGAGCGGTGCAGGACGTGTTTTGCCAACTCCAAGGATTGCAGAAATCCCGTCTGTACACATTGCCTCCTCCTCATACTCCAGTTCCTCAGAATCATTGCTGCAGGAACTGTCGCGGACTACCTCCACCTTGACCCGTGAACGCTTACCTATTACTACCGATATGAGTACAGCCGTGTCCAAACGTCAACAGGCCGTATTGAAATTAATTTCTTTTGGGATTCGAAGCCACACAGCGCAGGAGCTCTGGAATGCCATCAAGCAGGAGAGCGACGTGTGGTTTGTGCCAGCAAATCTCCAGCCAGGCATGGTAGTGTGTGACAATGGCCGAAATCTGGTGGCAGCTCTGGCCCTAGGCAACCTCACTCACATCCCATGTCTGGCACATGTGCTCAACTTGGTCATGCAGAGTTTTTTGAGGGACCATCCGGATTTTGATGCACTGCTGCACAAGGTCTGCCTAGAGTGTGCTCACTTGCGGCGTTCCA
Source organism: Ranitomeya imitator (assembly GCF_032444005.1). Classification (NCBI taxonomy): domain Eukaryota; kingdom Metazoa; phylum Chordata; class Amphibia; order Anura; family Dendrobatidae; genus Ranitomeya; species Ranitomeya imitator. Next base: position 223,505,492 of record NC_091283.1, read on the forward strand.
GCATGGCAAGATCGCACATTGCAGATTTGCAGAACCGATTCCGTCTTCCGTAACATCGCATCATATGTGACCTACCCACCAGGTGGAATTCCACGTTACATATGTTGGAGCGGTTGTGTGAGCAGCAGCAATCAGTAATGGAGTACCAGCTGCATCAGGCGCAAAGAAGTCGCACTGCGCGCCGTTCAGACTTCACAACCACTGAGTGGGCCACTATGAAGGACGTCTGCCAGGTTTTGCATGCCTTCGATGATTCCACGCGGATGGCGAGTGCAGATGATGCACTAGTCAGCATGACTGTCCCCCTTAGCTCCCTGCTTAAAAGAACACTGCAAGCGCTAAGGGATGATGTTGTGGAAGAGGTGGAGGATGAGGAGTCACCAATTCCATCTGCTTCTGGACAGTCAGCGCAACGTGGTTCCTCACAAAGGCTTAGGCAGGCGACACTTTGTAAGGAGGATGAGGAGGAGTCAATGGAGGAGGAAGACATCGGTCCAGAGGAGGGAGTTACACAATTCTCAAGTAGTCAGTGTGTAGAGTGAGGGTGGGGTGATGCAGAGCAGGCAGAGATCATGCCTCAAGCAGGGGACAGCGTTTCTTGGCCAGTTGGTAGTCTGCAGCACATGGTTGATTTCATGCTGCAGTGCCTGAGAAACGACCGCCACATCGCCCACATTCTCAACATGGCTGATTATTGGGTGTACACCCTTCTAGATCCGCACTACCGGGACAACTTACAAACCCTCTTAACACCGTTGAAGCGGGAGCGTAAAATGCGGGAGTACCAAGACACACTGGTACATTCCATCATCTTCTCCTGTTCAACTGAGAGCAGTGCTGCTAGTAATTTACAAAGCAGCTCAGTGCGTCGAGGCAGTGGAGGAAGCTCAGCACAAAGAGGGAGCAGAAGCAGTGCCTCAGCACAAGGCATTCTTGTGATAGAAATATGTATATCATGTAGATCTCACTTGCATGTATACTCCTTTAAATCATATATATTCCTTTAAATCACATATACTTACACAAAAGCAAATATATCTATCTACTCAGCTACTTTATAATCAATTGCTCAATTTTACCACATGAGCTAGGCCAGATTGTGCTCGGTACTTTCCGCTATGTCTCAAACACCTTAAAAATGGGAAGTTGGACCAGATGTTCGGGACTGATATCGCTGAATCTTCTGAAATGGCAGATCAACAGTGCCAAATGTACTAAGTCCTGGTCAGATGTCTCAACTTTGCCCTACATACCGAGAGCTACATTTTAGTTGCATAATCAGCAGTCATATGCGCATTAATCACAATATTCCATATATATCAGATAACCAATAACTGAATTGTATGTTAATTAACTAACCGCCCCAACCACACCTTTCTATATGTTATTATAAAAACTATGTATCAGGAAATAAATCTCCAGTCTTTTGATTGAATGTCAAGCTGTCATCACGTGTCAGACTCATTCTTTAAGGGCTCAGAAATAATAATTGGGAGCGGCCGCAGTACACACGGGTAGATTTATCCAACCCAAATTTCCATAACAAATGGCGCCCCCGCGAGGCCGGACGAAGATATCACAGGAGGGGATCCGGATGACCGCACAGACGAGGGTGCGGGCCACGGCCTTGGCCCACGGGACGGAGACTGCAGCTCCATCAGAGTAAGGTAAGAAAATTCTATCATCTTACCTGAATGTCCCCTGTGCCCAGTCCGGGTCTGTACCTTTAGCCGGTCAGGTGTGGTCACCACCGCATTCCCAGGTAGTGTAAAAAGTCCGAGCCTGAACCTAAACCCTGGGATATAAGTCAAGGTGTCTGCTGTGTGCCGTGTATATGTTCTGTGTTTGTGTAACATCCGGGAGAAGCAAGGAACAGTGACTGCTTGTGGTTGCTGGGTAACAGACCGCATGAAGTCAAATCGCTCGATAAGTTATTGCAGGATTCCCATGCATAGGAGGGACAGGTAGTCCCGGGGCAGGTGGTCCCAGGCTCCAGGCACGGGTAGTGATAACTTAGAGGGCTACTGCAGATTCCCGTAGTGCCGACTATCTAGGTAGATAGGTCGGACAGGGGTGGTAGAATTCCTACCTGTTGTGTTTCTCACTCAGGTGGCCTGGGCATAGGTGTGCTCAGTGCGATTGGCAGTAGTCTGTTTCCCAGCGCACCCTGCACGTGTCACAGAATAATAAAGAGGGTGTCGAATCTCCTGGATGTCAATGTTCTTTGTCTATTAATATCATGTATTGTTGCTTAACTGCGTAGAATTAAAAAATAAGTTTGATTTTTTTTCTTCTCTCTCCCCGTCTGTTCTCTATTTAGAACTTCCCCTCCTCCATGCAGTTAGGAGAAATATATGCATTGTAAATCACACGGTCACCACCGTTTTTTTTTGTCTTTTTTTTCCCTCTTCTTTTTGTTGCTAAGTTTTCTGTTTTTGCATATATCTGGTTATGGTATAACATTTATTTGAAGAGGTGAAACTAAATGATATCTATCATTTTTGATGTGACATACGTGATTTTTGGTATACCAGCAGCTGCTGATAAAAAGGGGAAGTGTGTCTCTGACTGCATTTGAGCGCAGAGTACGGAGAAAAAGGAAAAAAAGGGGGGGAGAGGAGAAGCCGTTATTTTATTTTTATTTTGTTTTCTGTTTTTGTTGCATTTTGAAGTTGTTGTTTTTTTAATTTTTATGCCTCTTCACCTTTTTGTTTAAAAAGGGATTTTTATTTATTTATTTTTCTTCCATTTCTGTGAGGATCCTGAGTTTTGGATCATGTACCCAGTTTTTTTTTATGGTTCTTTTATGTTTTGATTTCAACATCTTGCATCAGTTTTTTGAAAGCTCCCTTTTTCTCCTATTTTTCGTGTTTTTATATACTTACCTCCTTGAGATTTTTATTGTTGTGTTTTTTTTATTTCTCTTTTTGCAATGGGGAATAGATTGGCCAAGCAACAGGAGAGCCTTTTGCTTCCTGATGAGAAAACGGCTCCTCAAATAGTAGCAGAGCATGAAGGTGTCAGATATGTAACATAGTAACATAGTAACATAGTTAGTAAGGCCGAAAAAAGACATTTGTCCATCCAGTTCAGCCTATATTCCATTATAATAAATACCCAGATCTACGTCCTTCTACAGAACCTAATAATTGTATGATACAATATTGTTCTGCTCCAGGAAGACATCCAGGCCTCTCTTGAACCCCTCAACTGAGTTCGCCATCACCACCTCCTCAGGCAAGCAATTCCAGATTCTCACTGCCCTAACAGTAAAGAATCCTCTTCTATGTGAAGAATTACAGGCAGCTCATGAAAGTATGTGAAATCCATAAGGGAGGCAGACTTAGAGCTGCAGAGTGGCATGATGTCTTAAAAAGAAAGAAAGGAAAGCTAGTTGATAAAAACTTGCTGCCCACTGCAACAGCATGGTATAAGGTGGCTACAGACTTACAACGTTTAGGGAGCACGGAAAGATATGTGAAGGAGTCAGGAAGTGATTTTTATGTGTACAAAGTAGGGAAAGGTGTTAAACCATCAGCACCTCCCCCATATGGGGATGAAAAAATATTGGGTGTGTGCAGTCTGCACCCAGCAGAATCCATTGTACAGGGAGACTTGCTCAGCATGTGGTGCGCCCCGCCCAAACTTGGTACAGGGAGATGGCACTGTTACTCTGACAATGCCGGCACGGGCTGCATCAAAGAAGAAGGAATTATCTTCTTGTCTTTCTCCTCCATCTTTTTCCTCTCTGTCTTCTGCACTGCCCTCTCCTCATCCTCTTTCTTCTCCACCTCTTTCTCCTCCTCTTTCTCTTCCTCACCCTTCTCATTATTCCGCACCTCCTCCCCCTACCCCACACCCACCTCCTTCTTCTTCTTCTTCATCTCCTCCAACTACACCACACCCACCTTCTTCTTTTTCTTCATCTCCTCCTCCTACACCACAACCACCTCCTTCACACTTTTCATCTCCTCCTCTCTCTCTGAAGCACTCTCCCCTTCCTCTAAATCACCCATCTTTTCCTTACTCTGTGTCACACTCTCCTTCTCCTGATCTGCTGCCTGTCAGACAGGTGCCGAGTCCAGGCAGTGTGGTGTCCCTGTATCCAGTGCTCACAGCACAAGGCACATTCTATGTTCCCAATACAGCCCAGCCTCTGACAGTCATGGTATCGGGGGAGGAGGGTGGAGCTCCCCCAGTAGAAGGCACCCCCCAAGCCGCAGCAGGCTCCCCACAGGCAAACCCAGCAGCAGGCAGCTCAGGTCCGGGGACGGGGGGGGAGACAGGCATCACCATCAGATGGTGATCAGTATCCCCGGTCAGAGCAGCCAACATTCACACCACAATGGAACTATAATCCTCCACAGCCTCAGCAGGGTGGGGACACATCCTCTCACAAAAAGACAATATCCAAGACCGTCTATCAGCCACTGCATGACCCCAGTGCACTCTATCACAACTATTCCTCTGATGAGGATGAAGAGGGGACTTCATACATGCTACCCAGTACTAGAAAGAAAAACCCACGGGCACCTAGGAGACAGGGGCAGATAGAAGCACCACCATTACACTATGTGCACTTCACCCCAAGTCAGGTGACCAGCATCCTCAACAATCTTCCAGATCCAGAGATGCACCCCATGCCATTCTACAGAAGAATGCAGCAGAACCAGCGCACGTATGCAGCCACCTGGAATGATCTGTGGGCAGTGATGGAGATAAAGGCAGGTGATGCCTTCTGGCCAATCATGAAAGAACACTTCAAGCTTTCAGCAGATTTAGACGTACATGCCTGGGAGTAAGGGCCGAAGCTGATTGAACAACTCAGAGAGTGAGCCAAAGGCAGGCTGGCTGGACAGGCCCTCAGCTTACATGACATGAGTCAGGAGAAGACAGAGACTGTGGAGAAGATTCATGGCAGAGTAATGCAGGTTTTCCAGGACCTGGGCTTCACCATTCATGATCAGATACACAGGCAGATGTTGGCACAGGCCTTTGTGCATGGACTCAGAGAACCAATCAAGAAGCCACTGATAGTGGCTAGACCCGAGTACAGGTCAATAGCAATGGACACCCTGCTCACTGTAGCCAAAGGGATCGAGTCCCAACCAGGAGTGCGGAAGACAACACCCCTTATGGCGGCCATAGACTCTGAAGAGCCACCGCAATACCGAGACAGAAGGAACATCAGATGTTTCAACTGCGGCAAATTGGGTCATTACCAGAGCCGGTGCAGAGCTCCATCACAACCCAAGACCCTGCCCAGAGGAGCAAGCCGAGGAGCAGACAAGGTGGACAGTGAAGTGCCCCATCCATAGGACAGGGGCAAGCCAGGTCCGCAAGACACCACGCTCCTGACATGCAAAACCCCTTCAGCAGGACCAACCCCTCAAATTACCCTGAAAGTGAATGGCGTTGTCAGGTCTTTTCTTGTGGACACTGGTGCAGCCAGAAGTGTGATGAGACATGGGGAACTCCCTGACCCTACCTGCCTATCAGAATCCTCTGTGTCTTGCGTAGGCATCGACGGTCAAGTCAGAAATTCTCAGCTTACAAAGCCTCTGAGCGTGTGCACTCAGCCAGGACACTCTATCCTGTCCCAGTTTTTGGTGTCAAGAACCTGCCCACTCAACCTACTGGGGGCAGACCTACAGAAACTAAAAGCAACCATAGTGTTCCAGGAAGATGGGACCGTGACCCTTTCTTCACCTCTGACCCAGGAAGAGTCAGTCATGCTGGCAGCCTTACAGGAACCTCAAACAACCCATGAAGGCCTACCAAGGAGGTACTGGACGTAGTACCAGAAAGTCTATGGTCCAAGGGACCCCAAGATGTGGGAAAACTTCAAGTTGCCCCGGTGCGGGTATCACTCAAGCCAGGTACTCCATATCCTCGTAAGGCAAAGTATCCCATGTCCATCGCACAGAGTTAAGCCGTCTCAGACCAATTGAAGGTGTTCCTCAAAATAGGGGTCATTGTCCCCTGCACCTCTCCTTGCAATACCCCGCTTTTCCCCGTCAAGAAAAAGACTGTAAAAAGAGAGCCAGCCAAGTTCAGAATGGTACATGACCTAAGAGCGGTGAATGACGCTACAGTATTTGAAACTCCAATTGTGCCGAATCCACACACCCTGCTCTCAAATGTGCCTTCCACAGCAACAGTGTTCACGGTGATCGACCTGGCAAATGCTTTCTTCAGTGTTCCCCTCCATCCAGACGACCAGTTCCTGTTTGCCTTCACGCATCAGGGGGCACAGTACACATGGGCGGTGATGCCCCAGGGGGCCCAGAACAGCCCCTCGCAATTCACCAAAGCAATGTCCACAGTTCTCGCCAACTGGATCACAGAACATGCAGAAGTGACCCTGCTACAGTACGTGGATGATCTACTCCTTTGTGCAGTTGACTTTGACACGTGTAAAGCACATTCCGTGTCTCTCCTACTCTACCTGGTGAAACAACACTGCAAGGTCTCAAAGAACAAAGTCCAGTGGTGTCTGAAGCGAGTTACATTCCTTGGGCACTGCATTGCTCACCAGACTAAACACCTGACAGATGACCGGAAGACCACAGTGGAGAGGATGGCTCCCCCAACATCTCCAAAGGCACTACAAGCTTTTCTTGGTCTAGTTTCATATTGCAGAGCCTGGATCCCTGATGCCTCAGTCCTAATGCAACCTCTGTATGACTGCATTAACGTAACCCCATTCCTGCTAACAGATGTGGCCTTCAGTTCGTTCAAGAAGCTAAAAGACTCAGTAGTCTCAGCGCCAGCGCTAGGCCTACCTGACTACGAGAAGCCATTCCGTCTCTACCTGATGGAGAAAGAAGGCCATGCTACTGGAGTCCTGACACAGACTCACGGGGGAAGACAGAGACCTCTAGGCTATTTTTCAGGTCGCCTGGATCCAGTTGCAAGGGGAGCCCCCTCCTGCATGAGATTAGTATTTGCAGCACACGCCCTCCTGGACAAAACAGCTGACATCATTCTTGGACATCCACTGGAAATCCTGGCTCCACATGACATCTCAGCAATTCTCAATCAAACCCAGCCAAAACATCTCTCCACCGCAAGACATCTTCGTCTACAGTGCTCACTACTACTGCCTGACAACGTCACCATCTCCAGATGTACAGTCCTCAATCCGGCCACTCTACTCCCACTCCCAAGGGGGGATACAGATACGAACCTTCCAGATCAAAATCTGCATGATACCTTCCACAAGGATCTGGATTTGCTCCAACAGGATGATCATGATTGTTTCAGCATCATGCAACAGGAAACAGCAGAACTACCCAATGTGGCAGAAGAGCCACTGGCCAACCCAGAGTTGATCCTCTATGTAGATGGCTCCAGATTTGCAGATGATGAAGGAAGATTTCACACGGGATGTGCAGTGACCAGCAATCAAGAAATCCTGTGGTCCAGGAGTCTGCCACCTAGCCTGTCAGCCCAAGAAGCAGAACTGATAGCGATGACGAAGGCTTGCCAGATTGCAGAAGGCAAAACTGCAAACATTTACACCGATTCAAGGTATTCGCATGGCATAGCACACGACTTCTGACCCATCTGGGCTGCAAGAGACTTCATCACAGCAAGTGGAACAACCGTAAAGCATCATGGAGCTATTAAAGACCTACTGAGCGCACTCCAACTCCCAAAAATGGTGGCAGTACTGAAGGTCAAAGCACATGGAAAACTGAACACAGTAGAGGCACGGGGCAACAACATGGCGGATATGACAGCCAAAGAAGCCGCCAAAGGAAGACAGTATGGAGAAATGGGAGAGGTCGTAGAGCCGGACGGCTACTACGTGGCAACTGAGGACAAGACACCAGATGAGATGACGTCTTGGGATCTATTCAAGAAGTTGCAAGAACAAGCCCCAAAGGAGGAGAAGGAGAATTGGATGCGGAAGGGTGCAACACATCAAGAAGGAAGGGTATACTCAATGGACTACAAACCCTGTTTACCCCGAAGCATGTACCCTATGGTGGTCCAGTGGGCACATGGGCCCACGCACAGATCAAAGACACAGATGAATGATCTGATTGGTGCTTACTGGTTCGCTCCAGGGATCTCCACCCTAACAGCCAAGTTCACTAGCAGCTGTCTGACCTGCGGCAAATGCAACCCTGGAAGAATGGAGAAAGTTCCCACACATCATCTTGCCAGACCGCTGTACCCCTTCCAGAGGATCCAGATAGACCACATCCAGATGCCGCCAAGTGGAGGATTCGAATATGCCCTTGTGGTCGTGGATGTGTTTTCAGGATGGCCAGAAGCTTTCCCAGTGAGGAATCAGTCAGCAAAGACTACTGCAAAGAAGCTACTCTCAGAGATCGTGTGCAGATACGGGGTCCCAGAAGTGATAGAGAGTGATCAGGGGCCCGCATTCACAGCAAACCTCAAAAGGGAGATCTGGTCAGCAGTAGGGTCAGACTTAGGCCTACACACTCCCTACCACCCCCAGAGTAGCGGGAAAGTGGAAAGACTGAATGGGACACTCAAAAACAGGATGTTAAAAGTTGCCCAAGAGACACGCAAACCATGGCATGAAACACTCCCCATCGCACTGTTTAGTGTCAGGCACACTCCCAGGGGCCCAGAAAAGCTGTCACCTCATGAGATTCTGTTTGGGTCCAGCCCTCGGTTAGGGGTATTCTTCCCTCAGCAGTTGACAATGCAATATGATACTTTGTCTGCTTATGTAATTGAACTCACCAAGAAACTTGCTAACATCTATTCTCGAGTTTTCTCTTCATTACCAGATCCAGGATCGGTACCCGGTTCACACTCCCTGAAACCAGGAGACTGGGTGTTGGTGAAGAAGTTTGTGAGGAGAACGCTCGACCCTAGATTTGACGGTCACTTCCAAGTGCTGCTGACGACACCAACCTCTGTGTAACTAGAGGGAAGGCCCACTTGGATCCACGCATCGCAATGCAAGAAGGCTCCCGTACCAGAAGATACGCCTAAGCCAGAATGATCCTGATGATGGAAAAGACAGTGAAGGAAACTACAAACCTGATGCCGCATCTCCTCCTGGACGAACCTATCCGAATTCAGATTCACCCACCTGATGGCTCCTCCAATCCTGATGACGACGAATATGTGGAACTGATCGCAGAGTCGCCAATATGAGACCATGCATGTTTCTACCCCCGTTTAGGGACAGATCTCCTGATCGCCCATTGCGAAAGTCTGTATGGTGTAGGGCGTAGGCACTAGGTTTGCGTCAGTTCGCCGGCAGCACAAAAGAGTTGCAGCGCTTTGGGACAGGGGGCTAGGCTTTAGGGCAAGTGATATCTAAGGGGGGCTTGTGATAGAAATATGTATATCATGTAGATCTCACTTGCATGTATACTCCTTTAAATCATATATATATTCCTTTAAATCACATATACTTACACAAAAGCAAATATATCTATCTACTCAGCTACTTTATAATCAATTGCTCAATTTTACCACATGAGCTAGGCCAGATTGTGCTCGGTACTTTCCGCTATGTCTCAAACACCTTAAAAACGCAAAGTTGGACCAGATGTTCGGGACTGATACCGCTGAGTCTTCTGAAATGGCAAATCAACAGTGCCAAATGTACTAAGTCCTGATCAGATGTCTCAACTTTGCCCTACATACCGAGAGCTACATTTTAGTTGCATAATCAGCAGTCATATGCGCATTAATTACAATATTCCATATATATATCAGATAACCAATAACTGAATTGTATGTTAATTAACTAACCGCCCCAACCACACCTTTCTATATGTTATTATAAAAACTATGTATCAGGAAATAAATCTCCAGTCTTTTGATTGAATGTCAAGCTGTCATCACGTGTCAGACTCATTCTTTAAGGGCTCAGAAATAATAATTGGGAGCGGCCGCAGCACACACGGGTAGATTTATCCAACCCAAATTTCCATAACAAGACCAGTATGGCCCAACTGTAGCAAACTTTTGTGTGCCCGCCACAAATGTCTACACCATCACAGATGGCTCCAGTTAGTAGGAGGCAATGTTTCCGTCAGATGGTGACAGACTACATGGCTTGCCCTCTCAGTGTACTCCCAGACGGCTCTTCCCCCTTCAAGTTTTGGGTCTCTAAGCTGGATACATGGCCAGAGTTTAGCCAGTATGCATTGGAGGTGCTGGCTTGCCCTGCTGCTAGTGTATTATCGGAACATGTCTTTAGTGCCGCAGGTGGTGTGCTAACAGACCGTCGCATGCGACTATCCTCCGATAATGTTGACCGGCTTACTTTTCTGAAAATGAACAAGGCCTGGATCTCACAGGAATTTGCAACTCCTCTTCCAGATTAAAAAAATTGGTTGGCTACAGTATCCAGGTCTCCTGCTGCATTCATGTTTCTACCACATGAACTGTAATCCCTGGGCTCCAACACCGCCAGTTGCTGCTCAGAAGTGCTGTCTGCACAGTCAAAACACATGACCCAGTGTTATTGGATTTCAGTAACGTCAGCTGATCCCCAGCTGTGTATCCGGCAATGTGTCCTGCTACCTCCACGCTGACACTACATTTGAAATTTAAAGCAACCTGTCCCACCCAGGTGTTTGTTACTGAAAGAGCCGCCTTGTGCAGCAGTAATGCTGCAAAAGGAAAAGGTGGCTCTTTTAGTTATGCTCCTTGCACACGCTCAACTTAACACTGAAAATGTGTCCCCTCATACCATGAAAACAGCCTGGAGGTGGAACTTTCCTTCCTAATGAGATACAGCCATCATTTCTACCCCCTTGGCGCCAGGCGCCACCTCTACAGCGTTGTTTGAATCTGTCCCGTAGCCTGCGCTGTTATGTTCAACCTTGGCCATGCACAGTTAGCGCTGCCCGTCTTCTGACATCATTTGGTGTCTGGCGGACTGTGCCTGTGCGGCCGCGCTGCCCGAGATCCCGCCTTGCAGTGTCTTCGGATTTTATCGCACTGCGGGCCTGGGACTCATGGGCATGCGCAGTGCATATCTTCACCTCAGGCTCTCACTCATCTCCCTCTGCCTTCTTCAGACTGTGCGCCATCAGCTGATCCCTAATAGCATGCCATGGCCGTGACGCCGCAGAGTCTGAAGAAGCCGGAAGCAGGTGAGTGAGAGGCGAAGATATGCACTGCGCATTCCCATGAATCCCAGGCCCGCAGTGTGATTAAATCAGAAGACACTGCGAGGCGGGATCTCGGGCAGCGCGGCCGTACAGGCGCAGTCAGCTTGACACCAAATGTTGCCAGAAGATGGGCAGCCCTAACTGCACAGGGCCAAGGTTGAATATAACAGCGCAGGCTCCAGGACAGATTCAAACAATGCTGAAGAGGTGGCGCATGGCGCCAAGGGGGTAGGAATCACGGCTGTGCTGCATCCCATTACGAAGGAAAGTCCCACCTTCGGGATGGTTTCACGGTATCAGGGGACACATTTTAGAAGTGTTTAGTTCTGTGTTTGCAAGGAGCATAATTAAAAGAGCCACCTTTTCCTTGTGCAGCATTATTGTTGCACAAGGTGGCTCTTTCAGTTTCAAACGCCTGGGGGAGGGTAAAGGTTCCCTTTCAACTTGCTCCAATTAGGCCTTGGCTGCACTCTGCTTCTCCTGCATTCCCTGGGCTCCAATACCGCTAGTTGTTGCCCAGAAGTGCTGTCTGCACAGTCAACACTTGCTGCCATGTTATTGGGGTTCCGTAACGCCAGCTGTTCCCCTGCTGTGTATCCGGCAATATATCCTGCGACTGCCACGCTGACACAACAACAGACATTAAACTGCCTCCAGTGCAGGCCTTGGCCTACACTCTGCTCCTCCTGGATTCCCTGGGCTCCAATACTGCCAGTTGGTGCTCGGAAGTGTTGGCTGCACAGAGAAAAATACTCGCTCACGTGTCAGTGGGGTTCAGTAACGCCAGCTGTTCCCCTGCTGTGTAGCCGGCAACGTGTCCTGCGACCGCCAGGCAGACACAACAACAGACATTAAACTGCCTCCAGTGCAGACCTTGGCCTACACTCTGCTCCTCCTGGATTCCCTGGGCTCCAATACCGCCAGTTGGTGCTCAGAAGTGCTAGCTGCATAGATAAAAACACTCGCTCATGTGTCAGTGGGGTTCAGTAACGTCAGCTGTTCCCCTGCTGTGTGAGCTGCGACCGCCACGCAGACACATCAACAGACATTAAACTGCCTCCAGTGCAGGCCTCGGCCTACACTCTGCTGCTCCTAGATTCCCTGGGCTCTAACACCGCCAGTTGTTGCTCGGAAGTGCTGGCTGCACAGAGAAAAACACTCGCCACTGTGTCAGTGGGGTTCAGTAACGTCAACTGTTCCCCTGCTGTATAGTCGGCAATGTGTCCTGCGACCGCTATGCTGATACAACAGACATTAAACTGCCTCCAGTGCAGGCCTCGGCTGTTAGGGTTGGCGGAACGCACCAAATATATTTATTAAATGAGATAGGTGCGTTCGCAACCTGGAATCCACTGATGCAGGAAAGAACCTGCTGCTAAGCAAGGTGGTGCAGCAAATTAGTATAAACGAACTCTGTTACTTCACAGAGCCCGTAGTAAAGAGAACGCTGTGCCCTGTTTAGCTCACAGGGGCACAGCTACTGTGTAGAGCTGACAGTGGTCATACAGTCCAACCAAAATGCAGCTCCTCTCCGGTGGAGCCGGAATTCTAATGGCTATTAGCCAGCCCTGAATTCAGACATAAACTCCTCGCCGGAGGCGCCAGTATTCTAGGGGCTTATTTCAGCCGGGTCCCTGAATGCATACACAAAACTCCTCGCCGGAGGTGCCAGCATTCTAGGGTCTTATTTCAGCTGGGTCACTGACCACACACATGACCACACTGGCGCTGAGCTCGTACATATTTGATACTAGCGCATGGCCATGCGGTCATGAGAACCTTTTATAGCTGTAGCACCTACAGGACCTTCCTAGAAGAACCAATGGAAGGCTGCCACAAAACTTGATCAGGTACAGGACCTTCCTGGAGGACCAATGGAAGTTGCTTCAGTACCTTAGCATGTGACCCTTGATCTCCACTGAGAGATCTTACACTGGGCATGCTCAGTGTGTGCAAAGCAGGACTTAGTCCCAGAAAAGCCTGCTCACCGCAGACAAGTGCAAGGTACAATAGCTGAGCCTGGAGAGGCAGCAGTAACCCTTTGCACAGTATCAGATTCAGTGAGACGCTGGGACCGACATCTCCGCTGAGCAGGCTCCACTGCGGCCGATGCAGAATGGGAGAACGCAGCACACATGGTTCGAGATTCCCCCTGTGTAGCGGTGGGAACTCGACTCCTAACATTACCCCCCCTCTTAGGGCCCCCCCTCCTTGAGCCCCGCTACGCTCAAAAGCTGCAATAAGCAGCGGAGCGCGAATGTGCTCCACAGGTTCCCAGGTTCTATCTTCTGGATTGTGACCCTTCCAGTCCACCAGATAAAATTTCTTGCCATGTACCACCTTGCACCCCACGATAGCATTCACCTCAAACACATCCAAGGATGAACCCGATGTCCCAGCAGATGACTCAGAAAACCGGAACAAATGAACGGGCTTTAAGAGAGAAACGTGAAAAGTGTTGGTGATACCAAGACGTGGAGGAATAGTCAAACGGTAGACCACAGGGTTGACCTGTTCCAGAACCTTGAACGGGCCAATGTAGCAAGGCGCAAACTTAGTGGACTCAACTCGCAGCCTGATGTTACGAGCGGAGAGCCACACTAAGTCACCAGGAGCAAAGGTCGGAGCGGGGCGCCGGTGTGTATCAGCAGAAACCCTCATTCTCTCCTTGGAGGCCCGGATGGCATCCTGTGTCTAGTCCCAAATGACACGTGCCTCCACCGCCCAGTCTGCCACCCTAGAATCGGTGGATGACACGGGCATGGGCACAGGGACACGCGATGCTTGCCGTATTTAAGGAGAAAAGGAGTCTGCCCAGTGGAATCGGCTATGGCGTTGTTCAAGGCAAATTCCGCCCAAGGTAGCAAAGATGCCCAGTCATCCTGCCTAGCAGAGACAAAATGCCGCAAGTATGTCACCACTCACCAGAGTCTGGTTGGTCCTCTCTACCAACCCATTCGTCTCAGGATGGTATGTAGAGGAGAGATTCAACTCTATGCTGAGTAAACGGCAGAGCTCTCTCTAAAACCGAGACGCGAACTGGGGACCCTGGTCACTGACAATTTTATCAGGCATTCCATGTAAATGAAAAATATGCTTTATGAATAACGCCGCCAAGGCCCGTGCAGAAGGTAACCGTGGAAGCGGCACCAAGTGCACCATCTTAGAGAAATGATCGATGACAACCCATATAACAGTGCAGCTACGAGACTTGGGTAAGCCCACCACGAAGTCCATCCCGACCATTTCCCAGGGCCTGTCTGCCACCGGTAGGGGGTAAAGCAACCCAGCAGGCCATTGCCGAGGAGACCGATTCTGGGCTCAGGAAACGCACGGCCGAATATAGTACCCGACATCACGGGTCATATGCGGCCACCAGTATGTTCTCGACAAAAGCTCAGATGTCCTCTTGGTCCTACCCACTCTGGACGAGTGAGCCCAAGAGAGACCCTCCGGTCACAAATTCGCTGGCGTGAAAATCTTGCCCGAGGGCACAGACTCTAAGGGTACCTTCACATTTAGCGATGCTGCAGCGATCCAGACAACGATCCCGATCGCTGCAGCATCGCTGTTTGGTCGCTGGAGAGCTGTCACACAGACAGCTCTCCAGCGACCAACGATGCTGGTTCCCTGGTAACCAGGGTAAACATCGGGTTACTAAGCGCAGGGCCGCGCTTAGTAACCCGATGTTTACCCTGGTTACCAGCGTAAAAGTAAAAAAAAAACAAACACTACATACTTACCTTCCGCTGTCTGTCCTCCGGCGCTGTGCTTCTCTGCACGCGCTTAGTAACCGGATGTTTACCCTGATTACCAGTGAAGACATCGCTGAATCGGCATCACACACCCCGATTCAGCAATGTCTGCAGGGAGTCCAGCGACAAAATAAAGTTCTGGACTTTCTGCAGCGACCAACGATGGCACAGCAGGATCCAGATCGCTGCTGCCTGTCAAACTGAACGATATCGCTAGCCAGGATGCTGCAACGTCATGGATCGCTAGCGATATCGTTCAGCGTGAAGGTACCTTAACGAAACCGGAGCTACAGTTCTCAGGCTCTCAGAAGGGCCAATAAGCCAAGGGTCCTCCTCCTCCTCCACAGATGACACTACGGAGCAGGAGAGAGCGTTGGCGCGATTGTTCTTCTCCCCAGAGAGAAAATGAAGAGTAAAATGAAACTGGGAGAAGAACAGGGACCATCTAGCCTGGCGAGAATTCAGCCGCTGGGCTGTCTGCAGATATACCAAGTTCTTGTGGTCAGTGAAAACCTGGAAGGGAAAGCGAGCTCCCTCCAAGAGGTGTCTCCACTCTGAGAAAGCCAACTTCATGTCTAGCAACTCCCTGTCCCTGATGGAATGATTCCTCTCCGCCTGTGTGAAGGTCTTGGAGAAGAAGAAGCAAGGATGCTTCCGACCTTGAGCATCCTTTTGGAAAAGGACTGCTCCAGCATCAACGGATGAGGCATCCACCTCAATGATAAATGGCTTATCTACATTGGGGCGATGTAGAATGAGAGCGATAGCGAAGTGTGACTTAACCGAGAGGAAGGCCTTGGAGACATCCTCCGACCACAACTTGGGATTTGCTCCCTTATTGGTGAGGGCAACCAAGGGAGCTACCAAAGTTGAGAAGTGTGGGATGAACTGGCGATAGTAATTAATGAACCCCATAAAGCGCTGCACCACTTTAAGTGAATGGGGTTCCTGCCAGTCCATCACAGCTTGTAGCATGGCAGGATCCATAGCCAAACCATGGGCAGAGATGATATAACCAAGGAAAGGCAAGGACTCCTGCTCAAACACACACTTCTCCAACTTGGCGTAGTGGGAGTTTGCCCGTAAGAGGTCGAAGATTTTGTGAACATCTCTCCGATGGGAGTCAATATCTGGAGAGTAGATGAGAATATCATCCAGATAGACTACGACTGAGGTGGTGAGCATATCCCGGAAGATGTTGTTCACAAAGTCTTGGAAAATGGCTGGGGCATTACAGAGCCCAAAGGGCATCACCAGATATTCATAGTGCCCATCCCTGGTGTTAAAAGCCGTCTTAGATTCATCCGCATCACGGATGTGAATCAGGTTGTAAGCACCCCGCAGATCTAATTTAGTAAATAACCTTGCTCCCCGTAGCCTATCAAAAAGCTCAGATATCAGGGGTAGTGGGTACTTGTTCTTAATGGTGATGGCGTTAAGACCCCTGTAGTCTATGCATGGACGTAAGTCTCCACTCTTTTTCTGCACGAGGAAGAACTCAGCCCCTGCAGGTGACATTGACTTCCTAATGAATCCTCTTGCCAGATTCTCTTAGATGTACTGAGACATTGCCTCCGTCTCCAGGAGACATAACGGATAGACTCGACCCCGGGGAGGCTAAGCACCAGGCAAGAGGTCAATAGGACAGTCATAGGGGCGGTGAGGCGGAAGGATCTCCAAAGCCCTTTTGGAGAACACGTCCGCATAGGGCCAATCATGCTTGGGGAGAGAGGAAAGATCTGCGGGTACCTCTGTTGTAGCAACCTGAATGCACTCCCTCTGACATCTACCCTCACAGGATTTACTCCATCCCAAAATTCTCCCTGAGGACCACTCTATATGAGGAGAATGATAGCGTAGCCATGGTATCCTCAACAGGACCTCATCAATTCCCTCAGGAATGACTAATAGAGAGATAATCTCCTGATGTGATGGAGACACAGAAAGAGTGAAATGAATGGTTTGGTGGGTAATCTGTGAGGGTAGTGTCGACCCATTTACCACTCGAACGGTTACTGGTTAGACGAGCATCACCAGGGGTATTGCGTGACGCTGGGCAAAAGCGGATGACATAAAATTACCCTCCGCCCCAGAGTCCACGCATTGCTCTACCATAAGAGTGGATGGGCATATGGTAATTGTCCCCTTGAAGGACAACTTAGAGGCAAACGTCGCCGTGTCTAGTGTACCTCCTCTAACTGCCACTAGACGCTGACGTTTCCCCGACCGCTGAGGACACTTGGAGACAAGATGTCCTGACTGCCGGAAAACATGACAGACCTTAAGTGCACGAGCGGACTGGAACTTGGACCCCGCTCGTGTCACCTCTATGGCCTCATGTGACTCGGACGCCTGGACTGGAGATTCCAAAGGTCTGGCGAAGGTAGGAGCCAGCCAAAACCTCTGCCTACACTGGGCTCGCTCCAACCTTCGCTCATGAAAACGAAGGTCTATGCAAGTTGATACAGCTATGAGCTCCTCCAGTGTGGCGGGAATCTCCCTATTGGCCAAAGCATCCTTCACATGGTCAGCCAGCCCCCTCCAAAATACAGGAATGAGGGTTTTATCTGGCCATTCCAACTCAGACGCTAATGTCCGGAAGTGGATGGCAGAATAGCTGACCATGATCGAACCCTGAGTCAAAGCCAGCAGTTGGAGCGCTGTATCATGGGTGACTTGAGGTCCTACAAAGACCTGTTTCAGAGTGTCCAGAAACCGAGGAACACTCTGCACCACATGATCGTTGTGCTCCCACAGCGGCGCAGCCCACTCCAAAGCTCTGTCTGACAGGAGAGAGATTATGAATCCCACCTTTGCCCTCTCAATGGGAAAACGTGCAGCCAGGAGCTCGAGGTGTATACCACACTGGCTCACAAAACCCCTACAGGACTTACTGTCCCCAGAGTATTTTTCAAGCAATGGGAGGTGAGATAAAGTCGGAACAGAGGTGGCAGTGGGTAAAGCTGCTGGAGCCACGCTAGCAGCCTGAACAGCTATTCCGGTAACATCCATCGCCGAGGTTGCACGCTCAAGAGACGCCAACCGGCCCTTCAGCAGCTGGATGTACCCCTGCAATCGCTGTTCATACACCATTACTTAGCCAGATCCTAGCGCTAGTATACTGTTAGGGTTGGCGGAACTCACCGAATATATCTATTAAATGAGATAGGTGCGTTCACAACCCGGGATCCACCGTGCAGGAAAGAACCTGCACCTGTTCCTTTGTACAGAGAGTACAAAGGAGGGCAACAAAATTAATAAAGGGGATGGGAGAACTACAATACCCAGATAGATTAGCGAAATTAGGATTATTTAGTCTAGAAAAAAGACGACTGAGGGGCGATCTAATAACCATGTATAAGTATATAAGGGGACAATACAAATATCTCGCTGAGGATCTGTTTATACCAAGGAAGGTGACGGGCACAAGGGGGCATTCTTTGCGTCTGGAGGAGAGAAGGTTTTTCCACCAACATAGAAGAGGATTCTTTACTGTTAGGGCAGTGAGAATCTGGAATTGCTTGCCTGAGGAGGTGGTGATGGCGAACTCAGTCGAGGGGTTCAAGAGAGGCCTGGATGTCTTCCTGGAGCAGAACAATATTGTATCATACAATTATTAGGTTCTGTAGAAGGACGTAGATCTGGGTATTTATTATGATGGAATATAGGCTGAACTGGATGGACAAATGTCTTTTTTCGGCCTTACTAACTATGTTACTATGTTATGTTACCTGCTGCTAAGCAAGGGGGCGAAGCAAATTAGTATAAACGAACTCTGTTACTTCACAGAGCCCGTAGTAAAGAGAACGCTATGCCCTGTTTAGCTCACAGGGGACACAGCTACTATGTAGAGCCAACAGTGGTCATGCAGTCCAACCAACACGCAGCTCCTCTCCGGTGGAGCTGGAATTCTAATGGCTATTAGCCAGCCCTGAATTCAGACATAAACTCCTCGCCGGAGGTGCCAGCATTCTGGGGGCTTATTTCAGCCGGGTCCCTGACTGCATACACAAAACTCCTCGCTGGAGGTGCCAGTATTCTAGGGGCTTATTTCAGCCGGGTCCCTGACCACACACATGACCACACTGGTGCTGAGCTCGTACATATTTGATACTAGTGCATGGCCGTGCGCTTATGAGAACCTTTTACAGCTGTAGCACCTACAGGACCTTCCTAGTAGGACAAATGGGAGGCTGCCACAGAACTTGATCAGGTACAGGACCTTCCTGGAGGACAAATGGAAGTTGCTGCAATACCTGAGCATGTGACCCTTGATCTCCACTGAGAGATCTTACCCTGGGCATGCTCAGTGTGTGCAAAGCAGGACTTAGTCCCAGAAAAGCCTGCTCGCCGCAGACCAGTGCAGGGTACAATAGTAGAGCCTGGAGAGGCCGAAGTAACCCTTTGCACAGTATCAGATTCAGTGAGATGCTGGGACCGACGTCTCCACCGAGCAGGCTCCACTGCGGCCGATGCAGAATGGGAGACCGCAGCAGACATGGTTCGAGATTCCCCCTGTGCAGCGGCGGGAACTAGACTCCTAACATCGGCCTACACTCTGCTCCTCCTGATTCCCTGGGCTCCAATACCGCCAATTGGTGCTTGGAAGTGCTGGCTGCACAGAGAAAAACACTCACTCATGTGACAGTGGGGTTTAGTAACGTCAGCTGTTCCCCTGCTGTGTAGCCGGCAATGTGTCCTGCGACTGCCAGGCTGACACAACAACAGACATTAAACTGCCTCCAGTGAAGGCCTCGGCCGACACTCTGCTCCTCCTGGATTCCCTGGGCTCCAATATCGCCAATTGGTGCTCAAAAGTGCTGGCTGCACAGAGAAAAACACTCGCCACTGTGTCAGTGGGGTTCAGTAACGTCAGCTGTTCCTGTGCTGTGTAGCTGGCAATGTGTCCTGCGACTGCCAGGCTGACACAACAACAGACATTAAACTGCCTCCAGTGTAGGCCTCGGCCTACACTCTGCTCCTCCTGGATTCCCTGGGCTCCAATACCGCCAGTTGGTGCTCGGAAGTGCTGGCTGCACAGAGAAAAAAACTTGCTCATATGTCAGTGGGGTTCAGTAACGCCAGCTGTTCCCTTGCTGTGTAGCCGGCAATGTGTCCTGCGACCACCATGCAGACACAACAACAGATATTAAACTGCCTCCAGTGCAGGTCTTGGCCTACACTCTGCTCCTCCTGGATTCCCTGGGCTCCTATACCACCAGTTGGTGGTCGGAAGTACTGGCTGCACAGAGAAAAACACTCGCTCATGTGTCAGTGGGGTTCAGTAATGCCAGCTGTTCGCCTGCTGTGTAGCCGGCAATGTGTCCTGCGACTGCCATGCAGACACAACAACCGATATTAAACTGCCTCCAGTGCAGGCCTCGGCCTACACTCTGCTCCTCCAGGATTCCCTGGGCTCCAATACCGCCAGTTGGTGCTCGGAAGTGCTGGCTCCACAGAGAAAAACACTCGCCACTGTGTCAGTGGGTTCAGTAACATCAGCTGTTCCCCTGCTGTGTAGCCGGCAACGTGTCCTGCGACCGTCACGCTGACACAACAACAGACATTAAACTGCCTCCAGTGTAGGCCTCGGCCTACACTCTGCTAATCCTATATTCCCTGGGCTCCAATACCACCAGTTGATGCTCGGAAGTGCTGGCTGCACAGAGAAAAACACTCGCTCATGTGTCAGTGAGGTTCAGTAACGTCAGCTGTTCCCCTGCTGTGTACCCGGCAATGAGTCCTGCGACCGCCACGCTGACACATCAACAGACTTGAAACTGCCTCCAGTGCAGGCCTCGGCCTACACTCTGCTCCTCGTGGATTCCCTGGGCTCAAATACCGCCAGTTGGTGCTCGGAAGTGCTGGATGCACAGTAAAAACACTCGCCACTGTGTCAGTGGGGTTCAGTAATGTCAGCTGTTCCCCTGCTGTGTAGCCGGCAATGTGTCCTGCGACCGCCACGCTGACACATCAACAGACATTAAACTGCCTCCAGTGCAGGCCTCGGCCTACACTCTGCTCCTCCTGGATTCCCTGGGCTCCAATACCGCCAGTTGGTGCTCAGAAGTGCTGGCTGCACAGAGAAAAACACTCGCCACTGTGTCAGTGGGGTTCAGTAACGTCAGCTGTTCCCCTGCTGTGTAGCCGCCAATTTGTCCTGCGACCGCCACGCTGACACAACAACAGATATTAAAGGGAACCTGTCCCCCCAAGGCATTTGTAACTAAAAACATCACCTTGTGTGGCACTAATGCTGCACAATGAAAAGGTGCCTCTTTTCATTATGCTCCTTGCACACGCTGAAGTTAGCACTTATAAAATGTGTCCCCTCATACCCTGAAATCATCTGGCTGGACTTTCCTTCTTAATGAGATGCAGTACAGCTGTCATTCACACCCCCTTGGTGCCGTGCGCCACCTCCTCAGCATTGTTTGAATCTGTCCCGGAGCCTGCGCTGTTATGTTGTCCCTTGGCCCTGCGCAGTTAGCGCTGCCTGTCTTCAGACATCATTTGTATGATCAGGGTATGAGGGGACACATTTTATAAGTGTTAACTTCAGCGTGTACAAGGAGATAATGAAAAGAGGCACCTTTTCCTTGGGCAGCATTAGTGCCGCACAAGGAGGCTCTTTTAGTTTGGGGGTTAAAGGTTCCCTTTCAACTGGCTCCAATTAGGCCTCAGCCTATACTCTGCTTCTCCTGGATTCCCTGGGCTGCAACACCGCCAGTTGCTGCTTAGAAGTGTCTTTGTCACGGGTAGTCCCTTCTGCCCACCCTGGTTCCAGTACCGTCAGCTGGTTCCGGGCAGAGCCTTTAGCTTAGGTGCCTCCTTCTGGGTAACTGAGTTCCACCAATGTCATGTGGTCCTTGGTAGTGCTTTCTGGCATGGGTACCTCCTGCTTAGTAACCGGGTTCCAGTAATGTCAGCTGGTCCTCAGTAGTTCCATTGGCTCTTGTACCTTCGGCTAGCCATCCGGGTTCCAGTACCGTCAGCTGGTTCTCGGCAGGGTCTTTTGCTCTTGTACCTTCTGCTCCCTATCCTGGTTCCAGTACCGTCAGCTAGTTCCGGGCAGAGCATTTGGCTTAGGTGCCTCCTTCTGGGTATCTGAGTTCCACCAACATCAGGTGGTCCTTGGTAGTGCTTTCTGGCACGGGTACCTCCTGCTTAGTAACCGGGTTCCAGTAACGTCAGCTGGTCCTCGGTTAGTTCCATTAGCTCTTGTACTTTTGGCTAGCCATCCGGGTTCCAGTACCGTCAGCTGGTTCTCGGCAGTGTCTTTTGCTCTTGTACCTTCTGCTCCCCATCCTGGTTCCAGTGCCGTCAGCTGGTTCCGGGCAGAGCCTTTGGCTTAGGTGCCTCCTTCTGGGTATCCAACTTCCACCAATGTCAGGTGGTCCTTGGTAGTGCTTTCTGGCACCGGTACCTCCTGCTTAGTAACCGGGTTCCAGTAGCGTCAGCTGGTCCTCGGTTATTCCATTGGCTCTTGTACCATCGGCTAGCCATCCGGGTTCCAGTACCATCTGCTGGTTCTCAGCGGTGTCTTTTTCTCTTGTACCTTCTGCTACATTTCCAAGTTCAAGACCCTAAAGGTGATGACCCTGAAGACCGAGAAGCAGAAGAACAAGAAGCTGCAGAACAAAAAGCAGAAGAACATTAAGCATAAGGCTAAAAATCAAAGCAAAAGATATTATCTAAATTATAAGCAGAAGAAGACTAAGCAGTGTATGGTGGTGAGTCAGTTCCTCCTCGTGGTGCCCCTGGAAAAATCCTGCTGCTGCAGGCCAAACTGAACGCGGACAAATCCTGTTGTAAATCTTTTGTGACAGGCAGAACAGAAGGTGTAATCTTCAAACTTTTAACAACTACAGGAAGGCCTGGCTGTCACAAATAAGAATATGATGAAGAAGAAGAAGATGAAGAAGTTGATTATGAATAATAATAATAGTTGAATAAAAAGAATATAAATAATTAAAAAAAAAAATAATACGAAGAAGGGGAAGAAGAAGAAGATGAAGAAGTTGATGGAAAAGATGATGCTGCTCAGGATGATGAAGTGTTGGAGAAGTTAAAAAGAAGGTGAACAGCATGGAAGTAGTAAAACATAAATATGTGACTAAATATAAAAAATTGTAACATAATCAATAGCTTTGTAACTCCGAATGTCTTAAAAAAAAAAAATTAATTCCTGCTATTCCATTTAATTGGCCTAAACTAGGGTTGAGTGAAACGGATCGGACAAATTCAAAAGTTGCTGACTTTCAGCAAAGTCGGGTTTCGTGAAACCCGACCCGATCCTAGTGTGGGATTGGCCATGAGGTCGGCGATCAGCGCGCCAAAGTCGCGTTTCGTATGACGTTTTCAGCGCCATTTCTCATCCAATGAAGGAGGACGCAGAGTGTGGGCAGCGTGATGACATAGGTCTCGGTCCCCACCATCTTAGAGAAGGGCATTACAGTGATTGGCTTGCTTTCTGCGGCGTCACAGGGGCTATAAAGGGGCGTGCACGCCGACCGCCATCTTACTTCTGCCGATCTTAGCATAAGGAGAGGTTGCTGGAGCTTCATCAGAAGAAGGGATATAGTTAGCGAGGGAAGATTAACCCCGAAACTGCTTATGCTGTAGCGATTTCCACTGTCCAACACCACCTTTTCTTTGCAAGGACAGTGGCATTTATATTTTTGTGCATCAGCTCTGTAGCTTATTAGGCTGCCTTATAAGGCTCCCTGATAGCTGCATTGCTGCTTATACGTCGCTGTGCAAACCAACTGCTTTTTTAAAAGCAAAAATCCTGTTGCTCCTTTCTGCACAGTTCTCTTGTTTATTTGTGCACACTTTTGTGTGCAGCAGTCCTTTTAATTGCTGCCATACTTGTCCTGAGATCATTGTTGGGAGATTGAAGTTGCACTACAGCCCTTTTATTTTTTGATATATCATCCAGCCACGTTCTGCCACTTACATTGTGTAGTGTAATACGCTGGGCCTGAGTTTTGTTGCAGTCTCCCCCCCAACAAAAAGGGAGATTGAAATTGGCAGTAAGTGGATCTACGTCACAGTTCTGTTAGTTTGTCGTATATCTTCCAGCCACATTCTGCCACTTACATTGTGTAGTGTAATACACTACGCCTAAGTTTGGTTGCCCTCTCCCACCTCAAAAAAAGGGAGATTTAAATTGGCACTATGTGGATCTACATCAGTTCTGTTAGTTTGTCGTATATCAGCCAGCCACGTTCTGCCACTTACATCGTGTAGTGTAATACACTGGGTCTGAGTTTTGTTGCAGTCTCCCTCCAAAAAAGGGAGATTTAAATTGGCACTAAGTGGATCTACGTCACAGTTCTGTTAGTTTGTCGTACATCTTCCAGCCATGTTCTGCCACTTACATTGTGTAGTGTAATACACTGGGCCTGAGTTTTGTTGCAGTCTCCCCCCCAAAAAAGGGAGATTTAAATTGCACTAAGTGGATCTACGTCACAGTTGTGTTAGTTTGTCGTACATCTTCCAGCCACGTTCTGCCACTTACATTGTGTAGTGTAATACACTGGGCCTGAGTTTTGTTGCAGTCTCCCCCCAAAAAAAGGGAGATTTAAATTGGCACTAAGTGGATCTACATCACAGTTGTGTTAGTTTGTCGTACATCTTCCAGCCACGTTCTGCCACTTACATTGTGTAGTGTAACACACTACGCCTGAGTTTTATTGCAGTCTCCCCCCCCCCCAAAAAAAAAGGGAGATTTAAATTCTCCACATGTTTATATACACCTTCTACCTTGTTTCACAGTACCATATAACGGTTGTTATTTTGGTTAGATTTTTCCAAAAATGAGGAAGTCTGGTGGAAGAGGCCGTGGGCGGTCGTTGCCAGTTGGTACTGATGGTGGTGGTGGTGAAGCATCTGGTGGCAGTGGGAAAAGCAAAATAGCACCAAAGGCTCAAGGTGTTGAGCCAGCATCATCGTCTGGCTACACAAGGCCTCGAAGGCTCCCTTTTCTGGGAGTAGGAAAACAGGTTTTAAAGCCGGTGCAACAGGAAAAAGTTTTGGCTTTCCTTGCTGACTCAGCCTCTAGCTCTTTCGCCTCCTCTTCAGAAGGTTTGAAATCTTAAAGCAGCGAGTCGTCAGTGGATGCTCCCGGTCAGGAACAAGTCGCTTCCTTGTGTCCTTCACCCAAAAAAAAGTGAAGGATGCGGCAGGCGAAACTACAGTTTACTCCATGGAGCTCTTTACACATACCGTGCCTGGGTTAGAGAGGGAAATTGTTAAAAGCCCATTAAAACATGAATCGGACATGGAGTGCATAGATGCACAGCCACAGCTAGATTATTATGCTGTTCCATTGACTCAGATTTCTACATAGCCCTCGCAGTGTACTGAGCCAGAATCTGACCCTGATGAGACCATGGTGCCCCGTCACGAACGCTATAGCACCTTACACGGTGACACAGAGGAAGGTGCACATGACATTGAAGAGGAGGTGATAGATGACTCAGTTGTTGACCCAGATTGGCAGTCATTGGGGGATAGGGTGCCGCAACCAGTAGCTCAGAAGCGGAGTAGGGTGATCCGCAGCAGCCATCTACATCGCAACAGCTTTCATCTGGCAGGCCCGTATCTGGCCAAAAATGTTTGTCAAAACCAAAAACAGTTTTAGGACAGCGTGGCCATCCGGTGAAAGTAGCACAGAGTGCAATGCGTGAAAAGTTAATCCATAGTAGGAAGAGTGCAATGTGGGAATTTTTTAACCACGATCCGAATGATCAATGCAAAGTTATCTGTAAGAAGGGCTCAAAGACCTTTAGCAGAGGGAAGAATCTCCCAAATTTAAATACAACGTGCATGCGTTGACATTTAACCAGCATGCACTTGCAAGCCTGGACTAACTACCAAACGTCCAGTACCGTTGGTGCACCTGCTCAGAATGAAGGTATTCAGCAACGCTACATTGCTTCCCTCACAGTAAGCCCACCGGTAAGGACACCACCAGCAGCAAATGTGGAGGTATCGTCGCAAGGCCAAAACAGTCAGGGAATCACAAGGTTCTTAGTAGGAAACACTGTAGGTAGGCCGACATCAAAAATACCATCACCAACCCTCTCTCAATCTGCCATGTCCACCACCACCCCCACTAGTTCCACCATATGCAGCTCTCCAGTCCAGCTCACCCTACAAGAGACTCTCGTTAGGAAAAAGAAACTACTCATCCTGCCTGTCATCCGCGTATACAGGGATTAAACGCCCACATTGCTAGACTAATCTCATTAGAGATGATGCCCTACCGGTTGGTTGAAAGCGAAGCTTTCAAAGCCCTGATGGCCTACGCAGTACCACGCTATGACCTACCCAGTCGACACTTCTTTGCGAGAAAAGCCATCCCAGCCCTCCACCAGCATGTCAAAGACCGCATTGTCCATGCACTGAGGCAATCAGTCAGTAGAAAGGTGCACCTCACAACAGATGCATGGACCAGTAGGCATGGCCAGGGACGTTACGTGTCCATCACGGCGCACTGGGTTAATGTGGTGGATGCAGGGTCCACAGGGGACAGCAATATTGGGACAGTTCTGCCTAGCCCACGGTCTAGGAAACAGTTGGCTGTAGGCATTTGCCACCCCTCCTTCTCCTCCTCCAGAAGTGAAAGCTCGACCACAGAGCGCAGTTGCACGACCACTCCATCCGCAGCTGCCAGTGTTGCACACGAGGTGTCCCATTATGGAACAGCTAGTGGTAAGCGTCAGCAGGCTGTGCTACAAATGAAGTCTTTGGTTGACAACAGACACACCGCGGTAATACTGGCCAAGTACTTGCGGCAAGAAACTCAGTCATGGCTGGGCAGTGTACATCTTGAGGCAGGTAAGGTAGTCAGTGATAACGGAAGGAATTTTATGGCTGCCATAGCCCTTTCAGAACTGAAACACATTCATTGCCTGGCTTACACCTTGAACCTGGTGCTGCAGTGCTTCCTGAAAAATTATCCGGAGTTACCAGCCCTGCTCATGAAGGTGCGAAGACTTTGCTCGCACATCCGCCGGTCGCCCGTACACACCAGCCGTATGCAGAACCATCAGCGATTGCTGAATCTTCCCCAGCATTGCCTAATAATTGACGTTGCAACAAGGTGGAACTCCACACTGCACATACTTCAGAGGCTGTGCGAACAGAGGCGTGCTGTCATTTATTTGTGGGAGGATACACCTACACGGGCAGGCAGTTGGATGGCAGACATGGAGTTGTCTGGTGTGCAGTGGTCGAAGCTCCAAGACCTCTGTCAAGTCCTTTAGTGTTTTGAGGAATGCACATGGCTGGTAAGTGCAGACGACGCCATCATAAGCATGAGCATCCCACTAATGCGTCTGCTGATGCAAAGTTTGACGCAAATCAAGGAGCAGGCGTCTGCAGCCGAGGAGGAAAGAAGCCTTGATGACAATCAGCCATTGTCTGGTCAGGGAACTCTCCTGGACGAGGTGGCGGATAAAGAGGAGGAGGAGGAGGATGATGGGGATGAATACTTATTGGAGGAGGATGCTTCTCAGGGGGCAATAGAAACTGGTGGCGTTGCAAGGTCAGGTACAGGGTTTTTGCGGGCACAAGTGATGTTGATTTGCAAGAAAGTGCTCCTCAACCCAGCACAAGCAGTGAATTGACACCTGGAACATTGGCCCACATGGCAGAGTATGCCTTGCGTATCCTAAAAAGGGACCCCCGCATTATCAAAATGATGACCGATGATGATTACTGGTTGGCCTGCCTCCTGGATCCACGATACAAAGGAAAATTACAAAATATCATGCCACATGAGAACCTTGAGCAAACATTGGCTACCAAACAAGCAACTCTTGTAGACCGTTTGGTTCAGGCATTCCCAGCACACAGCGGCGGTGATGGTTCTCACACGAGGCGTAGGGGGCAACATGGCTGAGGTGTTAGAGGTGCACAAATCCAAAGTGGCGTTGA
The DNA here is from genome assembly GCF_032444005.1 of Ranitomeya imitator. Lineage (NCBI taxonomy): Eukaryota > Metazoa > Chordata > Amphibia > Anura > Dendrobatidae > Ranitomeya > Ranitomeya imitator. The sequence goes on from NC_091283.1 coordinate 223,533,315, forward strand.
GCAGAGGGGTTTTATGTCCAGGTTGTGGAGTGATTTCACAATGACCGCAGACACGACAGGTACTGCTGCATCAATTCAAAGTGACAGGAGACAGCATTTGTCCAATATGGTTGCCAACTATTTTTCCTCCCTTATAGATGTTCTCCCTCACAGGTCATTCCCCTTTGATTACTGGGCATCTAAAATAGACAACTGGCCTGATTTGGCAGAATATGCATTACAGGAGCTCGCTTGCCCAGCTGCTAGTGTGCTATCAGAAAGAGTCTTCAGTGCTGCTGGTTCAATACTGACCGAAAAAAGGACACGTCTGGCTACCCGAAATGTTGATGATCTAACCTTCATTAAAATGAACCAATCATGGATTTCAAATTATTTTGCACACCTTCCCCTGCTGACACGTAGCTTGCCTTAAAATGTCTTGCTTTTGGCCTCCTCTTACTGACTGCTCCAATTCCTCCATTTGCAGCTGCTGAATGTCCACCATAGGTCATTTTTATACCTCCCTAAATGGGCTGACTCCCCCACAGGGTCGTGGTCACCACTTGGCGCAAGCACCTGTGCGAGTGCCATTTGCCTGGACAGGTGGGTGTGCCCACTCTTGGGCGACGGCACTGGCACAGGGTCCCTCATAGTACAATGAAGTGTCTCTGATGGTGGTGGTGCACAACCAACGTCAGACACACCGTCATAATATGAGGGGCCCTGTGCCAGTACCGCAGCCCAAGAGAGAGTGTTCCCCCCAGCTCGAACAGTGCTCTACCACTTGCAAAACTTACCTCTCCCTGCTTCACCACTGTGTAGTCTGTGCTGTTAAATTTTTCAATGGCACTGCCAATACAAATTTGTTGAAATGATAGATGATAGTAAAAATATACAGGGGCCCTGGCCTCCATTTAGACCAGTTAATACTTTGCGCCAACTACCATTGTCTACTACTCAGCAGAGGAGCCCACCCCTGTACCTAGCTATGCCACCAGTTTATTTTTTATCATTTTTTGGGCTGACATTTAGCCCACTTTATTATTTTGGCCTACTAACTGTGTCTGCCACTTATTACAGTTGTCCTCCACTGAAGAAAGCAATGCCGCCTGTGTACTCCTCTTACCTATTATGAACTGCATTTAGCCTACTTTTTTATTTTAGGCCTACTAAGTCTGTCTGAGCCACTTATTACAGTTGTCCTCCACTGAACAAAGGAATGCCATCTGTGTACTCCTGTTACCAATTTTGAACTGCATTTAGCCTACTTTCTTACTTGGGCCTAGTAATTGTGTGAGCCTCTCGTAACAGTTGTCCTCCTCCGCTGTACAAAGCTATGCCGCCTGTGTACTCCTGTTACCAATTTTGAACTGCATTTAGCCCACTTTTTAATTTAACTCCTTACAGTTGTCCTCTGCTGAACATAGCAATGCCGCCAGTTTAGTCCTGTTAGCAATTTTGAACTGCATTTAGCCTACTTACTTGTTTGGGCCTAGTAACTGTGTCAGCCACTCCTTCCAGCTGTCCTCCGCTTAACAAAGCAATGCCGCCAGTTTAGTCCTGTTACCAATTTTGAACTGCATTTAACCTACTTTCTTATTTGGGCCTAGGGTTGAGCAAAACGGGTCGTTCATTTTCAAAAGTCGCCGACTTTTGGCAAAGTCGGGTTTCATGAAACCCGATCCGACCCCTGTGCGGGGTCGGCCATGCGGTACGCGACTTTCGCGCCAAAGTCGCGTTTCAATTACGCGAAAAGCGCCATTTCTCAGCCAATGAAGGTAAACGCAGAGTGTGGGCAGCGTGATGACATAGGTCCTGGTCCCCACCATCTTAGAGAAGGGCATTGCAGTGATTGGCTTGCTGTCTGCGGCGTCACAGGGGCTATAAAGGGGCGTTCCCGCCGACCGCCATGTTACTGCTGCTGATCTGAGCTTAGGGAGAGGTTGCTGCCGCTTCGTCAGAAGCAGGGATAGTGTTAGGCAGGGTCCATTAACCACCAAACCGCTTGTGCTGTAGCGATTTCCACTGCCCAACACCACCTTCGGTGTGCAGGGACAGTGGAAGCTACATTTTTTTTTTTTTCCCCTCAGCGCTGTAGCTCATTGGGCTGCCCTAGAAGGCTCCCTGATAGCTGCATTGCTGTGTGTACGCCGCTGTGCAAACCAACTGCTTTTTTCAAAGCACAAATCCTCTTGTTCCTTCCTTTCTGCACAGCTATCTTTTTTGTTTGTACACACTTTTTATTTAATTTGTGCATCAGTCCACTCCTTATTGCTGCCTGCCATACCTGGCTGAGATTACTGCAGGGAGATAGTAATTGAAGGACACTCCCTGTTTTTTTTTTTTTTTTTTTTTTTGTGGGAGATTAAGATTGGCATTTCTGCTAGAGTGCCATCCCTGTGTGTGCCATCTCTCACTCAGTGGGCCATAGAAAGCCTATTTATTTTTTTGCTTGATTTGGGTTATAAAATCTACCTGAAAAAATCACTACATCAATCAGTGGGAGAAAAATATTGGCCTCAGGGCTTGTGTGCCACTCTTGACTCCTGTGTGTGCCATCTCTCAGTCAGTGGGCCATAGAAAGCCTATTTATTTTTTTGCTTGATTTTGGTTCTAAAATCTACCTGAAAAAATCACTACATCAATCAGTGGGAGAAAAATATTGGCCTCAGGGCTTGTGTGCCACTCCTGACTCCTGTGTGCATCATCACTCACTCAGTGGGCCATAGAAAGCCCATTTTTTTTTTTTTTTTTGCTTTATTTGGGTTCTAAATTCTACCTGAAAAAATCAATAAATCAATCAGTGGGAGATTAATATTGGCCTTTGGGCTTGTGTGCCAGTCCTAAGCGTGCCATCTCTCTCTCTCAGATAGTGGGCCATAGAAAGCCTATTTATTATTTTTTTTATTGGGTTTATAAATTTTCCCTGGAACAAAAAAAAAAAAGTGGGAGATAAATATTGGCCTCTGGGCTTGTGTGCCACTCCTGACTCCTGTGTGCGTCATCTCTCACTCAGTGGGCCATAGAAAGCCTTTTTTTGTTTTACTTGTTTTCTAAATTCTCCCTGAAAAAATCATTTTATTTTATTTGGTTTCTAAATTCTTCCTGAAAAAATCATTTTATTCTATTATTTTTTTTCCTAAAGTCTCCCTGAAAAAAAAAAAAAAAACAAATCAGTGGGAGATTAATATTGCCCTTTTTGCTTGTGTGCCAGTCTTGACTCCTGGGTGTGCCATCTCTCTCTCTCTCTCCAATTGTGGGCCATAGAAAGCCTATTATTTTTTTAGCTTGATTTGGGTTCCAAAATCTACCTGAAAAAATCACTACATCAATCAGTGGGAGATAAATATTGGCCTCTGGGCTTGTGTGCCACTCCTGACTCCTGTGTGCGTCATCTCTCACTCAGTGGGCCATAGAAAGCCTTTTTTTGTTTTATTTGTTTTCTAAATTCTCCCTGAAAAAATCATTTTATTTTATTTGGTTTCTAAATTCTTCCTGAAAAAATCATTTTATTCTATTATTTTTTTTTCCTAAAGTCTCCCTTAAAAAAAAAAAATAAACAAATCAGTGGGAGATTAATATTGCCCTTTCTGCTTGTGTGCCAGTCTTGACTCCTGGGTGTGCCATCTCTCTCTCTCTCTCCAATTGTGGGCCATAGAAAGCCTATTATTTTTTTAGCTTGATTTGGGTTCCAAAATCTACCTGAAAAAATCACTGCATCAATCAGTGGGAGATAAATATTGGCCTCTGGGCTTGTGTGCCACTCCTGACTCCTGTGTGCGTCATCTCTCACTCAGTGGGCCATGGAAAGCCTTTTTTTGTTTTATTTGTTTTCTAAATTCTCCCTGAAAAAAATCATTTTATTGTATTTGGTTTCTAAATTCTTCCTGAAAAAATCATTTTATTCTATTTTTTTTTTCCTAAAGTCTCCCTGAAAAAAAAAAAAAAATCAAATCAGTGGGAGATTAATATTGCCCTTTCTGCTTGTGTGCCAGTCTTGACTCCTGGGTGTGCCATCTCTCTCTCTCTCTCCAATTGTGGGCCATAGAAAGCCTATTATTTTTTTAGCTTGATTTGGGTTCCAAAATCTACCTGAAAAAATCACTACATCAATCAGTGGGAGATAAATATTGGCCTCTGGGCTTGTGTGCCACTCCTGACTCCTGTGTGCGTCATCTCTCACTCAGTGGGCCATAGAAAGCCTTTTTTTGTTTTATTTGTTTTCTAAATTCTCCCTGAAAAAATCATTTTATTTTATTTGGTTTCTAAATTCTTCCTGAAAAAATCATTTTATTCTATTATTTTTTTTTCCTAAAGTCTCCCTGAAAAAAAAAAAAAAATCAAATCAGTGGGAGATTAATATTTACATTTGTGCTTCAGTGACAGTCCTGCGTGTGTGGCATCTCTCTCATTTGTTGCCACCAACAACAGAGTGTGTAACATTGTGCCTGATTTTCGTTGTGGTCTCACTCACCTGTAAAGGGGTAGCTAAATCATACTGAAGTTATAGCTCACCGTGTAATTTGTGTGACAGCAACAAATACCGTTAGTTTGTTTACGTTTTTAAAACAATGAGGAAGTCTGGTGGAAGAGGTCGTGGCCGGGGTCGTTCATTGTCAGCTGGTAATGAGGGTAGTGGTAGTGGTGGAGCATCAGCTGGTCGTGGGAAAAAAAATATTGCACCTAAGTCTGGAGCTGTGGAGCCAGGTTCGTCGTCTGGCTACACAAGGCCTCGAACGCTCCCTTTTCTGGGAGTAGAAAAACCGCTTTTAAAGCCGGAGCAGCAAGAGCAAGTTTTGGCTTATCTTGCTGACTCAGCCTCTAGCTCTTTTGCCTCCTCTCGTGAAACTGGTAAATGTCAAAGCAGCGCGTCGTTAGTGGATGTTCACGGTCAGGGACAAGTCGCTTCCTTGTCCTCTTCAGCAAAAACAACAACAGAGAAGAATGCAGCAGGCGACACAACGGGTTACTCCATGGAGCTCTTTACACATACCGTCCCTGGCTTAGAAAGTGAAGCAGTTAACAGTCCATGCCCATTACAAGTTGAATCTGACATGGAGTGCACTGATGCACAGCCACAGCCAGACTACTATGCTGGTCCTTTGACTCAGACCACAACATTGCCCTCGCAGGGTAATGATCAAGAATCAGACCCTGATGAGACGATGTTGCCCCATCACGAACGCTATACCACCGACCGACACGGTGACACAGACGAAGTTGCACACGAGCTACAAGAAGAGGTAATAGATGACCCAGTTCTTGACCCCGATTGGCAGCCATTGGGGGAACAGGGTGCAGGCGGCAGCAGTTCTGAAGCGGAGGAGGAGGGGCCGCAGCAGGCATCAACATCGCAACAGGTTCCATCTGCCGGGCCCGTATCTTGCCCAAAACGCGTGGCAAAGCCAAAACCTGTTGGAGGACAGCGTGGCCATCCGGTTAAAGCTCAGTCTGCAATGCCTGAAAAGGTATCCGATGCTAGAAAGAGTGCAGTCTGGCATTTTTTTAAACAACATCCAATTGATCAGCGCAAAGTCATCTGTCAAAAATGTTCAACTACCTTAAGCAGAGGACAGAATCTGAAAAGTCTCAATACAAGTTGCATGCATAGACATTTAACCACCATGCATTTGCAAGCCTGGACTAACTACCAAACGTCCCTTAAGGTTGTAGCACCCTCGGCCAATGAAGCTAGTCAGCAACGCAACATCCCTTCCGGCAGTGTAGGGCCACCATTTTCCGCACCACCTGCAGTATCTGTGCAGGTTTCTTTGCCAGGCCAAAGCAGTCAGGGTCAGGGAATCACCAGTTTCGTAGTAGGAAACACTGCATCTAGGACACCGGCGGCAACAATACCATCTCCCACCGTCTCTCAGTCTGCCATGTCCACCGGCACCCCCGCTAGTTCCACGATCTCCAGCTCTCCAGTCCAGCCCACCCTACATGAGACTATGGTTAGAAAAAGGAAGTACTTAGCCTCGCATCCGCGTACACAGGGTTTGAACGCCCACATAGCTAGACTAATCTCGTTAGAGATGATGCCCTACCGGTTAGTTGAAAGCGAAGCTTTCAAAGCCCTGATGGACTGCGCTGTACCACGCTACGAGCTACCCAGTCGACACTTTTTTTCCAGAAAAGCCATCCCAGCCCTCCACCAGCATGTTAAAGAGCGCATCGTCCATGCACTCAGGCAATCTGTGAGCACAAAGGTGCACCTGACAACAGATGCATGGACCAGTAGGCATGGCCAGGGACGTTACGTGTCCATCACGGCACACTGGGTAAATGTGGTGGATGCAGGGTCCACAGGGGACAGCAAGTTTGGGACAGTTCTGCCTAGCCCACGCTCTAGGAAACAGTTGGCTGTAGCCGTTCGCACCCCCTCCTCCTCCTCTTCGTCCTCCTGCAGAAGCGAGAGCTCGTCCACAGACCGCAGTCGCACAACCACTCCATCCGCAGCTGCCACTGTTGCAAACCAGGTCTCCCATTATGGGGCAGCTACTGGCAAACGTCAGCAGGCTGTATTGGCTATGAAGTGTTTGGGCGACAACAGACACACCGCGGAAGTTCTGTCCGAGTTCTTGCAGAAAGAAACACAGTCGTGGCTGGGCACTGTAGATCTTGAGGCAGGCAAGGTAGTGAGTGATAACGGAAGGAATTTCATGGCTGCCATCTCCCTTTCCCAACTGAAACACATTCCTTGCCTGGCTTACACCTTAAACCTGGTGGTGCAGTGCTTCCTGAAAAGTTATCCGGGGTTATCCGACCTGCTCCTCAAAGTGCGTGGACTTTGCTCACATATCCGCCGTTCGCCCGTACACTCCAGCCGTATGCAGACCTATCAGCGTTCTTTGAACCTTCCCCAGCATCGCCTAATCATAGACGTTGCAACAAGGTGGAACTCAACACTGCACATGCTTCAGAGACTGTGCGAACAGAGGCGGGCTGTTATGTTTTTGTGGGAGGATACACATACACGGGCAGGCAGTAGGATGGCAGACATGGAGTTGTCAGGTGTGCAGTGGTCGAAGATTCAAGACATGTGTCAAGTCCTTCAGTGTTTTGAGGAATGCACACGGCTGGTTAGTGCAGACAACGCCATAATAAGCATGAGCATCCCCCTAATGAGTCTGCTGATGCAAAGTTTGACGCACATAAAGGATCAGGCGTCTGCAGCTGAGGAAGAGGAAAGCCTTGATGACAGTCAGCCATTGTCTGGCCAGGGCAGTGTACAGGACGAGTTAGCGGGCGAAGAGGAGGAGGAGGACGAGGAGGATGATGGGGATGATTATATTTGTAATGAGGAAGTTTTTCCGGGGCCACTGGAAATTGGTGGCGCGGCAAGGCCGGGTTCTGGTTTTTGGAGGGACACAAGTGACGTGGATTTGCCTGAAACTGCCCCTCAACCAAGCACAACCGGAGATTTGAGAACTGGAACTTTGGGCCACATGGCGGATTATGCCTTACGTATCCTCAAAAGGGACACACGCATAACTAAAATGATGAACGATGACGATTACTGGTTGGCCTGCCTCCTTGATCCTCGCTATAAAGGCAAATTGCAAAATATAATGCCACATGAGAACTTGGAACTAATATTAGCAACCAAACAATCAACTCTTGTTGACCGTTTGCTTCTGGCATTCCCTGCACACAGCGCCCGTGATCGTTCTCACACGAGCTGCAGGGGCCAGCAGACCAGAGGAGTTAGAGGGGCAGAAATCAGAAGTGGCGTTGGCCAGAGGGGTTTTCTGACCAGGTTGTGGAGTGATTTTGCTATGACCGTAGACAGGACAGGTACTGCAGCATCAATTCAAAGTGACAGGAGACAACATTTGTCCAGTATGGTTGCAAACTATTTTTCATCCCTTATCGATGTTCTCCCTCAACCGTCATTCCCATTTGATTACTGGGCATCAAAATTAGACACCTGGCCAGAATTGGCAGAATATGCATTGCAGGAGCTTGCTTGCCCGGCAGCTAGTGTCCTATCAGAAAGAGTATTCAGTGCTGCAGGTTCAATACTAACAGAAAAAAGGACTCGTCTGGCTACCCAAAATGTAGATGATCTAACCTTCATTAAAATGAACCACAACTGGATTTCGAAATCTTTTGCCCCACCTTGCCCGGCTGACACCTAGATTTCCTATGTAACGGTCTTGCCTGTGGACTATTCTGAACGACTTTTCCAATCTCGTAATTTGCAGCACCTGATTGTCCAGCATCCGACATGTTAACACCTCCCTAAATGGCCAAAGTCCCCACACGGGGCCGTGGTATCGCCACTTGGCGCCAGCACCCGTGAGAGTACTGTTTGTCTGAAGAGGTGGGTGTGCCCGCTTTTGGTCGACGGCACTGCCACTAGGTCCCTCATAGTACAATAAAGTGTCTGGCGGTGGTGGTGCGCACCCAACGTCAGACACACCGTTGTAATATGAGGGGCCCTGGGCCTGTACCGCCGGCCACAAGACAGTCCCCCCCCAGGTCAAACAGTGCTCTACGACTTGCAAAATTTTCTCTCACAGCTCCACCAATGTTTAGTCAATGCGCTGACATCCTTCAATGCCTGGCACTGTCAATACCATTGTATTGACATTTTTCTTATGTTAGGCCTTCGAAGCCTGTCTGCGGTCCCTCCTTCCACTAGGCCTCCACTGACCTGTCTACTGCTGCCCGTGTTCCCCTGGAACCAATTTTAAATTGCCTACAGCCAGCTCAATTTATTATGTTAGGGCTTCGAAGCCTGTCTGCGGTCCCTCCTTCCACTAGGCCTCCACTGACCTGTCTACTGCTGCCCGTGTTCCCCTGGAACCAATTTTAACCCTCCGTCACATACAATATTCGGACTAACGAGTTCACATACAATGTGCCTGTCAGGCGCCTGCTGGAAAAATACCTATAATACCTAATGTTTGCAATTTCAGTGCTCTAAAAGTGATCAGTGACCTTCATAGGGATGTAATAAAAGAGACTACACATAATCAGTTGCAAAAAAAAACCATTTACTTAACATCAAACTAATAACTATGAAATACAAACTTTTCAAAACTCCTGCCAAATAGTCCCCAGTTCGACTCTCTCAAAAAAATGTACAAAGAAAATTTTTGAACACGAACTTAATTTTAAGGTACCTTAAGTACTATTAAAAACATATTCAATCAGAAGTAGATGCTGAGGTTTCCCCAGAAAAGTCACACTTGCAGAGCAAATAGCAAGAATTACACACCATTTTTGCATGTGTCAGGCAAATTGCTTTATGACATTTGAGACATTCATAATTTGAAAGCCTTCTGGTTCCGCTTTCCGTTTGGCAGGTGGTGCATCTCCTTCTTTTGTGAGGTGGTGCAGATGGTGACTTTTCACCATCATCTTCTGGGCGGAACCTTTTGAGCTGAACTTGAAGGCGAGAGGGGATACCGATTGTTTTCACGCTTCTCCTGCGTAGCTCTCCAAGTACTAGTTCATGGGCCAATTTTTTCAGATACAATCGTCTACGGAGTGGTTCAAGCTTGTTTTCAAGATAAATTACTTGTGAATTTATACCACCCAAATTCAACATAGCAAAAAATATGACCATTGGCCAGCGTTTGATGTTTCTGCCGACGTTGAAAGTGGAGCACATCTGATCTGCTGTATCCACACCCCCTTTGGTGGCATTGTAAAATGTAATTATCTTTTTTTTCTGCCCCAGTCCCAGGATCAATGGCAGCATCATCATGAAGTGTTGATAGAAGAAGTACGATTTTTTTGGCATGTGGTACATAGGAAACTAAAGCCTTTCCATTATGGAATGCAAACATACTGCTGTACTGTTGTCTCTCTTTCACACTTACAAACTGTGGCGGCAATTCCCTTTTGTTTTTTCTTACAGTTCCCACATATGACAGCTTCTGAATTTTTAGATAATCAATCAGATCACAACTTGTAAACCAATTGTCAGCTGTAATATTGCGACCCGATCCAAATAAGGGTTCAGCCAGTCTTTTTACAACATCAATGGGTTTGTTGCTCACACAGTAAGGACCTTCTGGTTGTTATCCTGCATAAACTTCCAGGTTGTAAGTGTAGGTCTTACTGGCATCAACAAGGGCATAAATTTTTATTCCATATTTGTTTGGCTTTGATGGAATATATTGACGAAAGGCACATCTACCACGAAAACCAGGGAGCATTTCGTCAATAGTGAGATTCTCTCCAGGGTAATAACTTTGTTTACAGTTTACAACAAATCTTTGAAATATATCACGAATTGGAGCAAGTCGGTCATGTGTTTTGCGTTCGGTTCGGGTAGTTCTGTCGTCAAACCGAAGGCAACGAATTAGAATCTTGAATCTGTTTATGGACATAACAAGGCTAAATTTTTCAACTCCATCCCCATCTTTACCCCAAAGTTCCTCCAAACTTTGTCTATTTGCCCTATAAGCTCCTGCAAGGTACAGTAATCCAAAAAAAGCACGCAGTTCTATTTCATCTGTGGGCTTGATGGTTCTGTTGCAGATGTACTTGTCCTTTATAATGTCTATATATTGGTTGGTATATGTGACAATAGAGTCCAGAATGTCATCTGTAAATATACTGTTCCAGCATTCAACTGCAGTTTTTGCATTACGTGCAGTTCCTATTACTGCAGGAAGGTGAGTAATAATGTTTAAAGGTTCCCTACATTTTTTCTGGAATGGCTTCTTGTTCCATTTAGTATTTTTATCTTTTCCAATATATTATGATCCAACTTCTTCATCCTCACCACTGTCACCATCTTGCTCTGTTTCAGAATCCAGGACACATTCTTCCACCTCATCATGAGAATCAATCTCACTTTCCTCTCCTAAATCCTCATTCAGTGTGAGGTCTCTATCATCTAACAGCATGTTTGTTACTTCCTCAACATCAAGTTGTTTGGATAAATTGTACATTTTCCTCTCCATTTCAGCAGATAATCTGAAGCAAGAGAAGGAATATGTTAGGGAACTACTGTATATGCCTGAGCAGCACACTTTCTTTTATAAAATCTCCCTTATTTCTATGAAATATCCTCACATTTTGTGCTATACATTCATAAAACAAGCTAAATAAACTATTGTGATGAATAAAAACATAAAATACCAACCTTACTGAATGTGACGTGTTCACATACAATGAGCCTGAGAGATCTGTGCAGCTATATCCTCTCCCCTGAAGCTCTGAAATCCAACTGTGATATCAGGTTTCACAGACCTTCAAGAGACAGGAGACTACCTGGAGGGAGGGGGTTTCCTCACAATCTGGTGAGGAAGGAGAAATGAAAGTAAAAGAGAAGCGCCTGTCAGATCAGTTGTATGTGACGGAGGGTTAAATTGCCTACAGCCAGCCCAATTTATTATGTTAGGGCTTCGAAGCCTGTCTGCGGTCCCTCCTTCCACTAGGCCTCCACTAACCTGTCTACTGCTGCCCGTGTTCCCCTGGAACCAATTTTAAATTGCCTACAGCCAGCCCAATTTATTATGTTAGGGCTTCGAAGCCTGTCTGCGGTCCCTCCTTCCACTAGGCCTCCACTGACCTGTCTACTGCCGCCCGTGTTCCCCTGGAACCAATTTTAAATTGCCTACAGCCCAAATTTTGTTATGTTAGGCCTTCGAAGCCTGTCTGCGGCCCGTTCTTTCCACTACTACTACACTGACCTGGCTACTGCCGCCCGTGTTCCCCTGGAACCAATTTTACATTGCCTACAGCCAGCCCAATTTATTATGTTAGGGCTTCGAAGCCTGTCTGCGGTCCCTCCTTCCACTAGGCCTCCACTGACCTGTCTACTGCCGCCCGTGTTCCCCTGGAACCAATTTTAAATTGCCTACAGCCAGCCCAAATTATTATGTTAGGGCTTCGAAGCCTGTCTGCGGTCCCTCCTTCCACTAGGCCTCCACTGACCTGTCTACTGCCGCCCGTGTTCCCCTGGAACCAATTTTAAATTGCCTACAGCCAGCCCAATTTATTATGTTAGGGCTTTGAAGCCTGTCTGCGGTCCCTCCTTCCACTAGGCCTCCACTGACCTGTCTACTGCTGCCCGTGTTCCCCTGGAACCAATTTTAAATTGCCTACAGCCAGCCCAATTTATTATGTTAGGGCTTCGAAGCCTGTCTGCGGTCCCTCCTTCCACTAGGCCTCCACTGACCTGTCTACTGCCGCCCGTGTTCCCCTGGAACCAATTTTAAATTGCCTACAGCCAGCCCAATTTATTATGTTAGGGCTTCGAAGCCTGTCTGCGGTCCCTCCTTCCACTAGGCCTCCACTGACCTGTCTACTGCCGCCCGTGTTCCCCTGGAACCAATTTTAAATTGCCTACAGCCCAATTTTTGTTATGTTAGGCCTTCGAAGCCTGTCTGCGGCCCGTTCTTTCCACTACTACTACACTGACCTGGCTACTGCCGCCCGTGTTCCCCTGGAACCAATTTTAAATTGCCTACAGCCCAATTTTTGTTATGTTAGGCCTTCGAAGCCTGTCTGCGGCCCGTTCTTTCCACTACTACTACACTGACCTGGCTACTGCCGCCCGTGTTCCCCTGGAACCAATTTTAAATTGCCTACAGCCAGCCCAATTTATTATGTTAGGGTTTCGAAGCCTGTCTGCGGTCCCTCCTTCCACTAGGCCTCCACTGACCTGTCTACTGCTGCCCGTGTACCCCTTGAACCAACATCAGAAAATATAAAAATAAGTATTTTGCTTATAAAAAAGAAAATACTGGAGAGATATCAAATGCAGACATTTTAACATTAAAAACAAACACATACAACAAAAATCTGGTACAGTACTAAAAATGGCCACCAGCTACAATAACTTTCTCCTGCAAGTAGTTAACTGAAAGTTTTTTTCAATTTAAAACACAGATATGGCATCCACCGAGTGTTGTCCTGTCGCGTCTTCTTTATATTATTGCCAAGAAGATGCAAAACAATGAAAATAATAAAATCATTATTTACCAAAAAAATAGAGTAAGTCAAAACCACATTGCAAATAAACATTCATTACAAATAAAGAAGCAGGGCGCGTCCGAGGGTGAGTATATACCTAATAAGAATATAATCACCCTCGGACGCGCCCTGCTTCTTTCCGACAGCCTTCCTTCCTAAGAATCAGCCCTTCCGTGGTGTAGAGTGAGGGTTTGTTACACTCCAAGGTGTTCCCCAGGTTGCCTTTCCTGAGCTTCGATCTTCATGCTCTCGTTTAGTAGTTGTCGGAAAGTAGGCTGCATTAGGCCTACAAATTGGGTATGGGGTGTAGAGAGATGGTGTGTTCCACTCCAAGGTGTTCTCCAGGTTGCCTTTCCTGAGCTTCGATCTTCCGGCTCTCGTTTAGTAGTTCTTGGAAACTACACTGCATTAGGCCTACAAATTGGGTATGGGGTGTAGAGAGATGGTGTGTTCCACTCCAAGGTGTTCTCCAGGTTGCCTTTCCTGAACTTCTATCTTCAGGCTCTCATTAAATTGTGGTTAAACGGAACAACTGCATTTGGCGTACTAGTTGGTTTGGGGCCTACTATCGGTGTCTGCCACTCCTTGCTGTTCTCCTGGTTTCCTGTCCTGAAATTCCGTTTTCAGGCGCTTGTTAAGTAGTTGTTAATGTTAGACTGCATTTGGCCTACTAGTTGGGTTGGGGCCTACTATCGGTGTCTGCCACTCCTTGCTGTTCTCCTCCACTGAACAAAGCTGTGCCGCCTGTTTACTACGGTTGCCAATTTTGAACTGCATTTCGACTACTTACTGATTTGGGCCTACTCTCTGTGTCAGCCTCTCATTCCAGTTGTCCTCCACTGCAATGCCCCCTGGTTATTCCTGTGTTACCAATTTTGAACTGCATTTAGCCAACTTTATTCTTTGGGCCTATATCTGTGTTTCCTCCTCATCCTGCCCATTGCCCAGCCAGTGATAGATGAGTCTGCTGGTACATTGACCCATAACGCAACATTCCCCGTGCACACTACACAACAACATTGTGACCCTGCTGAAAGTCAGGTTGCTCTTCCCGCAATACCATACCACCTTACACGGGGACAAAGAGGAAGGTGCAGATGAAAGTGCAGGTTCCTTCATCAGGTGGGGGGAGGAATACTAGTTGGCGACGTCACTGGCACAGGGCCTCTCATAGTACGCAAAAGTGTTGCTGCCGGTGGGAGGCGCCCCCGCCGTGCAAACACACCGCTGTACTTTGAGGGGCCCTGTGCCAGTGCCAATGCCAACGAGTGGGCCCCCCCTGCTTGCTCAGGTTCACAGCACTTGCAAAGTTGAAATACTTACCTCTCCCTGCGCCACTGCCGTGACGTGGTCCAGATTTCCTGGGCCCACTAATTACTTGAACCAGCCCTACCCACCACAACTTTAGCCAAATGACCCCCAATTTCAAATGCCTTCCAATTATTATAAGGTAAATTACGCTTGACAAGCTTCATTAAGAAGAATGGATGGTTTTGTGTTGTGAATTCTGTGGCTGAATTCACTCCTGTGGTCACAAGTGGTATTGCAGCCTCTGGGCTTCCTCCCTCAGGTGTTTTGGTGAGCTCGTTGGCTGCCTTGCTATTTAACTCCACCTGAGTCTGTCTTCCTTGCTCCTTGTCAATGTTCCAGTGTTGGATCTGAGCTACTGCATCTTTCCTGTGGCCTGCTGCTCTGCTAGATAAGTGTTACTTTGTTTTTGTTTCCGTTTTTTCTGTCCAGCTGTGCTATTCTCTTTTGCTGGAAGCTCTGAGACGCAAAGGGTGCACCGCCGTGCCGTTAGTTCGGCACGGTGGGTCTTTTTGCCCCCCTTTGCGTGGTTCTGCTTTAGGGTTTTTTGTAGACTGCATAGTTCTCTTTGCTATCCTCGCTCTGTCTAGAATATCGGGCCTCACTTTGCTGAATCTATTTCATTCCTACGTTTTGTCTTTTCATCTTGCTAACAGTCATTATATGTGGGGGGCTGCCTATTCCTTTGGGGTATTTCTCTGAGGCAAGTCAGGCTTGTATTTCTATCTTCAGGCTAGTCAGCTCCTTAGGCAGTGCCGAGTTGCATAGGTAGTGTTAGGCGCAATCCACTGCTGCTTTTAGTTGTGTTTAGGATAGGATCAGGTATTGCAGTCTACAGAGTTTCCACGTCTCAGAGCTTGTTCTATTGTTTTTGGGTTATTGCCATATCACTGTATGTGCGCTGATTACTGCACACTGTGTTGCCTGATAGCACAGCATAACAGTTTTGACATTAAAATGGGCACTCTAGGTGTTTTCCTGGCCCCCACTCACTGCCGACTATGCTGCCCCATTGACTTGCATTGGGTTTCGTGTTTCGGTCGATCCCGACTTTACGTCATAATCGGCCGATTTCACTCTACCTGACTTTTGAGATAGTCGGGTTTCGCGAAACCCGGCTCGACTCTAAAAAGGTCAAGGTCGCTCAACTCTATTTGGGCCTTCTAACTGTGTCTGCCCCTCATTACAGTTGTCCTCCACTGAACAAAGCAATGCCGCCAGTTTAGTCCTGTTAGCAATTTTGAACTGCATTTAGCCTACTTACTTTTTGGGGCCTACTAACTGTGTCAGCCTCTCATTACAGTTGTCCTCTGCTGAACAAAGCAATACCGCCTGTTTAGTCCTGTTACCAATTTTTAACTGGATTTAGCCTATTTTCTTATTTGGGCCTATATCTGTGTTTCCTCCTCATCCTGCCCATTGGCCAGCCACTGCTAGATGAGTTTGCTGGTACATTGACCCCGACCACTACATTCCCCTTGCACTCTACACAGCCAGAATCTGACCCTTCTGAAAGTCAGGTTCCTCTTCCTGCATACTATACCAGTTTACACAGGGACAAAGAGGAAGGTGCAGATGAAAGTGCAGGTTCCTTCATCAGGCCCCTCATAGTACGCAAAAGTGTCTCTGGCAGTGGGTGGCGCCGCCCGCCATCAAACACACTGCCGTACTATGAGGGTCCCTGTGCCAGTGCCAACTAGTGGGCCTCCCCTGCTTGCTCAGGATCACAGCACTTGCAAAGTTGAAATACTTACCTCTCCCTGCTCCACCGCCATGACGTATTCCGCGTTTCCTGGGCCCACGAAAATCTTGAGCCAGCCCTACCCCCCCACAACTTTAGCCAAAAGACCCCCTGTTTTCAATGCCTAACTAACCGACCCGAATTTTGAGAAAGTCGGGTTTCGCGAAACCCGACTCGATCCTAAAAAAGTAAAAGTCGCTCAACTCTAGGCTAAACCTCTATGCCTTTAATGTCTCCTCCATCTCCCCCAATACAGCCTACATTATTCTTAGTTGTTTTCCTTCATGTAGAATTAACCTACAAGGAAAGAAAGGGTTTATTTTAATTCCGATACTTGTGTCCCATTGACTTGCTTTGGTATCGGGTATCGGTATCGGCGATATCCGATATTTTTTGAACATCGGCCGATCCAATCCGATACCGATACTTTTGGATATCGGAAGGTATCGCTCAACACTAATGATAAGTATGGGATTATATACATTTATGACTTGGTAGCACCACTCGGGTGTTTTTAGTGGTGGTGTTTTACGGGCATTTATAGGTAACTAGCATAGGTATACATATGTATATATACGGATGTGGGACTTATAGATGTTCATCATTAATTAAGGGCATATAGCACCTTCAATATAATATAAAGATATCGCACTTTAGCACTTTAATCACTATTGATAATGATATTATATTCGCATCTTTCTACTTTATTAATATTTTATATAGTTCACTAAGTACTGAAATAAAGATGTTATTTTAATATATTTTTAAGTGTGTTATTTATTCACTATTCACGTCTTATGGCACATTTGCACTTTCTTGGCAGCATTAGTTATTTTTGTGCACATAAAATCCCCACCTACATGTCATCCTTGCTGTGCACATTCGCAGTACATCTCAGTTCCCTGCATTTCTGGACACGCCCACTACTGGTTACGTCTGTGTTTCATGCAGCGTTCCATGGAGCGCATGCTCAGTAATGCCTATTCGGCCAGGAACGAGACGGAAGATTCATGCGCCGTAGAGCTTGGATGACATCTGGATCATCACCTCCCCTTAGTGACGCGCAGCCTTCTGGTTGGTCAGGCTTCACTTAAGAAGCCATCACTTTCTCACTGCGGCACGCCTCCGGAAGAAGCTCTGGGCGAAACGCGCGTCGGGGCTCACGAGGAAGGATCGGTGGGCTCTCACTTGGTACCGCTGCTTTTCTTTGGGGATGTCACTCCTTAGGTAATTATGGCTTTGGATTAATAGTGACCACACATGCTTGATTATTTAAGATATTTTTCTACTATGTGGCCGCACATGCTTGATTATTTAAGATATCGCTCCACTATGTTGTGGACAGTGGTAATATATATATATATATATATAGCATTAAGCACTGAGCGACTACATATGTTGTACTTTTAGTTTATATCTGATCTCCATTCACTAACAATAAATCCATTATATATGGTTTATTACAACTTGTACATTTCTAAGGTGAAGGATATTAACTACAATGCCGCAATAAGCAGTGGTTAGGCATTGATCCAATTTGGACTATATATTGTTAGCATAGACAAGTTTGAGCCATATCTATCCATTCCTTGGACACTTTGTTTTATAATGTTTGGTCTTGTTTTGTTTTTACGTGATATTGTTTCATAAAGATTACAATTTTAAATATTTTCATATGGATCTCTTCATGCGGCCAAAGTAATTTAAGTCCGCAAGTGGTAGTACATTGTGTTGAAGTGCCATAATTTATGAATTTGAGGACAATTTGATAGCGTATGTAATTTGTATACTGTTGCATTAACAGTTTGTCCAGTATCATGGATATAAAAGCCAGGGAGTCGGCTTGGCGTTCTAAGGCAGTCGACATTTTTAAGTGTCCCAGTCGTTTCGCAGGATGCCCCACACAAAATTAAGGATGGTATATTCTAGTACAGGAATGCTATGTTCAGTCCTTTCTGTATCCCAATCAGAAGAGAAAATATCAGTATGGCTACTAAAGATATCCTCAATCAGAAAATGCTAAACCTTTTTTTTCCTGAAATCCATCAAATCTCTTAAAAAAAAGTTCATGTTTTTTAATCTTCAGTGATGTTTAATAGTTTGAAGTTTGCAGAATAGCTTTCTTCCTGTTAAATTGTTGGTCTATATTGAACTTTAAAGGGGTACACCCATCTCCAAGATCCTATCCCAATCTGTAGTAGGTGTAATAATAATAATATTAGCAAATACCTCCAATTTTAAATGTAGGATAGTTTTTTTTGTTTCATGTCTCTTTCCTCATGTACAGGCATTACAGGACCTTAGGTATCCATGGTTATGTCCACTGATAAATAGACTAGTTATCTAGTTGCTAGTGGTCATAATTATGGATACCTAAGGTCCTGCAATGCCTTCACATGAGGAAATAGACATAGCGAGTTAAAAAAAAAAACTATACTACTTTTCTAACTGGAGATATCTGATAACATTATTTTCATTACATCTATTACATATTGAGATAGGATCTTGGAGATGGGAATATCCCTTTAAGGTAAAGTTATTCCATATAGGAGATTTAATAACGTAAATGCTCTTATAGCAGAACTTTAACTACAATGGAGTCAATTTCTTGGAAACAACACACTGTGACATCGGCACATGTGTAATCTTCTACATTGGGAAGGAGCTGGAGTAAAAAACAAAGGATTGCAGCAAATAATTACATCTGTATTATGGAGACTGAAAAGAAATAAATGAATCCTTAAATATTCTATTCTCCTCGGATTCTCCAAAACAGGAATCACTTTGTATCTGAAACTTACTCCTGGCAGTCACATGAATCTTGTCATTTTCAACTCATGCATGTAACACGTTTTAAAGAGGAAATACTGCAAAAAGTAGCTATTTGATACACCCTAAATACATAAGTAGGATCACATTGGTGACCTTTGTGATCTCTGTTACGAGAAACCAAACAATCCAGGTACAACATCAAGAATTTAACCCCTTTCCGACATTAGACGTACTATCCCCTCGAGGTGGGGTGGGCCCGTATGACCACTGACGGGATAATACGTCATAGCGATCGGCCGCGCTCACTGGGGGATCACGGCCGGGTGTCAGCTGGCTATCGCAGCTGACATCCGGCACTGTGTGCCAGGAGCGGTCACGGACCGCCCCCTGCGATCAAACATGATCGCAGTGTTCGGGCAGTATAGGGAAGCATCGCGCAGGGAGGGGGCTCCCTGTGGGCTTTCCTGAGACCAATGGAGCAACACGTTGCTCCGAGGGTCTTCTACCTCCTTCCTCCCTGCAGCAGGCCCGGATCCAAAATGGCCGCGGCATCCGGATCCTGCAGGGAGGTGGCTTCACAGCGCCTCCAGGAGTGCACGTCAGATCGCTGATCTGAAACAGTGCACAGCAAAGTGTCAGATCAGCGATCATACACTATACCATGATGCCCCCCTCCCCATCCTTACCTCCCCAACCCCCTCCCCGGGCAATGTTATAGTGTAAAAAAAAATTTTCACATGTGTAAAAAAATGTAAAAAAAATTCCTAAAAAAAAAATATATATATATATATATATATACAGTGGGGCAAAAAAGTATTTAGTCAGTCAGCAATAGTGCAAGTTCCACCACTTAAAAAGATGAGAGGCGTCTGTAATTTACATCATAGGTAGACCTCAACTATGGGAGACAAACTGAGAAAAAAAAATCCAGAAAATCACATTGTCTGTTTTTTTATCATTTTTTTTGCATATTATGGTGGAAAATAAGTATTTGGTCAGAAACAAACAATCAAGATTTCTGGCTCTCACAGACCTGTAACTTCTTCTTTAAGAGTCTCCTCTTTCCTCCACTCATTACCTGTAGTAATGGCACCTGTTTAAACTTGTTATCAGCATAAAAAGACACCTGTGCACACCCTCAAACAGTCTGTCTCCAAACTCCACTATGGTGAAGACCAAAGAGCTGTCAAAGGACACCAGAAACAAAATTGTAGCCCTGCACCAGGCTGGGAAGACTGAATCTGCAATAGCCAACCAGCTTGGAGTGAAGAAATCAACAGTGGGAGCAATAATTAGAAAATGGAAGACATACAAGACCACTGATAATCTCCCTCGATCTGGGGCTCCACGCAAAATCCCACCCCGTGGGGTCAGAATGATCACAAGAACGGTGAGCAAAAATCCCAGAACCACGCGGGGGGACCTAGTGAATGAACTGCAGAGAGCTGGGACCAATGTAACAAGGCCTACCATAAGTAACACACTACGCCACCATGGACTCAGATCCTGCAGTGCCAGACGTGTCCCACTGCTTAAGCCAGTACATGTCCGGGCCCGTCTGAAGTTTGCTAGAGAGCATTTGGATGATCCAGAGGAGTTTTGGGAGAATGTCCTATGGTCTGATGAAACCAAACTGGAACAGTTTGGTAGAAACACAACTTGTCGTGTTTGGAGGAAAAAGAATACTGAGTTGCATCCATCAAACACCATACCTACTGTAAAGCATGGTGGTGGAAACATCATGCTTTGGGGCTGTTTCTTTGCAAAGGGGCCAGGACGACTGATCCGGGTACATGAAAGAATGAATGGGGCCATGTATCGTGAGATTTTGAGTGCAAACCTCCTTCCATCAGCAAGGGCATTGAAGATGAAACGTGGCTGGGTCTTTCAACATGACAATGATCCAAAGCACACCGCCAGGGCAACGAAGGAGTGGCTTCGTAAGAAGCATTTCAAGGTCCTGGAGTGGCCTAGCCAGTCTCCAGATCTCAACCCTATAGAAAACCTTTGGAGGGAGTTGAAAGTTCGTGTTGCCAAGCGAAAAGCCAAAAACATCACTGCTCTATAGGAGATCTGCATGGAGGAATAGGCCAACATACCAACAACAGTGTGTGGCAACCTTGTGAAGGCTTACAGAAAACGTTTGACCTCTGTCATTGCCAACAAAGGATATATTACAAAGTATTGAGATGAAATTTTGTTTCTGACCAAATACTTATTTTCCACCATAATATGCAAAAAAAATGATAAAAAAAACAGACAATGTGATTTTCTGGATTTTTTTTTCTCAGTTTGTCTCCCATAGTTGAGGTCTACCTATGGTGTAAATTACAGACGCCTCTCATCTTTTTAAGTGGTGGAACTTGCACTATTGCTGACTGACTAAATACTTTTTTGCCCCACTGTATATATATATATATATATATATATATATATATATATATATATTGTTCCTATAAATACATTTCTTTATCTAAATAATAAAAAAACAATAAAAGTACACATATTTAGTATTGCTGCGTCCATAACGACCCGACCTATAAAACTTTCCCACTGGTGAACACCGTAAAAAAAAAAAGAAGCAAAAAAGAACGCTTTATTATCATACCGCCAAACAAAAAGTGGAATAACACACGATCAAAAAACGGATATAAATAACCATGTTACCGCCGAAAACGTCATCTTGTCCCACAAAAAACGAGCCGCCATACAGCGTCATCAGCAAAAAAATAAAAGTTATAGTCCTCAGAATAAAGCTATGCAAAAATAATTATTTTTTATATAAAATAGTTTTCGTCGTATAAAAGCGGCAAAACATAAAAAAATTATATAACTGAGGTATCGTTGTAATCGTACTGACCCGAAGAATAAAACTGCTTTATCCATTTTACCAAACGCGGAAAGGTATAAACGCCCTCCCCCCCAAAAAAGAAATTCATGAATAGCTGTTTTTGGTCATTCTGCCTCACAAAATTCGGAATAAAAAGCGATCAAAAAATGTCACATGCCTGAAAATGTAACCAATAAAAACGTCAACTTGTCCCGCAAAAAACAAGACCTCACATGACTCTGTGGACCACAATATGGAAAAATGATAGCTCTCAAAATATGGTAACGCAAAAAATATTTTTTGCAATAAAAAGCGTCTTTCAGTGTGTGACGGCTGCCAATCATAAAAATCCACTAAAAAACCCGCTATAAAAGTAAATCAAACCCCCCTTCATCTCCCCCTTAGTTACAGAAAAATTAAAAAAATGTATTTATTTCCATTTTCCCATTAGGGTTAAGGTTAGGGTTAGGGCTAGGGTTAGGGCTGGGGTTAGGTTTAGGGCTAGGGTTAGGGCTAGGGTTAGGGCTAGGGTTAGGGTTAGGGCTAGGGCTAGGGTTAGGGCTAGGGTTAGGGCTATGGTAAGTGTTAGGGCTGGAGTTGGGGCTAGGGTTAAGGCTAGAGTTAGGGTTGGGGCTAAAGTTAGGGTTAGGGTTTGGATTACATTTACGGTTGGGAATAGGGTTGGGATTAGGGTTAGGGGTGTGTCAGGGTTAGGGGTGTGGTTAGGGTTACCATTGGGATTAGGGATGTGTTTGGATTAGGGTTTCAGTTATAATTGGGGGGTTTCCACTGTTTAGGCACATCAGGGGCTCTCCAAACGCGGTATGGCGTCCGATCTCAATTCCAGCCAATTCTGCGTTGTAAAAGTAAAACAGTGCTCCTTCCCTTCCGAGCTCTCCCGTGCGCCCAAACAGGGGTTTACCCCAACATATGGGGTATCAGCATACTCAGGACACATTGGACAACAATTTCTCCTGTTACCCTTGAGAAAATACGAAACTGGAAGCTAAAATATAATTTTTGTGGAAAAAAAAAAAGATTTTTTATTTTCACGGCAATGCGTTATAAACTGTAGTGAAACACTTGGGGGTTTAAAGTTCTCACAACACATCTAGATCAGTTCCATGGGGGGTCTAGTTTCCAATATGGGGTCACTTGTGGGGGGTTTCTACTGTTTAGGTACATTACGGGCTCCGCAAACGCAATGTGATGCCTGCAGACTAATCCATCTAAGTCTGCATTCCAAATGACCCTCCTTCCGTCCCGAGCTCTGCCATGCGCTCAAATGCTGGTTCCCCCCACATATGGGGTATCAGCGTACTCAGGACAAATTGGAAAACAACTTATGGGGTCCAATTTCTCCTGTTACTCTTGAAAAAATACAAAACTGGGGGCTAAAATATAATTTTTGTGGAAAAAAAAATATTTTTTATTTTCACAGCTCTGCGCTATAAACTGTAGTGAAACACTTGGGGGTTCAAAGCTCTCACAACACATCTAGATGAGTTCCTTAGGGGTCTACTTTCCAAAATGGTGTCACTTGCGGGGGGTTTCAATGTTTAGGCACATCAGTGGCTCTCTAAACGCAACATGGCGTCCCATCTCAATTCCAGTCAATTTTGCATTGAAAAGTCAAAAGGCGCTCCTTCCTTTCCGAGCTCTGCCATGCGCCCAAACAGTGGTTTACCCCCATATATGGGGTATCAGCGTACTCAGGACAAATTGTGCAACAACATTTGGGGTCCAATTTCTTCTCATACCCTTGGGAAAATAAAAAATTGGCGGTGAAAAATCATTTTTGTGAAAAAATATGATTTTTTATTTTTACGGCTCTGCATTATAAACTTCTGTGAATCACTTAATGGGTCAAAGTGCTCGCCACACATCTAGATAAGTTCCTTAGGGGGTTTATTTTTCAAAATGGTGTCACTTGTAAGGGGTTTCAATGTTTAGGCACATCAGGGGCTCTCCAAACGCAACATGGCGTCCCATATCAATTCCAGTCAATTTTGCATTGAAAAGTCAAGTGGCGCTCCATCGCTTCCGAGCTCTGTCATGCGCCCAAACAGTGGTTTACCTCCACATATGGGGTATTGGCTTACTCAGGACAAATTGTGCAACAACTTTTGGGGTCCATTTTTTCCTGTTACCCATGGTAAACTAAATCAAATTGGAGCTGAAATAAATTTTTTGTGAAAAAAAGTTAAATGATCATTTTTATTTAAACATTCCAAAAATTCCTGTGAAACACCTGAAGGGTTAATAAACTTCTTGAATGTGGTTATGAGCACCTTGAGCGGGGCAGTTTTCAGAATGGTGTCACACTTGGGTATTTTCTATCATATAGACCTCTCAAAATTACTTCAAATGAGATGTGGTCCCTAAAAAAAAATGGTGTTGTAAAAATGAGAAATTGCTGGTCAACTTTTAACCCTTATAACTCCCTAACAAAAAAAAATGTTGGTTCCAAATTTGTGCTGATGTAAAGTAGACATGTGGGAAATGTTACTTGTTAAGTATTTTGTGTGACATATCTCTGTGATTTAATTGCATAAAAATTCAAAGTTGGAAAATTGCGAAATTTTCAAAATTTTCGCCAAATTTTTTTTTTTCCCACAAATAAACGCATGTAATATCAAAGAAATGTTACCACTATCATGAAGTATCATATGTTGTGAGAAAAGATTGTCAGAATCACTGAGATCCGTTGAAGCGTTCCAGAGTTATAACCTCATAAATGGACAGTGGTCAGAATTGTAAAAATTGGCCCGGTCATTAATGTGCAAGCCACCCTTGGGGGTAAAGGGGTTAAATGAATCTTTCACTAATGAAGCATGGCATACATGTAAATCACAGAGTGCCTTTAATTAAGTCACCATGGCATACATATACATCACAAGGCTCTCACAGACTAAGAAGATGTGCAGCAGAAACATCGCCGGAGCCTGACCGTGATTTCCTGCTGGTGTTCCATTGCCCTTAGTGAGAAACCACTGAAAAAGTAGTCCACACATGTATGTGCTTAGACAGATGGCAGATCAACCTATGTCAGAGGTGTCAAACTGCATTGCTCAAGGGCCGCAAACAGGTCATGTTTTCAGGATTTCCTTAGCATTGCACAAGGTGCTCTAATCATTATGTGTGCAGGTGATTAAATTATCACCTGTGCAGTACAAGGAAATCCTGAAAACATGACCTGTTTGCGGCCCTTGAGGAATGCAGTTTGATACCTCTGACCTATGTCACACCATAAGTGATCCAAAACCATCTGATATTTGAGGGTTGAAGGAAACCATGCTATGGAAGCTAGAAGGCTAACAATAACCTCCAGGCCTGCAAACAACAGAAGCTTGTTAGGCTTTTCCACAAAAATCTTGGCAGTTGACAATAATTTTTGTAGTCACTTTGCCTTAATAACAAATAGTCAAAGCGTAAATAGGATGCATGAGTACCGCAGCCTTGACAAGTAGTATGAGTGCATGAAATGTAAGTCTTCCCTCATCCGATTTAAGGCTGTTTGTAAAGATAAATAAAGGTTAGGAAATATAGAGAGTGCCGCAGGATTTTTTTCATTTTATGCATTTGCTTTAGAGACTTACTGCACATTGTACAAAAACGGCGCCTGCTCATCCAGAAACATCTACAAGCCAAGTGGATTTAAAATGACAGTTATATCTGAATTTGGGACGGAGAGAAGAAGATATTGGAGAGATTTATCGAAGATAAATGAAAATTACCTAAATGTTAGGAGAACATGGCAAATTGATGAGCAAATAATTAATTTCAAAGAATGGAGAAATGGGAATGTACTATGGATGAACTAATAAATGTGAGTGGAAAAGAATTCTACAAAAATTTCACGAAAATTTCGCATTCACCAAAATGCAGATTTTTTTGTCATTAGTTTCTGCGAGGACAGCCGTTATTCTGAACCATAAAAGACAATCAGAATGTAAAAAAAATCCTTACACTCACCTTACCAATCATTTTTCCATCCCCTTTGCTCGTCATCTTCAAAAGTCTGGTTCTCATCGCATCTTCAGATTGCCGCCGCTCACGTTAAATTTCCCAGGCGTCGGGTGGAGCTTATGGGTTCAATTCAGTTGGGTTCTGCCCATGGGCAAGGTCATTTCACCAAATCCTTTGGCACTCCCTTGCGTAGAACCCTCACGCCTGGACCTCATGAGACCCAGAAGTCCGGGCCCGGCATGAGAGGCCAGTGGAATTCAACAAGAGCGGCAGCAATACTAAAATGGACCAGACAGATGATGATGAACAGCAGAGGGGCCAAAGAGGTGAGAGGTGAGTATACGTCTAACGTATTTTTCTTATTTTTTACATATTACGTTTATTGAAAATGATAAGTTGCTCTAAATTCACAGAGAATATCTTCTCCGATAATCACATCTCCTGGTAAATTTCGTAAGAAGATGCAAATTTGAATTTGGCCTGATCAGCTCATCTCCAGAATGTACATATGTAGCAAAGCTTTACGCACATGACACAGCAATGCGATATCACGACACAGTTAAGTTTAATTTCACACTTGACTTGATATCAGTCAAAGGCTTGTGAAATGTTATCTTAATCCTCTTAAAGAAAATTATCACTAGGTTTGTGCCAACTAATTTGACATCAGTATAGTGTACAGACAAAGACCCTGATTTAAGCGATGTGTCACTTACTGGGCTGCTTACTGTAGTTTTGATAAATTTACTGTTTTAACTGCAAGAGATGAATAAACCTGCTGCCTGTAGTCCTCCACATTCATGAGCTCTCTTTAACCTCGCACCCACCACTGATTGGCAGCTTTCTGCCTATGCACAATGTACCCAGAAAGCTACCAATCAGTGTTGTGGGCGGGGTTATACAGCTCAGCATTCTGAGAACTGCTAGATCTGCAGCAGATAAAATAGGTATTTTATCAAAACTACATCGAACAGCCCAGAAAGCTACACATCGCTGGAATGAGGGTCTCTGCTGCTACATCACGCTGCTCTCAGATGGGGTGGCAAAAACCTGGTGACTCGTTCCCTTTAAGTGAGATTACAGGACTATATATGCTAATAATGAAAAATTGCACGATAACTGAAATTTTTATGTAGAGAGATGAACCTTCAATGAGGAATTTAAAGAACAGAATTATTTTCTATAACCTTCAGAACTGTTATAAAGTAAGTAGAGAAGACAGACTGTAACTTACTAATTAAAAAAACTGTACTGTAAGAGGAATGAGGGAGAAAAAGGAAAGATATTTCAATCATAAACCGTCCATAACTAATTTTTCACAAAATAGTTATAGGGTGAAGAATTTGCAATGTCATGTTCTTAAGAGTAATCAGGGTTATTTGCATAAGCCAGGAGTGGCAGATAGAAGATCACAAACTAATAAAGGTTGGCTTGTGACAAGTTGTGTTAGGGAACATCTAAATAAATTAACAAATAGTTCAATGAGGTTTGTTTTTACCTGAAAGCGTTACATGATATGTAAAATCTTGATATTAGACAAACAAATATTTTACCATCAATGTAAACAGGGGTTAAGCGTATGAGATTAACGAGTTGATCAATTTGAAAAGTGGTAATGTGGTCTCCATACGTGGAATGTACATCCAAACTAAAGACTAAGTCTTGTACATGTGACCTGGGGGCAGTAAGTGCATTGTGGTGGCATTGGGACTTACCTCCCAATCCGTAAGTAGTGACAACATTGAGCTTCTTGGGTGTGTGCACTGGTTGCGGTACCTGTTTTGTTCAATCTGTAGCCTCAGAGTGGGGCAAAAATAAGATTTAGCTGTAGAGGGGTGTGGACCTCACACGACTGAAGGCCTTATACGTGACAGATTGGTGGTGTCCACTACTTGAACAACTTCTTCTCATACCCCATGCTTGGCCCCGATAAAATAAAAAAGCTTATACTCACCTCCCATGCTGGCACTGTTCCCGTGGAGTCGACACTCGCTCTCTCCAGGGCTTTTCTGTGGTTGTTGTGACTTGTGATCCTGTCCCCACCTCCTGTCGAATTAAACATGAAGAGGAAGTCAGAGATCTGCTGAAGCCCAGACTTCCTCTTCATGTTCAAATAGTACGAAGGCAGGTACAGTGACGCTAGTGCTGATTGGACACCGGGGGTCACGTGTCCCAACAACAGCATGGGAGCTTCAGCAGAGTGAGTGCTGAACATGGGAAGTGAGTATAAGCTTTTTTTATTTTGACAGGGCCAAGTGTGGGGTACGAGAATATGATGTCCTAGTAGTGGACAACCCTTTAAAGAAAATTTTAATTAAATATTTGCCAGAAATGTATCTGATTTGGGGCAAAATCAATCTATCTAGATCAGAGGTCCCCAACTCCAGTCCTCAAGGCCCACCAACAGGTCATGTTTTCAGGATTTCCTTTGCATTGCACAGGTGATGCAATTATTACCTGGGCAAGACTAAGGAAATCCTGAAAACATGACCTGTTGGTGGGCCTTGAGGACTGGAGTTGGGGACCTCTGATCTAGATCACAAAGATCACAAATCACATTAAGTAGTGGACAAAAAAATGACAGAATTATTTAGCTCACAGCAAATTGAAACCACTCAACACTGGTAAAAATCTGAATAATTTATCCTTATTTCCATGATTAAAATTAAGTGCTTTCGTTGTAATGTGATTGTGCATGGTAGAAAGGAATTTTATTTGTCTATCACAAAGAATCCCTTTTCTATCAAATAGTTTTTAAATTGTGGCACAAAATATGCAATATATCTCCTTGAGTGTGGCTCAATATACAGGAAGAACAGCGCAGAAGATCAGAGGAAACGCTCGAATAAATATCGACCTAATAAGCACAATGGGATTCAGAGACACCGCACATCCAGACACTCTGTTTAGAACATAACAAGGCCCTACAAGTATAATCTTACAATTCTAGAACAAATCCCAGAATAAGTTCCATGTCACTTTAGAAAACCAGGAATCCTTCTAGTTATTTAAGGTGTGCGCATTAATACTGGAGGGTTCAAATGAATGTGCTAATAGAATGCTGTAATTTACTATCTGATCTTTAGTGTCTTTATCCACATTCTCGTTTGTATCGTTTTCTCTTCCCCTTATTCCAAGAGACAAAACTTTGGTTACTTTTCCTTCCACATAGTCATGTCAGGGCTTTTTTTTTTTTTTACAAGGGACGAGTTGTACTTTTAAAAGACACCATCAAATTTATCATGTAAAGCAGGAAGAAAATTCCAAGTGCAGCAAAATCTTGAAAAAAGCGCAATTCTGCAATTGTTTTTCGCATTTTTTTTTATCAACAGCATTGATTTTATGACAAAAATGACCTGCCGTTATGATTATCAAGGTCAGTACGATTGTGGTGATACCAAACATGTGTCGTTTTTCTTTTATTTAAAAGTTGAAAAGAAAAAAAATCAGAAATGTATAAAAATAAAATTTGCTTGTGTCACAATTTTTAAAAAGCCGTAACATATTAAATTTTAGGATATGAGGCTATGTGGGGGCTTGTTTGTTGCGCCCTGAGCTGATATTTTTCAGATTTTTATTTTGATGTAGATATGATATTTTGATGGCTTCTTATTATTTTTTTGGTGTTGTTGTGGTGTTCGAAAAACTGCTTCTGGCGTTTTGATTTTTTTTCTCATTTACCATTAATTTATTAATATATTTTGATATATCAGACTTTTACCAATGCAGCAATACCAAATACAGTATGTGTAATTTTTATTTTTTTTATTTCTTAATTTTTAACTGAGAAGAGAGGGGTGATTTGAGCTTTTATATTTTTTTCATTATTTAAAAAAAAACTTTTTCTTAATTTTTTTTATTGTATTTAATAGACTATTTAGGGGACTTGAAAATTTGTCAAACATAGCCAAATGCCATTGGAGTCAATGGGAGGCAAGAACAAATGCATACACAACACCTTCAAATGGGTCCAAAAGCTGCCAAAACACATCAAATTAGGGGCAGACACCAGAAAAGTGGCCTCAATTTACCCACAGTACAAATTTTAGAGTGGCGCGGCAGCAATCAGCCAGGCATGAGGTATCGGGGTCTGGGCCAGCATTTACAGCTTTCAGTTGAACTTCAAATTAAAACTAGGTGGGTGAGGGATCGGTGTAGACCTGCTGTACTGGGAGCCCTGATACCACATGCAACACCTCTACCTGCTTTTATGCTCAGCCACATTCAGGTGGCACCAATATCAGTTTCGTAGACTACCATTGTCAGAAAAATGTAAGGATTGTAAGACGGGTAGTTGATTGAAAGTAAGTGGATGCCTGCTGGTCTTGGAGGCCTACTACTACAGGCAATGTGCTACACACATTAGGAGATAAACCGAAAACTGAGCTGAAGTACGACTTGAAAACACGCATGATGTAAAAGCATGTTCACACTGGCCATGGAAACAAACAAAACCAAAGAAAAGACAATGTGTGTATATACCCTAATGAAAATAAATAAGTAAAAAAGCAAGCGCATTAAATAACATAGGGTATTTAGTAAACACTGTTTTTGATCAAAAAAAGCATAAAGCTGTCCCACTGCGACAAGGTATACCAAGTTGGGACAGTACCTACACTCTCTAATGTTAAAACCTACCTAGTGTGAACAGTGGCAGAGAGTCACAGGGTCCCAACCGAACACCCAGCTTTCGAGGGATTATATATAATCATTTCCCAGGTGAACACAGTGGAGGAGTCTGGTTGGTCCTTACATGGTCCTCCAGCTAGTACTCATATTAGCATTAATGACTTTTTAATTGTTTTTAAACGTGTCTTTTTGGTCTTGCATACATATTTGGACTTAAATAAAATTATTGATGTTATTTAAATTTGATTCTACAGCCTACAAAAACCAAGCCGCCGCCAGAGCCGCCGCCAGAGCCGCCGCCTCACCGCCGCCAGAGCCACCGCCTCACCGCCGCCAGAGCCGCCGCCTCACCGCCGCCTCACCGCCGCTAGAGCCGTCGCCTCACCACCGCCAGAGTCGCCGCCTCACTTCCGCCAGAGCCGCCGCCTCATTGCCGCCAGAGCCGCCGCCTCACCCCTACCGTCTGTCTCTTCCCCACTATCCCATAGAATGTAAGTCCACAAGGACAGGGTCCTCTCCCCCTGTACCAGTCTGTCACTGTAATCCTGTTTACTGTAAACGATATCTATAACCCTGTATGTAACCCTTTCTCATGTACAGCACCATGGAAATAATGGTGCTATGTAAATAAATAATAATAATAATAATAATTCTAGCCTTGTGTTTGCACACTTCTTTTTCTCCCATGTTTTTCGATACAGTAGGTGCCATAAGGCAGTATCGTGGAGCAAGGGTTACTGCAGGTTCAACACTAGTAGGAAGAAATCGGTCTTCAGGTTCCTTTTGAAGGTTAACATGGTAGGCGAGAGTCTGATGTGCTGGGATAGAGTGTTCCACAGAAGGGGAGATGCTGGGGACATATCTTGTATGTGATTGTGGCAAGAAGATATAAGAGGGAAGTAGAGAAGGAAATCTTGTAAGGATGGGAGGTTGCGCACAGGTAAGTATACAGAAGGGAGGGTAGGTCACAGACGTATGGAGGAAACAGGATTTTGATAGCTTTGAATGACAAAGTTCGGCTTTTCAACTGGACTCTCTTGGCAATGGGGAGTCAGCGCAGGGATTGATAGAGGGGAGAATCCAGGGAATAGCAAGGTGACAGGTGAATTAGTCTGCCAGCAGAGTTTAGGATAGTTTGAAGAGGTGCGACAGTGGCAGATGGGAGGCCACAGAGCAGGAGGTTGTAGTAGTCAAGGCAGGAGATGATGAGTTTGTGCACTGGTGATTTTGTAGCTTCATGGTTGAGGAACGTTGGAGTCAGTGACAAGTGGAAATGGCTTGGATCTGACCTTTGAAGGAGAGATAAGATTCAAGTTTTCTGGACTGGGGAGAGTGGGCAGCCATTGACTTTGATGGATAGGTCAGTTGGGAGGATGAATGAGATGGTGGAAAGATGATGATTGATGAATTTGATTTTATCCTTTTTAAGTTTCAGAAATCTAGCAGAAAAGACGAAATAGCGGACACACATTCTGGAATTCTGGTTAGTAAGGAGGTGATATCAGGTCCAGAGAGGTAGATCTGTGTGTCATCAGCATAGAGGTGATACTGAAAGCTGTGAGATTATCAGCTTTCCCAGGCCAAAAATATAGATGGAGAAGAGCAGGGGTCCAACAACTGAACCTTGGGAGACATTGACACAGAGGGAGAGAGAGATGAGGAGGTGGTGTGTGAGTGGGAGACGCTGAATGTCATGTCTGTTTGGCATGGGGAGATCCAAAAAAGGGCCAAATCTGTAATGCCAAGAGATCAGAAAGTCTGTAGTAAGAGGAAATAGTCCCCTGTCTTAGGCAGATGGTAGGCCCAGGAGGAGGAGGACAATCTAGCGTCGCTTGGATTTGGCGTTTAGAGAGTAGTTGGTGACTTTAGTCAGGACAGTTTCAATGGAATGGTGCAGTCTGAAGCCACATTGTAAGCAGCTTTAGAGAGAGTAAGAGGAGAGGTAGGAGTACAGTTCTAAATGAGTAGCTCAGCAGAGGAGGTGGAGGAGGAGGAAGACAAGGCGGCTACAATGCGGCTTTCTGCACAGACACAGAGTTATTCAACCACAACAAGCAATGCATCCTCAGCCCCAGCTCAGTCAGTGGCCAGCAGCGTTCGTGGGTCTGCAGTTGCCTAACATGGGTCTTTTTTCCAATCTCCAAAAATGACACAACTCACATTATCTGCCAACTTTCTTAAAAACGACGTAAAAAAAAAATGCAATAATTTGTTTACTACATGAATGAACTGGAACATGCACAATCAAAATGTGATAAGCTGGGAATCTCACTGTGCTAATATGCAGAAAAGAGGGCCTCACTGACCACCGTCCGCCCCATCAACCGCATCTTCTGTTTCTTCCTTCTCCCTTACCATGGCAAATATTCTCATATTGGTCCCTGGCTGCAGCATCTCAACTTGTTTACCTGTAAGGCTACGTTCACATTTGCGTTGTGCGCCACTGCGTCGGCGATGCAACGCACAACGCAAATAAAAATGCACCAAAACGCACACAAAAACGCTGCGTATTGCGACGCATGCGTCATTTTTTGCCGAAATTTGGACGCAAGAAAAATGCAACTTGTTGCGTTTTCTGCGCACGACGCTTGCGGCAAAAAAAACGCATGCGTCGCACAACGCAGCACAACGCATGTCCATGCGTCCCCCATGTTAAATATAGGGGCGCATGACGCATGCGTCGCCGCAGCGTTTCCCGATGCTGCGTCGGGAAACGCTAACGTGAACGTAGCCTTACAGTCAGGTTGAGTGAGAGCCTATCCGCTTTTACGGAAGTGGACATGCCTGCTGTTTTTGACTGATCTCAGATGCTGAGCACATCATACTTTTCTCAATCCACCATAACATCTCCATCTGCACATCTGTCACAGTCCAGCAGTTTGTCATGTTCACCCTACTCCATACTCTCTCAGCACAGCAGTAAACCCTCAATCCCACAGTTGTGGTAACATAAATCATTGTTTCCTCCTACACATGCCAAAGCAAAGAACTTGAACTTCACTTTCTCCAATCGGTTGGCCACGGAAATGCTGCCTTTCCGCCTGGTAGAAACAGACAGTTTCTGAAAGCTGATGGCCTTTGCATCCCCCATTACCAGTTGCCCAGTCACCATTACTTTTACCACAAAGCTGGGCCTGCACTACACCTGCATGTTGCAGACATCAACTGTTCCTTGAAAAACTCTGTCTGCCAAGTTGCATTTTACCACTGACACCTGGGCAAGCAAGCTTAGCCCGGTACGTTACATCTCGCTGACTGGGCACTTAGTGACTCTGGTGGTTGTGGGGGCAAGCGTGGAAGGGGCTGCTCCACAAGTCTTGGAATCACCAAGGCACTTGTGGATGGAGAACTAAACCCCTACACACCATAAAAAGGAGAACTAAACTACTATACATCAGGGCTTGACAAAATAAACTACTAAATACAGTTGAAACCAGAAGTTTACATACACTATATTAAAAAAGACACATCTGCATGTTTTTTTCAATATCTGACATGAAATCAGAATAAACCTTTCCCGTTTTAGGTCAGTTAGGATTAGTATAATTATTAATATTTGCCAAATTCCAGAATAATGAGAGAGGATAATGTTTTAAGGCATTTTATTACTTACTGCAAAGTCAAAACTTTATAGGTTTGTAAGTCACCTTGCTCGCACCGGCCTTGTCAACTTTACCCATAAATTTTCAATACGATTGAGATCAGGGCTTTGTGACGGCCACGCCAAAACATTGACTTTATTGTCTTTAAGCCACTTTGTTACCATTTTGGCAATATGCTTCGGGTCATTGTATGTTAGGAAGACCCATTTCTGCCCAAGCTTTAACTTCCTGGCTGATGTCTTGAGATGTTGCTTCAGTATATCTTCTTCTCTCATGCTGCCATCTATTTTGTGAAGTTCACTGGTCCCTCCTGCAGCAAAACAACCCCACAAAATGATGCTGACACACCGTGTATCACAGTTGGGATGGTGTTGTTAGGCTTCCAAACTTCTCCCTTTTTCCTCAAAACGTAACGATGGTCAGTATGCCCACAAAGTTCAATTTTAGTGTCATCAGACCACAGAGCATGTCTCCAAAAATTATGGTCTTTGTTCCTGTGTGCATTTGCAAACATTAATCTGGCTCTTTTATGTTTCTTTTGGAGTAATGGCTTTGGACCGTGAGGTACTTGGGCCGGGTCCGACAGTTCTTAAGGGAATAGTCATGGCAGCAGTGACCCGCTCCGTGGCTCTGGGCATCCAATATAAAAGTCAATTCAAATTAAAGGGGAATAAAGTTTATGGGGAGATTGTTCGTGACACCACCCGTAGTGTCCGGCAATAAGGAGATGGCCGACGCTGGAAATCAGGTCCACTGGGGCAGTTGGTGACACAGCAGTGATGTTGCAGCTTCCCACGGATAGAGCTAGGCCCCAGGGCAGTTAAAGTCTATGATGGTGAATGTTGTAGTGCAGGGCAGGTGATGCAGTAATAATTCAGGGGACACAGCAGGGTGCAGTTTCCACACTTTACTCACAGTTCTTATGTGCAATTCCCAGTTGGGTGATGTGTCCTCCAGGTTTGTTGTCCAATCAGCTCCCAGGTAATTTGGAGTACACTTTGCCAGAACCCCCTTCTCATGTTCCTTCTCTGGCCATCTCACTGCGTTGGCTCCCGCCTCTCCTGTCCTGCGCCTTCACACAGTGTCCCATGCCAGCAGCCTCGGATCCTGTTGGGCAACATCCTCTTGGTCCCCTTGATCCTATATGGCTGCCTTTTCAGCGAATGTGTGTGGCTGTGACTGTAGCACATGCAGTTACGTCACTCTCCGGTTTGCTAGCTGAGCCCTCAGTTTCTCCACTAGTCTAGGGCCGGTCCCTTACTGCAACCTGGTCCCTCTACCCAACTACATCGGCGTGGATTCAGGCCCCACGGGTGGATTCCTCATTAAAATACATCTACAGGTGTGTTTCTAATTAACTCACATGTTTCCAAAAAACCTATCAGAAGCATCCAAACACATGACTAGATATGAGCACATATGTTCGGAAAACATTCGCCAAACATAAATTCGGCACAAATATGTCTCATTAGGAT
The DNA here is from genome assembly GCF_032444005.1 of Ranitomeya imitator. Taxonomy (NCBI): domain Eukaryota; kingdom Metazoa; phylum Chordata; class Amphibia; order Anura; family Dendrobatidae; genus Ranitomeya; species Ranitomeya imitator. The sequence goes on from NC_091283.1 coordinate 223,568,562, forward strand.
TCATGATCAAAAACACTTATGACTACATGATATTTCAGTTTTTCTTTTTTAATAAATTTGGCAAAAATACTACATTTCTGTTTTCTCCATCAACATGGTGTGCAGAGTATACATTAATGTGTCAACAAATGAACTTTTTTGAATTTACCAAATGGCTGCAATGAAACAAAGAGTGAAAAATTTAAAGGGGTCTGAATACTTTCTGTACCCACTGTAAATAGATAAAAAGCCGGCAATTCAGCAGCCGTGTACAATAAAACCACAGCATAACCAGACAGGATAAAATACAGTGGGGGAAATAAGTATTTGATACCTTGCTGATTTTGTAAGTTTGCCGACTGACAAAGACATGAACAGTCTATAATTTTAAGGGTAAGTTAATTATAACATTGAGAGATAGAATATCAAAAATAAAATCCGGGAAATCACATTGTATAAATTATATAAATTTATTTGCATTTTGCAGTGAGAAATAAGTGTCTGATCCCCTACAAACCATTAAGCGATCTGGCTCTTACAGACAATTAGATGCTCCTAATCAACTCATTACCTGCATTAAAGACATCTGTCTTACATAGTCACCTTTATGAAAGACTCCTGTCCACAGACTCAATTAATCAGTCAAACTAACCTCTACAACATGGGCAAGACCAAAGAGCTTTATAAGGATGCCAGGGACAAGATCATAGACCTGCACAAAGTTGGAATGGGCTACAAAACCATAAGTAAGGCTGGATGAGAAGGTGACAACTGTTGGTGCAATAGTAAGAAAATGGAAGAAATACAAAATGACTGTCAATTGACATCGATCTGGGGCATCATGCAAAATCTCACCTCATGGGGTATGCTTGATCATGAGGAAAGTAAGAGATCAGCCTCCAAGAAAACCATTGGTAATACATTATGCTGTAAAGGTTTAAAACCCTACTGTACCCGCAAGGTCCCCCTGCTCAACAAGGCACATGTACAGGTCCATCTGAAATTTGCCAACACCTGGATGAGTCTGTGAGTGATTGGGAGAAGGTGCTGCGGTCAGAGGAGACAAAAAGTCTTTGGCATTAACTCAACTCACCGTGTTTGGAGGAAGAGAAATGATGCATATGACCCAAAGAACACCATCCCCACTGTCAAGCATGGAGGTGGAAAAATTATGTTTTGGGGTGATTCTCTGCCAAGGGCAAAGGACTACTTCACCTACAATGGGAGAATGGATGGAGCCATGTTAGAGTTGGCGGAACGCACCGAATATATTAATTAGGTAAGATTGGTGCGCTCGCCACCCGGAATCCACCGTGCAGGAAAGAACCTGCTGCTAAGTGAATGGCGGCACTATATGGCGGTACAATGTGATTTCACACACGGGTTAACTTCACCCTGTGTGAAGGAAGCAATCCCTGTTAAGTCACAGGGTCGCGGTACCGCACAGAGAGCGCAAGCAAGGAACCACAGAACTCTATCCCAGGACACAGGATTAGAGCTAGTGTAGACCTCTTGCGATCGACAGCACAATTGGGGTATCAGCGGTAACTATTATGCACAGAAGTGCATGCTGTGCCACACTATCGGACGCCACTAACCACCCAGACTTGGGTAAGTTAAGCACTCTAATAGCGCACGGCGCTGCACTGGCGGTCACAGCAGTTAGACACTGCTTCGTGTGCTAAAGCTGTGAGTTCAGCCGGGCGCTAGATTGCAGCCATACACCTTACGCGAACAGTCATACACAAGGGATGGGTTTTTTAAGGAATGACTTGCACTCATAAACACACACACGATAACAATTGTATATTAGCGCATGGCCGTGCGGTCATGCGAAGCTTATATAGCTGCAGCACGTTCAGGACCCTTCAAAGAAGGACCAATGGATTTGCAGCAGTACCTGAGCATGTGACCCTGGATCTCCATTGAGAGATCTTGCCCTGGGCATGCTCAGTGTGAGCAAAGCAGAATTTAGTCCTAGCACCTTCAGGACCTTCCTGAGCATGTGACCCTAGATCTCCACTGAGAGATCTTGCCCTGGGCATGCTCAGTGTGTGCAAAGCAGGACTTAGACTCAGAAAAGCCTGCTCGCTGCAGATCAGTGCAGGGTACAATAGCTGAGCCTGGAGAGGCAGTAGTAACCCTTTGCACCGTACCAGTCTCAGCGAGTCGCTGGGAGCGACGTCTCCGCTGAGCAGGCTCCACTGCGGCCGATGCAGAATGGGAGACCTCAGCAGACACGGATTGAGATTCCCCCTGTGCAGCAGAGGAAACTCGACTCCTAACATTCCCCCCACTCCTAGGGCCCCCCCTCCTTGAGCCTCACTACGCTCAAAAGCTGCAATGAGCAGCGGAGCCTGAATGTGCTCCACAGGCTCCCAGGTTCTATCCTTTGGGCCGTGACCCTTCCAGTCCACCAGATAAAATTTCTTGCCACGTACCACCTTGCACCCCACGATAGAATTCACCTCAAACTCATCCATGGATGAACCCGATATCCTAGCAGATGACTCAGAAAGCCGGGACAAATGGACGGGCTTTAAGAGGGAAACGTGAAAAGTATCGGTGATACCAAGGCGTGGAGGAATAGCCAAACGGTAGACCACAGGGTTGACCTGTTCCAGAACCTTGAACGGGCCAATGTAGCGAGGCGCAAACTTAGTGGACTCAACTTGCAGCCTGATGTTACGGGCGGAGAGCCACACTAAGTCGCCAGGAGCAAAGGTCGGAGCGGGGCGCCGGTATGTATCAGCCGAAACCCTCATTCTCTCCTTGGAGGCCCAGATGGCATCCTGAGTGCGGTCCCAGATGTCACGTGCCTCCACCGCCCAGTCTGCCACCCTAGAATCGGTGGATGACACAGGCATGGGCACAGGGACATGCGGATGCTGGCTGTAATTAAGGAGAAAAGGAGTCTGACCAGTGGAATCGGCTGAATCAATGCAAATTCCGCCCAAGGTAGCAAAGATGCCCAGTCATCCTGCCTAGCAGAGACAAAATGTCGCAAGTATGTCACCAGAGTCTGGTTGGTTCTCTCTACCAACCCATTCGTCTCAGGATGATATGCAGAGGAGAGATTCAGCTCTATGCTGAGCAAACGGCAGAGCTCTCTCCAAAACGGAGACGCAAACTGGAGACCCCGATCGCTGACAATTTTATCAGGCATTCCATGTAAGTGGAAAATGTGTTTAATGAACAACACCGCTAAGGCCCGTGCAGAAGGTAACCCTGGAAGCGGCACCAAATGCACCATCTTAGAGAAATGGTCGGTGACTACCCAGATAATGGTGCAGCTACGAGACTTGGGTAAGCCCACCACGAAGTCCATCTCGACCATCTCCCAGGGCCTGTCTGCCACCAGCATGGGGTAAAGTAACCCAGCAGGCCGTTGCTGAGGAGACCGATTCTGGGCGCAGGAGACACATGGCCGAATATAGTCCCCGACGTCACGGGCCATATGCGGCCACCAGTACGTCCTCGCCAAAAGCTCAGATGTCCTCTTGGTCCCAAAATGTCCACCCACTCTGGACAAGTGAGCCCAAGAGAGAACCTCTGGTCGCAAATTCGCTGGTACGAAAGTCTTGCCCGGGGGCACGGACTCTAGCGAAACCGGAGCCATAGTTCTTAGGCTCTCTGAAGGGACAATAAGCCGAGGCTCCTCCTCCTCCTCCTCAGATGACACTACGGAGCGGGAGAGAGCGTCGGCACGAATGTTCTTCTCCCCAGAGAGAAAATGGAGAGTAAAATGGAACTGGGAGAAGAACAGGGACCATCTAGCCTGGCGAGAATTCAGCCGCTGGGCCGTCTGTATATACACCAAGTTCTTGTGGTCAGTGAACACTTGGAAGGGAAAGCGAGCTCCCTCCAAGAGATGTCTCCAATCAGAAAAAGTCAACTTCATGGCTAGCAACTCCCTGTCCCCGATGGAATAATTCCTCTCCGCTGGTGTGAAGGTCTTGGAGAAGAAGAAGCAAGGATACTCCCGATCTTGAGCATCCTTTTGGAAAAGGGCTGCTCCAGCACCAACGGATGAGGCATCCTCCTCCATGATAAATGGTTTATCTACATTGGGGTGATGTAGGATGGGAGCGCTAGCGAAGTGTGACTTAATCGAGAGAAAGGCTTTGGAGACCTCCTCTGACCACAACTTGGGATTTGCTCCCTTCTTGGTGAGGGCAACCAAAGGAGCCACCAAAGTTGTGAAGTGTGGAATGAACTGGCGATAGTAATTAATGAACCCCATAAAGCGCTGCACCTCTTTAAGAGAATGGGGTTCCTGCCAGTCCATCACAGCCTGTAGCTTGGCAGGATCCATAGCCAAACCCTGGACAGAGATGATATAACCAAGGAAAGGCAAGGACTCCTGCTCAAACACACACTTCTCCAACTTGGCGTAGAGGGAGTTTGCCCGTAAGAGGTCGAAGACTTTGCGAACATCTCTCCGATGGGAGTCAATATCTGGAGAGTAGATGAGAATATCATCCAGATAGACTACGACCGAGGTGGTGAGCATATCCCGAAAGATGTCATTCACAAAGTCTTGGAAAACGGCTGGGGCATTACAGAGCCCGAAGGGCATCACCAGATATTCATAGTGCCCATCCCTGGTGTTAAAAGCCGTCTTCCATTCATCCCCCTCACGGATGCGAATCAGGTTGTAGGCACCCTGCAGATCTAATTTTGTAAATACCCTTGCTCCCCATAGCCTATCAAAAAGCTCAGATATCAGGGGTAATGGGTACTTGTTCTTAACGGTGATGGCGTTAAGACCCCTGTAGTCTATGCATGGACGTAAGTCTCCAGTCTTCTTCTGTATGAAGAACCCAGCCCCTGCAGGTGACACTGACTTCCTAAAGAATCCTCTAGCTAGATTCTCTTGAATGTACTGAGACATTACCTCCGTCTCCGGGAGAAATAACGGATAGACCCGACCCCGGGGAGGCTCAGCACCAGGCAAGAGGTCAATAGGACAGTCATAGGGGCGGTGAGGCGGAAGAGTCTCCGCAGCCCTTTTGGAGAACACGTCTGCATATGGCCAATAGTGCTTGGGGAGAGAGGAAAGATCTGCGGGTACCTGTGTTGTAGCAACCTGAACGCTCTCCCTCTGACATCTACCCTCGCAGGATTTACTCCATCCCAAAATTCTCCCTGAGGACCACTCTATATGAGGAGAATTATAGCGTAGCCATGGTATCCCCAACAGGACCTCATCAATTCCCTCAGGAATGACTAATAGGGAGATAATCTCCTGATGTGATGGAGACACCGAAAGCATGATAGGAATGGTTTGGTGGGTAATCTGTGAGGGTAGTGTCGACCCATTTACCACTCGAACGGTTACTGGTTTGGTGAGCATCACCAGGGGTATTGAATGACGCTGGGCGAAAGCGGATGATATTAAATTACCCTCCGCCCCTGAATCCACGCATAGTTCTACCATAGGAGTGGATGGGACTATGGTAATTGTCCCCTTGAAGGACAACTTTGAGGCAAACGTCGCCATGTCTAGTGTACCTCCTCCTACTGCCACTAGATGCTGACGTTTCCCCGACCACTGAGGACACTTGGAGGCAAGATGTCCTGACTGCCGGCAAACATGAGAGACCTTATGTGACTCGGACGCCTGGACTGAGGATTCCAAAGGTTTGGCCAGCCGAAACCTCTGCTTACACTGGGCTCGCTCCAACCTTCGCTCATGAAAACGAAGGTCTATGCGAGTAGATACAGCTATGAGCTCCTCCAGTGTGGCGGGAATCTCTCTAGTGGCCAAAGCGTCCTTCACATGGTCAGCCAGCCCCCTCCAAAATACAAGAATGAGGGTTTTGTCTGGCCATTCCAACTCAGACGCTAATGTCCGGAAGTGAACAGCAAAATGGCTGACCATGGCTGAACCCTGAGTCAAAGCCAGCAGTTGGAGCGCTGTATCATGGGTGACTTGAGGTCCTACAAAGACCTGTTTCAGAGTGTGCAGAAACCAAGGAACACTCCGCACCACATGATCGTTGCACTCCCACCGCGGCTTAGCCCACCCCAACGCCCTGTCCGACAAGAGAGATATTATGAATCCCACCTTTGCCCGCTCTGTGGGAAAACGTGCAGCCAGGAGCTCGAGATGTATACCACACTGGCTCATGAAACCCCTACAGGACTTACTGTCCCCAGAGTATTTCTCAGGCAAAGGGAGGTGAGATAGAGTCGGAACAGGGGTGGCAGTGGGTAAAGCTGCTGCAGCCACGCTAGCAGCCTGACAGCAATTGCGGTAACATCCACCGCCGAGGTTGCACACTCAAGAGACGCCAACCGGCCCTCCAGCAGCTGGATGTACCCCTGCAATCGCTGTTCATCCGCCATTACTTAGCCAGATCCTTGCGCTAGTATTACGTTAGGGGTGGCGGAACGCACCGAATATATTAATTAGGTAAGATTGGTGCGTTCGCCACCCGGAATCCACCGTGCAGGAAAGAACCTGCTGCTAAGTGAATGGCGGCACTATATGGCGGTACAATGTGATTTCACACATGGGTTAACTTCACCCTGTGTGAAGGAAGCGATCCCTGTTAAGTCACAGGGTCGCGGTACCGCACAGAGAGCGCAAGCAAGGAACCACAGAACTCTATCCCAGGACACAGGATTAGAGCTAGTGTAGACCTCTTGCGATCGACACCAAAATTGGGGTATCAGCGGTAACTATTATGCACAGAAGTGCATGCTGTGCCACACTATCGGACGCCACTAACCACCCAGACTTGGGTAAGTTAAGCGCTCTAATAGTGCACGGCGCTGCACTGGCGGTCACAGCAGTTAGACGCTGCTTCGTGTGCTAAAGCTGTGAGCTCAGCCGGGCGCTAGATTGCAGCCATACACCTTACGCGAAGTCATACACAGGGGATGGGTTTTTTAAGGAACGACTTGCACTCATAAACACACACGATAACAATTGTATACTAGCGCATGGCCGTGCGGTCATGCGAAGCTTATATAGCTGCAGCACGTTCAGGACCCTTCAAAGAAGGACCAATGGATTTGCAGCAGTACCTGAGCATGTGACCCTAGATCTCCACTGAGAGATCTTGCCCTGGGCATGCTCAGTGTGTGCAAAGCAGGACTTAGACTCAGAAAAGCCTGCTCGCTGCAGATCAGTGCAGGGTACAATAGCTGAGACTGGAGAGGCAGTAGTAACCCTTTGCACCCTACCAGTCTCAGCGAGACGCTGGGAGCGATGTCTCCACTGAGCAGGCTCCACTGCGGCCGATGCAGAATGGGAGACCGCAGCAGACACGGATTGAGATTCCCCCTGTGCAGCAGAGGAAACTCGACTCCTAACAAGCCATGCACCATAAAATCCTGAGTAACAGCCTCCTTCCCTCCACCAGGAGATTAAAAATGCATCGTGGCTAGGTCTTCCATCAAGACAATGACCCAAAATATACAGCCAAGGCATCAAAGCATAGCTCAAAAAGAAGCACATTAAGGTCATGGAGTGGCCTAGCCAGTCTCCAGACCTTAATTCCATAAAAAACTTATGGAGAGTAAGACAAGACCATTTGACTTGATACACACTGATGTATGTGGACCCATGAAAGTGTCCACATCAGGGGGTAATAGATATATGGTGACCTTCTTCATAGATACACAGTCACCTACTTTATAAAGAACAAAAGTGAAATTTTTGAAAAATTAGAATACTATGTGGCAAAGTCAAATAGCAAGTTTCAGAAGAAGCCAATCATCATCAGAAGCGATAATGGAGGTGAATTTACTGGACATCAAATGGAAAACTACTTAAGACAGAATGGAATAGAGCATCAAAAGACTGTTCCATGCACACCTGAACAGAACGGGGTAGCAGAAAGGAAACACAGAACTCTGACTGAAATTATAAGATGTATGCTAACAGACTCCAAACTACCAGAGAAATACTGGGGTGAAGCAGCAATGACACCTTCTTATCTGCAAAACAGACTTTTTTCAAGAAAACTAAAAAAAAAAAACATACAAACTGTGGCAAGGTAAGAAACCAAGTGTGAGTCATTTAAGAGTTTTTGATTGCAAAGTTTTTTGTGTTTATTCCAGAAGAAAAATGCTCCAAACTTCAAAACAGAACCATTGAAGGAATATTTGTCTGATATAGCGACAATTGCAAAGGATACCGAATCCTAGAGCCCAAGACAGACAGAATCACTGTGAGTAATAGTGTAACATCCATTGAAGATCTAAATGATAACATAATGACATCACTAGTAACGAAAAATGAGAGAAACGACAGTGATACAATTGCAGGAACATTTAATGAGAAAGAAGTGGAAATCGATGAAAATAAAAAAACTGAAAGTCAAGAGATAGAGCTCCATACAGACACAGGACCAAGACGCTCAATAAGAGAAAACAAAGGAAGACCACCTCTTTCATACAAGGCAAGCACAAATAAAATTTATTAACCTATAGCATGTGACAGGCATCTAGTCAGGGATTATTGTCTTACTAGATTGTGGCCCGATTCTAACGCATCGGGTATTCTAGAATATGCATGTCCCCGTAGTATATGGACAATGATGATTCCAGAATTCGCGGCACACTGTGCCCGTCGCTGATTGGTCGAGGCAACCTTTATGACATCATCGTCGCCATGGCAACCATTATGACATCTACGTCGATACTGTGCCCGTCGCTGAATCAGAAACGTGAGATGTCTATGTCCTTTATGACATCATCGTCGCTGTGCCCGTTGCTGATTGGTCGAGGCCTGGCGGCCTCGACCAATCAGAGACGTGGGATTTCTACGTCGATGCTGTGCCGGTCTCTGATTGGTCGAGGCCTGGCGGCCTCGACCAATCAGAGAGCCAGGATTTCCAGGACAGACAGACAGACAGACAGACAGATGGAAAAACCCTTAGACAATTATATATATAGATAAATTCTTAGCCTTGCTGCTGCTTTTCTCCATGCAGTCATTGACTGATTGCTTACAAGATTTCACAGCCGGGACAAAAGAGTTTTTACACTAAGTACAGAAGATCCTGGCCTCCTCTATTTCACAATGAGTAGATGTGAAATCTCCAGCATATTCCCCAGCAGGGTTAATTAAATTACAGTCGTTGATGCTGCCACATTAAACTAATTCCTTTTCAGGGTTAATACAAATATATTCTATATACTGCTAATATCTGCAATTCGTAGAGGGTGAGTTGTCGCAGAAGTGATAGCTTATTACAGAGATCTAGTCAGGGATTATTGTCTTATAAATTATAATAATTGCTGATGCAATTTAGTGTTGGGATAGGAGCTAGGTACCATCTGCTGGAAATGAGTGTTTATACTGGTCACATAAATCTCTTTCACATTCCATACCTTGATTGCTTTTTTCCATGCAGATATTGACAGATTCATGTTTTATACGGTGACCCGTAAGCAAGAGTTTATCAAAGCAGGCATATTAATTGATTTAACCCCTTTACCCCCAAGGGTGGTTTGTAGGGTTGAGCGAAACGGGTCGAACATTTTCAAAAGTCCCCGACTTTTGGCGAAGTCGAATTTCATGAAACCCGATCCGACCCCTGTGCGTGGTCGGCCATGCGGTACGCGACTTTCGCGCCAAAGTCATGTTTCAATGACGCGAAAAGCGCCATTTCTCAGCCAATGAAGGTAAACGCAGAGTGTGGGCAGCGTGATGACATAGGTCCTGGTCCCCACCATCTTAGAGAAGGGCATTGCAGTGATTGGCTTGCTGTCTGCGGCGTCACAGGGGCTATAAAGGGGAGTTCCCGCCGACCGCCATGTTACTGCTGCTGATCTGAGCTTAGGGAGAGGTTGCTGCCGCTTCGTCAGAAGCAGGGATAGCGTTAGGCAGGGTCCATTAACCACAAAACCGCTTGTGCTGTAGCGATTTCCACTGCCCAACACCACCTTCGGTGTGCAGGGACAGTGGAAGCTCCTTTTTTTTTTTTTTTTCCTCAGCGCTGTAGCTCATTGGGCTGCCCTAGAAGGCTCCCTGATAGCTGCATTGCTGTGTGTACGCCGCTGTGCAAACCAACTGCTTTTTTCAGAGCACAAATCCTCTTGTTCCTTCCTTTCTGCACAGCTATCTTGTTTGTTTGTCCACACTTTTTATTTAATTTGTGCATCAGTCCACTCCTTATTGCTGCCTGCCATACCTGGCTGAGATTACTGCAGGGAGATAGTAATTGAAGGACAGTTCCTTTTTTTTTTTTTGGTGGGAGATTAAGATTGACATTTCTGCTAGAGTGCCATCTCTGTCTGTGTCATCTCTCACTCAGTGGGCCATAGAAAGCCTATTTATTTTTTTGCTTGATTTGGGTTCCAAAATCTACCAGAAAAAATCACAACATCAATCAGTGGGAGAAAAATATTGGCCTCAGGGATTGTGTGCCACTCCTTACTCCTGTGTGTGCCATCTCTCACTCAGTGGGCCATAGAAAGCCTATTAATTTTTTTGCTTGATTTGGGTTCTAAATTCTACCTGAAAAAATCAATAAATCAATCAGTGGGAGATTAATATTGGCCTTTGGGCTTGTGTGCCAGTCCTAAGCGTGCCATCTCTCTCTCTCTCTCAGATAGTGGGCCATAGAAAGCCTATTTTTTTATTATTTTATTGGGTTTATAAATTTTCCCTGGAAAAAAAAAAAAAGTGGGAGATTAATATTGGCCTCTGGGCTTGTGTGCCAGTCCTGAGCGTGCCATCTCTCTCACAAATAGTGGGCCATAGAAAGCCTATTTATTTTTTGGTTGATTTGGGTTCATAATTCTACCTTAAAAAATCAATCAATCAATCAGTGGGAGATTAGTATTGGCCTTTGGGCTTGTGTGCCAGTCCTAAGCGTGCCATCTCTCTCTCTCAGATAGTGGGCCATAGAAAGCCTATTTATTATTATTTTTTTTATTGGGTTTATAAATTTTCCCTGGAAAAAAAAAAAATGGGAGATTAATATTGGCCTCTGGGCTTGTGTGCCAGTCCTGAGCGTGCCATCTCTCTCACAAATAGTGGGCCATAGAAAGCCTATTAATTTTTTTGCTTGATTTGGGTTCCAAAATCTACCTGAAAAAAATCACTAAATCAATCAGTGGGAGATTAATATTGGCCTCTGGGCTTGTGTGCCACTCCTGACTCCTGTGCGCGTCATCTGTCACTCAGTGGGCCCTAGAAAGCCTATTTTTTGTTTTATTTGTTTTCTAAATTCTCCCTGAAACAATCATTTTATTTTCTTTGGTTTCTAAATTATTCCTGAAAAAAATCATTTTTTTTGTATTTTTTTTTCTCTCAAGTCTCCCTGAAAAAAAAAAAAAAAAAAAAATCTGTGGGAGATTCATATTGCCCCTTCTGCTTGTGTGCCAGTCTTGACTCCTGGGTGTGCCATCTCTCTCTCTCTCCCCAATTGTGGGCCATAGAAAGCCTATTAATTTTTTTGCTTGATTTGGGTTCCAAAATCTACCAAAAAAAATCACTAAATCAATCAGTGGGAGATTAATATTGGCCTCTGGGCTTGTGTGCCACTCCTGACTCCTGTGTGCGTCATCTGTCACTCAGTGGGCCCTAGAAAGCCTATTTTTTGTTTTATTTGTTTTCTAAATTCTCCCTGAAACAATCATTTTATTTTCTTTGGTTTCTAAATTATTCCTGAAAAAAATCATTTTTTTTGTATTTTTTTTTCTCTCAAATCTCCCTGAAAAAAAAAAAAAAAAAATCTGTGGGAGATTCATATTGCCCCTTCTGCTTGTGTGCCAGTCTTGACTCCTGGGTGTGCCATCTCTCTCTCTCTCCCCAATTGTGGGCCATAGAAAGCCTATTAATTTTTTTGCTTGATTTGGGTTCCAAAATCTACCTGAAAAAAATCACTAAATCAATCAGTGGGAGATTAATATTGGCCTCTGGGCTTGTGTGCCACTCCTGACTCCTGTGTGCGTCATCTGTCACTCAGTGGGCCCTAGAAAGCCTATTTTTTGTTTTATTTGTTTTCTAAATTCTCCCTGAAACAATCATTTTATTTTCTTTGGTTTCTAAATTATTCCTGAAAAAAATCATTTTTTTTGTATTTTTTTTTCTCTCAAGTCTCCCTGAAAAAAAAAAAAAAAAAAAAAATCTGTGGGAGATTCATATTGCCCCTTCTGCTTGTGTGCCAGTCTTGACTCCTGGGTGTGCCATCTCTCTCTCTCTCCCCAATTGTGGGCCATAGAAAGCCTATTAATTTTTTTGCTTGATTTGGGTTCCAAAATCTACCAAAAAAAATCACTAAATCAATCAGTGGGAGATTAATATTGGCCTCTGGGCTTGTGTGCCACTCCTGACTCCTGTGTGCGTCATCTGTCACTCAGTGGGCCCTAGAAAGCCTATTTTTTGTTTTATTTGTTTTCTAAATTCTCCCTGAAACAATCATTTTATTTTCTTTGGTTTCTAAATTATTCCTGAAAAAAATCATTTTTTTTGTATTTTTTTTTCTCTCAAGTCTCCCTGAAAAAAAAAAAAAAAATCTGTGGGAGATTCATATTGCCCCTTCTGCTTGTGTGCCAGTCTTGACTCCTGGGTGTGCCATCTCTCTCTCTCTCCCCAATTGTGGGCCATAGAAAGCCTATTAATTTTTTTGCTTGATTTGGGTTCCAAAATCTACCTGAAAAAAATCACTAAATCAATCAGTGGGAGATTAATATTGGCCTCTGGGCTTGTGTGCCACTCCTGACTCCTGTGTGCGTCATCTGTCACTCAGTGGGCCCTAGAAAGCCTATTTTTTGTTTTATTTGTTTTCTAAATTCTCCCTGAAACAATCATTTTATTTTCTTTGGTTTCTAAATTATTCCTGAAAAAAATCATTTTTTTGGTATTTTTTTTTCTCTCAAGTCTCCCTGAAAAAAAAAAAAAAACTGTGGGAGATTCATATTGCCCCTTCTGCTTGTGTGCCAGTCTTGACTCCTGGGTGTGCCATCTCTCTCTCTCTCCCCAATTGTGGGCCATAGAAAGCCTATCATTTTTTTTAGCTTGATTTGGGTTCCAAAATCTACCTGAAAAAATCAGTACATCAATCAGTGGGAGATAAATATTGGCCTCTGGGCTTGTGTGCCACTCCTGACTCCTGTGTGCGTCCTCTCTCACTCAGTGGGCCCTACAAAGCCTTTTTTTTTTTTTTTTTTTTCCTAAATTCTCCCTGAAACAATCATTTCATTTTATTTGTTTTATAAATTCTTCTGTAAAAAATAATTTTTTTTTAATTTTTTTTTTTTCTGAAGTCTCCCTTTTAAAAAAAACAAACACAAATCAGTGGGAGATAAATATTTACATTTGCGCTTCAGTGACAGTCCTGCGTGTGTGCCATCTCATTTGTTGCCAACAACAACAGAGTGTGTAACATTGTGGCTGATTTTCGTTGTGGTCTCACCCACCTGTAAAGGGGTAGCTAAATCATACTGAAGTTATAGCTCACCGTGTAAGTTGTGTGACAGCAACAAATACCTTTCGTTTGTTAACGTTTTTAAAACAATGAGGAAGTCTGGTGGAAGAGGTCGTGGCCGGGGGCGTTCATTGTCAGCTGGTAATGAGGGTAGTGGTAGTGGTGGAGCATCAGCTGGTCGTGGGAAAAAAAATATTGCACCTAAGTCTGGAGCTGTGGAGCCAGGTTCGTCGTCTGGCTACACAAGGCCTCGAACGCTCCCTTTTCTGGGAGTAGGAAAACCGCTTTTAAAGCCGGAGCAGCAAGAGCAAGTTTTGGCTTATCTTGCTGACTCAGCCTCTAGCTCTTTTGCCTCCTCTCGTGAAACTGGTAAATGTCAAAGCAGCGCGTCGTTAGTGGATGTTCACGGTCAGGGACAAGTCGCTTCCTTGTCCTCTTCAGCAAAAACAACAACAGAGAAGAATGCAGCAGGCGACACAACGGGTTACTCCATGGAGCTCTTTACACATACCGTCCCTGGCTTAGAAAGTGAAGCAGTTAACAGTCCATGCCCATTACAAGTTGAATCTGACATGGAGTGCACTGATGCACAGCCACAGCCAGACTACTATCCTGGTCCTTTGACTCAGACCACAACATTGCCATCGCAGGGTGCTGATCAAGAATCAGACCCTGATGAGACTATGTTGCCCCATCACGAACGCTATACCACCGACCGCCACGGTGACACAGACGAAGTTGCACACGAGCTACAAGAAGAGGTAATAGATGACCCAGTTCTTGACCCCGATTGGCAGCCATTGGGGGAACAGGGTGCAGGCGGCAGCAGTTGTGAAGCGGAGGAGGAGGGGCCGCAGCAGGCATCAACATCGCAACAGGTTCCATCTGCCGGGCCCGTATCTTGCCCAAAACGCGTGGCAAAGCTAAAACCTGTTGGAGGACAGCGTGGCCATCCGGTTAAAGCTCAGTCTGCAATGCCTGAAAAGGTATCCGATGCTAGAAAGAGTGCAGTCTGGCATTTTTTTAAACAACATCCAATTGATCAGCGCAAAGTCATCTGTCAAAAATGTTCAACTACCTTAAGCAGAGGACAGAATCTGAAAAGTCTCAATACAAGTTGCATGCATAGACATTTAACCACCATGCATTTGCAAGCCTGGACTAACTACCAAACGTCCCTTAAGGTTGTAGCACCCTCGGCCAATGAAGCTAGTCAGCAACGCAACATCCCTTCCGGCAGTGTAGGGCCACCATTTTCCGCACCACCTGCAGTATCTGTGCAGGTTTCTTTGCCAGGCCAAAGCCTTCAGGGTCAGGGAATCACCAGTTTCGTAGTAGGAAACACTGCATCTAGGGCACCGGTGGCAACAATACCATCTCCCACCGTCTCTCAGTCTGCCATGTCCACCGGCACCCCCGCTAGTTCCACGATCTGCAGCTCTCCAGTCCAGCTCACCCTACATGAGACTATGGTTAGAAAAAGGAAGTACTTAGCCTCGCATCCGCGTACACAGGGTTTGAACGCACACATAGCTAGACTAATCTCGTTAGAGATGATGCCCTACCGGTTAGTTGAAAGCGAAGCTTTCAAAGCCCTGATGGACTACGCTGTACCACGCTACGAGCTACCCAGTCGACACTTTTTTTCCAGAAAAGCCATCCCAGCCCTCCACCAGCATGTTAAAGAGTGCATCGTCCATGCACTCAGGCAATCTGTGAGCACAAAGGTGCACCTGACAACAGATGCATGGACCAGTAGGCATGGCCAGGGACGTTACGTGTCCATCACGGCACACTGGTTAAATGTGGTGGATGCAGGGTCCACAGGGGACAGCAAGTTTGGGACAGTTCTGCCTAGCCCACGGTCTAGGAAACAATTGGCTGTAGCCGTTCGCACCCCCTCCTCCTCCTCTTCGTCCTCCTGCAGAAGCGAGAGCTCGTCCACAGACCGCAGTCGCACAACCACTCCATCCGCAGCTGCCACTGTTGCACACCAGGTCTCCCATTATGGGGCAGCTACTGGCAAATGTCAGCAGGCTGTATTGGCTATGAAGTGTTTGGGCGACAACAGACACACCGCGGAAGTTCTGTCCGAGTTCTTGCAGAAAGAAACGCAGTCGTGGCTGGGCACTGTAGATCTTGAGGCAGGCAAGGTAGTGAGTGATAACGGAAGGAATTTCATGGCTGCCATCTCCCTTTCCCAACTGAAACACATTCCTTGCCTGGCTCACACCTTAAACCTGGTGGTGCAGTGCTTCCTGAAAAGTTATCCGGGGTTATCCGACCTGCTCCTCAAAGTGCGTGGACTTTGCTCACATATCCGCCGTTCGCCCGTACACTCCAGCCGTATGCAGACCTATCAGCGTTCTTTGAACCTTCCCCAGCATCGCCTAATCATAGACGTTGCAACAAGGTGGAACTCAACACTGCACATGCTTCAGAGACTGTGTGAACAGAGGCGGGCTGTTATGTTTTTGTGGGAGGATACACATACACGGGCAGGCAGTAGGATGGCAGACATGGAGTTGTCAGGTGTGCAGTGGTCGAAGATTCAAGACATGTGTCAAGTCCTTCAGTGTTTTGAGGAATGCACACGGCTGGTTAGTGCAGACAACGCCATAATAAGCATGAGCATCCCCCTAATGCGTCTGCTGATGCAAAGTTTGACGCACATAAAGGATCAGGCGTCTGCAGCTGAGGAAGAGGAAAGCCTTGATGACAGTCAGCCATTGTCTGGCCAGGGCAGTGTACAGGACGAGGTAGTGGGCGAAGAGGAGGAGGAGGACGAGGAGGATGATGGGGATGATTATATTTTTAATGAGGAAGCTTTTCCGGGGCCACTGGAAATTGGTGGCGCGGCAAGGCCGGGTTCTGGTTTTTTGAGGGACACAAGTGACGTGGATTTGCCTGAAACTGCCCCTCAACCAAGCACAACCGCAGATTTGAGAACTGGAACTTTGGCCCACATGGCGGATTATGCCTTACGTATCCTCAAAAGGGACACACGCATAACTAAAATGATGAATGATGACGATTACTGGTTGGCCTGCCTCCTTGATCCTCGCTATAAAGGCAAATTGCAAAATATAATGCCACATGAGAACTTGGAACTAATATTAGCAACCAAACAATCAACTCTTGTTGACCGTTTGCTTCTGGCATTCCCTGCACACAGCGCCCATGATCGTTCTCACACGAGCTGCAGGGGCCAGCAGACCAGAGGAGTTAGAGGGGCAGAAATCAGAAGTGGCGTTGGCCAGAGGGGTTTTCTGACCAGGTTGTGGAGTGATTTTGCTATGACCGCAGACAGGACAGGTACTGCAGCATCAATTCAAAGTGACAGGAGACAACATTTGTCCAGTATGGTTACAAACTATTTTTCATCCCTTATCGATGTTCTCCCTCAACCGTCATTCCCATTTGATTACTGGGCATCAAAATTAGACACCTGGCCAGAATTGGCAGAATATGCATTGCAGGAGCTTGCTTGCCCGGCAGCTAGTGTCCTATCAGAAAGAGTATTCAGTGCTGCAGGTTCAATACTAACAGAAAAAAGGACTCGTCTGGCTACCCAAAATGTAGATGATCTAACCTTCATTAAAATGAACCACAACTGGATTTCGAAATCTTTTGCCCCACCTTGCCCGGCTGACACCTAGCTTTCCTATGAAAAGGTCTTGCCTGTGGACTATTCTGAATGCCTTTTCCAATCTCGTAATTTTTAGCACCTGATTGTCCAGCATACGACATGTTTACACCTCACTAAATGGCCAAACTCCCCACACGGGGCCGTGGTATCGACACTTGGCGACAGCACCCGTGAGAGTGCAGTTTGTCTGAAGAGGTGGGTGAGCCCGCTTTTGGTCGACGGCACTGCCACTGGGTCCCTCCTAGTACAATAAAGTGTCTCTGGCGGTGGTGGTGCGCACCCAACGTCAGACACACCGTTGTAATATGAGGGGCCCTGGGCCTGTACCGCCGGCCACAAGACAGTTTCCCCCCACCCCAGCTCAAACAGTGCTCTACCACTTGCAAAATTATCTCACAGCTCCACCAATGTTTAGTCTATGCGCTGACATCCTTCAATGCCTGCCACTGACAATACCATTGTATTGACATTTTTGTTATGTTAGGCCTTCGATGCCTGTCTGTGGTCACTCCTTCCACTAGGCCTCCACTGACCACACCACTGCTGCCCGTGTACCCCTGGAACCAATTTAAAATTGCCTACAGCCATGTGTTATTATTTTAGGCCTTCGATGCCTGTCTGCGGTGACTCCTTCCACTAGGCCTCCACTGACCACACCACTGCTGCCCGTGTACCCCTGGAACCAATTTAAAATTGCCTACAGCCAGCCCAATTTTTTTATTTTAGGCCTTCGATGCCTGTCTGCGGTCCATTCTTTCAACTACTACTACACTGACCAGGGCACTGCTGCCCGTGTACACCTGGAACCAACATCAGAAAATATAAAAATAAGTATTTTGCTTACAAAAAAGAAAATACTGGAGAGATATCAAATGCAGACATTTTAACATTAAAAACAAACACACAACTAAAATCTGGTACAGTACTAAAAATGGCCACCAGCTACAATTACTTTCTCCTACAAGTAGTTAACTGAAAGGTTTTTTCAATTGAAAACACACATATGGCATCCACCGAGTGTTGTCCTGTCGCGTCTTCTTTATATTATTGCCGAGAAGATGCAAAACAATGAAAATAATACAATCATTAATTACCAAAATAATAGAGAAAGTCAACACCACATTGAAAATAAACATTCATTCCAAATAAAGAAGCAGGGCGCGTCCGAGGGTGAGTATATACCTAATAAGAATATAATCACCCTCGGACGCGCAATGCTTATTTCCAACAGCCTTCCTTCCTAAGAATCAGCCCTTCCGTGGTGTAGAGAGACGTTGTGTTACACTCCAAGGTGTTCCCCAGGTTGCCTTTCCTGAGCTTCGATCTTCCGGCTCTCGTTTAGTAGTTGTTGGAAACTACGCTGCATTAGGCCTTCAAATTGGGTATGGGGTGTAGAGAGATGGTGTGTTCCACTCCAAGGTGTTCCCCAGGTTGCCTTTCCTGAGCTTCGATCTTCCGGCTCTCGTTTAGTAGTTGTTGGAAACTACGCTGCATTAGGCCTTCAAATTGGGTATGGGGTGTAGAGAGATGGTGTGTTCCACTCCAAGGTGTTCCCCAGGTTGCCTTTCCTGAGCTTCGATCTTCCGGCTCTCGTTTAGTAGTTCTTGGAAACTACACTGCATTAGGCCTTCAAATTGGGTATGGGGTGTAGAGAGAGGGTTTGTTACACTCCAAGGTGTTCCCCAGGTTGCCTTTCCTGAGCTTCGATCTTCCGGCTCTCGTTTAGTAGTTGTTGGAAACTACGCTGCATTAGGCCTTCAAATTGGGTATGGGGTGTAGAGAGAGGGTGTGTTACACTCCAAGGTGTTCCCCAGGTTGCCTTTCCTGAGCTTCGATCTTCCGGCTCTCGTTTAGTAGTTCTTGGAAACTACACTGCATTAGGCCTTCAAATTGGGTATGGGGTGTAGAGAGAGGGTGTGTTACACTCCAAGGTGTTCCCCAGGTTGCCTTTCCTGAGCTTCGATCTTCCGGCTCTCGTTTAGTAGTTCTTGGAAACTGCACTGCATTAGGCCTACAAATTTGGTATGGGGTGGAGAGAGATGGTGTGTTACACTCCAAGGTGTTCCCCAGGTTTCCTTGCCATTGCTTCGGTCTTCCGACTCTCGTTTAGTAGTTGTAGAAAAGTACACTGCATTAGGCCTACAAAATGGGTATGGGGTGGAGAGAGATGGTGTGTTACACTCCAAGGTGTTCCCCAGGTTGCCTTTCCTGAGCTTCTATCTTCAGGCTCTCATTAAATTGTGGTTAAATGGAACAACTGCATTTGGCGTACTAGTTGGTTTGGGGCCTACTATCGGTGTCTGCCACTCCTTGCTGTTCTCCTGGTTTCCTGTCCTGAAATTCCATTTTCAGGCTCTCGTTAAGTAGTTGTTAATGTTAGACTTAGTGTTGAGCATTCCGATACCGCAAGTATCGGGTATCGGCCGATATTTGCGGTATCGGAATTCCGATACTGAATTCCGATACTTCCCGCGTATCGGATACCGGAATCGGAAGTTCCCAGAATTCAAATTGAACGCAGCAGCCAATGAGGAATGAATGAAAGTGTGGGCACATCCTGTTTAGCATGGTGGGCATGTAAGTACTGGCAAGGCTGGGATTGGCTGCTGAAATGATGTCACTCTGCACTATAAAAAAGCGCTGCCGCCATTTTGCGCTCACTCTGCTGTGATTTCAGTTAGGGACAGGACGCTGTGTTCTAACTGAGGGCCAGTTGAGCTTGCTAATTGCTTTATTTTCCTTTCCAAAGGCTAATTTAGCAAATTGCTGTGTGTTCTTCACTGTTCACCTTGCTCTTGCCTTGCAGCGCTGTTTTAACAGCGTTCTGCAAGGTCTCTGTGTGTGTGTGTGTGTGCAGCTCACTCTGTAGTCTGTGTGCAGCCATATACCCGGTTGTATTCAGCTCAGGGGGGGTTCACACTGCCTCACACAGTTGTTCTTTTTTGCTCTTAGTGCAGCCTGCTGCACATTTTTTCTCAAATTTCCTATTAGTGTTTTTCCACCAGTCTCCAGCTCTATTGTGGAAAAACACTACATAGGATAACCTAGAGGGGGGTTTTTGGGCCTTGCAGCGCCGTTTACGGCTGTCTGCACGGTCTCCGTGTGAGCCCAGCTCGCCCTGTAGTCTGTGTGCAGCCATAGCCGGTTGGATTCAGCTCAGGGTTCGTTACTGGCTCATACCTTGAGAAAAATTTTCCTTTTTTTCAAATAGTGCAGCCTGTTTAAAATTTGAAAAAAAAAATTCCTATTAGTGTCTTTCCACTCGTATCCAGCTAAATAGTGGAAAAACACTATATAGGATAACCTAGAGGAGGGTTTTTTGGCCTTGCAGCGCCGTTTACGGCTGTCTGCACGGTCTCCGTGTGAGCCCAGCTCGCCCTGTAGTCTGTGTGCAGCTATAGCCGGTTGGATTCAGCTCAGGGTTCGTTACTGGCTCATACCTTGCGAAAAATTTTCCTTTTTTTTCAAATAGTGCAGCCTGTTTAAAATTTGACAAAAAAAAATCCTATAAGTGTCTTTCCACTCGTATCCAGCTAAATAGTGGAAAAACACTATATAGGATAACCTAGAGGAGGGTTTTTTGGCCTTGCAGCGCCGTTTACGGCTGTCTGCACGGTCTCCGTGTGAGCCCAGCTCGCCCTGTAGTCTGTGTGCAGCCATAGCCGGTTGGATTCAGCTCAGGGTTCGTTACTGGCTCATACCTTGAGAAAAATTTTCCTTTTTTTGAAATAGTGCAGCCTGTTTAAAATTTGGAAAAAAAAAAATTCCTATTAGTGTCTTTCCACCAGTCTCCAGCTCAATTGTGGAAAAACACTACATAGGATAACCTAGAGGTTTTTTTTGGGGCCTTGTAGCGCCGTTTACGGCTGTCTGCACGGTCTCTGTGTGAGCGCAGCTCGCCCTGTAGTCTGTGTGCAGCCATAGCCGGTTGGATTCAGCTCAGGGTGCGTTACTGCCTCATACCTTGAAAAACAATTTCCTTTTTTTTCAAATAGTGCAGCCTGTTTAAAATTTGACAAAAAAAAATCCTATAAGTGTCTTTCCACTCGTATCCAGCTAAATAGTGGAAAAACACTATATAGGATAACCTAGAGGAGGGTTTTTTGGCCTTGCAGCGCCGTTTACGGCTGTCTGCACGGTCTCCGTGTGATTTAAACTAGCTCTGTAGCCCGATCTGCACCAAAAAAAAAGTTAAGTTCACCAAACACAACTTAACACTTGTGTAGGCCACATTTGAAAAATAATAAAGTTTAGTCCACAATTTACAACATTAGTGTTTCTTACACCTGTTAGGAGGAGCATTACAGGAATAAGCACACTAAGGCCTTAGTACTTTTCTGCTTATCTTTATCTGTCAACCAAGATGAAGAGGGCAGGGAGTAAGGCACGTGGGCGTGGGCGCGGAGCAGGGAGAGGAGCAGGGAGAGGACGTGGTGATTCTGTGCCTGCTGCGGGCGCCGGTGACTCGTCGTCACTCAGTTTCAGCAGGGAACAGTCCTTCATGCGCAGCTTTGTCGGAGAGCGCCGTGCACCGCTGCTGCGTGAAGTCCAAATTGAAGCCGTTGTCGGGTGGATGGCAGCTAACGCTTCGGCATCGACTTCAGTTAGTGCCACATCCTCTCAGGCACAGAGCACTGGAGAGCAGCCATCTGTCTCTTCACCACCTGCCAAATTGGCCAGGCAGTCAGAGAGCCCAGGACAGGAGCCGTCTCTACTTCTGTTCTCTGAATCTCTTGGCTTGGAAACAGGGGGCCAGCCAAGCAGCATTGGAGAAATGGAAGAAGAGGCAGTGTGCAGTAATGCCCAACACCTTTTTCTCTCTGACTCTGAAGAGGCAGGTGGGCCAGTGCCTCCGGTGACCACAGCGCAGTACGCATCTGATGATGAAACTCAGGTGCCGCTTTCTCGTGCGTACTGTGCTGCTGAGACTACCCAGGAGGAGCAGTTGGTGGCAGAGGGTAGTGGAGATGATGAGGTCCTTGACCCATCGTGGCGTGAGGAACAGGAAGGTGGTGGGAGCAGCTCAGAGGAAGAGCTTCCTCTTACGGGCCAAAGAGGGAGAGGGAGGGGGAAGACTGCGGAGCCTGTAGCCTCCACTTTGGCACCCGTTAGGAGCCTGTCTCTTTCCAAAGCCAAAAAGGGCGCTCCCAAGACTTGCAGTGCCTGGTCCTTTTTTGACACAGTTGCAGATGACATTTGTTTTGTCAAATGCAAGCTGTGTCATCATAAAGTAAAAAGAGGGAAAAATGTCAGCAACCTCAATACCACAAATATGTGGAAACATGTGCGGACCAGGCACGCGGTGGAGTTACAGAAACACACTGAAGATGTAGGCCAACCAACAGCGGCAGCTACCACCTCTTCAGCTCGTGTTGCCTCTTCCTCCAGCTCACGCACAGCTGGTTTGGCTTCCTCCCAGAGACCTTGTGTAATTCCACCCACAGCACCACCTTCCCAGTCATCCTCACACTCCCAGTCTACTCTACAGCCATCGGTAGTACAGGCATGGGAGAAAAGGCGGGCATTCTCGGCCAACCACCCCCGAGCACAGGCTCTGAATGCAGGCATTGCCAAACTGTTGTCCCTGGAAATGCTCTCGTTCAGGCTGGTGGAGACTGACAGCTTCCGTGACTTGATGGCATTGGCAGTCCCACAGTACAAGGTGCCCAGCCGCTTTTACT
Organism: Ranitomeya imitator; assembly: GCF_032444005.1. Classification (NCBI taxonomy): domain Eukaryota; kingdom Metazoa; phylum Chordata; class Amphibia; order Anura; family Dendrobatidae; genus Ranitomeya; species Ranitomeya imitator. The sequence goes on from NC_091283.1 coordinate 223,591,265, forward strand.
TCAGCAGGCAGGCTGTCCCTGCCCTGCACAGGCATGTTGAGGCAAACATAAAACATGCGCTACTGAACGCCGTCAGTAGCAAGGTCCACCTCACCACCGATGCGTGGACCAGTCAGCATGGACAGGGGCGATATGTTTCCCTCACTGCCCATTGGGTTAATGTTGTTGAGCCAGGTACAGATCGTGCGAGTGGCGCAGGACGTGTCCTGCCCACTCCAAGTATTGCAGGAATCCAGTCTGTACGCATCGACTCCTCCTCTTACACCAGTTCCTCTGATTCCTCTCTGCAGGATCCGTCACAGTCCACCCCCACATGGACCCGTGAACGTTTACCTATGACCGACATGAGCACAGCCGTGGCCAAACGTCAGCAGGCCGTCTTGAAACTAGTTTCATTGGGGCATCGAAGCCACACAGCGCAGGAGCTCTGGAATGCCATAAAGCAGGAGAGCGATGTGTGGTTACTGCCAGCGAATCTCCAGCCAGGCATGGTAGTGTGTGACAATGGCCGAAATCTGGTGGCAGCTTTGGCCCTTGGCAACCTCACTCACATCCCATGTCTGGCACATGTGCTCAATTTGGTTGTGCAGAGTTTTCTGAGGGACTATCCGGATCTTGATGCCCTGCTGCACAAGGTCCGCCTAGAGTGTGCTCACTTGCGGCGTTCCAGCTTGGCCAGATCCCGCATTGCTGCTCTGCAGCGCCGATTCCGCCTTCCGGAACACCGCATCATATGTGACCTACCTACCCGGTGGAATTCCACGTTACATATGTTGGAGCGGTTGTGTGAGCAGCAGCAAGCAGTTATGGAGTACCAGCTGCATCAGGCGCAAAGAAGTCGGCAACGGCCGACATGAAATGAGGTCAGAAGACAGGAAGCGCTCACAGCGCATGGCCAAGGGATCACAATAGCGCAGACTCCTGTACAGCAAATAACAACGCTCAGGAATCTACGCCCAGTACCTAGGTGCAAATTTTGACACCTGTGCTGCGTCTCGTTAAAAAGACAAGTCACGCCTCCACAACTGTTTGACAGTATAATGGGCTAAATAGTGTACGTGTTTTAGTCAGCGTGTGCAAGGAGCAAAATAAATAGAGCAACCTTTTACTTGTGCAGCATTAATGCTGTTCAAGGTGTGGCTCTTGTACCTTGCAACACCTGAGGGGGGTTAAAGGTTAAAGGTAACCTTTGAAATTGGTTCAACTAGGCTTCGGCCTACACTCTGCTCCTCTACTCCTCCTGCTGACCCTGGGCTGTAACAACGCTAGTTTTTGCCCGGAAATGCTAGCTGCACAGAGAAAAACACCAGCCAATGTGTTAGTGGGGTTCAGCACCGCCAGCTGTTCCCCCGCTGTGTAGCCGGCATCGTGTCCAGCACAAGCCACGCTGGCACAACCGACCAAAACCTGCCACCAGTGCAGGCTTCGGCCTACACTTTGCTCCTCTCCTCCTCCTCCTGCTGACCCTGGGCTCTAACACCGCTAGTTTTTGCCCGGACATGCAATCTGCACAGAGAAAAACACCAGTCAATGTGTCAGTGGGGTTCAGCAACGCCAGCTGTTCCCCTGCTGTGTAGCTTGCAACGTGACCTGCAAACGCCACGCAGGCACATGAACTGAAATTGAAGGGAGCCTGCCCCCCACCCACAGGTGTTTCTATGTATAACAGCCACCTTGTACAGCAGTACTGCTGCATTTGTACAAGGTGGCTGACTTTTTCTCCTTGCCCACGTGGAACTCAACACGTACAAAATGTGTCTCATTAGAGACCATTACAATGTCCCTGAGGTGTGACTTTCCTTTGTAATGACACGCAGCACCACCCTTGTTAGCGCTGCCCGTCTTTTGACATCATTGGTTAGCTGGCTGCGCCTGTGCATCTCCCCTGCTCGAAACAACGCCCCATGGTGTCTTATTTTTTTGGACAGCGAGGGTGTGATTGATGGGCATGTGCAGTGCATATGTTTGCCTGTGTTCACTCATCTCCTTCCGCCTTCTTCAGACTGGGTGTCCTCATGGCCGCGGCAGGCGATAAGGGATCAGATGAGGCCGCCCAGTCTGAAGCAGGTGTAAGGACATGTGTGAGCGGCAAACATATTTAGTGCACCAGGGCACGAATCCCAGCACCGCAGTGTGATTTTTTAAAAACACACTGTGGGTCTGGGATTCATGTCCATCGCTAACCGCAACGGCCAACATGAAATGAGGTCATAAGACAGGAAGCGCTCACAGCGCATGGCCAAAGGATCACAAGAGCGCAGACTCCTGTACAGCAACTAACAACGCTCAGGAAGCTGCGCCCATGCAAAAAGGTGTTGTTTTCGACACCTGTGCTGCTTTTCTTTAAAAAGACAAGTCACGCCTCCACTACTGATTAACAGTATAATGGGCTAAATAGTCTACGTGTTGCATTCAGCTTGTGCAAGTAGAAAAATTAATAGAGCAACCTTTTACTTGTGCAGCATTAATGCTGCAGAAGGAGTGGCTCTTGTACTTTGTAACACCTGAGGGGGGGTTAAAGGTAACCTTTGAAATTGGTTCAACTAGGCTTCGGCCTACACTCTGCTCCTCTCCTCCTCCTGCTGACCCTGGGCTCTAACAACGCTAGTTTTTGCCCGGAAATGCTAGCTGCACAGAGAAAAACACCAGCCAATGTGTTAGTGGGGTTCAGCACCGCCAGCTGTTCCCCCGCTGTGTAGCCGGCATCGTGTCCAGCACAAGCCACGCTGGCACAACCGACCAAAAGCTGCCACCAGTGCAGGCTTCGGCCTACACTTTGCTCCTCTCCTCCTCCTCCTGCTGACCCTGGGCTCAAACACCGCTAGTTTTTGCCCGGAAATGCTAGCTGCACAGAGAAAAACACCAGCCAATGTGTTAGTGGGGTTCAGCACCGCCAGCTGTTCCCCTGCTGTGCAGCTTGCAACGTGACCTGCAAACGCCACGCAGGCACATGAACTGAAATTGAAGGGAGCCTGGCCCCCACCCCCAGGTGTTTCTATGTATAACAGCCACCTTGTACAGCAGTACTGCTGCATTTGTACAAGGTGGCTGATGTTTTCTCCTTGCCCACGTGGAACTCAACACGTACAAAATGTGTCTCTTTGAGACCATTCCACTGTCCCTGAGGTGTGACTTTCCTTTCTAATGATACGCAGCACCCCCCTTGGTAGCGCTTCCCGTCTTCTGACATCATTGGTTGGCTACTTGCGCCTGTTCGTCCGCCCTGCCTGAATAAAATGCTCCTCGTTGTCTTAATTATTTTGACTGCGAGGGTGTGATTGATGGGCACGAGCAGTGCATATCTTCGCCTGTCTTAACTCATCTCCTTCCGCCTTCTTCAGACTGTGCAGCCTCATGGCCGCGGCATGCGAGAAGGGATCAGCAGAGGCCGCCCAGTCTGAAGCAGGTGTAAGGACGTGTGTGAGCGGCCAAAATATTTACTGCTCAAGGCCACGAATCCCAGCACCGTAGTGTGGCTTTTGTTATGGCTGGCAATCAGGCAACACAGCGTGCAGTAATCAGCGCACATACAGAGATCTGGCAATAACCAAAAACAATAGGACAAGCTCTGAGACGTGGAATCTCTGTAGACTGCAGTACCTGATCTATCCTCACACAACTATAAGCAGCAGTGGATTGCGCCTATAACTACCTATGCAACTCGGCACTGCCTGAGGAGCTGACTAGCCTGAAGATAGAAATACAAGCCTGACTTACCTCAGAGAAATACCCCAAAGGAATAGGCAGCCCCCCACATATAATGACTGTTAGCAAGATGAAAAGACAAACGTAGGAATGAAATAGATTCAGCAAAGTGAGGCCCGATATTCTAGACAGAGCGAGGATAGCAAAGAGAACTATGCAGTCTACAAAAAACCCTAAAACGAAAACCACGCAAAGGGGCAAAAAGACCCACCGTGCCGAACTAACAGCACGGCGGTGCACCCCTTTGCTTCTCAGAGCTTCCAGCAAAAGTTAATAGCAAGCTGGACAGAAAAAAACAGAAAACAAACTAGAAGCACTTATCTAGCAGAGCAGCAGGCCCAAGGAAAGATGCAGTAGCTCAGATCCAACACTGGAACATTGACAAGGAGCAAGGAAGACAGACTCAGGTGGAGCTAAATAGCAAGGCAGCCAACGAGCTCACCAAAACACCTGAGGGAGGAAGCCCAGAGACTGCAATACCACTTGTGACCACAGAAGTGAACTCAGCCACAGAATTCACAACAGTACCCCCCCCTTGAGGAGGGGTCACCGAACCCTCACCAGAACCCCCAGGCCGACCAGGATGAGCCACATGAAAGGCACGAACAAGATCTGGGGCATGGACATCAGAGGCAAAAACCCAGGAATTATCTTCCTGAGCATAACCCTTCCATTTGACCAGATACTGGAGTTTCCGTCTAGAGACACGAGAATCCAAAATCTTCTCCACAATATACTCCAATTCCCCCTCCACCAAAACAGGGGCAGGAGGCTCCACAGATGGAACCATAGGTGCCACGTATCTCCTCAACAACGACCTATGGAATACATTATGTATGGAAAAGGAGTCTGGGAGGGTCAGACGAAAAGACACCGGATTGAGAATCTCAGAAATCCTATACGGACCAATAAAACGAGGTTTAAATTTAGGAGAGGAAACCTTCATAGGAATATGACGAGAAGATAACCAAACCAGATCCCCAACACGAAGTCGGGGTCCCACACGGCGTCTGCGATTTGCGAAAAGCTGAGCCTTCTCCTGGGACAAGGTCAAATTGTCCACCACCTGAGTCCAGATCTGCTGCAACCTGTCCACCACAGAATCCACACCAGGACAGTCCGAAGACTCAACCTGTCCTGAAGAGAAACGAGGATGGAACCCAGAATTGCAGAAAAATGGAGAGACCAAGGTAGCCGAGCTGGCCCGATTATTAAGGGCGAACTCAGCCAACGGCAAAAATGACACCCAATCATCCTGGTCAGCGGAAACAAAACATCTCAGATATGTTTCCAAGGTCTGATTGGTTCGTTCGGTCTGGCCATTAGTCTGAGGATGGAAGGCCGAGGAGAAAGATAGGTCAATGCCCATCCTACCACAAAAGGCTCGCCAGAACCTCGAGACAAACTGGGAACCTCTGTCAGAAACAATATTCTCAGGAATGCCATGTAAACGAACCACATGCTGGAAGAACAAAGGCACCAAATCAGAGGAGGAAGGCAATTTAACCAAGGGCACCAGATGGACCATTTTAGAAAAGCGATCACAGACCACCCAAATGACCGACATTTTTTGAGAAACGGGAAGGTCAGAAATGAAATCCATCGAAATATGTGTCCAAGGCCTCTTCGGGACCGGCAAGGGCAAAAGCAACCCACTGGCACGTGAACAGCAGGGCTTAGCCCTAGCACAAATTCCACAGGACTGCACAAAAGCACGCACATCCCGTGACAGAGATGGCCACCAGAAGGATCTAGCAACCAACTCCCTGGTACCAAAGATTCCTGGATGACCGGCCAGCACCGAACAATGAAGTTCAGAGATAACTTTACTAGTCCACCTATCAGGGACGAACAGTTTCTCGGCCGGACAACGATCAGGTTTATTAGCCTGAAATTTCTGCAACACTCTCCGCAAATCAGGGGAGATGGCAGACACAATGACTCCTTCCTTGAGGATACTCGCCGGCTCAGATAACCCCGGAGAGTCGGGCACAAAACTCCTAGACAGAGCATCCGCCTTCACATTTTTAGAGCCCGGAAGGTATGAAACCACAAAATCAAAACGAGCAAAAAATAACGACCAACGGGCCTGTCTAGGATTCAAGCGCTTGGCAGACTCAAGATAAGTAAGGTTCTTATGATCAGTCAAAACCACCACGCGATGCTTAGCACCCTCAAGCCAATGACGCCACTCCTCGAATGCCCACTTCATGGCCAGCAACTCTCGGTTGCCCACATCATAATTACGCTCAGCAGCAGAAAATTTCCTGGAAAAGAAAGCACATGGTTTGAACACTGAGCAACCAGAACCTCTCTGTGACAAAACCGCCCCTGCACCAATCTTAGAAGCATCAACCTCGACCTGGAACGGAAGAGAAACATCAGGTTGACACAACACAGGGGCACAGCAAAAACGACGCTTCAACTCCTGAAAAGCTTCCACGGCAGCAGAAGACCAATTAACCAAATCAGCACCCTTCTTGGTCAAATCGGTCAATGGTCTGGCAATGCTAGAAAAATTACAGATGAAGCGACGATAAAAATTAGCAAAGCCCAGGAATTTCTGCAGACTTTTTAGAGATGTCGGCTGAGTCCAATCCTGGATGGCCTGAACCTTAACCGGATCCATCTCGATAGTAGAAGGGGAAAAGATGAACCCCAAAAATGAAACTTTCTGCACACCGAAGAAACACTTTGATCCCTTCACGAACAAGGAATTAGCACGCAGTACCTGGAAAACCATTCTGACTTGCTTCACATGAGACTCCCAATCATCTGAGAAGATCAAAATGTCATCCAAGTAAACAATCAAGAATTTATCCAGATACTCACGGAAAATGTCATGCATAAAAGACTGAAAAACAGATGGAGCATTGGCAAGTCCGAACGGCATCACCAGATACTCAAAATGACCCTCGGGCGTATTAAATGCCGTTTTCCATTCATCTCCTTGCCTGATTCTCACCAGATTATACGCACCACGAAGATCTATCTTGGTGAACCAACTAGCCCCCTTAATCCGAGCAAACAAGTCAGAAATCAATGGCAAGGGATACTGAAACTTAACAGTGATCTTATTAAGAAGGCGGTAATCAATACACGGTCTTAGCGAACCATCCTTCTTGGCTACAAAAAAGAACCCTGCTCCCAATGGTGACGACGATGGGCGAATATGTCCCTTCTCCAGGGACTCCTTCACATAACTGCGCATAGCGGTGTGTTCAGGTACGGACAAATTAAATAAACGACCCTTAGGGAATTTACTACCAGGAATCAAATCGATAGCACAATCACAATTCCTATGCGGAGGTAGGGCATCAGACTTGGACTCTTCAAATACATCCTGAAAGTCCGACAAGAACTCTGGGATGTCAGAAGGAATGGATGACGAAATAGACAAAAATGGAACATCACCATGTACTCCCTGACAACCCCAGCTGGTTACCGACATAGAGTTCCAATCCAATACTGGATTATGGGTTTGTAGCCATGGCAACCCCAACACGACCACATCATGCAAATTATGCAGTACCAGAAAGCGAATAACTTCCTGATGTGCAGGAGCCATGCACATGGTCAGCTGGGCCCAGTACTGAGGCTTATTCTTGGCCAAAGGTGTAGCATCAATTCCTCTCAACGGAATAGGACACCGCAAAGGCTCCAAGAAAAATCCACAACGTTTAGCATAATCCAAATCCATCAGATTCAGGGCAGCGCCTGAATCCACAAACGCCATGACAGAATACGATGACAAAGAGCACATTAAGGTAATGGACAAAAGGAATTTGGACTGTACAGTACCAATAACGGCAGAGCTATCGAACCGCCTAGTGCGTTTAGGACAATTAGAAATAGCATGAGTAGAATCACCACAATAGAAACACAGTCTGTTCAGACGTCTGTGTTCTTGCCGTTCTACTTTAGTCATAGTCCTGTCGCACTGCATAGGCTCAGGTTTACTCTCAGACAATACCGCCAGATGGTGCACAGATTTACGCTCGCGCAAGCGACGACCGATCTGAATGGCCAAGGACATGGACTCATTCAAACCAGCAGGCATAGGAAATCCCACCATTACATCCTTAAGAGCTTCAGAGAGACCCTTTCTGAACAAAGCCGCTAGTGCAGATTCATTCCACAGAGTGAGTACTGACCACTTTCTAAATTTCTGACAATATACTTCTATATCATCCTGACCCTGGCATAAAGCCAGCAGATTTTTCTCAGCCTGATCCACTGAATTAGGCTCATCGTAAAGCAATCCGAGCGCCAGGAAAAACGCATCGACACTACTCAATGCAGGGTCTCCTGGCGCAAGAGAAAACGCCCAGTCCTGTGGGTCGCCGCGCAAAAAAGAAATAATAATCAAAACCTGTTGAATAGGATTACCAGAAGAATGAGGTTTCAAGGCCAAAAATAGCTTACAATTATTTCTGAAGCTCAGGAACTTAGTTCTGTCACCAAAAAACAAATCAGGAATCGGAATTCTTGGTTCTAGCATCGATTTCTGATCAATAGTATCTTGAATCTTTTGTACATTTACAACGAGATTATCCATTGAGGAGCACAGAGCCTGAATATCCATGTCCACAGCTGTGTCCTGAAGCACTCTAATGTCTAGGGGAAAAAAAAGACTGAAGACAGATCTAAGAAAAAAAAATGATGTCAGGATTTCTTTTTTCCCTCTATTGGGAATCATTGGTATGGCTCCTTGTACTGTTATGGCTGGCAATCAGGCAACACAGCGTGCAGTAATCAGCGCACATACAGAGATCTGGCAATAACCAAAAACAATAGGACAAGCTCTGAGACGTGGAATCTCTGTAGACTGCAGTACCTGATCTATCCTCACACAACTATAAGCAGCAGTGGATTGCGCCTATAACTACCTATGCAACTCGGCACTGCCTGAGGAGCTGACTAGCCTGAAGATAGAAATACAAGCCTGACTTACCTCAGAGAAATACCCCAAAGGAATAGGCAGCCCCCCACATATAATGACTGTTAGCAAGATGAAAAGACAAACGTAGGAATGAAATAGATTCAGCAAAGTGAGGCCCGATATTCTAGACAGAGCGAGGATAGCAAAGAGAACTATGCAGTCTACAAAAAACCCTAAAACGAAAACCACGCAAAGGGGCAAAAAGACCCACCGTGCCGAACTAACAGCACGGCGGTGCACCCCTTTGCTTCTCAGAGCTTCCAGCAAAAGTTAATAGCAAGCTGGACAGAAAAAACAGAAAACAAACTAGAAGCACTTATCTAGCAGAGCAGCAGGCCCAAGGAAAGATGCAGTAGCTCAGATCCAACACTGGAACATTGACAAGGAGCAAGGAAGACAGACTCAGGTGGAGCTAAATAGCAAGGCAGCCAACGAGCTCACCAAAACACCTGAGGGAGGAAGCCCAGAGACTGCAATACCACTTGTGACCACAGAAGTGAACTCAGCCACAGAATTCACAACAGGCTTTATGAAAAGACACTGTGGGTCTGGGATTTATGGCCATCGTTAACCGCACCGGCCAACATGAAATGATGTCATAAGATGGGCAGCGCTAACAGGGCATTGCCAAGGGATAACACAAGAGCGCAGACTCCTGTACAGCAAATAACAACGCTCAGGAAGCTGCGCCAAGCACCAAGGCGTTATTTTGGACACCTGTGCTGCGTCTCATCAAAAAACCAAGTCACGCATCCACTACAGTTTGACTGTAGAATGGGGTAAATTGTGTATGTCTTTCATTCAGCGTGTGCAAGTAGACAAATTAATAGAGCAACCTTTCACTTGTGCAGCATTAATACTGCACAAGGTGTGTCTCTTGTACTTTGTAACACCTGAGGGGGGGGTTAAAGGTTTCCTTTGAAATTGGTTCAACTAGGCTTCGGCCTACACTCTGCTCCTCTCCTCCTCCTCCTGCTTCAACACGGGCTCTAACATCGCTAGTTTTTGCCCGCAAGTGCTAGCTGCACAGAGAAAAACACACGCCATTGTGTTAGTGGGGTTCAGCAACGCCAGCTGTTCCCCCAGTGTGTAGCCGGCAAAGTGTCCTGCAAACGCAACGCAGACACAAAGCTGCCTCCAGTGCAGGCTTCGGCCTACACTCATCTCCCCCTGCTTACCCTTTGCTCCAACACCGCTAGTTGGGGCTCTAGGAAGACAATCTTTAATAGGCAAGGCAACGCATCTGGGTTCCAGCACCGCCAGCTGGTTCTCGGCAGTGTTCTTGTCACAGGTACTCCCTCGTGCCAAGCCTGGTTTCAGCACCGTCAGCTGTTTCCGGGTTGTGTCAACTTCACTGAGACGCCTATGCTTGCCCCGTCGTGGTGCGGTCGAGTTAGCCAACTCCAGGGTGCCTCCAGTTTAGGAGCTTCCTATGTGGGCTGCGTGAACTGGTAGTCAAGGCTGGTTCTGTAGTGCCAGTAGGCCCAGCTCCCCCTGTAGGACTGTTGGGGTTCGGTAACTGCGGCTGCCTCGCGGCCTAGCTGTTCTCTCCTCTCCTGTGGGCCTTGGGGTCCACCACCTGGTTCCAGCACCGTCAGCTGGTTCCGGGCCGAGCCTTTGGCTTAGGTGCCTCCTCCTGGGTATCCGAGTTCCGCCAACGCCAGGCGGTCCTTGGTAGTGCTTTTAAGCGCGGGCACCTACAGCTTAGTAACCGGGTTCCAGCACCGTCAGCTAGTCCTCGGTCGTGCCATTGGCTCTTGCACACTGGGGCAACGCATCCGGGTTCCAGCACCGCCAGCTGGTTCTCGGCAGTGTTTTTGTCACAGGTACTCCCTCGTGCCAAACCTGGTTTCAGCACCGTCAGCTGTTTCCGGGTTGTGTCAAGCTCACTGAGACACCTATGCTTGCCTCGTCGTGGTGCGGTCGGGTTAGCCAACTCCAGGGTGCCTCCAGTTTAGGAGCTTCCTATGTGGGCTGCGTGAACTGGTAGTCAAGGCTGGTTCTGTAGTGCCAGTAGGCCCAGCCCCCCCTGTAGGACTGTTGGGGTTCGTTAACTGCGGCTGCCTCGCGGCCTAGCTGTTCTCTCCTCTCCTGTGGGCCTTGGGGTCCACCATCTGGTTCCAGCACCGTCAGCTGGTTCCGGGCCGAGCCTTTGGCTTAGGTGCCTCCTCCTGGGTATCCGAGTTCCGCCAACGCCAGGCAGTCCTTGGTAGTGCTTTTAAGCGCGGGCACCTACAGCTTAGTAACCGGGTTCCAGCACCGTCAGCTAGTCCTCGGTCGTGCCATTGGCTCTTGCACACTGGGGCAACGCATCCGGGTTCCAGCACCGCCAGCTGGTTCTCGGCAGTGTTTTTGTCACAGGTACTCCCTCGTGCCAAACCTGGTTTCAGCACCGTCAGCTGTTTCCGGGTTGTGTCAAGCTCACTGAGACACCTATGCTTGCCTCGTCGTGGTGCGGTCGGGTTAGCCAACTCCAGGGTGCCTCCAGTTTAGGAGCTTCCTATGTGGGCTGCGTGAACTGGTAGTCAAGGCTGGTTCTGTAGTGCCAGTAGGCCCAGCTCCCCCTGTAGGACTGTTGGGGTTCGGTAACTGCGGCTGCCTCGCGGCCTAGCTGTTCTCTCCTCTCCTGTGGGCCTTGGGGTCCACCACCTGGTTCCAGCACCGTCAGCTGGTTCTGGGCCGAGCCTTTGGCTTAGGTGCCTCCTCCTGGGTATCCGAGTTCCGCCAACGCCAGGCGGTCCTTGGTAGTGCTTTTAAGCGCGGGCACCTACAGCTTAGTAACCGGGTTCCAGCACCGTCAGCTAGTCCTCGGTCGTGCCATTGGCTCTTGCACACTGGGGCAACGCATCCGGGTTCCAGCACCGCCAGCTGGTTCTCGGCAGTGTTTTTGTCACAGGTACTCCCTCGTGCCAAACCTGGTTTCAGCACCGTCAGCTGTTTCCGGGTTGTGTCAAGCTCACTGAGACACCTATGCTTGCCTCGTCGTGGTGCGGTCGGGTTAGCCAACTCCAGGGTGCCTCCAGTTTAGGAGCTTCCTATGTGGGCTGCGTGAACTGGTAGTCAAGGCTGGTTCTGTAGTGCCAGTAGGCCCAGCTCCCCCTGTAGGACTGTTGGGGTTCGGTAACTGCGGCTGCCTCGCGGCCTAGCTGTTCTCTCCTCTCCTGTGGGCCTTGGGGTCCACCACCTGGTTCCAGCACCGTCAGCTGGTTCCGGGCCGAGCCTTTGGCTTAGGTGCCTCCTCCTGGGTATCCGAGTTCCGCCAACGCCAGGCGGTCCTTGGTAGTGCTTTTAAGCGCGGGCACCTACAGCTTAGTAACCGGGTTCCAGCACCGTCAGCTAGTCCTCGGTCGTGCCATTGGCTCTTGCACACTGGGGCAACGCATCCGGGTTCCAGCACCGCCAGCTGGTTCTCGGCAGTGTTTTTGTCACAGGTACTCCCTCGTGCCAAACCTGGTTTCAGCACCGTCAGCTGTTTCCGGGTTGTGTCAAGCTCACTGAGACACCTATGCTTGCCTCGTCGTGGTGCGGTCGGGTTAGCCAACTCCAGGGTGCCTCCAGTTTAGGAGCTTCCTATGTGGGCTGCGTGAACTGGTAGTCAAGGCTGGTTCTGTAGTGCCAGTAGGCCCAGCTCCCCCTGTAGGACTGTTGGGGTTCGGTAACTGCGGCTGCCTCGCGGCCTAGCTGTTCTCTCCTCTCCTGTGGGCCTTGGGGTCCACCACCTGGTTCCAGCACCGTCAGCTGGTTCCGGGCCGAGCCTTTGGCTTAGGTGCCTCCTCCTGGGTATCCGAGTTCCGCCAACGCCAGGCGGTCCTTGGTAGTGCTTTTAAGCGCGGGCACCTACAGCTTAGTAACCGGGTTCCAGCACCGTCAGCTGGTCCTCGGTCGTGCCATTGGCTCTTGCACACTGGGGCAACGCATCCGGGTTCCAGCACCGCCAGCTGGTTCTCGGCAGTGTTCTTGTCACAGGTACTCCCTCGTGCCAAGCCTGGTTTCAGCACCGTCAGCTGTTTCCGGGTTGTGTCAAGCTCACTGAGACACCTATGCTTGCCTCGTCGTGGTGCGGTCGGGTTAGCCAACTCCAGGGTGCCTCCAGTTTAGGAGCTTCCTATGTGGGCTGCGTGAACTGGTAGTCAAGGCTGGTTCTGTAGTGCCAGTAGGCCCAGCTCCCCCTGTAGGACTGTTGGGGTTCGGTAACTGCGGCTGCCTCGCGGCCTAGCTGTTCTCTCCTCTCCTGTGGGCCTTGGGGTCCACCACCTGGTTCCAGCACCGTCAGCTGGTTCCGGGCCGAGCCTTTGGCTTAGGTGCCTCCTCCTGGGTATCCGAGTTCCGCCAACGCCAGGCGGTCCTTGGTAGTGCTTTTAAGCGCGGGCACCTACAGCTTAGTAACCGGGTTCCAGCACCGTCAGCTGGTCCTCGGTCGTGCCATTGGCTCTTGCACACTGGGGCAACGCATCCGGGTTCCAGCACCGCCAGCTGGTTCTCGGCAGTGTTCTTGTCACAGGTACTCCCTCGTGCCAAGCCTGGTTTCAGCACCGTCAGCTGTTTCCGGGTTGTGTCAAGCTCACTGAGACGCCTATGCTTGCCTCGTCGTGGTGCGGTCGGGTTAGCCAACTCCAGGGTGCCTCCAGTTTAGGAGCTTCCTATGTGGGCTGCGTGAACTGGTAGTCAAGGCTGGTTCTGTAGTGCCAGTAGGCCCAGCTCCCCCTGTAGGACTGTTGGGGTTCGGTAACTGCGGCTGCCTCGCGGCCTAGCTGTTCTCTCCTCTCCTGTGGGCCTTGGGGTTCACCACCTGGTTCCAGCACCGTCAGCTGGTTCCGGGCCGAGCCTTTGGCTTAGGTGCCTCCTCCTGGGTATCCGAGTTCCGCCAACGCCAGGCGGTCCTTGGTAGTGCTTTTAAGCGCGGGCACCTACAGCTTAGTAACCGGGTTCCAGCACCGTCAGCTGGTCCTCGGTCGTGCCATTGGCTCTTGCACACTGGGGCAACGCATCCGGATTCCAGCACCGCCAGCTGGTTCTCGGCAGTGTTCTTGTCACAGGTACTCCCTCGTGCCAAGCCTGGTTTCAGCACCGTCAGCTGTTTCCGGGTTGTGTCAAGCTCACTGAGACACCTATGCTTGCCTCGTCGTGGTGCGGTCGGGTTAGCCAACTCCAGGGTGCCTCCAGTTTAGGAGCTTCCTATGTGGGCTGCGTGTACTGGTAGTCAAGGCTGGTTCTGTGGTGCCAGTAGGCCCAGCTCCCCCTGTAGGACTGTTGGGGTTCGGTAACTGCGGCTGCCTCGCGGCCTAGCTGTTCTCTCCTCTCCTGTGGGCCTTCGGGTCCACCACCTGGTTCCAGCACCGTCAGCTGGTTCTCGGCAGTGTCTTTTGCTCTTGTACCTTCTGCTCCCCATCCTGGTTCCAGTACCGTCAGCTGGTTCTGGGCAGAGCCTTTGGCTTAGGTGCCTCCTTCTGGGTATCCAAGTTCCACCAATGTCAGGTGGTCCTTGGTAGTGCTTTCAGGCACGGGTACCTCCTGCTTAGTAACCGGGTTCCAGTAACGTCAGCTGGTCCTTGGTAGTTCCATTGGCTCTTGGACCTTCGGCTACCCATCCGGGTTCCAGTACCGTCAGCTGGTTCTCGGCAGTGTCTTTTGCTCTTGTACCTTCTGCTCCCCATCCTGGTTCCAGTAACGTCAGCTGGTTCCGGGCAGAGCCTTTGGCTTAGGTGCCTCCTTCTGGGTATCCGAGTTCCGCCAACGTCAGGCGGTCCTTGGTAGTGCTTTTTAGCACGGGTACCTCCTGCTTAGTAACCGGGTTCCAGTAACGTCAGCTGGTCCTCGGTAGTTCCATAGGCTCTTGAACCTTCGGGTAGCCATCCGAGTTCCAGTTCCATCAGCTGGTTCTTGGCATTTTCTCAGCCTTCTTGTACCTTCTGCTACATTTCCAAGTTGAAGACCCTAACGTCGACGACCCGGAAGACCACCCCGATGACGACGACCCGGAAGACCACCCCGATGACGACGACGACGACGGCGGAGACGACGACGGCGGAGACGACGACGGCTGAGACGACGACGGCGGAGATGACGACACTGGAGACGACGACCCTGGAGACGACAACATGGAAGACCGAGAAGCAGAAGAACAAGAGGCTGCAGAACAAAGAGCAGAAGAACATTAAGCATAAGACTTAATATCAGAGCAAAAGATATTATCTAAATTATATGCAGAAGAAGACTAAGCAGTGTATGGGGGTGAGTCCGTTCCTCCTCGTGGTGCCCCTGGATAAAGCCTGATGCTGCAGGCCAAACTGAACGCGGACAAATGTAACTTTTGTGACTGGCAGAACGGAAGGTGTAATCTTCCAACTTTTATAGATAACAACTACGGGAATGCCTGTCACAAATGAGAATATGATGAAGAAGTAGAATAGGAAGAATAATAACAGTGGAATAAAAAGAATATGTAGAATAGGAAGAATAATAATAGTTGAAGAAAATGAATATGAAGAATGTAATAAAAAAAAAAATATAGGTAGAAGATGAAGAAGAAGATGAATAAGGTGAAGAAGTTGATGTCAAAGATGCTGATGATGATGAAGATGAAAGTGTGGGAAAAGGAAAAAAAAGAAGGGGAAGGTCGTGGAATAGTGAAACATCAATATCTGACAAAATAAAAAAAATTTACATAGTCAATATCTTTTTCAATCCGAACGTCTTTAAAAAAAAAAAAAATCATGCTATTCTATTTGATTGGACTAATCCTCATTGCCTTTAATGTCTCCGCCACCTCCCCCATACATCCTACATTATTCTTAGTTGTTTTCCTTCATGTAGAATGAACCTACAAGGAAAGAAAGGGTTTATTTTAATTCCGATATTTTGGTCCCATTGACTTGCATTGGGATCGGGTATCGGTATCAGCGATATCCGATATTTTTTGAATATCGGCCGATCCAAACCGATACCGATACTTTCCGATATCGGAAGGTATCGCTCAACACTAGTTAGACTGCATTTGGCCTACTAGTTGGGTTGGGGCCTACTATCGGTGTCTGCCACTCCTTGCTGTTCTCCTCCACTGAACAAAGCTGTGCCGCCTGTTTACTACGGTTGCCAATTTTGAACTGCATTTCGACTACTTACTGATTTGGCCCTACTCTCTGTGTCAGCCTCTCATTCCAGTTGTCCTCCACTGCAATGCCCCCTGGTTATTCCTGTGTTACCAATTTTGAACTGCATTTAGCCCACTTTATTCTTTGGGCCTATATCTGTGTTTCCACTTCATCGTGCCCATTGCCCAGCCAGTGATAGATGAGTCTGCTGGTACATTGACCCATAACGCAACATTCCCCGTGCATGCTACACAACAACATTGTGACCCTGCTGAAAGTCAGGTTGCTCTTCCCGCATACCATACCACCTTACACGGGGACAAAGAGGAAGGTGCAGATGAAAGTGCAGGTTCCTTCATCAGGTGGGGGGAGGAATACTAGTTGGCGACGTCACTGGCACAGGGCCTCTCATAGTACGCAAAAGTGTTGCTGCCGGTGGGAGGCGCCCCCGCCGTGCAAACACACCGCTGTACTTTGAGGGGCCCTGTGCCAGTGCCAATGCCAACAAGTGGGCCCCCCCTGCTTGCTCAGGATCACAGCACTTGCAAAGTTGAAATACTTACCTCTCCCTGCTCCACTGCCGTGACGTGGTCCAGATTTCCTGGGCCCACTAATTACTTGAACCAGCCCTACCCCACACAACTTTAGCCAAATGACCCCCAATTTCAAATGCTTTCCAATTATTATAAGGTAAATTACGCGTGACAAGCTTCATTAAGAAGAATGGATGGTTTTTACATTAAAATGGGCACTCTAGGTGTTTTCCTGGCCCCCACTCACTGCCGACTATGCTGCCCCATTGACTTGCATTGGGTTTCGTGTTTCGGTCGATCCCGACTTTACGTCATAATCGGCCGATTTCACTCGACCCGACTTTTGAGATAGTCGGGTTTCGCGAAACCCGGCTCGACTCTAAAAAGGTCAAGGTCGCTCAACTCTAGTGGTTTGCACTTTAATGACCGGACCAATTTTTCCAATTCTGAACACTGTCCCTTTGTGAGGTTATAACTCTGGAAATCTTCAAAGGATCCTGATGATTCTGACACTGTTTTCTCGTGACACATTGTACTTCATAATAGTCGTAACATTTCTTTGATACTACCTGCGTTTATTTGTGGAAAAAATGGAAATTTTGAAAATTTCACAATGTTCCAAATTTGAATTTTTATGCAATGAAATCACAGAGATATGTCACACAAAATACTTAATAAGTAACATTTCCCACAAGTCTACTTTACATCAGCACAATTTTGGAACCAAAATTATTTTTGTTAGGGAGTTATAAGGGTTAAAAGTTGACCAGCAATTTCTCATTTTTACAACACCATTTTATTTTAGGGACCACATCACATTTGAAGTCACTTTGAGGGGTCTATATGATAGAAAATAACCAAGTGTGACACCATTCCAAAAACTGCACCCCTCAAGGTACTCAAAACCACATTCAAGAAGTTTATTAACCCTTCAGGTGTTTCACAGGAATTTTTGGAATGTTTAAATAAAAATGAACATTTAACTTTTTTTCACAAAAAATTTACTTCAGCTCCAATTTGTTTTATTTTACCAAGGGTAACACGAGAAAATGGACCCCAAAAGTTGTTGCACAATTTGTCCTGAGTACGCCGATACCCCATATGTGGGGGTAAACCACTGTTTGGGTGCATGGCAGAGCTCGGAAGCGAAGGAGCGCCATTTGACTTTTCAATGCAAAATTGACTGGAATTGAGATGGGACGCCATGTTGCGTTTGGAATGCCCCTGATGTGCCTAAATATTGAAACCCCCCACAAGTGACAACATTTTGAAAAGTAGACCCTCTAAGGAACTTGTCTAGATGTGTGGTGAGCACTTTGACCCACCAAGTGCTTCAGAGAAGTATACCTACTGCAACACCACACCATTGACAAATTGCAGATAAGAGAGGTATTATTGTAGAGTATAAGAGGGATTTCAAACAGCCCTAAAAAGATTTTTTATGTGTGGCAGCAACAAACTGCAGGAACGCAGGTAAGGCTACGTTCACATTTGCGTTGTGCGGCAAATATGAACGCATGCACAAACGCTGCGTTTTGCGACGCATGCGTTGCTTTTTGCATGGTTTTGGGCGCAGGAAAAACTGCATCATGCTGCGTTCCCTGCGCCCTGACGCATGCGCTGCAGCGACGCATGCGTCGCAAAATGCAAATGCAACGCATGTCCATGCGCCCCCATGTTAAATATAGGGGCGCATGGCACATGCGCAGCCGGGAGCGGCGCAAATGTGAACGTAGCCTAACACTGCCAGCTTTGCTGAATTTTTGAGCACAGATCACCATAAAAAACATGAATCGGTCAATGAGTGCATGGAAAAAGCAGCAGGTCTTAGAATTAAATAACGCAATGATCCCTGACTAGATGCCTGTCATGTGCTACACCTACTGCAACACCTCAGCATAGACAAATTGCAGATAAGAGTGGGATTATTATAACGGACTAGATTGTATTTGAATTAGCCTTGAAAAAAAGTAATTAGTTTAATGCTGAGGCATAAAGGACTGTTATTTCATCAACCCTCTTGGGAAAAATAATGGAGAGTTTCATGTCTACTCAGCCTGAGGATTTTCTGTACTTTCTGTTCAAACTCTCATGTCTGGGCTAGGAAATCCTGTATGCAGTGTGAGAAGTCCCTATGTGAAAACCACCTGACAGCCCACAACAAGACACTGAATCATATACTATTTGAACCTACCGGCTCCTTTGGATTCCAAAAATGTTCCCTAAACCAGAAGGTGGAGCCTCAGAGAAGCAATTTTTCCCATTACTAAGAGTAGGTCTCCTACACTGGTAAAGGGTAAGCACTAAGTGCAATGGATGCCAAAAATTAGAAGGAGGCACTCCAATAACCTTTTGAAGAAACGTATTGGAAGGCCTTAGAAAATATTTTTTTCCCATTATTAAGGAGTAGGTATCCTAGACTGGTAATGCACATTCACTAAGTGCATGGGATAAAAAACATTTACCCCTGGGGTTATACATATGTATCAAATAATGTTCAACACAGGCCTCTATAAATTGTTAATATGAGCATCCTGAACACCCTAAAAATTTTTATAGTGAGGGTAGCATGATCACCCTGTTGATGTGATGGAGGAGGAGGATAACACAAAAAAATGAAATCCTGAAGCATATACCTAGTATTTGTGTGAGAGGGGGGCATGGGAATAGACCAGAAAATAAACAAAACACTGGATTTAAGTTTATGTTCCGCTGCTATCATCTGGTGGTGTAGAGTCTGGCCCAATCCAGTCCTTGTTCATTTTGATAAGAGTTAGCCTGTCAGCATTTTCATACCCTCGGTGGCGCTAAAAACCCGCTCTGACAAAACTCTATCTGCGGGGAAGGCCAGGACCTCCAAGGCATAGAGAGACAGTTCATGACACGTGTCTAGCTTGGCACCAGGGAACATCACGAACTGCACCGCTTCTTCCCTGGCACCAGTACTTGTCATACTGATGACAATGCCCATCACTGTGAACGTTGTCGCACTGAGATGAGCGCAAGCAAGAGACAAAGATGACAACTGCCTTCAGCAGCCGGCCAGCATGAGGGAAGAGCGCAAACTGTACCGCTTGTTCCCAAATGCTGGTAAGTGTCATGATGTGATCAGTGTGCAGCACGCATTTTGTCCATGCTGTGAAAAAAAATTACATGTCTGCAGGTTTTTCACAGGCACACAGTCGGTGTAAAAAACCTGACATGTGTGCTCCACCATACACCGTACAATGCATCTGTATTTGTAGTCCTTAAAAAATTGACCTCATATGGATATACAAAATGGACATGTGAAGAAGGCCTTAGGGTGATCAATCAAAAGACACCAGCTCATCTCTGATTACATAATCCTGATTTCAATTGCATCATTTACTTGTATAAATGCTCTATGTGTAAGGTATACCCTTTTAGAATTTATTGACTTAGTTTCTTAGCATATTTATGTGTGTCTATATGATATGCCTCATTTTTGCATTAGCAAAGCGGATAGTTTTTGCTACATATGCGGAGAAGTCACTTTTGCATCATGAAGGCGAAACTTGACTACCATGATAAAGAAATCCTACAACCTGTGTTTTGGCTGCAAAATTGGAGATCAGGATAGCTGTTAGGCTCTCAAGAATACAGCGACAGAGAGGGGCCTGTAGATACCAGAATCTGGTTACACGTAAACCTGCTGTCAGGACTCGAACCCAGCAGATTTTGTGCACCAGGCAGCAGCTTTTCCCTCTGAGCTATTCAGCTCACTGGACAGTTCCTTGCTAGCGCAGATACTAGTACCTGTGTTGTTTTAATTGTCTCCACCCTAAGTTCCTGATTGTCTCAACCCTGAGTTCCTGATTGGCTCAATCCTGTGATCTCTTGATTGAACACCCTACTTAAACCTGGCAGACTATTGAGCTCCCAGGCTTTAGTCAAGATTCTTTCCACCTGCTGCTAATTCTCAAGATTATACTGCTGATACCATGTACCGACGTCTGGCTATTCCTGATTACACAAACTGCTGATCCTTTAACTATACTGCTGCTCCCATGTACCAACCTTTGACTATTATTGACTATGGAACCAGCTTATCTTCCCAACTATACTGCAGCTCTTGTGTACCAACTTCTAGCTTCCGGACTACACTACCTGCCGGAGATGCCCCTAGTGGTTGCAATATCACTACTCAAATTCAGGTCAGTCCATAACACCTGCACTGATTAGAACTGTATCACCTTCCTATTAGCAGTGCAGGTTTCCTTTGCTCTGTTATTGCAAGGGTTAAACTGTTGCATTTATCTCCTGGAGCTCTCTGTCCTGAATTGTTTTAACTGTTCTGTGTTGGTCAATCCCCTCTGGTGTATATGCTCATTTACTGCACTTGGGAGTTGCCAGTAATAGCTTTACAACTACCTCATTTGGAATTTGAGGAGTGCGCTGAGTTTGGAGCAGGCGTTTGGAGTTGTATCAGGAGATATCTGCATGAAGTTGGTTTGGGTGTCTGTCTCCTTATTCTAATTCCTTTTTGGTTTGCCTTCCTTTCTCCTTCTTTATATTCCACTCATTTGTGAGCATTTTTGTATGATTGTGCAGCGCCCCAGGGTCCTGGTTGCTGCAGTAATGTCGCTCTTCCACCAGGGGGAGTGATGTTACGTCTGATGGCACCGAAGGAGTCCACCCTGCCAGGTACGTATCACAAGACCCACAGCACACTTCACATTCCAGGCCACCAGGGGGAGCTAAGGGTTCTATCTACTAGGCCTCTCCTCACAAATGGGTAAAACTGGTGGGTTGGATAGGAAGTGAGGGAGAAGCTGGGAGCAGGAGGGAGAGAGGAAGTGAGAAGGAGTAAGAGGGAAGGAGCTGCCTGGGCTTGGCCCAGGAGACACCTGTCAAGCAGACAGCGGAGAAGGAAAGGACATTGGAGGCTCACCAAGATAGAAAGACACGGAGCTGCGCCTGCACTACATTGCGGCAGTATCCCTGGAAAGGACACGAAGCGAAGTGTGTTCGTAGGGAGTGAGACACGAAGTAACGGCAAAGGAGTATAGAAAACCAGAAGGAGTTCTTTCCTGTGAGAGGCTGCCTCTTTCTGGAGCGCGGACCGGTAGCCGGAGCACCGAGGGAGTAATAGACTCTATGCTTTACTTCAGAGACTGGCAGGGTAGTCAATTCCAAGTTGGCTGTCTGACCTAAGAACCTAAGCAGACAAGGTGGCAACGTGGAGGAGGGGCGACACTAGGGTCCCTATAAAATAGCCTCAGGCCACCACCGTCATACAGGTTTGTCCTATCCATCTGGGGGACAGAGAGAAGAGAAACATCTACAAAAGTTGTGAGGACCTCACCGAGTTGCTCAGCAGGGGGGTACTACAACGCCCGAGCACTAGTAGGTAGGCTACTGACTACCACCTGGACAAGGGGGCTCTGGAAGTGTCATCGGACCGGCTGGACCCTGCCTATCCTGTAATCCTGTACTCTGGACTGCGGATGCAAAAGCGTTCAGTAAAGGTAAAGCGACTGCACCCTTTGTGTCCTCATTATTAACTGCGCCTCACATCATCACCATCTACACTACTGGGAAGCTCTGGGGAAACACTTCACCTGTGGGAAGGTATTCCATCTAGCTGCCATAACATCACCCCAGTGGACCCCTAAGCAGCGTCGGTCACCCTGACCGAATACCACAGGTGGCGTCACGAACACTTGACAAACTTACATCACCTTTAATTGGGCGCCCGTTAGCAGGGCCACGGACCAGGTCGGGCCACCGTGACATCCCCAGAAGGAAGGGACTGAAGGACCCAGTACCCCATTGCCCTGCGCCTGGGGGCGATCCAATTGTGGATTTCTTTGATCCCTTTTTGTTTCACCTCTGTGTCTTTACATTAGAGCAGGACTAGCAATTATGCAACCCTACTCACTAGCCATAGTGATTCTCAAGGTAAGACAAGGATAGGAACATGACCATCACATGGGATGAAAGAACACATTTAGGGATGCCAGTGTAGCTCATGGTGGTGCAGGACAAGAATCAGGAGTTCCCCTTGTTTCCTTCCCTAGTGGCTGAGCTCCATTTCACATCTGTCTCATTTAGTGCCATCTTGCTTCCATCAGAAGCATCACACATATATTACATTAAATGTGCATCACATATTCTGCAGTGGTAGCATGGGAAGAGGCAATCTATGTATTTTGCAGTCCCAATGATCTGGGGAGAGCCAACCGATTACACTACCAATTGCTATCTTGAATGGTGCTCCCATTAAGAAAAGAGTTTCAAGGAAGAAGTGGACCAGTATCCAAACATTCCATCTGCAATACCCCTAGTGCCACATGCAGAAGAAGTGCTGGTTCCAAAAGCGCTGAAAACGTTTTCAGTAGAGATGAGCAAGCGTGTTCGTCACTACTCGGTATTCGCCCGAGCATCTCACTGCTGGTCCCCACCCTGCATGTTTGGTGCTCCTTAGAGAGCCAATGAACATGTAGGAATTGTCTGCCACACTGTAATGCCGAAGCCATGTTGGTTGTGGCATTACAGTGATTGACTGGCCGCAGAGCGTCATCAGGTCTATATTAGACCTGGCACCGCCATGCTCGTCACAGTCTACTCCGGAATCAGGCAGTGTAGGGAAAGTTGCTGCTGAGCTAGGGAGAGATTTACTTGTTTCTTAGTGTAGGTATACCACAATATACTAAACACATATCCATCTCAACTAACTGTCCTTCTGAGGACTAATCCAGGAGCATAGATATCAGTGTTAGGCAGGCAGGCAGTGTAAGTGGCAGACGGCAGTGCATATAGCAAGAGGGTCCAGTCCAGTTCTGTCTGCTGCTGCTGCTGCTTTTACAGATATTTCCAGACATAGCTCCCGGTATCAGGGGCCAGGAATCATTTTTGGGGGATCTTAATCCTGATTATTTTCTTGAAAAAAGCATTCCAGAGAACACAGTTTTTCAGCTCCATTTGCTTGTTGGCACTGCAGAATGCAGCCAGATCCTTTCCATATTACAGCGCTAAAAATCCATCTATTTAAAACTGTAGTTTGTCCGTCACATGAATCACATATTCAAAATTCTGCCATTTCTGGCTTGCCTTTAAATTTTGTTCCAATGTGTTAGTGAAGTTATTGACACCAGTTTGCTGTTAAAAATAGATACTTACAGGCCAGCTATTTAAAACTGTGGTTTGTCCGTCACATGGATCACATATAAGTGTACTCAAAATTCTGCAAATTCTGGCCTACATTTAAATTTTGTTGCAGTGTGTTAGCAAAGTTATTGACACCAGTTTGCTGTTAAAAATAGTTATCTACAGGAGAGCTATTTAAAACTGTGGTTTGTTTGTCACACGGATCACATATAAGTATGCTCAAAATTCTGCCATTTCTGGCCTCCATTTACATTTTTGTTGTGAATTCTGTGGTCAAGCTCCCTCCTGTGGTCATGAGTGGTACTTCGGCTGGTTCTGTCTATGAGCTTCCGCTGGTGGATGTGAGTGGGGCTGCGGCTTCTGAGGTTCCTTCCTCAGGTGATGAGGTTAAGTCGTTAGGTGCTGCTCTATTTAACTCCACCTAGTTCTTTGTTCCTGGCCTCCAGTCAATGTTCCAGTATTGGTCTGGCTCTCTCCTGGGTCGTTCTTGTGGCCTGTCTGCCCTGCATAAGCTAAGTTCTGCTTGTGTTACTTTTGTTTGCTATATTTTCTGTCCAGCTTGCTATATTGGTTTTTCTTGCTTGCTGGAAGCTCTGAGACGCAGAGGGAGCACCTCCGTACCGTTAGTTGGTGCGGAGGGTCTTTTTGCCCCCTCTGCGTGGTTGTTTGTAGGTTTTTGTGCTGACGGCAAAGCTATCTTTCCTATCCTCGGTCTATTCAGTAAGTCGGGCCTCACTTTGCTAAAATCTATTTCATCTCTGTGTTTGTATTTTCATCTTAACTCACAGTCATTATATGTGGGGGGCTGCCTTTTCCTTTGGGGAATTTCTCTGAGGCAAGGTAGGCTTATTTTTCTATCTTCAGGGCTAGTTAGTTTCTCAGGCTGTGCCGAGTTGCATAGGGAGCGTTAGGCGCAATCCACGGCTACCTCTAGTGTGGTATGATAGGATTAGGGATTGCGGTCAGTAGAGTTCCCACGTCTCAGAGCTCGTCCTGTTAGTAACTATCAGGTCACTTTGTGTGCTCTTAACCACTAGGTCCATTGTGGTTCTGAATCACCTGTTCATAACAGTATATACTGTTGTGAATTCTGTGGTCAAGCTCCCTCCTGTGGTCATGAGTGGTACTTCGGCTGGTTCTGTCTATGAGCTTCCGCTGGTGGATGTGAGTGGGGCTGCGGCTTCTGAGGTTCCTTCCTCAGGTGAGAGGTTAAGTCGTTAGGTGCTGCTCTATTTAACTCCACCTAGTTCTTTGTTCCTGGCCTCCAGTACTGTTATGAACAGGTGATTCAGAACCACAATGGACCTAGTTGTTTTTTAAAGACTCTGTCAATAGCCTCAAAATAGCCATTTGCACCACTTGCCAGGCCAACATCAGCAGGGGTAGCAAAACTACCAGCTTGACCACCACCAGCATGATCAGGCACATAGCAGCAAAATACCCGACTTTGTGGGCCGAATCCCAGGGTCCAGGAACAGTGTCTGTGGGTGAGACCACTGCTTCTTCCACTGTTGTGCGTGCAAGCCAATCCCCTGTCCATGGTGCATGCGAAGATGCCTCCTGCCCTGCACCTGTTGTTGCACACACTCAACTAACACCATCAGCAAGCACGTTCATGTCAATGTTCCAGAGCAGCGTTCAGTTGTCCATACCCTGGTCCTTGGAACACAAGTGCAAATTCACAGCCAATGCCCCAAAGGCCACACTACTGTATTAAATTCATACATTTCACGACTGCTTGCACTCGAAATGTTGCCTTTTATGCTCGTGGAGAAAGAAGCATTCCGCAACCTGGTGGCGGTGGCTGTCCCTCGGCACTCGGTCCCCAGCCGCCACTATTTATCCCAGTATGCCGTCCCCGCATTACACAATCACGTGTCCCACAACATTAGCCAGACACGTGGACAAGTGCTTGTGGGCAGGGATGGGATCTTGCTGATGGCACACTGGGACCCAGTGGAAGCCGGGACCCAGTCAGACCTTGGGATGGAACACGTCCTCCCGATGCTGAGGATTGTGGTCTCTAGGTCAATCAGGGTTTCCCCATAGTCTACAGCTCCTGCATCTCATCCTCCACCTCTTCAGCCTCCATCTCCTAAATGACCGCATCAGTCACAAGCTGGAAGTCCTGCAGCACTGCCTCAGCCAAGCGGCAACAGACTGTACTGAAGCTAGTATGCTTAAGTGACAAATCGCACAATGCTGAAGAGTTGTGGACAGCTCTGAAAGTGCAGGTAGATCCGTGGCTGACACTGCTGAACCTACAGTCAGGCATGGTCGTGTATGACAATGGCCGGAGCCTGGTGGTGGCTCTGAGGTGAGGCGAGATCACAAACGTACCATGCCTGACACATGTGCTTAACCTCATGGTTCAGCAGTTTCTGAAAACCTACCCAGAGCTGCTGGATCTGCCTGCCAAAGTACACCGGCTGTATGCCCATTTTAGAAAGTCAGCTACAGCTTGCGCCGCCCCTGCCGTGCTTCAGCAGCGTTTGCAGCTTCTGGCTCACCGACTGGTGTGTGATATCCCCACACATTGGAACTCTACACTGCAGATGTTGGGAAGGATTTGTAAACAGTAGAGGGCAGTTGTTGACTACCAGCATCAACAAGTCCATTGGTATTCAGTTCAGACTCCACACATAAGACCTCAGAAGTGCACATGGATGTCAGACATATGTACCATCCTCGAAAACTTTGAGGACTCCACCAAGATGGTGAGCGGCGATCACACCATAATTAACATCACCATCCTGCTTCTGTGTGTTCTGAAATGCAGTCTGCTCACAATCAAAGAGGATGCATTGCAGGCAGAGCATGATAAGATGGAAAAAGGAAACATACAAGGTGATTACACACAGCCCTGCCTCATCTCATCCCGTGGATTGGGTAACAATGAGGAAGAGGAGGAGGAAGAACAGGAGCTAGTTTCATGCGCTGTAGATGGTACTACAAGCACAACTGTCATACCATGTGTTCAGCATGGATGGCCTGAGGACAGGCAGGAGGAGAGCATGGTTAGTCATCCTTTTGGTGAGGACACGGAAGCCTTGCCTGTTAGCAGTCTGGCACGCATGGCTGAGTTTATGTTACGCTGCCTTTCCCGTGACCCTCGCATTCTCCAAATTTTGGGTGACAGTCATAACTCGTTGGTGACACTTCTAGATCCATGCTACAAGGAGAACTTTCTATCTCTTATTCCCGAGGTGGACAGGTCTACTATAATGAAGCAATACCAGAAGGCCCTTGTTGTGGAATTATTAAAAAATTTTGCATCTGAAAACGCTTTTGGCAGAGGTCACAGTTCGTTGCACAACCAAGGAGTACAGGTGAGAGAGACTCAACTGCAATTCATCAGAGGCAGGGGAACACTGTCAAAGTTCTTTGAGAGTTTTCTCACACCCTCGCACAGGCCTTGAGGCATGGGGTACTCACAAGGAGTAAAAAATTTGGAAAGATGCTGAGGGAGTACCTTGCTGACCATACCAATGTCCTCCATGATTCCTCTGTGCCTTACAATTATTGGGTATCCAAGCTGGACCCATGGCATGAACTGGCCTGCTA
Organism: Ranitomeya imitator; assembly: GCF_032444005.1. NCBI lineage: Eukaryota > Metazoa > Chordata > Amphibia > Anura > Dendrobatidae > Ranitomeya > Ranitomeya imitator. Next base: position 223,618,231 of record NC_091283.1, read on the forward strand.
ATGTGACCACCCCACGGCTGTAAACTACTGGGGAATGAATGAGAAGCAGCGAGTACAGACTCAGTGACGTCACCGCTGGTTACTGAGCCTGCGCCCACACCACACACAGAGGAACAGCACTTACTGTAGTGCTGCTTCCCTGGCGGCCATCATGGTGGTACTGATACGGCACACGGGTGGCACACGGTTGCCACACGTGTGCCGCACATTGTACACAGATGGACACACGGGCACGGATATCTCCACTACAGTCTTTACCAGTAGAGTTGAGCGACTTTTACCTTTTTCGGATCGAGTAGGGTTTCACGAAACCCGACTTTGTCAAAAGTCGGGTCGGGTGAAATCGGCCGATTATTGCAAAAAGTCAGGGGCCGACTGAAACACGAAACCAAATGCAAGTCAAAGGGGAATCAAAGTCGGCAGTGAGTGGAGGACAGGAAAACACCTACCGTGCCCATTTTAATGCCAAAAACATCAATTCTTATTACTTAAGCTTGTCAATCTTAATTTACTTTAAAATAATAGTTAGGCATTGAAAACTGGGGGTCATTTGGCTAAAGTTGTGGGGGGGTACGGCTGGCTCAAGATTTTCGTGGGCCCAGGAAACGCGAAATACGTCACGGCAGTGGAGCAGGGAGAGGTAAGTATTTCAACTTTGCAAGTGCTGTGATCCAGAGCAAGCAGGGGGGGCCCACTCATTGGCACTGGCACAGGGCCCCTCATAGTACGGCGGTGTGTTTGACGGCGGGTGGCGCCTCCCACTGGCAGAGACACTTTTGCATACTATGAGGGGCCCTGTGCCAGTGGCGTCGCCAATGAGTATGCCCCCCCCACCTGATGAAGGAACCTGCACTTTCATCTGCACCCTCCTATTTGCCCCCGTGTAAGGTGGTATAGTATGCGGGAAGGGGAACCTGACTTTCAGCAGGGTCAGATTCTGGCTGTGTAGGGTGCAAGGGGAATGTAGTGGTCTGGGTCAATGTACCAGCAGACTCATCTAGCAGTGGCTGGGCAATGGGCAGGATGAGGAGGAAACACAGATATAGGCCCAAATAATAAAGTAGGCTAAATGCAGTTCAAAAATGGTAACAGGACTAAACAGGCGGCATTGCTTTGTTCAGTGGAGGACAACTGTAATGAGTGGCAGACACAGTTAGTAGGCCCAAAAAATAAAGTAGGCTAAATGCAGTTCAAAATTGGTAACAGTACTAAACGGGCAGCATTGCTTTGTTCAGTGGAGGACAACTGTAATGAGTGGCAGACACAGTTAGTAGGCCCAAATAATAAAGTAGGCTAAATGCAGTTCAAAATTGGTAACAGGACTAAACAGGTGGCATACCTAGGTACAGGGGAGGGCTCCTCTGCTGAGTAGCAGACAGTGGTAGTAGGCGCAAAGTATTAACTGGTCTAAATGGAGGCCAGGGCCCCTGTATATTTTAACTATCATCTATCATTTCAGCAAATTTGTATTGGCAGTGCCATTGAAGGATTTAGCAGCACAGACTACACAGTGGTGGAGCAGGGAGAGGTAAGTATTACAAGTGGTAGAGCACTGTTCGAGCTGGGGGAACTCTCGTGGGCAGTACTGGCACAGGGCCCCTCATATTACGACGGTGTGTCTGACATTGTTTGTGCACCACCACCATCAGAGACACTTCATTGTATGAGGGACCCTGTGCCAGTGCCGTCGCCCAAGAGTGGGCACACCCACCTGTCCAGGCAAACGGCACTTGCACATTTGCTTGCGCCAGGTGGTGAGCACGGCCTTGTGGGGGGGAGTCAGCCCATTTAGGGAGGTATAAAAATGGCCTATGGTGGACATACAGCAGCTGCAAATGGAGGAATTGGAGAAGTCATTAAGAGGAAGCCAAAAGCAAGACATTTTTCAGGCAAGCTACGTGTCAGCAGGGGAAGGTGGGGAAAAATAATTTGAAATCCATGATTGGTTCATTTTAATGAAGGTTAGATCATCTGGCTTTAAAAGCTGTTTTCCTACTCCCAGATAAGGGAGCCTTCGAGGCCTTGTGTGGCCAGACGATGATGCTGGCTCAACACCTCCAGCCTTAGGTGCTATTGTGCTTTTGCCACTACCACCAGATGCACCACCACCACCATCAGTACCAGCTGGCAACCACCGCCCACGGGCTCTTCCACCAGACTTCCTCATTTTTTGGAAAATCTAACCAAAATAACAACCGTTATATGGTACTGTAAAACAAGGTAGAAGGTGTATATGAACTTGTTGAGAATTTAAATCTCCCTTTTTTGGGGGGAGAGACTGAACCAAAACTCAGGCCCAGTGTTTATAACAACGCAATCTAAGTGGCAGAAAGTGGCTGGCTGACATACCACAAACTAACAGGACTGCAGTATATCCACTTTGTGAGGATTTGAATCTCACTTTTTTTGGGGGAGACTGAACCAAAACTCAGGCCCAGTGTATAAAACAACACAATGTAAGTGGCAGAAAGTGGCTGGAAGATATATGATAAAATACAAGGACTGTAGTACAATTTCAATCTTTCTACAATAACCTCAGGAAAAGTATGGCAGCAATAAAAAAGGACTGCTGCACACAAAAGTGTGGACAAATAAACAAGATAACGATGCAGAAAGGAACAACAGGATTTTTGCTTTTAAAAAAGCATTTGGTTTGCACAGCAGCGTGCAAACAGCAATGCAGCTATCAGGGAACCTTATAAGGCAGCCTAATAAGCTACAGAGCTGATGCACAGAAATCTAGCCTCCACTATCCCTGCAAAAAAATGGTGGTGTTGGACAGTGGAAATCGCTACAGCACAAGCGGTTTGGGGGTTAATCTTCCCTCCCTAACTATATCCCTTCTTCTGATGAAGCGGCAGCAACCTCTCCCTATGCTAAGATCAGCAGAAGTAAGATGGCAGCCGGCGTGCACGCCCCTTTATAGCCCCTGTGACACCGCAGAAAGCAAGCCAATCACTGTCATGTCCTTCTCTAAGATGGTGGGGACCGAGACCTATATCATCACGCTGCCCACACTCTGCGTCCTCCTTCATTGGCTGAAAAATGGCGCTGAAAGCGTCATAACAAATGCGACTTTTGCGCGCAGATCGCCGACCTCATGGCCGATCCCACACTAGGATCGGGTCGGGTTTCATGAAACCCGACTTTGCCGAAAGTCGTTGATTTTTGAATTTGTCCGATCCATTTCGCTCAACTCTATTTACCAGTACCGGAAATATCAGGACGTGTGAAACCAGCCTAACACAAAGTGAACTGAACAATCTTTTTAGAGATTTTTATCTACCTAAGAGTGAGGTTGAGGTTCCAGGCTACAGCAGTGGAATTTGCTAGCGGCCGGGCGATGTCCAGATTTCTTTGTTCAAAAACCGTTATAAAGATCTTGTCCAAATCTCTTCAAGGATGGAGATATTGTGGCATTCAACAACATCAACAGTTTAATGGAAGCTCTGAAGATAAGTCATAATCCGGAGCAAGGGAAGCTCTTCATCAATTCGACAAAGGCGACAAAATCTTTTTGCCCTTTGGCACCAGCCTAAGTACTTTGCTAAATAAGTGAGGAGTGCTATGCTAAATAAGGTATGGCCATGCACTATACAGCAAATTTACTACGGTAGCTCAAAGCTTCTTTGGAACTCAATTTCTTGAGCATATCATGTTAAAAAGTGTGTCACGTTTAATAAGAAATGTGCGTAGAGATTAGCAGATCTGAAAAAGTTTGAATTTTTCAAAGATTGAGAATTTAACCAGGAAAATCAATTTGCAATGAAATTATTATCCGAAAATTGAATGTTCCCTTTCATACTTTGAGCTCTCGCCAGACCCCAGAGCATAATAAACGTGAGATATAAGTTATTTTTTCTATTTTATTTAACAGCCCTTGCCTTGGTCTTGAGCCATTGTGCTGTGACAGATGAGCGTTCTGTAGCAGGATCAATCTTGTGCAAGCCTAGATAGGTCCACCATGGACTTCTCCAACGGAATAATCTTTATGTTGTCAAGCAATGGGGCTGTTAGTCTTCCTCTTTACCTAGTTCCTTCTATTATTCCGACCATGATGGCCTTCTTTAGTGATCGCGCTCTTTGTATGATGTGTTCAGAGTCAAGTCGTAACTTTGTGATCCTTGCTTCGAGTGACATGTCTGGCTTGATTTGTAATGTAGATAGAGAAAAAATCCCATACTCACCTCATTGCTCACCTTTCTGCCCATTGTCTGGTCCTTTGTGTCTCGATCGTGCTACATTTCAGGCCCAGTGTTCACTCTTTGCCGGGGCTTCTGGCCGTGAGTGGGTCCCAGAGTTAATTCCGCAGGCGCAGTGATCGGTACTATTTTCCAGTGATATCACAATAGTGTGTATATGTTTCTTATCTGTTTTAGTGATGTCACAATAGTGTATAGAACTGAACTGTGCACAATTGCTCATCGCACGGTGAAGTTCTGCACCAATATCAATCGACAGTGATAAACATTGGAGATAGAAAATGTGATCATCGATCAGCTGGCGTATTTCAGTGCATGTGAATGTATGAGTTTCCACTGTCATGGATGCCCAATGTACAGTATGTAAGAGCCTAGTTGCTTCTTACATAATAACATAAAGCATCTGTTTATGTGCAGGGAAATCACTTGTGTTCACAGTTAACAATACGAAAACATGACTTCAGTCATCTTTTGAAGTGAAAATGAGTTCATGCTGCAAAAGTCTCAAGGAACTGCAGTCGCCATGGTAACAAGTGATTAGTAGTATAGGTTTTGCTTTTAAATTATTTGAAGACATTTTCTGGTGTCTCAAAAAAAAAAAAATCTCCTGGAATATGATGCTTAGAAAAGAACTGTTTCTCTTTTCCAATAGCCAAACATATATCCAATCAAAGATCTATTGTAATGTATTTTGTATTATTTTGATTAAACCCTTCCCAGCTTGTGCTGTGTATATGGCTAAAGTGCAAGGTTTTTAGTTGAAGCTGCCATGTAAGTAGAGCAAACACTCGCATACACTGCGTGCAGAATTATTAGGCAAGTTGTATTTTAGAGGATTATTTTTATTATTGATCAACAACTATGTTCTCAATCAACCCAAAAGACTCATAAATATCAAAGCCTAATATTTTTGGAAGTTGGAGTGGGGTTATTTTTAGATTTGGCTATCTTAGGAGGATATCTGTTTGTGCAGGTAACTATTACTGTGCAGAATTATTAGGCAACTTAATAAAAACCAAATATATTCCCATCTCACTTGTTTATTTTCACCAGGTAAAGCAATATAACTGCACAAAATTTAGAAATAAACATTTCTAACATGCAAAAACAAAACCCTCAAATATTAGTGACCAATATAGCCACCTTTCTTTATTATGACACTCAGCAGCCTCCATCTATAGATTCTGTCAGCTGCTTGATCTGTTTACGATCAACATTGCGTGCAGCAGCCACCACAGCCTCCAGACACTGTTCCGAGAGGTGGACTGTTTCCCTCCCTGTAGATCTCACATTTTATGAAGGACCACAGGTTCTCTATGGGGGTCAGATCAGGTGAACAAGGCGGCCATGTCATTATTTTTTCTTCTTTGAGACCTTTACTGGACAGCCACGCTGTGGAGTAGTTGGAGGCATGTGATGGAGCATGTTTTTATTGAACAATACTGACTTCTTCCTGTACCACTGCTTGAAGATGTTTTCTTCCAGAAACTGGTAGTAGGTCTGGGAGTTGAGCTTCACTCCATCCTCAACCCGAAAAGGTCCCACAAGTTCATCTTTGATGATACCAGCCCATACCAGTACCCCACCTCCACCTTGCTGGCGTCTGAGTCGGAGTGGAGCTCTCTGCCCTTTACTGATCCAGCCTCTGGCCCATCCATATGTCCCATCAAGAGTCACTCTCATTTCATCAGTCCATAAAACCTTTGAAAAGTCAGTCTTCAGATATTTGTTGGCCCAGTCTTGATGTTTTATCTTTCTTGTGGTGGTTGTTTTTCAGCCTTCCTTAACTTGGCCATGTCCCTGAGTATCGCACACCTTGTGCTTTTTGTTACTCCAGTAATGTTGCAGCTCTGAAATATGGCAAAACTGGTGGCAAATGGCATCTTGGCAGCTTCACGCTTGATTTTCCTCAATTCATGGGCAGTTATTTTCGCCTTTTTTGCCCAACACGCTTCTTGCGACCCTGTTAGCTATTTGTCATGAAACGCTTGATTGTTCAGTGATCACTAGTGTTGAGCATTCCGATACCGCAAGTATCGGGTATCGGCCGATATTTGCGGTATCGGAATTCCGATACTGAATTCCGATACTTCCCGCGTATCGGATACCGGAATCGGAAGTTCCCAGAATTCAAATTGAACGCAGCAGCCAATGAGGAATGAATGAAAGTGTGGGCACATCCTGTTTAGCATGGTGGGCATGTAAGTACTGGCAAGGCTTGGATTGGCTGCTGAAATGATGTCACTCTGCACTATAAAAAAGCGCTGCCGCCATTTTGCGCTCACTCTGCTGTGATTTCAGTTAGGGACAGGACGCTGTGTTCTAACTGAGGGCCAGTTGAGCTAGCTAATTGCTTTATTTTCCTTTCCAAAGGCTAATTTAGCAAAACGCTGTGTGTTCTTCACTGTTCACCTTGCTCTTGCCTTGCAGCGCTGTTTTAACAGCGTTCTGCAAGGTCTCTGTGTGTGTGTGTGTGCAGCTCACTCTGTAGTCTGTGTGCAGCCATATACCCGGTTGTATTCAGCTCAGGGGGGGTTCACACTGCCTCACACAGTTGTTCTTTTTTGCTCTTAGTGCAGCCTGCTGCACATTTTTTCTCAAATTTCCTATTAGTGTTTTTCCACCAGTCTCCAGCTCTATTGTGGAAAAACACTACATAGGATAACCTAGAGGGGGGTTTTTGGGCCTTGCAGCGCCGTTTACGGCTGTCTGCACGGTCTCCGTGTGAGCCCAGCTCGCCCTGTAGTCTGTGTGCAGCCATAGCCGGTTGGATTCAGCTCAGGGTTCGTTACTGGCTCATACCTTGAGAAAAATTTTCCTTTTTTTCAAATAGTGCAGCCTGTTTAAAATTTGAAAAAAAAAATTCCTATTAGTGTCTTTCCACTCGTATCCAGCTAAATAGTGGAAAAACACTATATAGGATAACCTAGAGGAGGGTTTTTTGGCCTTGCAGCGCCGTTTACGGCTGTCTGCACGGTCTCCGTGTGAGCCCAGCTCGCCCTGTAGTCTGTGTGCAGCCATAGCCGGTTGGATTCAGCTCAGGGTTCGTTACTGGCTCATACCTTGAGAAAAATTTTCCTTTTTTTCAAATAGTGCAGCCTGTTTAAAATTTGAAAAAAAAAATTCCTATTAGTGTCTTTCCACTCGTATCCAGCTAAATAGTGGAAAAACACTATATAGGATAACCTAGAGGAGGGTTTTTTGGCCTTGCAGCGCCGTTTACGGCTGTCTGCACGGTCTCCGTGTGAGCCCAGCTCGCCCTGTAGTCTGTGTGCAGCCATAGCCGGTTGGATTCAGCTCAGGGTTCGTTACTGGCTCATACCTTGAGAAAAATTTTCCTTTTTTTCAAATAGTGCAGCCTGTTTAAAATTTGAAAAAAAAAATTCCTATTAGTGTCTTTCCACTCGTATCCAGCTAAATAGTGGAAAAACACTATATAGGATAACCTAGAGGAGGGTTTTTTGGCCTTGCAGCGCCGTTTACGGCTGTCTGCACGGTCTCCGTGTGAGCCCAGCTCGCCCTGTAGTCTGTGTGCAGCCATAGCCGGTTGGATTCAGCTCAGGGTGCGTTACTGCCTCATACCTTGAAAAACAATTTCCTTTTTTTCAAATAGTGCAGCCAGTTTAAAATTTGAAAAAAAAAATTCCTATTAGTGTCTTTCCACTTGTATCCAGCTAAATAGTGGAAAAACACTATATAGGATAACCTAGAGGAGGGTTTCTTGGCCTTGCAGCGCCGTTTACGGCTGTCTGCACGGTCTCCGTGTGATTTAAACTAGCTCTGTAGCCCGATCTGCACCAAAAAAAAGGTTAAGTTCACCAAACACAACTTACACTTGTGTAGGCCACATTTGAAAAATAATAAAGTTTAGTCCACAATTTACAACATTAGTGTTTCTTACACCTGTTAGGAGGAGCATTACAGGAATAAGCACACTAAGGCCTTAGTACTTTTCTGCTTATCTTTATCTGTCAACCAAGATGAAGAGGGCAGGGAGTAAGGCACGTGGGCGTGGGCGCGGAGCAGGGAGAGGAGCAGGGAGAGGACGTGGTGATTCTGTGCCTGCTGCGGGCGCCGGTGACTCGTCGTCACTCAGTTTCAGCAGGGAACAGTCCTTCATGCGCAGCTTTGTCGGAGAGCGCCGTGCACCGCTGCTGCGTGAAGACCAAATTGAAGCCGTTGTCGGGTGGATGGCAGCTAACGCCTCGGCATCGACTTCAGTTAGTGCCACATCCTCTCAGGCACAGAGCACTGGAGAGCAGCCATCTGTCTCTTCACCACCTGCCAAATTGGCCAGGCAGTCAGAGAGCCCAGGACAGGAGCCGTCTCTACTTCTGTTCTCTGAATCTCTTGGCTTGGAAACAGGGGGCCAGCCAAGCAGCATTGGAGAAATGGAAGAAGAGGCAGTGTGCAGTGATGCCCAACACCTTTTTCTCTCTGACTCTGAAGAGGCAGGTGGGCCAGTGCCTCCGGTGACCACAGCGCAGTACGCATCTGATGATGAAACTCAGGTGCCGCTTTCTCGTGCGTACTGTGCTGCTGAGACTACCCAGGAGGAGCAGTTGGTGGCAGAGGGTAGTGGAGATGATGAGGTCCTTGACCCATCGTGGCGTGAGGAACAGGAAGGTGGTGGGAGCAGCTCAGAGGAAGAGCTTCCTCTTACGGGCCAAAGAGGGAGAGGGAGGGGGAAGACTGCGGAGCCTGTAGCCTCCACTTTGGCACCCGTTAGGAGCCTGTCTCTTTCCAAAGCCAAAAAGGGCGCTCCCAAGACTTGCAGTGCCTGGTCCTTTTTTGACACAGTTGCAGATGACATTTGTTTTGTCAAATGCAAGCTGTGTCATCATAAAGTAAAAAGAGGGAAAAATGTCAGCAACCTCAATACCACAAATATGTGGAAACATGTGCGGACCAGGCACGCGGTGGAGTTACAGAAACACACTGAAGATGTAGGCCAACCAACAGCGGCAGCTACCACCTCTTCAGCTCGTGTTGCCTCTTCCTCCAGCTCACGCACAGCTGGTTTGGCTTCCTCCCAGAGACCTTGTGTAATTCCACCCACAGCACCACCTTCCCAGTCATCCTCACACTCCCAGTCTACTCTACAGCCATCGGTAGTACAGGCATGGGAGAAAAGGCGGGCATTCTCGGCCAACCACCCCCGAGCACAGGCTCTGAATGCAGGCATTGCCAAACTGTTGTCCCTGGAAATGCTCTCGTTCAGGCTGGTGGAGACTGACAGCTTCCGTGACTTGATGGCATTGGCAGTCCCACAGTACAAGGTGCCCAGCCGCTTTTACTTCAGCAGGCAGGCTGTCCCTGCCCTGCACAGGCATGTTGAGGCAAACATAAAACATGCGCTACTGAACGCCGTCAGTAGCAAGGTCCACCTCACCACCGATGCGTGGACCAGTCAGCATGGACAGGGGCGATATGTTTCCCTCACTGCCCATTGGGTTAATGTTGTTGAGCCAGGTACAGATCGTGCGAGTGGCGCAGGACGTGTCCTGCCCACTCCAAGGATTGCAGGAATCCAGTCTGTACGCATCGACTCCTCCTCTTACACCAGTTCCTCTGATTCCTCTCTGCAGGATCCGTCACAGTCCACCTCCACATGGACCCGTGAACGTTTACCTATGACCGACATGAGCACAGCCGTGGCCAAACGTCAGCAGGCCGTCTTGAAACTAGTTTCATTGGGGCATCGAAGCCACACAGCGCAGGAGCTCTGGAATGCCATCAAGCAGGAGAGCGATGTGTGGTTACTGCCAGCGAATCTCCAGCCAGGCATGGTAGTGTGTGACAATGGCCGAAATCTGGTGGCAGCTTTGGCCCTTGGCAACCTCACTCACATCCCATGTCTGGCACATGTGCTCAATTTGGTTGTGCAGAGTTTTCTGAGGGACTATCCGGATCTTGATGCCCTGCTGCACAAGGTCCGCCTAGAGTGTGCTCACTTGCGGCGTTCCAGCTTGGCCAGATCCCGCATTGCTGCTCTGCAGCGCCGATTCCGCCTTCCGGAACACCGCATCATATGTGACCTACCTACCCGGTGGAATTCCACGTTACATATGTTGGAGCGGTTGTGTGAGCAGCAGCAAGCAGTTATGGAGTACCAGCTGCATCAGGCGCAAAGAAGTCGCAGTCAGCGCCGATCAGACTTCACAACCACAGAGTGGGCCACTATGAAGGACGTCTGCCAGGTTTTGCGTCCTTTTGATTATTCCACGCGGATGGCAAGTGCAGATGATGCACTAGTCAGCATGACTGTCCCCCTTATCTGCCTGCTTCAGCAAACTTTGCAAGGGTTAAGGGATGATGTGGTGGAAGAGGTGGAGGATGAGGAGTCACCTTTTCCATCAGCTTCTGGAGAGTCAGCGCCACGTGGTTCCTCACAAAGGGGTACGCAGGGGCCAATTTGTGAGGAGGATGAGGAGGAGTCAATGGAGGAGGAAGAGCTCCGTCCAGAGGAGGGAGCGACACAATTGTCCAGTGGTCAGTGTGTACAGCGAGGGTGGGGTGATGACGAGCGGGCAGAGATCATGTCTCAAGCAGGGGACAGCGTTTCTGGGCCGGTTGGCACTCTGCAGCACATGGTGGATTTCATGCTGCAGTGCCTGAGAAACGACCGCCGCATCGACCACATTCTCAACATGCCTGATTATTGGGTGTTCACCCTCCTCGATCCTCGCTACCGGGACAACGTCCAAAACCTCATCCCTGCGTTGACCCGGGAGCGTAAATTGCGGGAGTACCACGACACACTGGTGAATTCCATCATCTTCTCCTGTCCAACTGAGAGGAGTGCTGCTAGTGCTTTACAAAGCAGCTCAGTGCGTCGAGGCAGTGGGGGAGGCTCTGCCCAAAGAGGGAGCAGAAGCAGTGCCTCTGCCCAAGGCAAGCCCAGTATGGCACAACTCTGGCACACTTTTGTGTGCCCGCCCCAAATGTCTACACCATCACCGGCGGCTCCAGTCAGCAGGAGGCAACGGTTCCGTCAGATGGTGACAGACTACATGGCTTGCCCTCTTACTGTACTCCCAGACGGCTCTTCCCCGTTCAAGTTTTGGGTCTCTAAGCTGGATACATGGCCAGAGCTAAGCCAGTATGCATTGGAGGTGCTGGCTTGCCCTGCGGCTAGTGTCTTATCGGAACGTGTCTTTAGTGCCGCAGGTGGTGTACTAACAGACCGTCGCATGCGACTATCCTCCGATAACGTTGACCGGCTTACTTTCCTGAAAATGAACCAGGCCTGGATCTCGCAGGAATTTGCCACTCCTCTGCCTGATTAAGTAATTGGGTGTCATCCAGGTCTCCTGCTGTGTTCATCTTTCTACCACCTGAACTGCTATTCCTGGGCTCCAACACCGCCAGTTGCGGCTCAGAAGTGCAGGCTGCACAGTAAAAACATACGACCCAGTGTTATTGGGTTTCAGTAACGTCAGCTGATCCCCAGCTGTGTAGCCGGCAATGTGTCCTGCGACCGCCACGCTGGCACAACAACCTAAATGTAAGGGAACCTGTCCCCCCCCCCCCCCCCCGTCGTTTGTTACTGAAAGAGCCATCTTGTGCAGCAGTAATGCTGCACAAGGAAAAGGTAGCTCTTTTTTTTTAGCTCTTTGCACACGCAGAACTTAACACTTATAAAATGTGTTCACTGATACCGTTATACCGTCCCGGAGCTGGGACTTTCCTTCGTAATGTGACGCAGCACAGCCGTCATTCCTACCCCCTTGGTGCCATGCGCTGCCTCCTCAGCGTTGTTTTAAGCTGTCACGGAGCCTGCGCTGTTCTGTTATCCCTTGGGCATGCCCTATTTGCGCTGCCTGTCTTCTGACATAATTTGGTGTCAGGCTGGCTGCGCCTGTGCGGCCGCGGTGCCCGAGATCCCGCCTCGCAGTGTCTTCTGATTGAGTCACACTGCGGGCCTGGGATCCATGGGCATGCGCAGTGCATATCTTCCCCTCGGGCTCTCGCTCATTTCCCTCCGCCTTCTTTAGACTGTGCGCCGTCAGCTGATCCCTAGCATGCCACGGCCGTGACACCGCACAGTCTGAAGAAGAGGGAAGGAGGGGAGTGAGAGTCGAGGTTATGCACTGTGCATGCCCATGGTTCCAAGGCCCGCAGTGGGATTACGTTAGATGAGACTGCGAGGTGGGATCTGGAGCAGCGTGGACGCACAGGCACTGACAGCCTGACACCAAATTATGTCAGAAGACAGGCAGCGCTAATTGGGCATGGCCAAGGGCTAACAGAACAGCGCAGGCTCCGTGGCAGCTTAAAACAACGCTGAGGAGGCAGCGCACGGCATCAAGGGGATAGGAATGACAGCTGTGCTGTGTCCCATTACGAAGGAAATTCGCACCTCCGGAACGGTTTAACGGTATAAAGGGACACATTTTTAGTGTTTACTTCGGTGTTTGCAAGGAGCATAATTAAAAGAGCAACCTTTTCCTTTTGCATCCTTAGTGCTGCACAACATGGCTCTTTCAGCTACAAACGTCTTGGGGGGGGGGGTTAAAGGTTTCCTTTCAACTTGCTCCAATCAGGCTTCGGCCTACACTCTGTTCCTCTGCTCCTCCTGCTGTCCCTGGGCTCTAACACCGCCAGTTGGTGCCTGGAAGTGCTGTGTGCACAGTCAACAGTCGCTCCTCTGTTATTGGGGTTCAGTAACGTCAGCTGATCCCCAGCTGTGTGTGCGGCAATACCTCCAATCTGCTCCTCCTGCTGTCCCTGGGCTCTAACACCGCCAGTTGGTGCCTGGAAGTGCTGTGTGCACAGTCAACAGTCGCTCCTCTGTTATTGGGGTTCAGTAACGTCAGCTGATCCCCAGCTGTGTGTGCGGCAATACCTCCAATCTGCTCCTCCTGCTGTCCCTGGGCTCTAACACCGCCAGTTGGTGCCTGGAAGTGCTGTGTGCACAGTCAACAGTCGCTCCTCTGTTATTGGGGTTCAGTAACGTCAGCTGATCCCCAGCTGTGTATCCGGCAACGTGTCATGCGACCGCCACGCTGGCACAACTAAAATGTAAGGGGACCTGTCCCCCCCCCCCCCTAGGCGTTTGTTACTGAAAGAGCCACCATGTGCAGCACTAATACTGCACAAGGGAAAGGTCGCTCTTGAAATTATGCTCCTTGCAAACGCTGAACTACACACTCATGTAATGTGTCCCCTCACACCGTCCAACCGTCCCGGAGGTGGGACTTTCCTTTGTAATGTGACACAGCACAGCCGTCATTGCTACCCCCTTGGCACCGTGCGCTGCCTCCTTAGCGTTGTTTGATTCCGTCATGGACCCTGCGCTGTTATGTTATCCCTTGGCCATGCACAGTTTGCGCTGCCCGTCCTCTGACATCATTTGTTGTCGTCCTGGCTGCGCCTGTGCGTCCACGCTGCCCGAAATCACACCTCGCAGTGTCGTCTAATGTGATCCCACAGTGGGCCTGGTATCCATGGCCATGCGCAGTGCATATACTAGCCTCTCACTCCCCTTCTTCACGCTTCTTCAGACTAGGCGGCGTCAGCTGATCCCTAATAGCATGCCACGGCCGTGACGCCGCACAGTCTGAAGAAGCAGGAAGGAGGTGAGTGAGAGGCGATGATATGCACTGCGCATGCCCATGGATCCCTGGCCCGCAGTGGGACTACATTAGATGACACTGCAAGGTTGGATCTCGGGCAGCTTGGACGCACAGGCACTGCCAGCCTGACACCTACATGATGTCAGAAGACGGGCACCGCTAACTGTGCATGGCCAAGGGATAACATTACAGTGCGGGCTCCGTGACAGAACCAAACAACGTTGAGGAGGTGGTGCCCGGCACCAAGGGGGTTGGAATGACGGCTGTGCTGTGTCACATTACAAAGGAAAGTCCCACTTCCGGGATGGTTTGACGGTGTGAGGGGACACATTATATGAGTGTGTACTTCAGCGTTTGCAAGGAGCATAATTTTCGGAGCCACCATTTTCCATGTGCAGTATTACTGCTGTACAAGATGGCTCTTTCAGCAACAAATGCCTGGGGGGGGGGGTTAAAGGTTCCCTTTCAACTTGCTCCACTGCAGGCTTCGGCCTACACTCTGCTCCTCTTTGATTCCCTGGGTTTCAACACTGTCAGTTGCCACCTGGAAGTGTTGTCTACACAGAAAAAAACACTAGGTGATGTGTCAGTGGGGTTCAGCACCGCCAGCTGTTCCCCTGCTGTGTAGTCGGCAACGTGTCCAGCACAAGCCACGCTGGCACAACAGAACAAAAGCTGCCACCAGTGCAGGCTTCGGCCTACACTCTGCTCCTCTCCTCCTCCTGCTGACCCTGGGCTCAAACACCGCTAGTTTTTGCCCGGAAGTGCTAGCTGCACAGAGAAAAACACCAGCCAATGTGTTAGTGGGGTTCAGCAACGCCAGCTGTTCCCCTGCTGTGTAGCCGGCAACGTGACCTGCAAACGCCATGCAGGCACAGGAACTGAAATTAAAAGGGAACCTGGCCCCACCCCCCCAGGTGTTTCTATGTATAACAGCCACCTAGTACAGCAGTACTGCTGCATTTGTACAAGGTGGCTGACTTTTTCTCCTTGCCCACGTGGAACTCAACACGTACAAAATGTGTCTCATTGAGACCATTCCACTGTCCCTGAGGTGTGACTTTCCTTTGTAATGATACGCAGCACCCCCCTTGGTAGCGTTTCCCGTCTTTTGTCATCATGGTTAGCTGGCTGCGCCTGTGCATCCGCCCTGCTAGAAACAACGCCCCTCGTTGTCATATTTATTTTGTCAGCGAGGGTGTGGTTTATGGGCACGAGCAGTGCATATGTTCGCCTGTCTTAACTCATCTCCTTCCGCCTTCTTCAGACTGTGCGGCCTCCTGGCCGTGGTAGGCGATAAGGGATCAGCTGAGGCCGCCCAGTCTGGAGCCGGTGTAAGGACATGTGTAAGCGGCAAACCTATTTACTGCACAAGGCCACGAATCCCAGCCACGTAGTGTGATTGTTTGAAAACACACTGTGGGTCTGGGATTCATGTCCATCGCTAACCGCAACGGCCGACATGAAATGAGGTCAGAAGACAGGAAGCGCTCACAGCGCATGGCCAAGGGATCACAATAGCGCAGACTCCTGTACAGCAAATAACAACGCTCAGGAATCTGCGCCCAGTACCTAGGTGCAAATTTTGACACCTGTGCTGCGTCTCGTTAAAAAGACAAGTCACGCCTCCACAACTGTTTGACAGTATAATGGGCTAAATAGTGTACGTGTTTTAGTCAGCGTGTGCAAGGAGCAAAACAAATAGAGCAACCTTTTACTTGTGCAGCATTAATGCTGCACAAGGTGTGGCTCTTGTACCTTGCAACACCTGAGGGGGGGGTTAAAGGTAACCTTTGAAATTGGTTCAACTAGGCTTCGGCCTACACTCTGCTCCTCTACTCCTCCTGCTGACCCTGGGCTCAAACACCGCTAGTTTTTGCCCGGAAATGCTAGCTGCACAGAGAAAAACACCAGCCAATGTGTTAGTGGGGTTCAGCACCGCCAGCTGTTCCCCTGCTGTGTAGTCGGCAACGTGTCCAGCACAAGCCACGCTGGCACAACCGACCAAAAGCTGCCACCAGTGCAGGCTTCGGCCTACACTTTGCTCCTCTCCTCCTCCTGCTGACCCTGGGCTCAAACAACGCCAGTTTCTGCCCGGACATGCTAGCTGCACAGAGAAAAACACCAGCCAATGTGTTAGTGGGGTTCAGCACCGCCTGCTGTTCCCCCGCTGTGTAGCCGGCATCGTGTCCAGCACAAGCCACGCTGGCACAACCGACCAAAAGCTGCCACCAGTGCAGGCTTCGGCCTACACTTTGCTCCTCTCCTCCTCCTGCTGACCCTGGGCTCAAACAACGCCAGTTTCTGCCCGGACATGCAATCTGCACAGAGAAAAACACCAGTCAATGTGTCAGTGGGGTTCAGCAACGCCAGCTGTTCCCCTGCTGTGTAGCTTGCAACGTGACCTGCAAATGCCACGCAGGCACATGAACTGAAATTGAAGGGAGCCTGCCCCCCACCCACAGGTGTTTCTATGTATATCAGCCACCTTGTACAGCAGTACTGCTGCATTTGTACGAGGTGGCTGACTTTTTCTCCTTGCCCACGTGGAACTCAACACGTACAAAATGTGTCTCATTAGAGACCATTACAATGTCCCTGAGGTGTGACTTTCCTTTGTAATGACACGCAGCACCACCCTTGTTAGCGCTGCCCGTCTTTTGACATCATTGGTTAGCTGGCTGCGCCTGTGCATCTCCCCTGCTCGAAACAACGGCCCTCGGTGTCTTATTTTTTTGGACAGCGAGGGTGTGATTGATGGGCATGTGCAGTGCATATGTTTGCCTGTGTTCACTCATCTCCTTCCGCCTTCTTCAGACTGGGTGTCCTCATGGCCGCGGCAGGCGATAAGGGATCAGATGAGGCCGCCCAGTCTGAAGCAGGTGTAAGGACATGTGTGAGCGGCAAACATATTTAGTGCACCAGGGCACGAATCCCAGCACCGCAGTGTGATTTTTTAAAAACACACTGTGGGTCTGGGATTCATGTCCATCGCTAACCGCAACGGCCGACATGAAATGAGGTCAGAAGACAGGAAGCGCTCACAGCGCATGGCCAAGGGATCACAATAGCGCAGACTCCTGTACAGCAAATAACAACGCTCAGGAATCTGCGCCCAGTACCTAGGTGCAAATTTTGACACCTGTGCTGCGTCTCGTTAAAAAGACAAGTCACGCCTCCACAACTGTTTGACAGTATAATGGGCTAAATAGTGTACGTGTTTTAGTCAGCGTGTGCAAGGAGCAAAACAAATAGAGCAACCTTTTACTTGTGCAGCATTAATGCTGCACAAGGTGTGGCTCTTGTACCTTGCAACACCTGAGGGGGGGGTTAAAGGTAACCTTTGAAATTGGTTCAACTAGGCTTCGGCCTACACTCTGCTCCTCTACTCCTCCTGCTGACCCTGGGCTCAAACACCGCTAGTTTTTGCCCGGAAATGCTAGCTGCACAGAGAAAAACACCAGCCAATGTGTTAGTGGGGTTCAGCACCGCCAGCTGTTCCCCTGCTGTGTAGTCGGCAACGTGTCCAGCACAAGCCACGCTGGCACAACCGACCAAAAGCTGCCACCAGTGCAGGCTTCGGCCTACACTTTGCTCCTCTCCTCCTCCTGCTGACCCTGGGCTCAAACAACGCCAGTTTCTGCCCGGACATGCTAGCTGCACAGAGAAAAACACCAGCCAATGTGTTAGTGGGGTTCAGCACCGCCTGCTGTTCCCCCGCTGTGTAGCCGGCATCGTGTCCAGCACAAGCCACGCTGGCACAACCGACCAAAAGCTGCCACCAGTGCAGGCTTCGGCCTACACTTTGCTCCTCTCCTCCTCCTGCTGACCCTGGGCTCAAACAACGCCAGTTTCTGCCCGGACATGCTAGCTGCACAGAGAAAAACACCAGCCAATGTGTTAGTGGGGTTCAGCACCGCCTGCTGTTCCCCCGCTGTGTAGCCGGCATCGTGTCCAGCACAAGCCACGCTGGCACAACCGACCAAAAGCTGCCACCAGTGCAGGCTTCGGCCTACACTTTGCTCCTCTCCTCCTCCTGCTGACCCTGGGCTCAAACAACGCCAGTTTCTGCCCGGACATGCTAGCTGCACAGAGAAAAACACCAGCCAATGTGTTAGTGGGGTTCAGCAACGCCAGCTGTTCCCCTGCTGTGTAGCTTGCAACGTGACCTGCAAACGCCACGCAGGCACATGAACTGAAATTGAAGGGAGCCTGCCCCCCACCCACAGGTGTTTCTATGTATATCAGCCACCTTGTACAGCAGTACTGCTGCATTTGTACGAGGTGGCTGACTTTTTCTCCTTGCCCACGTGGAACTCAACACGTACAAAATGTGTCTCATTAGAGACCATTACAATGTCCCTGAGGTGTGACTTTCCTTTGTAATGACACGCAGCACCCCCATTGTTAGCGCTGCCCGTCTCCTGACATCATTGGTTGGCTGGCTGTGCCTGTGCGTCCCCCCTGCCCGACACAACGCCCCCCGTTGTCTCATATATTTTGACTGCGAGGGTGTGATTGATGGGCACGAGCAGTGCATATGTTCCCCTGTTTTCACTCCCCTCCTTCCGCCTTCTTCTGACTGTGCGGCCTCATGGCCGCGGCATGCGATAAGGGATCAGCTGAGGCCGCCCAGTCTGAAGCAGGTGTAAGGACATGTGTGAGCGGCGAACATATTTACTGCACAAGGCCACGAATCCCAGCACCGCAGTGTGACTTTAGGAAAAGCCACTGTGGGTCTGGGATTTATGGCCATCGTTAACCGCACCGGCCAACATGAAATGAGGTCATGAGACGGCCTGCACTAACAGGGTATTGCCAAGGGATAACACAAGAGCGCAGACTCCTGTACAGCAAATAACAACGCTCAGGAATCTGCGCCCAGTACCTAGGTGCAAATTTTGACACCTGTGCTGCGTCTCGTTAAAAAGACAAGTCACGCCTCCACAACTGTTTGACAGTATAATGGGCTAAATAGTGTACGTGTTTAATTCAGCGTGTGCAAGGAGCAAAATTAAATAGAGCAACCTTTGACTTGTGCATCATTAATGCTGTTCAAGGTGTGGCTCTTGTACCTTGCAACACCTGAGGGGGGGGTTAAAGGTAACCTTTGAAATTGGTTCAACTAGGCTTCGGCCTACACTCTGCTCCTCTACTCCTCCTGCTGACCCTGGGCTCAAACACCGCTAGTTTTTGCCCGGAAATGCTAGCTGCACAGAGAAAAACACCAGCCAATGTGTTAGTGGGGTTCAGCACCGCCAGCTGTTCCCCTGCTGTGTAGTCGGCAACGTGTCCAGCACAAGCCACGCTGGCACAACAGAACAAAAGCTGCCACCAGTGCAGGCTTCGGCCTACACTTTGCTCCTCTCCTCCTCCTCCTGCTGACCCTGGGCTCTAACACCGCTAGTTTTTGCCCGGACATGCAATCTGCACAGAGAAAAACACCAGTCAATGTGTCAGTGGGGTTCAGCAACGCCAGCTGTTCCCCTGCTGTGTAGCTTGCAACGTGACCTGCAAACGCCACGCAGGCACATGAACTGAAATTGAAGGGAGCCTGCCCCCCACCCCCCCAGGTGTTTCTATGTATAACAGCCACCTTGTACAGCAGTACTGCTGCATTTGTACAAGGTGGCTGACTTTTTCTCCTTGCACACGTGGAACTCAACAAGTACAAAATGTGTCTCATTACAGACCATTACAATGTCCCTGAGGTGTGACTTTCCTTTTTAATGACACGCAGCACCCCCATTGTTAGCGCTGCCCGTCTCCTGACATCATTGGTTGGCTGGCTGTGCCTGTGCGTCCCCCCTGCCCGACACAACGCCCCCCGTTGTCTCATATATTTTGACTGCGAGGGTGTGATTGATGGGCACGAGCAGTGCATATGTTCCCCTGTTTTCACTCCCCTCCTTCCGCCTTCTTCTGACTGTGCGGCCTCATGGCCGCGGCATGCGATAAGGGATCAGCTGAGGCCGCCCAGTCTGAAGCAGGTGTAAGGACATGTGTGAGCGGCGAACATATTTACTGCACAAGGCCACGAATCCCAGCACCGCAGTGTGACTTTAGGAAAAGCCACTGTGGGTCTGGGATTTATGGCCATCGTTAACCGCACCGGCCAACATGAAATGAGGTCATGAGACGGCCTGCACTAACAGGGTATTGCCAAGGGATAACACAAGAGCGCAGTTTCCTGTACTGCAAATAACAACGGTAAGGAATCTGCGCACAGCACCTAGGTGTAAATTTGTACACCTGTGCTGCGTCTCCTTAAAAAGACTAGTAGTCACGCCTCCACTACTGTTTGACAGTATAATGGGCTAAATAGTGTACGTGTTTAATTCAGCGTGTGCAAGGAGCAAAATTAAATAGAGCAACCTTTGACTTGTGCATCATTAATGCTGTTCAAGGTGTGGCTCTTGTACCTTGCAACACCTGAGGGGGGGGGTTAAAGGTAACCTTGGAAATTGGTTCAACTAGGCTTCGGCCTACACTCTGCTCCTCTACTCCTCCTGCTGACCCTGGGCTCAAACACCGCTAGTTTTTGCCCGGAAATGCTAGCTGCACAGAGAAAAACACCAGCCAATGTGTTAGTGGGGTTCAGCACCGCCAGCTGTTCCCCCGCTGTGTAGCCGGCATCGTGTCCAGCACAAGCCACGCTGGCACAACCGACCAAAAGCTGCCACCAGTGCAGGCTTCGGCCTACACTTTGCTCCTCTCCTCCTCCTCCTGCTGACCCTGGGCTCTAACACCGCTAGTTTTTGCCCGGACATGCAATCTGCACAGAGAAAAACACCAGTCAATGTGTCAGTGGGGTTCAGCAACGCCAGCTGTTCCCCTGCTGTGTAGCTTGCAACGTGACCTGCAAACGCCACGCAGGCACATGAACTGAAATTGAAGGGAGCCTGCCCCCCACCCACAGGTGTTTCTATGTATAACAGCCACCTTGTACAGCAGTACTGCTGCATTTGTACGAGGTGGCTGACTTTTTCTCCTTGCCCACGTGGAACTCAACACGTACAAAATGTGTCTCATTAGAGACCATTACAATGTCCCTGAGGTGTGACTTTCCTTTGTAATGACACGCAGCACCACCCTTGTTAGCGCTGCCCGTCTTTTGACATCATTGGTTAGCTGGCTGCGCCTGTGCATCTCCCCTGCTCGAAACAACGCCCCTCGGTGTCTTATTTTTTTGGACAGCGAGGGTGTGATTGATGGGCATGTGCAGTGCATATGTTTGCCTGTGTTCACTCATCTCCTTCCGCCTTCTTCAGACTGGGTGTCCTCATGGCCTCGGCAGGCGATAAGGGATCAGATGAGGCCGTCCAGTCTGAAGCAGGTGTAAGGACATGTGTGAGCGGCAAACATATTTACTGCACCAGGGCACGAATCCCAGCACCGCAGTGTGATTTTTTAAAAACACACTGTGGGTCTGGGATTCATGTCCATCGCTAACCGCAACGGCCAACATGAAATGAGGTCATAAGACAGGAAGCGCTCACAGCGCATGGCCAAAGGATCACAAGAGCGCAGACTCCTGTACAGCAACTAACAACGCTCAGGAAGCTGCGCCCATGCAAAAAGGTGTTTTCGACACCTGTGCTGCTTTTCTTTAAAAAGACAAGTCACGCCTCCACTACTGTTAAACAGTATAATGGGCTAAATAGTCTACGTGTTGCATTCAGCTTGTGCAAGTAGACAAATTAATAGAGCAACCTTTTACTTGTGCAGCATTAATGCTGCAGAAGGAGTGGCTCTTGTTCTTTGTAACACCTGAGGGGGGGTTAAAGGTAACCTTTGAAATTGGTTCAACTAGGCTTCGGCCTACACTTTGCTCCTCTCCTCCTCCTCCTGCTGACCCTGGGCTCTAACAACGCTAGTTTTTGCCCGGAAATGCTAGCTGCACAGAGAAAAACACCAGCCAATGTGTTAGTGGGGTTCAGCAACGCCAGCTGTTCCCCCGCTGTGTAGCCGGCATCGTGTCCAGCACAAGCCACGCTGGCACAACCGACCAAAAGCTGCCACCAGTGCAGGCTTCGGCCTACACTTTGCTCCTCTCCTCCTCCTCCTGCTGACCCTGGGCTCAAACACCGCTAGTTTTTGCCCGGAAATGCTAGCTGCACAGAGAAAAACACCAGCCAATGTGTTAGTGGGGTTCAGCAACGCCAGCTGTTCCCCCGCTGTGTAGCCGGCATCGTGTCCAGCACAAGCCACGCTGGCACAACCGACCAAAAGCTGCCACCAGTGCAGGCTTCGGCCTACACTTTGCTCCTCTCCTCCTCCTCCTGCTGACCCTGGGCTCAAACACCGCTAGTTTTTGCCCGGAAATGCTAGCTGCACAGAGAAAAACACCAGCCAATGTGTTAGTGGGGTTCAGCACCGCCAGCTGTTCCCCTGCTGTGCAGCTTGCAACGTGACCTGCAAACGCCACGCAGGCACATGAACTGAAATTGAAGGGAGCCTGGCCCCCACCCCCAGGTGTTTCTATGTATAACAGCCACCTTGTACAGCAGTACTGCTGCATTTGTACAAGGTGGCTGATGTTTTCTCCTTGCCCACGTGGAACTCAACACGTACAAAATGTGTCTCTTTGAGACCATTCCACTGTCCCTGAGGTGTGACTTTCCTTTCTAATGATACGCAGCACCCCCCTTGGTAGCGCTTCCCGTCTTCTGACATCATTGGTTGGCTACTTGCGCCTGTTCGTCCGCCCTGCCTGAATAAAATGCTCCTCGTTGTCTTAATTATTTTGACTGCGAGGGTGTGATTGATGGGCACGAGCAGTGCATATCTTCGCCTGTCTTAACTCATCTCCTTCAGCCTTCTTCAGACTGTGCAGCCTCATGGCCGCGGCATGCAAGAAGGGATCAGCAGAGGCCGCCCAGTCTGAAGCAGGTGTAAGGACGTGTGTGAGCGGCCAAAATATTTACTGCTCAAGGCCACGAATCCCAGCACCGCAGTGTGGCTTTATGAAAAGACACTGTGGGTCTGGGATTTATGGCCATCGTTAACCGCACCGGCCAACATGAAATGATGTCATAAGATGGGCAGCGCTAACAGGGCATTGCCAAGGGATAACACAAGAGCGCAGACTCCTGTACAGCAAATAACAACGCTCAGGAAGCTGCTCCAAGCACCAAGGCGTTATTTTGGACACCTGTGCTGCGTCTCATCAAAAAACCAAGTCACGCATCCACTACAGTTTGACTGTAGAATGGGGTAAATTGTGTATGTCTTTCATTCAGCGTGTGCAAGTAGACAAATTAATAGAGCAACCTTTCACTTGTGCAGCATTAATACTGCACAAGGTGTGTCTCTTGTACTTTGTAACACCTGAGGGGGGGGTTAAAGGTTTCCTTTGAAATTGGTTCAACTAAGCTTCGGCCTACACTCTGCTCCTCTCCTCCTCCTCCTGCTTCAACACGGGCTCTAACATCGCTAGTTTTTGCCCGCAAGTGCTAGCTGCACAGAGAAAAACACACGCCATTGTGTTAGTGGGGTTCAGCAACGCCAGCTGTTCCCCCAGTGTGTAGCCGGCAAAGTGTCCTGCAAACGCAACGCAGACACAAAGCTGCCTCCAGTGCAGGCTTCGGCCTACACTCATCTCCCCCTGCTTACCCTTTGCTCCAACACCGCTAGTTGGGGCTCTAGGAAGACAATCTTTAATAGGCAAGGCAACGCATCCGGGTTCCAGCACCGCCAGCTGGTTCTCGGCAGTGTTTTTGTCACAGGTACTCCCTCGTGCCAAGCCTGGTTTCAGCACCGTCAGCTGTTTCCGGGTTGTGTCAAGCTCACTGAGACACCTATGCTTGCCTCGTCATGGTGCGGTCGGGTTAGCCAACTCCAGGGTGCCTCCAGTTTAGGAGCTTCCTATGTGGGCTGCGTGAACTGGTAGTCAAGGCTGGTTCTGTAGTGCCAGTAGGCCCAGCTCCCCCTGTAGGACTGTTGGGGTTCGGTAACTGCGGCTGCCTCGCGGCCTAGCTGTTCTCTCCTCTCCTGTGGACCTTCGGGTCCACCACCTGGTTCCAGCACCGTCAGCTGGTTCCGGGCCGAGCCTTTGGCTTAGGTGCCTCCTCCTGGGTATCCGAGTTCCGCCAACGCCAGGCGGTCCTTGGTAGTGCTTTTAAGCGCGGGCACCTACAGCTTAGTAACCGGGTTCCAGCACCGTCAGCTGGTCCTCGGTCGTGCCATTGGCTCTTGCACACTGGGGCAACGCATCCGGGTTCCAGCACCGCCAGCTGGTTCTCGGCAGTGTTCTTGTCACAGGTACTCCCTCGTGCCAAGCCTGGTTTCAGCACCGTCAGCTGTTTCCGGGTTGTGTCAACTTCACTGAGACACCTATGCTTGCCTCGTCGTGGTGCGGTCGGGTTAGCCAACTCCAGGGTGCCTCCAGTTTAGGAGCTTCCTATGTGGGCTGCGTGAACTGGTAGTCAAGGCTGGTTCTGTAGTGCCAGTAGGCCCAGCTCCCCCTGTAGGACTGTTGGGGTTCGGTAACTGCGGCTGCCTCGCGGCCTAGCTGTTCTCTCCTCTCCTGTGGACCTTCGGGTCCACCACCTGGTTCCAGCACCGTCAGCTGGTTCCGGGCCGAGCCTTTGGCTTAGGTGCCTCCTCCTGGGTATCCGAGTTCCGCCAACGCCAGGCGGTCCTTGGTAGTGCTTTTAAGCGCGGGCACCTACAGCTTAGTAACCGGGTTCCAGCACCGTCAGCTGGTCCTCGGTCGTGCCATTGGCTCTTGCACACTGGGGCAACGCATCCGGGTTCCAGCACCGCCAGCTGGTTCTCGGCAGTGTTCTTGTCACAGGTACTCCCTCGTGCCAAGCCTGGTTTCAGCACCGTCAGCTGTTTCCGGGTTGTGTCAACTTCACTGAGACACCTATGCTTGCCTCGTCGTGGTGCGGTCGGGTTAGCCAACTCCAGGGTGCCTCCAGTTTAGGAGCTTCCTATGTGGGCTGCGTGAACTGGTAGTCAAGGCTGGTTCTGTAGTGCCAGTAGGCCCAGCTCCCCCTGTAGGACTGTTGGGGTTCGGTAACTGCGGCTGCCTCGCGGCCTAGCTGTTCTCTCCTCTCCTGTGGACCTTCGGGTCCACCACCTGGTTCCAGCACCGTCAGCTGGTTCCGGGCCGAGCCTTTGGCTTAGGTGCCTCCTCCTGGGTATCCGAGTTCCGCCAACGCCAGGCGGTCCTTGGTAGTGCTTTTAAGCGCGGGCACCTACAGCTTAGTAACCGGGTTCCAGCACCGTCAGCTGGTCCTCGGTCGTGCCATTGGCTCTTGCACACTGGGGCAACGCATCCGGGTTCCAGCACCGCCAGCTGGTTCTCGGCAGTGTTCTTGTCACAGGTACTCCCTCGTGCCAAGCCTGGTTTCAGCACCGTCAGCTGTTTCCGGGTTGTGTCAACTTCACTGAGACACCTATGCTTGCCTCGTCGTGGTGCGGTCGGGTTAGCCAACTCCAGGGTGCCTCCAGTTTAGGAGCTTCCTATGTGGGCTGCGTGAACTGGTAGTCAAGGCTGGTTCTGTAGTGCCAGTAGGCCCAGCTCCCCCTGTAGGACTGTTGGGGTTCGGTAACTGCGGCTGCCTCGCGGCCTAGCTGTTCTCTCCTCTCCTGTGGACCTTCGGGTCCACCACCTGGTTCCAGCACCGTCAGCTGGTTCCGGGCCGAGCCTTTGGCTTAGGTGCCTCCTCCTGGGTATCCGAGTTCCGCCAACGCCAGGCGGTCCTTGGTAGTGCTTTTAAGCGCGGGCACCTACAGCTTAGTAACCGGGTTCCAGCACCGTCAGCTGGTCCTCGGTCGTGCCATTGGCTCTTGCACACTGGGGCAACGCATCCGGGTTCCAGCACCGCCAGCTGGTTCTCGGCAGTGTTCTTGTCACAGGTACTCCCTCGTGCCAAGCCTGGTTTCAGCACCGTCAGCTGTTTCCGGGTTGTGTCAACTTCACTGAGACACCTATGCTTGCCTCGTCGTGGTGCGGTCGGGTTAGCCAACTCCAGGGTGCCTCCAGTTTAGGAGCTTCCTATGTGGGCTGCGTGAACTGGTAGTCAAGGCTGGTTCTGTAGTGCCAGTAGGCCCAGCTCCCCCTGTAGGACTGTTGGGGTTCGGTAACTGCGGCTGCCTCGCGGCCTAGCTGTTCTCTCCTCTCCTGTGGACCTTCGGGTCCACCACCTGGTTCCAGCACCGTCAGCTGGTTCCGGGCCGAGCCTTTGGCTTAGGTGCCTCCTCCTGGGTATCCGAGTTCCGCCAACGCCAGGCGGTCCTTGGTAGTGCTTTTAAGCGCGGGCACCTACAGCTTAGTAACCGGGTTCCAGCACCGTCAGCTGGTCCTCGGTCGTGCCATTGGCTCTTGCACACTGGGGCAACGCATCCGGGTTCCAGCACCGCCAGCTGGTTCTCGGCAGTGTTCTTGTCACAGGTACTCCCTCGTGCCAAGCCTGGTTTCAGCACCGTCAGCTGTTTCCGGGTTGTGTCAACTTCACTGAGACACCTATGCTTGCCTCGTCGTGGTGCGGTCGGGTTAGCCAACTCCAGGGTGCCTCCAGTTTAGGAGCTTCCTATGTGGGCTGCGTGAACTGGTAGTCAAGGCTGGTTCTGTAGTGCCAGTAGGCCCAGCTCCCCCTGTAGGACTGTTGGGGTTCGGTAACTGCGGCTGCCTCGCGGCCTAGCTGTTCTCTCCTCTCCTGTGGACCTTCGGGTCCACCACCTGGTTCCAGCACCGTCAGCTGGTTCTCGGCAGTGTCTTTTGCTCTTGTACCTTCTGCTCCCCATCCTGGTTCCAGTACCGTCAGCTGGTTCCGGGCAGAGCCTTTGGCTTAGGTGCCTCCTTCTGGGTATCCAAGTTCCACCAACGTCAGGTGGTCCTTGGTAGTGCTTTCAGGCACGGGTACCTCCTGCTTAGTAACCGGGTTCCAGTAACGTCAGCTGGTCCTCGGTAGTTCCATTGGCTCTTGGACCTTCGGCTACCCATCCGGGTTCCAGTACCGTCAGCTGGTTCTCGGCAGTGTCTTTTGCTCTTGTACCTTCTGCTCCCCATCCTGGTTCCAGTAACGTCAGCTGGTTCCGGGCAGAGCCTTTGGCTTAGGTGCCTCCTTCTGGGTATCCGAGTTCCGTCAACGTCAGGCGGTCCTTGGTAGTGCTTTTTAGCACGGGTACCTCCTGCTTAGTAACCGGGTTCCAGTAACGTCAGCTGGTCCTCGGTAGTTCCATAGGCTCTTGAACCTTCGGGTAGCCATCCGAGTTCCAGTTCCATCAGCTGGTTCTTGGCATTTTCTCAGCCTTCTTGTACCTTCTGCTACATTTCCAAGTTGAAGACCCTAACGTCGACGACCCGGAAGACCACCACGATGACGACGACACGGAAGACCACCCCGATGACGACGACGACGACGGCGGAGATGACGACACTGGAGACGACGACCCTGGAGACGACAACATGGAAGACCGAGAAGCAGAAGAACAAGAGGCTGCAGAACAAAGAGCAGAAGAACATTAAGCATAAGACTTAATATCAGAGCAAAAGATATTATCTAAATTATATGCAGAAGAAGACTAAGCAGTGTATGGGGGTGAGTCCGTTCCTCCTCGTGGTGCCCCTGGATAAAGCCTGATGCTGCAGGCCAAACTGAACGCGGACAAATGTAACTTTTGTGACTGGCAGAACGGAAGGTGTAATCTTCAAACTTTTATAGATAACAACTACGGGAATGCCTGTCACAAATGAGAATATGATGAAGAAGTAGAATAGGAAGAATAATAACAGTGGAATAAAAAGAATATGTAGAATAAGAAGAATAATAATAGTTGAATAAAATGAATATGAAGAATGTAATAAAAAAAAAAAAATAGGTAGAAGATGAAGAAGAAGATGAATAAGGTGAAGAAGTTGATGTCAAAGATGCTGATGATGATGAAGATGAAAGTGTGGGAAAAGAAAAAAAAAAAGAAAAAAAAGAAGGGGAAGGGCGTGGAATAGTGAAACATCAATATCTGACAAAATAAAAAAAAAATTTACATAGTCAATATCTTTGTCACTCCGAACGTCTTAAAAAAAAACAAAAAACATGCTATTCTATTTGATTGGGATAAACCTCTATGACTTTAATGTCTCCGCCACCTCCCCAAATACATCCGGCATTATTCTTAGTTGTTTTCCTTCATGTAGAATGAACCTACAAGGAAAGAAAGGGTTTATTTTAATTCCGATATTTTGGTCCCATTGACTTGCATTGGGATCGGGTATCGGTATCGGCGATATCCGATATTTTTTGAATATCGGCCGATCCAAACCGATACCGATACTTTCCGATATCGGAAGGTATCGCTCAACACTAGTGATCACGCTTCAAAAGTTTGGCAATTTCAAGACTGCTGCATCCCTCTTCAAGACATCTCACAATTTTGGACTTTCAGGGCCCGTGAAATCTCTCTTCTGATCCATTTTGCCAAAGGAAAGGAAGTTGCCTAATAATTGAGCACACCTTATATAGGGTTTTGATGTCATTAGACAACACCCCTCCTCATTACAGAGATGCACATCATGCACATCACCTGATTTACTTAATTGGTAGTTGGCTCTCCAGCCTGAGCAGCTTGGAGTAGGACAACATGTATAAAAAGTATCATGTGATCCAAAAAGCAACTTGCCTAATAATTCTGCCCGCATTGTAGTGTGGACTTAGGTGCTGAGCCTGAGCCATAATTGCTGGATGTCAGCTGTAATGACCCATGACCCCTTGCTGCATCAGATATGTCAGATACCTGTACTGGCTGTTTAGTTCATTGGTCAATAGTAGAGCTGGTGCAAAATGGTGCGCATGATCTGGTTCTTTGGTCAAGTCTAATCTGTGGTCGTTAGATGGAAGCCATAAAAACCACCTCCTACGTGACATCATCCCCAGCTACTTTCTTGATTAGGTGGCCTAGAGCAATGTTATCATTGTGGCATTATATACATGTGATGTCGTATCAGGCCATCTAATGAAAAGAAGAGCCGTGGTGCAGTCAGGCGATTTACAGAGCCCACGATTATTGACATTGCTGATGGACAGGATGTAGTGACTAACCTACAAACCTACAAAAAAGCGAATTGCCACAAAAAATGAATCAATATATATAATTTTATTAGTACAAAAAATATTAAAGTTTACATTAAAAACGTGGCGGAAATTACTGTATATACTCGAGTATAAGCCGAGATTTTCAGCCCATTTTTTTAGGCTGAAAGTGCCCCTCTCGGCTTATACTCGAGTCACTGTCCCAGGGGGGGCGGCGGAGGAGGGGGAACGGCAGGATTGGCGGTTGTCATATCATACTCACCTGCTCCCGGCCCGGTCTCTGCACTTCCTTGCTTCTTAGACGGTCTCCGGCGCTGGCAGCTCTTCCTGTGTTCAGCGGTCACGTGGTACCGCTCATTAAAATGATGAATATGGACGCGCCTCCACTCTCATAGGCGTGGAACGCATATTCATTACTTTAATGAGCAGTACCATGTGACTGCTGAACACTGGAACAAGCTGCCGGCGCCCGCTGGAGACCATCTGAGAAGCAGGGACGTGCAGACTGTGCCAGGAGGGTGAGTATGATGATGGAGGATGAGCCATGCAATATTCACCTGTCCCTGTTCCTCCGCCGGGCTGTGTCTTCTGCATCCTCTGGCTGTGACATTCAGGCAGGGGGCACGATGATGTGGTTAGTGCGCTACCTCTGCCTGAACAGTCACTGCAGAGACCTGGAAGACACAGCGGCATGCATCACTGGAACGGGGACAGGTGAATATCGCAAGTGCCGGGGGCTGGAGCCGGCGGCGACTCCTGCACCTGACGCCCAGGAACGAGAAGTGAGTGTGTAATTTTTTTTTAATCGCTGCAGCAGCATATGGAGCATATTATTCTATGGAGCGTCTTTTGGGGCCATCAACCTTTATGGAGCAGCATTTGGGACATATTCTATGGAGCATCTTATGGGGTCATCAACCTTTATGGAGCAGCATATGTGGCATATTCTATGGAGCATCTTATGGGGCCATTATTAACCTTTGTGCAGCATTATTTGGGGCATATTATTCTATGGAGCATCTTATGGAGCCATCAACATTTATTGAGCAGCATATGGGGCATATTATTCTATGGAGCATCTTATGGGGTCATCAACCTTTATGGAGCAGCATACGCGGCATATTCTATGGAGCATCCTATGGGGCCATTATTAACCTTCGTGCATCATTATAGGGGGCATATTATTCTATGGAGCATCTTATGAGGCCATTATTAACCTTTGTGCAGCATTATATGGGGTATAATTTAATATGGAGCATCTTATGGGGCCATCATTAACCTTTGTGCAGCATTATATGGGGCATATTTTTTGTATGGAGCATATTATGGGGCCCATCATGAACTTTGTGGAGCATTATATGGTGCGTATTTTGTATAGAGCATCTTATGGGGCTCATCATGAACTGTATGGAGCATTGTATGGGGCTCCTGATTTAAAATGGATATTCAAAAACACTTAACCTACTGATGTCTCAATTAATTTTACTTTTATTGATATCTATGTTTTTTAAAATTTACCAGTAGCTGCTGCATTTCCTACCCGAGGCTTATACTCGAGTCATTAAGTTTTCACAGTTTTTTGTTGCAAAATTAGGGGTCTCGGATTATACTTGGGTCGACTTATACTCGAGTATATGCGGTATACAAAAGGAAGTTCATGACAAATATGTCATGTATGGGTATACAGTATACAATAAAACCTGGCACTCAACTTTTATGTCTGGAAATATATTTTATTGTCAGCAACGAAACGTTTCGGTCCCAAAAACTGGACCTTCATCAGTCACTGAAAGTGCAAAATAAACAATGCACAAAAAAATAAAATACAAATTGAACAGAAACAAAGTATATACAATACTGGACATCCAGTGTATAACAAATATGGCAATTCAGTTACTAAAAGGTACAAGAACAGTATCGAACCGACCAATATTGGCACAATGCTACTCCGGATGGTAAGTGGTTAATCTATAAAAAGTATGGAGGTAATCACATACCGTGCTTATGCAGAGTTTTTAGAAGAGATGTGCCCGTATGGGCAGACGATAGGTAGTTACTGTAATAAAGGATTGAGTATATGAGTGGTGGGCCAGGGGAATCGTGGTACAGAAAGAACGAGTCATACCAGTAAAGATCCAGGGTAATGGTCTGTATGGCTGCATGGGCAGCATCCTATTAAAGTATATAACGCAGGGAGTTAGATAAAAAGCATCTGCCTGTAAGACCCCGTGGAATGTGTAAGCACCTTACCGTGCAGGGATGGCGTTATCGACGCGGTGTCCACCGCTAGTCAGACGTCCTTAGGGTAGAGAGTGCGCCATATATAGTCGCAGCCGTCTAAAAGCCGCTAACCGGAAGTGGGCGTGTCCGGCACGCAGTGCAGCGAGGTCATGTAAGTCATCACCAACATGGTGGTGCATTCCAGGGGGCAGTATATGCGTGACACGTCAGGAGGCGTGTCCCATAGAAGGAGGTGTATTCTAGTGCGCAGCCTCTGAGCCGTCCGACCAGAAAGGGATATACCCGGCGCGTCCTAATACAGATACCGGCCTGGGACGTCATCACCAACATGGTGGTGCGTTCCAGGGGGCGATGCCTTGCATGTCACGTCGATAGGTATAGGGGGAGGTGCTACCTTGTATGTAGCGGCATAATGTCAGCAATAGTGACAATTAGACAAAGGTGTCTTGTCCCAAATAGGTATAAATGTAGCATATAGGTACGGTGATTATATGGGAACATGCAGTGAGGCACTGGTAATAAGTCACATACACAGAAAAAAGTATCTATATGGAAAAAATGTATACAGATATTGTGGAACATATTCAGTGAGAGGATGTACCGGAAGGCAGTATTACGTTCACTTTGCTGAGACAGTGCAGGTGAATAGAAGGTGAGCCGCCATACTAAAGTGAGTGCCATATGGAAGAGTTCTGGATCCAAGAATCAATAAAGGCGATTCTAAAATAACAGACAAAGGGAATAATTAGCATACATATGACAAAAGGCAGAATGACTAGGCAATAAATGGTACAGTTATTCAGATAAATGCCAACAAATCATAATCCCTGTTTAACCCTTTAGGTGTCAGGGTATCCAAGGTGTGTATCCAGAACGCCTCTTACTTCTTTAGAAGCGCAATTCTATCACCCCCTTCCTTCCCCCCCGTCGTTGTGGGGAAATTGAATCGATCACTTGGTATCTCAGCTGTGAAATGGTGTGACCGTGAGTGGAGAAATGATGGGGAACTGGCAAAAGGAGATTATTACAGCGAATGGTAAATTTGTGCTTAGATATCCTGTCTCGCACTGGTTGGGTGGTTTCCCCGATGTATAATAGGCCGCATGGGCATTTGATAAGGTAAATGACGAACGACGACAGGCATGTGTAATAATTTGTTATCTCAAAGCTTTTACCTGTGTGTGGATGTTGAAAGGTATTGCCTTGCTGCACATTCCCACATTGTGCACAGTGTAGACACGGGAATGTCCCCATTCTGGGATGTGACAAGAATCTAGATTTTGTTGGCTGCGTAGGACCAAAATCCGCCCTGACCAACGTGTCCCTAAGATTTCGTGGTCTTTTAAAACATGGGAGGAAAGGAAGCTTAAATTCCAGAACTGTGGGGTATGCTATTGAGAGTAGAGGCCAGTGTTTTCTAATGTGCTTGTGGAGGATAGAGGTGACCGGGTGATAGACATGCACAAAAGGGACCCTTTTTCCCTGATCACCACCCCGGATGCGGGGAGGAGGGTTTTTTTGTTCCTCTAAGACGCGTTCGGGGTAACCACGTTGGTGGAATTTAGTGGTCATATCCCGTAGGCGTTGGTCCCGTAGGCTTTGGTCAGAGACAATGCGGCGTACGCGTTGGAATTGTGATCTAGGGACACAGCGTTTAACTGCTGGAGGGTGAAAACTATCATAGTGCAGGACGCTATTGCGGTCAGTGGGTTTTACATGGAGGTCAGTGGTCAGACGGCCCTCCTCATCCTTAAGAACCGTAGTGTCTAAAAAACTTACAGACCCAGTATCATGGGTTATAGTAAACCTTATGCCCGGCCATGCTCCGTTCAAAAACGTGAAGAATGTTCCAACGTGCCCCCCCCATAGGCAGAAAATGTCATCTATATAACGTGTCCAATAGAGGACATGCGAAATGAAGGGCGGATGCTTATAGATGACAGACTCCTCAAAATGTGCCATATAGGTATTAGCGTACGGGGGCGCGACGTTGGAACCCATGGCGGTCCCGTGTACCTGGAGGAAGAACTGATCCTGAAAAAGGAAATGATTATTGAACAGAATCAAAGTGAGAAGATCCACACATAAGTTTATCTGGTTAGAATCCAGACCCACAGATGTTAGTAAATGGTGGACTGAATTAATACCCCCTATATGGGGAATCGAGGTGTATAGGTCCTTCACGTCCATAGTAACCAGAATTGTCTGAGGGGGTATAGTGCCTATAGCCTGAATTTTGCTCAAAAAGGCCCCAGTGTCTAAAAGAAAGGATGGGGTATTCTGAATCAAAGGCGTGAGGATTTTCTCTAAAAAAATTGATAGTGGAGACAGAATGGATTCGGTAGATGCCACTATCGGTCTGCCCGGGGTATTCTGCAAGTTCTTATGGACTTTAGGTAAAATGTAAAAAACCAGTATAACCGGATTCTTTTTTGTCAAAAAATCAATGTTTTTGGGGTCAAGGATCCCTATCGTGGAGTATCTTTGTAATACTGCCCCTATTTTAGTTTGAATGTCACTAGTGGGATTTCTACTAAGTTTGGTGTATATCGACTCGTCCTGCAACTGTCGCGTAATTTCTGATAGGTACATGGATTTGTCCATGACCACCAGGGCACCTCCTTTGTCTGCTGGCTTGATTATCAGACTGTCGTCCTCCCTGTGGGTTCTGAGAGCCTGTCTTTCGACGGAGGACAAATTGGGAGGGAAGAATAATCTCCCTTTCTCAATGTCGTCACGCATGTCGAGGAAAGACTTATGTACAAAACTAATGAATGTCTCTACGGCGTGTGATCCCTGTGGTGGATGGAAATTACTCTTACACCTCAACCCTAACTGAGTAATAGATAGTGGGTTGCTGGAAGCACCTATGTCAGGAGGGGGAGGTGGTGTAGTGGAAAAGTATGCCTTCAGTCTTAGGAGGCGAAAAAAGCGTTGCAAGTCCATCTCTAATTGGAAAGTCTGACATTTGTATGAGGGGCAGAAAGAGAGGCCTTTTTGTAACACACTCAGTTCGGCAAGGCCAAGGGACCTAGAGGAAATATTAATCACCAGTGATTCCATACCATGGAGCGCGTCACCCGCATCCTGTCCGTGTTGTCGTTTTTGTTGCCGCCCCTGCCTCGTTTTCTTTGTGGAAACCGGCGCTTTTGCCCTAAAAAAGGAGCCTGGCTGGTGGAGGGTGCGTCCCGTTCCGCATCGGATCCGAAGGTGGAGAATGTTGTGAGTTCTGTTTTTGGGCTCCCTCTGGTGGTTACTGATGGTACTGGGTGACTTGTCTTTCCTGGGTTTCTGGGTTCCACCTGTTCCATCAGCATATGGGAGTTTCCTATTTAACCTGGCTTTGCTGGCATTTCCTCGCCGGTTACCAATGTATCCAGTGTGTCTTGTTACCTCTGCTCCCTGCTCCTAGAACCTTCTGGACAAGCTAAGTTTGGATTTTCCTGTTTTGTGTTTTGCTTAATTTGGTTTTTAGTCCAGCCTGCAGATATGTGATTCTCTGCTGCTGGTTGCTCTAGTGGGCTGAAATTGCTTTTCATGTACCATGAGTTGGCACATGAGTTCAAGTAATTTCAGGATGGTTTTTTGAAGGGTTTTTCGCTGACCGCGCAGTTCACTTTTGTATCCTCTGCTATCTAGCTTTAGCGGGCCTCAT
Organism: Ranitomeya imitator; assembly: GCF_032444005.1. Lineage (NCBI taxonomy): Eukaryota > Metazoa > Chordata > Amphibia > Anura > Dendrobatidae > Ranitomeya > Ranitomeya imitator. The sequence continues at coordinate 223,652,948 of NC_091283.1, forward strand.
TTTGCTGAAACTGTTTTCATACTACGTATGTGCTTTCCTCTCATTTCACCGTCATTATATGTGGGGGGCTGCTATTTGATGTGGGGTATTTCTCTGGAGGCAAGAGAGGTCTGTGTTTCTTCTGATAGGGGAAGTTAGATCTTCGGCTGGAGCGAGACGTCTAGGATCATCGTAGGCACGTTCCCCGGCTACTTTTATTTGTGTGTTAGGTTCAGGGTCGCGGTCAGCTCAGGTTCCATCGCCCTAGAGCTTGTTTGTATCTGTGCTTGTCCTTTTTGTGATCCCCTGCCATTGGGATCATGACAGTATAACCGGCCCACAAAGTGTTAATTGTATTGGCTGAAGTAGGAGGATAAGTAGTCTGAGGAAGTTTTTTTTTTTCCCCTCAGAGTTTGCTGCCTAGCCTTATTGCAGCCTGGCTACTTCCTCCTCCTCTTAATCTTTGAATGGCTCTGATCTCAGCTGTTTATCATGGACGTCCAGAGTTTGGCTTCCAGCCTGAATAATCTTGCCACTAAGGTTCAAAATATACAGGATTTTGTTGTACATGCTCCTATGTCTGAACCTAGAATTCCTGTCCCAGAGTTTTTTTCTGGAGATAGATCTCGTTTTCTGAATTTTAGGAACAATTGCAAGTTGTTTCTTTCTTTGAAATCTCGCTCCTCTGGAGACCCTGCTCAGCAAGTCAAGATAATTATATCTTTCCTGCGGGGTGACCCTCAGGATTGGGCATTTGCATTGGCACCAGGGGACCCTGCGTTGCTTAATGCAGATGCGTTTTTTCTGGCATTGGGTTTGCTCTATGAGGAACCTAACCAAGAGATTCAGGCTGAAAAAGCTTTGTTGGCCCTCTCTCAGGGGCAAGATGAAGCAGAAATTTATTGTCAAAAATTTCGGAAGTGGTCGGTACTTACTCAGTGGAATGAGTGCGCTCTGGCTGCAAAGTTTAGAGATGGCCTTTCTGAGGCCATTAAAGATGTTATGGTGGGGTTCCCTGCGCCTGCTGGTCTGAATGAGTCTATGACTATGGCTGTTCGGATTGATCGGCGTTTACGGGAGCGCAAACCTGTGCATCATTTGGTGGTGTCGTCTGAACCGTCACCTGAGATAATGCAATGTGATAGAATTCAGTCCAGAAGTGAACGGCAAAAGTATAGGCGGAAAAAAGGGTTGTGCTTTTATTGCGGTGATTCAGCTCATGTTATATCAGCATGCTCTAAACGCACAAAAAAGGTTGATAAGTCTGTTGCCATTAGTACTTTACAGTCTAAGTTCATTCTGTCTGTGACTCTGATTTGTTCATTATCATCCATTTCCGTCGATGCCTATGTGGATTCAGGCGCTGCCCTGAGTCTTATGGATTGGTCATTTGCCAATCGCTGTGGGTTTAGTCTGGAGCCTCTGGAAGTCCCTATTCCTTTGAAGGGAATTGACTCTACACCTTTGGCTATGAATAAACCTCAGTACTGGACACAAGTGACCATGCGTATCACTCCCGTTCATCAGGAGGTGATTCGCTTCCTGGTACTGTATAATTTGCATGATGTTCTAGTACTTGGTCTGCCATGGTTACAAACTCATAATCCAGTCCTTGACTGGAAATCAGTGTCTGTGTTAAGCTGGGGTTGTCAGGGGGTTCATGATGATGCACCTCCGATTTCTATCGCTTCATCTACTCCTTCTGAGATTCCTGTGTTTTTGTCTGACTATCGGGATGTTTTTGAGGAGCCTAAGCTCAGTTCGCTTCCTCCTCACAGGGATTGCGATTGTGCTATAAATTTAATTCCGGGCAGTAAATTTCCTAAAGGTCGTTTGTTCAATCTGTCAGTGCCAGAGCATACTGCTATGCGGGATTATGTTAAGGAGTCCTTGGAAAAGGGACATATCCGTCCATCTTTGTCCCCTTTGGGAGCAGGGTTTTTTTTCGTGGCCAAGAAAGATGGTTCCTTGAGGCCTTGTATAGATTATCGTCTTTTGAATAAGATTACCGTAAAATATCAGTATCCTTTGCCATTGTTGACTGATTTGTTTGCTCGCATTAAGGGGGCTAAATGGTTCACTAAGATTGATCTTCGGGGTGCGTATAATCTTATACGAATAAAGCAAGGTGATGAGTGGAAAACCGCATTTAATACGCCTGAGGGCCATTTTGAGTATTTGGTAATGCCTTTTGGACTTTCTAATGCTCCTTCAGTCTTCCAGTCCTTTATGCACGATATTTTCCGTGAATATCTGGATAAATTTATGATTGTGTATTTGGATGATATTTTGTTTTTTTCTGATGACTGGGAGTCTCATGTTCAGCAGGTCAGGAAGGTGTTTCAGGTCCTGCGGGCCAATTCCTTGTTTGTAAAAGGCTCAAAGTGTCTCTTTGGAGTCCAGAAGATTTCTTTCTTGGGGTATATTTTTTCCCCTTCTACTATTGAGATGGATCCCGTCAAGGTTCAGGCTATTTGTGACTGGACGCAGCCTACATCTCTTAAGAGTCTACAGAAGTTCTTGGGCTTTGCTAATTTCTATCGTCGTTTTATAACTAATTTTTCTAGTGTTGTTAAGCCTTTGATGGATTTGACTAAGAAGGGTGCTGATGTTGCTAATTGGTCTCCTGCGGCTGTGGAGGCCTTTCAGGAACTTAAGCGCCGGTTTTCTTCTGCTCCTGTGTTGCGTCAGCCAGATGTTTCGCTCCCTTTTCAGGTTGAGGTTGATGCTTCCGAGATTGGAGCGGGGGCGGTTTTGTCACAGAGAAGCTCCGATGGCTCAGTGATGAAGCCATGCGCGTTTTTTTCTAGAAAGTTTTCGCCGGCTGAGCGGAATTATGATGTTGGTAATCGGGAACTTTTGGCCATGAAGTGGGCATTTGAGGAGTGGCGTCATTGGCTAGAGGGTGCTAGACATCGTGTGGTGGTCTTGACTGATCACAAAAATTTGATTTACCTTGAGTCTGCCAGGCGTCTGAATCCTAGACAGGCTCGTTGGTCACTGTTTTTCTCTCGTTTCAATTTTGTGGTTTCATACCTGCCAGGTTCAAAGAATGTGAAGGCGGATGCTCTTTCTAGGAGTTTTGTGCCTGACTCCCTTGGAAATTCTGAGCCCTCTGGTATCCTTAGGGATGGGGTGATTTTGTCTGCTGTCTCCCCAGACTTGCGACGTGCTTTGCAGGAGTTTCAGGTGGCTAAACCTGATCGTTGTCCGCCTGAGAGACTGATTGTTCCGGATAATTGGACCAGTAGAGTCATCTCCGAGGTCCATTCTTCTGCGTTGGCAGGTCATCCTGGAATATTTGGTACTAGAGACTTGGTGGCCAGGTCTTTTTGGTGGCCTTCCTTGTCGAGGGATGTGCGTTCTTTTGTGCAGTCTTGTGAGGTTTGTGCTCGGGCTAAGCCTTGCTGTTCTCGGGCCAGTGGATTGTTGTCACCTTTGCCTATCCCGAAGAGGCCTTGGACGCACATTTCCATGGACTTTATTTCGGATCTCCCTGTCTCTCAAAAAATGTCCGTCATCTGGGTTGTGTGTGATCGCTTTTCTAAAATGGTTCATCTGGTACCCTTGCCTAAGTTGCCTTCCTCCTCTGAGTTGGTCCCTCTGTTTTTTTCAGAATGTGGTTCGTTTGCATGGGATTCCTGAGAACATCGTTTCTGACAGGGGATCCCAGTTTGTGTCTAGATTTTGGCGGACTTTCTGTCCTAAGATGGGCATTGATTTGTCCTTTTCGTCTGCATTCCATACTCAGACGAATGGCCAGACTGAACGAACTAATCAGACCTTGGAAACTTATTTAAGGTGTTTTGTTTCTGCTGATCAGGATGACTGGGTTACCTTTTTGCCGCTGGCCGAGTTTGCGCTTAATAATCGGGCTAGTTCTGCTACCTTGGTTTCTCCTTTCTTTTGTAATTCTGGGTTTCATCCTCGTTTTTCCTCTGGTCAGGTGGAACCTTCTGATTGTCCTAGAGTGGACATGGTGGTGGATAGGTTGCATCGGATTTGGAGTCATGTGGTGGACAATTTGAAGTTGTCCCAGGAGAAGGCTCAGCAGTTTGCTAATCGCCGTCGCCGCGTGGGTCCTCGACTTCTTGTTGGTGACTTGGTGTGGTTGTCTTCTCGTTTTGTTCCTATGAAGGTCTCTTCTCCTAAGTTCAAGCCTCGGTTCATCGGTCCCTATAGGATCTTGGAAATTCTTAACCCTGTGTCGTTTCGTTTGGATCTCCCGGCATCGTTTGCTATTCATAATGTGTTTCATCGGTCGTTGTTGCGGAAGTATGAGGTACCTGTTGTTCCTTCTCTTGAGCCTCCTGCTCCAGTGCTGGTGGAGGGAGAATTGGAGTATGTTGTGGAGAAGATCTTGGATTCTCGTGTTTCCAGATGGAAACTCCAGTATTTGGTCAAGTGGAAGGGTTATGGTCAGGAGGATAATTCTTGGGTGGTTGCCTCGGATGTTCATGCTGATGATTTGGTTCGCGCTTTTCATAGGGCTCATCCTGGTCGCCCTGGTGGTTCTCGTGAGGGTTCGGTGACCCCTCCTCAAGGGGGGGGTACTGTTGTGAGTTCTGTTTTTGGGCTCCCTCTGGTGGTTACTGATGATACTGGGTGACTTGTCTTTCCTGGGTTTCTGGGTTCCACCTGTTCCATCAGCATATGGGAGTTTCCTATTTAACCTGGCTTTGCTGGCATTTCCTCGCCGGTTACCAATGTATCCAGTGTGTCTTGTTACCTCTGCTCCCTGCTCCTAGAACCTTCTGGACAAGCTAAGTTTGGATTTTCCTGTTTTGTGTTTTGCTTAATTTGGTTTTTAGTCCAGCCTGCAGATATGTGATTCTCTGCTGCTGGTTGCTCTAGTGGGCTGAAATTGCTTTTCATGTACCATGAGTTGGCACATGAGTTCAAGTAATTTCAGGATGGTTTTTTGAAGGGTTTTTCGCTGACCGCGCAGTTCACTTTTGTATCCTCTGCTATCTAGCTTTAGCGGGCCTCATTTTGCTGAAACTGTTTTCATACTACGTATGTGCTTTCCTCTCATTTCACCGTCATTATATGTGGGGGGCTGCTATTTGCTGTGGGGTATTTCTCTGGAGGCAAGAGAGGTCTGTGTTTCTTCTGATAGGGGAAGTTAGATCTTCGGCTGGAGCGAGACGTCTAGGATCATCGTAGGCACGTTCCCCGGCTACTTTTATTTGTGTGTTAGGTTCAGGGTCGCGGTCAGCTCAGGTTCCATCGCCCTAGAGCTTGTTTGTATCTGTGCTTGTCCTTTTTGTGATCCCCTGCCATTGGGATCATGACAGGAGAAGTCTGTTGACGATCTTGGATTCTGTGGGGGTGGACGTCTTGTGGAAGAGCTGTTGTGCCATCGATAGATTTGGTTTTGTTCGTAGTCGATGGTATCCCTGGAGAACTTGCTTCTTTTTCAGTTTTCAGTATCTCTCTTGTGTTGTTCCAATCGTGTCTGGATCTGTGCCTTGAGTGCGCTGAGCTCCTCTGGTGTCCCTGCTGAGGTCAGTTGTGCTTCGATGTTTCGGATCTCTGCTGCGTTGGCCTCAATCTTCTTGTGTAGGAACTCCACCGTGAGGATCATCAGGTCAAAAGAACACTTATTAAGAATTTGTTTATACTTAGAACAATAATCAGTATTGTCATGAAATAGTGTGGGACGTAAAGCCACTCTCAGCCCCCTGGGGATGCACTTGACCCTTAGATACTCGGATAGGGTGGCGCAATGGAGCTCGATGCTAACCTGGTGCCGGAGTGCTTTTTCTAGATCCCGACCACGTGTCTCGTGCGGTGGACTTTTGAGGAAATCGCATGAAAGAGTCGATTGTGCCAAAATATTGGAAGATTCTTCCGTGTTATACGAGAACGTATCCGAGGATGTAGCCATCTATGGCGTGCAATCAAGTAAAGGAAATATAACTTGATTTTTAAACTTGTGCACTGCCTGTGAATTAGTGGTGCTCAGGTAGGTTCCAACACCATAACCATATACAATAAAACCTGGCACTCAACTTTTATGTCTGGAAATATATTTTATTGTCAGCAACGAAACGTTTCGGTCCCAAAAACTGGACCTTCATCAGTCACTGAAAGTGCAAAATAAACAATGCACAAAAAAATAAAATAGAAATTGAACAGAAACAAAGTATATACAATACTGGACATCCAGTGTATAACAAATATGGCAATTCAGTTACTAAAAGGTACAAGAACAGTATTGAACCGACCAATATTGGCACAATGCTACTCCGGATGGTAAGTGGTTAATCTATAAAAAGTGTGGAGGTAATCACATACCGTGCTTATGCAGAGTTTTTAGAAGAGATGTGCCCGTATGGGCAGACGATAGGTAGACTCCCAACCCAACTCAGCATACCCAGTGGCCAAAGGCGGGAACAGCTACCTTGAGCCGGGCTGCTGTACACTGCTACCAAGGCGAAGCTGACCCTGCATTGGGGGCTACGACTATCCAAGGGGTGGAAGAGATGGAGGAAGTGCTGCATGAAGTAGACCCCGTGCAGGCAGCCTGGGCAGATAATCGACAACAGCATCGACAGGTCGTGTGGGTTAATGGGAAACTTATGCATGGACTAAGAGATTCCGGGGCAACCTTGACCCTTGTAAAGCCTCATCTCGTCCAGGTCCAAGAGAAGACGGACCAGACAGTGGCAGTCCCTGTAGCAGGGGAGCTATACATCGACTGCCCACTGCCAGGATTCACCTGAACTGGGGAGTCGGGGATGGCCTAGTTGAGGTCGGCTTGATGGAGGATTTGCCTGCAGACGTCTTGCTGGGAAATTACTTGGGGCCCATGTTGTCTGCATTCTCGGTTGCCCCTCTGGCTGAGACATATCCTGTGACCACCCGGAGACAAGCTCGAGCTGCGGAGGCGGAATCACACTCAGAGGAGGCCCAGGTAAGACATCCCAGCCCTACACATATTCCCAAAGCCAGACACATTTCTTGGGCCACCCAGATGAATTTAAGAGGGAGTTTCTTGAGGATCCTTCATTGGAGGGATATCGCAGGAAGGCACAGGAGGGGAGAGGGCTACTGGAAGGGGAATAGTTTGTATGGAAGCAGGGACTCCTCTACCGGATCACAGAGCAGCACCACACAGGGACGAGCCCCACTATAAAACGACAGCTGGTTGTTCCCAAGAAGTATAGGCAGGAGCTACTGCGAATTTCTCATGACATACCCTTGGCCAGGCACTTTGGCGTCAGTCGCACCAGGCATCGTCTGAAACAAAACTTCTTTTGGCCGGGGGTAACCTATAATGTTCGTCAGTACTGCCAGACCTGTGACAGTTGCCAGCGCATTGGCAAGAGGGGGGATTGATGCAAGGCCAAATTACGCCCCTTCCCCAATGTGGTGGAACCATTTAGCCGAGTAGCGGTCGATCTGCTATGGCCGTTATCCAGACCCAGTCCGTCATGGAAAAGGTATATATTGACAGTGGTAGATTATGCCACACGGTATTCAGAGGCGGTTGCGTTACCTAACATACTGGCAGAAACGGTGGTGGCCGCCCTGCTCCAGGTTTTCACACGGGTTGGATTTCCCCGGGAGATTATTTCGCACCAGGGTACCCAGTTTACAGCAGAGGTGACCAACCAACTGTGGAAGCTGTGCGGTGTAAAGTCCATTAGAAGCACCCTGTACCACCCGAAAACCAATGGGTTGTGTGAACGCTTTAATGGGACATTAAAACAGCTCATTGGGACTTTTACCAGGACCTACAGGGACTGGGAGAAATTCTTGCCACACCTCCTGTTTGCCTGTCGTGAGGTGCCCCAAGAATGCACGGGATTCTCCCCATTCGAGCTGGTATATGGGAGATGGGAAAGGGGACCCCTAGACTTAGTGCTAGAACACTGGGAAAGGTAGGGCCTCAAAGAAGGGGTACCTATTGTACCCTATGTGCTGGAATTCCGGGACCGCCTACAGGAGCTGACCCAGGCTGTACGTGAGAACATGCAGGCAACCCAGCGGCGCCAGCGCATATGGTACGATCGGAGGGCCAGAGAGCACACCTTGGAAATAGGACAGAAGGTCCTGGTGTTAGAGCCTACTAAGCAGAACAAGTTCCAAGCTGCATGGCAGGGGCCCTACCAGGTAGTGAGGAAAATAGCCGACACAACCTATAATGTCGCCGATTGTAACGACCCCAGGGTTATCCGCATGTTCCACGTGAATATGCTGAAGCCCTACAGGGAGCGCCCTGAAGAGGTAGTGGCAATCCTTGCACCTGAAGCAGAGGATTTAGCCGGACTTCCCTTGCCGCATGTCTTAGGGGAAAGGACTCAGCCTAAAACATGGGACCAGGTACACTTGGGTGAAGACCTAGGCCCCCGGGAGAAACAGCAGGCGGAGGAGTTGTTGAGGCAGGGACAGAGGATGTTTTCGTGGAGACCAGGGTACACTCGCCTGGCACAACACAAGGTTGAGACCCAGGATCAGACCCCCCTGCGACAAAACCCCTTCCGCGTCCCTGAGTCTGTACAAGAGGGGATGCGACAAGAGATACAAGAGATGTTGCGTTTAGGGGTCATTGAAGAGTCAGATAGTCCCTGGGCATCCCCCGTAGTGTTAGTGTCCAAGAAGGATGGGACTACATGGTTTTGTGTAGATAATCGTAAGCTCAATGAGAAAACAGTGACGGATGCATATCCCATGCTGAATGTGGATGAGTTGTTAGACCGGCTGGCGGGGGCAAAGTATTTGACCACCATCGATCTATGCAAAGGCTACTGGCAGATTCCCCTTAGTCCTGACACTATTCCCAAGTCGGCATTTGTCACCCCGTTCAGCTTATTCCAGTTTAGAGTTATGCCATTTGGGATGAAGAATGCCCCGGCGACCTTCCAAAGGCTGGCTGACCGGCTTCTGGATGTTCTCCAGGACTATGCTTGTGCCTACCTGGACGACATCGCCATCTACAGTGCGACATGGGAAGAGCATCTAAATCACCTAGAGACAGTATTGGACAGGATCCACCAGGTGGGAATCACCCTGAACCCAAACAAGTGTCACGTGGGCAAAGCAGAGGTTTAGTATTTAGGGCATTGGGTGGGAAGTGGGAAACAGCGACCAGAACCAGCCAAGATTGAGGCCATAGCCAAATGGGCCACCTCACGCACTAAAACCCAGGTCATGGTGTTTCTAGGGACAGCGGGGTATTACAGGAAATTCATTCCCAATTACAGCAGCGTAGCCAAGCCCCTCACTGATCTGACCCGTAAGAACTAACCCCGCCAGGTAACCTGGACCCCAGAGTGTGAGGAAGCCTTCCGCCAACTAAAGGACGCCCTCACCAATACCCCTGTATTGGCCGCACCCAATCCAACTAAACGTTTCCTTGTTCACACAGACGCTTCTATGTTTGGATTGGGGGCAGTACTGAGCCAAGTCGGGGCAGTACTAAGCCAAGTCGGGCCAGACGGCCAAGAACACCCGGAAGCTTACCTGAGTCGGAAACTACTGCCCCGTGAAGTAAGCTATGCGGCCATCGAGAAGTAGTGCCTGGAGGTAGTATAGGCACTCATAAAGTTGCAACCATATTTGTATGGATGACAGTTTTCCCTCCTAATGGACCATAATCCCCTAGTCTGGCTTAATTGGGTCTCCGGAGACAACGCCAGATTGCTGCGGTGGAGTTTAGCCCTACAACCTCTGGACTTCACTATCCACTACAGACCCAGCAAACAAAACAGTAATGCCAATGGACTAAGTCAACAAACGGAACTTGTACCAACCCCATAAACTTCGGTCATCCCCAATCCGATCCGTTAAGGATCAGACTGTGTATGCCGATCGTGTCGCTGAAAAGGGGAGCCGTGTTACAGAACCACTCAGCACCCAGAATATGTTGTGCAGTTATATGTATGTATAATAGGTTCCATGTGAGATGCATGTCCCTAATGCATCAGCCCACAGGCTGCGCCCCTGGGCAGAGGGGACATGATATTCCCCTTTTGTCCGCCCCCCCACCTTTGTAATTCCCACAGTAATTATCGGCAGGCTCCGGCCACCTGCAGCTATTGTAATGTATGTCTGGCCTGCCGCTTTTCTATTGGCCTGCCCTCTGTATCTGTGTTATACAGGTCCTTCTCAAAAAATTAGCATATAGTGTTAAATTTCATTATTTACCATAATGTAATGATTACAATTAAACTTTCATATATTATAGATTCATTATCCACCAACTGAAATTTGTCAGGTATTTTATTGTTTTAATACTGATGATTTTGGCATACAACTCCTGATAACCCAAAAAACCTGTCTCAATAAATTAGCATATTTCACCCATCCAATCAAATAAGTGTTTTTTAATAACAAACAAAAAAACCAACAAATAATAATGTTCAGTTATGCACTCAATACTTGGTCAGGAATCCTTTGGCAGAAATGACTGCTTCAATGCGGCGTGGCATGGAGGCAATCAGCCTGTGACACTGCTGAGATGTTATGGAGGCCCAGGATGATTCAATAGCGGCCTTAAGCTCATCCAGAGTGTTGGGTCTTGCGTCTCTCAACTTTCTCTTCACAATATCCCACAGATTCTCTATGGGGTTCAGGTCAGGAGAGTTGGCAGGCCAATTGAGCACAGTAATACCATGGTCAGTAAACCATTTACCAGTGGTTTTGGCACTGTGAGCAGGTGCCAGGTCGTGCTGAAAAATGAAATCTTCATCTCCATAAAGCATTTCAGCCGATGGAAGCATGAAGTGCTCCAAGATCTCCTGATAGCTAGCTGCATTGACCCTGCCCTTGATGAAACACAGTGGACCAACACCAGCAGCTGACATGGCACCCCACACCATCACTGACTGTGGGTACTTGATACTGGACTTCAGGCATTTTGGCATTTCCTCCTCCCCAGTCTTCCTCCAGACTCTGGCACCTTGATTTCCGAATGACATGCAAAATTTGCTTTCATCAGAAAAAAGTACTTGGGACCACTTAGCAACAGTCCAGTGCTGCTTCTCTGTAGCTCAAAAGTGGCTTTGCCTGGGGAATGCGGCACCTGTAGCCCATTTCCTGCACACGCCTGTGCACGGTGGCTCTGGATGTTTCCACACCAGACTCAGTCCACTGCTTCCTCAGGTTCCCCAAGGTCTGGAATCGGTCCTTCTCCACAATCTTCCTCAGGGTCCGGTCTCCTCTTCTCGTTGTACAGCGTTTTCTGCCACATTGTTTCCTTCCAACAGACTTACCATTGAGGTGCCTTGATACAGCACTCTGGGAACAGCCTATTTGTTGAGAAATTTCTTTCTGGGTCTTACCCTCTTGCTTGAGGGTGTCAATGATGGCCTTCATGACATCTGTCAGGTCGCTAGTCTTACCCATGATGGGGGTTTTGAGTAATGAACCAGGCAGGGAGTTTATAAAAGCCTCAGGTATCTTTTGCATGTGTTTAGAGTTAATTAGTTGATTCAGAAGATTAGGGTAATAGGTCGTTTAGAGAACCTTTTCTTGATATGCTAATTTATTGAGACAGGTTTTTTGGGTTATCAGGAGTTGTATGCCAAAATCATCAGTATTAAAACAATAAAAGACCTGGCAAATTTCAGTTGGTGGATAATGAATCTATAATATATGAAAGTTTAATTGTAATCATTACATTATGGTAAATAATGAAATTTAACACTATATGCTAATTTTTTGAGAAGGACCTGTATATTCTGTGTCCTGTGAGTAAAGTGTTGTCAGACTGGAAATACGTGGAGAAGCAGTGATCTTTTATATGCGCCCATGTAATCAAGGAATTCCAGCCAGCGTCCTTCATTCAGACTCCAGCCAAAGCAGAGTGGACCTCCGGAATCACGGGGTGGTACTGAAATTGGTAACCCAGATTTGTAGAACCCGTTACAGATGTGATGTGAGTATATGTACGTAATCTTTATATGTAATTAATCTTTATTTGTACTTAACCTTTGTATGTTAAAATATACAAAAGTGTACACACTCACACTATTCCTTTAATTTTGTACTTTGAAATAGAATTGTGTTACATCACAAGTAGTAGCCTTCTTTAATGTCGTATTCGAACTTTGTGCTAAAAACTTGGCAATACAGAGGGGAGTAGAGAAGAAAATCTTGTGAGGATCAGATGTTGCATGCAGGTAGGTAACGGGAGACGAGGCCACAGATGTATGGAGGAGACAGGTTGTGGATGACTTTATATGGCATGGTTAGGGTTTTGAACTGGAGTCTCTGGTTAATGGGATGACAGTGAATGGATTGACAGAAGATAATGCATGGATAAAAAGGAAATAGTGCAGCGTGGATGTGTTCAGTGAGGAGCTATATGTGGTGCTTGGATGGATGTAGGAATGGAAACTTTCTTTGATGGGAACCTAAACCCAATATATATGAAGCAACAAATGTTTGATAAATACTAGGTTTAGTATTTTATCAAAAAAAGTGTCCAGTCATTGATCCATCCAGCCACCAAATACTACTGTATATGTGTGCAGAATCATTTTTGTTTTTATATATTTTGAAAAATTTTATACAAAAAATCAACAATGAATACCAGAATCCATTAAAGAAAAGTCACTTAAAAAGATAGAAATCATGGATTTGTGTCAGTGTCTTTTTTGAGAAAAATAAATGACAACTTATAAAATACACTCTAAAGTAAGTTGCTGAGGAGCAACTGAACAAAAATTGTATAAGTAAGTAGAGACTGGATGCAATTTGTACTTTCTAATATTAACACGGTGCATGCCATGTTTCTTTAGATGGGTGAGTTTGTCATTAATCATGGGGAAACTATTTGGAGAGCTACTAGGGAAGGCACAAATAATTACCTGTCTGTCAATAATTCTATCAGCAGATGTCAAGATGGCTTTATAGGAGATTGATCTGTCAAATGTAATTAGTTACTATCTAGGAGGAAACAGCCGCTCTGAGCATCATGTTGTTATCTGAACTCTACTAACACCTTACACAGTTATATTGATATGCAAAAGTGTTTGCCCCCTTCCCATATTTCTATCCGTTGATATTTGTCAGTTTCATCCCTGGTGTTAAAAGCCGTCTTCCATTCGTCCCCTTCACGGATGCGAATCAGGTTGTAAGCAACCCGCAGATCTAATTTAGTAAATACCCTTGCTCCCCGAAGCCTATCGAAGAGCTCAGATATCAAGGGCAAAGGATACTTATTCTTAACGGAGATGGCGTTAAGACCCCTGTAGTCCATGCATGGACGCAATTCCCAATTCTTCTTCTGCACAAAGAAGAACCCTGCCCCAGCAGGTGACACTGACTTCCTAATGAATCCTCTTGCCAGATTTTCTTGGATGTACTGTGACATTGCCTCCGTCTGCGGGAGAGATAACGGATAGACTCAACCCTGGGGAGGCTCAGCACCAGGCAAGAGATCAATAGGACAGTCATAGGGGCGATGGGGCGGAAGGGTCTCCGCCGCCTTTTTGGAGAACATGTCTGCATAAGACCAATATTGCTTGGGGAGAGAGGATAGATCTGTGGGTACCTCTGTAGTAGCAACCTGAGCGCACTCCCTCTGACACCTACCCCCACAAGATTCACCCCATCCCAGAATTCTGCCAGAGGACCATTCGATATGAGGAGAGTGGTACTGTAGCCAAGGTATTCCCAACAGGACCTCATCAATTCCCTCAGGAATGACGAGCAGAGATATAATCTCCTGATGGGATGGCGACATGGACAAAGTAAAAGGGATGGTCTGGTGTGTTATCTGTGAGGGCAGTGTCGACCCATTCACCACTCGTACCATTACTGGTTGAGCTAGCATAACCAGGGGTATTGCGTGATGGTGGGCGAAGGCAGAAGACATAAAATTGCCCTCCGCCCCAGAATCCACGCAGAGCTCTACCGAGTGGGAGGATGAGCCTATAATAATTGTCCCCTTAAAGGACAATTTGGAGGCAAACGTCGCCATGTCTAGTGTACCTCCACCTACTACCACTAGACGCTGACGTTTCCTCGACCGCTGGGGACATCTGGTGGCAAAATGTCCTGACTGCTGGCAAACATGACAGACCTTGAGTGCACAAGCGGTCTGGGACTTAGATCCCACTCGTGACACTTCCATGGCCTCATGTGACACAGGAACCAGTACCGGAGATTCCAGAGGTTTGGCGAAGGTAGGAGCCAGACGAAACCTCTGCCTACACTGGGCTCGCTCTAACCTCCGCTAAAACGGAGGTCAATACGAGTAGAGACGTTATTAACTCCTCCAGTGTTGCAGGAATCTCCCTAGTGGCCAGAGCGTCCTTCACGTGATCAGCCAGCCCCCTCCAAAATATGGGGATAAGGGCTTTATCCGACCACTCCAGTTCAGAAGCTAAAGTGCGGAAGTGGACGGCAAAATGGCTGACCAAGGACTCACCCTGAGTTAATGCCAGCAGTTGGAGCGCAGTATCATGGGTGACTTGAGGTCCTAAAAAGACCTGTTTCAGAGTGCTCAGGATCAGCGGAGCACTCTGCACCACATGATCGCCACACTCCCACAGCGGCGTAGCCCATTCCAACGCCCTGTCCGACAAGAGAGGCACAATAAATCCCACCTTAGCCCGCTCTGTGGGAAAATGTGCAGCCAGGAGCTCGAGGTGAATAGAGCACTGACTCACGAATCCCATACAAGATTTGCTATCTCCAGAAAAATTTTCTGGCAGCGGGAGGTGAGATGTCGGAACAGGGGTGGCAGTGGACAAGGTTGCTGCAGCCACGCTAGCAGCCTGTACAGCAACTGCTGTAACGTCCACAGCTGAGGTTGAGCTTTCGAGAGCCGCCAACCTACCCTCCAGCTGCTGGATATGCTGCAAGGATTGCTGTTTGTCCGTCATTACTGACCAGACCCAGGCGCGCTAGTGTAATGTTAGGGCTAGCGGAACGTACCAAATAATAAGATGGAATAAGGTGCGTTCGCAGCCGGGGGTCCACCGTGCAGAGATGGAACCTGCTGCCAAGTAATGATGGACTATATGGTGGTACAATGTGAATACACACACGGGTTAACTTCACCCTGTGTAAAGGAAGCGAACCCTGTTGCGTGACAGGGCCGCAGTACCACACGTAACAAAACTAATAATTAAATAGTACGAAAGTGCGAACTGTGCCGTACTGGCGGATGCCACTAACCACCCTGACTTGGGTTAAAGAAGCGCTCTAATGGCGCGTGGCACCGTACTGGCGGTCACAGCAGTAGGCGCTGTTTCATGTGTTAATGCTGTGAGTTCAGCCGGGCGCTAGATTGCAACCATACACCTTACGCGAACAGTCATACACAAGGGATGGGTTTTTTAAGGAACGACTTGCACTCATCAACACACACATGATTACATTTGTACACTAGTGCATGGCCGTGCGGTCATGCGAAGCTTATATAGCTGCAGCATGTATAGGACCTTCCAATAAAGGACCAATAGGAAGCTGCCACAGAAGTTTAGCACCTTCAGGACCTTCTTGGAGGACCAATGAGAACCGCTGCAGCATCTGAGCATGTGACCCTCGATCTCCAACGGGTGATCTCACCCTGGGCATGCTCAGAAGGGAAAAAGCAGGGCTTAGTCCCAAAAGCGTCTGCTCGCCGCTGCCCAGCACTGGCTTCAATGGCAGAAGCAGGAAAAGCAGCAGTAACCCTATGCACAGAGTGAGACTGACTAAGATGCTGGGACCGACGTCTCCGCTGAGCAGACTCCACCGTGGCCGGAGAAGAATGGGAGACCGCAGCAGAGATGGTTCGAGATTCCCCCTGTGCAGAGGTGGGAACTCGACACCTAACAATGTGCCACACAATATAGTTAATAAATAAAGGTTCCACATGCCTACTTTACATCAACACAATTTAAAAAAAATGTTGTTGTTAGGAAGTTACAAGGGTTAAAATTTGATCAGCAACCTCTTATTTTTCCTTCAAAATTTACATAACCATTATTTAAGGGACCACCTCACATTTGAAGTGACTTTGAGGGGTCTGTATGATAGAAAATACCCAAAAGTGACACCATTCTAAAAACTGCACCCCTCAAGGTGCTCAAAACCAGATTCAAGAAGTTTATAAACCATTTAAGTGCTTCACATGAATTTTTGGAATGTGGAAAAAAAATAACATTTAATTTTTTTTTTCACAAAAAATGTATTTAGACCCCAAATTTTTTATTTTCACTTGGGAAACAGGAAAAAAATGAACCACAAAATTAGTTGTGCAATTTGTCCTGAAGACGCCAAAATCCCATATGTTAAGGGAAAACCACTGTGTGGGCGCACGGCAGAGCTCGAAAGGGAAGGAGTGCCATTTGACTTTTTGAATGCAAAATTTGCTGGAACAATTAGCGGACACCATGTCACGTTTGGAGAGCGCCTGATGTTCCTAGATAGTGAAAATCCCCCACAAGTGACCCCATTTTTGAATCTAGACCCTGCAAGGAACTTAGCTAGATATGTGGTGAGTACATTGAACTTATCAGACGTTGGTGCTTCACAGAAGCTTATAACGTTGAGCCGTGAAAATAACAAAATCACATTTTCCCCACAAAAATGTTTTTTAGACCCAAATTTAGCATTTGCCTAAGGGTAACAGTTTAAATTGCACCATACAATTTAATGTGCAATTTCTCCTGAGTACGCCTGTCATGACTTTATTGTCAGGATTCCCGGGACCAGAGGCTCCTTCCCTGTCCTTAACACTAGGGGTGCCCTTGCTCGCCATGTTTCCCGGATAACTTCTGATGGTGAAGACGGCGTTTTATTGGGAACATTTTACATAAGGTTTTGGATCACATTTATACTGCCCTCTACACTGAGCACTTACTTTGGGGTTTCCATCTAAATCTCTGAGTGACTTGATTCATATGAAACCCCTGAGGGATCCATTCACTATGAAGAGGCAGCAGAGTTACTCTGAGCTTCGTCTGTCCTCTAATCAGCTGTGTCTTTTCAGAAGTGCGCAAAACTGTGGCTGACACACTTTATGCTCTCCTGAAAAGACGGACACCGCCGGATCATGGGCCAGACGGCGTCCACAGTGCCTCCATCTGCCTCATTATAGGGAATCTTCTGCTGGGGATTCCATTTGAATAACGTATTTCAGAGATTTACACAGAAGCCCCAAGGCAAGCGCTCAGTGAGGAGCGCAGGATAAATATGCGCCGAGCTTTACTGTGATCCTTGGGAGGCAGAATGAACAAAAAACAGTAATTCAGGAATTTAATTTGATTGTTTTTTTATGTTGTTGTGAGCGTGGTAAAATTGATAAGTTTTATTTTTCAGGTCAGTATGATTACATATTCAGGTCAGTATGATTTATATTTTTTTATGTTGTGTCGATTTTATTCAATAAAAACTATTTCATAGAAAAAATTATTATTTTTTATCGCTTTATTCTGAGTGCTATAACTAATTGAGCTGTATGATGGGGTTTTTTTGTGGGACTAGATGACGTTTTCAGCGATACCATGTTTATTTATATTGATCTTTTTGATCTCATTTTATTCCACTATTTGTTCTGTAGTATGATGGTAAAGCATTGTGTGTTGCCTTGTTTTTTATTTATTATTTCATGATGTTCACTAAAGTATTTAACTAGTGAGACAGTTTTATAGGTTGGGTCATTCCGGATGCAGAGATACCAAATATGTGTACTTTTATTGTTTACATATTTTTTTAATACAAATATTTATTTATGGGTACAATATATTTTGATTTTTTTATGACTATTTTTTTTAAAACAATATCTTTACAATTTGTTTTCCCTTTTTTTTCCCTTTTTTTTTTGCTTTTTTACTTTGTCCCACAATGGGTGTTCTGTCTTCCTCCACGTAGGATGCTGTGTGGATTCCAACATACGGCTAAACCTTCATCCACATCCCAGTAAACAGACTGTGTTGATGCTTAAGTCTTATTTATTAGGGTGATGATAACCAAAACTATAACGTTGAACAACAATGGTGGACAGTATTCATAGTAGATGATCGAATAGTGAATGATGTTGATGTACAAAGTGGATGTTCAGTGAATAATCATAGTGGATGACTGATCATAGTGGATGAGTGGTGAAAAACTGTAAAGAGTAACAGCATTTCAGTATATGCACATACAGGGTGCAATCACATAAATAACTGGGACATAACAGCAAGAATTATACAGAGTGCATTACACAGTAATTCTAACAGCACTTCCCTATTCTATACAAGAATGCATCTATCTAAATGCAGAGTACACATTAACCTAACTGCAAGCTGCAAAGCACATCTGCCTAACTATATCTGACTATAGGAGCTGCATAAGGCTTAAATACTAACACAAACATAAGATGCATTAAACCTTTATAAACGTACCGAGATCCGTTAGGACAGGGGTAAGAAAGTAAGCGAGACAGGAGCACGTGTGCCTCTCTGCAGATCTGAGAAAAAATGGCTACTGAAGCTTGTCTTCACAAGAAGAATGTGGGTGGAACTAACCCATAAGACATTGCTCTTAGGAGGGAAAGGTTGGTAAACAACATGAAAAGTAGGCAACTGATGACCTCCAGTGGCCACAACTTGAATAACATGATAATTAACTCTGCACATTAAGTGGCCGAGTGGCCACTCATTCCGATGTGACTGACTGTCTTTGACGAGTACAACATCGCCAGATTGAATGTTTGGGCGGTCTTTCTGCCACTATGTCCTGCTTTGCAGAGTGGAGAGCTACTGTTTCCTCCATCTATTCCAGAAGACGTTGGACACGCTTTGTACTTGCCTCCATTGTCGTCTGTAGAGGTCTTTGTCATTGAATTCTCCGAGTGGAGCTTTCGGGACACAGGTTTTCTGTGTGAGTAACATTGCAGGAGTAAGGATGGATGGATCTCCAGAATCACTAGAAAGTGCTGTCTTGTAGGACTGGGTTACATGAAATAGACAAGCTATAGCTCGAACAAGTGACTTCCATGTGGAGAACCTGCTGAACTGGTGAGATTCGAGGTGGCAGCTTGAAATCTCTGTATGTAGAGCAGACACTTGAGGTCGGATCTCTTCATCTGTGTTTGGACCCACTAGTTTGAAAGTTTCAGGCCTGCTGATGTGGGACATCGAACGTTACAAAGAGGTAGGTCACCTCTGGTGACGGTATCTCAGACCTGTTGTCAGGAATCTGGTTGCACTCCAGGATGGTCGGTAGTGACAGACAGGTCTGGCCATCCATGGACTCCACTTTGTATCCGGTTGCTTTCCTCCCCGCCGTCTCGACGATACCTGAACATGTCCTAAGGGAGTAGGGAGAACTGGGGCCTACAATGCTGAAGTTGTCAAAGAAGATGGACCTGGCTAAAGACCTATTACTTTGGTCATCTAGGATTGCATATATCTTGAGCGCTTTGTCTCTGTGGCCTGTTGGATAGACTCGGACAAGGCAGATTTTTGAGCAGGATCTTCCTCCCTTGAGTCCCTTACAGATCTCCGTACATTGAGAGGTGACCGCAGGGGTGTCTCCGTCGGAGTTCTTCTGTTTCTCATCGTGCTCCTCTGCTTGTGACTACACTCCTGGAGGTGGTCCAGGATGCAAGGCTGTATTGTGATCCGTGCTGCTGCATTCTGCACATTTCACGCTAGCTCCACAGTTCCTGGTGAAGTGAGAGGTCGTAGCACAGCATTTGAAGCAGATGTTGTTTTCCTTGAGGAAACCTTTGCGATCCTCTAAAGTCTTCTCCCTGAAGGCTCTGCACTTTAGTAGAGGATGTGGTTTCCTGTGTAGAGGACACTGCTTACTGACATCCTGAGGTTTGCTCTCTTCCGTAGGGGCTTAGTTGTCTTGTGTGGAGGACCTGTGGAATCAATATCAGTTTTATGGACTGCCACGGGTGTCTTACTGGGTTTGACACCAGGGGTAGTGGAAAATGTGTATCACTAAAGTTAAAAAGAAAAAAAAAAAAAAATAACTTTAACTTTAGTGATATTCTTTAGTAGTATTTGATGTATTCTTTTTTTGCGGTGGTCCATGGGACTGTGACTCCGGAATACAGCTATTATGTACATTATCCTCTTTTGGTTTTTTGTTTTTCTGTTTTTTGTGTTTTGTTTTGTATATTTCTTATACAGTATATTATTTTTAATTTTATTTATTTATTTTTTTCCTTTTCTAGTGGTTTTGTGTTCACACCTGGGCTCAATATATATGCGCTTTTCTATTGTCTCTATATGGATTTCCCATGTCTGGGATAGTATATTACTTCATGTATTGGCCATTCTATTTTGTATGTGGCGGCAGCGCTATTCTAGTAGTACCCGGTTCGGGTGCATCAGTCTGTGGCTCTACACGGGTTAGGGCAATTATTTAATTACTAAGAGATCGTTCTCAAACTATATAGAAAGCATCTTTAAGGTCTCCCCTTAATACGTGGGCTGCAGTTCCCTTCTATATGCCCGCACCACTGAGTGTAATATGGTCTCTTTCATAATGGCCACACAGTGTGCTTTCATATGGTCTTCTTTAAAATGGCCGATTAATGCAGTCTGCGCATGCGCGGACGCTCTGCATCTGTACAACCCGGAAGTGCGGCTTCTGCTCTGGGCGGCGTGGCGCCATCGCTGCGGTGAGCGCATGGGGCCCCGTGCGACTCCTGTTGCGTGGCGTCCAGGTGCTCCGTGAGTGGATCCACCAGGGACTTCATTATCATCAGGTACTCCGCTGCCATTGGTTATATAATTAGCTCTTGCCCTATCATGGTGTGCCCCTTTCCCTTATATACTTCACCCAGCTTGTCACTATTATACCACTTGAAAAAGGCAGTAGCCGAAACGTGCGTCAAGGGGGGACAGGTGTGTGGTGCCTTCTGATACTTGTGACCTCTGCACTCTACCCGGTATGTATATGTGTTACTATGCATTGGCTCTATTTTCTGTACCCTATGGGTCTTAGTACATGTAGCTACATCAGGCTATCTTTGCATTGCCTTTAACGTTTGATAGACTGTGCTTACAGGGTAGTAGTATTTATAAGTTTTATACTATTGGCACCTACCACCTGCCCATTGTTTGTGCATGCTCTGTGTAGTACGGGGATTGCTATATCCCTCCGTTATGTTTTTACCTGTTATTATCAATAAAGTTTTTTGTATTTTTTCATTATTTTGGACTAGTTGCTGCTTCTTTTCCTCTTTTTGGTAAACCTATGTGTGGGTATTCTATGTTAATGTCTCTTAGTCTTTTAGCATGCTCGACCGATTCAGTTCCAAGCCACTTTACCAGGAGATCTAACTCCTCACTACTAGAAAGGTCCAGTCCCTGAATGGCGTTCTGGAACGAAGCTCGCCACGACCTGTAGTTTTCGGCTTTGTCAGTGAACTTTACAAGTCCTTTTGTTACCAGTTCTCGGCGGGCAAAGAACTTTGCCAAGTCTATGGTGGCTTGATCAGTGTTGGTACGAGCCGGTATGTTATAGCCATGTCTAGTGTGTGGTGCGTCACCATACCTGTGAGACGCTCTTGGCTTCGGACAGTCTGCATAGTACCTTTCTGGTGAAGAAGATGTCTCTTTAAGGGAAGGTGGGAGCTGTACCTTCTTCTCAGTGGAACGGTAGCTGTGGTCGACTCCTCTGTGTTGGACGTCTTCTTGTTTGTAGTAGTGAAGTTCGGGGTTGGATCGATGATAATCGGCGTAGGCTGATCGTTGTAGTCTGTCGAGGGTGTTGTCCATGCTGGAGTGTCGATGAACGTACTCTGCGACGCGCTGAGCTGGATCTTGCTGCTCTAGATCTGTTCCAAGAACGTTGCTGCGTCTCTCATAATCAGGATCCTTCATGACTTCCAAGTACTCTGCCTTAGCTATTGCAGCTGCTGCCTCTTTGTCTACCATAAGTCTTTCTAGAGACACTTGCAGGCGCGCACCTTCTGCTTCTTGCTGTGCCCGCAAACGTGCGGTTTCAGCCTGCAAACGTGCATTTTCTGCTTCATGCTCTGCCCGCAAACGTGCGGTTTCGGCTTGCAGGCGTGCAGTTTGTTCTGCCTGCAAACGTACCTTTTCTGCCTCATGCTCTGCTTGTCTCAGCTTTAGATGCATTTCTTTCTCGGCAAAGGAGGACCTCGCTTTGACTGCTTCAGCTTCAGCACGAGCGACAGCAGCCAGCTCTGCTAATGATGACCTGTTAGAGCTTGCTCGTGACCTCATCTTGAGTGAGGATGTGCTGTTTCGAGACATTGTGCGCTTAGCTGCGTACTGCTGAGTGTTTTGGCGGGAAACTGAGTCTAGGTGCGGTGAGCTTCCGCGTGGCGGGAATGATGAAGCTTCTTTTGGCGGGCTGCAGTATAGTCCCGAGGCTGTATGGCGGCTGCTGTGATACCCGAATGCGGAGCAGTGTGGGTGTTAGCGGTTCCGTACAGTCTGAACAACTACAGCCTGCGACCGGCTATCAGTTTCACTGAAGGCAGCTAATCTGTTCTTACTTTACAATCACCGCCTGCGACTGACGGTCTCATTTTTCACTGTTCTGTCTTCTTCCACGTAGGATGTTGTGTGGATTCCAACATACGGCTAAACCTTCATCCACATCCCAGTAAACAGACTGTGTTGATGCTTAAGTCTTATTTATTAGGGTGATGATAACCAAAACTATAACGTTGAACAACAATGGTGGACAGTATTCATAGTAGATGATCGAATAGTGAATGATGTTGATGTACAAAGTGGATGTTCAGTGAATAATCATAGTGGATGACTGATCATAGTAGATGACTGGTGAAAAACTGTAAAGAATAACAGCATTTCAGTATATGCACATACAGGGTGCAATCACATAAATAACTGGGACATAACAGCAAGAATTATACAGAGTGCATTACACAGTAATTCTAACAGCACTTCCCTATTCTATACAAAGATGCATCTATCTACATGCAGAGTACACATTAACCTAACTGCAAGCTGCAAAGCACATCTGCCTAACTATATCTGACTATAGGAGCTGCATAAGGCTTAAATACTAACACAAACATAAGATGCATTAAACCTTTATAAACGTACCGAGATCCGTTAGGACAGGGGTAAGAAAGTAAGCGAGACAGGAGCACGTGTGCCTCTCTGCAGATCTGAGGAAAAATGGCTACTGAAGCTTGTCTTCACAAGAAGAATGTGGGCGGAACTAACCCATAAGACATTGCTCTTAGGAGGGAAAGGTTGGTAAACAACATGAAAAGTAGGCAACTGATGACCTCCAGTGGCCACAACTTGAATAACATGATAATTAACTCTGCACATTAAGATGGGCAGAACAATGGGACTGTCATTTTTTTGTAGGCTGATTGTTTGTATAGCATGGGGATGCAGCAGCATCCCTATGCTATGTAAACTGTCATATTTGACAGGCAAACTTGCTGATCATGTTCGGAGCTTGATAAAGCAACTTTGCTAGCTCCGGTGACCCGTATGTCACCAGGATGACATCAGGTCACAATGGCAATTATCAGGACCCCGCAATGACGTCACGGGGTCTCTGATCCAAGGGCACAGGGGCTTGTCAGAATTAGCTGATACCTGGTGGTGATCGCCCATGCACAGCCCCTGTGCACACAAATCGCTGGGACGTATCCATACATCTCAGGTCAATAAGTACCAGGTCATAGGTATGTATGGATACGTCTCGGGTGGGAAAGGGTTAAAAAAAAAATAATTATTTATTTTTTAACTTTCTTAGATTGTCCCACTATGGAACATTATCTTCACACTGACAGATCGCTGATCTGATACTCTGCAATGTTTCTGCACTGCAGGGCATCAGAGCAGTGTCTGACAGGCAGGGGAGGAGGCATAGCCACTCCTGCTCACAGGTCACCCTCTGTGAAGGACCCTGAAGGGCCCCGTGGCCACCTTGGGGTCACCATGGAGATCATCAGCACAACACAATCACATGGTGCTGTGCTGATGGGAGCAGTCAGCGAGCTCACTCCCTCTACAATGCTCCTTCATGTCGCTGTCACTATTGACAGCGGCATCAGAGGGGTTAAACGCAATTGAGAAGTATACTGCGGTTTGTGGGAACATTGCTCTCGCAGCGCCGTACATATATGGCACATGTCGGTAAGGGGTTAAACCCGCTGTCATGTCATCCTCCATATTCATGAGCTCTGTATAACCCTGCCAATGACTGGCGGCTTTCTGCCTATGCACAGTGTACACAGAAAGCTGCCAATCAGTGGTGTGGGAGAGGTTATACAGAGCTCAGCATTCAGAGAGCTGCTAGATCTGCAGCAGAATACTGTGATTTTATTAAAACTGCAATAAGCAGCCCAGTAAGTGACACATCGCTGGAATCAGGATCTCTACGTCTACATTATGCTGCTCTCAGACGGGGTAGAAAAAAAAACAGGAGACAGATTCCCATTAATATGCATTATTTCATTAACTTTACAAGCTATTATCTCCTCAGCAGAGAGGAGGAATTAAAAAGAATAACCTTTTTCTCATTTTCGCAGCCAGTACTCCATGATGTGGCCAATTTATCACTCTAAAACTGGTGAAAAGTCCTCACTCGAATTTCAAATAATCCTCTTATCTCTAATTAGATCAATTACTGTGATTGCATTTTCCGGTCCTGTTTTTTTAGATTTGAGCAAAAACATTTTGTTCTGCAGTTCTCTTTTGATGGACAGGTGAGACAACTGGCAATGTGCAAAATCAGGATCCCAGCAGAGAAAAAGACGGGAGCAGTCAGTTCCTCATCAGCAGTTGCACAGGACAGGCTTTTTTTCCTGTGAAATATGAAGAGTTTCCTCGAGGTTATCAGTAAGCGGTTGGGCCTATCAGTAACCATCCGAGCGGAGAAGATCACATTGACAGAACACTGTCAGTTCATAGTGATCTGTGACCGGCCTCGACTCTCAGTTTCTCAACTGCAGAAAGATAAGATGCTAAGTAAGATATCGACCCAGCTACTGGTAAAAATAGCAATTGTCCCTCATCTGGGTCTGTGCACAATGTCAGCTTATGGTAGTGACTTACCGTATGTGGATCGTGCCGGCTTCAGATAAAGAATGGGAGAGACAAAAAATGACACAATTGTTTCCTATCCCCCTCACTCTTTACATAAGGGCCATGATGCATCACAAAACCATGTCTGCTATGTCCAAAGTGTGTGATTACTTAAATCCATTAATAAGTCATAATTCGGGATCTGAGCACATGTGAATATATGGAAAAAAAATTAACTTTTTAACGGTTTATCAAATTGAAGCAAATTTGTCATTTTTTTGTCAGATCGTAAAAGTAGGCCAAAACTATTTATATTTTTAATTAAAGATGAAAAAGAAAATAACAATTTTGAAAAAAAAAACAATTGTTTCCCCTTAGGCTACTTTCACACTAGCGTTTTTTTAAATCCGTCACAATGCGTCGTTTTGCAGAAAAAACGCATCCTGCAAAAGTGCTTGCAGGATGCGTTTTTTCCCCATAGACTTCTATTGACGACGCATTTGCGACGGATTGGCACACTTCGCATCCATCTTGCGACGGATGCGTCGTGCTTTGGCGGACCGTCGGGAGAAAAAAACCCTACATGTAACGTTTTTTTCTCCCGACGGACCGCTTTTTCCGACCGCGCATGCGCGGCCGGAACTCCACCCCACCTCCCCGCACCTTACAATGGGGCAGCGGATGCGCCGGAAAAATGCATCCGCTGCACCCATTGTGCAATGCAGCAAACGCTAGCGTCGGAATCTCTCCCCGATGCATTGCGACGGGGAGATTCCGACGCTAGTGTGAAAGAAGCCTTACATCATATTTACAAGTTGTACTATCTAGATTTGATCAAATGTTTTGAAATTCGAATTTGCAGGCTTCAACAAATTTTACCCAAATATTTGATTGTGATTTATTCCATTTTGCACAAATCTCAATGCTGTGAAAGTTCTAATTGCCCAGAAAAAAAATGTGTATAACACTTTCAAAGTCTCATGGGACTGTATTAAATGTCTAAGTGACCTACACATATCTGGCTAGAGGAAAACAGATGTTAACTGCTTAAAACTAACAACACACTGCACTAACAGACATTTTAGGCTTCTTAAATGGTAAAAATGGTCTAATATGTATCCCTATTGGGGCGCAAATGCCTGGCTTCCTTGGCTTAATAGACAGGCAGTGCAAACAGTAGAAGTGATGGCTTTTGATAATGGTTAATGCAAATATTATCCCTGTTTGGAGGATATCAATGGAAATACATAGTGGATGCTTTCCTGAAACGGAAAGTACTTGCAAGCAGCATAATACAAAGAATAGCAGGTTTACCCAGAATCCTTTGCAGTAGGCGGAGCTATGCAAATCATCTCTTTCCACCCCTGTCTAATCCACAGCGCTTGGAACCGCCAAGCGTGCAATGCTGCGGATTAGTTTCTAAATTTACACAGCCAACCAATTCCTACCTATGGACACGTGTTTCGGGCTTTAGGCCCTCATCAGCACAGGGCTGGAATTGGTTGGCTGTATGGAGTGGGGCTCGGTGAGCAAGCGATACATACATGCTAGCCACCTTAGGGAGAGACCCAAGTTGGGCTAAATGTAGCGGGACGAAAGAGACCGAAAAGCCCTCTACTCAAAGGAAATACATAGTGGATGCTTTCCTGAAACGGAAAGTACTTGCAAGCAGCATAATACAAAGAATAGCAGGTTTACCCAGAATCCTTTGCAGTAGGCGGAGCTATGCAAATCATCTCTTTCCACCCCTGTCTAATCCACAGCGCTTGGAACCGCCAAGCGTGCAATGCTGCGGATTAGTTTCTAAATTTACACAGCCAACCAATTCCTACCTATGGACACGTGTTTCGGGCTTTAGGCCCTCATCAGCACAGGGCTGGAATTGGTTGGCTGTATGGAGTGGGGCTCGGTGAGCAAGCGATACATACATGCTAGCCACCTTAGGGAGAGACCCAAGTTGGGCTAAATGTAGCGGGACGAAAGAGACCGAAAAGCCCTCTACTCAAAGGAAATACATAGTGGATGCTTTCCTGAAACGGAAAGTACTTGCAAGCAGCATAATACAAAGAATAGCAGGTTTACCCAGAATCCTTTGCAGTAGGCGGAGCTATGCAAATCATCTCTTTGGTTGGTTGTGTAAATTTAGAAACTAATCCGCAGCATTGCACGCTTGGCGGTTCCAAGCGCTGTGGATTAGACAGGGGTGGAAAGAGATGATTTGCATAGCTCCGCCTACTGCAAAGGATTCTGGGTAAACCTGCTATTCTTTGTATTATGCTGCTTGCAAGTACTTTCCGTTTCAGGAAAGCATCCACTATGTATTTCCTTTGAGTAGAGGGCTTTTCGGTCTCTTTCGTCCCGCTACATTTAGCCCAACTTGGGTCTCTCCCTAAGGTGGCTAGCATGTATGGAGGATATCAAGAGCTTTGTTTTCTGCTAAATAAATAGGGGATATCCTTTTCACAAGCCATGCAAAATTATTCCTTTATATAGGAATCAGAAAAAGCTGTACTGTTTTGAAACTGAAGAAACAATGGCTTCTCAACTGAAAGGGAAAAAAATATTTTTTTAGGATCCATAACAGGTTTCTATAGTCAAATTGGCTTTTTAACATCCAAAAACATCCAAAATTGATTCCTTCATTTAAAGAGCATGAATAGGTCAGCTGTTTTCAAAGTAAAGAAGCAATGGCTTGTCAATAAATTGTGAAAAAAATATTCAAATCTTGGTAGGAGTTAAATTTTTTACCCTGAAGAAGGTACAGTGGGGAAAATAAGTATTTGATATACTGCCAATTTTGCTAGTTTTCCAACCTAAAAAAATGGAGAAGTCTGTTATTTTTATTGTAGATACACTTCAGCTGTGAGAGACAGAATCTAAAATTTAAAAAAATATTTTTGATGAGTTAATTAATTAAACTGCATTTTATTGCATTAAATAACTATTTGATCACCTACCAACCAGCAGGAATTCTGAATCTCACAGACCTGCAAAATTGAACCTTTTGGCCTCCAAGGTAATTGCTATATCTGGTGTCAAACCAACACAACTTATTACCCCAGGAATACCATCACCACAATAAAACATGGTGGTGGCAGCATAATGCCGTGAGGATGTTTTTTGGCTGCTGGTACAGGGAAGATGGTCCGAGTCAAGTGGAAGATGGATGGTGGAAAATACAGGGATATTGTCGAGCAAAACCTGTTTCAGTCTGTCAGTGATTTCAGAAAGGGACAGAGGTTCACCTTCCAACAAGACAATGATCCATAGCATTCTGCTAAAGCAACACTCAAGTGGTTTAAGTGGAAACGTGTAAATGTTCAGGAGTGACCGAGTCAAACATGAGTCCCCATCTCCTTTGTGTTGAGGCACATACAGTTATTTTATTGAACTAGCAAAATAGATATGCAAAACTTTAAAAGGAATTTATCAGCGGGATTTCACTAACCAATCTATTTACATGTCCGTTCCTCCGTTACCGAGAAATCAGAGTTTGAATTGATATGCAGATGAAAAAATAGACATGAATCCTCTGTCACTCCAGATCTACACCCTGCCCATCATCACCTCCTGCTGTGTGACTATGCGTTCCTTTCCCTGACATCACACAGCATAGAGACTGTCAGTCAAACAGGAGGGGAAGGCTGTAGGTGTAGTATAGAGCTGGAATAACAGGGGCTTCAGATCTACCATAGCTTTTCCACTTCATTTAAATACCAAATTAAATGTTCATTGTTCAGTAATGGAGGAAGGGACCGGCCTTGTAATGGTGTTGCTGGACTTCTCTTTGAAAAAATTACAGGTGCATATACAGTCATGGCCAAAAGTATTGACACCCCTGCAATTCTGTCAGATTCAGTTTCTTTCTGAAAATGATTGCAAACACAAATTATTTGGTATTATTATCTTCATTTAATTTGTCTTAAATGAATAAAACACAAAAAGAATTGTCCTAAAGCCAAATTGGATATAATTCCACACCAAACATAAAAAAGGAAGGTGACAAAAGTATTGGCACTGTTCAAAAAATCATGTGATGCTTCTCTAATTTGTGTAATAACAGCCCCTGTAACTTACCGTATATACTCGAGTATAAGCTGACTCGAGTCTAAGCCGACCCCCCTAATTTTGCCACAAAAAACTGTGAAAACTTATTGACTCGAGTATAAGCCTAGGGTAGGAAATGCAGCAGCTACTGGTAAATTTCAAAAATAAAAATAGATGCTCCATACCGTTCATTATTGCCCCATAGATGCTCCATATACAACTGTGCTATATACAATGCTCTGCACCGTTCATTATGGCCCCATAGATGCTCCACATAAAGCTGTGCCATATGGAATGCTCTATACCGTTCATTATGGCCCCATAGATGCTCCTTATAAAGCTGTGCCCCATATATATGCTCTGCACCGTTGATTATGGCCCCATAGATGCTCCTTATCAAGCAGTGCCATATAGAATGCTGCTGGTGCTGCAATAAAAAAAAAATCACATACTCACCTCTCTTGCTCAGGACGCCGGCGCTTTCAATATTTACCTGCTTCTCGTGCGGCTCCGTCTCCAGCACTGACGCTCAGCAGAGGGCGCGCTGACTACGTCACCGCACCCTCTGACCTAAGCGTCACTGCTAGAGGACGGTGCAGACGGAGCCGCACCGGAGCGAGGAGCAGGTAAATATAGCGCAGCGCTGCGCTCCCCGTATACTTACCTGCTCCTGTTGCGGTCCCTACAGTCCCTGGCTTCCCCGGCGCTGCAGCTTCTTCCTGTAATTGAGCAGTCACAGTTACCGATCATTTACAGCAATGAATATGCGGCTCCTCCCCTATGGGAGGTGGAGCCGCCTATTCATTTCTGTAATGAGCGGTGCCATATGACCACTCAGTACCTGAAGAATCTGCAGCGCCGGGGAAGCCAGGGACTGCAGGGACCGCGCCGCAGCAGGTAAGTATAACTACACAGCCCCCGCTCCCCCTCACCTGCCGACCTCCCGGTATATGACTCAAGTATAAGCCGAGATGGGGACTTTCAGCCCAAAAAAATGGTCTGAAAATCTCGGCTTATACTCGAGTATATACGGTACCTGTGGCACCTAACAGGTGATGGCAATAACTAAATCACACTTGCAGCCAGTTGACATGGATTAAAGTTGACTCAACCTCTGTCCTGTGTCCTTGTGTGTACCACATTGAGCATGGAGAAAAGAAAGAAGACCAAAGAACTGTCTGAGGACTTGAGAAACCTAATTGTGAGAAAGCATGAGCAATCTCAAGGCTACAAGTCCATCTCCAAAGACCTGAATGTTCCTGTGTCTACCGTGCGCAGTGTCATCAAGAAGTTTAAAGCCCATGGCACTGTGGCTAACCTCCCTAGATGTGGACGGAAAAGAAAAATTGACAAGAGATTTCAACGCAAGATTGTGCGGATGTTGGATAAAGAACCTCGATTAACATCCAAATAAGTTCAAACTGCCCAGCAGTCCGAGGGTACAACAGTGTCAACCCGTACTATACGTCGGCGTCTGAATGAAAAGGGACTGTATGGTAGGAGACCCAGGAAGACCTCACTTCTTACCCCGAAACATAAAAAAGCCAGGCTGGAGTTTGCCAAAACTTACCTGAAAAAGCCTAAAACGTTTTGGAAGAATGTTCTCTGATCAGATGAGACAAAAGTAGAGCTTTTTGGGCAAAGGCATCAACATACAGTTTACAGGAGAAAAAAAGAGGCATTCAAAGAAAAGAACACGGTCCCTACATTCAAATATGGTGGAGGTTCCCTGATGTTTTTGGGGTTGCTTTGCTGCCTCTGGCACTGGACTTCTTGACCGTGTGCATGGCATTATGAAGTCTGAAGACTACCAACAATTTTGCAGCATAATGTTGGGCCCAGTGTGAGAAAGCTGGGTCTCCCTCAGAGATCATGGGTCTTCCAGCAGGACAATGACCCAAAACACATTTCAAAAAGCACTAGAAAATGGTTTGAGAGAAAGCAGTGGAGACTTCTAAGGTGGCCAGCAATAAGTCCAGACCTGAATCCCATAGAACACCTGTGGAGAGATCTAAAAATGGCAGTTTGGAGAAGGCACCCTTCAAATATCAGGGACCTGGAGCAGTTTGCCAAAGAAGAATGGTCTAAATTTCCAGCAGAGCATTGTAAGAAACTCATTGATGGTTACCGGAAGTGGTTGGTCGCAGTTATTTTGGCTCAAGGTTGTGCAACATAAGTATTAGGCTGTGGGTGCCAATACTTTTGTCTGGCCCATTTTTTTGAGTTTTGTGTGAAATGATCAATGTTTTGCTTTTTGCTTCATTCTCTTTTGTGTTTTTTCATTTAAGACAAATTAAATGAAGATAATAATACCAAAGAATTTGTGTTTGCAATCATTTTCAAGAAGAAACTGAGTATTATCTGATGGAATTGCAGGGGTGTCAATACTTTTGGCCATGACTAAGTAGTATAGGGGATGAATTCCTGCTGTCAGGCTCCCTTGATTTTAAATAATTTTTCAAAACATTTTTTATATGTTTTTTAATAATCCCCAACTGGGCAAAAAAGCTATAACCATATCTCCCCCACCCCTTCAACCAAAAATTAATAACTCTACAAAAGCCATGTTGCCATATTTTTTTTTTTATGGGATTTTTTTTTACTTTTTTTTTTCTTTCTCCTCTACCTATACAAAGAATCAACTGTAACCAAAAAAGTAAATTGCCTGAAGTCACACAATATAGAAGCTGTCGGTCAAGCAGAAGTAAGCAACATCGGGCAGTGACTAGATCTGGAGTGACGGGGGCTTCAGATCTACAGTCTCAATTGCATATGAGTTTGAATGCTGATTTCTAAGCAAAGGATGAACGGACTTGCCATTTTAGGCCTTTTTCAAACTTCCGTCGTGAATTCTCTGTCACAATGCATCGTATTGTTAAAAAAAGCATCCTGCAAATTTGCTTGCAGGATGCGTTTTTTCCCCATAGACTTGTATTAGCGATGTATCGCGACGCATGGTCACACGTTTCGTCCATCGCGCACTGGATCCTGCGCAATTTGACGGCACATAGTCTTAAAAAAAGTTCAATGAAATGTTTTTTTGTCAGCGTCGGAAAAACTTGCAACGACGCATCCTGCGGCATCCATCGTTGGCAATAATGGCAGCCTATGGATGCAGGATGCGTCGTTGCCTGTGAAAAGCAGGAATCCTGCAACGTATTGCGTTTCTCTATTCCGAGCTTGCCTGGAAGGATTTTGTAGTCTGGGGAAATTCTCTCTCTCCAGAAATTTATACCTATGAATTCAAGCACTTCTTCATTCGACTGATCCGTCAAGAAACTGGATGCGTTGGATCCGTTTTTCTTTATTTTCCTGGTATCTATCGATACTTCACAACAACGCATTGTGACGGCCTCCGAACGATGGAAGTGTGAAAGAAGCCTTAAGGTATTGCTGGACTTGTCTTTGAAAAGAGTTATATGCTGACACAGTTTTTTTTTCAATGGGGGAGTGAACTCTTGCTGACAGATTCCCTTTAAACTGCCCTTTATGTTTAGTATTTGGCAAAAATGAAAAAAGGTGTTATTAGGCTGTTTTCCCAATAAATATTTGGTGCATTTTTTTAACTGCATATTTGCCAACTGATATGGTATAGAAAATACTATAAAGTGAAACAGCGTGATGCTCCACTGCTTTGTGGTATTTTCTATACCATATCAGTGGGCAATCGTGGCTAGTTTGCTGATAAGTCTGCCATAAAGGACTCTATGAATGGGAAATGCGTTGGGAGTAGCGCACCCTTGCAAACTATACACTCCCCTGGTCATCACTTCTTAGACCTACTCCAGTTACCATACAACTGATTGGGTGACAGGGTTCCTTCTTATATGTGATGCCTTTTGTATGGGGATTTTTGTGGGAACACTAATACAGTCTATGTGCTTGTGTTTACCAGGACTTTATATATAGAGACATATCCTGGATGACTGACTGAATGTAATTGGGTTCCCTGTGTATCTATACATTTTGTTGCTGTCTTTATATTGTTCCACAGGTTAATAATAATAATTTTTATTTATATAGCGCCAACATATACCCTTGGTTAGTATCGATGAAATATTATGTTTATTCATAGCTTAGTCTCGTGTGGTGTTGCACTATATGCACTTTAGATTATTTTTTTGTTAACTTTTATATTAGTTACATTAAAAGCTAAGTTTTAGAACTACTTTTTGCTATTATACTGCCTCATTATTGTTGTGAATTCTGCTTTTGTGTTCCCTCCAGTGGTCGTAGGTGGTAATGCAGTTGTCCCTGAGTTGCAGTCATGGTCAGGTGTATCTGCTGATTGCAGTTCTGACTGGGGTATTTAGGTGTGCAGGATTCATTAGTCCTTGCCAGTTGTCCATGGTTCAGGGAGGTTTTGGATCTTTGTCTGGTTCCTCCTGCCTTGCTGCCAATTCAGCAAAGATAAGTGTTTGTTTTTTTTTTCTGTGGCACACATGCTGTGTGCTTAATAATTCTGTGCTATTCATTTGTTTTCTCTTGTCCAGCTTAGATTGTGTCAATGTTTTCTCAGTCTTGTTGGATTCTCAGGAGTTGCAGATATATGCTCCACATCTTTAGTTAGATGGTGGAATTTTTGGTATCATCTGCTGTGGATATTTTTTGGAAGGGTTTTAATACTGACCGCTTAGTATTCTGTCCTATCCTTTCCTATTTAGCTAGAAGTGGCCTCTTTTGCTAAATCCTGTTTCCTGCCTGCGTGTGTCTTTCCTCTACTACTCACAGTCAATATTTGTGGGGGGCTGCCTATCCTTTGGGGTTCTGCTCTGAGGCAAGGTAGAATTCCTACTTCCATCTATAGGGGTATTTAGTCCTCCGGCTGTGTCGAGGTGTCTAGGATTTGTTAGGCACACCCCACGGCTACTTCTAGTTGCGGTGTTAAGTTCAGGATTTGCGGTCAGTACAGTTTCCACCAACTCCAGAGAAAGTTCCATGCGGCTCCAAAGCCACCAGATCATAACACATTATAGGGAATGGATCCATCTGGGTTTTTATCTGCCACGTCACTTCAGAGATTTAGATGTAAACCCCGATGTAAGTGCTCAGCGTAGAGCGCTGGATAAATGTGATCCTAAATGTTTTCTAAAATGTTCGCCATAAAAGCTTCAACTCAATCCACAAAAGAAGCAAGTCCCCACTCAGGTCAGTCATCTGTTATTGGAAATATAACGAGGCTTCCACGATACTGGTAGCCCAAAGGCTCTGGAAAAGCAAAATGGCTCTTCGCTCCCCCCCCAAAAAAACAAAAAAACAAAAGAAATTCAGCAAATTCTGCATTCCCAAATCCAAATGCCCCCCTCTCTTCTGAGTCCCAGTGTGTCTAAATGATATTTTGTGCCCATATGTTTGGCATTTTATGTACGGTGACTCAAAAGTAGTTTTCAACAACATATGGGGTATTGATGAACTCTTGAGAAATTGCATAACACATTTTGGGGTCCAGTTTCTCTTGTTACCCTTGTGCTTGTGAAAATACAAAATTTGGGGATAAAAAACATTTTTGTGGGGAAAATTTGAATTTTTTTTATTTCCTTGGCTCAACGTTATAAACTTCTGTGAAGTATCTGGGGATTTAAGGTGCACACCATACATCTAGATAAGTTCCCTCAGGTGTCTAGTTTCCAAAATGGGGTAACTTATGGGAGATTTCCACTGTTTAGGCATATCATGGGCTCTTCAAACGCGACATGGCGTCCACTAATTATTCCAGCAAACTTTACATTCAAAAAGTCAAATGGCTCTTTTCCATCCGAGCCCTGCCGTGTGCCCGAACAGTGGCTTTCCCCCACATATGGGGTATTGGCATGCTCAGGAGAAATTGTTCGACAAATTGTATGGTGAAATTTCTACAGTTATCCTGATAAAAAAATAAAAAAAAATTTGTGAAAAAAAGTTAAATGTTTATTTTTTCTTCCACATTCCATTAATTCCTGTGAAGCACCTGAAGGGTTAATAAACTTCTTGAATGTGATTTGGAGCATTTTGAGGAGTGCAGTATTTTTAATGGTGTCACTTTTTGGTATTTTGTGTCATATAGGCCCCCTAAAGTCACTTCAAATGTGAGGTGGGCCCTAAAAAAATGGTTTTGTAAATTTTGTTTTAAAAATGAGAACTCACTGGTCAAATTTTAACCCTTATAACTTCCTAACAAAAAAATTATGTTTCAACAATTGTGCTGATAAAGTAGACGTGGCAAATGCTACTTACTATTTTGTGTGACAAGTGTTGTGAATTCTGTTATCGAACTCCCTCCTGTGGTCATGAATGGTACTTCGGCGAGTTCTGTCTACGGACTCCCTCTAGTGGCTGTGAGTGGAGCTGCTGCTTCTGAGGTTCCTTCCACAGGTGACGTGGTTTGTTCTTTGGCTGGCTGCTCTATTTAACTCCACTCAGATCGTTACTCCATGCCAGCTGTCAATGTTCTTGTGCTGGTTCAGTTCGCTCTTGGATCTGTCGGGTTTCCTGTCTACTCCAGCAGAAGCTAAGTCCCTGCTAGTTTCTTATTTGTTCTTTGTTTTCTTGTCCAGCTTTCCTATCATGATTTTGCTTTGCTTGCTGGAAGCTCTGGGATGCAGAGTGGCACCTCCGCACCGTGAGTCGGTGCGGAGGTCTTTTTGCACACTCTGTGTGTTTTTTTGTAGTTTTTTGTGCTGACCGCAAAGTTACCTTTTCTATCCTCTGTCTGTTTAGTAAGTCTGGCCTCCCTTTGCTGAAACCTGTTTCATTTCTGTGTTTATGACTTTCATCTTAACTCACAGTCAATATATGTGGGGGGCTGCCATTTTCTTTGGGGAATTTCTCTGAGGCAAGGTAGGCTTTATTTTCTATCTCTAGGGCTAGTTAGCTCTTAGGCTGTGAAGAGGCGTCTAGGGAGTGTCAGGAACGCTCCACGGCTATTTCTAGTGTGTGTGATAGGATTAGGGGTTGCGGTCAGCAGAGCTCCCACTTCCCAGAGCTTGTCCTTTGTTGGTTTAACCATCAGGTCTTTTCGGGTGCTCCTAACCACCAGGTCATAACAGACAAGACCCTAATTTAAGGGCATAAAAATGAAAAGTTTTAAAACTGTAAAATTTTCAAAATTTTCTCTATATTTCTGATTTTTTTTTTACAAATAAACATGTCATAATAGAAATGTAACATAAATTTAACATTTCACTATCATGAAGTACAATATGTAAAAAAAAACAATTTCATAATCAGTGGAAGTTATTACCTCTTTAATTGACAGTCATCAGAATTGAAAAAGTTGGCCTAGTCAAGAAGGTCGCAGGATGATCGCCTCCATGCCACGCCGCATTGATGCAGTAATTGATGCAAAAGGAGCCCTGACCAGGTATTGAGTGCATTTACTGAACATACATTTCAGTAGACCAACATTTTAAAAAACATTTTTCAAGCTGGTGTTAGAAAGTATTCTAATTTACTGAGATAATGACTTTTGGGTTTTCATTTTCTGTAAGCCATAATCATCAACATTAACAGAAATAAACACGTGAACTAGATCACTCTGTGTGTATTGACTCTATTAATTGGCCTCCCCCTCACTCGACTTTCCCCTCTCCAGTCCATCCTTAATGCAGCAGCCATGGTCGTCCATCTGGCTAATCGTTACTCGGACGCGTCCGCTCTTCGCCAGTCATTACACTGGCTACCCATTCATTACAGGATACAATTCAAAGTACTTGTTCTCACCCACAAAGCTCTCCACAGTGCGGCACCCCCTTACATCTCCTTCCTCATTTCTGTCTATCAGCCTAACAGACCACTGCGCTCTGCAAATGAATTTCGATTAACCTCTGCACTAATCCGTACCTCCCACTCCCGACTCCAAGACTTCTCCCGTGCTGCGCCAATCCTCTGGAATGCTCTGCCCCAAGATATTAGGACCATCCATAATTTGCATAGTTTTAGGCGCTCGCTCAAAACACATTTGTTCAGAGCGGCCTATCTCGTTCACTAATCAAAGTCATTTTATGTTTGTGTGTGTGTGTAGCCCATTCACTATCCCCATCTATTCCCCAACCCCTGAAGATGGCTGGACCATGATTGTAAATACATCATTGTAAATACACACCTGTACTTTGCATCTCCCCCACCTCATTGTAGATTGTAAGCTCTCACGAGCAGGGTCGTCTTATTTTGCTTTAATTATTGTATTGTTAACGTTGTTACTTATGACTTTTGTGTTTGAAACTGTTAAACTGTAAAGCGCTGCGGAATATGTTGGCGCTATATAAATAAAGATTATTATTATTATTATTATTGACTCTATAGAATATATGAGTTTCACTTTTTGTATTGAAGAACTGAAATATAATAACTTTTTGATGATATTCTAATTTAATGAGAAGCACTTGTACACTCCCTGACAGAAGTAATATCACATTACTTTCTGTGGGTGACAAAACTTTTGTCTCGCCAAAATCTGACCATTCTGTGTCCATTAACTGATCAATATTTCTGCATTGATGCCAAATTATTTTCTTAACCTAAACCACATTTCGGAGGGTTTCAGCTTTCAAAGGAATAATTTGTACAACCAATGGATGAACTTAACGTCAAGTTATAAGCTTTTATTTACATAACATGGATAAGCGACATAACTTCTGTCAAGGAGTGTACATGCTTATAGACCGCTTAGAAGGGTTTATCCTACTGACTGATTCCCTTTAAGACAAAAAACTGAAACCCAATTTTTTTCTCATCTTATCTTTCCCTTAAAAAAAATAATTTAAAGACACAGTAAAAAAAATATAGCTCTCTAAAAAAAATTTTAAAAGCAGTCACAATCATTTTTTTTGCAAAGGTTAATATATATTTTTTTTAACCAGCACCCCGTATATAAATTTGATATAGATTTAAGGCCGGCCTCACACTAGCGAGTTTTCCAGCAGGAAGTGCGGCGGCGTCTAAAAATCACTAAAATTGACAAATCTCCGGGCCCGGATGGGATACACCCTCGAGTACTGCATGAATTAAGTACAGTCATTGATAGACCATTATTTTTAATCTTTAAAGACTACATAATAACAGGGTCTGTGCCACAGGACTATAAAGGCACAGATGATTGGCCTCGGGGAGACCAAAACATCCAACACCGCGGAGACACCATCACGTGTTTCTCAACGCAGTGATTCCAGAACACTGCCCCCATCCCTTATGGGAAATATGCAGATGCATGTAAAGAAGCTGCGGAGACACCATCACGTGTTTCTCGACTGCATATTTCCCATAAGGGATGGGGGCAGTGATCTGGAATCACTGCGTTGAGAAACACGTGATGGTGTCTCCGCGGTGTTGGATGTTTTGGTCTCCCCGAGGCCAATCATCTGTGCCTTTATAGCCTTTTTACTAGGCACTGCTCCTAATAGCCAGATTCCTACTCCACACTGATGAGGGGCAAAAACCCCGAAACAGCTGTCTGTGGAAGGATACCATGCTTGGCATAGGTGGCTTTCCTTCATAGGATGCTGCCCTTCCCGTGGTTGTTCCTTCCCGGGGAAAGGCCTGGCTATTCACTGCTTGCGTCGAGAAACACGTGATGGTGTCTCCGCAGCTTCTTTACATGCATCTGCATATTTCCCATAAGGGATGGGGGCAGTGTTCTGGAATCACTGCGTTGAGAAACACGTGATGGTGTCTCTGCGGTGTTGGATGTTTTGGTCTCCCCGAGGCCAATCATCTGTGCCTTTATAGCCTTTTTACTAGGCACTGCTCCTAATAGCCAGATTCCTACTCCACACTGATGAGGGACAAAAACCCCGAAACAGCTGTCTGTGGATGGATACCATGCTTGGCATAGGTGGCTTTCCTTCATAGGATGCTGCCCTTCCCGTGGTTGTTCCTTCCCGGGGAAAGGCCTGGCTATTCACTGCTTGCGTCGAGAAACACGTGATGGTGTCTCCGCAGCTTCTTTACATGCATGTGCCACAGGACTGGCGTATAGCAAATGTGGTGCCAATATTCAAAAAGGGAACAAAAACTGAACTCGGAAATTATAGGCCAGTAAGCTTAACCTCTACTGTGGGTAAAATCCTGGAGGGCGTTCTAAGGGACGCTATACTGGAGTATCTGAAGAGGAATAACCTCATGACCCAGTATCAGCACGGGTTTACTAGGGACCGTTCATGTCAGACTAATTTGATCAGTTTCTATGAAGAGGTAAGTTCCGGATTGGACCAAGGGAACCCAGTGGATGTAGTGTATATGGACTTTTCAAAAGCTTTTGATACGGTGCCACACAAAAGGTTGATACATAAAATGAGAATAATGGGGATAGGGGAAAATATGTGCAAGTGGGTTGAGAGCTGGCTCAGGGATAGGAAACAAAGGGTGGTTATTAATGGAGCACACTCGGACTGGGTAGCGGTTAGCAGTGGGGTACCACAGGGGTCAGTATTGGGCCCTCTTCTTTTTAACATATTTATTAATGACCTTGTAGGGGGCATTCAGAGTAGAATTTCAATATTTGCAGATGACACTAAACTCTGTAGGGTAATCAATACAGAGGAGGACAATTTTATATTACAGGATGATTTATGTAAACTAGAAGCTTGGGCTGATAAATGGCAAATGAGCTTTAATGGGGATAAATGTAAGGTCATGCACTTGGGTAGAAGTAATAAGATGTATAATTATGTGCTTAATTCTAAAACTCTGCGCAAAACCGTCAATGAAAAAGACCTGGGTGTATGGGTGGATGACAAACTCATATTCAGGGGCCAGTGTCAGGCAGCTGCTACAAAGGCAAATAAAATAATGGGATGCATTAAAAGAGGCATAGATGCTCATGAGGAGAACATAATTTTATCTCTATACAAGTCACTAGTTCGACCACACTTAGAATACTGTGCACAGTTCTGGTCTCCGGTGTATAAGAAAGACATAGCTGAACTAGAGCGGGTGCAGAGAAGAGCGACCAAGGTTATTAGAGGACTGGGGGGTCTGCAATACCAAGATAGGTTATTACACTTGGGGCTATTTAGTTTGGAAAAACGAAGACTAAGGGGTGATCTTATTTTAATGTATAAATATATTAGGGGACAGTACAAAGACCTTTCTGATGATCTTTTTAATCATAGACCTGAAACAGGGACAAGGGGGCATCCTCTGCGTTTGGAGGAAAAAAGGTTTAAGCATAATAACAGATGCGGATTCTTTACTGTAAGAGCAGTGAGACTATGGAACTCTCTGCCGTATGATGTTGTAATGAGTAACATAGTAACATAGTAACATAGTTAGTAAGGCCGAAAAAAGACATTTGTCCATCCAGTTCAGCCTATATTCCATCATAATAAATCCCCAGATCTACGTCCTTCTACAGAACCTAATAATTGTATGATACAATATTGTTCTGCTCCAGGAAGACATCCAGGCCTCTCTTGAACCCCTCGACTGAGTTCGCCATCACCACCTCCTCAGGCAAGCAATTCCAGATTCTCACTGCCCTAACAGTAAAGAATCCTCTTCTATGTTGGTGGAAAAACCTTCTCTCCTCCAGACGCAAAGAATGCCCCCTTGTGCCCGTCACCTTCCTTGGTATAAACAGATCCTCAGCGAGATATTTGTATTGTCCCCTTATATACTTATACATGGTTATTAGATCGCCCCTCAGTCGTCTTTTTTCTAGACTAAATAATCCTAATTTCGCTAATCTATCTGGGTATTGTAGTTCTCCCATCCCCTTTATTAATTTTGTTGCCCTCCTTTGTACTCTCTCTAGTTCCATTATATCCTTCCTGAGCACCGGTGCCCAAAACTGGACACAGTACTCCATGTGCGGTCTAACTAGGGATTTGTACAGAGGCAGTATAATGCTCTCATCATGTGTATCCAGACCTCTTTTAATGCACCCCATGATCCTGTTTGCCTTGGCAGCTGCTGCCTGGCACTGGCTGCTCCAGGTAAGTTTATCATTAACTAGGATCCCCAAGTCCTTCTCCCTGTCAGATTTACCCAGTGGTTTCCCGTTCAGTGTGTAATGGTGATATTGATTCCCTCTTCCCATGTGTATAACCTTACATTTATCATTGTTAAACCTCATCTGCCACCTTTCAGCCCAAGTTTCCAACTTATCCAGATCCATCTGTAGCAGAATACTATCTTCTCTTGTATTAACTGCTTTACATAGTTTTGTATCATCTGCAAATATCGATATTTTACTGTGTAAACCTTCTACCAGATCATTAATGAATATGTTGAAGAGAACAGGTCCCAATACTGACCCCTGCGGTACCCCACTGGTCACAGCGACCCAGTTAGAGACTATACCATTTATAACCACCCTCTGCTTTCTATCACTAAGCCAGTTACTAACCCATTTACACAAATTTTCCCCCAGACCAAGCATTCTCATTTTGTGTACCAACCTCTTGTGCGGCACGGTATCAAACGCTTTGGAAAAATCGAGATATACCACGTCCAATGACTCACCGTGGTCCAGTCTATACCTTACCTCTTCATAAAAACTGATTAGATTGGTTTGACAGGAGCAATTTCTCATAAACCCATGCTGATATGGAGTTAAACAGTTATTCTCATTGAGATAATCCAGAATAACATCCCTCAGAAACCCTTCAAATATTTTACCAACAATAGAGGTTAGACTTACTGGCCTATAATTTCCAGGTTCACTTTTAGAGCCCTTTTTGAATATTGGCACCACATTTGCTATGCGCCAGTCCTGCGGAACAGACCCTGTCGCTATAGAGTCACTAAAAATAAGAAATAATGGTTTATCTATTACATTACTTAGTTCTCTTAGTACTCGTGGGTGTATGCCATCCGGACCCGGAGATTTATCTATTTTAATCTTATTTAGCCGGTTTCGCACCTCTTCTTGGGTTAGATTGGTGACCCTTAATATAGGGTTTTCATTGTTTCTTGGGATTTCACCTAGCATTTCATTTTCCACCGTGAATACCGTGGAGAAGAAGGTGTTTAATATGTTAGCTTTTTCCTCGTCATCTACAACCATTCTTTCCTCACTATTTTTTAAGGGGCCTACATTTTCAGTTTTTATTCTTTTACTATTGATATA
Organism: Ranitomeya imitator; assembly: GCF_032444005.1. Taxonomy (NCBI): domain Eukaryota; kingdom Metazoa; phylum Chordata; class Amphibia; order Anura; family Dendrobatidae; genus Ranitomeya; species Ranitomeya imitator. The sequence goes on from NC_091283.1 coordinate 223,694,957, forward strand.
GTTGACGAACAGTTTGGGATTAGTTTTACTCTCCTTAGCAATGTGCTTCTCTGTTTCCTTTTTGGCAGCTTTAATTAGTTTTTTAGATAAAGTATTTTTCTCCCTATAGTTTTTTAGAGCTTCAATGGTGCCATCCTGCTTTAGTAGTGCAAATGCTTTCTTTTTACTGTTAATTGCCTGTCTTACTTCTTTGTTTAGCCACATTGGGTTTTTCCTATTTCTAGTCCTTTTATTCCCACAAGGTATAAACCGCTTACACTGCCTATTTAGGATGTTCTTAAACATTTCCCATTTATTATCTGTATTCTTATTTCTGAGGATATTGTCCCAGTCTACCAGATTAAGGGCATCTCTAAGCTGTTCAAACTTTGCCTTCCTAAAGTTCAATGTTTTTGTGACTCCCTGACAAGTCCCCCTAGTGAAAGACAGGTGAAACTGCACAATATTGTGGTCGCTATTTCCTAAATGCCCAACCACCTGCAGATTTGTTATTCTGTCAGGTCTATTAGATAGTATTAGGTCTAAAAGTGCTGCTCCTCTGGTTGGATTCTGCACCAATTGTGAAAGATAATTTTTCTTGGTTATTAGCAGAAACCTGTTGCCTTTATGGGTTTCACAGGTTTCTGTTTCCCAGTTAATATCCGTGTAGTTAAAGTCCCCCATAACCAGGACCTCATTATGGGTTGCAGCTTCATCTATCTGCTTTAGAAGTAGACTTTCCATGGTTTCTGTTATATTTGGGGGTTTGTAACAGACCCCAATGAGAATTTTGTTACCATTTTTCCCTCCATGAATTTCGACCCATATGGACTCGACATCCTCATTCCCTTCGCTAATATCCTCCCTTAAAGTGGACTTTAGACAAGACTTTACATAGAGACAAACCCCTCCTCCTCTCCGATTTTTACGATCCTTTCTAAACAGACTGTAACCCTGTAAGTTAACTGCCCAGTCATAGCTTTCATCTAACCATGTCTCGGTTATTCCCACTATGTCAAAGTTACCTGTAGATATTTCTGCTTCTAGTTCTTCCATCTGTGATTCATTACTTAAATTTGATTCATTACTTAAATTTAAGAGGGGACTGGATACCTTTCTGGAAAAGTATAATGTTACAGGGTATATACACTAGATTCCTTGATAGGGCGTTGATCCAGGGAACTAGTCTGATTGCCGTATGTGGAGTTAGGAAGGAATTTTTTTCCCCAATGTGGAGCTTACTCTTTGCCACATGGGTTTTTTTTTTGCCTTCCTCTGGATCAACATGTTAGGGCATGTTAGGTTAGGCTATGGGTTGAACTAGATGGACATATAGTCTTCCTTCAACCTTAATAACTATGTAACTATGTAAGTATGTAACTATGTAAGAGAGGTGCAGAAAATACGGATTGCACACGGTACAATGCATCTCTATGGCCAAGCTTCTACCTGCCGTATTTTATGGATCCGTATTATACGAGGTTCTACGGCCGTAGAAAATCGCAGCATGCTGCGTTTGTCACCGTATTGCGCAAAAAAATCGCCAATGAAAGTCTATGAGGGCGAGAAAAATACGGATTACACACGGACCAACAGTGTGACTTGCGTGAAATACGCCAGACATCTCCAGACATCGCCAGGTGCAAGGAATTGTGTCAAGCCCTCAATCATGAATCTCAGACATGCTAATTAGCTCAAAAACCCACATAGACATCCCGGAAGTCTGGTGCTCGCCTCCACGGAGTTCCAAGCAGCATGGCCAGCATAATAAACGTGGATATGCTCCTCATCCTGGTCCAAGAAAGACCAGAAATATGGGACCAGTGGAATCCCAACTACTCAAACCGGGCCAGGAAAGAGGCAGCTTGGAGGGCCATCTGTGGGCTCCTATTCCCCAATTATGCCCAACGGCCACGTGCGGAGCAGACAAGTCTATGTAAGTCTCCCCCACCTCATTGTAGATTGTAAGCTCTCACGAGCAGGGTCGTCTTATTTTGCTTTAATTATTGTATTGTTAATGTTGTTACTTATGACTTTTGTGTTTGAAACTGTTAAACTGTAAAGCGCTGCGGAATATGTTGGCGCTATATAAATAAAGATTATTATTATTATTATTATTATGTAAGTACACTCATGTATTCACAAGATTTAACTTTACAAGATGCTTTCCCTAAATGATTACTTGAGCAATCATTTTTATCTTTCTATGTCATTTATGGCCATTTTTGGCAATTTATAAAGCTGAGTATCATGCCAAAGAGTTTCTGGACATAGTTAATCTTGATCTTGCCCTGCTAAATATTTTCTTGGCCTCCTAACCCGTCCAGAGGGGTGTTGTCCCTTGTCTTATTTTGACATAATTTCGCACATTAGGCTCATTATTGCACAAGGCATTTTCCTTTCCTATCCTATCCTATCTTACCTAATATATGTTTGCAAGAACAGGGTTCTCTCCCCTCTCTACCAGTCTGTTACTGTCAAGTTATTAACTGTGGGCAGCACGGTGGCGCAGTGGTTAGCACAGCAGCCTTGCAGCGCTGGGGTCCTGGGTTCTAATCCCACCCAGGACAACATCTGCAAAGAGTTTGTATGTTCTCTCCGTGTTTGCGTGGGTTTCCTCCCACATTCCAAAGACATACTGATAGGGATTCTAGATTGTGAGCCCCATCGGGGACAGTGGTGATAATGTGTGCAAAACTGTAAAGCGCTGCGGAATATGTTAGCGCTATATAAAAATAAAGATTATTATTATTATATAGACCTCTGCATGTAACCCCTTTATCATCTGCATCACCATGGAAATTATGGTGCTATAAATAAATTTTAAACTTAAACAAAAAATATGACTGACAACTGGAATAAGCTATGTTCAGAATGATATTGAACAATATTTCTGACAATGTAATTGCAGTGGATGATGTTATGACACGATGGTGCAGCATCCGGGACCAATACCGGCGGGAAAGACAGCAGCGGGCTAGAAGTGGGTCAGCAGCCCCACTGAAGAAGTGCAAATACATATATTATGACCGTCTTTCCTTTTTGGATGTCAGTATGGATCTTAGGCAGTAAGTAAAAACCACTCAACACATTTGTAATGAAAATAAATCTTAGTCTGTTTTGTGGATTAGGGTTATTACATTGCAAATTCCATGTAAGGATGTGTCAATATAGTGCAAACAATAATGTAAACAAGCATAAATTCCAAAAGGGTCCTGGAGGAGAGAGGACCCTGGCCGCCAAGCATCCCAAGCTTCAACAAGGGATGGGTGAGAATGTAGTATGCAAGTTTAGAGATGTTCAGGCAGTGTTTTGTTGGATAGGTTGTTCCTGCAGGTTATCTGATTGTTTGAAGAGGTGGGTCTTCCTGGTTTTTGTCTAGCATGAAATGGTATGCCACATTATGATGTGTTGTGATAGTGTTTGGTACATATGTGGGGATCCACAAGACAAATTTTGTATATTCTTGTGTGAATATGAGATAAGAGGGGAGTAGAGAAGGAGATGTTGTGCTGATCTGAGGTTGTGTTTTTTTTGGTGGTAATATTGCCCACAGATGTTTAATTAAACAATGGCCACAACAAAATTACCTTTTCTTGTTTTATTAACAGAACACAGTCTAACCTCACAGAGAGGGAAACTGGATCTGAATCTGAGGCTCTCATAGATTCTGTAAGTGTTGATGAAGAGGTTGCAGGACCATCTTTGGCTTCATCAGCATCCATCCTTGAGGACCCATCAGCATCATCATCACTGCAGGCAGCAGCAAGTGAGGAAGATGCAGCACCACCACCCTCAGCAGCACATGATGCGGAAAGGCTTGAGGAACATGGCCAGGGCAGCAGACCTACAGGCCCACTGGTGTCATCCCCACAGGCAGCTGGTCCTTTACGGAGATCCCGCCGAAGGAGAGAGCTGGAAGCCAGAAGAAGTGATGTTGATGCAGGGGTCCTCAATTATTTGGCCAGGGCAGCTACGGATGATGGATAGGAGGCCTTTTCTCGCAGCCTTGCCCATTACCTTAGACCCCTTCCCCGTGAGGTGAGGCTACGTGTGAGAGGGTGTATGCAAATCCTGATTGATTTAAGCACCCCTCCAAATAACCCCTAAGAGGTGTTTGAATATCTGGAGCGAAGGCAGCTTGGCCAAACCAACCTCTTGCGCCTTCAATTCCCTCAACAGGAGCAGAATCAATCAGGATTTGCAGCACCTACTCCACGTAAGCCTCCACCTCAACCCCTCCCGCCCCAAAATCTACAAAGGTCATCAGACTACCAAATGGCAGGCTACAACCCCCAATCCCAATATGGCCACTTTTCCAGACCCAGTGATGTTGGCTGGTCCCAACCTGGGTTTGGACAACATGGCCATTTTGGGTTGAGGTATGATGCAAGCCAATATGTACATCAGCATGATGCACAGAGACAATTGGCTTATGGTCACCACACAACTGGCCAATATGGACAAGGCCAATATTCAGGCCCACAAGCCACTGCATCCTCACAGGATGAACTCCCATCGGCCCAACAAAGGCCCCCTGACCAGGACCCAGAGCTGTCAACATCTCCCCCACCAACTTACAGGGATCTGTAATTGTTTTTTTTTTTTTGTTTTTTTTAATTTTGGTAGCTGCCTACCATGTTAATTTTGTGTTTGCCCACCATTTCCACTTTGTCGTGGTTCCTTGTTTGAAAGCCCCCAAAAAATAAGGGTTATAAAAACCATATGCCAAAAATATGGTTTAAAGTTACAAAAAAAAGGCTTGGTATGTTAGTAAAGAGTTATCACCAAAGCCAATTGATGTTTGTGGATTAATCATTTTTGCATCACACACATATTCCGAAAACATAAACATATAGTCATTAAGGAAAAAAAACACACACAGTACTGCTTCAGTGGATGAAAATAGTATATTTCACAAACATATCTTTAAAATAATGAAATCATAACTGAGAAACAGCATAATCTTGCCAGGGAGTAGAACCCTGAGGAGAAACAAAAAAATTGGTCAATACATCCCTAACTTTTAGGCCACAAAGGGGACGGCGCGGATGAGGGCCATGTGGTGTTGGCCTAATTACACTACGCAACATGTGTTCATCATTACCATCTGAGAAGCAATCATGTATGCGGGTATAGTTGTGCAAAATTACTGATGCTTTGATTACTTCATTTACTGTAGCCTCACTGAGCTGTATGGCAGTCTGTAGGACACGCCATTTAGCCACCAGAATACCAAAGGCGCACTCCACCAGTCTGCGGGCCCTAGAAAGTCGCAAATTAAATATCCTCCGACGGTGGTCCAGGTTGCGCCGGGGATAAGGCCTCATGACGTGTCTGGTGAGTTGGAATGCCTCATCTCCCACAAAAAAAAGGCAGTGCTTCTGCAGTAGAGCCTGGGCGTTGTGGTGGTGGGAGGTCTAAGTGGTTGTCACGTAGCCGCCGACCCATTATAGACGAATTGAAGACCCTAGAGTCTCCAGTTCGGCCATAGGCCCCAATGTCTACAATTATAAACCTGTAGTTACTGTCAACTACAGCTAACAGAACTACAGAGAAAAACTGCTTATAGTTGTAGAATTGGGAGCCTGAGTTCGGCGGCTTACGTACCCTGATATGTTTCCCATCCACCGCTCCAATGCAGTTTGGGAAGTCACAATTGACCTGGAACCCACGGGCTATTTTGAGCCAATCAGGCATCACAAGGTCCTTGAGTCTATCCCATATTTGGCGACAGCTTAACCGCACAATGCCAGAAATGGTGGACCGGCCAATCAAAAATTCAAGGCGGAGACCCGCAAAGGACAATCCAGTGGACAGGAATCTGTAAGTGAAAACCCCCCCAAAAAATAAGGTATGTTTCAAGAGTGAACAAAAATCATGAATAAGCACAATCATATTTGCATTTGGCTGATACTAGATTACCGCTGGAAAGGGAAAAATGTCCTTAAGGTGCTTAACTATAACAGTTACGTCACTTTGTCAGATCTGCTTGGGACATAATGTACACATATTCCGGCAAAATACAGAATAAAAATAAAAAACCAAAAAGAAAAAAGATCATCAACATACAGTATGTGAGGATGTAGAATACATACCGTAATGTGAGGAGAAGACGCTCCTCAGCGGAGATGGCTTTGCGCATCCTTGTGTCCTGAAATGTTATTCCTGGGCATAATATCTCCAACAATCTGTCAAATGTTTGTATTGTCATGCGACAGTAGAGATAAAACGTTTCAGGATGTTCCCGCAGAGCTGTATATAGCCGATGAAAATGGCCTTTAGTGAGGCGTTTAGTCAGAAGAGGATGCACCCACATTCTTCTGCCCCTCCTTCGCGGATCCACAATCACAGGGCATGGGTGCCCAAACCGACGAGACAATAGCCAGTTAAACAAAACCCGCTGCGTTGGGGTGAACTGCAGGTGGTCAGACATGGTACAAATGTTACCACAACACTACAACAGTTGACAAACCACAAAATGACCATATGGGAGTGAGCCACCTGTTGTAGAGGCCTTAAATAGGGTTGATGAGGGTAATTTAAATCAATTTCACCCTCAAAAACCGTTAAATGTCCATTTTGTCAGGTTGCGTGAAAAATACGCATTACGGTGGGCATACGGATTACATACGAAACATTACATGCGCAAAATACGCGACCACACCTTGCCTACGGAGTTCTTACGGATCACCGTATTTCAAATTTTGAGGCGTATTACGGCCGTAAAATACGGACCGTATTTTTCAACGCTGAGTGTGAGGCCGGCCTAACCCTGACCCACAGAATTATCTTACCAGGGTATACTTTTTGGACATTTAAAACTTTTCTCCTGTTTTCCAGTACATTATGTGGTAAAGTGAATGGCGCCGTTCTAAACTACAACTATGACTATGTTGATGGAAAAATAAACATTTATGCCTCCTGGAAGAAGGAGATGGAAAAATAAAAACACAAAAATGAAATCAGAAATTGTAATATTAATATTAAATGTTAATATCAATTATAAATAAAATTGCATAGTGCAGAGGTGAAATAATATTCCAGTTTATAAGAATAAAATAATAAAGAAAATGACGGAAGAAAGCCTTGTCTCAAATGCTATTTTTTTTATTAGTATTGCAGGAAAGATCCTTGGCTCACGGCTTTTCATAAAATCACAAATACCTTTTTGAGGGCCACTTGAATGAGATGGACAGCAAGTTTTTTATTCTAACTGCGAGATTTTCTTAAAGCACTCTAGAGCAGCAGTGATGTCCACTCAGTCCACAAACGTCTTAAGGTACCATCACATTTAGCGATGCTGCAGCGATCAAGACAACTATGCCGATCGCTGCAGCGTCGCTGTGTGGTCGCTGGAGAGCTGTCACACAGACAGCTCTCCAGCGACCAACGATGCCGGTCCCCGGGTATCCAGGGTAAACATCCGGTTACTAAGCGCAGGGCCACGCTTAGTAACCCGATGTTTACCCTGGTTATCAGTGGTAAATGTAAAAAAAACAAACAGTACATACTTACATTCCGGTGTCTGTGGCGTCCCCCGGCGTTCTGCTTCCCTGCACTGTAAGCGCTGGCCGTAAAGCAGAGCGGTGACGTCACTGCTGTGCTCTGCTTTACGGCCAGCCGGCGCTGACAGTGCAGTGAAGCAGAACACTGGGGGACGCCACAGACACCGGAATGTAAGTATGTGGTGTTTGGTTTTTTTTACATTTACACTGGTAACCAGGGTAAACCTCGGGTTACTAAGCGCGGCCCTGCGCTTAGTAACCCAATGTTTACCCTGGTTACCAGTGAAGACATCGCTGAATCAGCGTCACACACGCCGATTCAGTGATGTCTGCTGGAGATCCAGCGACGAAATAATGTTCTGGCCTTTCTGCTCCAACCAACGATGTCACAGCAGGATCCCGATCACTGCTGCGTGTCAAACACAACGATATCGCTATCCAGGACGCTGCAACGTCACGGATCGCTAGCGATATCATTGTTAAGTTGGTCAGTGTGAAGGTACCTTTATGTATTCAGAACCACACACAGGAACACAGAGACTGCTGTAATGTCATGTCATGATAAAGACATTTTTCTTGTCACAATATTTGGCAAGCAATATAACCTCGCTACCAAGGACCTCAGGCCTTTAATATTTTATTGACTAGAAACATGGTGGCATTTCCTGCTAGTTTGGATGTGGGTCTCTGTAAAGCTCCATCCCTCACCATAAAGGAAGTAAGGCTGTGAAGTAGTTTCTCAGTATGTGAGGCTTAACAAAGTTCATAATGAATTTGCCCTCAAACTACTCCGATTTAATCTCTCTAAGAATGTCTTCCTGTATGGGTGACAGCTCTACCACCAGCTTGTTTGGACTGCCGTGGGCAGTCCCTGTGAACAAAGTTTTGGCAATTGATATCTTAAATGGTGGGGGATCAGGTGCTGTTTATGGATGGAATGGTCCAATATGTCTCGTCCATATTGTTGTGGGAGAAATATATTGATGATGTACATATCCTATGTCCGTTTCCAGTAAGAGATTTATTAGATGGAGGCCCAATGCTATTGCATCGGGAATGCGGTAATGTCACAATGGGGCAGATTTTGCAGTGTTGAGAATCCCCCCCATGTATTCACCCACCTATCCACTCTCTTTCCCCATGTGCTGATGACACAGACAATTTTTAAAATGAACTTTCCTTCTCGGGAAAACCCCTTTAATGTGACCGGCTTCCTCTGCCTGTAGACACTTCGCGCATCTGATGAAGGGATCAGCAAAATGATTCACTGTGCCTGCACGGAATTCACGTAGGCACAGTAAATCAGACCGCCGCCATCTTTGTGCAGACAGCTAGCGGCGGTTACAATAAAACTGCATCTGCTCCTCCTGTACAAAGATGGCAGCGGTCAGTGAATCATTCGACTGATCCCGGTGGTGGCGTGTTAACGATGGTGTTCCACTGGTAGTAGCGTGCAAGAGGCTGCGTACGGCGTATACTGTACAGTGTGTGTGTGGTGCGTACGGCGTATACAGTGTGTGTGTGGTGCGTACGGAATATAGTGTGTGTGTGGTGCGATGGTGTTCCACTGGTGGTACCGCGCAAGAGGCTGGTACCACCAGCAATTTACATATTGAGACACCCATCACTTGGGTGTTCCAATACGGAGGTCGGTGAACTTCTGCCACTTGGAATTCTGGGATCCGGACACCTCTAGACGGAACAGGATGTGAAGACCTTACAATGATATGTTTGACCTTGTTTCTTGGTGTAATTTCTGTTTGGAAGCTTTGGTTGTCATTATTCATATAATGGATGCTCTATGTCACTATTTGTGGGAAGTCAGTAGCTGGATGTCACTATTCCAGGGGAAGGGGGATACTTTGGATGTGGCTTGAAACACGCTCTCAAAGCTGAATGTGGCTCTCAAGGTAAGAAAGGTTGGGGATCACTCTTAGAAGCCAACCTTGACTAACAGTCTTCTCTCTAGGGAAAGTCACCAACCAAAGGCATTTGAAATGGAAGATTTCCAAAGGTCAATACTTAAGGTTGGGAAGAAATTATTCTGAGATGGATGATTACATGCAAAATCTAAGGACTTACAGATGCGGTTCTTGGGGAAGGGGTATGCTAGAAAGATTCTGGGTAATACATATACACATGCACTTTTGTCAAATTCGAGTGGTCTCCTTACCCCACGAATCAAGATCATGGACAAAATTGTTTGTATCCTTCCTCTTGAGAAAGTAACTTGAAACTGACAAAAGTAATTTTAAATTTATTTTATATAAGAAAAGAAAATTAGGCTATTGCTTTTGAATTGTAGTTGAACATAAAATTTTGAGAAAAACAAACTAATGACACTGCCTTGGACAAAAATAATGGTGCCATAATGTAATATTTTGTTGAGCACGTTTTTGAGGCAAACACAGCAAATTATGTCTATAACTCTCAATAAGACTTCTGGACCCATCCACAGATATTTTCGCAATCCCTCATGAACAAACTGCAGTTTTCAGCTCCTTCCACAGATGTTCACTAGGAGTTAGCCTCTTCAGAAGAGTCTGATGCTTTGCTCTCACACATTCTTGGATTTTTTTAGCAGTGTTTTGGGCAATTATCCTGTTGGGGGATCCACGATATCCGACTCATACAAAGTTTCTTGACACTTGGCCGCACAATTTGCTCCAGAATACCTTGATAGTCTTGAGATTTCATTGTACCCTGCACAGATTCAAGACATCCTGTGAAAGATGCAAAGCAGCCCTAAAACATAACTAAGCCTCCTCCATGTGTCACAGCAGGTACAATCTTCTTTTCTGTGTATGCTTCATTGTTGTGTTTGTGAACATAGAGCTGATGTGACACCAAAAAGTTCCAGTCTTGTCTCTTTTGTTGAAAGAATATTATCACAGAAGCTTTGTGGCTCATTAATATGCATTTTGGCAAACCCCAGTCTTTTTTATCACTTGTTTTTAACAGTGATTTCCTCCTCGGTCATCTTCCATGAAGTCCACTTTGACAGGGACAACAACAGATGGTGCGATCTGATAATTGCATACCTTTATCTTGCCAAGGCAAACAGGATCATGGGGTGCATTAAAAGAGGTCTGGATACACATGATGAGAGCATTATACTGCCTCTGTACAAATCCCTAGTTAGACCGCACATGGAGTACTGTGTCCAGTTTTGGGCACCGGTGCTCAGGAAGGATATAATGGAACTAGAGAGAGTACAAAGGAGGGCAACAAAATTAATAAAGGATTAAAAAACACAATGAACACCTCTTAAAACTACAAATCAAACCTAAATAGGAATAAAAATCGTAATGTGTCTCATGGAGTTAGGGTGCACTGTGAAAGCTTCAGTGAATAAACACTGAGAAAGGAGAACCAAACCACCTAACCACCAATATTGCCAATATATTTAATAAAGGCATATTATTGATCCTAGCGTTGTGGTACTCTCTGAAAATTAATAAAGGGGATGGAAGAACTACAATACCCAGATAGATTAGCGAAATTAGGATTATTTAGTCTAGAAAAAAGATGATTGAGGGGCGATCTAATAACCATGTATAAGTATATAAAGGGACAATACAAATATCTCGATGAGGATCTGTTTATACCAAGGAAGGTGACGGGCACAAGGGGGAATTCTTTGCGTCTGGAGGAGAGAAGGTTTTTCCACCAACATAGAAGAGGATTCTTTACTGTTAGGGCAGTGAGAATCTGGAATTGCTTGCCTGAGGAGGTGGTGATGGCGAACTCAGTCGAGGGGTTCAAGAGAGGCCTGGATGTCTTCCTGGAGCAGAACAATATTGTAGCATACAATTATTAGGTTCTGTAGAAGGACGTAGATCTGGGGATTTATTATGAAGGAATATAGGCTGAACTGGATGGACAAATGTCTTTTTTCGGCCTTACTAACTATGTTACAATGTTACTATGTTACTATCTTGGATTATGCCTCTAATCTTTTTGGAAGTTGTTCTGTGCTCTTTGGTTACCATTGGTATTATCTGTTTCTTCAACGTGTCATGAATTTTCATCTTGGGGCCACATCGAGGGAGGTCAGTTATAATCCCATAGACATTAAGCGTCTGAATAATAAGCGCAACCGTAGTAACAGGAACATCAAGCTTCATAGAGATGGTCTTATAGCTTTTACCTTTAACATGTTTGTCTATAATTTTCTTTCTAATCTCATGAGACAACTCTCAGTTTTTTTGAGGCCATGTTCAGTGTGATACCCAACTTGATACCAAACAGCATTGTGACTACCTTTCACCTTCTAAATAGACAACTGACTGAAGACAAGTTTGTAGACAACTTTGATGCTAATTACAGGACACACCATAATATATTGAGTCCCTATAGTCAAATTATTTACAATCTTTTCTAGGTGTGCCATACTTTTTGTCCAGGTTGTCTTCATTATTTTTTTATGATTATTTTTTGTGTTGATTAACAAATCTAAAGCAGTGTCTGATTGTCATTAGTTAGTCATTAGTTGATTTTCAGTAAATTTAAAGTGAAAATTAAGTTTTGTCAATTTCTAGTTACAGGTCCTTCTCAAAAAATTAGCATATAGTGTTAAATTTCATTATTTACCATAATGTAATGATTACAATTAAACTTTCATATATTATAGATTCATTATCCACCAACTGAAATTTGTCAGGCCTTTTATTGTTTTAATACTGATGATTTTGGCATACAACTCCTGATAACCCAAAAAACCTGTCTCAATAAATTAGCATATTTCACCCATCCAATCAAATAAAAGTGTTTTTTAATAACAAACAAAAAACCATCAAATAATAATGTTCAGTTATGCACTCAATACTTGGTCGGGAATCCTTTGGCAGAAATGACTGCTTCAATGCGGCGTGGCATGGAGGCAATCAGCCTGTGACACTGCTGAGATGTTATGGAGGCCCAGGATGCTTCAATAGCGGCCTTAAGCTCATCCAGAGTGTTGGGTCTTGCGTCTCTCAACTTTCTCTTCACAATATCCCACAGATTATCTATGCGGTTCAGGTCAGGAGAGTTGGCAGGCCAATTGAGCACAGTAATACCATGGTCAGTAAACCATTTACCAGTGGTTTTGGCACTGTGAGCAGGTGCCAGGTCGTGCTGAAAAATGAAATCTTCATCTCCATAAAGCATTTCAGCCGATGGAAGCATGAAGTGCTCCAAAATCTCCTGATAGCTAGCTGCATTGACCCTGCCCTTGATGAAACACAGTGGACCAACACCAGCAGCTGACATGGCACCCCACACCATCACTGACTGTGGGTACTTGACACTGGACTTCAGGCATTTTGGCATTTCCTTCTCCCCAGTCTTCCTCCAGACTCTGGCACCTTGATTTCCGAATGACATGCAAAATTTGCTTTCATCAGAAAAAAGTACTTGGGACCACTTAGCAACAGTCCAGTGCTGCTTCTCTGTAGCCCAGGTCAGGCGCCTCTGCCGCTGTTTATGGTTCAAAAGTGGCTTTACCTGGGGAATGCGGCACCTGTAGCCCATTTCCTGCACACGCCTGTGCACGGTGGCTCTGGATGTTTCCACACCAGACTCAGTCCACTGCTTCCTCAGGTTCCCCAAGGTCTGGAATCGGTCCTTTTCCACAATCTTCCTCAGGGTCCGGTCTCCTCTTCTCGTTGTACAGCGTTTTCTGCCACATTGTTTCCTTCCAACAGACTTACCATTGAGGTGCCTTGATACAGCACTCTGGGAACAGCCTATTTGTTGAGAAATTTCTTTCTGGGTCTTACCCTCTTGCTTGAGGGTGTCAATGATGGCCTTCTTGACATCTGTCAGGTCGCTAGTCTTACCCATGATGGGGGTTTTGAGTAATGAACCAGGCAGGGAGTTTATAAAAGCCTCAGGTATCTTTTGCATGTGTTTAGAGTTAATTAGTTGATTCAGAAGATTAGGGTAATAGGTCGTTTAGAGAACCTTTTCTTGATATGCTAATTTATTGAGACAGGTTTTTTGGGTTATCAGGAGTTGTATGCCAAAATCATCAGTATTAAAACAATAAAAGACCTGACAAATTTCAGTTGGTGGATAATGAATCTATAATATATGAAAGTTTAATTGTAATCATTACATTATGGTAAATAATGAAATTTAACACTACATACTAATTTTTGAGAAGGACCTGTATTGCCATGACCATTGTAGATTGTTTTTGCTTTAACAGAAGGATATCAACAATTACATAGTAACATAGTAACATAGTTAGTAAGGCCGAAAAAAGACATTTGTCCATCCAGTTCAGCCTATATTCCATCATAATAAATCCCCAGATCTACGTCCTTCTACAGAACCTAATAATTGTATGATACAATATTGTTCTGCTCCAGGAAGACATCCAGGCCTCTCTTGAACCCCTCGACTGAGTTCGCCATCACCACCTCCTCAGGCAAGCAATTCCAGATTCTCACTGCCCTAACAGTAAAGAATCCTCTTCTATGTTGGTGGAAAAACCTTCTCTCCTCCAGACGCAAAGAATGCCCCCTTGTGCCCGTCACCTTCCTTGGTATAAACAGATCCTCAGCGAGATATTTGTATTGTCCCCTTATATACTTATACATGGTTATTAGATCGCCCCTCAGTCGTCTTTTTTCTAGACTAAATAATCCTAATTTCGCTAATCTATCTGGGTATTGTAGTTCTCCCATCCCCTTTATTAATTTTGGTGCCCTCCTTTGTACTCTCTCTAGTTCCATTATATCCTTCCTGAGCACCGGTGCCCAAAACTGGACACAGTACTCCATGTGCGGTCTAACTAGGGATTTGTACAGAGGCAGTATAATGCTCTCATCATGTGTATCCAGACCTCTTTTAATGCACCCCATGATCCTGTTTGCCTTGGCAGCTGCTGCCTGGCACTGGCTGCTCCAGGTAAGTTTATCATTAACTAGGATCCCCAAGTCCTTCTCCCTGTCAGATTTACCCAGTGGTTTCCCATTCAGTGTGTAATGGTGACATTGATTCCTTCTTCCCATGTGTATAACCTTACATTTATCATTGTTAAACCTCATCTGCCACCTTTCAGCCCAAGTTTCCAACTTATCCAGATCCATCTGTAGCAGAATACTATCTTCTCTTGTATTAACTGCTTTACATAGTTTTGTATCATCTGCAAATATCGATATTTTACTGTGTAAACCTTCTACCAGATCATTAATGAATATGTTGAAGAGAACAGGTCCCAATACCGACCCCTGCGGTACCCCACTGGTCACAGCGACCCAGTTAGAGACTATACCATTTATAACCACCCTCTGCTTTCTATCACTAAGCCAGTTACTAACCCATTTACACACATTTTCCCCCAGACCAAGCATTCTCATTTTGTGTACCAACCTCTTGTGCGGCACGGTGTCAAACGCTTTGGAAAAATCGAGATATACCACGTCCAATGACTCACCGTGGTCCAGCCTATAGCTTACCTCTTCATAAAAACTGATTAGATTGGTTTGACAGGAGCGATTTCTCATAAACCCATGCTGATATGGAGTTAAACAGTTATTCTCATTGAGATAATCCAGAATAACATCCTTCAGAAACCCTTCAAATATTTTACCAACAATAGAGGTTAGACTTACTGGCCTATAATTTCCAGGTTCACTTTTAGAGCCCTTTTTGAATATTGGCACCACATTTGCTATGCGCCAATCCTGCGGAACAGACCCTGTCGCTATAGAGTCCCTAAAAATAAGAAATAATGGTTTATCTATTACATTACTTAGTTCTCTTAGTACTCGTGGGTGTATGCCATCCGGACCCGGAGATTTATCTATTTTAATCTTATTTAGCCGGTTTCGCACCTCTTCTTGGGTTAGATTGGTGACCCTTAATATAGGGTTTTCATTGTTTCTTGGGATTTCACCTAGCATTTCATTTTCCACCGTGAATACCGTGGAGAAGGTGTTTAATATGTTAGCTTTTTCCTCGTCATCTACAACCATTCTTTCCTCACTATTTTTTAAGGGGCCTACATTTTCAGTTTTTATTCTTTTACTATTGATATAGTTGAAGAACAGTTTGGGATTAGTTTTACTCTCCTTAGCAATGTGCTTCTCTGTTTCCTTTTTGGCAGCCTTAATTAGTTTTTTAGATAAAGTATTTTTCTCCCTATAGTTTTTTAGAGCTTCAATTGTGCCATCCTGCTTTAGTAGTGCAAATGCTTTCTTTTTACTGTTAATTGCCTGTCTTACTTCTTTGTTTAGCCACATTGGGTTTTTCCTATTTCTAGTCCTTTTATTCCCACAAGGTATAAACCTATTGCCAAGACGGGACAGGGATTGTCCAGGAAGAGCAGTGATTGCCAAGAGGACAGGGATTGACCAAGAAGAGCCGTGAATGCCGAGAAGACAGGGAGAGTTCTAGGAATTACACTATTTATTCACTGTAATGGAAACCCTGCTGGTGAGTACAATTGAACTGCTAAGAATGAACATTGTATTTGGAGTCCTTTGTGAGACCTGTTGATTGGAATCTGGGATGATAGAATCAGATGGGACTCCGACAATTAACGTGAGTGTTCTTTTGCATACATTGCACACACAGCAAAAGGAACATTACGATTCATTTGTGGGGTGCCAGGGTGTGGGAACACTACTGCTCATTGCCACGACTACCACCCTGGCCACCTTACATTGACATGCATCATCTTCAAGTGTACAAACTTACTGGAGACGGACACCCATACATAGTACACTGCTAAATGCTGTTGACAATCTCTGACAGTGGCATTAACAGAGCAATGGCATGGAGGACTGTCATTATATCAACGCCCTAGCAGCATGATCTCTTGGCTTGGATAGTCAAGGGTCTATTGAAGACCCCCGTGTTTGTGTTCACAAAGCTTCCTTGAAAACCACCCTGTGGATGGGCTTCAAAAGAGATATTGATTTTTGCTATGTACAGAAGTACTGGAGTATTGCTATATATAGAACAAGCGATCAGACAATTGCAGGTTCAAGTACCCTGAGAGTACAAACAAGTGCTTCAAAAAACAAAATTAAAAGCACATAAAAATCCTTTTCTCCCATTAAAAATAGAGATGTTTAAAAAAAATTAAAAACACAATGTTAGGGTTGGCGGAAAGCACCAAATATATTTATTAAGTAAGATTGGTGCATTCGCCACCGGGATCCACCGTGCAGGAAAGAACCTGCTGCTAAGTGAATGGCGGCACTATATGGCGGTACAATGTGATTACTCACATGGGTTAACTTCACCCTGTGTGAAGGAAGCGATCCCTGTTAAGTCACAGGGTCGCAGTACCGCACAGAGAGTGCAAGCAAGGAACCACAGAACTCTATCCCAGGACACAGGATTAGAGTTAGTGTAGACCTCTTGCGATCGACACCACAATTGGGGTATCAGAGGTAACTATTATGCACAGAAGTGCATGCTGTGCCACACTAGCGGACGCCACTAACCACCCAGACTTGGGTAAGGTAAGCGCTCTAATAGCGCACAGCGCTGCACTGGCGGTCACAGCAGTTAGACGCTGCTTCGTGTGTTAAAGCTGTGAGTTCAGCCGGGCGCTAGATTGCAGCCATACACCTTACGCGAATAGTCATACACAAGGGATGGGTTTTTTAAGGAACGACTTGCACTCATCAACATACACACGATAACAATTGTATACTAGCGCATGGCCGAAGCTTATATAGCTGCAGCACGTTCAGGACACTTCAAAGAAGGACCAATGGATTTGCAGCAGTACCTGAGCATGTGACCCTAGATCTCCATTGAGAGATCTTGCCCTGGGCATGTGCAGCACCCCAGAGACCTGGTCGTTGCAGTATGACTCTCTGCCACTAAGGGGAGTGATGGTACATCTGATGGCACTAAAGGAGTTCTCCTGACCAGGTATCACCAGCACATATTACACTTCACACTCCGGCCACTAGGGGGAGAAAAAGGCTTTATTTATTGGTCCACTCCTCACACTGGTAAAACTAGAGGTTGGGAAGGAAGTTAGTCAGAAGCTGACTGGGTTGGATTCAGGCAACATCCCGTGACAGGGGGTGTTGCAGGGAGAAGACACAGGGGGGGCCCTGTCAGGCGTGGGAACCTGGCAGGTGCCTAGCGAACAGCAGAATGTAACGGAACCGCGCCTGCACACCCCACGGCGGTATCCAGGAGAGAGACACGAAGGGAAGGATATTGTGGAACAGTGTAAACGAGATCAAGCACAAAGGAGTGCCGTGTAATCGAGGCAACATCTTACTGAAGTGCGTAGCCGGTGGCCGGAACACCGCGGGAGTAACTGACTCTAGGCCTTACTTCGAACTCCGCAGGACAGTTAATTATAGGTTGGCTGTCTACCTTACTACACCTACGAAGACATAGGGGGCAACGCGTGGAGAGGGGCGTCTCTAGGGTCCCGGAAGAGCTCCGAGCCTTCCCGTCATACGGGTGGCGTCCTAGCCATAACATACCTGGGGGACGTTGAAACTAGTAACATCTGCAACCAAAGAACGAGAGAGCTGTAGAGAACGAACTAACGAGAACAGCAGTTGTGAGGACTATTCCGAATGCTCAGCAGGGTAGGACTACAACACACAGGCGCTAGTGGTAGGCAACGATTTCCATCTGCGAAGAAAACTCTGGATGTGCCCATCCGACCGGCCGGTCTCAGATAGCCCTGTTAAGCGTGCTCTGGATTGAGGATCTTGAAGTCTTCAGTAAAGAGGTAAAGAGACTGTAACCTTGTGTTCTCATTATTGACTGCACCTTACACCATCACCATCTACCTTACTGGGAAGCCCTGGGGACATACTTCACCTGTGGGAAGGTATACCATCCAGCTGCTATTCCATCACCCCAGCGGACCCCACAGCAGTGTCGGTCACCCTGACCGAATAACACAGGTGGCATCACGAACCCTTGACAGACTGTACCACCTTTATTGGACGCCCCTTAGCAGGGTCACGGACCGGGTCTAGCCACCGTGACAGCCTCAGAACCGAACCAGAGAGGCCCGGTACCGAGAATTCGTGGCCCTGTGTCTGGGGGCGCTCCACATGCTCAGTGTGTGCAAAGCAGGACTTAGTCCCAGAAAAGCCTGCTCGCTGCAGATCAGTGCAGGGTATAATAGCAGAGCCTGTGGAGAGGCAGTAGTAACCCTTTGCACAGTACCAGTCTCAGACGCTGGGAGTGACATCTCTGCTGAGCAGGCTCCACTGCAGCCGATGCAGAATGGGAGACCGCAGCAGACACGGATCGAGATTCTCCCTGTGCAGCAGAGGAAACTCGACTCCTAACACACACATACGTCATGTAGGGGTTTTACTCACTTGGATGCAATGGGAAGAAAACAGGAGACTTGTTCCTTAAAAAGCTCATGTGGGTTTATTGCGTCATAAACCCAGAAGCCAAGCAGAAAAACAAACAGCCTTTAGATCAGGCAAGCAAAGTAAATAGGTCCTTAGCAGGTCTCTGCTCCTCCAGGACTGTGGGCACAGAGGCTGGGGTAGTATCCAGTATTGAGGCGTGGTTTGGAGCCAAACACATACAGGAGGCCTTCTCCTTCCCAACATAAAGACTATGTGCCAAACAACAGCCTCCATTATATAGGCTGTAACCACACCCAGAGGTGAGGTATGTGGGCAGCCAGACCCACCCACGTATCATATCTACCAGGTGCACTAAACAAAATCCTAGTGCTTACACGCACTAAAGAAAAATACTCCGGGTTACATCACAGTGAGCAGCCATTTCTGCAACACATACCTCCCATGGACTACACAGCCATTAGCCTCCTTACAATGGTATCACAAAAATTCAGATCTGCCAAAGTTAGGGTTAAGTGAAACGGATCGGACAAATTTAACAATCGCCGACTTTCGGCAAAGTCGGGTTTCATGAAACCCGACCCGATATAAGTGTGCGATCGGCCATGAGGTCGCCGATCTGCGCGCAAAAGTCGAGTTTCATATGACGCTTTCAGCGCCATTTTTCAGCCAATGAAGGAGGACGCAGCGTGTCGGCAGCGTGATGACATAGGTCTTGGTCCCCACCATCTTAGAGAAGGGCATGACAGTGATTGGCTTGCTTTCTGTGGCGTCACAGGGGCTATAAAGGGGCGTGCACACCAACCGCCATCTTACTTCTGCCGATCTTAGCATAGGGAGAGGTTGCTGCAGCTTCATCAGAAGAAGGGATATAGTTAGGGAGGGAAGATTAACCCCCAATCTGCTTGTGATGTAGCGATTTCCACTGTCCAACACCACCTTTTCTTTGCAGGGACAGTGGAGGCTATATTTTTGTGCATCAGCTCTGTAGCTTAATAGGCTGCCCTATAACACTCCCTGATAGCTGCATTGCTGTTTGCACGCCGCTGTGCAAGCCAACTGCTTTTTTAAAAGCAAAAATCCTGTTGCTCCTTTCTGCACAGTTATCTTGTTTATTTGTCCACACTTTTGTGTGCAGCAGTCCTTTTTATTGCTGCCATACTTGTCCTGAGATCATTGTAGGGAGATTGAAATTGTACTACAGTCCTTGTATTTTTTCGTAAATCTTCCAGCCACGTTCTGCCACTTACATTGTGTTGTTTTATACACTGGGCATGAGTTTTGGTTCAGTCTCCCCCCAAAAAAGTGAGATTCAAATTCTCACAAAGTGGATATACTTCAGTCCTGTTAGTTTGTCGTATATCAGCCAGCCACTTTCTGCAACTTAAATTGTGTTGTTTTATGCACAGGGCCTGAGTTTTGGTTCAGTCTCTCCCAAAAAAAAAGGGAGATTCAAACTCTCACAAAGTGGATATACTTCAGTCCTGTTAGTTTGTCGTATGTCATCCAGCATCTTTCTGCCACTTAGATTGCTGTTAGGGCTAGCGGAACGCACCAAAGAATAAGAAAGATAGAGTAAGGTGCGTTCGCAGCCTGGGGTCCACCGTGCAGAGATGGAACCTGCTGCCAAGTAATGATGGACTATATGGCGGTACAATGTGGATACACACATGGGTTAACTTCACCCTGTGTGAAGGAAGCGAACCCTGTTGCGTCACAGGGCCGCGGTACTGCACCAAGAGCGCTAGCAAGAAGTCTCAGAACTCAATCCCAAGACACAGGATTTGAGTTCATATAGACCTCTTGCGCTCGACACCGCAACTGGGGTGTCAGAGTGGCAGAAATAATAATAATAAAGATGCACGAGAGTGCGTGCGGTGCCGCACTGGCGGACGCCACTAACCACCCAGGCTTGAGTCAGGAAAGTGCTGTGAAAGCGCACGGCGCTGCACTGGCGGGCACAGCAATTAGACACTGTTTTGTGTGTTACGTGCTGAAGGCTAAGTCGGGCGCTAAATAGCAATCATCCACCTTCCGCGAGCAGTCATACAATAGGGAGGGGATTTTAAAGAATGACTTTCACTCACAACACACACACTTTTACAAATGTACACTAGCGCATGGCCGTGCGGTCATGCGAACCTTATATAGCTGCAGCATGTACAGGACCTTCCCAGAAGGACCAATGGGAGGCTGCCACAGAAGTTGAGCACCTCCAGGACCTTCCTGGAGGACCAATGGGATCTGCTGCAGTATCTGAGCATGTGACCCTCGATCTCCAATGGGAGATCTTGCCCTGGGCATGCTCAGAAGGGGAAAAGCAGGACTTAGTCCCAAAAGTGTCTGCTCGCCGCTGCCCAGCACTGGCTTCAATGGCAGAAGCAGGAAAAGCAGCAGTAACCCTATGCACAGAATGAGACTGAGCAAGACGCTGGGACCGACGTCTCCGCTAAGCAGACTCCACTGTGGCTGGAGAAGAATGGAAGACCGCAGCAGAGATGGTTCGAGATTCCCCCTCTGCAGAGGCGGGAACTCGACGCCTAACATATTGCATTGTTATATACACTGGGCCTAAATTTTGGTTCAGTCTCCCCCCAAAAAAAGGGAGATTCAAATTCTCACAAAGTGGATATACTTCAGTCCTGTTAGTTTGTCGTATGTCAGCCAGCCACTTTCTGCTACTTAGATTGCGTTGTTATATACACTGGGCCTGAGGTTTGGTTCAGTCTCCCAAAAAAAAGGGAGATTCAAATTCTCTCAAAGTGGATATACTTCAGTCCTGTTAGTTTGTCGTATATCAGCCAGCCACTTTCTGCCACTTACATTGTGTTGTTTTATACACTGGGCCTGAGTTTTGGTTCAGTCTTCCCCCAAAAAAGTGAGATTCAAATTCTCACAAAAGTGGATCTACTGCAGTCCTGTTAGTTTGTCGTATGTTAGCCAGCCACTTTCGGCCACTTAGATTGCGTTGTTATACACTGGGCCTGAGATTTGGTTCAGTCTCCCAATAAAAAAAGGGAGATTCAAATTCTCACAAAGTGGATATACTTCAGTCCTGTTAGTTTGTCGTATATCAGCCAGCCACTTTCTGCCACTTACATTGTGTTTTTATGCACAGGGCCTGAGTTTTGGTTCAGTCTCCCCACAAAAAAGGGAGATTTAAATTCTCAACAAGTTTATATACACCTTCTACCTTGTTTTACAGTACCATATAACGGTTGTTATTTTGGTTAGATTTTCCAAAAAATGAGGAAGTCTGGTGGAAGAGCCCGTGGCGGTGGTTGCCAGCTGGTACTGATGGTGGTGGTGGTGCATCTGGTGGTAGTGGCAAAAGCTCAATAGCACCTAAGGCTGGAGGTGTTGAGCCAGCATCATCGTCTTGCTACACAAGGCCTCGGAGACTCCCTTATCTGGGAGTAGGAAAACAGCTTTTAAAGCCGAAGCAGCAGGAAAAAGTTTTGGCTTTCCTTGCTGACTCAGCCTCTACCTCTTTCACCTCCTCTTCAGAAAGTTCCAAATATAAAAGCAGCGAGTCATCAGTGGATGCTCCCGGTCAGGAACAAGACGTTTCCTTGTGTCCTTCACCCAAACCAAAAGTGAAGGATGCATCAGGCGACACTACAGGTTACTCCATGGAGCTCTTTACACATACCGTGCCTGGGTTAGAAAGGGAAATTGTTAACTGCCCATTACAAGATGAATCGGACATGGAGTGCACTGATGCACAGCCACAGCTAGATTATTATGCTGTTCCATTGACTCAGATCACTACATTGCCCTCGCAGTGTACTGAGCCAGAATCTGACCCAGATGAGACTATGGTGCCCCGTCCCGAACGCTATAGCACCTTACACGGTGACACAGAGGAAGGTGCACATGACATTGAAGAGGAGGTGATAGATGACCCAGTTGTTGACCCAGATTGGCAGCCATTGGGGTAAGAGGGTGCCGCTGCCAGTAGCTCAGATGCGGAGGAGGATGATCCGCAGCAGCCATCTACATCGCAACAGCTGTCATCTGGCAGGCCCGTATCAGGCCAAAAACGTTAGTCAAAAACAAAAACAGTTTTAGGACAGCGTGACCATCCGGTGAAAGTAGCACAGCGTGCAATGCCTGAAAAGGTATTCCCTAGTAGGAAGAGCGTAGTGTGGCAATTTTGTAAACAAGATCCGAATGATCAGTCAAAAGTTATCTGTAAGAAATGCTCAAAGACCTTTAGCAGAAGGAAGAATCTTCAAAATTTAAATACAACGTGCATGCGTAGACATTTAACCAGCATGCACTTGCAAGCCTGGACTAACTACCAAACGTCCCGCACCATTGGTGCACCTGTTCAGAATGAAGGTAGTCAGCAATGCTACATATCATCCCTCACTGTAAGCCCACTGGTTAGGACACCACCAGCAGCAAATGTGGAGGTATCGTCGCAAGGCCAAAGCAGTCAGGGAATCACAAGGTTATTGGTAGGAAACACTGTATGTAGGCCAACCATCACCAACCCTCGCTCAATCCGCCATGTCCACCACCACCACCGCTAGTTCCACCATATGCAGCTCTCCAGTCCAGCTCACCCTACAAGAGACTCTCATTAGGAAAAGAAAGTACTCATCCTCTCATCTGCGTACACAGGGTTTGAACGCCCACATTGCTATACTAATCTCATTAGAGATGATGCTCTACTGGTTAGTTGAAAGCAAAGCTTTCAAAGACCTGATGGGCTACGCAGTACCACGCTATGGCCTACCCAGTCGGCACTTCTTTGCGAGAAAAGCCATCCCAGCCCTCCAACAGCATGCCAAGGACCGCATTGTCCATGCACTGAGGCAATCAGTCAGTGGAAAGGTGCACCTCACAACAGATGTATGGACCAGTAGGCATGGCCAGGGACGTTACGTGTCCATCACAGCGCACTGGGTTAATGTGGTGGATGCAGGGTCCAGAGGGGACAGCCATAGTGGGACAGTTCTGCCTAGCCCACGGTCTAGGAAACAGTTGGCTGTATGCATTCGCCACCCCTCCTCCTCCTCCTCCTCCAGAAGCGAAAGCTCATCCACAGAGCGCAGTCGCACGACCACTCCATCCGCAGCTGCCAGTGTTGCACACGAGGTGTCCCATTATCGAACAGCTAGTGGTAAGCGTCAGCAGGCTGTGTTACAAATGAATTGTTTGGGCGACAACAGACACACCGCGGAAGTACTCGCCGAGTACTTGCAGCAACAAACTCAGTCATGGCTGGGCAGTGTACCTTTTGAGGCAGGCAAGGTAGTGAGTGATAACGGAAGGAATTTTATGGCTGCCATAGCCCTTTCAGAACTTAAACACATACCTTGCCTGGCTTACACCTTGAACCTGGTGGTGCAGTGCTTCCTCAAAAATTATCCGGAGTTACCAACCCTGCTCCTGAAGGTGCGAAGACTTTGCTCGCACATCCGCCGGTCACCCGTACACTCCAGCCATATGCTGAACCATCAGCGATCGCTGAATCTTCCCCAGCACCACCTAATAATCAATGTTGCAACAAGGTGGAACTCCATACTGCACATGGTTCAGAGGCTGTGCGAACAGAGGCGTGCTGTAATTAATTTGTCGGAGGATACACATACACGGCAGGCACTTGGATGGCAGACATGGAGTTGTCTGGTGTGCAGTGGTCGAAGCTACAAGACCTCTGTCAAGTCCTTCAGTGTTTTGAGAAATGCACACGGCTGGTAAGTGCAGATGACGCCATCATAAGCATGAGCATCCCACTAATGTGTCTGCTGATGCAAAGTTTGATGCATATTAAGGAGCTGGCGTCTGCAGGAGGAGGGAAGGTTTGATGACAGTCAACCATTGTCTGCTCAGGGAACTCTCCTGGATGAGGTGGCGGACAAGGAGGAGGAGGATGATGGGGATGAATATTTATGGGAGGAGGATGCTTCTCAGGGGGCAATAGAAACTGGTGGCGTTGCAAGGTCAGGTACAGGGTTTTTGCGGGGCACAAGTTATGTTGATTTGCAAGAAAGTGCTCCTCAACCCAGCGCAAGCAGTGAATTGACATCTGGAACATTGGCCCACATGGCTCAGTATGCTTGCGTATCCTAAAAAGGGACCCCCGCTTTATCAAAATTATGACAGATGACGATTACTGCTTGGCCTGCCTCCTGGATCCACGAAATAAAGGAAAATTAAAAAATATCATGCACATGAGAACCTTGAGCAAATATTGGCTACCAAACAAGCAACTCTTGTAGACCGTTAGGTTCAGGCATTCCCAGCACACAGCGGTGGTGATGGTTCTCACACGAACCATAGGGGGCAACATGGCAGAGGTGTTAGAGGTGCACAAATCCAAACTGGCATTGGACAGAGGGGTTTTATGACCAGGTTGTGGAGTGATTTCGCAATGACTGCTGACACGACAGGTAGTGCTGCATCGATTCAAAGTGACAGGAGACAGCATTTGTTCAGTATGGTTATGAACTGCTTTTCCTCCCTTATCGATGTTCTCCCTCACAGGTCATTCCCCTTTAATTACTGGGCATCTAAAATAGACACCTGGCCTGAATTGGCAGAATATGCGTTACAGGAGGTCGCTTGCCCTGCTGCTAGTGTGCTATCAGAAAGAGTCTTCAGTGCTGCTGGTTCAATACTGACCGAAAAAAGGACATGTCTGGCTACCCAGAATTTTGATGATCTAACCTTCATTAAAATGAACCAATCATGGATTTCAAATTATTTTGCCCCACCTTCCCCTGCTGACACGTAGCTTGCCTGAAAAATGTCTTGCTTTTGGCCTCCTCTTACTGACTTCTCCAATTCCTCCATTTGCAGCTGCTGAATGTCCACCATAGGCCATTTTTATACCTCCCTAAATGGGCTGACTCCTCCCACAGGGCTGTGGTCACCACCTGGCGCAAGCACCTGTGCGAGCACCGTATGCCTGGACAGGTGGGTGGGCCCATTCTTGGGTGACGGCACTGGCGCAGGGTCCCTCATAGTACAATGAAGTGTCTCTGACTGTGGTGGTGCACAACCATCGTCAGACACACCATCGTAATATGAGGGGCCCTGTGCCAGTACCGCCACCCACGAGAGAGTGTTCCCCCCCAGCTCTAACAGTGCTCTACCACTTGCAATACTTACCTCTCCCTGCTCCACCACTGTGTAGTCTGTGCTGTTAAATCCTTCAATGGCACTGCCAATACAAATTTGTTGAAATGATAGATGATAGTTAAAATATACAGGGGCCCTGGACTCCATTTAGACCAGTTAATAATTTGCGCCTACTACCCCTGTCTGCTACTCAGCAGAGGAGCCCACCCCTGTACCTAGCTATGCCACCTGTTTATTTTTTGGCAGACATTTAGCCCACTTTATTTTTTGGGCCTACTAACTGTGTCTGCCACTCATTACAGTTTTCCTCCACTGAACAAAGCAATGCCGTCTGTTTAGTCCTGTTACCAATTTTGAACTGCATTTAGCCTACTTTATTACTTGGGCCTACTAACTGTGCCTGCCACTCATTACAGTTTATCTCCACTGAACAAAGCAATGCCTCCTGTTTAGTCCTGTTACCAATTTTGAACTGCATTTAGCCTACTTTATTACTTGGGCCTACTAACTGTGCCTGCCACTCATTACAGTTTTCCTCCACTAAACAAAGCAATGCCTCCTGTTTAGTCCTGTTACCAATTTTGAACTGCATTTAGCCTACTTTATTATTTGGGCCTGCTAACTGTGTCTGCCACTCATTACAGTTTTCCTCCACTGAACAAAGCAATGCCGCCTGTTTAGTCCTGTTACCAATTTTGAACTGCATTTAGCCTACTTTATTCTTTTGGACTATATCTGTGTTTCCTCCTCATCCTGCCCATTGCCCAGCCACTGCTAGATGAGTCTGCTTGTACATTGACCCAGACCACTACATTCCCCTTGCACTCTACACAGCCAGAATCTGACCCTGCTGAAAGTCAGGTTCCCCTTCCCGCATACTATACCACCTTACACGGGGACAAAGAGGAAGGTGCAGATGAAAGTGCAGGTTCCTTCATCAGGTGGGGGGCATACTCTTTGGCGACGTCACTGGCACAGGGCCCCTCATAGTACCCAAAAGTGTCTCTGCCAGTGGGAGGCGCCCCCGCCGTCAAACACACCACTGTATTATGAGGGGCCCTGTGTCAGTGCCAATGAGTGGGCCCCCTGCTTGCTCAGGATCGCAGCACTTGCAAAGTTAAAATACTTACCTCTCCCTGCTCCACCGCCGAGACGTATTCCGCGTTTCCTTGGCCCACGAAAATCTTGAGCCAGCCCTACCCCCCCACAACTTTAGCCAAATGACCCCCAGTTTTCAATGCCTAACTATTATTATAAAGTAAATTAAGATTTACAAGCTTAAGTAATTAGAATTGATGTTTTTGGCATTAAAATGGGCACTGTAGGTGTTTTCCTGTCCTCCACTCACTGCCTACTTTGATTCCCCATTGACTTGCATTGGGTTTCGTGTTTCAGTCAGCCCCCGACTTTTCGCAATAATCGGCCGATTTCACCCGACCTGACTTTTGACAAAGTTGGGTTTCGCGAAACCTGACTCGATCTGAAAAAGTAAAAGTCGCTCAACTCTAATCAAAGTCCATAAAAGTCAGATTTGTCAAAATGCTAAATTTATTAGCCAGAGTGGTAAACTTACATGAACAGAAAAAACAAATCCAAAAGGCAATCTTGCCTTGCGCAGGCGTGTACTACGGAGGACAGAGAATGAACTTCCATCCAATATTGCGGCCAGCATGCAGCCAGCGGGTAAGGAAAGGGTGAATCAAACACCTGAAAACTCTGCCCCTATGACTGAAAACCGGGACCGCCAAATTCAGGTGACAGGTTCCCTTTAAAATGTATAATCAAAATCATCAACCAAAAAAATAAAACTATCAATTGGGGAAAATGGCAAAACAATCGAAAAGAAAAATCCTTTACAAATTTTCAATTTTTGTCTCTAAAATAATAAGAAAAATTAGACACAATCGTACAAACCTGAGCAATCTTGATGCCAGATAATTTTTATCACAGAATGTACACTTTAAAACAATTAGCAATATGGAATATCAGAATTGTGGGGGGATTTTTTTGTGATTTGCAATTTCACGTCACTTGGAATTTTTTTCCTGCTTTCCAGTACACTTTGCGGTGAAATGAATGGTTTCTTTCAAAAGTACAACTGATTACGCTAAAATACAAGTCCTAAAGCATAAATATAAAGGCAGAAATATAAATAAAATGGCCCTTGAAAGAAGGGACGGAAAGAATGGAAACATAAAAATGACAATTGGTCAGGTTGAGAAGGGGTTAATAGATTAGCTGATGAAGTTGGTGCACTTGTAAGAGTGTGGAGTGTGCTCCTGCTCCTAAAGACAACATATCCATAATTTAGATAATGTCATGTGAATTATGTACTATGTAGTGCAGCGGTGTCCACGCTGTGCAGTGTTGAGGCAGTGACCCAGCAAAGTTCAAAACAAAACGTGTTTAATGTCCAAAAAATTACACAGTGTACAGCATGCTGTATCTTCTACATCCCAGCAGTGAAAACAAAGACAGTCCGTGATCGATTGCCGTGGGCAACTTCACCGCCGTGTAGGCTGAGGGTGCCAGACCCTTTGGCTCCGCTTGTCTATGTGTTACCTCACACAGGTAGTGCTCTGCAGATCGACTGCTCTGCCTGCTTGCAAGACCAAAACTGACACACCCAAACCCTTTACTGCCGGGCCTTTAACTTGAATCTGTGGCCATGGGCCACATGGAAAACCCGGAGCTGAGGAGGAAATGGACCAACCCCACTACCTTCCTGTAGTCCTTTTCAAAAATAAAAGCACATGACAGGATTTCTTAAGTCTGCCTTGGACAAATATCTTGCCCAAAGCTAAACTTACTTTTATTCTACATTGCAATCACAGCTATGCTTGTGACTGCAATGCACTCCCATGGTCTCCATATGCTTCTTCGCACATCCTGGGGGACACACAGTGACCCTCGCATATAACACTGGTCACTGCCTCACAACAGTTAATATAGTAGTGAGAAGTATGATAAGCATAGTACATGGCAGCGGTATGTTGAGTGCACAGTGTAAGGACAGACTTAGTTCATGCTGTTATAGGATAGTAACTGTTGGTAGCACAAGGCACAGGAATAAGATACAGTTATTGTTCAGAGCTAGCCCACAATAGGAGGAGGTTAGTAAGTTTAGAAAAGGGACTCACTTCCTGATGGGTATCAGATAGGGAAATATCGTCACAATGTCAAGTTTAAGAGAAGTGGGTTGCTATAGCCAGCATGTGACGCGGTCGTGTGGGCCGGGGGTACTCAGTAGTCAGGCAGGCAGTCTATGAGGGATGTCACAGTGGCGATTGCCCAGCACCATGGCCCTGACCGGGCAAATAAAAAGGTAATATTTACAGGGGATAATAGTTTATTGTTGTATCGTGATGCCAGCTGAGGTGTCTGGCCAGGGATGCCCAGCATTGCAAATGGGGTCCTCAGAGGATAGATGGCAATGCAGCACGATGGATCACTCCCCTCAGCAGGAACATGTCCCTGGAGCAATGATGGGGGTTGTAGTGAGCAGTGCAGCAGAAAGAAGCAAGGAGGTAAAAGAATTCAGTCTTTACCTTTACTGATGATGGATGCAGATTGAATTCAGGGGTACTGGTCACTAAGTACAGGCTCTGGCTAATTCTGGAAGCAACTGGAGTCCACTCCACTAAGTGGGTAGAATGAGCCTTCCATTCTGTCTGTCTCTTAGGAGACTCGGCAGCTTGTGAGCTGATCTGTACCCCTTGCTTGCCTATTCTGCAGCAGCTCCAGCCAGCCAGCAAGCCAAGATGTACTCTCGGTTCCAGCTCTGAACTCTCTGTAATGTGTTGCTTCTAGTGCTGCAGTGGTGACCAGAGGACCTGCAGTCCTTCTGGCCTCCAGATTCTGCTCCCAGGATTTATAATCCCTGGAAGCCTAGGGCTCTGGTGCCCTGTTCTATTCTTATCCTAGGGTGAGCTTTCCATAGCTTCAACCCCTGTTCAGTAAATTGCTTGTTAAATGACCTTTGTGTCCCTTGAGTTGTGTGCAGCAGCTTCTGAAGAAGGAGACCTGGAGACAGCTGACAGCTGAAGCCTGTGGCCTGTAAGTGAGTGTGATGCATCCCACACCTGACAGCACCCTGGGACACAGTTTTCCTGTAAAGTGCCAAAGCGTAACGGGACAGCAGCTCAGTCATGAGTGACTACAGCTCTCGGCCACTTTACACATGTTATGAAAATCCACATCAGATTGGCTGTGTAGATTCTGGCAGGACTCATAAAATAAAATTTAAAAAAATTGAACCAGAGTATAAGTTGGTATGTATGTGACGCATGCATGCCCACACCGGCCATTAAACAGACAACAAAAATTAAGATAGAAACAAAGAATGGGACATATATTCTGATGCAAATAAGAAAAAAGTGAAAAGTAATAGTATATATAAATAACACAGGGAACTTAGTTAAAACTGTTTAGAATCAAAAAGGTGTAAAAGTCAATCCCCTATTGCCAAGATGTACCCCAAAAAAGTACAAGTCTCATCTGGTCTGAGATTTTTTTTTTTCATAATATATGCAACTTGAAATGTGAAGTCTGGTAACAGGTTCCCCTTCATCCATCAAGTTTATAAATTTTTCTGTGAAGATTTCTTAAAAATCTACTGCCTCAAAACTCTATGATGTCTATGATATATATGCCAATGACACTCAGAGCTACATCTCTGGCCCAGATGTCACCTCTGCACTCCAGAATCCCAGAATGTCTCTCAGCCATATCCTCCTTCTTCTCCTCTCGCTTCCTCAAACTCAATGTGGACAAATCTGAACTAATTATCTTTCCTCCATCTTGCACACCTTCCCTACCTGATCTCTCACAATAAATGAATTCACACTCTCCCCCTGTCCCCGTAATCCACTGCCTCGGAGTAACCCTTGACTCTGCCCTGTCCTTTAAACCGCACATCCAAGCTCTCGCTTCCAGCTCAAAAATATTTCCAGAATCCGTCCTTTCCTCAACCCTCACTCTACCAAAATGCTTGTGCATGCCTTCATCATCTCCCGACTCAACTACTGCAACATCCTTCTCTGTGGCCTACCTTCTAACACTCTCGTACCCCTCCAGTTTGTCCTTAACTCTGCTGCCCGACTAATTAATCTCTCTCTTCGCTACACTCCTGTTTCTCCTCTTT
Organism: Ranitomeya imitator; assembly: GCF_032444005.1. Classification (NCBI taxonomy): domain Eukaryota; kingdom Metazoa; phylum Chordata; class Amphibia; order Anura; family Dendrobatidae; genus Ranitomeya; species Ranitomeya imitator. The sequence goes on from NC_091283.1 coordinate 223,725,991, forward strand.
GTAAATCCCTTTACTGGCTCCCAATTTCCCAGCATATTGAGTTTAAACTACTAACACTGACCTACAAGGCTATCCATAACCTTTCTCCATATACTGTATTTCCAATCAAATTTCTCAATATCTTCCCTCATGTAATCTTTGGTCCTCCCAAGACCTCCTTCTCTCCTCCACGCTTATTCACTCCTCACCCAACCGCCCTCAAGACTTCTGAATATCCCCCATCATCTGGAATTCTGTGCCCCAACATGTCCAGTTATCTACCACATTTGGATCCTTTAAAAGAAACCTGAAAACCCACCTCTTCAAAGAAGCTTACAGCCTGTAATGACCACATGGCCACCTCAACACCATCAGAGCTACTGCCACCCCCGACCTACTGTCTCCTTCCCCATCATCCTGTAGAATGTAAGCCCGCAAGGGCAGGGTCCTCTCCCCTCTGTATCAGTCTGTCATTGTTAGTTTTGTTTACTGTAAGTGATATTTGTATTTTGATGTAACCCCTTCTCATGTACAGCACCATGGAATTATATAAATAAATAATAATAATGGATATCAGTGATGGAATTAATTCCTTAACACATGAAGTCTATGACTCTGTGAGAACTCAATGTGGTCATTGCTGATTCTCATTGTCGCTAACACTGGTGGACAGTGACAAAAATAAAGACTATTCTTATGTTGTGTTGGCCCTCTGTGATAACACCCTACTTTTCTGTTTTGGATACTGCAGTGACGGGAGAAATAACGACTTGTCTACGCAGATCTGATCTCACGTCTGACTCTGGCAGAATGAAGTGATTGGGGCTGTGCTTCTACATTAGGAACTCTCTATAAGGCCATGTTCACACGTTCAGTATTTGGTCCGTGTTTTACATCAGTGTTTGTAGCCAAAACCAGGAGTGGAACAATCATAAGAAAAGTCTAAAAAGAAACACGTCACCACTTCTGTATTTATCATCCACTCCAGGTTTTGGCTACAAATACTGATGTGAAATACTGACTAAATACAGAATTGACAAATTCTAGTGACTGCTCAATCGGCACAGATATTTCAAACATTAGGAGATAAGGAGTTAAACAGTATTGTGATCTCTTTGCCATAGATATACTTGGGTCACCTCTTCCATAAAAACGAATAAGTTATGAATAGTGTTGAGCATTCCGATACCGCAAGTATCGGGTATCGGCCGATACTTGCGGTATCGGAATTCCGATACCGAGATCCGATACTTTTGTGGTATCGGGTATCGGTATCGGATACATAAAGATGTGTAAAATAAAGAATTAAAATAAAAAATATTGATATATTTACCTCTCCGGCGGCCCCTGGACTCAGCGCGGGTAACCGGCAGGCTTCGTTGTTCAAAATCAGCGCTTTTAGGACCTGAGAATCACGTCCCGGCTTCTGATTGGTCGCGGGCCGCCCATGTGACCGCCACGCGACCAATCACAAGCCGCGACGTCACCGCAAGCTATTAGCGCGCTCATTTTTGAAAAATGAGCGCGTTAATGACTTTCAAAGACGTAGCGGCTTGTGATTGGTCGCGGCCACGCGACCAATCACAAGCCGCGACGTCACCGCAAGCTATTAACGCGCTCATTTTTAAAAATGAGCGCGTTAATGGCTTTCAAAGACGTAGCGGCTTGTGATTGGTCGCGTGGCCGCGACCAATCACAAGCCGCGACGTCACCGCAAGCTATTAACGCGCTCATTTTTAAAAATGAGCTCGTTAATGACTTTCAAAGACGTAGCGGCTTGTGATTGGTCGCGGCCGCGCGACCAATCACAAGCCGCTACGTCTTTGAAAACCATTAACGCGCTCATTTTTAAAAATGAGCGCGTTAATAGCTTGCGGTGACGTCGCGGCTTGTGATTGGTCGCGTGGCCGCGACCAATCACAAGCCGCTACGTCTTTGAAAGTCATTAACGCGCTCATTTTTCAAAAATGAGCGCGCTAATAGCTTGCGGTGACGTCGCGGCTTGTGATTGGTCGCGTGGCGGTCACATGGGCGGCCCGCGACCAATCAGAAGCCGGGACGTGATTCTCAGGTCCTAAAAGCGCTGATTTTGAACAAAGAAGCCTGCCGGTTACCCGCGCTGAGTTCAGGGGCCGCCGGAGAGGTAAATATATCAATATTTTTTATTTTAATTCTTTATTTTACACATCCCTATGGATCCCAGGGCCTGAAGGAGAGTTTCCTCTCCTTCAGACCCTGGGAACCATGAGAATACCTTCCGATACTTGATGTCCCATTGACTTGTATCGGTATCGGATATCGGTATCGGCGATATCCGATATTTTTCGGGTATCGGCCGATACTATCCGATACCGATACTTTCAAGTATCGGACGGTATCGCTCAACACTAGTTATGAAATGTTTATTATTATAGAGCATAATAGGATCATATAGTGTGGATGTGAAATGCTCTGTTATCAGGAGAGCCCTGAGCCCTGTGCAGATGAAATCTGCCATTTCATTTTACGGCCTGATAGAATGGCAAAAGTAAATTCTCAGAAACCAGGAGTCAGTGTTACTTTTCTTGAATTTCTCCACTTTTCATTATAGCTGTTTGGATGCATCATGACTAGTTTCTGAATGCCGTTCTGTCGAAATACTTGCCTTAAAAGCCACAATTATGTGCTCAGTTTCTGGCTTTACCATTTTTCCATGCTTGTGCTCTCAGTATCTGCTACACTATAATAGTGTCCCTTCATAGAGCCGGAGCACAGATGTCTTGATTATTAATGACCCGGCCAGTCATGGAGCCCAGCGGACTGTGACTGCACCTCCTGCTCCCCATATCATTCTCTCTTTCTCTCGCTCTATCTTTTGTAAGGCCTGAATGCTTTTTCTAATTTGTCTTTCCCTAGTCTCCATAAACACGCCAATGTTTTTCTTTATCGCTCTCGTTTTCTCTTTGTTTACTTTTACTAAATATCATGACTTATCTCTCCACATCCAAGAGCATAATAAACATAAGATGTAAAAACTATAAAAAATCCTTACACTCACCTACTCACCTCTTTGGTCCATCTGCTACTCACCATCACATGTCTCGTCCTCACTGCATCTTCTGGTCACCACCGCTCTCACGCTAGTCTTGAACTTCCAGATCTCTGAGCATTCTGCACCATTGTTAGGAAGGCCACACTGTAATGACGTACACTGTGACCTTACAAGCGCATGTGCAGAACCCTGCCAGGCCTCATCAGAGCCAAAAGTCACAGCCTAGTGTGAGAAGTCCGGAGATCTCAGCACAAGGGGCAGTGATCAGAAGATACGGCAAGAACCGGACTAGTGATGAAGAAAACCAAAGGGGCCAGAGAGGAGAGAAGTGAGTATACAGGTTTTTATTTTGTTTTTAAAGGGACTCTGTCACCCCCTCCAGCTGTTATAAACTAAAAGAGCCACCTTGTGCAGCAGTAATGCTGCATTCTAACAAGGTGGCTCTTTTAGTTTTTGGTGCAGTTATTGCCAAAATAAAGCGTTTTATAATTTCGCCAAAATACCTTTCTTTAGACAGGGAGGCAGGTTTTAACCCCCCTGCTGGAAACGCCTCACTGCCATCACTCAAATCTTCTGGGGCACCGGGCGCCGCCCCCTCCGTGCTGTTTTTCCAAGAAATCCGGCGCCTGCGCTGTTTAGTACTGGCTGGTGCAGGCGCAGTGAGCTCTGGCCATCTGACCTCACATCCAGTCTTGCAGACTGCTCCTGTGCGGCCAGTACTAAACAGCGCAGGCGCCGGATTTCATGGGAAAACAGCACGGAGGGGGCGGTGCCCGGCGCCCCAGAAGATTTGAGTGATGGCAGTGTAGCATTTGCAGCAGCCTGATCCAAAGAGAAGCTCGGCACTGACAGTGGTTGAGTTGCTGCTGTGAGAGCCGAGGGTGGAGCTGGAACAGCCAAGGACGTGCTGATCAATGCCCTTGGCTGATTAACCCTGCTGATGCTGCAATCACTCACGATTTGGAAGGCAGTGAAGAGATGTAGGAACCAATGACAGCATCCCTGCATCTCTGATTGCTGTGATTGGATAGTAACTGTAACTATCAGGGCCGGACTGGCCATCTGGCAATTCTGGCAAGTGCCAGAAGGGCCTGACTGGTCATGGGCTGCCTTGTCTGCTATGTTGCTAGCAGAATCGGTGTTCTCAAGATACCCATACTGTTAAGAGTTGTGATGGAGCACAAAGTCACTGACTCCATCACTTACCCCAACATTTGAAATGTTAGTCTTGTAGTAAATCTTGCTTTGATTTCGAGAAGGACTTGGGGATCCTAGTTAATGATAAACTTACCAGGAGCGGCCAGTGCCAGGCAGCAGCTGTCATGGCAAACAGGATCATGGGGTGCATTAAAAGAGGTCTGGATACACATGATGAGAGCATTACACTGCCTCTGTACAAATCTTTGGTTAGACCGCACATGGAGTATTGTGTACTGTTTTGGGCACCAGTGCTCAGAAAGGATATAATGGAACTAGAGAGAGTACAAAGGAGGGCAATAAAATTAATAATACCCAGAGAGATTAGCAAAATTTGTATTATTTAATCTAGAAAATAGATGATTGAGGGACGATCTAATAACCATGTATAAGTATATAAGAGAACAATGCAAATATCTCTCCGAGGATCTGTTTATACCAAGGAAGGTGGTGGTCACAAGGGGCATTCTCTGCTTCTGGAGGAGAGACGGCTTTTACACCAACATAGAAGAGGATTCTTTACTGTTAGGGCAGAGGGGGTCTGGAATTCTTTGCCTGAGCAGGTGGTGATGGCGAACTCAGTCGAGGGGTTCAAGAGAGGCCTGGATGTCTTCCTGGAGCGTAACAATATTGTATCTTATAGATATTAGGTTCTTTAGAAGGACGTAGATCTGGGGATTTATTCTGACGGAATATACTGTAGGCTGAACTGGATGGACAAATGTCTTTTTTCGGCTTTGCTAACCATGTTACTATGTTACATACCGCATATACTCAAGTATAAGCCGAGAATTTCAGCCCATTTTTTCAGGTTGAAATTGCCCCTCTCGGCTTATACTCGAGTCATACCCAGGGGTCGGCTGGGGAGGGGGAGCAGCAGCTGTCTAATAATACTCACCTGCTCCTGGCACGGTCCCTGCACGTCCCTGGTTCTCCGGGTGCCGGCAGCTTCTTCCTGTAGTGAGCGGTCACATGGTGCCACTCATTACAGTAATGAATATGGACCCGGCTCCACTCCCATAGGCGTAGAGCCGTATATTCATTACAGGAAGAAGCTGCCGGCGCCAGAGAAGCAGGGACTGCACTGCGCCAGGAGCAGGTGAGTATAACGCAGTGCGCGATATTCACCTGTTCCTTGTTTCACCGATGGCCGCTGCTGAGTCTTCCCTGTCCTCGGCAGTGACGCTCTAGTCAGAGGGCGCGGTGATGCGATTAGTGTGCGCGGTGCCCTCTGCCTGAACCTTAGTGCAGAAGACGGGGAAGACACAGCGGCGACCGTCGGTGGAACGCGGGACAGGTGAATAAAGCAAGTGCCGGGGGCCTGAGAGCTGAGTATGTCATTTTTTTTTTTAATCACAGCAACAGCATATGGGGCAAATATTTGTATGGAGCATCTTATGGGGCCATGTGCAGCATTATATGGGGCAAATATCTCTATGGAGCATCTTATGGGGCCATAATCAGCATTTGTGGAGCATTATAGGGGGCAAATGTGTCTATGGAGCATCTTATGGGGTCATAATCAACATTTTTGCAGCATTATATGGAGCATTATATGGGGCGTATTTTGTATGGAACATCTTATGGGGCCATCATGAACTGTATGGAGCATTATATGGGGCTCCTGATTCAATATGGATATTCAAAAACACTTAAACTACTGATGTCTCAATTAATTTTACTTTTATTGGTATCTATTTTTATTTTTGACATTTACCGGTAGCTGCTGCATTTTCCACCCTAGGCTTATACTCGAGTCATTAAGTTTTCCCAGTTTTTTGTGGCAAAATTAGGGGGGGTCGGCTTATACTCGGGTCGGCTAATACTCGAGTATACACTGTACTTTCTTGCATCCAGGGTAATATTATATCCCATCTTGTGCTTGGGAACGGGGACAGCATGGGCCTGTGTGATTTTGCATACCATGACAGAATTTCAACCCCAGTCCGTACCTGGTAACCATCCAATCACAGCAATGAATCAAATGCGGGAAGCAGCTGCACAGCTCCAACTTGTCACTCTGTTTGTGATATTGTTAGGGATCGGAGCTGTGATGGTGTTAGAAACTTGTGCGAAATCTAAAATCAATTTTTATCCCACTCTCAGCGTCACCCCTGTCTCCCTGTCCATCTTCCCATCTCCTCTGTCATATAAAATGTATATATATATATATATATATATAAATAAATAAAAAAAAATATATATATATATACTGTATATATCGCTATCTGTGTATATATATATATATACATATATATATATATGTACTCCAAAAGTAGTAACTGGAGCCCTGTTGATTTGGCGGATATTTTAATTTTTTTTGGCATTCTTCTCAGTATGGGTCTGATAAAGAAACCCACTCTCAGATCATATTGGTCAACTGATGTCCTGTACGACACCCCTATGTACAGAGAGGTAATGGCCCGGCAACGATTGGAGAGCATTCTGCGATTTCTATGAAAATGCAAATTGCCCCCCTCCCAATTACCCCAGCTATGACTGACTTTACAAATTTAGGCCCCTAATAAATTATTTTAACAATAAAATTTTCCCAGACATATATCACCCAAATAATATCTGTGTGAACGAGTCCCTGGTCCTTTTCATTGGCAGGCTCCATCTCAAGCAGTACTTGCCGAATTAAAGGTCCCGATTGGAGCTGAAAATATATATAAGTTGTGGGAAAGCGACTCTGGCTACACACACAAATTCCGGGTGTATGAGGGGAAAGACTTGCAGATTGTTGCTCCTGAATACCCCCCTCCCTAAATATAGCTGGGAAAATTGTGTGGGACCTGGTCCATCCCCTTTTAGGTAAGGGGTACAACCTGTGCGCTGATAACTGTTATACAAGTGTTCTGTTCAGGTGCCTGTCTGACAAAAAATACGTGGCCTGTGGAACCATACGTCGGACCAAAGTGCGTTGACCAACACTCTTGTCACCCAAAAATTAAAGACAGGCAAAATTAAGTCGCTCTGTAATGAGGACATGCTGCTTGTCAAATTTCGAGACAAAAAAGATTTTCTCATGTTGTCATCACTCTATGCTGACGGAAGCAGCCAAGTCCCTGTATGTGGTGCAAGTTCTACTGTCCAGAAGCCTGTCTGTATACAGGACTACACTAAGTTTATGGGTGTTGTGGACCTTGTGGACCAGATGCTGCAGCCCTACACTGCTGTTCACAAGTCTCACGTATGGTATAAAAAACCTGCTATACACCTAATCCGAGTGGCCCTAAACAAATCGTTTGCATTGTACCAAAAAACTGGGAACCAAGGATCTTACTTTGAGTTCCAGGAAAAAGTAATAAAATATTTGATATTTGGAGACCAAGGGAGGGTAGGGGGAGAATTATGTAGTGAGGCCAGCAGAATAATCCCTGGTCAGCATTTTCTCTCACAAGTTCCACCGACAGCCAACAAAGGCCGACCCCAAAAGAGATGAAGGGTGTGTAATAAAGATGGAGTTAGAAGGGAAAACGTTTACTAGTTTGACATATATCCTCTTCAGGGTCATCTTCTTGATCTTCGGGGTGGTCTTCAGGGTCGTCTCCGGGGTCGTCGTCTCCGGGGTCTTCGTCTTCTTCGGGGTGGTCTTCAGGGTCATGGTCTCCAGGATCGTCGTCTCTGCGGTCGTCGTCTCCGGGGTCATCATCTTCGGGGTGGTCTTCAGGGTCGTTGTCTTTAGGGTCGTCGTCAGGGAGATCCAGAGTGATTACCAAAAACCATTTCAAAAAGCTTGAACTTGGAAATGTAGCAGAAGGTACAAGAAGGCTGAGGAACTGCTGAGAACCAGCTGACGGTACTGGAACCCGGATGGGTAGCCGAAGGTACAAGAGCCAATGGAACTACCAAGGACCAGCTGATAGTACTGGGACCCGGTTACTAAGCAGGAGGTATCCGTGCCAGAAAGCACTACCAAGGACCACCAGACGTTGGTGGAACTCGGATACCGAGAAGGAGGCACCTAAGCCAAAGGCTCTGCCTGGAACCAGCTGACGGTACTGGAACCCAGGGGGACCTATTCAACATTGACTTCAAAAGAACCAGCTAATGGTGCTGGAACTCAGATAGGCAGCAGAACGTCCAAATGAAAAAAAAATTGCAAGGCCGCGAGCCGGCCGGAGTTACCGAAACCCCACAGTCCGACAGGGGGAGCTAGTCCTATTGGCACTATGGAACCGGCCTTCATTGCCAGTTCCTGCAGCCCACATAGGAAGAACCTAAACTGCAGGCACCATGGAGTCGGCTAACCTGACCGCAACCCGACAGGACAACGTATTGGAGGCAAAGTGACCTTGACACTACCCGGAAACAGCTGGCATGCTCTAACCAGGCTGGGCAGGAGGGAGTACCCGTGCGAAAGACACTTCTGAGCAGCAACTGGCGTTGTTGGAGCCCAGGAATTGTAGTAGTGTGAATGTGGAGGGAGCAGGAGAAATTGCCGCACACACAGCAGGGGATCAGCAGATGTTACTGAACCCCAATGACACTGGAGTATGTGTTGACTGCGCAGATGGCACTTCTAAGCAGCAAGTGGCAGTGTTGGAGCCCAGGAATTGCAGGAGAAACAGAGTGTAGGTTGAGGCCTGATTGGAGCAAGTTTAATAAAACTCTGCACGACCAAGTTGAGCACTTGTGCCAGACATGGGATGTGAGTGAGGTTGCCTAGGCCCAGAGCTGCCACCAGATTTCGGCCATTGTCACACACTACCATGCCTGGCTGGAGATTCGCTGGCACAAACCACACGTCGCTCTCCTGCTTGATGGCATTCCAGAGCTCCTGCGCTGTGTGTCTTTGATTCCCCAAAGAAATTAATTACAATATGGCCTTTTGACATTTGGCCACGGCTGTGCTCACATCGGTCATAACAGATAAGCGTTCACGGGTCCATGTGGAGGTAGACTGTGATGGTTCCTGCAGCGCTGATTCAGAGGAACTGGAGTATGAGGAGGAGTCAATGTGTACAGACTGGATTCCTGCAATCCTTGGAGTTGGGAGAACACATACAGTACAGCGCCACTCTCAAGATCTGTACCCGGCACCATAATATTTACCTAATGGGCAGTGAGGGAAAGGTATCGTCCCTGTCCATGGTTACTGGTCCACGCATCGGTGGTCAGGTGGACCTTGCTACTGACTGCGTTTAGTAGCGCATGTTTAATGTTTCCCTCCACATGCTTTTGCAGGGCAGGGATGGATTGCCTGCTGAAATAAAAGCAGCTGTGCATGTTATATTGTGGAATGGCCAATGCCATGAAGTTACGGAAGGTGTTAGTCTCCACCAGCCTGAATGACAGCATTTCAAGGGACAGTAGATTTGCAATGCCAGCATTCAGAGCCTGTGCTCGGGGGTGGTTTGCCGAGTATGGCCAACTTTTCTCTCATGCCTGTGCTACCGATGGCTGTACACTGGCCTGTTAGTGTGAGGATGACAGGGAACATGGTGCTGTGGGTGGAATTACACTGTGTCTCTGTACAACAGTACCAGAGGTTCTTCCGGGGCGATCCTGTGAGGAAGCCGAACCAGCTGTGTGTGAGCTGGAGGAAGAGGCTACACCACGAGCTGAAGAGGTGGTAGGTGGCGCTGTAGGTTGGCCTAGGTCTTCAGTGTGTTTTTTTTAACTCCACTACGTGCTTGGTCTGCACATGTTTCCACATATTTGTGGTATTGAGGTTGACACTTTTCCCTCTTTTCACTTTCTGATTACACGGCTTGCATTTGACAAAGCAAATGTCATCTGCAACTGTGTCAAAAAAGGACCAGGCAATGCAAGTCTTGGGAGCGCCTGTTTTGGGTTTTTCAAAGAGGCATGCTCCTAATGGGTGCCAAAGTGGAGGCTACAGGCAACCCAGTCTGCCCCCTCCCTCTCCCTACTTTTTGGGCGGTTCGGAGAATCTCTTCCTCAGAGCTGCTCCCACCACCTTCCTGTACCTCACACCATGATGGCTCAAGGACCTCATTATCTACACTACCCTCTTCCAACAACTGCCTCTCCTGGGTAGTCTCGGCAGCACAGTATGCACCAGAAAGTGGCACCTGAGTCTCATCATCAGATGCGTACTGAGGTGTGCTTACCATAGGCCCTGGCCCACCCGCCTCTTCATATTCAGAGAGACAAAGCAGTTGCGCATCACTGCATACTGCCTCTTCCATTTCTCGAATGCTGCTTGGCTGGCACCCTCTTTCCAAGCCAAGAGATTCAGAGAACAGAAGTAGAGATGGCTCCTATCCAGGGCTCTCTGACTGCCTGGGCAATTTGGCAGGTGGTGAAGAGATGGGTGCTCTTCAGTGCTCTGGACCTGAGAGGATGTGGCACTAATTGAAGTCGATACGTTAGCTGCCATCCATCCGACAACGGCTTCAATTTGTTCGTCCCGCAGCAGTGGGGTATGGCAAGCTCCTACAAAGCTGCGCATAAAGGACTGGTCCCTGGTAAAACTGGGGGATGCTGAGTCACTGGTGCCCGCAGCAGGCACAGAATCCCCACGTCCTCTCCGTGCAGAAACTCCATGCCCACGACCACGTGCCTTACTCCCTGCCTTCTTCATCTTGGTAGACTGATAGAGATAGGCAGAAAAGTACTAAGGGCTTAGTGTGCTTATTCCTGAACAGCTGCTAACAGGTATAAGAAACACTAATTTTATAAAGTGTGGACTAGATTTTAATATGAGCTAATGTGGCCTACACAACTGTAAAGTGGAGTGTTTGGTGAACTTTATTTAGGTTTTTTTTTTTTGCAAAAAAAATGGATGTGCCCAAAGATGTCAAACCGATAGTATCACAAACTTTTTGTAGCTATTACAATGCAGGAAGGTAACCTACAATGCAATAGAGGCGGCTCCAAAAAATAGGCTAATACTAATCTGGCTGGGGCTGCAGGGCAAAAGGCTGCAGAAAGGCTCCTTTATCTACTTCCATATATTGTTTGCATGCAATCTAGCTGGATACAGATGGAAACAAAATAATAGGAGAAATCAGGAAAAATGGGCAGCAGTACTAATGAAAAAAAGGACAGTGTAACAGTATGAGGCAGTGATGCATGCTGAGCAGACTACAACCAGATGTGGCTGCAGAACAGACTACAGCGTGAGCTGCACTCACACACAGAGACCTCGCAGACTGCCGTGAACAGCACTGCAAGGCTGTAGAAAAGCTCTTCTATCTACTCCTATATAGTGTTTGCACACAATCTAGCTGGATACGGATGGAAACACACTTATAGGAGAAATCAGGAAAAATGTGCAGCAGCACAAATGCAAAAAATGACAATGTAACAGTATGAGGCAGTGACGCACGCTGAGCGGACTACAACCAGATGTGGCAGCAGAACACACTGCAGCATGAGCTGCACTCACACACACAGAGACCTTGCAGACAGCCGTGAACAGCACTGCAAGGCAAAAAAAGCTTCTCACACAGCGGTTGGTACAGTAGCCTGGGTAAAGCACAATGAAGCAAATCGCTATCTCAAACTGTCCCTCAGTCAGAACAACAGTGTCCTGACCCTGACTGAATTCACAGCAGAGTGAACCCAAAATGGCGGCGGTGGCGGCTTTTATAGTGCATCATGACATCATTTCAGCAGCCAATCACAGCCATGCCATTAGTTACATGCCTAACATGCACACTTCTGAGGATTCCTCATTGGCTGAATTAAATCAAACTGGCTCATAGCATTATGGGAACATCCGATATTGAGAAAGTATCGGAACTCCTATACTGCAAATATCGGCCGATACCCGATACTTTTGCAGTATCAGAATAATTAATAATTTGGAATACAAAAAAATAAAACAAAATGAAAAAGTTAATGCTCACTATACCTTTAGATGAATACCATGAGGGGAATTTGCTGAAACAGTGTACTTTTTTTTATTGCAATGCAGTTTTTCCAGCTCTAATGAAATAACAGTGGTATGCTTTGTGAGTCCATTAAAGTCATATTTATTGGCAAATGTGATGCTGGGGTCATTGTACCTTATATATAGGATTTAATTACCTAAAAATACACAGGGTGCTTCCATCCCTTTTGGGCCTAACCATTCAGTCAGCCTACTAATGGAATTACATCTGAGTACAGGAGACATTTATCTATAAATTTGGGGGTGCATTCCTCACCTCTCACTACTATGTATTAAAAATTTGTCCTAAAAATTATGCTTTTGTGATATTTTTTTTATTTTTTTCACACTCATTTTGAACAAAATCTTTTAACAAAAATCAAGTTTCGTGGTAAAAATAGGATTTTTTATTTTTTCGGCTCAACATCATAAACTTCTGTGAAGCACCTAAAGGTTAAAGATGCTCGTCACACATCTAGATAAATTCCTTGAGGTGTCTAGTTTCTAAAATGGGGTCAGCTGTGGGTGGTTTCCACTGTTTATGCACATCAGGGGCTCACCAAATGCAATACGGCGTCCACTACTAATTTAAGCCAATTTTGTGTTGCAAAAGTCGAATGATGCTCCTTTCCTTCCGAGCCCTGCCATGAGCCCAAATAACAGTTTTCTACCACATATTTTCAGCATATTCAGGATAAATTTCATAACAAATATTGTGGTTCATGTTCTCTTGATACTCTTGAGAAAATGAAAAAAATTTGTGTATGAAGTGCAATGTTTGTGTAAAAAAGTTAAATGTTCATTTTTTCCTTCCACATTGCTTCAGTTCTTGTGAAGGGTTAATAAACTTCTTGAATGTGATTTTGAACACCTCGAGGGGCGTAGTTTTTATAATGCTGTCACTTTTGGGTATTTTCTGTCATATAGTGTTAGGGCTAGCGGAACGCACTGAGTAAATAGAGATGTTTTTATTGATATTGGTGCGTTCGCAGCCCGGGGTCCACCGTGCAGGAGTACCTGCTGCTAGCAAACGGTGGAACTATATGGCGGTATAGACTAACTCAGTTAATTCACCGAGTAGCCGTGAAAGAGAAGCACTGTGCCCTGTTAGACTCCACAGAGGCACAGGCTAACTGCCCAAACAGAGAGCAGTCAGTGATCACGCATGTACACAAAACTCCTCGCCGGAGGAGCCAGCATTCTAGGGGCTTATTTCAGCCGGGTCCCTGAATACACGTAAACACAATCTCCTCGCCGGAGGAGCCAGCATTCTAGGGGCTTATTTCAGCCGGGTCCCTGAATACATCCAAACACAAACTCGTCGCCGGAGGTGCCAGCATTCTAGGGGCTTATTTCAGCCGGGTCCCCGAACACACTCTCATGTGACCACACTGGCGCAAAGCACATAACAATAGACAATACTAGCGCATGGCCGTGCGGCCATGCAGGCCTTAAATAGTTGCAGCACGTTTAGGACCTTTCAAAGAAGGACCAATGGAGTTGCTGCAGTACCTGAGCATGTGACCCTAGATCTCCACTGAGAGATCTTGCCCTGGGCATGCTCAGAGTGCAAAGCAGGATTTAGTCCTAGCACCTACAAGGACCTTAGCTGCAGTATCTGATCATGTGACCCTCGATCTCCACTGAGAGATCTTACTCTGGGCATGCTCAGAACGTGAAAAGCAGGACATAGTCCCAGAAGCGTCTGCTCACCGCTGCCCAGCACTGACTTCAATGGCAGAAGCAGGAAAGGCAGCAGTAACTATTAGCACAGAGTCAGACTGAGCGAGACGCTGGGATCGATATCTCCGCTGAGCAGGCTCCACTGCGGCAGTAGAAGAATGGGAGACCGCAGCGGAGATGGCCCGAGATTCACCCTGTACAGAGGCAGGAACTCGACCCCTAACATATAGGCCCCCAAAGTGACTTCAAATGTAAGGTGGTCCCTAAAAAAATGGTTTCGTAAATTTTGTTGCAAAAATGAGAAATCGCTGATCAATTTTTAACCCTTACAACTTCCTAACAAAAAAATTACATTTCAAAAATTATGCTGATGTTGTAACATGTGCAGTTGTAACATGACACCTGGCTAGCTTCAGACAAGGGATTCACACCACCCATCAGCTAGCTGGGGTGCAGCCTTCTACAGGAAGATCCCCTGTGGATCCAAGCCATTCTGCCTGAGTCATTTGTTCAGCCAGTTAGGATTTCATAAAGGAGTTATGAAATACTATAAATCCTAGCTGTACATTGTGTGTATTTCCAAGATCCCCAGAACAGGGCAAGCGCCCACCTGGGTCTCGAGCCATTTTAGCACGCACGGGAACAGCTTAGATCAGCCAGAAGCAGCTTGGTAGCTAAATAATGTTTAGTCTCTATGAGTAGCAAGGGCAGTTGCAAGTAGCAAGGGCTCAGCCCGATTCGATGGCATTAGAACCGCTGACCTAGGACTGTACAGAAAGAAGTTATGATCTTTCATAGATTTTGGAAAATTTATTTATCTCCAAACCTCCAGGGAAAGGGATTTAGGATCAGCCCAGAGGGTAAGAGGGGAGTTACCCAGCGGGTTAAATGCTTGTGTGCAATATATCTTATTGCTTTTTCTCTGAGAGGTTGCAATGACACATTGTATTTTTTATATCGAATTGCCCCTAGGGGTTTTCTGAAAATAAAACCCTTTTAAGTAATTGTAGGAGTATGTTAGTGACTCCTTAAGTGCTGCATAGAGAATCTACTATTAAATTGATATTCGTTTTGTGGTTCCTTCTCTTTGACAGAGTGGTAAATGTAATTTTCTAAAGCCTTCAACTATTTTTCAATAAAAACTATAAAAACTGCTCACAAGACCTATTACACATATTCTGACTCAATGTGAGGTGAACAGGAGAGCAAGATGCATTATATAAATCTGAGTAACTGCATCAGATTAGCATACTGACTATGACATGATAGATCATTCTCTTATGTCAAAATAGGTCACAGAGAGCACTCTTCTGGTTCTTCCTTATTCGGACATAAAAACAATAGTGTGGCAATATAGACTACAGAAAAGAAATGTAAGATGTACTTGTTACCTAAAGTTTTATTCTGGTTGACTTTACTCAATGATCTGATCACAAGAGCTTACACTCTACAGAAGAGAAAAAGGACCCCGCTGACCTTAAGAGCTTACAATCAACAGGAGAGTGAGGACCCCACTGACAAAAGGAGCTTACATTCTACAGGAAAGAGAGGATTCCACTGACCATTAGAAATTACACTCTACAGGAGAGAGAGGACACCATTGACCTTAAGAACTTACATTCCATAGGACAAAGAGGACCCCACTGAACATAAGAGCTTACACTCTAAAGAAGAAAGAGAGGACCCTACTGACCATAAGAGCTTACACTCTACAGAAGAGAGACAGGGCCCAGCTGACCATAATAGTTTACCCTCTACAGAAAGTAGAAAGCACCCCACTGACCATAAGAGATTACGCTCTACAGGAGAGAGTGCCCCACTGACCATAAGAGCTTACTCTCTACAGGAGAGAGAGGACCCTGATGACTATAAGAGCTTACACTCTACAGGAGAGAGAGGACCCGACTAACCATAAGAGCTTACACTCTACAGGAGAGAGAGGAATCCGCTAACCATAAGAGCTTCCACTCTACAGGAGAGAGAGGAGAGAGGACCCCACTGACCATAAGAGCTTACACTCTACAGGAGAGAGAGGACCCCACTGACCATAAGAGCTTACACTCTACAGGAGAGAGAGGACCCCACTGACCATAAGAACTTACACTCTACAGGAGAGAGAGGATCCCACTGACCATAAGAGCTTACACTCTACAGGAAAGAGAGGACCCCACTGACCATAAGAGCTTACACTCTACAGGAGATAGAGGACCCCACTGACCATAAGAGCTTACACTCTGCAGGAGAGAGAAGACTCCACTGACCATAAGAGTTTACACTCTACAGGAGAGAGAGAGGACTCCGCTGACCATAAGAGGGAATACTCTACAGGAGAGAAAGGACCCCGCTGATCCTAATAGGTTACACTCTACAGGAGACAGAGGACCCTGCTGACCATACGAGCCTAAACCCTACATGAAAATGAGGATCCCACTGGCCATAAGAGCTTACACTCTACAGGAAAGAGAGGACCCCACTGATAATAATAGGCTTCACTCTACAGGAGAGAGAGGACCCTGTTGACCATAAGGGCCTACACTCTACATGAGAAAGAGGACCCCACAGGCCATAAGAGCTTACACTCTACAGGAGAGAGCAAGGACTCTGCTGACCATAAAAGAGCTTACACTATACAGGAGAGAGAGTACCCTGATAACTATAAGAGCTTATACTCTACAGGAGAGAGAGGACCCCACTGACCATAAGAGATTGCACTCTACACGATAGAGCTAGTACCCCACTGACTGTAAGAGCTTGCTCTCTACGGGAGAGAGAGGACCCTGATGACAATAAGAGTTTACACTCTACAGGAGAGAGATGACCCTGCTGACCATAAGAGCTTACACTCGACAGAAGAGAGAAGACCCCACTAGCCATAAGAAGTTACACTCTACAGGAGAGAAAGGACCCTGCTGACCATAAGTGCCTACACCCTACATAAAAAAGAGGACTCCACTGACCATAAGAGCTTATACTCTACAGGAGAGAGAGGACCCTGTTGACTATAAGAGCTTACACTCTACAGGAGAGAGAGGACCCCACTGACCATAAGAGCTTACACTCTACAGGAGAGAGAGGACCCTGCTGACCATAAGAGCTTACACTCTACAGGAGAAAGAGGACCCCGCTGACCATAACAGCTTACACTCTACAGGAGAGAGAGGACCCCACTGACCATAAGAGCTTACACTGTACAGGAAAGAGAACTAGTCACTCTGTACAATTAAAACAACTCTGAGCCGCTGATCTCCCAGGTACTGATCATCACTCTACAAGATATGATAATCCATAAGATTTCATAGTTGCAGGGAATTATGGAAAATGCAATGTGGCAATGCAAAATTATATTATCTCACTCCCTGATACTTCAGTAGTGTGTGCAATGGTGCTGGGCAAGGAGTTTTTCTTTACAAATCAAATTTGAAAATGTTTGTGTTTGCGTGAAACCGCAAATTTCAGGAAATTCACCTTAAACTCAATCAATCCGCTCATGTCTATCTAGCCCTTGAAAAAAATATTTTGAGTTCTTTGAACTGAGCTGATGTTGGGGGTCGAGTTCCCGCCTCTGCACAGGGGGAATCTCGAGCCATCTCCGCTGCGGTCTCCCATTCTTCTCCTGCCGCAGTGGAGCCTGCTCAGCAGAAGCGTCGGTCCCAGTGTCTTGCTCAGTCTGACACTGTGCAAAGGGTTACTGCTGCCTTTCCAGCTTCTGCCATTGTAGCCAGTACTGGTCAGCGGCGAGCAGATGTCTTTGGGACTAAGTCCTACTTTTCCCCTTCTGAGCATACCCAGGGTAAGATCTCTCATTGGAGATCAAGGGTCACATGCTCAGGTACTGCAGCAACTCCCATTGGTCCTCTAGGAAGGTCCTAAAGTTGCTCAAGTTCTGTGGCAGCCTCCCATTGGTCGTTCTGGGAAGGTCCTGTAGTTGCTGCAGCTATGAAAGGTTCGCATGACTGCACGGCCAGGCACTAGTATCAATCTATGTTATGTGCTTTGCGCCAGTGTGGTCTTGCGTGTATGTATTTAGGGCCCCGGCTGAAATAAGCCCCTAGAATACCGGCACCTCTGGTGAGGAATTTTGTGTGGATGCATTCAGGGCCCCGGCTGAAATAAGCCCCTAGAATATCGGCACCTCCGGTGAGGAGTTTGTGTGTGTGCAAGACCACTGACTGCTATCAGCTCAGCAGTTAGCTGTGTACTCTTGTGAGTCTAACAGGGCACAGTGCATCCTTTTGATGGCGACTGGGAAGTAACAGAGTTCACTTATACCGTCATATTGTGCCATTTGCTAGCAGCAGGTTCCTCCTGCACGGTGGACCCCCGGCTGTGAACGCACCAATAACTTCACCTATTTACTTGGTGCGTTCCGCTAGCCCTAACAGCTGATTTGCTGAAATAGTAGGGGATAGCATGTGTTAAACTTTTTTTTTAGCTCTAATTGTCTCATTTCATAAGTCATCTGAGATTTTAATCTTGCCAATGATATTCATTCCATTAGGCATAAAGTTGCGCTGCAAGTTATGATGTGCCTCTAGGTCAGGACTAGGTATGTGCATCCATATCGCAATATCGCAGCATTGTAAAGTCATGATGACATGTGCAACAGCCTTTTAACGCCCATATGCAGGGACATCTCGGACCTAGGTATGCCTGAAAGTCCCGCCTAGTGTAAAGATATCCAGGGTTTCACTATGTGGTGGTGATAAGCATAGGCTTTTAGGACCATAGAAAAATTTGCATATCATAAGATCCACTCATCTCTACAAAAGAGATATATGCCGTATTTTGCAAAGTATATCATACTGTATAACTGTTCTGGAAATATATAGATTTAGTGTAAACAGTCAAATAATATATTTTGTAGTTGAAATTCTCATGTCTGAATAAATTCTACTTTTTTGTGCCTTATATTATTTCTGCATCAGAGATACATATCCCACAGAGGCATAATAAAAACAGGCTTCCTGCCCTTTAATAAATGTCATTGAACAAGCAGATATTGTTTACTTATTTTGTGTAACAAAATTTCAAGCAAAACACATTATTTTCAAAGAGTGACCTGTCAGCATTGCTTAAGAGAACAACGTCTGAAAGTCTGAGGATGGAGCCTGTAGGAAGACTTACCTGCACATCAGAAGGAATTAATGACTAAGGTGTACAGTGAGGTGGACTCACGTGTGTAAAATGTATTTCTCATAAAGAAAATGGGCTAGCTTTGTGCAACATTACTAAATCTGGTATTTCTAGATATATTGTTCAGATCAATGTATAAATCAAAATCGTGGAAAGTAAAAAACAACAAAAAACTGTAAATTATGGTCAGTGTGCTACAAATGACTGATAAGGTTACTTCATAAACTTCTAATTTATGTAAAATGCTTAAAACCCAAACTCCAATAAAAAAAATAAAACAAACAACGCTTTATGCTTAATTATACATGTATTCCTCATCTTTAGACCGGATTCATACATCCACGCTGTTGAGTTTTTCAGGAAACCCACACCTAGTGCCTGCATCGAGGTCTCATTACAGCCAATGATGGAGCTGTGGGAAAAATCAGTGCGAAATAGGGTCTTATCCATTGGATATTATAATTATCTGCTCAGATGATACTAACCTGAGATGTCCAGTAATAGAGCGAAAATCATCAGGAAATGTCAGCTGCAGCAGATCCACGGATCAACCAGTGACCCTATCAGACTTCCCAGGAACTTCCAGCTGCATCACATCTAATGTGGTGTACCTAATTATATGGACTAAATGTCCAACTGGGGGTCTGTATGTAGGGGAGGCAAGGATGAACTCTCATTGCCACACAATAAGAGAAAAAAGAATGGATCTACCTGTGGCAATACATTTCTGTCTCCCAAATCATAACATTATGGACATGAAATTACTAGTATTGAAAGATAACTTCAAATCTCAAAGAGACAAGAGTCTGGGAATATAAACTGATGATGACCTTTGACACACAGGAATGAATGTGTTGCATGGATTTATGTCTTTTTACATCAATTAAGGAATTTGCTCCTCAGACCACGCGGGGGAATCATAACATAGAACCAGACCCCAATCAGAGGACAGTAAGACATTCACTCCTTATCTATGAACTGTTCCAATATTTACGGGCATAACTGTTTATCACTCACATAATGTTAGTTCTCCTTCACATCACCTGTCTTATCTATGGCATTTTTCTGTGCTGTGTTGTGCATAAATATGTGATTCTTCAGAATTTCTATTAGTCTATGCCTGATGAAGGGACGGGGGTAGTCTCGAAAACTTGCAATTAATTATCTTTTCATTTAGTCATTAAAAGGTATCAGCTACTGAAGACTCTCAATTCTAAATATTTTTCATATCAGACTTCAGAATGAAAGGAATATCATGGATATTACCCACGCTGCTGGATAAAGTTTCATTTCAAATGAAACAAGTGAAGGATGGTGGTTTATTCTATGCATTTCAAAGAATTTAATTACTTCTTCATCAGGAAAGAAATGATCATTTGTATACCTACAAATGGTACACAAATGGTGATGTCCTGATTAAGTAATTGAATACTTTGAAATGCGTAGAATAACCACCATCTTTCGCTTGTTTCGTTTGGATTGGAACTTTATCCAGCAGTGCTGGTAATAGCCACAATATTCCTTTCATTCTGAAGCCTTCTATTGTAAAACCTTTCAGAAGAATTTGTTGAGATTGGTGTTTCATATAACAATTCTCAACGTTTAGCCAAATGGAGCAGGGTGCACCAAATTTATCAAGAGGTGCAAATTTCTTAATATATTGCTTTGCATCTTTGGGCTGTGTGTGCAGCAGAAATTATATTCTAAACCAATCATGAGCTTGTACAAATTTCAGCTACAATAACATCTACAATACACGCTAGCTTCCTTAACACACTATAGTATTTTTTACATAATAAGGGAGTACACTATATACTAAGGGAATGTGCTAACCATAATAAGTGTGCACACTATGTAATAAGTGACTGTGTTATACCACTGGGGAACACAATTTTTTAAGAGTTAGGTCAGACAACTGTTCTTAATTAATTTTTGGATGCTGAATCCAGAAATGATCTCAGTTTTTTCTCTATGACGTCAAGTTTTTGAACTATAGGATTTTTGTCTTCTCAAAACTATGTAAACTACTGTACCTAAAAAGTGTTTTTTTTATTAAATAGTACAAATATGAACAAAAAATGAAATATATAAGAAATAGGCATGACAAAGTTGTGACTATTCTTACAAGTTGCCACGTAGCTCTATATGAGTCGAATTGTAATCAGATAACAAGTCTTATTACAGATATCAGTGCAATTGTGCTTCTCTGGCAGGTAAGTTGTGTAGGAAAAACTTGACGTGCTAGAAAAAAACTGACTACATTTTTGGAATCAGCATGCCGATTTTAGTATAAATCAGCTCAAAAACCTAACTCAACAGAAATTTTTTTTCAAATTGTTCCCCTGTGAAGTGAGTACACTATATACTAAGGGACTGTGCGATACGTAATAAGTGAGTACACAATAATATACTATGGGACTGTGCCATGCATAATAAGTGAGTACACTATATACTAAGGGACTGTGTTATACATAATAAGTGAGTACACTATATACTAAGGGACTGTGCTATACGTAATAAGTGAGTACATTGTATATAAGGGATTGTGCTGTGCATAATAAGTGAGTACACTATATACTAAGGAACTGTGCTATACATAATAAGTGAGTACACAATATACTACGGGACTGTGCTATACATAATAAGTGAGTAGCTTGAGAAAGGTCCACATCCTGGACTGAAACGTCGCACATGGGCCAATAAATCACTTTTATTTTTTCTATTGGAGTGCTGCCTTCATTTTTTCGGACAATAGTATGAGGTTTGGTATATGCCTGGAAGGATTTTTTGCACCCTTTGTTTTCTTTTGGTGCTGCTTTTTGTTTTCTTTTTCTAATAAGTGAGTACACTATATGGTAACGGACTGTGCTGTGCATAATAAGTAAGTACACTATATACTAAGGGACTGTGTTATACATAATAAGTGAGTACACTATATGGTAAGGGACTGTGCTGTGAATAATAAGTGAGTACACTATATACTAAGGGACTGTGTTATACATAATAAGTGAGTACACTATATGGTAAGGGACTGTGCTGTGCATAATAAGTGAGTACATTATATACTAAGGGACTGTGCTATACATAATAAGTGAGTACATTGTATACTAAGGGATTGTGCTGTGCATAAGTGAGTACACTATATACTAAGGGACTGTGCTATACATAATAAGTGAGTACACTTGTCACGTCCGCACATACTTACCTGCCTTCTCCTATCCCTCGGCGCACTCATGACTATGTCCCTCGCCGCTCTGCTTCTTCCTTTGCTGGGTCGCGGCGTCTGGTTTCTTTGTGCATGCGCGGTCGCGTCTCCTGCGCCGCTGAGCCTTCTGGGAGGTCGCGACCCAATGGCCCCGCCCCAACATGGCGGCGCCCATCGGGTATTTCTTCCCGGCGTCTTCCCAGGTAAGACGCCTTTGCTTTGTAGGATCTCTGTCTTCTGTCAGTGTTCCTATGCCCTAGGCTCCCTAAGTCTCTGTATTATCCTCCATGCTGTTACTCTGTGTCTCCGCTTAGTCTGCCCTGTGTTCCTGCCGTATCCTGCCTAGTCCTGTGCTCCTGCCATGTCCAGCCAAGTCCTGTGTTCCAGCCGTATCCTGTCAAGTCCCGAGTTCCTGCCGTATCCTGCCTAGTCCTGTGTTCCTGCCGTGTTCTGCCAAGTCCTGTGTTCCTGCCGTGTCCTGCCGAGTCCTGTGTTCCTGCCGTGTCCTGCCTAGTCCTGTGTTCCTGTCATATCCTGTCAAGTCCCGAGTTCCTGACGTATCCTGCCTAGTCCTGTGTTCCTACCGTGTCCAGCCAAGTCCTGTGCTCCTGCCGTATCCTGCCAAGTCCCGTGTTCCTGCCTTATCCAGATAAGTCCCGCGTTCCTGCCGTGTCCCGTCTGTCCTGTGTTCCTACCGTTCCCCAGCCAGTCCAAAAGCTCCGTTGTCTCTCTCTCTCTCTTTTGGGTCGTCCCTTTGGCTCTAGCTGTTGTGTCTCCATTCCCCCTTGGACCTGCTCCTAACGCTCCCTGTATAGAGGGTGGTTCCATCTGGTCCGCTCATCCTCGGGGGCTCTAGAGTCACGACCCAGAGGGTCCACTCTCGGATTCTACTCCAAATCCTTACAACACTATATACTAAGGGACTGTGTTATACATAATAAGTGAATACACTATATATTAAGGGGCTGTGCCACACATAATAAGTAAGTACACTATATACTAAGTGACTGTGCTATACATAATAAGTGAGTACATTGTATACTAAGGGATTGTGCTGTGCATAATAAGTGAGTACACGATATACAAAGGGACTGTGCTATACATAATATGGCTACATCCCTGTAGCCGTGTGCAGTGTCAGTGTGCTGCCCACTTTTACAGACTATTGAGCATGTCCTATTCTGATCCTCAAAATCGGATCAGAACAGAACATTCTCTGACCCTCACGATTCTCATTCTCAAATCTGTGATTTTTATGTATGTGTGAATGGACCTATAAAAATCTATGAGTCCGTGTGCCATCCGATAAAAAAAAACTGTAAGCACATGGATATATTACACAAACGTGAGAATGTAGAATAAGGGATTTTACAAAAAAATAATCACTCCAAGTCATACAGTGCAGATACAGAATAATATCTACATCCAGGCACTTACCGCTGATGTCTCGTCTGATTAGAGTCACTTTCTCCTGTTTTTTCTCTATCTGGTCAGACCTTCATGTCGACATCTCCCAGCCACGACTCATCTTGTCACGGTGAAATTCGCAGCCCTGAAAATAACAAGGTCACACACATTGTATACAGGGCCGCCATCAGGGCATTACTACCCTTACTGGCGTATGGGGCCCAATAAACAACGGGCCCCAGTGGCAGTAACTGCCGCTTCAGTAGCTGATTGTGTGTCTTCCGTCGCATGATCAGTTAAAATCTTTTGCATAGAGAAGATTCCTCCCACACAGCAATAGTTAACAGCCGCCAGCCAATCACTGGTCGGCAGCTGACGTCAGCACACATGTTGCCGACATATGACGTCACTGTCATACGCCGGAATGATGCTGCATTCGTCAGCTGAATCGGAGAGGAGAACACCGCTGGACCCCGGTCAGGTAAGGAAAAACTTTTTTTTTTAAAGCTGTGGTATAGGGCATATTATACCAGTATGGGTGTGCATTATACTACTATGGGGATAGGAAAATGGGTTGCGTTATACTGTATGGGGGTGCATCATACTATGGGGTGAATTATACTCCTATGGGGCTGCTTTATACTATAGGGTGCATTATACTCTTATGGGGGTGCATTATACTTCTATGGGGTGTATTATACTACGGGAGTGCATTATAGTACTATAGGGCGCATTATACTTCTATGGGAGTGCATTATACTACTATAGAGGTTCATTATACTGCTATGGTGCTCATTATGCTACTATGGTGCTTCATTATAATGCTATTGGGTGCATTTTACTGCGATGAGGGTGCATTATACCACTATGGGGGTGCATGTATAATAATAATAATAATTATACTATGGGGTGCATTATACTACTATGGGGCTGCATTATACTACTATATGGCTGAATTATACCACTATGGGGTGCATTATACTATGAGGCTGCATTATACATCTCTGGGAGTGCATTATACTGCTATCGGGCTGCATTATACAACTATGGGGTATATTATACTGCTATGTGGTACATTATACTGCTATATAAGACTATGGGATACACTTTACTATTATGGATGACAACGGTGACAATATAGAGAGACATGGGAGAGGTATGGAAAGGCGTGAGGCAGAATGGGAGAACTTGTGGGGTTC
The DNA here is from genome assembly GCF_032444005.1 of Ranitomeya imitator. NCBI lineage: Eukaryota > Metazoa > Chordata > Amphibia > Anura > Dendrobatidae > Ranitomeya > Ranitomeya imitator. The sequence goes on from NC_091283.1 coordinate 223,750,671, forward strand.
AGAATGGGAGGACAAGAGGGGTCCAGAAGGTTGGATATTATTACTGTAGGGGCTAATTAAAGGATATTATTTTTGAGGATATTGCTTTCAGTGTGGGGGAGGAGAGGTCTTGTTACTGTTCAGGGTGACACGGTCTCTTTTTTCATCATCTTGCATAGTGTAGAGGTTGGGTAATGTGCTCTAGATAACTGCATTATTTTCTGCAGAGACGAGTCCTGGCTGGAAGAAGTGATGGCGGTGTGCGCTGGATGAACATGAAAAGCGAAGATGAAGGACTTCAACTAAAGATGTCACTGGTGAGTCAGTGTGTTACCTGCACACTGACACTATACACTGTATACTATATACAGAGCTCCTGTGAATAATGTCACCAGTGATCACTTTATTATCTATACACGGACACTGTATACGAAGTACATATCTCCTGTATATAATGGCATTTATAGTGATATTATGGTGCCTTGTAAAAGTATTCGGCTCCTTAGAACTTTTCAACCTTTTCGCACATATCATGCTTCAAACATAAAGATACCAAATGTAAATTTTTGGTGAAGAATCACCAACAAGTGGAACACAATTGTGAAGTTGAACGAAATTTATTGGTTATTTTAAATTTTTGTGCAATTTCAAAAACTGAAAATTTACATTTGGTAAATCATCTTTATGTTTGAAGCATGGTATGTGGGAAAAGGTTGAAAAGTTCCAGGGAGCCGAATACTTTCGCAAGGCACTGTAGTATTGTGGTTTTTTATTAGTGATCAGTATTGTAGTATTCGGTCACTATGTTGTGGTAACATGTGATCTGGTCATGGTGTGGTGGTATTTATTCCTTGAATGTGGTATTTTTTGATCACTATATGGTGGTAATACAGCAGGGGATATACAGTACGTATTTGATCCCTTGCTGATTTTGTAAGTTTGCCCACTGACAAAGACATGAACAGTCTATAATTTTAAGGGTAGGTTAATTTTACCATTGAGAGATAGAATATAAAAGGTAAAATCCAGAAAATCACATTGTATAAATTATATAAATGTATTTGCATTTTGCAGTGAGAAATAAGTATTTGATCCCTCTGGCAAACAAGACTTAAAACCTGGTGGCAAAAACCCATGTTGGTAAGCATAGGAGTCAGACCTTTTTTATAGTTGATGATGAGGTTTGCACACATGTCAGGAGGAATTTTGGTCCACTTTTCATTGCCAATCATCTCTAAATCTTTAAGATTTTGAGGTTGTCACTTGGCAACTGGGGGCTTCAACTCCCTCTATAAGTTTTCTATGGGATTAAGGTCTTGAGACTGGCCATGTCACTTCATGACCTTAATGTGCTTCTTTTTGAGCCACTCTTTTTTGCCTTGGCTGTATGTTTTGGGTCATTGTCTTGCTGAAAGATCTAGCTATGACCCATTTTTTATGTCCTGGCGGAGAGAAGAAGGTTGTCACTCAGGATTTTATGGTGCATGGCTTCATCCATTCTCCCATTGTTGTGGTGAAATAGTCCTGTGCCCTTAGCAGAGAAGCACCCACAAAACATACTGGAGCTGATGAGATGCCCTGTAGAAGCCAAGACAGCAGAGGGAATGAGAATGTGGATATGTGTGTGTATGTGTGTGTGTGTTGCAGTATACTGTGTTGTGTGTGTCTGCTGCACTATACTGTGTGTGGGAGGACTGCACTATACTCAGTGTGTGTGGGGGCTGCATTATTCTGTGTTTGGGGCTGCACTATACTGTGTGGGGGGAATACACCATACTCTGTGTAGGGGCCTGCATTATACTGTGTGTGGGGGCTGCACAATACTGTGTGCGTGTGTTTGTGCGGGACTGAATTATACTGTGTGTGAGCCTGCATTATACTCTGAGGGGGCTGCTTTATACTCTGGGGGGCTGCATTATACTGTGTGTGTGTGTGTGTGTCGTGCTGTGTTATACACTTAGGGTATAGTCCCACAGTCCGAAATCGCTCAGTATTTGCTCAGGATTTGAGACAGGTGAAATCTAAACCAAATCTGCATCTGACGTCAGTGGCAGGTCACATTCATTTTTTATGCGTTTTTTCCGCATGCGTTTTTGTCTGCTTACCTTGGATGGTTAGCAAAAATAGTGGGATCCCCTCCAAAAAAAACAGCGTAGGGTGCCCCTATTTTTGTTAACCAGCCAAGGAAAAAGCAGACAGCTGCCGCCTGGTATTCTCAGGCTGCGAAGGCCCATGGATTTTGGCCCTCACCAACCTAAAACTAGCAGCCAGCAGCCGCTCCACAATTGGCGCATCCAAAGATGCACCAATTGTGGCACTTTACACCAGAGGCGTAGGTAGGGTTTTGGTTCGGGGGGGGGGAAAACTTCTGAGTGGGCCCCTAACTAGGTAACCTTGATTACAATTGGGGGACGTACCCTAATAGTGGATGTAGCAGAACCTCAGAAGATGACTGCGCTGTTACTGAAAATAATCTCTATACAAAGACCAACACTGATATTACTGCCATATGGTCAATGGTAGATATTAGCCCTACAAAACATGTAAGATATTATAGCACAGTTATAGTTGATGACTTACAGAGGATGTTCTTTCTGATGGAATTGTTCACTTTTCCCGTCTTTTCCATCTGTCTCAGATCGACATGATGACTTTTTCCAGCCAGGACTCAGCTGCAGAGATTACCGCAAAGACACATTTCACTTCTCATATTCCAGCTATCACCATCTATTCCCAACCTGCACAAACTCCTCATCCTGCTGATACCCCAATACTGAGCCGCTGCTGCCATATGTGTCATATGTAATACTATTTTTGATCAAAAGTAGCATAAAAGCCATCCCACCACGACAAGGTAGCTCTGATGGGGACAGTCCTACACTGATTGTATTGTTATGATACGGTGGTCTAGGAGCAACATGGAACGAGCTCTGAAGGAAGTGGTAACTGTACTGACCGCAGTCCCTAAGCTCAACACAACACTAGAAGTAGCCGTGGAATGCTCCTAACTCTCCCTAGGCATCTCATCACAGCCTAAGAGCTAACTACCCCTAAAGAAAGAAGCAGGAAAGCTATCTTGCCTCAGAGAAAATCCCCAAAGGATAGATTAGCCCCCCACAAATAATGACTGTGAGTGGAGAGGGAAAAGACATACACAAAATGAAACCAGGATGAGCACAGGAGGCCAGTCTAGCTAAATAGATAGGCCAGGATGGAATATTGTGCGGTCAGTATAAAACACTACAAAAATCCACGCAGAGTTTACAAAAAATCTCCACACCTGACTAAAGGTGTGGAGGGCAAATCTGCCTCCCAGAGCTTCCAGCAAGACAGAATTAATTCACACTGATAAGCTGGACAAACATAGAAAGCACAGAATGGATAAGTCCACAATCTATGGACAGAAAAGAGCAAGCAAAAACTTAGCTTTGCTGAACTGGTCAGGATAACAGGGAACTCCAAAGAGATGTGAATCCAACCAGGAACCATTTACAAGTGGCACTGGCTGAAGAAAGAGCCAGGCCTAAATAGCCGAGCAGAAGAGACGATAAGTGGAGGCAGCTGATGACAGCTAACTCCAAGGAGCAGCCATACCACTAGAAACCACAAGAGGGAGCCCAAGAGCAGAACTCACAAAAATGCCACTTACAACCACCGGAGGGAGCCCAAGAGCGGAATTCACAACATTGTATATAAAGCTCCCCAAGGCTGGTGTTCTACTAGTTGGGCCCAGTACTGTTGTCTGCCCTTATTTACGCTGAGGTCAACATTGACACATGGTAAAGTTTTTAATATTGGACAGTGTAGGGCCATGCCGATCAGAGTTTCCTTGTCGTGGTGGGAAGGCTTTTATGCTATTTTTGATCAAAAACATTATTACTAAAAACTCTGTGTTATTTAGATGCACTTTTTGCTTTTTACTTATTTACAGCAGGGTTTTTGCTCATTTTTTCTCTTGCAGGTTTTATATATTTTATGGCCAATGCAAACATGTGCTTATGTGCTGCGTGTAAACCAACTCAAGTGAAGCTCAATGTTTGTGCTTTTTCTTTGTATTATTGCATACTCTGCAAGCAGGGGGGTGGGGCCACTCATTTTTGGGCTGAAGATTGCATATAAAGCTCCCCAAGGCTGGTTTTCTACTGGTTGAGCCCCGTCCTGTTGTCTGCCCTTATTCAAACTGAGGTCAACATTGACACATGGTAAGGTTTTAATATTAGACAGTGTAGGACTGTCTCGATCAGAGTTACATTGTCGTGGTAGGATGGCTTTTATGCTATTTTTGATCAAAAACAGTATTACTAAAAACTGTGCTATTTAGATGCACTTTTTGCTTTTTACTTATTTACAGCAGGATTTTTGCTCATTTTTTCTCTTGTAGGTTTTATATGTTTCCTATATTGTATAATGCACACCCATAGGCAGACTCTATAGTATAATGCACCCCTCCACGCCCAGGCAGACTCTATTGTATAACGCACCCCCCCACACAAACAAACACATGCGGACTCTATAGTATACTGCACTCCCCATAGGGAGACTCTATAGTATAATGCACCCCCCCACACACACAGGCAGACTATATAGTATAATGCACCCCCCATAGGCTGACTCTATTGTGTAACGCACCCCCCCACACACACACAGGCGGACTCTATAGTATACTGCACTCCCCCCACACACAGGCAGACTCTATAGTATACTGCACTCCCCATAGGGAGACTCTATAGTATAATGCACCCCCATAGGCAGACTCTATAGTATGTTGCACTCCCCCACACACTGGCAGACTCTATAGTATAATGCACCCTCCACACACACATACAGCAGACTCTATAGTATATTGCACCCACACACACACACAGCAGATGCTATAGTATATTGCACCCAACCACACACAAGCAGACTCTATAATATAATGCACCCCCCCCACACACACACACACACACAGCAGACTCTAGCATATTACACTCCTCACACACAGGCAGACTCTATAGTATAATGCAGGCCCCCCCCCCACACACACAGCAGACTCTATAGTATAATGCACCCCCACAAACAGGCAGACTCTATAGTATAATGCACCCCCCACACACACACCAGACTCTATAGAATACTGCACTCACCCCCCCCCCCCCCCACAGTCAGACTCCATAGTGTAATGCACCCCATGAAAAACAATAAATCCAATACTCACCTCTCTTCCTCCTGGTTCCTATGCTGTCCAGAGATGTGCGGGCGCTGAGCAGTGATGTCATTGCACCAGCTGTCCAGTGTCTGCATCAATGACGTAAGATGCTGAGCAGGGAGTGATGGGAGAGGGAGCGTAATGCTCCTCTCATCATTGCAGTCAGCTGTATCCAATTCAGGTGAACAAGCAATGGTGGACGGGGGCCTACCTCTCATGGTTTACTGGGTTCTCAGGTCAAGTAGTTGCAGGGTTAACTCGGATAGCCTCTTTCTGGGTTCTGGGAGGCTTTTTATAGCCTCACAATGAGGCCAATCTTTGTTGTTTATGCTCTGACCCTTGGCTGAGTGTGTCTGACCCTGGTGTGCCTCTGCTTTGTGCATGTACTACTGTCTGTCTGTTTGGTTTCTGATTTGGTTCCGTCCTTGTTGTGATTCTTGCCTACCGTTTCTGTACTGTCCTTTGCCCATTCTGGTTTACTGATCTCTTGCTGCGTTCTGAAAATTCTTCTGACTGCCCCGGTGTATTGCACTGACCTCTCTGTGTTTGACTTTAGCTTGTGTGACTACGTGTTTTCCTGTCACCCTTTTTTCATCCCTGTGGTCTCCTCTCAATTTTGCACTTTCCACCCGAAGCCGCTGCAGGCCACTTGCTGTAGTCTCATATAGCAGCGCTAGGCTCCGTCCACCCCATCTGACTCACGGTCATGTGACTGCAGGTCCTGTTTGCCTTCTCTGGAGAGCAGCCAGCTCATACAAGCGCCACTGGTAGCGCTCTCATGGCTCCCCGGTGTCACAAGGCTGTCCCCAGCACCTGACGTCCAGGCTAATCCCCTGCGCAGCCGCTGGTGAGTACCTGTCGGGGCGCTGGTCCTGACACTACCTCCTGCTCAGGGCCCCATAGCAGCCTGGAGGCTGTGCATGCCAATACAGTTACAGCAGCGTAGCTCCGGGTGGGCCCTCATAGAGCATGGGGCCCTGGGCAACCGCCCCCTCTGCTCCCCCAGTAGCTATGCTACTGCTTTACCCGGCTCTTCCCACTTGCCCTGTAGTTGTGGCAAGTGGGGTAACATTTGTGGGGTTGATGTCACCTTTGCATTATCTATATGACACCTATCCATTACTAATCTTATAGTTATATGGTAAATAAAGACACAGTCAGAATAAAGTCCTTTAATTGAAATAATCACACAGACACCTTTAATATTCTTAATTAAACCATACTTACTACATCGCCTATTCCACTGAAGCCCTCGATCTCCTGCAAGAGAAGTGAAACAAAAAAGCAACAGTATACCATACCCTTCCACCAAGAAGATAATCTATAATGTCCCACGAAGAGTCCAGCTCTGCTACATCTTGATGTCAGGCTGAACGATGACATTATGCCACTATCCAGCCTGACATCCAGACACAGCGGAGCTTGTAGATGACCACCGGAGATAACTCGGTCTCTGGCGGTCACCTGCACTGCAGTTCTCATGATCAGCTGACCATGAGAACTTGACAAGTAACCGCAGATAACCCCGGCAGTCATGTGCACGGCAGTGCGTGCCGTCAGCTGAGCTCATTGTGAGTACTACAGTGGACGCGAACTTCCAGCTGTGGCACAAGGTAAGACATTATTTAAATTAGTTCACATGTGTAGTAAACTGTGTTCCTGCACTTAATATGTATGTGACTATAAAGACAATGCGGTTTTACCGCATCCAATAGTAACATAGTAACATAGTTATTAAGGTTGAAGGAAGACTTTAAGTCCATCTAGTTCAACCCATAGCCTAACCTAACATGGCCTAACATGTAGAGCCAGAGGAAGGCAAAAAAAAAAACCATGTGGCAAATAGTAAGCTCCACCTTGGGGAAAAGAATTGCTTCCCGACCCCACATACGGCAATCAGACTAGTTCCCTGGATCAACACCCTATCGAGGAATCTTGTCTATATAACCTGTAACATTATACTTGTCAAGAAAGGCATCCAATGCCCTCTTAAATTTAAGAAATGAATCACTCATTACAACATCATACGGCAGAGAGTTCCATAGTCTCACTGCTCTTATAGTAAAGAACCCGCGTCTGTTATTATGCTTAAACCTTCTTTCCTCCAGACGTAGAGGATGCCCCCTTGTCCCTGTCTTAGGTCTATGATTAAAAAGATGATCAGAAAGGTATTTGTACTGTCCCCTCATATATTTATACATTAAAATAAGATCACCCCTTAGTCTTTGTTTTTTCAAACTAAATAGCCCCAAGTGTAATAACCTATTCTGGTATTGCAGACCCCCCAGTCCTCTAATAACCTTCGTCGCTCTTCTCTGCACCCGCTCCAGTTCAGCTATGTCTTTCTTATACACCGGAGACCAGAACTGTGCACAGTATTCTAAGTGTGGTCGAACTAGTGACTTGTATAGAGGTAAAATTATATTCTCCTCATGAACATCTATGCCTCTTTTAATGCATCCCATTTTTTTATTTACCTTTGTAGCAGCTGCCTGACACTGGCCAATGAACATGAGTTTGTCATCCACCCATACTCCCAGGTCGTTTTCATTGACGGTTTTGCCCAGTGTTTTAGAATTAAGCTCATACTTATACATCTTATTACTTCTACCCAAGTGCATGACCTTACATTTATCCCCATTAAAGCTCATTTGCCATTTATCAGCCCAAGCTTCTAGTTTACATAAATCATCCTGTAATATAAAATTGTCCTCCTCTGTATTGATTACCCTGCAGAGTTTAGTGTCATCTGCAAATATTGAAATTCTGCTCTGAATGCCCCCTACAAGGTCATTAATAAATATGTTAAAAAGAAGAGGGCCCAGTACTGACCCCTGTGGTACCCCACTGCTAACCGCGACCCAGTCCGAGTGTGCTCCATTAATAACCACCCTTTGTTTCCTAGCCCTGAGCCAGCTCTCAACCCACTTACACATATTTTCCCCTATCCCCATTATTCTCATTTTATGTATCAACCTTTTGAGTGGCACCGTATCAAAAGCTTTTGAAAAGTCCATATACACTACGTCCACTGCGTTCCCTTGGTCCAGTCCGGAACTTACCTCTTCATAGAAACTGATCAGATTAGTCTGACATGAACGGTCCCTAGTAAACCCGTGCTGATACTGGGTTATGAGGTTATTCCTCTTCAGATAATCCAGCATAGCGTCCCTTAGAATGCCCTCCAGGATTTTACCCACAGTAGAGGTTAAGCTTACTGGCCTATAATTTCCGAGTTCAGTTTTTGTTCCCTTTTTGAATATTGGCACCACATTTGCTATACGCCAGTCCTGTGGTACAGACCCTGTTATTATGGAGTCTTTAAAGATTAAAAATAATGTTCTATCAATGACTGTACTTAGTTCCTGCAGTACTCGGGGGTGTATCCCATCCGGGCCCGGAGATTTGTCAATTTTAGTGATTTTTAGATGCCGACGTACTTCCTGCTGGGTTAAGCAGGTATTACTTGATGGGGAATTTTTATCACTAGTCATTTTGTCTGCCATGGGATTTTCTTGTGTAAATACTGATGAAAAAAAGTCATTTAGCATATTGGCTTTCTCCTCATCCTCATCCACCATTTCTCCCAGATTATTTTTAAGGGGGCCAACACTATCATTTTTTAGTTTCTTACTATTTACGTAATTAAAGAATATTTTGTGATTTATTTTTACTCTCTCTGGCAATGAGTCTCTCTGTCTCAATCTTTGCTGCCTTGATTTGCTTTTTACAGAATGTATTTATTTTTTTGTATTTATTTAATGCCTCCTCACTACCTACTTCCTTTAATTCTCTAAATGCTTTCTTTTTGTCACTTATTGCGCCCCTTACAGCTCTATTTAGCCATATTGGTTTCCTCCTATTTCTAGTATGTTTATTCCCATACGGTATATACTGTGCACAGGTCCTATCCAGGTGCTAATAAACGTCTCCCATTTTATTTGTGTATTTTTATGTCTCAGGATATCTTCCCAGTTAATTGCACCAAGATCCTCTCTCATCCGTTGGAAATTTGCCCTCCTTTAGTTTAAAGGATACATGAAAACTTATTATTTTGTGATCACTATTCCCCAAGTGACCCCCAACTCTTATATTTGCTATGCGGTCTGGCCAGTTTTATCAGAAAGATGGATGTTTTTTGAGTCGCCCAGCCAGGGCCTTGGGGTACCCAGTACCGGGTCTGGTGTTCACAGGGGGATGTGAAGGTGGCGACCCAGTCCGTGGCCCTGGGCGCCCATGTAAAAGGGGAAAGGTCTTTTAAGGGAAAATGTTTATAAGTCTGTCGTGACGCCACTTGTGTTCGGTCAATAGTGGGACTGACACTGCGTTAAAGGGATCCCCTAGGGGATGTTATTGCAGCACTGATGGTACACTTCCCACAGGTGAAGCGGGGTCCCCAGGGGTCCTAAGGTGTGTGGCAAGGTGGTGAATGCCTACGAATAAGTGGAGAACACAAGTTGTAAAGTCTTTACCTGGTTTACTGTAGTTAGCAGGCCACAGTCCAGGGTACCAGGCATGGATGATGGTATGGCCCGGCTGACCTAAAGGCAATGGAGGGTTCCCTTGTTCCAGTAGAGGTCCGTGAGCCTTTCCAACTACCGCTTGCTGTATATGGGGTCCCTGCTGCCTGAAGCTTCCTGCAGAGTCCTCTATTCCCCATCCTAAGACAGGTACGTGCATGACGGGCAGCTTGAGCCTTTTTACAGGGACTCTATCATGCCCCAGGCTCCTCGGGTGCTGCTGTGTTTCAGGTGTGGTGTGAACCAATTACATTGTTATGATCTGGTGGTTTAGGAGCAACATGGGACGAGCTCTGAAGGAAGTGGTACCTGTACTGACCGCAGTCCCTAAGCTCAACACAACACTAGAAGTAGCCGTGGGATGCTCCTAACACTCCTTAGGCACCTCGTCACAGCCTGAGAACTAACTACCCCTAAAGATAGAAACAGGAAAACTATCTTGCCTCAGAGAAAATCCCCAAAGGATAGATAGCCCCCCACAAGTAATGACTGTGAGTGGAGAGGGAAAAGACATACACAGAATGAAACCAGGATGAGCACAGGAGGCCAGTCTAGCTAGATAGATAGGACAGGATGGAATACTGTGCGGTCAGTATAAAACACTACAAAAAATTCACACAGAGTTTACAAAAATCTCCACACCTGACTAAAAGTGTGGAGGGTAAATCTGCTTCCCAGAGCTTCCAGCATCACTGAATTAATTCATACTGACAAGCTGGACAAAACATAGAATGCACAGAACGGATAAGTCCAAAACCTGTGGACAGAAAAGAGCAAGCAAGGACTTAGCTTTGCTGAACTGGTCAGGATAACAGGGAAATCCAAAGAGATGTGAATCCAACCAGAAACCATTGACAAGTGGCACAAGCTGAAGGAAAGAGCCAGGCTAAATAGCCGAGCAGAATAGACAATCAGTGGAAGCAGCTGCAGACAGCTAAATCCAAGGAGCAGCCATTCCACTTAAAACCACCGGAGGGAGTCCAAGAGCAGAACACACAAAAGTACCACTTACAACCACCGGAGGGAGCCCAAGAGCGGAATTCACAACATACATACAGTTCTCGGCCATCCGGTTCTGCTCTGTGTCCTAAAGTCCCACAAAAGCCTCGGGCTCCCAGTTCCCGGCTACTGAGCTCTGGCTCTGAGAGTGTCCTTCCTCTGTTCCCATCTGAGCCCTGTTTCTCTCCTTTGCTCCTTCCGGTCCGGCTCCTCCACATTCAACACCTCAGGTCTTCCTCCTTCCAGAGGCTGCAGTTCCCTCATGGCTGCCAGGCCTCTCTGTCTGCTCAGTGTCTCTCCTAGACATCTGCTCTCCTTGGTCTCCCTGGACCAACTGTCTAGCTCCTCCTCCAGGTCAGGATACATATTGCTTAGGGAAGCTCCCCTGAATCCAGGTCCTGAGCTCCCCCTCCTGGCCTGGATTTGGAATGTGTTGTGTGTGGGTGCCTTACCATGTGAAGAGAACTCCATTGCCTCTGAGCATGATATTACTCTCCCCGAAAGGAAAGCAACATCACTGCAGCAACTGGTCCCCTGGGGTGCTGCACTTTCATTATTGCACTTGAGGATATATTCAAAGTTCTAGCAATTTTCTGGATTATACTTAATGTCTTAAAGTAATCAGGAATTCTCAGTTTTCTTTATTTAGTTAAGTAGTCCTTGCCACAATATGACTTAGAACAGTTGTGGAAAAGGGCTCAGCACTGATTATTATCAGACATAACACGTGACTACCTGATGAAGCTGTTCGAGTGAATGCTAAGGGAGTGTAGAGCTGTCAACAGTCAAAAAAATGGGGCTATTTTTAAGAATTAAAGATTTAATTCATATTCTGTTTTATTTCACACGTCTTTATTCTTTGTTTCCATATGTGTTCCATTGTGTTTTTTGTTGCTTTCAGCCTGAATCAGCAATGTGCACATTCTATATAGAAATCGAACTGCAGAGGCCCTATAAATGACATTTCTTGAAATTTGTAGGTCTCAGTGCATTTGAACAATCAGTGCCAAATGTCCGGCGCCATTTCACACACTTGTGAAATTCTGGGAACGAACTAATGGCTTTGCAGCTAGGCATAATCTCCATAATGCCATAAGCTGTCTATCTCTGACAGTTTGTGTGTTATAGAAATATCTTTTTTGTAGTAATGCGATTGTGGTGAATTTATTTAACGAAAATCAATTTTTTTAGGGAAAATTTTGCCAAATTGGTAAATTTGAGTTTTGAATGATTTGCTCAACTTTGGCACAGTCCAATGGAAACAAGAAATACCATTGCACAAACAGATGTATTCAAACTTTTTAAAAAAATTACATAAAAAAATCAGAAAACTAAGTCTGATGCTAAATGATAATCCCTGTAGAAATCACTTTTCAGCAGTTATTATTATAGGCAGGATAATGACGAATGCTACAGTAAATAATGCAACGTTCATAGTAGGTGATATCACAGCTTGCCTCCTCCTCCTCCATTCACATTGACCGTTACCAAATTGGAATGAGAAATAAAAACACCAATCTGCACTGCCCCACAGTATAACATTGGTCCGATAAACTGTCATGTAGCACTCGGTCTATGCATACGCTCGTGTGAGCGAGCCCTTAGTCTTCCTCACAATGTCATGTATGGCAGGGGTGTCAAACTGCATTCCTCGAGGGCCTCAAACCATGCGTGTTTTCAGGATTTCCTTAGCATTGCACAAGGTGCTGGAATCATTCTCTGCAGGTGATTAAATTATCACCTGTGCAATGCAAGGAAATCCTGAAAACATGACCTGTTTGCAGCCCTCGAGGAATGCAGTTTGACACCCCTGATGTATGGGGGCCATCAATGTACTTGTTTTATGTGTAATAATTTACAATGCTCTCTGATCCCGTTACCCAGAAGTCATCATACTGTCGGTGGAACTTTACGTGTTGACCTAACATTCCCATTTTTCTATTAGGCACATGGCTCATGGTGATGATATTGAATCTTGGCACAAGAAATAAAAACCTACAAAATGCTTTCTGCAAGCTCAGATATTTACCTAATTGATCTCCGATCCTTTTTCATGTCCACAAAGATCATTGTGCTAGCATCCTAGCGTTCCTTCTGTGTGAACTACACCCTAGCGGTTGACAATCCCTAAGATTGATATTTTTCCTTCTTATTGTTTAGAGAACCTAAATGTCTAAATGAAACGATCTATCATTTACAGCATTAAGTGAATTGCATGTTACACATCCATAAATCTATTTTACGCTTTCGCAATGCTAACACTTTTTATTTGCATTCTTGCAGAATGACAGTTTATTTACACTCACAGAGCTTCTTCTTGGAGGCATACGGAGCCCTCGAGTCAACCTCTGCGCCTCATAATAAGTCTAATAATAAGGTTCTATTTGCAATTCTTCGGGCTACAGAATAATTGGATACAAAACTCCAGCAAGGCCTGAAATCCCGCGCTCTTCATCTCACCGCTAATTAGGCAGCTCGTTAGTATCACAGCCTTTCTCCAGCAGCCCAGCAGATCTGATCTCCTATGGGAGACTGAGCAATGTCTTTTAAGTTTCTCCTTAGCGGATATGGAGAATGCAGAGCGCAGCAGGATAGACAGAAGAAAATCTCAGCTCAAGAAGTATTTTTCTCTTCGTTCTTTCGAGATTGAAACCACAGCGCTGCTGCAACCTCTGTCACATTTTCAAAGAATAAATGCTGGTCATGCACTAGTTGTGTTCACAGCCATTCCTGATCAGATTTGGTGAATCTCCTTTAGAAATAAAGCAGATTAATAAAATGTAACATTTATGTATCACAACTATAGAATATTCAGGTAAGTGGCTGACTGTTCTTTAACCTTGGGGCCATGTGTGAAATGTCTTATTAAAATAAAAATAAGGGGAGTGTCAATTATAAGGGTGCAGGGTGCACTGTATATTAAAAATGTTTCACCTGTGATTTTATTGGGGAGATATCAAAGTGCACACGGATTACACACATTGATGAAAACTATTTGCCCCTCAGACATGGATTACGGCGCGAGACAGAACAACGGACAGGTATTTTTATTATTTTACTTTTATTACAGGAGATCGAGGGCTTCGGTGGAATTCGGCAAGGTCTTAAGTATGGTTTAATTGATATTAATAAAGGAGTCTGTGTCATTCTTTCAAATAAAGGACTTTATTCTGGCCGTGTCTTTATTTACCATATAACTATAGAACTAAGCCATGGGACTGATGTCACTTGACATTACAGAGGTGACATCAACCCCACAAATATTAACCCCACGTGCCACCACTACAGGGCAAGTGGGAAGAGCCGGACAAAGCGACAGAAAAAGCACATCTAATAGATGCATCTTTTCTGGGCAGCTGCAGGCTGCTGTTTTTAGGCTGAAGGGCTTATATCAATGGCCCCTTACCAGCCTGAGAATACCAGCCCCCCATTGTGAGCTTTAACAAGGCTGGTTGTCTAAAATGGAAGGACCCCAATCCATTTTTTTTACTTATTTAGTTAAATAAATAAAATAACAGCATGGGGACCCCTCTATTCTTGATAACCAACCTTGCTGAAGCTGACAGCTGGGGCCCCCAGCTGTGAGTTTTGCCTGATTTGTTCAAGAAAATAGGGGGGGAACCCACACCGGGGTTTTTAATTTATTTGTTTAGTTAGATTGCGGCTGTGGAATACCCCGATCATCTGCTCCTGCTGTCACTGTTATTAGTGGTAGCAGGTGTTGGATGATGGGGTAAGAGTCCTAAAAGCCCCCACCTGCTGTTGTTCAGACTTTAATATGACTCACATCATTCACCTCTGCTTGCACCGATTGCCGGCAGAGCAAAGAAGAATGATGAGAGTCGCCTTCAGAACCCTCCACCGGGGAACAGCGCTTATTGTAGCTGATACGTGTCACACCGAGGACATCAATGTGTGTTCTCCGTGTGCACGCATGCGGGACGTTTTGCCATCCGTGCTGACGGTAAAAAACGGACATGTCTATGTATGGGGCACATGGACACATGGTCCATGCAAACACACGGACATGTGCACAGACCCACTCATTTACATAGTACATAGTAACATAGTTATTAAGGTTGAAGGAAGACTTTGAGTCCATCTAGTTCAACCCATAGCCTAACCTAACATGCCCTAACATGTTGATCCAGAGGAAGGCAAAAAAAAACCATGTGGCAAAGAGTAAGCTCCACCTTGGGGAAAAAAATTCCTTCCCGACTCCACATACGGCAATCAGACTAGTTCCCTGGATCAACACACTATCAAGGAATCTAGTGTATATACCCTGTAACATTATACTTTTCCAGAAAGGCATCCAGTCCCCTCTTAATTTTAAGTAATTAATCACTCATTACAACATCATACGGCAGAGAGTTCCATAGTCTCACTGCTCTTACAGTAAAGAATCCGTGTCTGTTATATGCTTAAACCTTCTTTCCTCCAGATGTAGAGGAGGCCCCCTTGTCCCTGTCTCAGGTCTATGATTAAAAAGATCATCAGAAAGGTCTTTGTTCTGTCCCCTCATATATTTATGCATTAAAATAAGATCACTCCTTAGTCTTCGTTTTTCCAAACTAAATAGCCCCAAGTGTAATGACCTATCTTGGTATTGCAGACCCCCCCCAGTCCTCTAATACCCTTTGTCGCTCTTCTCTGCACCCGCTCTAGGTCAGCTATGTCTTTCTTATACATCGGAGACCAGAACTGTGCACAGTATGCTAAGTGTGGTCGAACTAGTGACTTGTATAGAGGTAAAATTATATTCTCCTCAGGAGCATCTATACCTCTTTTAATGCATCCCATTATTTTATTTGCCTTTGTAGCAGCTGCCTGACTTTGGCCACTGAACATGAGTTTGTCATCCACCCATACACCCAGGTCTTTTTCATTGATGGTTTTGCCCAGAGTTTTAGAATTAAGCACATAATTATACATCTTATTACTTCTACCCAAGTGCATGACCTTACATTTATCCCCATTAAAGCTAATTTGCCATTTATCAGCCCAAGCTTATAGTTTACATAAATCATCCTGTAATATAAAATTGTCCTCCTCTCTATTGATTATCCTGCAGAGCTTAGTGTCATCTGCAAATATTGAAATTCTGCTCTGAATGCCCCCTACAAGGTCATTAATAAATATGTTAAAAAGAAGAGGGCCCAATACTGACCCCTGTGGTACCCCACTGCTAACCGCGACCCAGTCCGAGTGTGCTCCATTAATAACCACCCTTTGTTTCCTATCCCTGAGCCAGTTCTTAACCCACTTACACATATTTTCCCCTATTCCCTTTATTCTCATTTTATGTATCAACCTTTTGTGTGGCACCGTATCAAAAGCTTTTGAAAAGTCCATATACACTACATCCACTGGGTTCCCTTGGTCCAGTCCGGAACTTACCTCTTCATAGAAACTGATCAGATTAGTCTGACATGAACGGTCCCTAGTAAACCCGTGCTGATACTGGGTCATGAGGTTATTCCTCTTCAGATACTCCAGTATAGCATCCCTTAGAATGCCCTCCAGGATTTTACCCACAGTAGAGGTTAAGCTTACTGGCCTATAATTACCGAGTTCAGTTTTTGTCCCCTTTTTGAATATTGGCACCACATTTGCTATACGCCAGTCCTGTGGTACAGACCCTGTTATTATGGAGTCTTTAAAGATTAAAAATAATGGTCTATCAATGACTGTACTTAGTTCCTGCAGTACTCGGGGGTGTATCCCATCCGGGCCCGGAGATTTGTCAATTTTAGTGATTTTTAGACGCCGACGTACTTCCTGCTGGGTTAAGCAGGTGACATTTAATGGGGAATTTTTATCACTAGTCATTTTGTCCGCCATGGGATTTACTTGTGTAAATACTGATGAAAAAAAGTCATTTAGCATATTGGCTTTTTCCTCATCCTCATCCACCATTTCACCCAGACTAGTTTTAAGGGGGCCAACACTATCATTTTTTAGTTTCTTACAATTTATGTAGTTATAGAATATTTGGGGATTATTTTTACTCTCTCTGGCAATTGCTTTTTACAGAATTTATGTAATTTTCTGTATTTATTTAATGCCTCCTCACTACCTACTTCCTTTAATTCTCTAAATGCTTTCTTTTTGTCACTTATTGCGCCCCTTACAGCTCTATTTAGCCATATTGGTTTCCTCCTATTTCTAGTATGAATGGGTCTACGCGTGTACGTGTCTCCGGTACATGTGAAAACTGTCACAACACATACCGGAGACACGGACATGTGAAAGAGGCCTAACATCTATGTTGAATGTTATCTGCAGATGTTTCCTTTAGACTTGCATTAGAGGTGAAATATCTCCAGGTAAAAACTGCATATGCATTTATTATTGTGTTTCTGCAACAGAAACACATCAGAAACACATGTAATCCACACAGTGTTTAAAAAGCGAAAATTACTTTAAAAATCAAGGATCCTACTTTATCTAATAGGTGCAGAAATAGTGTAGAAAGCCTGCAACTTTAAAAACTCACCAAAAGCTCAACATGGAAATCATATGATGGCTCTCCTTAGCCAGCCCGTCTTTTATGCCGGATGTGATAGCACCCGTGATCGGCTGCGCTAGAGCATGTCAGTTGAACCCTGTAGGGCATTATGGGGAAAGTCACTGAGTTTTCAGCAGTGTGTGAAATGGTGGCAGGCATTTTTTTTTTGCTGATTATCATGGACATAATTGTAAAATCTATAAAGCCATCCCATAAGTGAACATTGAAGCAAGGCTCGCACTCTATGAGCTACACATGACATAGCCCTTATTCTCAGCTGGAATCCCCCCAAACAGGTAATTAAAGTTTGTTATTGGATGGATCGCAGACCAGGAAAGGCTGACAAAAGGATTTGGAAAACAACAGATTTATGGCCGGTGGAGATATCCTACTGTGTCTCCCTTGGCCTCTTGGTGACCAGAAAGGCAAACAGACTAGTTGAGCTCCTTTGTCCTACTTTTCAAATTATGACTCTTAGCCTTTTATGAATGGTATCGATTCAACAGATATGAGAGATCCATTTTTGACATTGTGACGAATATAACGCATTGTCTTACATCACTGGACAGTTAGGCAGCACCTCAAAATGAATATCGGTCAGGTGGATGACAATATCCATGTCATGTTTTCTATCTATCAAAAGATAAAATAGTGATAGGAAATATGGCATTAATATCTCCTGTTTGCAACCTCAAGGGGCGAAGATATTTTGAGTGTTGGGGATCCCATCATTTTCTCAACTCCTTGCCACATTCCATGACCTGCCCTTTAATAATCACCCGAGTGGAAGTATGTGATTATGACTTGTGTTAATAAAATCAGTGTCAGTTCGCTGCAGAGATGTACGATCTCCCTAAAAAGAGAATGATTCCCTCCACTACAATCTGCATAATTTCTGTGACACAGGTTTAGTACTTTTCGTTTGTTATTCTTTTATCTTATATGTAATTGTATATGTTGTGTTGTTTTGTCCATTTTGTAACATCTTTGTATATTTTATAAGCACTGCCTACTTTTTGAATTAAATATATAAAATGTAATAGTTACATTTCTCTTGCTTTATAATCCGCACCCCTGAAGCAATACGCTATCTCTAACGGTATCAAATCAGTCTGTATAAACGATTTGTGGTGCCAGCTAGTTCCTTTATGTATTGTGGAGTTTGAAGGTGACTGTACCTGGGTATATACATATATTTCATAAGTTGGAAACAGATGTGTATATACTATACGCTCACAGTGAGTTCACAAATGCCTAAGTAGTAAAACCAGCCATGGTCTTGCTGATCACTCGTCGATCAACTGCGTAATTGTCCTAATGATTGGAGGCAGCAGAGTGTTTCTGTCACAACTCTGTTGTCAGGTGTCCCTGTTCCTAGCGCTAGGGGCGCCGAAGCCCGTCCTATTCCCTGAATTACTTTTGATGGTGAAGACACCGCGGCCACATACTTTGCCTTAGCTTGTGAATCCGCCCTCAGTCTGTATCCTTCCCCCACCAGGGAAGAGGGGAGTAGTAGTGTACCGTAATACACCAACCAGACTAACAAGGTTATACGAACAGGGATAACGAAAAATACCAAACATACAAATACACTCACTCAGACAACAGAGGTAAACACTGAGGAGTGGAAAGTGGGGCTAAACCAAAGTAGGAGAAAAAAGGGAATTATCACACACTCAAAATCTACCAGACGCCTTCTCAAATAACAACAACCACCAAAAACCATCAGTCATACAGCAAAAGCTTCCAGGAGCTCTCAACTGAGCAGATTAACCCCTGCATTAAAAGAAATGTACACCATGTAATATGAAGGTGAAGTGCTTCTAATCAGTGCAGGAGTAGGAGAAATCAGAAGCTGTGGTCTTCTGTCTCGTCCCTGTCACTGTAAACGTGTGACAGTTTCCCTCACACTAATCCTCTGGAATCAAATTGCTTGAATTCTTGTTGACCTGCAAATTTCAAGAAATTCAACTCAATGTCATTTCTCTATGGATGATTAACTCATCTCTATTTAATAATGTATTATGTATGGAACAGTGGCAGCCTTTTTATTTTCAGAAGGTATAGTGACAACTTATTTGTTATGCGGGGGGCATGGTTACTATTATTATTATTATTTATTGTTATAGCGCCATTTATTCCATGGCGCTTTACATGTGAGCAGGGGTATACATAATAAAAACAAGTACAATAATCTTAAACAATACAAGTCATAACTGGTACAGGAGGAGAGAGGGCCCTGCTCGCGAAGGCTCAGAATCTACAAGGGATGGGTGAGATTACAGTAGGCGAGGGTAGAGCTGGTCATGCAGCGGTTTGGGCGATCGGTGGTTACTGCAGGTTGTAGGCTTGTCGGAAGAGGTAGGTCTTCAGGTTCTTTTTGAAGGTTTCCATAGTAGGTGAGAGTCTGATATGTTGTGGTAGAGAGTTCCAGAGTAGGGGTGATGCGTGAGAGAAATCTTGTATGCAATTGTGGGAAGAGGAGATAAGGGGGGAGTAGAGAAGGAGATCTTGTGAGGATCGGAGGTTGCGTACAGGAAAGTACCCGGAGACGAGGTCACAGATGTATGGAGGAATCAGGTTGTGGATGGCTTTGTATGTCATGGTTAGGGTTTTGTACTGGAGCCTCTGGGCAATGGGGAGCCAGTGAAGGGATTGACAGAGGGGAGAAGCTGGCGAATAGCGGGGGGACAGGTGAATTAGTCGGGCAGCAGAGTTTAGAATAGATTGGAGGGGTGCAAGAGTGTTCGAGCGGAGGCCACAGAGCAGGAGGTTGCAGTAGTCAAGGCGAGAGATGATGAGGGCATGGACTAGGGTTTTTGCAGATTCTTGGTTGAGGAATGAACGGATTTGTGAAATATAAATATTTTTGAATTGAAGTCGGCAGGAAGTGGAAAGGGCTTGGATACGTGGTTTGAAGGAGAGATCAGCGTCAACGATTACCCCGAGGCAGCAAGCTTGTGGGACTGGGGAGAGTGGGCAGCCATTTACTGTAATGGATAGGTTCGTTGGGGGGGTCACGTGAGATAGGGGAAAGATGATCAATTCTGTTTTGTCCATGTTAAGTTTCAGAAATCTAGCGGAGAAGAAGGATGAAATAGTGGTCAGACATTGAGGGATTCTGGTTAGTTGGGAGGTGATTTCTGGTCCAGAGATGTAGATCTGTGTGTCATCAGCATAGAGATGATACTGAAAGCCATAAGATTCTGTGAGCTGTCCCAGGCCAAAGGTGTAAATGGAGAAGAGCAGGGGCCCTAGGACTGAACCTTGTGGGACTCCGACAGATAGGGGGCGAGGTGAGGAGGTGGTGTGTGAGTGGGAGACGCTGAATGTCCGGTCTGTTAGGTATGATGAGATCCAGGATAGGGCCAAGTCTGTGATGCCAAGGGATGAGAGGGTCTGTAATAATAGGGAATGGTCCACTGTGTCAAAGGCAGCCGACAGGTCCAGGAGGAGGACAGAGTAGTGTCGCTTGCTCTTGGCGGTTAAGAGGTCATTGGTGACCTTAGTAAGGGCAGTTTCAGTGGAGTGGTGTGACTGGAAGCCAGATTGTAATGCGGTAAAAGAGGGAGCAAAAAGAGAGATGGGAGGACAGTTCAAGGTAGACGTGTTATTCCAGTAGCTTGGAGGCATAGGGGAGAAGTGATATCGGGCGATAGCTAGATACAGTGGATGGGTCAAGAGAGGGCTTTTTGAAGATAGGTGTGATGGAGGCATGTTTAAAGCTTGAGGGGAAAACACCAGTTGTTAGTGATAGGTTGAAGAGATGGGTTAGGGTTGGGATGAAGATTGTGGTGAGGTTTGGGATGAAGTGGGATGGGATCGGGTCAAGTGCACAGGTGGTGAGATGCGATCTTGAGAGTAGAGTGGAGAGTCGATCTGTAATGGTGGAGAAGTTGGTTTTGGACGTGGAGGGCTGGGAAGTCGGGAGGAGTGGCTCTGAGGGTTGTTGACCAAAACTATCTCTGATGTTATCAATCTTCTGCTAGAAAAATGAGGCAAAGTCTTCAGCTGAGATGAGTGGGGAGGGAGGAGGTGCTGGGGGACGGAGGAGAGAATTGAAGGTGTTGAATAACTGTTTAGGGTTGTGAGACAGGGATGATATGAGAGATGAGAAGTAGGTTTGTTTAGCTGTGGCGAGTGTGGTCTTGAAAGTAGTGAGGGACTTTTTGAATGCGATGAATTGCTTGTTGGAGTGGGATCTTTTCCATCTGCGCTCAGCAGCCCTGGAAGCTCGCCTCCGTTCTTTGGTCAGGCTGGTGTGCCAGGGCTGTCTGTTGATTTCGCAAGCTTTGATATGTGTAAGTGGGGCAGCAGATTCCAAAGCTGCAGCTATTGTGGTGTTATATAGAGCGGCAGCGTCATCCGCATTGTGTTATAAACATATATCTGTGAGAGGGAGGAGGGATTCAGAGAATGAGTGTAGGTCAAGGTGTTTAACCGTCCGTCAGGGGCAACTGATCTGACAGGCGCAGCTCATTTAGTTTCATTTCTCTATTTTCAGTGGTTTGTCTGGGAAACACCCTCCTCCCAGTACCTTCATAACTTTAAAGGCTGTGTGAAACCTGAGAAGCCTCTTGTGCTGCAGAGCTGCAGGAGATCATATATCAGTGTTTTAGCTTCTCCGGCTCATTGTCCCTGAATGCGTCACACCCTTGACTACGGGAATTTGCTGTTTTTATTCATCCAAATTGTTTTTTAGCTTGTTTTATGAATAACTAGTGCTAAATTTGTGGATTTGTCATAGAAGGTTTTGTGTTATGATAAGGTAATTCAATACCCCAATGGACATAGAGGTCAGAGCACACACAGTGACCTGACAATAACCCAAAAACATAGAACGAGCTCTGAGACGTGGAAACTCTGCTGACCGCAATCCCTAATCCTCTCCAACCACACTAGAGGCAGCCGTGGATTGCGCCTAACGCTCCCTATGCAACTCGGCACAGCCTGAGAAACTAGCTAGCCTGAAGATAGAAAAAAAGCCTACCTTGCCTCAGAGAAATACCCCAAAGGAAAAGGCAGCCCCCATATATAATGACTGTGAGTTAAGATGAAAAGACAAACGTAGAGATGAAATAGATTTAGCAAAGTGAGGCCCGACTTTCTGAACAGAGCGAGGATAGGAAAGGTAACTTTGCGGTCAACACAAAACCCTACAAAAACCACGCAAAGGGGGCAAAAAGACCCTCCGTAAAGAACTAACGGCACGGAGGTACACCCTCTGCGTCCCAGAGCTTCCAGCAAGCAGGAAAAAACAAACAGACAAGCTGGACAGAAAAA
This sequence comes from Ranitomeya imitator, assembly GCF_032444005.1. Classification (NCBI taxonomy): domain Eukaryota; kingdom Metazoa; phylum Chordata; class Amphibia; order Anura; family Dendrobatidae; genus Ranitomeya; species Ranitomeya imitator. Next base: position 223,773,151 of record NC_091283.1, read on the forward strand.
ACAGCAAACAAAATAGCAAAGCAGAACTTAGCTATGCAGAGCAGCAGGCCACAGGAACGATCCAGGAGGAAACAGGTCCAATACTAGAACATTGACTGGAGGCCAGGATCAAAGCACTAGGTGGAGTTAAATAGAGCAGCACCTAACGACTTCACCACATCACCTGAGGAAGGAAACTCAGAAGCCGCAGTACCACTCTCCTCCACCAACGGAAGCTCATAGAGAGAATCAGCCGAAGTACCACTTGTGACCACAGGAGGGAGCTCTGCCACAGAATTCACAACAGTTTTGTTAGAAATAAGAGTGTGCTTCTCAGGCACATTGTGCCCTAACACACATTCTCTCTCTTGCTTCTGCTTTTCTTATCAAATGGTGAGGAGAATATTTGACTTGTCCAATGCCCTTCATGTTGAGCAAGTGCAAAATATACTGCTTGATGATGAGACTGACCCCTCACAGCTAGAAGATTTAGGGGTAGAAAGTGACATTGATTCAGAAGGTGATGTGGAAGAATGTCCAGATGTGTCTGAGAAATACCAGAATGTACCGCATCTTTATGGAATTATTTTTCTATCCACTGGCTAACACGGTACCAAGATATATTTCTTTCCTGTATCAGATGTGTCTGATACAGATCAAAATGGAGAGAGTGAGCAGGATGCTCAAGACATAGAAACATATTACTTTTCTAGTTATTAAACATTTTTTTACACCTGATTATGTGTATTCTCATTATTACATTCCTATTAAGGTAACTGATCACTTTTAGAGCATTGAAATTTTTAAAAAAGGAAAATATAGCCAATTTTCTAGCCTGTGCCGGACAGGCGCAATGCCCCTAAACTCGTTATGAAACATATTGCCCCTGACGGAGGGTTAAGATTTCTGCGAGGGTGTGAAAGTTTGTGGGGTGGGGATTGTAGACATGGAGTGGAGAGGGAAGAGAATGTGAGAAGGTTGTGGTCAGAGAGAGGAAGAGGTGAGTTAGAGAGGTTAGATAGGGAGCAGAAGCGGGTGAAGATGAGGTTCAGAGTGTGGCCATCTTTGTGGGTGGCTGTAGAAGACCATTGAGTGAGGCCGAAGGAGGAAGTGAGAGATAGAAATTTAGTGGCAGATGAGAGGGAAGTGTCAATAGGGATGTTGAAGTCGCCCATGATGATAGTAGGGATGTCCGCGGAAAGGAAATGAAGTAGCCAGGTGGTGAAGTGGTCAAAGAAGGGGGTGGCTGGCCCTGGAGGGCAGTAGATGACAGCCAGTTGGAGGTTGGAGGGGGAGTAGATGCGCACAGAGTGCACCTCAAAGGAAGGGAGGGTAACAGAGGTTGGCAGTGGGATTAGGGTGAAGGAGCAGGTATCTGACAGGAGAAAACCAACTCCTCCGCCATGTTTACTGCTGGAGCGGGGTGTGTGAGAAAGGTGGAAGCCACCATACAAAAGTGCAGCAGGAGAGGCTGTGTCAGAAGGGGTGAGCCAGGTTTCGGTGATGGCGAGGAAGGAAAGTTTGGTAGCAACAAAAGATCATGGATGTAGGAAAGCTTGTTGCAGACAGAGCGAGCGTTCCACAGAGCTTCTGTTAGTGGGACTGGGGAAGCGGGGGCTGGGTGAATGGGTATAAGGTTAGAGAGGTTATGGAAGGTTGTGATAGAGCGTGAATGGGAGGTAGAAATGACTGTGGGAATGTGGTGAGGAGGACCAGGATTTGGAGAGATATCACCAGCAGTGAGAAGGAGCAAAGAAAGTGTTAGCAGGTCGGAGCAGGAGAGGGCATGTCTGTGTTTGGAGACAGAGGATTGTATGTTGAGAAACAGTTCATAGGAAGAGGTGAGATGGATGGGGAGGATTGAAGAAGAGATGAACAGTTCTTTACTAGGAGTAGGGATTAGGGGAGTTTGCAGAAAGTGAAGAATTATAGGGGTAAAAGTGAAAACAAACAGAAACATTGTTTACAGTGACTGGCCAGTTACCTTCATTTCCCTTCTGGTTCAATTCTGGTTTTAATTCTAAAATTAATCTTCACACTTCTAGGACACACTTATAGGAATCACACAGCAGAATAACGTCATTGCAGACTTTTGCTATGCAATATATGTACAACTAAGTCTAAGTTCACATTTGCGTTGTGCGCCGCAGCGTCGTCGCCGCAACGCACAACGCAAACAAAAACGCACCAAAACGCATGTACAACGCAGCGTTTTGCGCCGCATGCGTTCAACGCATGCGTCGCAAAACGCTGCGGGTTTTTGAAACGCAGTTGCGTTTTTACCAAAAAACGCAGCGTTTTTAGACGCATGCGTTTTTAGTGCAGTGAGTCATTCATCATCCCCCACCCACAATAAAAAGTGTCTACACAATAGATAAAGAACCACCAATGGCTAGAAGAGGGTTGGTGTTAACAAATGTGTATATACCCTGGCAGAGATGAATTCCTCACATTTTGCTGGTATTCATGATGGAGCGAACCATGAACAGTATCTACATGGATATGGAGATAGAATTTGCCTTGGCTCATGCCTATGCTGTTGCCTGTTTTAATGAAAGGGAAAGGGAAAAACGGAGATGGAGTCGTCGCCGCTTTTGGATCCACCCTATAGTTGAAGTCCGGGAGAGTCGTGGAGCATACCATTGCTTGTTTGGCGAACTGAATGACAACCGGGAAAAATATTTCGAATATACCAGGATGTCACAGGACAGCTTCCGCTATCTTCTGCGTCGGGTGGAAGGATCCATTAGCAGGCAGGATACGCAGCTCCGGAGAGCTATTTCCACAGAGGAACGGCTGCTGGTGACTCTACGGTACGTTGCTGTTTGAATGACGTGATATGTATTTACTTTTTATTTTATTTTATTAATTTTTTTCAATTGTAATGGTCAATGTACTTTTATAAATTATAATGTGCTTTATTCTAAATTTCTTTATCTTCTTTGCAGTTTCCTGGCTACCGGAGAAACGTTGAGGTCACTTCATTTTCAATTCCGGATTGGAGTCTCCACACTTTCAGGAATTATTGCAGAGACATGCCGCGCTTTGTGGGATAATCTCCGGGAGGAATATTTACCTGTCCCTACTAGCGAAATCTGGGAGGCCAACGCACAGAAATTCAACCAAGTGTGTAATTTTCCAAACTGTATTGGCGCAGTCGATGGAAAGCACATTCGGATTACCAAGCCTGCGAAAAGTGGATCTCTTTTCTACAATTATAAAAAATACTTTTCAACTGTTCTCATGGCAATTGCCGGTGCGGACTGCCGTTTTCTCGCAGTGGACATTGGTGCATTTGGGCGTGCAAATGACTCGCGCACATTTAAAGAGTCGGATATGGGCCAAAAATTATATGGAAACAATTTTAATTTCCCACAGCCACGACCTCTTCCCCACACCGAAGGCCCTGCGATGCCATTTGTTGTGGTAGGGGATGAGGCATTCCAAATGTCTGCCAACCTATTGAAACCCTACTCCAGTCGGGGCTTGGACCATACAAAAATGGTTTTCAATTACAGACTGTCCAGGGCCAGAAGGACTGTGGAGTGTGCCTTTGGCATCCTTGTTTCCAAATGGCGGATATTGAGATCGGCCATTAATCTTAAAATTGAAACAGTGGATGAGGTGGTGAAGGCTTGTGTGGTTCTCCACAATTTCATTATGGCCAAAGAGAGAGTAAATGTTGAACTGGATGAACCCATAGCCAACCCCTTGCCCGATTACCATGATCATCCTCTGAGGACAAGTGTGGAAATTGCGCAGATGCGTGATCGTTTTGCGGCCTATTTTGTGTCCGATGTTGGCCGTGTGTCATGGCAAGATCAAATGGTGTAGCTGTCTTCTGATTGTAACTACACCGATAATACCTCTACTGTGACAGTTAAAAATATATTAAAAAAAAGTAATTTTCTGTTAAATGTGCAATAAAAGTTCCGTTTAGGTTGGTTTTGTATATTTCACAAATTTAATGTTCCTATAAAAAACTTGAATCTGTTGTTTTTAAAATATTAAATAAAAAAGTTTTTAAATTCTATACCGATTCAAATAGCATTTTTATACCATAACATTACATATACTTGTTTGTCTGATCGACCTGTATCTTTGTGTTTTACCTGATAAGCAACGATAACAGCGATGTTTTCCAATTGAAACCAGGGTAAATATCTGAAGCGTGGCCCTGCGCTTATCAACATGATGTTTACCCTGGTTACACGTGGGCCTCTGCATCGTTGTTCGCTGGAGAGATGTCTGTGACAGCTCTCCAGGGACCAATCAGCGGACGCTGCAGTGATCTGCATCATTGTCTGTTTCGCTGCTGCATTAAGTGTGAACACCTCATACACTTTAGTGTTTGTGAACACCTCATACAGCAATGAGAGACACCCAAAAAAAGGCAAACTAAAAATTGTTAAAATAGTGTCTGACATTGCATATATGAGGTGTTTGAAGCACAAAATATGTGTAGACAGCACATGGCGTGATTTGCCGAGATAAATTCTTGAAAATAATAGCAAAAATAATAACAAATAGTGTTTTTTAAAACAAAAATTTTTTATTGGGGGGAAAACAGGAAAAAAAATGGGTTATTAAACTTAGGGGGTTTCCACCTGTGCCACCAGTGGGGAATGGTAGGTGTCTTCTTTGGAATGGGGAGAGGAAGGGGAGGATGATGGTGAAGATGACGATGATGGCGAAGAGGAGGATACATAGTCAAGTAGACTGGATGGTAGATCCAAACCCTCCCCAGGGTATACTGGGGAGGAAACCGCCACCTCTGTAGGGGAGGGAGGAGGCAACACAGGCCTTGTTTGGCCCTGGCTGCTCCTACTGCGACTCGAGCCCCTACGGACAGATGGTGTCTGCACTGGAACAGCAGCCAGAGCCTCTGTGTGGGCCCGTCTGTGTTTCCTCTTTTTTTTTTTTTTTTTTGTGTCCTGTTGCAGCTCCCCCAGCATGATGACGCCTACGGGAGGATGAAGGCATGGCAGGAGCAGGAGTCGGCGGCACTATGTTATGGTGCCTGTGGTGGCGTCGCTCGGCACGTGGACCACGGTGGGGTGGCTGGAGTGGCTCTCCAGCAGTAGTGGGAGTCATGCTTGCCAGCGACGGCACTACTGCCATTGTCGCTGACTGCATGACCCCAGCCTGCTGGAGAGCCCTCACGTAGGTAGTGTTGCAGGCCTGCATCACTGAAATCTGTAGTTCCGGCGTAAGGTGTTCCACCATGCCCTTAGCAATGGTACTAAAAAAATGTTTTGCCGGATTTGAGAGCTCGGTTTCAATTGTTTCAAGGCGCCGGTCGATATTGGACAGACGAGTGTCCATGTTATCGCTCAACGCCTTGAAACAGTTCTGGAAAACCGTGCTCAAATGCAAAAATTCGGGCATGGTTGGCCTGTCCGAGGCCCGCTGGCGCTGTCGGGAATACCCAAACAAAGGTGCGCCAGAGGCCTCGGCCAGGGGAACACCTGATGTACCGGCTGCCGGTTCACCAGATGGTGGTGCAAGCCTGCTGTCGCTGTGGGAGGGCTGTGATGGATCAGATGGCGATTCATGAAGGACCGCTTCTGCGGGGCGAGCTCTCTCGAGGGTGCTGCTGTGTGTCCTGTGAAAAGATAATGAAAAAATTAGTCTTCAATGAATAACCTCTCCCATACGCCAACTCCTGGAATAAAAATAGCATTACATTACACAATAATACAAATCCTCGGTCTCACAGTCTGTGTGGCCAATAATTAATTTCTGATTGTTATCGCCAGCTGACCATTAGGGCCGACGATAACAATCATGAACATTCCCGCTGTCAAAGCATTTTGACCGTATACCACTGTGGGTATAAAAATTTTGTAATCGAAAACTCTTTCTGGAAGCTGCCTATGCCACAAAAATAGTTGAAAATTTAATGTCAAGATAAAAAATTAAATAAAAAAAAACCCAGTGATTTCACTGATCTGATTGCAGGAACGACCATGATGTTAGGATCATGTGATCGAGACTTCATCATTATTCCTGCAATCAGAACTACCCTGACTCAGAATTTAACCTGTCATGGACTACAAGGACTCACGCTTAACCCAAAAAATTAACTAATGGCCTATATAGCATTTTAATAGGGATACATTTACGTGGATGGCCAATATGTTACGCTGACTACATGGATGGGCAATACAGTATGTGCCTGTGAAATATACTATGTGGATACGTGGCTAGAACGTGTGGTATGTGGCTGCGATATTGTTACCTGCCAATATACTATGTGGATGCACAATGTACGTGGCTGGGCAATGTACTATGTGTTTGTGCAGTAGGCTATGTGGCTGGGCACTGTAATGGGGCTGTGCAATATGTTTTGTGGACAAAATACTTACTGACGGCGGCCAAGGACTGGTCTTAAGAACTGTAAACATTTGGAATATTTATAGGGCACAGACTTGGCCGCAGCAGCACCACTCTTCGAGCGCTCCTCATCTGCCCGTAGCCCCTTATTGAAACGGTCCTTGATGGATCGCCATCTGATCCTCAACCTTTTAACTGTGAATGCAAAGGAAAAAAAAGGTTACATATGTAGCATTTGAAATGGATAAAACAACCGTGTGCGATGCAAAACTTTAGGCGTTTATTGCATCACACACGGTTGTGTTTATCCTGGAAAGATGGTGGGTCATAGCAACGTATCTGCACGGCGTATCAGCAATACTCACTAAAGTTGGCTTTGTCCTTTGCAGGAGCTATGTCAAAGCCCTCCCACAGCGACTTTGCCACCTCTACCCACAAACGCCTCAACACCACCTGGTCCATGTGCCGGGAGTCACGGCTGTCCCACAACGGGCCACGCTCCTGGATGCTTGATATGAGGAGCTCCACATCAATGACTCCATGGTCCGTTGTGAAACCTAGAAAAATTACAAACAGAAAAGGTTACAAATATGCAAATATTAACAAACACCAGCACCTGTCATGATATGTACCTTGGCCCTATCCTTTGTCATTTGATATATGTATATTGATGGTTTCTACACCTGTATTTTTGAATGTTTTGGTTGTTTCACCTTTGTTACCTTCCCCCAATACTTGCTACCCTGAAAAGTTTGAATGTAAGCTTACTAAACATCCCTAGTGAAAGCAGGATGCTAATCAAAAAAAAAAAAGAAATTGTTTAATAAAAATACTCACTCGCCGTGCTGACGCCACACCTTGGCCCTGACCTCTCTGCTCCCGCTGACTTCCTTCACCCTCACTTGAAGAAGCCTGTAAAAATTGTATAAAGAAATTATTTTAAAAACTACAAATGACTGCGAATAGTAATGAAATTGACATAATTACTCACCACACTCCCCTGCGCCGATTGGCTCGATTCTGACACAGTGGCCATTGTAGCACGTTTGTTCTGGCATGAAAAAATGAAAAAAAAAAATCAAAACTAAACCTAAATATGGCACATACAATAAAATATGCCCAAAATTTTTTACAACAACCACAATTGACTTTTGACTGATCGGACAAAGCAAAAATAAGAAAGCGACACCACAACGCCATACATTGCAAGAGAAGACAATCAATAGAAGAAACTATACAAGAATAGACCCAAACCAAAAAGCAAAAATAGACACCTATGTCCAAAAATGGACATATCAAAACTTTCTGAAAAAACATTACAGGCACAAAAATACAATGAAAGAGCAAAATAATGAACGCAATACTTTACAATTGCAACAAGACATGATCCTAAAAAACAACATCTTGTGACATCTAACCACAGAAAGACAAAAGGCAATAAAAACCATTCTAGATAACAAGCAATAAACATTACGGGACAACCGCTGTAAAAATATACAGCAACCCAAACATAAACCATAGCCAAATAGAAAATAAAACACATGGAATTTTTAAAAAAGGCCACCACCAAAAATAATATAAACAAATAAAAATTATACTACACACTTCGCAATGCAATCAGTCAATGAAGGAAGATATATGCCATACGGAAAACGACGTAAAAACATCAGCGATATTTTTTAAAATAAAGGGAAAGTACAATTGAAACTATAATGGCATAGCAGCAGCACGGAACTATACAATACAAAGACATCATAAATGTTGCCCCCCCACCAGCAAGAAAATACACTCAAGGAAAGAAAAAATAAAGCCAACAGCATAATCCAAAACACAGCAAGACATGAGCCAAGAAAATGCCACACAGTTACCACCAACAATAGAAACCAGAAAAACATGCACCAGAAATTTTACAAGACAAAATGAGCAAAAATCAATACATTGAACAACCACATGACGCAAGAACAAAACACATAACCAAACCCAAACTAACGTAAAAAAAAAAATAAAAGAAAAAAAAAAAAAAAGAAAATAAATGCAATCCTATTAACCCAGAAGAACATCAGAACCAGACAAACAATTTTTCAATAACAACCCATAACCGTAGTAGCACAGACCAAACATTACAAAAATATAGACAAATCAAGAAATAAAACACAGAATACAAAATGTGCAAAGAGAAATATATACTTACAAGTTTGGAAAGCAGATTCTCCAGTCTAGTCTTGTCTGGTGTGATGACTTGTGAAAGACAATGGCAAACCCCTCGTTTCTTTATATATATAGGTTGTTTTTTTTGTGTCTAGACAAAGTCTAGACAATGTTTTGCATTTTTTATTGGAAAACGCATGCGTCGTACAACGCACCACGACGCAAGTACTTGCGTCGTCTGCGTTGTCAATACAAGTCAATGGGAAAAAAGGCGCATCGACGACGCAAACACGACGCAAACACGACGCATGCGTTTTTTAAAAGGTCGGCGCCGCCAGAAAAATGCAACATGTTGCGTTTGCCGCGCCCAGACAGGTGCGCCCTAACGCCGCATGCGGCGTAAAACGCAACACAACGCATGCACATGCGGCCCCATGCGGCGCCAATGTTAAAGATAGGGCCGCACGACGCATGCGTTTTGTTGCGGCGGCGACGCTGCGGCGCAAACCGCAAATGTGAACGTACCCTAAGTTCATTCAGGTGTGAAGCAGAGAGGAGTGGTCTCTGCTCATCTTGGTCAGAGAATTAAGGGTGGACCAGATGCATACAATCAAGCATTAATAATAATAATAATAATAATCTTTTATTTTTATATAGCGCTAACATATTCCGCAGTGCTTTTTACAGGTTACACACATTATCATCACTGTCCCCGATGGGGCTCACAATCTAAATTCCCTATCAGTATGTCTTTGGAATGTGGGAGGAAACCGGCGTGCCCGGAGGAAACCCACGCAAGCACGGAGAGAACATACAAACTCTTTGCAGATGTTGTCCTTGGTGGGGTTTGAACCCAGGACTCCAGCGCTGCAAGGCTGTAGTGCTAACCACTGAGCCACCGTGCTGCCCGCATTGAGTAAGCATAAATAACACAGGGTAAGCTGGGGTTAGCTGAAAGGCATACCATGTGAAAACTAGGAGTAGAGGGAGGTCTATGTGCAAAGCTAGGTGATGTACTATGTGCACTTCAAAGAAAGACAGCAGGAGAGCTGGGTGGATGAACATACCATGTGAAAGCTAGGAGCAGAGGGAAGTCTATGTGCAAAGCTGGGTGATGTACTATGTGCACTTTATAGACAGACAGCAGGAGAGCAGGAGAGCTGGGTGGATGAACATACCATGTGAAAGCTAGGAGCAGAGGGAAGTCTGTGCAAAGCTGGGTGATGTACTATGTGCACTTCATAGACAGACAGCAGGAGAGCTGGGTGGATGAACATACCTGTAGGAAGAATAGACATGTTGGTTAGAGTGCGGTGGTGGGAGATAGCAGGGCACAGTCTGTATACATCTTTCTGGTTTTAATTCTAAAATTAATCTTCACACTTCTAGGACACACTTATAGGAATCACACAGCAGACTGGTTGCAGCTAATATGCGCCACAATGGTGGTTAATATTTTGAAAGGGCATAGTAACAGCCTTTTTCTTTTCAGAAGCCTAATCTGATTGTGGTGTTATACTAAAGCATTAAATGAACTTAAAGAAATGAATTGACCTCACCATAAAAATGTCAGACAAGGGTGGAGTAGTGGTAATTGGGGATGCTTCAGTTTATCAGGCACAAATTTTATCTATGCTTTCTGATTTTACCACTTGTATAAAAAATTATCCAGTAATCTTTTCCTTTCGTATATAAAAGAAGCATACTCTCTCATAGAGGAGGGTTTGTCACTGGAAGTCATGACAGAGGAAACAAAAAGAATATTTCACAGTTGTATATCCAGTCTTACCAATTTTACATGAAATTCAAAAATCCATCATTCGACCCCCAATGAGACCAATTGTGTTCCAGTATAGGTTCTGTCACAGAATGCTTAGGGAATGGTTGGATTCATTATTACAGCCACTTGAACAAAGATTATCTGGTTCCCTTAAAGACTACCGTGATGTATTGAAACAATTATCAAATTTATCGTGGCATCCCAATTATGTCTGGCTATGTTGTGACATTGTATCCTTGTCTGCATGTATACGATTTGATGTAGCACTAGCTATGCTAGATGTTGTACGTGGTATTTCCTGAAGAAGGGGTCCTAATGACCTTGAAAGGCGTTGAATAAACAACCTTTAAACTTCATCACTAGGGTTGAGCGACTTTTCCTTTTTTGAGGTCGAGTTGGGTTTTGCAAAACCCGACTTTCTCAAAATCGGCCGATCTTCTTGAAAAGTCGGGGTATCGGCCGAAACACGAAACCCAATGCAAGTCAATGGGAAATCTCTATATTTTTATATTTACTTCAGCGCGATATAGCAGAAAAGCTGGTAATTCAATTGCCGGCTTTTCATTTCTCCTTCCTAAACCCGACATGATATGAGACATGGTTTACATACAGTAAACCATCTCATATCCCCCTTTTTTTGCATATTCCACACTACTAATGTTAGTAGTGTGTATGTGCAAAATTTCGGCGCTGTAGCTATTAAATTTAAGGGTTAAATCGCAGAAAAAATTGGCGTGGGCTCCTGCACAATTTTCTCCGCTAGAGTGGTAAAGCCAGTGACTGAGGGCAGATATTAATAGCCTGGAGAGGGTCCATGGTTATTGGCCCCCCATGGCTAAAAACATCTGCCCCCAGCCACCCCAGAAAAGGCACATCTGTAAGATGCGCCTATTCTGGCACTTGGCCTCTCTCTTCCCATTCCCGTGTAGCAGTGGGATATGGGGTAATGAAGGGTTAATGTCACCTTGCTATTGTAAGGTGACATTAAGCCAGATTAATAATGCAGAGGCGTCAATTATGACACCTATCCATTATTCATCCACTTGTATGAAATGGTTAAAAAAAAACACACAATATTGCAAAGTATTTTAATGAAATAAACACACAGGTTGTTGTAATAACAAATTAAAAATAATAAACCAACAATATACATACCTTCCGTCGATCTGTAACGTCCCACGATGTAAATCCATCTGAAGGGGTTAAAATATTTTACAGGCAGGAGCTCTGCTATAATGCAGCTGTGCTCATGCCTGTAATCACTCGGGGAATGAAGGTAATGTAGGTCAATGACCTGTAGTTACCTCCAGTCGCGGTGATGCGCCCTGTGCTGGATGTCCTCATATGACCTCGAGCGTGGGAAAATATTCAGAAAAGTTCCCAGGCTCGAGTTCATATGAGGACATCCAGCAGAGGGCGCATCACCGCGAATGAAGGTAACTAGAGGTCATTAACCTACTTTCCATTCATTCGCTGGGGTTTTACAGGCACGAGCACAGCTGCATTATAGCAGAGCTCCTGCCTGTAAAATATTTTAACCCCTTCAGATGGATTTACATCGTGGGACATATCGACGGAAGGTATGAGATTTTGTTGGTTTATTATTTTTAATTTGTTACAGGTCGAGGGTCTTCAGGTGAATTTAGAGTGCAATAAAATATTACAACAACCTGTGTGTTTATTTCATTAAAATACTTTGCAATATTGTGTGTGTTTTTTTAACCATTTCATGCTATTGGATTAATAATGGATAGGTGTCATAATTGACGCCTCTCCATTATTAATCTGGCTTAATGTAACCTTACAGCAAGGTGACATTACCCCTTCATTACCTCAGTCACTGGCTGTTGTGAGTTCTGTTTTTGGGCTCCCTCTGGTGGTTACTGATGGTACTGGGTGATTTGTGTTCTGCTGTCTCTGGTGTCCACCTGTTCTATTTGGATTTGGGAGTTTCCTATTTAACCGGGCTTTCTTGTCATTTCCCCGCCGGCTATCAAGGTTATCAGAGTGTTTTGTTACCTCAGCTTCTGGCTTCAGTAATCTTCAGGACAAGCTAAGTGTTGATTTTCCTGTTCCACGTTTTGCTTTATTTTTGTCTTGTCCAGCTTGCATATAATTGTCTCTTTGCTGCTGGTTGCTTTAGTGGGCTGTAATTGCTCCTCATGTTCCATGAGTTGGAACATGAGTTCAAGTAATTACAGGATGGTTTTTTGAAGGGTTTTTTGCTGACCGCGCAGTTTACTTTTGTATCCTCTGCTATCTAGTTTTAGCGGGCCTCATTTTGCTGAATCTGTTTTCATACTGTGTATGTGCCTTCCTCTCATTTCACCGTCATTATATGTGGGGGCTGCTATTTCTGTGGGGTATTTCTCTGGAGGCAAGAGAGGTCTGTGTTTCTTCTAATAGGGGAAGTTAGATCTTCGGCTGGTGCGAGACGTCTAGGATCAACGTAGGCACGTTCCCCGGCTATTGTCATTTGTGTGTTCAGGTTTAGGGTCGCGGTCAGCTCAGGTTCCATCACCCTAGAGCTCGTTGGTGCTTGTCCTTTTGTGATTCCCTGCCATTGGAATCATGACAGTATAGCCGGCCAAAATGTTTGGGCTGAAGTAGGAGGAAAAGTAGTCTGAGGAAGTTTTTTTTTTTTTCTCTCCTCTGAGGTTGCTGTCTAGCCTTAATTGCAGCCAGGCTGATTTTTTTTTTTCCTCCTCTTAATCCTTGAATGGCTCTGACCTTAGCTGTTTATCATGGACGTCCAGAGTTTAGCTTCCAGCTTGAATAATCTTGCTGCTAAGGTTCAAAATATACAAGATTTTGTTGTACATGCTCCTATGTCTGAACCTAGAATTCCTATTCCAGAGTTCTTTGCTGGAGATAGATCTAGTTTTCTGAATTTTAGGAACAATTGCAAGCTGTTCCTTTCTTTGAAATCTCGCTCTTCTGGAGACCCTGCTCAGCAGGTTAAGATTATTATATCTTTCCTGCGGGGTGACCCTCAAAATTGGGCATTTGCATTGGCACCAGGGGATCCTGCGTTGCTTAATGTGGATGCGTTTTTTCTGGCATTGGGTTTGCTCTATGAGGAACCTAACCAGGAGATTCAGGCTGAAAAAGCTTTATTAGCTCTATCTCAGGGGCAAGATGAAGCAGAAATATATTGTCAAAAATTTCGGAAATGGTCAGTGCTTACTCAGTGGAATGAGTGCGCCCTGGCTGCAAAGTTCAGAGATGGCGTTTCTGAGGCCATTAAAGATGTTATGGTGGGGTTCCCTGCGCCTACGGGTCTGAATGAGTCTATGACTATGGCTATTCAGATTGATCGGCGTTTACGGGATCGCAAACCTGTGCACCATTTGGCGGTGTCTTCTGAACAGGCACTTGAGACAATGCAATGTGATAGAGTTCAGTCTAGAAGTGAACGGCAAAACTATAGGCGGAAAAATGGGTTGTGCTTTTATTGTGGTGATTCAGCTCATGTTATATCAGCATGCTCTAAACGCACAAAAAAGGTTGATAAGTCTGTTGCCATTAGTACGTTACAGTCTAAGTTCATTCTGTCTGTGACTCTGATTTGCTCATTATCATCCATTTCCGTCGATGCCTATGTAGATTCAGGCGCTGCCCTGAGTCTTATGGATTGGTCATTTGCCAAGCGATGTGGGTTTAGTCTTGAGCCTCTGGAAGTCCCTATTCCTTTGAAGGGAATTGACTCTACACCTTTAGCTATGAATAAACCTCAGTACTGGACACAAGTGACCATGCGTATGACTCCCGTTCATCAGGAGGTGATTCGCTTCCTGGTATTGTATAATTTACATGATGTTCTAGTACTTGGTCTGCCATGGTTACAAACTCATAATCCAGTCCTTGACTGGAAAACAATGTCTGTGTTAAGCTGGGGATGTCAGGGGGTTCATGATGATGCACCTCCGATTTCTATCGCTTCATCTACTCCTTCTGAGGTTCCTGTATTTTTGTCTGATTATCGGGATGTTTTTGAGGAGCCTAAGCTCAGTTCGCTTCCTCCTCACAGGGATTGCGATTGTGCTATAGATTTAATTCCTGGTAGTAAATTTCCTAAAGGTCGTTTGTTCAATCTGTCAGTGCCAGAGCATACTGCTATGCGGGATTATGTTAAGGAGTCCTTGGAAAAGGGACATATCCGTCCATCTTCGTCCCCTTTGGGAGCAGGTTTTTTTTTCGTGGCCAAAAAAGATGGGTCCTTGAGGCCTTGTATAGATTATCGTCTTTTGAATAAGATTACCGTAAAATATCAGTATCCTTTGCCTTTGTTGACTGATTTGTTTGCTCGCATTAAGGGGGCTAAATGGTTCACTAAGATTGATCTTCGGGGTGCGTATAATCTTATACGAATAAAGCAAGGTGATGAGTGGAAAACCGCATTTAATACGCCTGAGGGCCATTTTGAGTATTTGGTAATGCCTTTCGGACTTTCTAATGCTCCTTCAGTCTTCCAGTCCTTTATGCACGATATTTTCCGTGAATATCTGGATAAATTTATGATTGTGTATTTGGATGATATTTTGGTTTTTTCTGATGACTGGGAGTCTCATGTTCAGCAGGTCAGGAAGGTGTTTCAGGTCCTGCGGGCTAATTCCTTGTTTGTAAAGGGCTCAAAGTGTCTCTTTGGAGTCCAGAAGATTTCTTTCTTGGGGTATATTTTTTCCCCTTCTACTATTGAGATGGATCCCGTCAAGGTTCGGGCTATTTGTGACTGGACGCAGCCTGCATCTCTTAAGAGTCTGCAGAAGTTCTTAGGCTTTGCTAATTTCTATCGTCGTTTTATAACTAATTTTTCTAGTGTTGTTAAGCCTTTGACGGATTTGACTAAGAAGGGTGCTGATGTTGCTGATTGGTCTCCTGCGGCTGTGGAGGCCTTTCGGGAACTTAAACGCCGGTTTTCTTCTGCTCCTGTGTTGCGTCAGCCTGATGTTTCGCTTCCTTTCCAAGTTGAGGTTGATGCTTCCGAGATTGGTGCGGGGGCGGTTTTGTCACAGAGAAGCTCCGATTGCTCGGTGATGAAGCCATGTGCGTTCTTTTCTAGAAAATTTTCGCCCGCTGAGCGGAATTATGATGTGGGTAATCGGGAACTTTTGGCCATGAAGTGGGCATTTGAGGAGTGGCGTCATTGGCTGGAGGGTGCTAGACATCGTGTGGTGGTCTTGACTGATCACAAAAATCTGATTTACCTTGAGTCTGCCAGGCGTCTGAATCCTAGACAGGCTCGTTGGTCACTGTTTTTCTCTCGTTTCAATTTTGTGGTTTCATACCTGCCAGGTTCAAAGAATGAGAAGGCGGATGCTCTTTCTAGGAGTTTTGTGCCTGACTCCCCTGGAAATTCTGAGCCCACTGGTATCCTTAGGGATGGGGTGATTTTGTCGGCCGTCTTCCCAGACTTGCGACGTGCTTTGCAGGAGTTTCAGGCAGGTAAACCTGATCGTTGTCCGCCTGAGAGACTGTTTGTTCCGGATAGTTGGACCAGTAGAGTCATCTCCGAGGTCCATTCTTCTGCGTTGGCAGGTCATCCTGGAATATTTGGTACTAGAGACTTGGTGGCCAGGTCTTTTTGGTGGCCTTCCTTGTCGAGGGATGTGCGTTCTTTTGTGCAGTCTTGTGAGGTTTGTGCTCGGGCTAAGCCTTGCTGTTCTCGAGCCAGTGGATTGTTGTCACCTTTGCCTATCCCGAAGAGGCCTTGGCCGCACATTTCCATGGACTTTATTTCGGATCTCCCTGTCTCTCAAAAAATGTCTGTCATCTGGGTTGTGTGTGACCGCTTTTCTAAAATGGTTCATCTTGTACCCTTGCCTAAGTTGCCTTCCTCCTCTGAGTTGGTCCCTCTGTTTTTCCAGAACGTAGGTTCGTTTGCATGGGATTCCGGAGAACATCGTTTCTGACAGGGGATCCCAGTTTGTGTCTAGATTTTGGCGGATGTTCTGTGCTAAGATGATCATTGATTTGTCCTTTTCGTCTGCATTCCATCCTCAGACGAATGGCCAGACGGAGCGAACTAATCAGACCTTGGAAACTTATTTGAGGTGTTTTGTTTCTGCTGATCAGGATGACTGGGTTACCTTTTTGCCGCTGGCCGAGTTTGCCCTTAATAATCGGGCTAGTTCTGCTACCTTGGTTTCTCCTTTCTTTTGTAATTCGGGGTTTCATCCTCGTTTTTCCTCTGGTCAGGTGGAGCCTTCTGATTATCCTGGAGTGGACATGGTGGTGGATGGGTTGCATCGGATTTGGAGTCATGTGGTGGACAATTTGAAGTTGTCCCAGGAGAAGGCTCAGCAGTTTGCTAATCGCCGTCGCCGCGTGGGTCCTCGACTTCGTGTTGGGGACTTGGTGTGGTTGTCTTCTCGTTTTGTTCCTATGAAGGTCTCTTCTCCTAAGTTCAAGCCTCGGTTCATCGGTCCTTATAGGATCTTGGAAATTCTTAACCCTGTGTCGTTTCGTTTGGATCTCCCGGCATCGTTTGCTATTCATAATGTGTTCCATCGGTCGTTGTTGCGGAGGTATGAGGTACCTGTTGTTCCTTCGCTTGAGCCTCCTGCTCCGGTGCTGGTGGAGGGAGAATTGGAGTATGTTGTGGAGAAGATCTTGGATTCTCGTGTTTCCAGACGGAAACTCCAATATTTGGTCAAGTGGAAGGGTTATGGTCAGGAGGATAATTCTTGGGTGGTTGCCTCTGATGTTCATGCTGATGATTTGGTCCGCGCTTTTCATAGGGCTCATCCTGGTCGCCCTGGTGGTTCTCGTGAGGGTTCGGTGACCCCTCCTCAAGGGGGGGGTACTGTTGTGAGTTCTGTTTTTGGGCTCCCTCTGGTGGTTACTGATGGTACTGGGTGATTTGTGTTCTGCTGTCTCTGGTGTCCACCTGTTCTATTTGGATTTGGGAGTTTCCTATTTAACCGGGCTTTCTTGTCATTTCCCCGCCAGCTATCAAGGTTATCAGAGTGTTTTGTTACCTCAGCTTCTGGCTTCAGTAATCTTCAGGACAAGCTAAGTGTTGATTTTCCTGTTCCACGTTTTGCTTTATTTTTGTCTTGTCCAGCTTGCATATAATTGTCTCTTTGCTGCTGGTTGCTTTAGTGGGCTGTAATTGCTCCTCATGTTCCATGAGTTGGAACATGAGTTCAAGTAATTACAGGATGGTTTTTTGAAGGGTTTTTTGCTGACCGCGCAGTTTACTTTTGTATCCTCTGCTATCTAGTTTTAGCGGGCCTCATTTTGCTGAATCTGTTTTCATACTGTGTATGTGCCTTCCTCTCATTTCACCGTCATTATATGTGGGGGGCTGCTATTTCTGTGGGGTATTTCTCTGGAGGCAAGAGAGGTCTGTGTTTCTTCTAATAGGGGAAGTTAGATCTTCGGCTGGTGCGAGACGTCTAGGATCAACGTAGGCACGTTCCCCGGCTATTGTTATTTGTGTGTTCAGGTTTAGGGTCGCGGTCAGCTCAGGTTCCATCACCCTAGAGCTCATTGGTGCTTGTCCTTTTGTGATTCCCTGCCATTGGAATCATGACACTGGCTTTACCACTCTGGCGCCAATTTTTTCCGCAATTTAACCCTTAAATTTAATAGGTACAGTGCCGAAATTTTGCACATACACACTACTAACATTAGTAGTGTGGAATATGCAAAAAAAGGGGGATATGACATGGTTTACTGTATGTAAACCATGTCTCATATCATGTCGGGTTTTGGAAGGAGAAATGAAAAGCCGGCAATTGAATTACCGGCTTTTCTGCTATATCGCACTGAAGTAAATATAAAAATATAGAGATTTCCCATTGACTTGCATTGGGTTTCGTGTTTTGGCCTATCTCCCGACCCCGACTTTTCAAGAAGATCGGCCGATTTCACTCGACTCGACTTTTGAGAAAGTTGGGTTTCGCAAAACCTGACTCGACCTCAAAAAAGGAAAAGTCGCTCAACCCTACGAATGACTATTGAACGGTGTCTTCCAGCTGTGCTAACTAACCTCTGAAACATTGCCCCTTGGTTAAATGGCTTAACAAAAGTTCTACTATGGACAATTTAATTAACCATCAGTTTTGAGGAAGTAAACTGTGCTTGCCAAATGTGGCATTCATTCTATCAGCGAAGGCTATTGGATGCGAATCTTTATCGCATGATATGTGATGTATAACTCATATGTGAACATTGTTTTGATTACACACCTTTCACTGCAACTCGCTATGTGTGTTTAATTACAATTTGTAGCTAGTAAGCACTTGTATTACTAATGGGGAAAAGTGTGGATGGTATCTATAGGACAAATATCGCATATGTTCATACTTTGTAGGGCAGAAACACTTTTTTATTTAAATTTTAACCTCATGTTGTAATACACCACCAGAGGTGTTTTTGTCTCATGCAGCTTTTTCCCATATATGTCTTTGCATATTTATCCCTTTGCCTATATGTCCTATCGGTGTGAATAGCATGGATAATAATTAGTGTTGAGCATTCCGATACCGCAAGTATCGGGTATCGGCCGATACTTGCGGTATCGGAATTCCGATACCGAGATCCGATACTTTTGTGGTATCGGGTATCGGTATCGGATACATAGAGATGTGTAAAATAAAGAATTAAAATAAAAAATATTGATATATTTACCTCTCCGGCGGCCCCTGGACTCAGCGCGGGTAACCGGCAGGCTTCGTTGTTCAAAATCAGCGCTTTTAGGACCTGAGAATCACGTCCCGGCTTCTGATTGGTCGCGGGCCGCCCATGTGACCGCCACGCGACCAATCACAAGCCGCGACGTCACCGCAAGCTATTAATGCGCTCATTTTTAAAAATGAGCGCGTTAATGACTTTCAAAGACGTAGCGGCTTGTGATTGGTCGCGGCCACGCGACCAATCACAAGCCGCGACGTCACCGCAAGCTATTAACGCGCTCATTTTTAAAAATGAGCGCGTTAATGACTTTCAAAGACGTAGCGGCTTGTGATTGGTCGCGGCCACGCGACCAATCACAAGCCGCGACGTCACCGCAAGCTATTAACGCGCTCATTTTTAAAAATGAGCGCGTTAATGACTTTCAAAGACGTAGCGGCTTGTGATTGGTCGCGGCCACGCGACCAATCACAAGCCGCGACGTCACCGCAAGCTATTAACGCGCTCATTTTTAAAAATGAGCGCGTTAATGACTTTGAAAGACATAGCGGCTTGTGATTGGTCGCAGCCACGCGACCAATCACAAGCCGCGACGTCACCGCAAGCTATTAACGCGCTCATTTTTAAAAATGAGCGCGTTAATAGCTTGCGGTGACGTCGCGGCTTGTGATTGGTCGCGTGGCGGTCACATGGGCGGCCCGCGACCAATCAGAAGCCGGGACGTGATTCTCAGGTCCTAAAAGCGCTGATTTTGAACAAAGAAGCCTGCCGGTTACCCGCGCTGAGTTCAGGGGCCGCCGGAGAGGTAAACATATCAATATTTTTTATTTTAATTCTTTATTTTACACATCCCTATGGATCCCAGGGCCTGAAGGAGAGTTTCCTCTCCTTCAGACCCTGGGAACCATGAGAATACCTTCCGATACTTGATGTCCCATTGACTTGTATTGGTATCGGATATCGGTATCGGCGATATCCGATATTTTTCGGGTATCGGCCGATACTATCCGATACCGATACTTTCAAGTATCAGACGGTATCGCTCAACACTAATAATAATACAAAATCTTTTTTCTTTAGTAACAAAGGTAGTTGACTGATCAATTCACCAACAGTAAAATTTGATAATGGCACAGCAGCAGTTACCTAGGGGCCATGCATGAGGTATCAGGGTCTGTCCCAGCATTTATAGCTTTGAATTTAAGTTTAAAGTAAGATGAGGTGGGTGAAGGACTGGTGTAAGGCTGCTTTGCCTGGAGCCCTGATACCTCATGCAACAGTTCAAACTGCTTTTCTGCTCAGCCACACTTAGGTGGCACAAATATCAGCTTTGAAAACTATTATTGCTAGAAACATTTAAGGATAGTAATACATGTTGTGGGCTGAAATTAAGTGCAGGCCTGCCTGTCTGGGAGCCCTACTGCTACAGGCAATACCCATGAAGGAGACCCAAATTGGAGTTGAAATAGTTTCAAAAATTGTCACACACACTAAAGTGGCATCAATGTTCTCAGAATAGAAATAATGTAATGGGGCTCTGACACACCTTCCACTACATGCAACCCACCAGATGGAGACCCATATAGTCTCCACTTTTCAAAAAGTTGTTGTTTGGAAAATCAGCAGCAGTAATGAAAGCAGGCATGGAAGCCAAGGTAAAGGTGTCACAGACTGCAATAATGGGAGATCAATGCATGACACTAAAAAGTACACAATCGCTTAGCCTGCCCAGTCTGCGACTTGGGTGCAAAAGTCATTGGAGATCCGTGACTTGTTCATCTTGATGAAAGTTAGGCCGTAGACACTTATCTGTCTGGACACCAAGAGCAATGCTGAAGACATGTTCTGAGAGAACACTGGCTGCTGGGCTTGAAAAAACCTTCATGACGTTGCTGGCGAACTCAGGCTACTTTTCCATTTTTGAAGACCAAAACGCAAAAAGGTCTGAATTCCCCTGATGGCACTGATATTGAGTTTGAGACACTTCTGCACCATCCTCTCCAGTAGTCCACAACTTGTCAGACTTGCACTCTGTTCTGCTGGTGCACATGTGAAATGACTCAGAGAAATTTTTTTAGCCCCTTACATTGTTGCTAATGGTGCTAATGTTTTTTCTTTGACGTTTCAACATTCCCGGGCTTGGCAGTCTATAACTGCAATGCGTACTGTCGGCCTCACTGCTGTCTTCAGGAAAACTTCTCTTAAGATTGTCTTCAAGCGTATTTCGATACTCCAGCATGGGTGCGTCCCTTTCCAGGGGGGAGCATCTGGCAAAATTTTCTCTTGTACCATGGTTATAACAGAGTGGCAACCCAGTAGTCAGCACTATTTCTAATCCTAACAATGCAGACATCATGTTGCAGGTAGCATCAAAAAGGCTCTCATGTGTCGGACGCTTCCATGAGGTCCAAGTCAATGGTGGGTTATTGGCGGAATAACACTCAAGCTTGCTTCCTCCATCCACTCCCGCCAACCACAAACAACAGAGTGGGGATCATTATTCTCTTCATTTCCTTATTTCCATTTGATCCTTGGCTCCTGCACCTTCCATAACAGTTTGTCTGGTATCATGAGCCCCCCCTTGATCGCTGTAATCCACCGTCTCATATCACCCGCCTGTGTGTCTAGAATATTAACTCCTCCCGCAGACTATTCAAAGTGTGCTCCAGCATATAGATGTCTGAAATAGTGATGCTAATGATGACATCGTGAGAGCTAACCATCTTAACAGCTATATCGAACCATGCAGAAGGGTGCAGAGGTCCTTCATCTGTGGCCACTCTCTAAACGTGGGCCCAGGCTATGTGTTGGCCCAGGCTATGCAAAAAGACATACTGCACCAGGGCTAGTCACTGCTACCACAGTCGATGAAACATGTGCAGAGTGAAATTCCACCACATCGGCACATCGCATATCAATCAATTAACCGGTGGGCCGAAAGACCTTTGTAGCGATGCAAGTTGATGACCTGGCTGCCACCAGGTTTTCACCATTATCTCACATAGCTTTCCCTGGCTCCCTATTCAAGGGAGACAGCCATTGCTCAAACTCGAACTAGATAGCTGTCCACAACACTGAAGCTCTGTTACTGCAATCTTCAAGGCACATTAATTTAAACGCTGCCTGATTGCAGTCAGCACTGGCTGTGCAGTATGGAGGTGGGTGGATTCTTTCTGAGCTGTTGTAAGGTGTGTCTCATTAAGGGAGAGGTTGAGGGTGCAGATTGAAGGCCCTGGAGGAGATGGAGGAGGCAGAAGCAGTGGAGGATGTGTTTGGGGATACCAAGACTTGTGAAATAGCCCCTTGACCGCCTGCCCCCACAGCCACCAGAGTCACCCATTGCCCAGTTAGTGAGATATAATTGCCCTGGCCATGTTTGCACCCTGACAGACATAGATTTTTCAAGAAAAAAAGTGATGCTGTATGTGACATGCTGCCATGCTGGTGCAGCACAGCTTTTTTAGGGAAGTAATGGTGACTGGGCAACTGGTACTGGGGAACTGTAATGGCCATCAGCTTTCAGAAACCATCTGTTTCCAACCAGGTGGAAAGGCAACATTTTCATGGCCAACAGATTTGAGATGGTGGCGTTCAAGCTCTTAGCATTGCCATATGTAGGAGGAAGCATTCTTTAATGTGACCACAACTGCAGGACCGAGGACTGGCCGCTGTGCTGAGAGAGGGTCAAATAGGGTAAACACAACAAACTGCTGGACTGTAAATGAGATGCAGGTGGAGATGTTATGCTGGATTAAGAAAGATTTCTATTACTAGAAAGGATTCAGATTTAGAAATGTGGGCTGATGTCTGTACCACACTATTAGCATGAAAAGATTTAGATTCTGAAATGTAGCCTCCTGCCTGCATCACAGTATTAGCACAAACAATTTAGATTAGGAGATGTGCCTCCTGCCTACACCACAATATAACCACAAACGAGTTAGTTTAGGAAATGTGGCCTCCTGCCTGCACCAGAGCATTAACCCAAACAATTTTGTTTAGGAAATGTGGCATCCAGCCTGCACTACAATTTTAGACTAAACGATTTAGATTAGGAAATGTGGCCTCCTGTCTGCACCAAAATATTAGCACAAACAATTTAGATTATGAAATGTGTAGTTAAAATTAGTCAGAGAATGTATTTATCCAGGGGAGATATGTTAATATTTAACAAGAAAACTTTTATTTTTGGTGCCCAAAAATGAGTGATATCTGTCTAGTGCAAACATTCGAACACGAATTCGAGTGAGCTATGTTCGTGCGGAATTTGAGATTGGCAAATGTTTTCCAAACAAATTTGCTCATATCTACATATGAACAGCCACACAGACTATAATAGGTACATGTTTTATTAATTATAATTATGGATAGAACATGTACATGATTCATAGACGTGTGAATGAGGATCATTGTGTCCAATCCATGAAATGTGAATATGTCCTATTTTGATCCGCTTTTTGACAAGATTCAGTTATTGAAGTCTATGTGGTTCAATTGAAACAGATGCAAATTGGGAGATATGCTTTTTACTTCAGTTTTGACATACATATTTTATCTGTTTTCAGCAGATCCATTCTTAAAGGGAACCGAACACGAGAAAAAGTGCTATTACCCTGCAGATATGGGGTTAATCTGCAAGTCAATATCATTGTAAGCCTGCCTGGTGCCGGCACTTAGAGCTTCACTCTTGGGAGGAAATTAACTTTATTCATCCCCATAGTGGTCTTGTTTCAGTAATGGTGGTGGCGCTGGCACGTGTTCAGTCACTGCTCTGTGTAGACAGTGGCGTCTGCAACCACCCCAGGCCCTGACTGACAGCCAGCCTTAATGCAGAGTGAGCTGTCAGTCAGTGCTGGGGACGGAGTTACAGCTACCAATCTCTATGCACAGTGTTATGTTTGCTAATGACAGGTGTTATGAAGGCAATCCAGAAACACAGTGTGCTTAGCGATCAGAGCGCACACAGTGATCTGACAAATACCCAAAAATACAAGAACGAGCTCTGAGACGTGGAAACTCTGTAGACTGCACACCTGATCCTATCCTAAACACAACTAAAAGCGGCTGTGGATTGCGCCTAACAACTACCTAGGCAACTCGGCACAGCCTAAGAAACTAGCTAGCCTGAAGATAGAAAAATAGGCCTGACTTGCCCCAGAGAAATTCCCCAAAGGAAAAGGCAGCCCCCCACATATAATGACTGTGAGTAAGATGAAAAGACAAAACGTAGGGATGAAATAGATTCAGCAAAGTGGGGCCCGATATTCTAGGACAGAGCGAGGACAGTAAAGCGAACTTTGCAGTCTACAAAAAACCCTAAAGCAAAACCACGCAAAGGGGGCAAAAAAAAACCACCGTGCCGAACTAACGGCACGGCGGTACACCCTTTGCGTCTCAGAGCTTCCAGCAAAACAAAAGACAAGCTGGACAGAAAAAAAGCAACAAAAAAGCAAAAAGCACTTAGCTATACAGAGCAGCAGGTCACAGGAACAATCAGGAGAAGCTCAGATCCAACACTGAAACATTGACAAGGAGCAAGGATAGCAGCATCAGGCGGAGTTAAGTAATGAAGCAGTTAACGAGCTCACCAGAACACCTGAGGGAGGAAGCTCAGAAGCTGCAGTACCACTTGTGACCACAGGAGTGAATTCAGCCACAGAATTCACAACAGTACCCCCCCCCTTGAGGAGGGGTCACCGAACCCTCACCAGAGCCCCCAGACCGACCAGGATGAGCCGCATGAAAGGCACGAACAAGATCGGAAGCATGAACATCAGAGGCAAAAACCCAGGAATTATCTTCCTGAGCATAACCCTTCCATTTAACCAGATACTGGAGTTTCCGTCTAGAAACACGAGAATCCAAAATCTTCTCCACAATATACTCCAATTCCCCCTCCACCAAAACCGGGGCAGGAGACTCAACAGATGGAACCATAGGTGCCACGTATCTCCGCAACAACGACCTATGGAATACATTATGTATGGAAAAGGAGTCTGGGAGGGTCAAACGAAAAGACACAGGATTGAGAACCTCAGAAATCCTATACGGACCAATAAAACGAGGTTTAAATTTAGGAGAGGAAACCTTCATAGGAATATGACGAGAAGATAACCAAACCAGATCCCCAACACGAAGTCGGGGACCCACACGGCATCTGCGATTAGCGAAAAGTTGAGCTTTCTCCTGGGACAAGATCAAATTGTCCACTACCTGAGTCCAGATCTGCTGCAACCTATCCACCACAGAATCCACACCAGGACAGTCCGAAGACTCAACCTGTCCTGAAGAGAAACGAGGATGGAACCCAGAATTGCAAAAAAATGGAGAAACCAAGGTAGCCGAGCTGGCCCGATTATTAAGGGCGAACTCAGCCAACGGCAAAAAGGACACCCAATCATCCTGGTCTGCAGAAACAAAACATCTCAGATATGTTTCCAAGGTCTGATTGGTTCGTTCGGTCTGGCCATTAGTCTGAGGATGGAAAGCCGAGGAAAAGGATAGGTCAATGCCCATCCTACCACAAAAGGCTCGCCAAAACCTTGAAACAAACTGGGAACCTCTGTCAGAAACAATATTCTCAGGAATGCCATGCAACCGAACCACATGCTGAAAGAACAAAGGTACCAAATCAGAGGAGGAAGGCAATTTAGCCAAGGGCACCAGATGGACCATTTTAGAAAAGCGATCACAGACCACCCAAATGACTGACATCTTTTGAGAAACGGGAAGGTCAGAAATGAAATCCATCGAAATATGTGTCCAAGGCCTCTTTGGGACCGGCAAGGGCAAAAGCAACCCACTGGCACGAGAACAGCAGGGCTTAGCCCTAGCACAAATCCCACAGGACTGCACAAAAGTACGTACATCCCGTGACAGAGATGGCCACCAGAAGGATCTAGCCTCTAACTCTCTGGTACCAAAGATTCCAGGATGACCAGCCAACACCGAACAATGAAGTTCAGAGATAAGTTTATTAGTCCACCTATCAGGGACGAACAGTTTCTCTGCTGGACAACGATCAGGTTTATTCGCCTGAAAATTTTGCAGCACCCGCCGCAAATCAGGGGAGATGGCAGACACAATGACTCCTTCCTTGAGGATACCCGCTGGCTCAGATAAACCCGGAGAGTCGGGCACAAAACTCCTAGACAGAGCATCCGCCTTCACATTTTTAGAGCCCGGAAGGTACGAAATCACAAAGTCGAAGCGGGCAAAAAATAACGACCAACGGGCCTGTCTAGGATTCAAGCACTTGGCAGACTCGAGATAAGTCAAGTTCTTATGATCAGTCAATACCACCACGCGATGCTTAGCTCCTTCAAGCCAATGACGCCACTCCTCGAATGCCCACTTCATGGCCAGCAACTCTCGATTGCCCACATCATAATTACGCTCAGCGGGCGAAAACTTCCTGGAAAAGAAAGCACATGGTTTCATCACTGAGCAATCAGAACCTCTCTGTGACAAAACCGCCCCTGCTCCAATCTCAGAAGCATCAACCTCGACCTGGAATGGAAGAGAAACATCTGGCTGACACAACACAGGGGCAGAACAAAAACGACGCTTCAACTCCTGAAAAGCTTCCACAGCAGCAGAAGACCAATTAACCAAATCAGCACCCTTCTTGGTCAAATCGGTCAATGGTTTGGCAATGCTAGAAAAATTACAGATGAAGCGACGATAAAAATTAGCAAAGCCCAGGAACTTTTGCAGACTTTTCAGAGATGTCGGCTGAATCCAATCCTGGATGGCTTGGACCTTAACTGGATCCATCTCGATAGTAGAAGGGGTAAAGATGAACCCCAAAAATGAAACTTTCTGCACACCGAAGAGACACTTTGATCCCTTCACAAACAAAGAGTTAGCACGCAGGACCTGAAAAACCATTCTGACCTGCTTCACATGAGACTCCCAATCATCTGAGAAGATCAAAATGTCATCCAAGTAAACAATCAGGAATTTATCCAGATACTCACGGAAGATGTCATGCATAAAAGACTGAAACACAGATGGAGCATTGGCAAGTCCGAACGGCATCACTAGATACTCAAAATGACCCTCGGGCGTATTGAATGCAGTTTTCCATTCATCTCCTTGCCTGATTCTCACCAGATTATACGCACCACGAAGATCTATCTTAGTGAACCAACTAGCCCCCTTAATCCGAGCAAACAAGTCAGATAACAATGGCAAGGGATACTGAAATTTAACAGTGATCTTATTAAGAAGGCGGTAATCAATACACGGTCTCAGCGAACCATCCTTCTTGGCTACAAAGAAGAACCCTGCTCCCAGTGGTGATGACGATGGGCGAATATGTCCCTTCTCCAGGGATTCCTTCACATAACTGCGCATAGCGGCGTGTTCGGGCACGGATAAATTAAATAATCGACCTTTAGGGAATTTACTACCAGGAATCAAATTGATAGCACAATCACAATCCCTATGCGGAGGTAGAGCATCGGACTTGGGCTCTTCAAATACATCCTGATAATCAGACAAGAACTCTGGGACCTCAGAAGGGGTGAATGACGAAATCGACAAAAATGGAACATCACCATGTACCCCCTGACAACCCCAGCTGGATACCGACATGGAATTCCAATCCAATACTGGATTATGGGTTTGTAGCCATGGCAACCCCAACACGACCACATCATGCAGATTATGCAACACCAGAAAGCGAATAACTTCCTGATGTGCAGGAGCCATGCACATGGTCAGCTGGGCCCAGTATTGAGGTTTATTCTTGGCCAAAGGTGTAGCATCAATTCCTCTCAATGGAATAGGACACCGCAAAGGCTCCAAGAAAAACCCACAACGTTTAGCATAATCCAAATCCATCAGATTCAGGGCAGCGCCCGAATCCACAAACGCCATGACAGAAAACGACGACAAAGAGCATATCAAGGTAATGGACAGAAGGAATTTGGACTGTACAGTACCAATGATGGCAGACCTAGCGGACCGCTTAGTGCGCTTAGGACAATCAGAAATAGCATGAGTGGAATCACCACAGTAGAAACACAGACCATTCAGACGTCTGTATTCCTGCCGTTCAACTCTAGTCATAGTCCTATCGCACTGCATAGGCTCAGGTTTAACCTCAGGCAGTACCGCCAAATGGTGCACAGATTTACGCTCGCGCAAGCGTCGACCGATCTGAATGGCCAAAGACAAAGACTCATTCAAACCAGCAGGCATAGGAAATCCCACCATCACATCCTTAAGAGCCTCAGAGAGACCCTTTCTGAACAAAGCTGCCAGCGCAGATTCATTCCACTGAGTGAGTACTGACCATTTCCTAAATTTCTGACAATATACTTCTATATCATCCTGACCCTGGCACAAAGCCAGCAAATTTTTCTCAGCCTGATCCACTGAATTAGGCTCATCGTACAGCAATCCGAGCGCCAGGAAAAACGCATCGACACTACTCAATGCAGGGTCTCCTGGCGCAAGAGAAAATGCCCAGTCTTGAGGGTCGCCGCGCAAAAAAGAAATAATAATCAAAACCTGTTGAATACGATTACCAGAAGAATGAGGTTTCAAGGCCAGAAATAGCTTACAATTATTTTTGAAACTTAGAAACTTAGTTCTATCTCCAAAAAACAAATCAGGAATAGGAATTCTTGGTTCTAACATAGATTTCTGATCAATAGTATCTTGAATTTTTTGTACATTTATAACGAGATTATCCATTGAAGAGCACAGACCCTGAATATCCATGTCCACACCTGTGTCCAGAATCACCCAAATGTCTAGGGGAAAAAAAAAAGTGAACACAGAGCAGAAAAAAAAAAAAATGATGTCAGAACTTTTTCTTTCCCTCTATTGAGAATCATTAGTTTGGCTCCTTGTACTGTTATGTTTGCTAATGACAGGTGTTATGAAGGCAATCCAGAAACACAGTGTGCTTAGCGATCAGAGCGCACACAGTGATCTGACAAATACCCAAAAATACAAGAACGAGCTCTGAGACGTGGAAACTCTGTAGACTGCACACCTGATCCTATCCTAAACACAACTAAAAGCGGCTGTGGATTGCGCCTAACAACTACCTAGGCAACTCGGCACAGCCTAAGAAACTAGCTAGCCTGAAGATAGAAAAATAGGCCTGACTTGCCCCAGAGAAATTCCCCAAAGGAAAAGGCAGCCCCCCACATATAATGACTGTGAGTAAGATGAAAAGACAAAACGTAGGGATGAAATAGATTCAGCAAAGTGGGGCCCGATATTCTAGGACAGAGCGAGGACAGTAAAGCGAACTTTGCAGTCTACAAAAAACCCTAAAGCAAAACCACGCAAAGGGGGCAAAAAAAAACCACCGTGCCGAACTAACGGCACGGCGGTACACCCTTTGCGTCTCAGAGCTTCCAGCAAAACAAAAGACAAGCTGGACAGAAAAAAAGCAACAAAAAAGCAAAAAGCACTTAGCTATACAGAGCAGCAGGTCACAGGAACAATCAGGAGAAGCTCAGATCCAACACTGAAACATTGACAAGGAGCAAGGATAGCAGCATCAGGCGGAGTTAAGTAATGAAGCAGTTAACGAGCTCACCAGAACACCTGAGGGAGGAAGCTCAGAAGCTGCAGTACCACTTGTGACCACAGGAGTGAATTCAGCCACAGAATTCACAACAGCACAGCCCCCGCGAGTTATTGCTGAATGTTGCCAGGAGGAATAACGTTCATTATCTCCCAGTAGCGGGGCTTTAAGTGCTGGAACCAGACAGCCTCAAATGCTGTTAAATTGCACATTAACCCCATATCTGTAGGTTAATAGTGTTTTTTCACGTGACAGGTTCCCGTTAAGTGTCAATGACTAAAAAAGTTCTGACAGTTAAATTTTTTCAGTATTTAAAAGAGGATGAAACAAAAGCAGATGCAAAACAGAAGAAAATGGTAATTTTTACACAGATGTGTGTGAATTATGATGTGAGAATATGCTGAAATTCATCAAACACCATTCTTCCATATGATTCATTATCTGGCTCTAATAAAACATTAACTTGAATTAGAAGTAAAGTCTTTTGCAAATACACATGACAGCCCAATTAATCATACTCTCCCTAATTAATGTCACTTTCCCTTGATAAGTAGATCCACATCTTTCTCCACAGGGCAGAAAATTGGCTTGGTTAGTGTATATGACAAGCACAACCCGTCATCATTGTCCTGTCACTGCTGGCAAAGCTTTTTGGCTCCTTATTGTGATCATTTTAAGAAGAGAGTTAATTCGACAATTAATCGCAATTAACTGATTGATTTTATTCATCGATGAGGTGAACTGAAATTGTCATTGTACTTAGGACACTACGCAATGACTAGAGTAAAAGAAATGATGTCACAGTCCTAAATTAACAATACGTATATAGAACTGAAATTAATTTTATAGTCATCAAAATTGTTGTATATATGATCTCTATGCAAACATAAATGGAAATAAATAAAGGCATAGATTTACAACTGCTATTTGCCAAGTCTAATAATGTCACCACTAACTAGCTAGTGTCTGAAGAGGTAAAGACAATGACAACGTCCAGATGTCAATTTATGAAAAGGAATCTCTCAGATCAACCTTCATAAACCGTCTATATGGACAAGCAGGTCACAGGAAGCTGAAGAACATGACACCTGGATATCTGCCATCTTGTTCTAGAGAAATCTAGGATTTTTTCTTAATATTTAAATGAACTTTTTAGATCTATGGGCTGAACATATATCAATGTGATGCTGGCTAGTCATTTCTCACTTACAAGCTGTGAGACAGTGGAGTAAAGGAGTCTGGGGCCAAATACCAGAATTATATCTCAAAGGCAAAGGGGCTAGACAAACGAATAGTCAAATCACAAAGTCTGAGGTCAGGCAACAAAGATCACAGTATGTCAATGCAAAAGGTGCAATATAAAAAATAGTCATAAGGCAAAGACAAACAAATAGTCAAAAGGCAAAGTCCGAGGCAACAAAGATCAGAACAGCAGAACACAGAAAACTAGAAAAACACACACCACCGAGAAAAGCTACAAATGGATATGGTCTGACCATTGTCAGCAAGATAAATAGCCATGCAATCACCCTGAAAGAAAAACACTTGGAGGAAACAGAGCAGGCCAGATTGATTGGGCTGTTTGACAATCCTTAATTTGGATCGGGACAGCCTGGCACTCCATAACCCTTGATTTGGTGGTCTGACAATTCTATTCACTAAACTGACAGCCTAGCATGCCCCTGAAATCCATAGGGTGGCTGAGCTGTCACTCACTGCATTTCTTCGACACAGTGATTGGCAGAATTGTGACAATCTTCCTCCAGAGGTTATTTTAAATGAAAGGTGGTGTTACCAATATGAGACATGTAATGACTGACAGCTAAAATCATATTCAACAGAACTGACCTTCGTCTCATTACAAACACATTTGCAGATGCAGTTGTCCTTTCATGGTGCATTAGCTTCGATCTCAGAGGTAGCCAGAATGGGAAAGGGCAGTGAAGTATAGTTGAAGGCAGGGGAGCAGAGCTGCAGCTGCAAATGTGTTTGTAATTAGACAAAGTTCAAGTCTACTTTGCTGCAGCCTGGTTGACTGCAATTTGAAAGGATAACTGCAGAAGTGTTGTTAATGAGACATAGCTCAGCTTTGGTAAGCTTCCTATGAGAAGCATTAGCTTCCATCTCAGAGGTAGCCAGAATGGGGAGAGGCAGTAAAGTATAGTTCTTGTAGGGAAACAGAGCTGCAGCTGCAAATGTGTTTGTAATTAGGCAAAGTTCAAGTCTACTTTACTGCAGCTTGGTTGACCGCATTTTCAAAGGATAACTGCAAAAGTGCTGTTAATGAGACACAGCTCAGCTTTGGGTTTCACAGGTTGGGTTTCAAGGAAGCTCTGTTTTGACAGGCATAGAGGTCTTCATCAGACACTGGACTTTAGTAGCAGAACATCAGCACCCTGCAAATGACAGCTCTGCAGCCCAATGTGAGAGGAGAATAGTGAGCTCTTAAACTGTATCGTGCTTGCAATCCAGCCAGATCAACAAGAGTTGCCCGATGCTACCTGGTTTACATCAGAGGAGGATCCTGCCATCCATTCTCTGTGTCCCAAGCACCCCAGCCTTGTAGCTCCAGGCTGAATCTTTCTGTTTCCTCTATAAATTCTACATCATAGAGTCAATAGCTACTATTGGGATGTATGGTTCCACTGTTGAGGAGTTTATAGTAGAATGACTTGCTAAGGGAGTATTGTTGGCATTTGTGGTTCCATATGCAAGGAGTTTATTAGAGAACTCTCCACGGATATTTTGCTCTTATTAAGTCATTAAGTGCACCGATGGTTTCTGAACGCACGCCAGCATTCGCTGCAATAGTGTCATCCTTAACTGTGGACCAACAGCATATGTAGAATTGGGGAATATATGATGTAATAGCTATACTGCTTTACCCCTACATATTTTCATGTGCTATCACAGCATCTAGGCCTGTTGTGAAGCACATCCTGTCACATATCTGTTCTTGTTACTTTTTATGCACTGGCCTTTTACTCCATTTATAAGAAACCTGTTAGGAAATTTTAATCTCATCTCTTTTGAGTGTGAATGGAGCATTTTCTGGGAAAATTTGAAGACCCTATTCCCTAGAGTTACCAGCATGATTCGGGTGGAGGCACGGAGTCAAACTGAGATACGAAGTTTTGGACACCCTGCCTATGGAGGCAGCTTCAAGGGGGTTTACATTAAAAAAATGCACTCAAAACTCAATGAAAAATCATTAGCCTAATTTATCCTCAAAAAGGTAGCAAATACTCATAATTAGAACATAGCCTTAAAGTAGCAGCAAATACAAGAAAAGTTTATTCTGTGGTAACACTGAGGTGTTACACTCGTATCATTGTTATTTCTGATAATTTGGTATCATTTCTTGGTTCCCTGAATCTCTCCAATTCTCTCCTGAAGTAAATATTTGCTCTAATTATAAGTCTTTATGGCTCAGCAATGCATCGTAAGGTTAATTGCTTGCACTGATTTGCAGTAAAGCAGCTGCAAACACAAACCACAGAAGACGAATTGTGAAAAAAGGAGTCATCAGCTTTGCTGCTATCATTTGCTTATATTATCAGCAGTCTTCCATGGCAGGTTTAGCATGCTATGAACAGTGAATTTCATTCTCCTATAATTATAGATTGCTGATTCATATTGTGGCAACGAAGCTGATAATGGAATTGTAAAGGTGAACTGTACTGTCTGTACTGTACCACCAAAAAGACCAATCTGGACTGGTTTTCATATCAATGGGTCAGATGTAAAATAGATGATTCCATTATCATAACTGCTTCACAGTAGAGAACATCTCAAAGCCAAATCATAATTATGGCTTACCAATCACCATTCATATCCTCTGCATGATTCTCCAATTATTGCCTTTTATTATGAATTTTTCAATGTTCTTTAGAAGAAAAATTCTTTTTTTAAGCTGTCATTTATGCAAAACTAGTCATGTTTAATTCACTATTTTACATCATACTTGTTGATACATTTGATACATTTGAGAGAAATGTTATTATTGTGCTTGGCTTTCTCTTTTGATGTTGTTAAAGCTATAATTGATTGCTTCTATTGGGTAATCACATCTGCAGCTCTCTAATATTTCTGACAGAAAAGCAACAGGGTAGTTGCCGTTGACAATCAATATCCTATTTTGCAACCTTTTAACCCATTGCTTACTCATCCGTTTATATCAACGTCTTTAGAGTGGAATGCAAAAGCTTGGGCACCCCTGGTCAAAATCACTGTTATTGTGAACAATTAACCCCTCTGTGACCTTAGACGTACTATCCCGTCGAGGTGCCCTGGGCTTATCTGACCCTGGACGGGATAGTACGTCATAGCCGATCGGCCGCGCTCACGGGGGGAGCGCGGCCGATCGCGGCCGGGTGTCAGCTGCTTATCGCAGCTGACATCCGGCACTATGTGCCAGGAGCGGTCACGGACCGCCCCCGGCACATTAACCCCTGGCACACCGCGATCAAAGATGATCGCGATGTGCCGGCGGTACAGGGAAGCACCGCGCAGGGAGGGGGCTCCCTGCGGGCTTCCCTGAGCCCCCCGCAGCAACGCGATGTGATCGCGTTGCTGCGAGGGTCTCCTCACCTCCCTCCCTGCTCGAGCCCCGGATCCAAGATGGCCGCGGATCCGGGTCCTGCAGGGAGGGAGGTGGCTTCACAGAGCCTGCTCAGAGCAGGCACTGTGAAGCAGCCTGCACTCCTATCAGATCAGTGATCTGACAGAGTGCTGTGCAAACTGTCAGATCACTGATCTGTGATGTCCCCCCCTGGGACAAAGTAAAAAAGTAAAAAAAAAAATTTCCAAATGTGTAAAAAAAATAAAAAAAAATATTCCAAAATAATGAAAAAAAAAAAAAAATATTATTCCCATAAATACATTTCTTCATCTAAATAAAAAAAAAAAACCAATAAAAGTACACATATTTAGTATCGCCGCGTCCGTAACGGCCCGACCTATAAAACTGGCCCACTAGTTAACCCCTTCAGTAAACACCGTAAGAAAAAAAAAAAAAAAACGAGGCAAAAAACAACGCTTTATTATCATACCGCCGAACAAAAAGTGGAATAACACGCGATCAAAAGGACAGATATAAATAACCATGGTACCGCTGAAAGCGTCATATTGTCCCGCAAAAAAAGAGCCGCCATACAGCATCATCAGCAAAAAAATAAAAAAGTTATAGTCCTGAGAATAAAGCGATGCAAAAATAATTATTTTTTCTGTAAAATAGTTTTTATCGTATAAAAGCACCAAACCATAAAAAAATGATATAAATGAGGTATCGCTGTAATCGTACTGACCCGAAGAATAAAACTGATTTATCAATTTTACCAAACGCGGAACGGTATAAACGCCTCCCCCAATAGAAATTCATGAATAGCTGGCTTTTGGTCATTCTTCCTCACAAAAATCGGAATAAAAAGCGATAAAAAAATGTCACGTGCCCAAAAATGTTTTCAATAAAAACGTCAACTCGTCCCGCAAAAAACAAGACCTCACATGACTCTGTGGACCAAAATATGGAAAAATTATAGCTCTCAAAATGTGGTATTGCAAAAAATATTTTTTGCAATAAAAAGGGTCTTTCAGTGTGTGACGGCTGCCAATCATAAAAATCCGCTAAAAAACTCGCTATAAAAGTAAATCAAACCCCCCTTCATCACCCCCTTAGTTAGGGAAAAATAAAAAAAAATGTATTTATTTCCATTTTCCCATTAGGGCTAGGGTTAGGGCTAGGGTTAGGGCTAGGGCTAGGGTTAGGGCTAGGGTTAGGGCTAGGGTTAGGGTTAGGGTTAGGGCTAGGGTTAGGGCTAGGGTTAGGGCTAGGGTTAGGGCTAGGGTTAGGGCTAGGGCTAGGGTTAGGGCTAGGGTTAGGGCTAGGGTTAGGGCTAGGGTTAGGGCTAGGGTTAGGGTTAGGGCTAGGGTTAGGGCTAGGATTAGGGTTAGGGTTAGGGTTGGGGCTACAGTTAGGGTTGGGGCTAAAGTTAGGGTTAGGGTTTAGATTACATTTACAGTTGGGAATAGGGTTGGGATTAGGGTTAGGGGTGTGTCAGGGTTAGAGGTGTGGTTAGGGTTACCGTTGGAATTAGGGTTAGGGGTGTGTTTAGATTAGGGTTTCAGTTATAATTGGGGGGTTTCCACTGTTTCGGCACATCAGGGGCTCTCCAAACACGACATGGCGTCCGATCTCAATTCCAGCCAATTCTGCGTTGAAAAAGTAAAACAGTGCTCCTTCCCTTCCGAGCTCTCCTGTGTGCCCAAACAGGGGTTTACCCCAACATATGGGGTATCAGCGTACTCAGGACAAATTGGACAACAACTTTTGTGGACCAATTTCTCCTGTTACCCTTGGGAAAATACAAAACTGGGGGCTAAAAAATAATTTTTGTGGGAAAACAAAAAGATTTTTTATTTTCACGGCTCTGCGTTATAAACTGTAGTGAAACACTTGGGGGTTCAAAGTTCTCACAACACATCTAGATAAGTTCATTGAGGGGTCTAGTTTCCAATATGGGGTCACTTGTGGGGGGTTTCTACTGTTTAGGTACATTAGGGGCTCTGCAAACGCAATGTGACGCCTGCAGACCAATCCATCTAAGTCTGCATTCCAAATGATGCTCCTTCCCTTCCGAGCCCTCCCATGCGCCCAAACGGTGGTTCCCCCCCACATATCGGGTATCAGCGTACTCAGGACAAATTGGACAACAACTTTTGTGGTCCAATTTCTCCTCTTACCCTAGGGAAAATACAAAACTGGGGGCTAAAAAATAATTTTTGTGGGAAAAAAATTTTGTTTTATTTTTATGGCTCTGCATTATAAACTTCTGTGAAGCCCTTGGTGGGTCAAAGTGCTCACCACACATCCAGATAAGTTCCTTAGGGGGTCTACTTTCCAAAATGGTGTCACTTGTGGGGGGTTTCAATGTTTAGGCACATCAGTGGCTCTCCAAACGCAACATGGCGTCCCATCTCAATTCCTGTCAATTTTGCATTGAAAAGTCAAACGGCGCTCCTTCCCTTCCGAGCTCTCCCATGCGCCCAAACAGTGGTTTACTGCCACATATGGGGTATCAGCGTACTCGGGACAAATTGGACAACAACTTTTGAGGTCCAATTTCTTCTCTTACCCTTGGAAAAATAAAAAATTGGGGGCAAAAATATAATTTTTGTGAAAAAATATGATTTTTTATTTTTACGGTTCTGCATTATAAACTTCTGTGAAGCACTTGGTGGGTCAAAGTGCTCACCACACCTCTAGATAAGTTCCTTAGGGGGTCTACTTTCCAAAATGGTGTCACTTGTGGGGGGTTTCAATGTTTAGGCACATCAGTGGCTCTCCAAACGCAACATGGCGTCCCATCTCAATTTCTGTCAATTTTGCATTGAAAAGTCAAACTGCGCTCCTTCCCTTCCGAGCTCTCCCATGCGCCCAAACAGTGGTTTACTGCCACATATGGGGTATCAGCGTACTCAGGACAAATTGGACAACAACTTTTGAGGTCCAATTTCTTCTCTTACCCTTGGAAAAATAAAAAATTGGGGGCAAAAATATAATTTTTGTGAAAAAATATGATTTTTTATTTTTACGGTTCTGCATTATAAACTTCTGTGAAGCACTTGGTGGGTCAAAGTGCTCACCACACATCCAGATAAGTTCCTTAGGGGGTCTACTTTCCAAAATGGTGTCACTTGTGGGGGGTTTCAATGTTTAGGCACATCAGTGGCTCTCCAAACGCAACATGGCGTCCCATCTCAATTCCTGTCAAGTTTGCATTGAAAAGTCAAATAGCGCTCCTTCCCTTCCGAGCTCTCCCATGCGCCCAAACAGTGGTTTACTGCCACATATGGGGTATCAGCGTACTCAGGACAAATTGGACAACAACTTTTTGGGTCCAATTTCTCCTGTTACCCTTGGTAAAATAAAACAAATTGGAGCTGAAGTAAATTTTTTGTGTAAAAAAGTTAAATGTTCATTTTTATTTAAACATTCCAAAAATTCCTATTAAACACCTGAAGGGTAAATAAACTTCTTGAATGTGGTTTTGAGCACCTTGAGGGGTGCAGTTTTTAGAATGGTGTCACACTTGGGCATTTTCTATCATATAGACCCCTCAAAATGACTTCAAATGAGACGTGGTCCCTAAAAAAAAATGGTGTTGTAAAAATGAGAAATTGCTGGTCAACTTTTAACCCTTATAACTCCCTAACAAAAAAAAAAATTGGTTCCAAAATTATGCTGATGTAAAGGAGACATGTGGGAAATGTTACTTATTAAGTATTTTGTGTGACATATCTCTGTGATTTAATTGCATAAAAATTCAAAGTTTGAAAATTGCGAAATTTTCAAAATTTTCGCCAAATTTCCGTTTTTTTCACAAATAAACGCAGGTACTATCAAAGAAATTTTACCACTATCATGAAGTACAATATGTCACGAGAAAACAATGTCAGAATCACCAGGATCCGTTGAAGCGTTTCGGAGTTATAACCTCATAAAGGGACAGTGGTCAGAATTGTAAAAATTGGCCTGGTCATTAACGTGCAAACCACCCTTGGGGGTAAAGGGGTTAAGCAAGTTGAAGATGAAATGAGCAATAAAAGGGCTAGTTAAAAATGGCGCATTTTCTTTGTATTTTAGCCAATATATATATATATATATATATATATATATATATATATACATACAGTACAGACCAAAAGTTTGGAGACACCTTCTCATTTAAAGATTCTTCTGTATTTTCATGACTATGAAAATTATACATTCACACTGAAGGCATCAAAACTATGAATTAACACACGTGGAATTATATAGTTAACAAAAAAGTTTGAAACAATTGAAATTATGTCTTATATTCTAGGTTCTTCAAAGTAGCCACCTTTTGCTTTGATGACTGCTTTGCACACTCTTGGCATTCTCTTGATGAGCTTCAAGAGGTAGTCATCGGGAATGGTCTTCCAACAATCTTGAAGGAGTTCCCAGAGATGCTTAGCACTTGTTGGCCCTTTTGCCTCCACTCTGCGGTCCAGCTCACCCCAAACCATCTCGATTGGGTTCAGGTCTGGTGACTGGAGTCCAGGTCATCTGGAGTAGCACCCCATCACTCTCCTTCTTGATCAAATAGCCCTTACACAGCCTGGAGGTGTGTTTGGGGTCATTGTCCTGTTGATAAATAAATGATGGTCCAACTAAACGCAAACCGGATGGAATAGCATGCTGCTGCAAGATGCTGTGGTAGCCATGCTGGTTCAGTATGCCTTCAATCAGGGCCGTATTTAGAGTTTCTGCTGCCCTAGGCACTTTTCGTGCTGCCTCCCCCATTGGTGAGTATGACACTATCAGCAGTGACTTAGGCTACATTAACATCAGCGATTTTTGACATTTGCGGCAGTTTTTCCGCATCCGTAACAGATCACTTACGGCAACAGTGCGTTCGGCCTCATTCATTCCCTATGGGACTTGCGGACATGTGCGGCACTTGCGGTTTTGCCGCGATCCTGCAAATGCGGTACTTGCAGCAACAGGAAAAAAAAATGCTGCTATCAGTGTTTTTTTGTCTCGCCTCAAGTGCAAAACCTCAAGTGCCGCACATGTCCGCAAGTCCCATAGGGAATGAGTGAGGCCAAACGCAGAGTTGCCAGCCCGTAACTGATACGTTACGTGGCAGATGCGGAAAAACTGCAGTATCTGCCGCGAACGGAGAAAATCGCTGATGTGAAAGTAGCCTTAGCAAACCTTTCCAGTTGTCATGTGAGAATCTGGTGAATCTCATACACATTACATGGTCAGTTGATTCTGCCATGGTTGCAAGGTATGACAGATTTCTAAAGTAAACCCCCTCTTCAGCCTCACCCTGTTGGATGCAGGACGCAGACTTCCCTCAACAGCCTCTCCTCACTCCTGTAAGCAGCCTTCACCTGCCGAATGCAGCCTCCCCTAGACTCCCCCTGCCAGATGCAGCCACCTCAGCAGCCTCTCATCTCACCAGCCTCTCATCTCCTCACCAGCCTCCAATCACCAGCCTCACCTCTCCTCAGCAGCCTCCCCTCACCAGCCTCTCATCTCCTCTCCAGCCTCCCCTCTCCTCACCAGCCTCCCCTCACCAGCCTCTCATCTCCTCTCCTCACAAGCCTCTCATCTCCTCAGCAGCCTCCCCTCTCATCTCCTCTCCTCAGCAGCCTCCCCTCTCATCTCACCAGCCTCCCCTCTCATCTCACCAGCCTCCCCTCTCATCTCCTCTCCTCAGCAGCCTCCCATATCCTCACCAGCCTCCCATCTCTTCACCAGCCTCCCATCTCCTCACCAGCCTCCCATCCCCTCACCAGCCTCCCATCCCCTCACCAGCCTCTCCTCACCAGCCTCCCCTCTCCTCACCAGCCTCCCCTCTCATCTCTTCTCCTCACCAGCCTTCCCTCTCCTCTCCAGTCTCTCCTCTCCTCAGCAGCCTCTCATATCCTCAGCAGCCTCCCCTGAACAGCCTCCCCTCTCCTCAGCAGCCTCCCATCTCCTCACCAGTCTCCCCTCACCAGCCTCTCATCTCCTCAGCAGCCTCCCCTCTCATCTCCTCTCCTCAGCAGCCTCCCCTCACCAGCCTCCCCTCTCATCTTCTCTCCAGCCTCTCATATCCTCCCCTTAGCAGCCTCCCCTCACCAGCCTCTCCTCACCCCTTAGCAGCCTCCCATCTCATCTTCTCTCCAGCCTCTCATATCCTCCCCCTAGCAGCCTCCCCTCACCAGCCTCTCCTCTCCCCTTAGCAGCCTCTCCTCTCCCCTTAGCAGCCTCCCCTCATCTCCTCTCCAGCCTCTCATATCCTCCCCCTAGCAGCCTGCTCTCACCAGCCTCTCCCCTTAGCAGCCTCCCCTCTCATCTCCTCTCCAGCCTCTCATATCCTCCCCTTAGCAGCCTCCCCTCACCAGCCATTCCTCTTCCCTTAGCAGCCTCCCCTCTCATCTCTCCAACCTCTCATATCCTCCCCCTAGCAGCCTGCCCTCACCAGCCTCTCCTCACCCCTTAGCAGCCTCCCCTCTCATCTCCTCTCCAGCCTCTCATATCCTCCCCTAAGCAGCCTCCCCTCACCAGCCTCTCCTCTCCCCTTAGCTACCTCCCCTCTTATCTCCTCTCCAGCCTCTCATATCCTCCCCCTAGCAGCCTCCCCTCACCAGCCTCTCCTCTCCCCTTAGCAGCCTCCCCTCATCTCCTCTCCAGCCTCTCATATCCTCCCCCTAGCAGCCTCTCCTCTCCCCTTAGCAGCCTCCCCTCACCAGCCTCTCCTCTCCCCTTAGCAGCCTCCCCTTATCTCCTCTCCAGCCTCTCATATCCTCCCCCTAGCAGCCTGCCCTCACCAGCCTCTCCCCTTAGCAGCCTCCCCTCTCATCTCCTCCAGCCTCTCATATCCTCCCCTTAGCAGCCTCCCCTCACCAGCCTCTCCTCTCCCCTTAGCAGCCTCCCCTCTCATCTCCTCTCCAGCCTCTCATATCCTCCCCCTAGCAGCCTCCCCTCACCAGCCTCTCCTCTCCCCTTAGCAGCCTCCCCTCTCATCTCCTCTCCAGACTCTCATATCCTCCCCTTAGCAGCCTCTCCTCTCCCCTTAGCAGCCTCCCCTCACCAGCCTCTCCTCTCCCCTTAGCAGCCTCCCCTTATCTCCTCTCCAGCCTCTCATATCCTCCCCCTAGCAGCCTGCCCTCACCAGCCTCTCCCCTTAGCAGCCTCCCCTCTCATCTCCTTTCCAGACTCTCATATCCTCCCCCTAGCAGCCTCCCCTCACCAGCCTCTACTCTCCCCTTAGCAGCCTCCCCTCTCCTCTCCAGCCTCTCATATCCTCCCCCTAGCAGCCTCCCCTCACCAGCCTCTCCTCTCCCCTTAGCAGCCTCCCCTCTCATCTCCTCTCCAGCCTCTCATATTCTCCCCTTAGCAACCTCCCCTGTCCTCACTCACATCAGCAGACTCCCGTCTCCTCTCTCACCTCACTCCTCTCTGCAGCTTCCTCTCACACTGCCCGCCTCCTTTCCCTGCTCACCGCCGACTTCAGTATCTTCTCCAACAAACATGACATGCTGCTCAGCTCTGCAGTCTGCTCCTACATTAAAAAGAGCGCGCAGCATGTCACATGACCGGCGTCAGGACCATGATGCACTTGGGCCTGCCTGCTGCTGCTTAAAGGTACAGCACCCATTTCTGGACGCCAGATGCACACTAACAAGTAATGCCCTGATAGCGGGCGGCCATGCGCCCGAGACCCCCTCCCCCCGCAGCAGCCGGGACTGAGGTAGGTGGGTGGGTGGGTTTGACCCCGGACCTAAAAAAAAAATTTTTTTTTTAAACTTGCTCAGGTGCCGCCCCCTCACATCGCCCCGCCCTAGGCACGTGCCCTCAAGTGCCTAGTGGCAAATACGACCCTGCCCCTATCTACATAATGGGGAAAAAGTGAAAGGAAAAGTGTTGGAGGCAAATTGAAAGCTGCCAGATGTGAACAAGGGGGACTTAAAGAGTGACAGCGATGGCGCCAAAGAGTATATACCGTACAGATGCTAAGGCGGGGCCCCGACATGGGATACTCACCACACACGGGGATATGAACACACACACAAAATGCGCCACAAACTACCACGTGCTTGAACACATATACCACCCTCAGCACACATTTCAGCACACATACACCAACCTTGCCACATAAAAGTCAAAACACAAAAGTCGCCGCTCAAAAGTCGCCGCTCAAAACTCACCACGCGCAAAACTCACCACATGCAAAACTAGGCTCACGCAAAACTCGCCACACATGCAAAACTCACCTCATGGAAAACTCGCCACACGCAAAACTTGCACACGCGGAAAAATTGCCACATGCACAAAAGTTGCAACACATGCAAAAGTTGCCTCACACAAAACTTGCACATACTCAAAACGCACCACACATAAAACCCGCCATGCGCAAAACTTGCTGCACACAACTTGCTACACTAACCTGTCACATTCAACTCGACACACAAAAAGTTGCTACACGCATGTCGCCACACAAAATTCATCTCACAAAAGTCGCTACATGCAACTCAACACACACAACTTGACACATGAAACTCGCCCTAAAACACACACAAGTCTGGTATTATCCTTCAAAAATAAAAATCTGATTAATAAGCAGACAAACTACAAGAGCAACAAATGTACCATATAGGAAATACGGCAGCTGTCAGTCACATGACCTGTCTATTATGTGTATGTGTGAGCTAATATATATTGCCAGGGGCGAGGGGTTCCTGTTGGCTGGGGATTTATCAGGCTGCCAATTTAGCTTACAAATACTGAGGTAAAAATACTGACCAAACAATGTGTGAACGAGGTCTAATACAGGAGGAGATGACACACAGATATATGCTATATACAGGAGGAGATGACACACAGGTATATACTATATACAGGAGCAGATGACACAGGTATATACTATATACAGGAGGAGATGACACACAGGTATATACTATATACAGGAGCAGATGACACACAGGTATATACTATATACAGGAGCAGATGACACACAGGTATATACAGGAGGAGATGACACACAGGTATATACTATATACAGGAGGAGATGACATACAGGTATATACTATATACAGGAGGAGATGACATACAGGTATATACTATATACAGGAGGAGATGACAACCTGGTATATGCTATATACAGGGGAGATGACATACAGGTACATACTATATACAGGGGTGATGACACAGGTATATACTATATACAGTGGAGATGACACAGGTATATACTATATACAGGAGGAGATGACATACAGATATATACTATATACAGGAGGAGATGACTTACAGGTACATACTATATACAGGAGGAGATGACACACGTATATACTATATACAGGAGGAGATGACATACAGGTATATACTATATAAAAGAGGTGACACATAGGTATATAGAGGAGGAGATGACATACAGCAGGTATATACTATATACAGGGGAGATGACATACAGGTATATACTATATACAGGAGATGACATACAGGTATATACTATATATAGGAGGAGATGACATACAGGTATATAGTATAAACAGAAGAGATGACATACAGGTATATACTATATACAGGAGGAGATGACACATGGGTATATACAATATACAGGAGGAGATGACCTACAGTAGGTATATAATATTTACAGGGGAGATGACATACAGGTATATACTATATACAAGAGAAGACATACAGGTGTATACTACTGTATATATAAGGGAGATGACAAACATGTATATACTGAGGTGAAATGAGGGGTGTGAGGTGAAAATGAAAAGATGTGAGTGCAAAATGAGAGGAGTGAGGGAAAATAGTGGAGTGATCGAAAAATGACAGATGTGAGGTCGAAATGACAAGTTTTAGGGGGGAATGAGAGGAGTGAGGGGGAAAATATGAGGAGTGAGGGGGAAAATGAGAGGTGTAAGGGAGAAAATGAGAGGTGTAAGGGAGAAAATGAGAGGCATGATGGGAAAATAAGAGACGTGAGCAGCGTCGGACTGGAGCACCTTGGGCCCACCAGAGAAAATCATTCTTGGGGCCCACTATGTAGCTACATAGAAATAGATACAAGACCACCAATTGTGCGGTAAAAAGCGCTAATATCAGGGTATAATATAAGGTAGTTCACGTCTTAATAATGTAGCAAGGGTTGGGGTAGCCCCCTCACAGAATATAATGTAGCCCCCTCATAAAATATAATGCAGTCCCCTCTCATAGAATATAATGCAGCACCCCACAAAATATAATGCAACCCTCTCAGGTATGACGCAGTCCCTACCATAGAATATAATGTAGCACCTCATAGGGTATAATGCAGCCCCCCCCCCCATATAGTATAATGCCACCCACCACAGAATATAATGTAGTCCCAAGAGAATGCAGTTCCACCACAGAATATAATGCAGCCCCCCCATAGAGTATACTGTAGCCCCCTCATATAGTATGATCTAGCCCCCATAATATTATGTAGTCCCCTAAGAGAATAATGCAGCCCCACCACAGAATATAATGCAGCCCCCCATATAGTATACTGTAACCCCTCATATAGTATGATGTAGCCCCCCATAATATAATGTAGTACCTTAAGTATAATGCAGTCCCCCCACAGAATATAATGTAGCCCCCTAGGGCCGTATTTAGAGTTTCTGCAGCCCTAGGCACTTTTAGTGCTGCCTCCCCCTTTGGTGAGTATGACACTATCAGCAGTGACTTTGGCAAGAATCACTGATGTGAAAGTCGCCTTTTGCAGCAGATCGGGCAGTTTTTCTGCATCTGCCGCG
Organism: Ranitomeya imitator; assembly: GCF_032444005.1. NCBI lineage: Eukaryota > Metazoa > Chordata > Amphibia > Anura > Dendrobatidae > Ranitomeya > Ranitomeya imitator. The sequence continues at coordinate 223,817,892 of NC_091283.1, forward strand.
TAACGGATCACTTACGGCAACACTGCATTCGGCCTTATTAATTCCCTATGGGATTGCGGCACTTGCCGTGATCTGGCAAATGCGGTACCATGCCTCCCAACTTTTGAAGAAGGGGAGAAGGTATTAAGTTTGCGGCGTGCGTAGTGCGCTGCGGCAAATTTTAGGCCACGCCTCTGACCAGACCCATTTCACAACTAGTCACACCCATATCCACGTCCCAACCGCAGCCATTTAGCACTGCTGATCACACTGTTTTATATACAATAATTATAAGCAAACAAAAATATGGCCACACAGTGCTCCATACTGTATAATAGCCACACATGATGCTCAATACTGTATAACGGCCACACATGATGCTCCATACTGTATAATGGCCCCACATGATGCTCCATACTGTATAATGGCCACACATGATGCTCCATACTGTATAATGGCCACACATGATGCTCCATACTGTATAATGGCCCCACATGATGCTCCATACTGTATAATGGCCCCACATGATGCTCAATACTGTATAATGGCCACACACAGTTCTCCATAATGTATAATGGCCACACATGATGCTCAATACTGTATAAAGGCCACACATGATGCTCAATACTGTATAATGGCCACAAATGATGCTCCACAGTGTATAATGGCCACACATGATGCTCAATACTGTATAAAGGCCACACATGATGCGCAATACTGTATAATGGCCACACATGATGCTCAATACTGTATAACGGCCACCATACATGATGCTCCATACTGTATAATGGCCACACATGATGCTGCACACTGTATAATGGCCACACACAGTTCTTCATACTGTATAATGGCCACACATGATGCTCCATAGTGTATAATGGCCACACATTGCTCCATACTGTATAATGGCCAGACAGTGCTCCATACTGTATAATGATCCCACATAATGCTCAATACTGTATAATGGCGACAAATGATGCTCCATACTGTATTATGTCCATTGGCCACACATGATGCTCCATACTGTATAACGGCCACACATGATGCTCCATACTGTATTATGTCCATTGGCCACACATGATGCTCCATACTGTATAACGGCCACACATGATGCTCCATACTGCATAACGGCCACACATGATGCTCCATACTGTATATTCCCCCCTGTATGCATGGCTTATATTCCCCCCTGCATGGCTTATATTCCCCCCTGTATTGCTTATATTATCCCCTGCATGGCTTATATTCCCCCCTGCATGGCTTATATTCCCCCCCTGGCTTATATTCCCCCCTGCATGGCTTATATTCCCCCCTGCATGGCTTATATTCCCCCCTGCATGGCTTATATTCCCCCCTGCATGGCTTATATTCCCCCCTGCATGGCTTATATTCCCCCCTGCATGGCTCATATTCCCCCCTGTATGCATGGCTTGTATTCCCCCCTGTATGCATGGCTTATATTCCCCCCTGTATGCATGGCTCATATTCCCCCCGTATGCATGGCTTATATTCCACCCTGTATGCATGGCTTATATTCCCCCTGTATGCATGGCTTATATTCCCCCCTGTATGCATGGCTCATATTCCCCCCTGCATGGCTCATATTCCCCCCTGTATGCATGGCTTGTATTCCCCCCTGTATGCATGGCTCATATTCCCCCCGTATGCATGGCTTATATTCCACCCTGTATGCATGGCTTATATTCCCCCTGTATGCATGGCTTATATTCCCCCCTGTATGCATGGCTCATATTCCCCCCTGTATGCATGGCTTATATTCCCCCCTGCATGGCTCATATTCCCCCCTGTATGGCTTATATTCCCCCCTGTATGGCTTATATTCCCCCCTGTATGGCTTATATTCCCCCCTGCATGGCTTATATTCCCCCCTGCATGGCTTATATTCCCCCCTGTATGGCTTATATTCCCCCCTGTATGGCTTATATTCCCCCCTTTATGGCTTATATTCCCCCCTGCATGGCGGCTTATCTCTCTGCACCAGCACCCGCTCCTGCTCCTGCTCGGCGCGCCGGCTTATGTCCTCCTTCATCCCCCCTGTCCCCCCGTCCCCCCGTCCCTCCGTCCCTCCATCCCTCATACTCACCTGTCCCACTGCACGGCCGTGCCGACATCCCTCGCGCTCTGTCCCGACTCCAGGCGGCAGCGGCGGCGCAGCACCTTCTTCCTGCTTGAGCGGTCATGTGACACCGTTCATTAAGATCATGAATATGCGCATATTCATGATCTTAATGAGTGGTGTCACGTGACCGCTCGTTCAGGACGAGCTGCAGTGCAGACGCCGAGACCATCGCTGGAGCAGGGTGAGTATTCAAGGCAGGCAGGCGGGCGGGCAGGCGGGCAGGCGGACGGGCGGGCGGCCCTGGAGCGGGGGGTGGCCTGGAGCGGGGGGTGGCCTGGAGCGGGGGGGGGCCTGGAGCGGGGGGGGGCCCTGCCAGCAGGTGTCAGTGCCAGGGCCCACCGGAGGATCCTCCGGTTCCCCGGTGGGCCAGTCTGAGCCTGGACGTGAGGTGCTATAACTAACCACAGATATTTACTATGCCCAGGCAATGCCGGGCTCTTCAGCTAGTTTTGAATAAATCCCCAACAGTGTCACCAGCAAAGCACACCCACACCATCACACCTCCTCCTCCATGCTTCACGGTGAGAGCCAGGCATGTAGAGTCCATCTGTTCACCTTTTCTGCATCGCACAAAGACACGGTGGTTGGAACCAAAGATCTTAAATTTGGACTCATCAGACCAAAGCACAGATTTCCACTGGTCTAATGTCCATGCCTTGTTTTCTTTAGCCCAAACAAGTCTCTTCTGCTTGTTGCCTGTCCTTAGCAGTGGTTTCCTAGCAGCTATTTTACCATGAAGGCCTGCTGCACAACGTCTCCTCTTAACAGTTGTAGAGATGTGTCTACTGCTAGAACTCTGTGTGGCATTCACCTGGTCTCTAACCTGAGCAGCTGTTAACCTGCGATTTCTGAGGCTGGTGACTCGGATAAACTTATCTTAAGAAGCAGAGTTGACTCTTGGTCTTCTTTTCCTGGGGCGGTCCTGTAGTGCTTGATGGTTTTTGCCACTGCACTTTGGGACACTTTCAGTTTTCCCAATTTTTTGGACTGACTGACCTTCATTTCTTAAAGTAATGATGGCCACTTGTTTTTCTTTACTTAGCTGCTTTTTTATTGCCATAATACAAATTCTAACAGTCTATTCAGTAGGACTCTCAGCTGTGTATCCACCAGACTTCTGCACAACACAACTGATGGTCCCAACCCCATTTATAAGGCAAGAAATCCCACTTATTGAACCTGACAGGGCACACCTGTGAAGTGACAACCATTCCCGGTGACTACCTCTTGAAGCTCATCAAGAGAATGGCAAGAGTGTGCAAAGCAGTCATCAAAGCATAAGGTGGCTACTTTGAAGAACCTAGAATATAAGACATAATTTCAGTTGTTTCACACTTTTTTGTTAAGTACTGTATATAATTCCACATGTGTTAATTCACAGTTTTGATGCCTTCAGTGTGAATGTACAATTTTCATAGTCATGAAAATACAGAAAAATCTTTAAATGAGAAGTTGTGTCCAAACTTTTGGTCTGTACAGTATATATCTTCATTTTTTACATTTTAAGAACTACAAAAAGGAAAATGGTCCGATGAACAAATTTGGGCACTCTTTTAGATTTGTGTCCTCTGATAACTTTGAGACCTTAATTAGCCTGTTAGGATTGTTCATTATCATTGTTGGGAAAGCCTCCTCCAACCTTTTTGCCCTTTCCTCAGTTTGAAATGTTATTAAGAAATGGCAGGTAACAGGAACAGTGGAGAAGAAATTAAGGTCTGGAAGACCAAGCAAAATTTCAGTGAGAGCTACTCGTAGATTTGCCAGAGAGGCAAATCAGAACCCTCGTTTGACTGCAAAAGACCTTCAGAAAGATTTGGCACACTCTGGAGTTGTGGTACATTGCTCTACTGATCAGAAACACCAGCACAAATATGGTCTTCATGAAAGAGTCATCAAAAGAAAACCTCTCCTGCATCCTCAACATAAAATAAAGTGCTAGAAGTATGCAAAAGGCATCTAAACAAGCCTTATCCATTTTGAAAACAAGTCCTGTAGGCCGATGATGTTAAAATAGAACTCCTTGGCCACAATAATTAGTGTTGGGCAAACCTGTAGATGTTTGGGTCCGTCAGGTTTTGCCAGACTTTAAAAAAACTGAAAAAACTTGGTTAGAGTACCTGAACGGTACTCCAACTCAAAATCAAATGTGGACCACAATCAAATGAACATCTTCCCCACAGGGAGAGTGATGTCATGCTTGGAAGCGATGAAGGATTCCTTTTATCAGGTAATCACAAACATGCAACATGTTCATAAATTACAGGCCAGGAGGGGGAGCTCTTATTCAGCTTATGGGTGGCTCCCCTATATATTTTCTGGTCTGGAGGGAAAGTCAGTCAGGGAGTCAGTGAAAGGGAAGGGGCTTGGCAGATGTGAGGATCTGCAGCTCCTGTGAGGAAAGTGATGGGCCGTGCAGCCTCGTGAGATGCTGCAGCTCCTGGAAAGAGAGAGAAAGGAAAGCAGAACAGATTGTAGAGAGCGTGAAGGAGAAAAGAAGCATAGGTGAAGTGAAGAGCTGGGGAGAAGCTGCGACTGAGCTTCTTCACCGCTGAAGCGCATGACACCGGTAGCCAGAAGACCGAGGTTGTGGGGGTAACTTTATGCCCCACAACAGAAACCGTCAGGACAGCAGATTGCAAGTTACCTGTCCACCACACACCTGAAGACACAGTAATGCATAGAGCCCAGGTCGTGATAGAGATCCTGTAAAAAGGCTCGAGTTACCTGTCATACAGGTATTGTCCTACCTAAAGGGGGACAGAGAGAACACGTGAGGACTTTGTGTGAGGCCTAAGGCAGCAAGGGACTACACCATAGCGCTAGGAGAAAGGCTTCCAACTCCACCTGGTAAAGGGGTTTCAAGATTCGCTTCCAAGCCAGCCAGAACATCGACACCTGTGGTCCGGTACCCTGGACTGTGGCTGCCTGAATGCATCAGTAAACCAGGTAAAGAGACTGCAAACCTATGTCCTCCGTTTATTTCTACACCACGTACCATCTGTCCCTACTACACCGGGGAGCCCTGGGGACCCAGCTTCACCTGAGGGAAGCTATACCATCCCTGCTGCCACAACATCACCCCAGAGGACCCCTTTAAGCAGCGTTGGTCATCTCTGACTGAACACCACAGGTGGCGTCACGAACAAACTTTATTCACAAAATCCCTTTAAAGACCTTTAATTTAACATGGGCTCCAAGGGCCATGGACCGAGTTGCCGCCGCTGTGACACATCCCTTTAAGTACCGGACCCGATACCGAGTACCCCAAGCCCTGGCAGGCGTTCCATTAACAAGGGGTTTAATAAATAGTAGTTCCTCGTAGGGAGATACGTACACAAGGAGCAAGGTTATACCTAATACAGAGAGAACTAATAGGGGGAAGGTTTTTTAAGGAACGGGGAGAATGATACAAATAATACTTTTAACATTTTGGGCATCAGCCACGGGTGTATTCCTGCCCGTGACTGAGGAAGTTTAGATTAAGTGACAAAAGAAGGATCTGTCACAGTTCTGTGAAAAAAATGGGGGAAACTTCCCTGGAGTTAACGGTGTCCTCCTGTGGTCCTGATGATGGCCGTTTCCTCTGGTGAACCTGGCGATGGCGGTGATAGTGTGTTGTGTTATCACGGGCACTGGCCCCAATGATTGAAGAGAGGAAGGAGGAATAGTCTCTTCCCTCAGCGGTGAGAGTCCCTACACTGCGGACCCTATGACACTGTCCCGACACACTCTATAATGGCCAGTTCGGTCCACTGTGCCATACCGATGAGCGCCTGTATCCCGTACACAGATCTTGCCCCTCACTTGCCTCTCACGCATTAAGGCTAAGTGCACACGTTGCAGAATTACCACAGAAATTTCCCCGGCAATTCCGCAACACCTACCGCGGGTATATCGCATGTGGAATTAGCATGCATATTCCCGCTAAACATTAGCGTTTTGCAAGCGTAATTAGCTTGCAGAATGCTAGCGTTTTCCAAGCAATCTGTAGCATCGCTTGGAAAACTGATTGACAGGTTGGTCACACTTGCCAAACATAGTGTTTGACAAGTGTGACCAACTTTTTACTATTGATGCTGCCTATGCAGCATCAATGGTAAAAAGATCTAATGTTAAAAATAATAAAAAATATTTAAAAAATGGTTATTCTCACCTTCCGACGGCCCCCGATCTCCTCAGCGGTGCACGCGGCGGCTTCCGTTCCCCTGGATGCAGTGTACGAAGGAACTGGGATGACATGGTCTCTCGGTACCTACCTACACGCAACCTCCGATCCTCCCAAGACCTCCTTCTCTACTCCCCTCTCATCTCTTCTTCGCATAACCGCATCCAAGACTTCTCCCGTGCTTCCCCCATACTCTGGAACTCTCTACCCCAACACATCAGACTTGCGCCTACCATAGAAACCTTCAAAAAGAACCTGAAGACTCATCTCTTCCGACAAGCCTACAGCCTGCAGTGATCCTCAACCTACTGAACAGCCGCACAGCCAGCTCTTCCCTCTCCTAGTGTATCCTCACCCACCCCCTGCAGACTGTGAGCCCTCGCGGGCAGGGTCCTCCCTCCTTATGTACTCGTGTGCCTTGTTATCTGCTCATGTTTAATGTATTTGTCTATATTTGCCCCGTATTCACATGTAAAGCGCCATGCAATAAATGGCGCTATAAAAATGTATAATAATAATAATAATAAAAATGTCACGGTCACGTGATGGCGACGTCATCGCAGGTCCTTCGCACACAACATCCCGGGGAATGGAAGGCGCCGCATGCACCACTGAGAGGCGGGGGCCATCAGAAGGTGAGTATATCACTATTTAATTATTTTTTTTTAACAATTATATGTTGCCCAGTCCGTGGAGGAGAGTCTCCTCTCCTCCACCCTGGGTACCATCCGCACATGATCTGCTTACTTCCCACATGGTGGGCAAATCCGGAACGTGTGCACACAGCCTAACTGTCTGCTTAGCCACACACCCTTCTCTCGAAGCACAGAGACACCCCAAGCTTCCCCCTAGTGACAGACCCGACGGTTCCGGACCCGTTACGGATAAGGCAAACCTGGTTAGTTTCTCACCCTTAGGGTAAGTTCACACAGGGCGTTTTTGCTGCGTTTTTTATGCTAATTTTCAGCTGCTTTTTACAATACCAGCAAAGCCTGTGAGATTTCAGAAATCTCATGCACACACATTTTTTTTTGTGTGATCAGTATTTTGTGCTTTGCTGCGTTTTTTGGACATAGAGCATATCACTTCTTTCAGCATTTTTGCTGCGTTTTTGCACCCATTGACTTGAATGGGTGTTGAAAAAACGCAGGAAAAACGCAGGTATTATTATTTGCTGCATTTTTGCTGCTGAAAATTCATGGACATTAGCCTGGACAAAGAGACACAAAAACGCACCAAAAACACACACTAAATACTCAACAAAAAACGCACCAAAAACGCACCTAAACCTGTATTGTTGACGCAGCTTCTTTCCTGCCAAGAAGATCAGGTTGTGCTGCAGAATAAAAAAGCAGCAAACTTACCCTTACACTGCCTTCCCTAGTAGAAGCAACATTAGAATCCATCCCCTTCAGCCCTGAATTATACTCACTTCGTCATTATTATTTTTCATATACTACAGGACATATATATACAAATATTTTTGCATACATTTGCATTGCAAATTGCAACGTTTCATATCAATGGTGACCTGCTGCTAGTCTATTTTGCATCATAATGTTTACAAGATGTGCGTGCATAAGGTCTGTGTTACTCAGTACATTATAAATATAATATCACTATCGTGAAAATTATTTGAAAATCAAAGCTCTAATCATTGCTAAGTTCTGCCCTTTAGTTTGTTAAATACCAAGACCTGCCAATTCCTGCTCTAATTCTTCATTCATTATGTGATTTTGATCCTTTCATCTTAAACTAACAATAGAAATCTTTAGCTAGCTCTAAATGTCAGAAGGGATTTTGCAAATGATACTTAAAGAACTTTTCCAGGAACAACAAATTAAAAAAAAAAAACTGTTTATCCCTATGATGAGACCCAACCTCTCTCTTCTAGTGCCCCGTTATCTATTTTTTTTTAGATCCACTTTGGTTCCCATTTTTATAGTTTGTTTTTGGTTACATCCTGATCTTTCTGGCAGCTCTCGTTCTCCCTTTGTACCTCCAGGCTATATTTCCTTAAGGTACCTTCACACTGAGCGACGCTGCAGCGATCCAGACAACGATCCCGATCGCTGCAGCGATCCCCCCAAAACTCCCCCCAAAAATAAAAAAATAAGTGTCAGTCCCATATATAGGATTACCCTAAAAGTCCCCCACACAGTAGTATTCCCCCACAGTCACCCACACACTACGATGCCCCCCAAAGCCCCCCACAAATTATGATACCTACACATGATATGATGATTCCAAAGCTCCTCACTACACAGTAAGATGGCCAACATTGCCCCCACAACCTCCCAAACAGAATAATGACCCCCACAGCCCTCCATAAAGCATTATGCAGCCACAGTCCTCCCCACGAGGTATGATGACCCCACAGTGGTCCACAGCACAATTTGATGACCCCACAGACCCTTGCAAGTACAGCCTCATAAAACAAATGCAAATATTTAAACTTATCTACTGCCCGGATCCTGGAGCGTTTGCTGGCACATTAGACAGAACTATGTGGTGATTTCATTGCGCCAGCAGTGTCGAGACTCTGCCATTCTTAAGGCTGCGAGCCTAAAGTGACCTGTGGACTGCAGAAGGGACAGTGATAGGGCAAGGACACTATAGCTATCTGCTTACCCCACAGTCTGCCTATATTGCCATTGTGTACCTAGTAAGAGGTAGTGGTAAGAGTGGCAGTCGCTCCGGGTGGAGCTCACTGTATGAGTGCATCCTGGTAGCTATGCATGAGTGTGAAAGACCAGCACCCCCTAAAGATGTTTAGTAAAAGCAATGTGGTATGCTAATACATTTCTCAGTTGTTGCATCGATTTATAAAGAATACTGTAAAAACAATTGCTAACTGTAGGATTTTAGGTAGGAAAAGGTTAGCAATTAGCAGGAAGCCCACGGAGGGGCTGAGGCCTTTAGTGGCCTAGTACACCAAAATGCCTGAAGTTACAGCACAGTGAGCATTAAAGGGAATCTGTCACCCCATTTTAGGCCTATAAGCCAAAGCCACTACCATCAGGGGCCTATCTACGGCATTCTGGAATGGTGTAGATAAGCCCCCGATGTAACCTGAAAGATAAGAAAAGCAAGTTAGATTATACTCACCCAGGGGCGGTCCCGCTGCGGTCCAGTCCGATGGACGTCACGGTCCGGTCCGAGGCCTCCCATCTTCTTACAATGACGTCCTTTTCTTGTCTTCATGCTGCGGCTCTGGCTCAGGCGTACTTTGTTTGCCCTGTTGAGGGCAGAGCAAAGTACTGCAGTGTGCAGGCAGGAAAGGTCAGAGAGGCCCAGCGCCTGCACACTGCAGTACATTGCTCGGCCCTCAACAGGGCAGATAAAGTATGCCTGCGCAGGGGCAGCAACAGGAAGCAAAGAAGAGGACGTCATCGTATGAAGATGGGAGGCGCCAGACCCGGACCGCGATGCCCATCGACTGGACCGCCCCTGGGTGAGTATAATATAACTTGTTTTCTTATCTTTCAGGTTACATCGGGGGCTTATCTACAGCATTCCAGAATGCTGTAGATAAGCCCCTGATGTCGGTGGCCTTAGCTTATAGGCCTAAAATGGGGTGACAGATTCCCTTTAACCAGGCAGAACATAGATTCTAAAAAACAGGAATACAGAAAAAGCCGCAGAAGAATTGAGACAGACATGAGTACGGCTAAGTGGGAAGATGGGAGAGACCCAAACGGGAGCATAGCTGGACCAACAGAGGAGCAATCCTGAGGCTACTGTGGATGGGCAGTGATGCTCTGTGACATCGGTAGATTGCAAGGTGCCTGTCACAAATCATTAAGGGATTTGTGGCAGCTCTGGGTCTGCTGAAATGTAAATGTTTTTTCCTTTTGATCCAGCAACAGATAATGTTGGTCTCTTGCTGGGAGCTTCTTTTAGGATGGTCAGCTGATGTTGATCGATAACCACTCACGCCTTCCTTTAAATAGTCACATGACCCATCAGCTGATCATCGGTAATAGAGTTTTTCTATGCAGACCAGCCTGGAGTGAGGAGCTTTCTTGTGTCGCTGGTGTTCCTGCTGTGGGAGTTCAGATTCCTGGTACATTTTTCTCTGCTGCTGTGGAGCTTGGCAGCAAAGCCTGAAGATGAGTATTTCTTCCTTTTTTTGTCTGTACTGTGTTTGTCTCTTCCCCTGTGTTTTACCATCTGCAGTGGTGAGGCTAACATCCTTGCCGGCCAGTGCACTAGCCAGGGTACACTGAGGAGACAATCAGGGACTAGGCACATGACGGTTTCGGGGGAAGGACTAACATAGGGTATTAGGGGATCTTAGGGACAAGTACAAGTTGGTGTCAGGAAGTGTCTCATCCCTTACTTCCTACCTTTAGTGCCTTTCTCTCCCTTTTCCATCCCGTCAAATTTTAATGCTGTGTCGTCCACCAGACTTACCCGTGTCCAAGCGTGACAGTGTAAGATTTAGAGAAGGAATTCCAGGTCTTCCTTCATTGGAACATCTGGAAAAGTAGATGCTGCAGCTGGAGTGCAAGAAGTAATAAGGATGGATTTTGCTAACTTGGATTTATATGTGTTATGACCTGGTGGTTAGGAGCACCCGACCTGATAGTTAAACTCATACAGGACGAGCTCTGGGATGTGGGAGCTCTGCTGACCGCAAGCCCTAATCCTATCGCACACACTAAAAATAGCCGTGGAGCGCTCCTGACGCTCCCTAGGCGCCTCGTCACAGCCTCAGAGCTAGCTAGCCCTAGAGATAGAAAATAAAGCCTACCTTGCCTCAGAGAAATTCCCCAAAGGAATAGGCAGCCCCCCACATATAATGACTGTTAGAAAAGATGAAAGTCACAAACACAGAAGTGAAATAGGTTTCAGCAAAGGGAGGCCAGACTTACTAAATAGACAGAGGATAGGAAAGGAATCTTTGTGGTCAGCACAAAAACCTACAAAAGACCACACAGAGTGTGCAAAAGGGTCCTCCGCACCGACTCACGGTGCGGGGGGTGCCGCTCTGCATCCCAGAGCTTCCAGCTAGCAAGACAAAATCAAGATAACCAGCTGGACAAAGAAACAATGAGCAAAAATAACAATAAGGAACTTAGCTTCTGCAGGAGAAGACAGGTCACCAGGCAGATCCAGGAGCGAACTGAACCAATGCTAAAACATTGACAGCTGGCATGGAGTAACGATCTGAGTGGAGTTAAATAGAGAAGCCAACCAAAGGATAAACCACGTCACCTGTGTAAGGAACCTCAGAAGCAGCAGCTTCACTCATAGCCACCAGAGGGAGCCCATAGACAGAACTCACCGAAGTACCATTCACGACCACAGGAGGGAGTTCGACAACAGAATTCACAACAGTACCCCCCCTTGAGGAGGGGTCACCGAACCCTCACCAGAGCCCCCAGGCCGATCAGGATGAGCCAAATGAAAGGCACAAACAAGATCGGCAGCATGAACATCAGAGGCAAAAACCCAGGAATTATCTTCTTGACCATAACCCTTCCACTTGACCAGGTACTGGAGTTTCCGTCTCGAAACACGAGAATCCAAAATCTTCTCCACCACATACTCCAACTCCCCCTCGACCAACACCGGGGCAGGAGGATCAACGGAGGGAACCATAGGCGCCACGTATCTCCGCAACAACGACCTATGGAACACATTATGAATGGCAAAAGAAGCTGGAAGGTCCAAATGAAATGACACAGGATTAAGAACCTCAGAAATCTTATATGGTCCAATGAAACGAGGCTTAAACTTAGGAGAGGAAACCTTCATAGGAACGTGACGAGATGACAACCAAACCAAATCCCCAACACGAAGTCGGGGACCAACACAACGCCGGTTGTTAGCGAAACGTTGAGCCTTCTCCTGGGACAATGTCAAATTGTCCACCACATGAGTCCAAATCTGCTGCAACCTGTCCACCACCGCATCCACACCAGGACAGTCCGAAGGCTCAACCTGCCCTGAAGAGAAGCGAGGATGGAAACCAGAATTGCAGAAAAAAGGAGAAACTAAAGTAGCCGAGCTGGCCCGATTATTAAGGGCGAACTCAGCCAAAGGCAAGAAGGACACCCAATCATCCTGATCAGCAGAAACAAAGCATCTCAGATATGTCTCCAAAGTCTGATTAGTTTGTTCGGTTTGGCCATTAGTCTGAGGATGGAAAGCCGAAGAAAAAGACAAATCAATGCCCATCTTAGCGCAAAAGGACCGCCAAAACCTCGAAACAAACTGGGAACCTCTGTCCGAGACGATGTTCTCCGGAATGCCATGCAAACAAACCACATGCTGGAAAAACAATGGAACCAAATCAGAAGAGGAAGGCAGTTTAGATAAGGGTACCAAATGGACCATCTTAGAGAAGCGATCACAAACCACCCAAATGACCGACATCTTTTGAGAAACAGGGAGATCAGAAATAAAATCCATGGAAATATGCGTCCAGGGCCTCTTCGGAATCGGCAAGGGCAAAAGCAACCCACTGGCACGAGAACAGCAGGGCTTAGCCCGAGCACAAATCCCACAGGACTGCACAAAAGAACGCACATCCCGTGACAAAGAAGGCCACCAAAAAGATCTAGCCACCAAATCTTTGGTACCAAAGATTCCAGGATGACCAGCCAATACTGAACAATGAATCTCTGAGATAAATCTACCAGTCCATCTATCAGGGACAAACAGTTTCTCCGTAGGACAACGGTCAGGTCTATCAGCCTGAAACTTTTGCAGCACACGCCGCAAATCAGGGGAAATGGCAGACAAAATTACCCCTTCTTTAAGAATACCCGCCGGCTCCGGAACACCCGGAGAGTCAGGCACAAAACTCCTTGACAGGGCATCAGCCTTCACATTCTTAGATCCCGGAAGGTATGAAACCACAAAATCAAAACGGGAGAAAAAGAGCGACCATCGAGCCTGGATTCAACCGTTTGGCAGACTCGAGATAAGTCAAATTCTTGTGATCCGTCAAGACCACCACGCGATGTTTAGCTCCTTCAAGCCAATGTCGCCACTCCTCGAATGCCCACTTCATGGCCAACAATTCCCGATTGCCCACATCATAATTGCGCTCAGCAGGTGAGAATTTTCTAGAAAAGAAGGCACAGGGTTTCATCACCGAGCCATCAGAACTTCTTTGCAACAAAACAGCCCCTGCTCCAATTTCAGAAGCATCAACCTCCACCTGAAAAGGGAGCAAAACATCTGGCTGGCACAACACAGGGGCAGAAGCAAAATGACGCTTCAACTCCTGAAAAGCCGCTACAGCCGCAGAGGACCAATTGACCACATCAGCACCTTTCTTGGTCAAATCAGTCAACGGTTTAGCAATACTGGAAAAGTTAGCGATGAAGCGACGATAAAAATTAGCAAAGCCCAGGAACTTCTGCAAGCTCTTCACAGATGTCGGCTGAGTCCAATCGTAAATGGCCTGAACTTTAACAGGGTCCATCTCGATAGTAGAAAGGGAAAAAATGAAACCCAAAAATGAAACCTTCTGAACTCCAAAGAGACACTTTGACCCCTTCACAAACAAGGAATTCGCACGAAGGACCTGGAACACCATTCTGACCTGCTTCACATGAGACTCCCAATCATCCGAAAAGACCAAAATGTCATCCAAATATACAATCATAAATCTATCCAGGTACTCTCGGAAGATGTCATGCATAAAGGACTGAAACACAGATGGAGCATTAGAAAGCCCGAATGGCATAACCAGGTACTCAAAATGGCCCTCGGGCGTATTAAATGCTGTTTTCCATTCATCACCCTGTTTAATTCGCACAAGATTATACGCCCCTCGAAGATCTATCTTGGTGAACCAACTAGCCCCCTTAATCCGAGCAAATAAATCAGACAGCAGCGGCAAAGGATACTGAAATTTGACTGTGATCTTATTAAGAAGGTGGTAATCAATACAAGGTCTCAAAGAACCATCCTTCTTGGCCACAAAAAAGAACCCTGCTCCCAATGGTGACGACGACGGACGAATATGACCCTTCTCCAAGGATTCCTTTATATAACTCCGCATAGCGGCGTGCCCTGGCACAGATAAATTAAACAGACGGCCCTTAGGAAACTTACTACCAGGAATCAAATTAATAGCACAGTCGCAATCCCTATGAGGAGGTAGGGCACCAGATTTGGGCTCTTCAAATACATCCCGGTAATCTGATAAAAACTCAGGGACTTCAGAAGGAGTGGAAGGAGAAATTGACAGCAATGGAACATCACCATGTACCCCCTGACAACCGCAGCTGGACACAGACATAGATTTCCAATCCAACACTGGATTATGGACCTGTAGTCATGGCAACCCCAAAATGACCACATCATGCAGATTATGCAACAACAAAAAGCGAATATCCTCCTGATGTGCAGGAGCCATGCACATGGTCAATTGAGTCCAGTACTGAGGCTTATTCTTGGCCAAAGGCATAGCATCAATTCCTCTCAATGGAATAGGATACTGCAAGGGCTCCAAGAAAAAACCACAGCGCCTGGCAAACTCCAAGTCCATCAAATTCAGGGCAGCGCCTGAATCCACAAATGCCATAACAGAATAGGATGACAGAGAGCAAATCAGAGTAACGGACAAAAGAAATTTAGACTGTACCGTACCAATGGTGGCAGACCTAGCGAACCGCTTAGTGCGCTTAGGACAATCGGAGATAGCATGAGTGGATTCACCACAGTAAAAACACAGCCCATTCCGACGTCTGTGTTCTTGCCGTTCAGCTCTAGTCAAAGTCCTATCACATTGCATAGGCTCAGGCCTATGCTCAGAGAATACCACCAGATGGTGCACAACTTTGCGCTCACGCATGCGCCGATCGATCTGAATGGCCAAGGACATAGACTCATTCAGACCAGCAGGCGTGGGAGATCCCACCAAGACATCCTTAAGGGCTTCAGAAAGACTCTTTCTGAAAATTGCCGCCAGGGCACATTCATTCCACTGAGTAAGCACAGACCACTTTCTAAACTTCTGACAGTACACCTCCGCTTCATCCTGACCCTGACTCAAAGCCAGCAAGATTTTCTCTGCCTAATCCACTGAAGTTGGTTCATCATAAAGCAATCCAAGCGCCAGGAAAAACGCATCTACATCTCGCAATGCAGGATCTCCTGGCGCAAGGGAAAATGCCCAGTCTTGAGGGTCACCACGCAACAAAGAAATTATGATTTTTACTTGTTGAACGGGGTCACCAGAGGAGCGGGGTTTCAAAGCTAGAAACAGTTTACAATTATTTTTGAAATTCAAGAATCTAGATCTATCCCTAGTAAATAAATCAGGAATAGGAATTCTAGGCTCTAACATAGGATTCTGAACCACAAAATCTTGAATGTTTTGTACCCTTGCAGTGAGATGATCCACACAAGAGGATAGACCCTGAATGTCCATCTCTACACCTGTGTCCTGAACCACCCAAAGGTCTAGGGGAAAAGAAAGACAAAACACAGTGCAAAGAAAAAAAAAATGGTCTCAGAAGTCCTCTTATCCCTCCATTGAGATGCATTAATACTTTGGGCCAGCTGTACTGTTATGACCTGGTGGTTAGGAGCACCCGACCTGATAGTTTAACTCATACAGGACGAGCTCTGGGATGTGGGAGCTCTGCTGACCGCAAGCCCTAATCATATCGCACACACTAAAAATAGCCGTGGAGCGCTCCTGACGCTCCCTAGGCGCCTCGTCACAGCCTCAGAGCTAGCTAGCCCTAGAGATAGAAAATAAAGCCTACATTGCCTCAGAGAAATTCCCCAAAGGAATAGGCAGCCCCCCACATATAATGACTGTGAGTAAAGATGAAAGTCACAAACGCAGAAATGAAATAGGTTTCAGCAAAGGGAGGCCAGACTTACTAAATAGACAGAGGATAGGAAAGGAATCTTTGCGGTCAGCACAAAAACCTACAGAAGACCACGCAGAGTGTGCAAAAGGGTCCTCCGCACCGACTCACGGTGCGGGGGGTGCCACTCTGCATCCCACAGCTTCCAGCTAGCAAGACAAAATCAAGATAACCAGCTGGACAAAGAAACAATGAGCAAAAATAACAATAAGGAACTTAGCTTCTGCAGGAGAAGACAGGTCACCAGGCAGATCCAGGAGCGAACTGAACCAATGCTAAAACATTGACAGCTGGCATGGAGTAACAATCTGAGTGGAGTTAAATAGAGAAGCCAACCAAAGGATAAACCACGTCACCTGTGTAAGGAACCTCAGAAGCAGCAGCTTCACTCATAGCCACCAGAGGGAGCCCATAGACAGAAGTCACTGAAGTACCATTCACGACCACAGGAGGGAGTTCGACAACAGAATTCACAACATATATGATTGTGTGAAAGAAATTAAGAAAATATGAAAAACACTGGCATGTCAAACTATCTATATGAAAACTCTGTCAATGTCATCTGTGAATACTAGAGATGAGCGAATCGATCTGCAGAGGATCGAGTTCAAGTCAAATTTCCTGAAATCTGCAGGTCAATTCATTTTCAACAATCTGTGATAAGATTCATGGTACACAATTAATGAACAAGTGTTTACCTACTAAAGTGTGCATGCTCTTTAATAATTAGTTGAGCCTCTTCATTCTTCACTAAACTAAAAATAACTAATATTATTAATATTAACACAGTGGCCAATTGCATGTGCTTGTGGGAACTAATCCTACCTACATTTTATGGTCCCATCTGATTTTGCAAAGGCATGTGATCCTCTGTTAATCCCCTTTTTTGTTTTTGCGTTTCCTGTTGTGAATTCTGTGGCTGAGTTCACTTCTGTGGTCACAAGTGGTATTGCAGTCTCTGGGCTTCCTCCCTCAGGTGTTTTGGTGAGCTCGTTGGCTGCCTTGCTATTTAGCTCCACCTGAGTCTGTCTTCCTTGCTCCTTGTCAATGTTCCAGTGTTGGATCTGAGCTACTGCATCTTTCCTTGGGCCTGCTGCTCTGCTAGATAAGTGCTTCTAGTTTGTTTTCTGTTTTTTCTGTCCAGCTTGCTATTAACTTTTGCTGGAAGCTCTGAGAAGCAAAGGGGTGCACCGCCGTGCTGTTAGTTCGGCACGGTGGGTCTTTTTGCCCCTTTGCGTGGTTTTCGTTTTAGGGTTTTTTGTAGACTGCATAGTTCTCTTTGCTATCCTTGCTCTGTCTAGAATATCGGGCCTCACTTTGCTGAATCTATTTCATTCCTACGTTTGTCTTTTCATCTTGCTAACAGTCATTATATGTGGGGGGCTGCCTATTCCTTTGGGGTATTTCTCTGAGGTAAGTCAGGCTTGTATTTCTATCTTCAGGCTAGTCAGCTCCTCAGGCAGTGCCGAGTTGCATAGGTAGTGATAGGCGCAATCCACTGCTGCTTATAGTTGTGTGAGGATAGATCAGGTACTGCAGTCTACAGAGATTCCACATCTCAGAGCTCGTCCTATTGTTTTTGGTTATTGCCAGATCTCTGTATGTGCGCTGATTACTGCACACTGTGTTGCCTGATTGCCGGCCATAACAGTACAAGGAGCCACACCAATGATTCCCAATAGAGGGAAAAAAGAAATCCTGACATCATTTTTTTTTCTTAGCTCTGTCTTCAGTCTTTTTTTTCCCCTAGACATTAGAGTGCTTCAGGACACAGCTGTGGACATGGATATTCAGGCTCTGTGCTCCTCAATGGATAATCTCGTTGTAAATGTACAAAAGATTCAAGATACTATTGATCAGAAATCGATGCTAGAACCAAGAATTCCGATTCCTGATTTGTTTTTTGGTGACAGAACTAAGTTCCTGAGCTTCAGAAATAATTGTAAGCTATTTTTGGCCTTGAAACCTCATTCTTCTGGTAATCCTATTCAACAGGTTTTGATTATTATTTCTTTTTTGCGCGGCGACCCACAGGACTGGGCGTTTTCTCTTGCACCAGGAGATTCTGCATTGAGTAATGTTGATGCATTTTTCCAGGCGCTGGGATTGCTTTACGATGAGCCTAATTCAGTGGATCAGGCTGAGAAAAATCTGCTGGCTTTATGCCAGGGTCAGGATGATGTAGAAGTATATTGTCAGAAATTTAGGAAGTGGTCAGTACTCACTCTGTGGAATGAATCTGCACTAGCGGCTTTGTTCAGAAAGGGTCTCTCTGAAGCTCTTAAGGATGTAATGGTGGGATTTCCTATGCCTGCTGGTTTGAATGAGTCTATGTCCTTGGCCATTCAGATCGGTCGTCGCTTGCGCGAGCGTAAATCTGTGCACCATCTGGCGGTATTGTCTGAGAGTAAACCTGAGCCTATGCAGTGCGACAGGACTATGACTAAAGTAGAACGGCAAGAACACAGACGTCTGAACAGACTGTGTTTCTATTGTGGTGATTCTACTCATGCTATTTCTAATTGTCCTAAACGCACTAGGCGGTTCGATAGCTCTGCCGTTATTGGTACTGTACAGTCCAAATTCCTTTTGTCCATTACCTTAATGTGCTCTTTGTCATCGTATTCTGTCATGGCGTTTGTGGATTCAGGCGCTGCCCTGAATCTGATGGATTTGGATTATGCTAAACGTTGTGGATTTTTCTTGGAGCCTTTGCGGTGTCCTATTCCGTTGAGAGGAATTGATGCTACACCTTTGGCCAAGAATAAGCCTCAGTACTGGACCCAGCTGACCATGTGCATGGCTCCTGCACATCAGGAAGTTATTCGCTTTCTGGTACTGCATAATTTGCATGATGTGGTCGTGTTGGGGTTGCCATGGCTACAAACCCATAATCCAGTATTGGATTGGAACTCTATGTCGGTAACCAGCTGGGGTTGTCAGGGAGTACATGGTGATGTTCCATTTTTGTCTATTTCGTCATCCATTCCTTCTGACATCCCAGAGTTCTTGTCGGACTTTCAGGATGTATTTGAAGAGTCCAAGTCTGATGCCCTACCTCCGCATAGGAATTGTGATTGTGCTATCGATTTGATTCCTGGTAGTAAATTCCCTAAGGGTCGTTTATTTAATTTGTCCGTACCTGAACACACCGCTATGCGCAGTTATGTGAAGGAGTCCCTGGAGAAGGGACATATTCGCCCATCGTCGTCACCATTGGGAGCAGGGTTCTTTTTTGTAGCCAAGAAGGATGGTTCGCTAAGACCGTGTATTGATTACCGCCTTCTTAATAAGATCACTGTTAAGTTTCAGTATCCCTTGCCATTGATTTCTGACTTGTTTGCTCGGATTAAGGGGGCTAGTTGGTTTACTAAGATTGATCTTCGTGGTGCGTATAATCTGGTGAGAATCAGGCAGGGAGATGAATGGAAAACGGCATTTAATACGCCCGAGGGTCATTTTGAGTATCTGGTGATGCCGTTCGGACTTGCCAATGCTCCATCTGTTTTTCAGTCTTTTATGCATGACATTTTCCGTGAGTATCTGGATAAATTCTTGATTGTTTACTTGGATGACATTTTGATCTTCTCAGATGATTGGGAGTCTCATGTGAAGCAAGTCAGAATGGTTTTCCAGGTACTGCATGCTAATTCCTTGTTCGTGAAGGGATCAAAGTGTCTCTTCGGTGTGCAGAAAGTTTCATTTTTGGGGTTCATCTTTTCCCCTTCTACTATCGAGATGGATCCGGTTAAGGTTCAGGCCATGCAGGATTGGACTCAGCCGACATCTCTAAAAAGTCTGCAGAAATTCCTGGGCTTTGCTAATTTTTATCGTCGCTTCATCTGTAATTTTTCTAGCATTGCCAGACCATTGACCGATTTGACCAAGAAGGGTGCTGATTTGGATAATTGGTCTTCTGCTGCCGTGGAAGCTTTTCAGGAGTTGAAGCGTCGTTTTTGCTGTGCCCCTGTGTTGTGTCAACCTGATGTTTCTCTTCCGTTCCAGGTCGAGGTTGATGCTTCTGAGATTGGTGCAGGGGCGGTTTTGTCACAGAGAGGTTCTGGTTGCTCAGTGTTCAAACCATGTGCTTTCTTTTCCAGGAAATTTTCTGCTGCTGAGCGTAATTATGATGTGGGCAACCGAGAGTTGCTGGCCATGAAGTGGGCATTCGAGGAGTGGCGTCATTGGCTTGAGGGTGCTAAGCATCGCGTGGTGGTATTGACTGATCATAAGAACCTTACTTATCTTGAGTCTGCCAAGCGCTTGAATCCTAGACAGGCCCGTTGGTCGTTATTTTTTGCTCGTTTTGATTTTGTGATTTCATACCTTCCGGGCTCTAAAAATGTGAAGGCGGATGCTCTGTCTAGGAGTTTTGTGCCCGACTCTCCGGGGTTATCTGAGCCGGCGAGTATCCTCAAGGAAGGAGTCATTGTGTCTGCCATCTCCCCTGATTTGCGGAGAGTGTTGCAGAAATTTCAGGCTAATAAACCTGATCGTTGTCCGGCCGAGAAACTGTTCGTCCCTGATAGGTGGACTAGTAAAGTTATCTCTGAACTTCATTGTTCGGTGCTGGCCGGTCATCCAGGAATCTTTGGTACCAGGGAGTTGGTTGCTAGATCCTTCTGGTGGCCATCTCTGTCACGGGATGTGCGTGCTTTTGTGCAGTCCTGTGGAATTTGTGCTAGGGCTAAGCCCTGCTGTTCACGTGCCAGTGGGTTGCTTTTGCCCTTGCCGGTCCCGAAGAGGCCTTGGACACATATTTCGATGGATTTCATTTCTGACCTTCCCGTTTCTCAAAAAATGTCGGTCATTTGGGTGGTCTGTGATCGCTTTTCTAAAATGGTCCATCTGGTGCCCTTGGTTAAATTGCCTTCCTCCTCTGATTTGGTGCCTTTGTTCTTCCAGCATGTGGTTCGTTTACATGGCATTCCTGAGAATATTGTTTCTGACAGAGGTTCCCAGTTTGTCTCGAGGTTCTGGCGAGCCTTTTGTGGTAGGATGGGCATTGACCTATCTTTCTCCTCGGCCTTCCATCCTCAGACTAATGGCCAGACCGAACGAACCAATCAGACCTTGGAAACATATCTGAGATGTTTTGTTTCCGCTGACCAGGATGATTGGGTGTCATTTTTGCCGTTGGCTGAGTTCGCCCTTAATAATCGGGCCAGCTCGGCTACCTTGGTCTCTCCATTTTTCTGCAATTCTGGGTTCCATCCTCGTTTCTCTTCAGGACAGGTTGAGTCTTCGGACTGTCCTGGTGTGGATTCTGTGGTGGACAGGTTGCAGCAGATCTGGACTCAGGTAGTGGACAATTTGACCTTGTCCCAGGAGAAGGCTCAGCTTTTCGCTAATCGCAGACGCCGTGTGGGACCCCGACTTCATGTTGGGGATCTGGTTTGGTTATCTTCTCGTCATATTCCTATGAAGGTTTCCTCTCCTAAATTTAAACCTCGTTTTATTGGTCCGTATAGGATTTCTGAGATTCTCAATCCGGTGTCTTTTCGTTTGACCCTCCCAGACTCCTTTTCCATACATAATGTATTCCATAGGTCGTTGTTGAGGAGATACGTGGCACCTATGGTTCCATCTGTGGAGCCTCCTGCCCCTGTTTTGGTGGAGGGGGAATTGGAGTATATTGTGGAGAAGATTTTGGATTCTCGTGTCTCTAGACGGAAACTCCAGTATCTGGTCAAATGGAAGGGTTATGCTCAGGAAGATAATTCCTGGGTTTTTGCCTCTGATGTCCATGCCCCAGATCTTGTTCGTGCCTTTCATGTGGCTCATCCTTGTCGGCCTGGGGGTTCTGGTGAGGGTTCGGTGACCCCTCCTCAAGGGGGGGGTACTGTTGTGAATTCTGTGGCTGAGTTCACTTCTGTGGTCACAAGTGGTATTGCAGTCTCTGGGCTTCCTCCCTCAGGTGTTTTGGTGAGCTCGTTGGCTGCCTTGCTATTTAGCTCCACCTGAGTCTGTCTTCCTTGCTCCTTGTCAATGTTCCAGTGTTGGATCTGAGCTACTGCATCTTTCCTTGGGCCTGCTGCTCTGCTAGATAAGTGCTTCTAGTTTGTTTTCTGTTTTTTCTGTCCAGCTTGCTATTAACTTTTGCTGGAAGCTCTGAGAAGCAAAGGGGTGCACCGCCGTGCTGTTAGTTCGGCACGGTGGGTCTTTTTGCCCCTTTGCGTGGTTTTCGTTTTAGGGTTTTTTGTAGACTGCATAGTTCTCTTTGCTATCCTCGCTCTGTCTAGAATATCGGGCCTCACTTTGCTGAATCTATTTCATTCCTACGTTTGTCTTTTCATCTTGCTAACAGTCATTATATGTGGGGGGCTGCCTATTCCTTTGGGGTATTTCTCTGAGGTAAGTCAGGCTTGTATTTCTATCTTCAGGCTAGTCAGCTCCTCAGGCAGTGCCGAGTTGCATAGGTAGTGATAGGCGCAATCCACTGCTGCTTATAGTTGTGTGAGGATAGATCAGGTACTGCAGTCTACAGAGATTCCACGTCTCAGAGCTCGTCCTATTGTTTTTGGTTATTGCCAGATCTCTGTATGTGCGCTGATTACTGCACACTGTGTTGCCTGATTGCCGGCCATAACAGTTTCCATTTTTTGCTCCCCTTCTTCCTAGAGCCATAACTTTGTTGTTTTTCCATCAATATGGCCATGTGAGGGCTTGTTTTTTGTGGGACGAATTGTACTTTTGAACGATACCATTGGTCTTTACATATTGTGTGCTGGAAAATTGGAAAAAAATTCCAAGTGGAGTGAAATTGCAAAAAAAGTGCAATCCCACAGTTTTTTGTTTTGCTTTTTTACTTGGTTAACTAAATGCTAAAACTGACCTGCTGCTTTGATTCTTCAGGTCTTTACGAGTTCATAGACACCAAACATGTATAGGTCGTTTTTTATTTAAGTGGTAAAAAAAAAATTCAAAATTTGTTAAAAAAAATGGTGCCATTTTCCGATACCCGTAGTGTCTCCATTTTTCGTGATCTGGGAGTTTGTGAGGGCTTATTTTTTGCATGCTGAGCTGATGTTTTGATACCAGTTTGGTGCAGATACGTTCTTTTGCAGATACGTTCTTTTGATCGCCCATTATTGCATTTTAATTGCGGCGACCAATAAAAGTAATTCTGGCGTTTTGGCTTTATTCTCGTTACGCCGTTAATTTTTTAATCTTGATAGATCGGGCAATTCTGAATGCAGCAATACCAAATATGTGTATGTTTGATTTTTTATTGCTTCATTTTGAATGGGGCAAAAGGGTGGGTGATTTCAACTTTTATGTTTTTTTGATATTTTAAAAAAACATTTTCTTTTTACTTTTTGCATGCTTGAATAGCTGCAGTTGTCTGATTGGATCTGCTACTTATAGGTGATTATCAGATCACCTGTATGTAGCAGAAAAGTTCACTTGCTATGAGCGCCAACTACTGGGTGGTGCTCATAGTAATCTGGCTATAACAACCATAGAGATCTGATGAGACCTCTGGTTGTCATGCCAACATATCAGTGACCCGCGAGGTCACAAATGGGCCGGTTTAGTGACATGCTTCTGGTAAGCGCAAGTTAAATGCCACTGTCAGAGATTGACAGCGGCATTTAACTAGTTAACAGCCGTGGGTGGATCTCTATTCCACCTGTGGCTGTTGCGGGCCCATGTCAGCTGTATATATCAGCTGTCATGTGCCCGGAAAGGTGTAGGCTCAGCACACCTCACACCGCACCAAACAGGGGGAGTCCAACATCGGCATACAATTATGCCCGATGTTGGAAAGGGTTTAATATAAAATGTCTCATTATTTTTGACATACCTGTTTTACTTGTCTACTCGATAGTGTACATCCCATGTCCATACTGCCATTGTTGCCACATATTTGTTACTGGTCGTGAGTAGTGTTGAGCATTCCGATACCGCAAGTATCGGGTATCGGCCGATATTTGCGGTATCGGAATTCCGATACCGAGTTCCGATATTTTTGCGATATCGGGAATCAGGATCGGGATGAATATTCATGTGCAAAATAAAGAATAAAAATAAAAAATATGGATATACTCACCCTCGGACGCGCCCTGGTTGTAACCGCTGCAACCGGCAGCCTCCGTTCCTAAGAATGAGCGAGTGAAGGACATGCGATGACGTCGCGGCTTGTGATTGGTCGCATGAGCGGTCACGCGACCAATCACAAGCCGCGACGTCATCAAAGGTCCTTCACCCGCTCATTCTTAGGAGCGGAGGCTGCCGGTTACACCGCTAAGGTCCAGGGTCCGCCGGAGGGGTGAGTATATCCATATTTTTTATTTTTATTCTTTATTTTTTACATGAATATGGATCCCAGGGCCTGAAGGGGAGTTTCCTCTCCTTCAGACCCTGGGAACCATTCCAGGATACACTCCGATATTTGTGTCCCATTGACTTGTATTGGTATCGGGTATCGGTATCGGCGATATCCGATATTTTTCGGATATCGGCCGATACAATCCGATACCGATACTTTCAAATATCGGACGGTATCGCTCAACACTAGTCGTGAGCTAACGTATAGCAACTTCACAGCCTTTCATTTTAAGTTTCAGTAACTTTTCATTTAAGTTGAACATCATTGATTAAAAAAAAACAACAACAGGTTAAGGTTTTGTTACTTTGACTAGTCGCGTTTAACAATCGTAGGCGCCAGAACAATACTGCTGGTTATTGCCGAAGAACACTTTCTGTGCATGTGCTTACGTAGCAACCTCTTTAATCAGGTTTAAGCTTTTTCTTGTCAATGGTGGGATAATTTTAAACCAACAAACAGTTAAAGTTGATAAGAAAGAGTATCAAAGAATCTAATATCACGGATAAGAATGTGCTTTCCACTAGCAGTAGCTGTAACACCACCGGTGGGGCTGGCAGCAACCGTCCCGGTCACATCGGGCCTACTTTGCAAACTCTGGCATTCACATTAGCAAAGAAGAAGCGTAAGTTGTAATGGACATATGTCAATCTGTGTGCAGGTTCTGTAGTAGGACTCTGGACCAGAGCAAATCTCAAATATGTTTGATGGTTGGAACATAATATCCGGGACATTCATAGGACTTCACACACCTGTAACATGAGGAATCCTAATGCTGTGTAATGTCCTTTTCTGACCTGGCAGTTTTCACACTCCTGGTGCTCATCTCATGATTTGCATAAAAACTATCAGGAATTGACACATGAGCATAGCGTGTATCTAAATCCTAATAGCATCCTAACACTACATTCCAATCTATTGTTTCACCTAAAATAAAATTTGGAAAAGTACAAAATAACATGATATGAAAGGGCCTCACTGGGTAACTTTTATATAGTGTTCAGCTTTTGTCAATACAACCTGCTGTTGATGAATTGGGCAAAATTATGAGGAGAATTGTCATGACCCCAATGGCAGGGGATCACAAAAGGACAAGCACAAAAAACAAAACAAGCTCTAGGGTGATGGAAACTGAGCTGACCGCGATCCTGAACCTCAACACACAACTAGCTGTAGCCGGGGAACGTGCCTACGATGATTCTAGACGTCTCACGCCAGCCGAAGAACTAACTTTCCCTATTAGAAGAAACACAGACCTCTCTTGCCTCCAGAGAAACACCCCACAGAAATAGCAGCCCCCCACATGTAATGACGGTGAAATGAGAGGAAAGCACATACGTAGTTATGAAAACAGATTCAGCAAAATGAGGCCCGCTAAAGCTAGATAGCAGAGGATGCAAAAGTGAACTGCGCGGTCAGCGAAAAACCCTACAAAAAACCATCCTGAAATTACTTGAACTCATGTTCCAACTCATGGAACATGAGGAGTAATATCAGCCCACTAGAGCAACCAGCAAAAAGGAATCACATATCTGCAAGCTGGACTAAGACAAAAATTAAGCAAAACGTGGAACAGGAAAATCAAAAACTTAGCTTGTCCTGAAGAATACAGAAGCGGGAAGCAGAGGTAACAAGACACACTGATTACATTGATAGCCGGCGAGGAAAAGACAAGAAAGCCAGGTTAAATAGGAAACTCCCATATCCTGATAGAACAGGTGTACACCAGAGACCGCAGAGAACACAAGTCACCCAGTACCATCTGTAACCACCAGAGGGAGCCCAAAAACAGAATCCACAACAGTACCCCCCCTTGAGGAGGGGTCACCGAACCCTCACGAGAACCACCAGGGCGACCAGGATGAGCCCTATGAAATGCACGGACCAAATCAGCAGCATGAACATCAGAGGCAACCACCCAAGAATTATCCTCCTGACCATAACCCTTCCACTTGACCAAATATTGGAGTTTCCGTCTGGAAACACGAGAATCCAAGATCTTCTCCACAACATACTCCAATTCTCCCTCCACCAGCACCGGAGCAGGAGGCTCAAGCGAAGGAACAACAGGTACCTCATACTTCCGCAACAACGACCGATGGAACACATTATGAATAGCAAACGATGCCGGGAGACCAAACGAAACGACACAGGGTTAAGAATTTCCAAGATCCTATAGGGACCGATGAACCGAGGCTTGAACTTAGGAGAAGAGACCTTCATAGGAACAAAACGAGAAGACAACCACACCAAGTCCCCAACACGAAGTCGAGGACCCACGCGGCGACGGCGATTAGCAAACTGCTGAGCCCTCTCCTGGGACAACTTCAAATTGTCCACCACATGACTCCAAATCTGATGCAACCTATCCACCACCATGTCCACTCCAGGACAATCAGAAGGCTCCACCTGACCAGAGGAAAAACGAGGATGAAACCCCGAATTACAAAAGAAAGGAGAAACCAAGGTAGCAGAACTAGCCCGATTATTAAGGGCAAATTCGGCAAGCGGCAAAAAGGTAACCCAGTCATCTTGATCAGCAGAAACAAAACACCTTAAATAAGTTTCCAAGGTCTGATTAGTTCGTTCCGTCTGGCCATTCGTCTGAGGATGGAATGCAGACGAAAAGGACAAATCAATGCCCATCTTAGCACAGAACGTCCGCCAAAATCTAGACACAAACTGGGATCCCCTGTCAGAAACGATGTTCTCCGAAATCACATGCAAACGAACCACGTTCTAAAAAAACAGAGGGACCAACTCAGAGGAGGAAGGCAACTTAGGCAAGGGTACCAGATGAACCATCTTAGAAAAGCGGTCACACACAACCCAGATGACGGACATTTTTTGAGAGACAGGGAGATCCGAAATAAAGTCCATGGAAATGTGCGTCCAAGGCCTCTTCGGAATAGGCAAAGGTGACAACAATCCACTGGCCCGAGAACAGCAAGGCTTAGCCCGAGCGCAAACTTCACAAGACTGCACAAAAGAACGCACATCCCTCGACAAGGAAGGCCACCAAAAAGACCTGGCCACCAAGTCTCTAGTACCAAATATTCCAGGATGACCTGCCAACGCAGAAGAATGGACCTCGGAGATGACTCTACTGGTCCAATTATCCGGAACAAACATTCTTTCAGGCGGACAACGATCAGGTTTATCCGCCTGAAACTCCTGCAAAGCACGTCGCAAGTCTGGGGAGACAGCCGACAAAATCACCCCATCCCTAAGGATACCAGTGGGCTCAGAATTTACAGGGGAGTCAGGCACAAAACTCCTAGAAAGAGCATCCGCCTTCACATTCTTTGAACCTGGCAGGTATGAAACCACAAAATCGAAACGGGAGAAAAACAGTGACCAACGAGCCTGTCTAGGATTCAGACGCTTGGCAGACTCAAGGTAAATCAGATTTTTGTGATCAGTCAAGACCACCACACGATGTCTAGCACCCTCAAGCCAATGACGCCACTCCTCAAATGCCCACTTCATGGCCACAAGCTCCCAATTACCAACATCATAATTCCGCTCAGTGGGCGAAAACTTTCTAGAAAAGAACGCACATGGCTTCATCACTGAGCAATCGGAGCTTCTCTGTGACAAAACCGCCCCCGCTCCAATCTCGGAAGCATCAACCTCAACCTGAAAAGGAAGCGAAACATCTGGCTGACGCAACACAGGAGCAGAAGAAAACTGGCGCTTAAGTTCCTGAAAGGCCTCCACAGCCGCAGGAGACCAATCAGCAACATCAGCACCCTTCTTAGTCAAATCCGTCAAAGGCTTAACAACACTAGATAAATTAGTTATGAAACGACAATAAAAATTAGCAAAGCCCAAGAACTTCTGTAGACTCTTAAGAGATGTAGGCTGCGTCCAGTCACAAATAGCCTGAACCTTGACGGGATCCATCTCAATAGTAGAAGGGGAAAAAATATACCCCAAAAAAGAAATCTTCTGGACTCCAAAGAGACACTTTGAACCTTTTACAAACAAAGAATTGGCCCGCAGGACCTGAAACACCTTCCTGACCTGCTGAACATGGGACTCCCAGTCATCCGAAAAAACCAAAACATCATCCAAATACACAATCATAAATTTATCCAGATATTCACGGAAAATATCGTGCATAAAGGACTGGAAGACAGAAGGAGCATTAGAAAGTCCAAAAGGCATCACCAAATACTCAAAATGGCCCTCAGGCGTATTAAATGCGGTTTTCCACTCATCACCCTGCTTTATCCGCACAAGATTATACGCACCCCGAAGATCAATCTTAGTGAACCATTTAGCCCCCTTAATGCGAGCGAACAAATCAGTCAACAATGGCAAAGGATACTGATATTTAACTGTAATCTTATTCAAAAGACGGTAATCTATACAAGGCCTCAAGGAACCATCTTTTTTGGCCACAAAAAAAAACCTGCTCCCAAAGGGGACGAAGATGGATGGATATGTCCCTTTTCCAAGGACTCCTTAACATTATCCCGCATAGCAGTATGCTCTGGCACTGACAGATTGAACAAACGACCTTTAGGAAATTTACTGCCAGGAATCAAATCTATAGCACAATCGCAATCCCTGTGAGGAGGAAGCGAATTGAG
Organism: Ranitomeya imitator; assembly: GCF_032444005.1. Taxonomy (NCBI): domain Eukaryota; kingdom Metazoa; phylum Chordata; class Amphibia; order Anura; family Dendrobatidae; genus Ranitomeya; species Ranitomeya imitator. The sequence continues at coordinate 223,846,948 of NC_091283.1, forward strand.
CTTAGGCTCCTCAAAAACATCCCGATAATCAGACAAAAATACCGGAACCTCAGAAGGAGTAGATGAAGCGATAGAAATCGGAGGTGCATCATCATGAACCCCCTGACATCCCCAGCTTAACACAGACATCGTTTTCCAGTCCAAGACTGGGTTATGAGTTTGTAACCATGGCAGACCAAGCACTAAGACATCATGTAAATTATACAGTACCAGGAAGCGAATCACCTCCTGATGAACGGGAGTCATAAGCATGGTCACTTGTGTCCAGTACTGAGGTTTATTCATAGCCAAAGGTGTAGAGTCAATTCCTTTCAAAGGAATAGGGACTTCCAGAGGCTCCAGACTAAACCCACAGCGGTTGGCAAATGACCAATCCATAAGACTCAGGGCAGCGCCTGAATCCACATAGGCATCGACGGAAATGGCTGATAATGAACAAATCAGAGTCACAGACAGAATGAACTTAGACTGTAAAGTACTAATGGCAACAGACTTATCAACCTTTTTTGTGCGTTTAGAGCATGCTGATATAACATGAGCTGAATCACCACAATAAAAACACAACCCATTTTTCCGCCTATAGTTTTGCCGTTCACTTCTGGACTGAATTCTATCACATTGCATTGTCTCAGGTGCCTGTTCAGAAGACACCGCCAAATGGTGCACAGGTTTGCGCTCCCGTAAACGCCGATCAATCTGAATAGCCATAGTCATAGACTCATTCAGACCTGTAGGCGCAGGGAACCCCACCATAACATCTTTAATGGCCTCAGAAAGGCCATCTCTGAATCTTGCAGCCAGGGCGCACTCATTCCACTGAGTAAGCACCGACCATTTCCGAAATTTCTGACAATATATTTCTGCTTCATCTTGCCCCTGAGAGAGAGCCAATAAAGCTTTTTCAGCCTGAATCTCTAGGTTAGGTTCCTCATAGAGCAAACCCAATGCCAGAAAAAACGCATCCACATTGAGCAACGCAGGATCCCCTGGTGCCAATGCAAATGCCCAATTCTGAGGGTCACCCCGCAGGAAAGATATAACAATCTTGACTTGCTGAGCAGGGTCTCCAGAAGAGCGAGATTACAAAGAAAGAAACAACTTGCAATTGTTCCTAAAATTCAGAAAACTAGATCTATCTCCAGAAAAAAACTCTGGGATAGGAATTCTAGGTTCAGACATAGGAGCATGTACAACAAAATCTTGTATATTTTGAACCTTAGCAGCAAGATTATTCAGGCTGGAAGCCAAACTCTGGACATCCATGATACACAGCTGAGGTCAGAGCCATTCAAGGATTAAGAGGAGGTAAGACGCAGCCAGGCTGCAATTAAGGCTATGCAGCAAACTCTGAGGGGAAAAAAAAAAAAAAAAAACTTCCTCAGACTACTTTTCCTCCTACTTCAGCCAATACGATTACCACTTTTTGGGCCGGCTATACTGTCATGATCCCAATGGCAGGGGATCACAAAAGGACAAGCACAAAAAACAAAACAAGCTCTAGGGTGATGGAAACTGAGCTGACCGCGATCCTGAACCTCAACACACAACTAGCTGTAGCCGGGGAACGTGCCTACGATGATTCTAGACGTCTCGCGCCAGCCGAAGAACTAACTTTCCCTATTAGAAGAAACACAGACCTCTCTTGCCTCCAGAGAAACACCCCACAAAAATAGCAGCCCCCCACATGTAATGACGGTGAAATGAGAGGAAAGCACATACGTAGTTATGAAAACAGATTCAGCAAAATGAGGCCCGCTAAAGCTAGATAGCAGAGGATACAAAAGTGAACTGCGCGGTCAGCGAAAAACCCTACAAAAAACCATCCTGAAATTACTTGAACTCATGTTCCAACTCATGGAACATGAGGAGTAATATCAGCCCACTAGAGCAACCAGCAAAAAGGAATCACATATCTGCTAGCTGGACTAAGACAAAAATTAAGCAAAACGTGGAACAGGAAAATCAAAAACTTAGCTTGTCCTGAAGAATACAGAAGCGGGAAGCAGAGGTAACAAGACACACTGATTACATTGATAGCCGGCGAGGAAAAGACAAGAAAGCCAGGTTAAATAGGAAACTCCCATATCCTGATAGAACAGGTGGACACCAGAGACCGCAGAGAACACAAGTCACCCAGTACCATCTGTAACCACCAGAGGGAGCCCAAAAACAGAATCCACAACAGAGAATATGCAATTTCCAAGGCACATACTTTTCTTTCTAACATCCAGTTCTGTTCCTAGGTCTATGCAGCATGCTTAGTTCTGTTCCTGACCACATATGTTAAATTTAGAAGTGTTTCTGAATTTATGTAGTTAGATTGGTTCTGTTACAATAGCTGTGTGCTGTGTAGTAGCATCAATTCTGCTCCCGTATCTATGTATTAAATTTGGTTCTGCTCCCAAATCTATGTAGGAAGCTTTGTTCTGCTCTCGTATCTAAGTTGTAAGGTTGGTTATAATCTTGTAGCAATGTAGTAAGCATGTAGTAAGCATGGTGCTGTTCCTGTATCTATGTAAAAAGCTTGTTTCTGTTCTTGCATCTATGTAGTAAGCTTGGTTCTGTTCACATATGAATGTAGTAAGCTAGGTCTGGTGCCCATATTATTGATGTCATCTCTGGTAAAGTGTGAATTTAGCTTGGTTCTGGTAGAGTCTTGTGTAGTAAATTTAGTGTATTGGACTTTTAGACTTGTATTTGAAATTCTGATATTCCATATCTGAGACAGAAAACTAGTTATAGGCAATCATGATCTGTGTCACTAAACTATGCTGCATCACCTACTAATGATGCAAACAATCACTAATTTTTGGTCCTTCTACATGATCATACGGTAACTAACAGCTCACTAATATATGTAGGATTGCACATATAAGTGTGATCCCAGTATAAAGACAACACTAGCCATTGTTTTTTTTAATGCCCCAATACTTCTGCTGCCTTAATGAAGCTGCCAGAGGCAATCCCTAAAAAATGGAACAGTTTTTGGATGGCTGTCATTGCTCAGTCTGGGGGTTCAAACCAGTTGTTAGGTGTCGAGATCCTGCCTCTGCACAGGGGGAATGTCAAACCATCTCCACTGCGGTCTCTTCCCTTTCTGAGCATGCCCAGGGCAAGATCTCTCATTGGAGATCAAGGGTCACATGCTTAGATACTGCAGCAAATCCCATTGGTCCTTTAGGAAGGTCCTGAAGGTGTTCTTCTTCTGTGGCTGACTCCCATTGGTCCTTCTGGGAAGGTCCTGTTCTTGCTGCAGCTATAAAAGGTTTGCATGGCTGCACGGCCATGCGCTAGTGTACATTTGGAATCGTGTGTGTGTTGATGAGTGCAAGTCGTTCTTTAAAATCCCCTCCCTTGTGTATGACTGTTCGCAAAAGGTGGATGCTTGCTGTCTAGCGCCCGACTAAGCTGTCAACATAAAGACACACAATACAGCGTCTATTGCTGTAACCGCCAGTGCGGCGCCATGTGCTTATAGAGCGCTTTCCTATCCCAAGTCTGGGTGGTTAATGGTGTCTGCCAAAGCGCACAGCACGCACTCTTGTGCTTTAAGTTATATTTTCTGTTACTTTGACATCCCAGTTGCGGTGTCGAGCGCAAGTGGTCTGAACGTACTCTAACCCTGTGTCCTGGGATAGAGTCCTGAGACTCCTTGCTTGCGGTCTTGGTGCAGTACCGCGGCCCTGTAATGCAACAGGGTTTGCTTCCTTCACACAGGGTGAAGTTAACCCGTGTGTGTATCCACATTGTACCGCCATATAGTCCGTCATTACTCAGCAGCAGGTTCCATCTCTGCATGGTGGACCCCGGGCTGCAAATGCACCTTATACCATCTCTCTTATAATTTGGTGCATTCTGCTAGCCATAACATTACACTAGCACCAGGGTCTGGCTAGTAATGATGGACAAACAGCAATCCTTGCTGTACATCCAGCAGCTGGAGGGTAGGTTGGCGGCTCTCGAGCGCACAACCTCAGCTCTGGATGTAACCGCAGTTGCTGTTCAGGCTGCTAGCAAGGCTGCAGCAACCTTGTCTACTGTCACCCCTGTTCCGACTCTATCTCACCTCCCGCTGTCAGAAAAATTTTCTGGTGATAGTAAGTCTTGTAGGGGTTTCGTGAGTTAGTGCTCTATACATCTCGAGCTTCTGGCCGCACGTTTCCCCACAGAGCGGGCAAAGGTGGGACTTATTGTGTCTCTCCCGTCAGACAGGGCGCTGAAGTGGGCTACGCCGCTGTGGGAGTGTGGCGATCATGTGGTGCAGAGTGCTTCGTTGTTCCTGAGCACTCTGAAACAGGTCTTTTTAGGACCTTGTGTCACCCATGATACGGCACTCCAACTCTTGGCATTGACTCAGGGCTCATCCTTGGTCAGCCATTTTGCCGTCCACTTTCGCACCCTAGCATCTGAGCTGGAGTGGTCGGATAAAGCCCTTATTCCGATATTTTGGAGGGGACTGGCTGACTACGTGAAGGACGCTCTCGCCACTACGGAGATTCCCGCCATACTGGAAGAGTTAATAGCAGTGTCCACTCGTATTGGCCTCCATTTTCACGAGTGGAGGTTAGAGCAAGCCCAGTGTAGGCAGAGGTTTCAGCTGGCTCCCACCTTCGCCAAACGTTTGGAATCTCCAGTTCAGTCCTCTGAGTCACATGAAGCCATGAAAGTGTCATGAGCAGGATCTAAGTCCCGAACCGCTCGTGCACTCCAGGTTTGTCATGTTTGCCAGCAGTCAGGACATCTTACCGCCAGATGTCCCCAGTGGTCGAGGAAACGTCAGCGTCTAGTGGTAGTAGGTGGAGGTACCCAAGACACAGCGACGTTTGCCTCCAAATTGTCCTTTAAGGGGACAATTACTATAGGCCCATTTTCCCACTCAGTAGAGCTCTGCGTGGATTCTGGGGCAGAGGGCAATTTTATGTCATCTGCCTTCGCCCAACGTCATGCAATTCCCCTGGTAATGTTAGCTCAACCAGTGACCGTACGAGTGGAAAATAGTTCAACACTGCCCTCACAGATAACACACCAAACCATCCCTTTCACTCTGTCCATGTCACCATCTCATCAGGAGATTATATCTCTGCTCGTCATTCCTGAGGGAATTGACAAGGTCCTGTTAGGGATGCCTTGGCTACGGTACCATTCTCCTCATATTGAGTGGTCCACAGGCAGAATTTTGGGATGGGGTGAACCTTGTGGGGGTAGATGTCAGAGGGAATGTGTTCAGATTGCTACAACTGAGGTACCCGCAGATCTATCCTCTCTCCCAAAGTAATATTGGTCCTTTGCGGACGTGTTCTCCAAAAGAGCTGCGGAGACCCTTCCGCCCCTATGACTGTCCTATTGACCTTTTGCCTGGTGCTGAGCCTCCCTGGGGTCGAATCTATCCGTTATCTCTCCCGGAGACGGAGGCAATGTACATCCAGGAAAATCTGGCAAGAGGATTCATTAGGAAGTCAGTGTCACCTGCAGGGGCTGGGTTCTTCTTCATGCAGAAGTAGAACGGGGAACTACGTCCATTACAGGGGTCTTAACGCCATCACCGTTAAGACTAAGTATCCTTTGCCCCTGATATCTGAGCTCTTTGATAGGCTTCAGGGAGCAAGGGTATTTACAAAATTAGATCTGCGGGGTGCTTACAACCTGATTCGTATCCGTGAGGGAGACGAATGGAAGACGGCTTTTAACACCAGGGATGGGGAGTATGAATATCTGGTGATGCACTTCGGGCTCTGTAATGCCCCAGCTGTTTTCCAAGACTTTGTGACCAACATCTTCCTGGATATGCTCTCCACCTTGGTCGTAGTCTATCTGGATGATATTCTCATCTACTCTCCAGATATTGACTCCCACCGGAGAGATGTTTGCAGAGTCTTTGACCTTTTACAGGCAAATTCCCTCTATGCAAAGTTGAAGAAATGTGTGTTTGAGCAGGAGTCCTTACCTTTCCTGGGCTATATCATCTCTGCCCAGGGATTGGCTATGGATCCTGCCAAACTACCGGCGGTTATGGACTGGCAGGAACCCCATTCTCTTAAAGCGGTGCAGCGCTTTATGGGGTTTATTAACTACTATCACCAGTTTATTCCACACTTCTCAACATTGGTAGCTCCCTTGGTTGCCCTCACCAAGAAGGGAGCAAATCCCAAATTGTGGTCAGAGGAGGTCTCCAAGGCCTTTATCTCCATTAAGTCACACTTCGCTAGCGCTCCCATCCTGCATCGCCCCGATGTAGATAAGCCATTTATAATGGAGGTGGATGTCTCATCTGTTGGTGCTGGAGCAGTCCTTTTCCAAAAGGATGCTCAAGGTCGGAAGCATCTTTGCTTCTTCTTCTCTAAGAGCTTCTCACCAGCAGAGAGGAATTATTCCATCGGGGACAGGGAGTTGCTAGCCATGAAGTTGGCCTTCTCGGAGTGGAGACACCTCTTGGAGGGAGCTCATTTTCCCTTCCAGGTCTTCACAGATCTCAAGAATTTGGTGTACCTGCAGACAGCCCAGCGGTTACATTCTCGCCAGGCAAGATGGTTCTTGTTCTTCTCCCGGTTCCATTTCACCCTCCATTTTCTTTCCAGAGAGAAGAACATTAGTGCCAATGCTCTCTCTTGTTCCATTGTATCATCTGAGGAGGAGGAAGAGGAGCCTCGGCTTATTGTCCCCACCGAGAGTCTGAGATCTGTGGCCCTGGTTTCGCTCGACACTGTGCCTCCGGGCAAGACTTTTGTACCATCCAATCTGCATCTAGAGGATCTCTCTTGGTCTCAATCATCCAGGATGGGTGGACATTTTGGGTCCAAAAGGATATCTGAGCTACTGGCAAGGACGTATTGGTGGCCGCATATGGCTTGTGACGTTGCAGACTATGTTCGGGCGTGTGTCTCTTGCGCCAAGAACAAGTCTCCTGGGAGATGGTCGGGATGGACTTTGTGGTGGGCTTACCCAAGTCTCGTAGCTGCACTATTATCTGGGTGATCACCGACCATTTTTCCAAAATGGTGCAAAATGGTGGGTTCCCCAGTTTGCGTCTCGATTCTGGAGAGCGCTTTGTTGTCTACTCAGTATTGAGTTGAATCTCTACTCGGCATATCATCCCAAGACGAATGGGTTGGTTGAGAGGGTCAACCAGACCCTGGTCACATATTTACAACATTTTATTTCTGCCAGGCAGGATGACTGAGCATCCTTGCTACCGTGGTCAGAGTTTGTGCTTAACAATGCTGTAGCCGACGCCACTGGTCAGACTCCATTCCTCCTAAATTACGGCCATCATCCGCGTGTCCCTGTGCCCATGCCCTTGTCTTCCGCTGACTCCAGGGTGGCAGACTGGGCTGTGGAGACACGGGACATTTGGGACCGCACTCAGGATGCCATTCGGGCCTCCAAGGAGAGAATGAGGACCTCCGCCGATGCTCATCGGCGCCCCACTCCGACCTTTGCTCCTGGCAACTTAGTGTGGCTCTCCGCCCGTAACATCAGGCTGCGAGTTGAGTCCACTAAGTTTGACCCTCGCTACTTGGGTCCCTTCAAGGTTCTCGAACAGGTTAACCCTGTGGTCTACCGTCTGGCCCTTCCTCCACGCCTGGGTATCATCGACACCTTTCATGTGTCCCTCTTGAAGCCCGTATACATGTCCCAGTGTTCCGAGTCATCTGCCCGGACATAGGGTTTGTCTACGGACGATTACGAGGTGAACGCTATTTTGGGGTGCAAGGTGGTATGTGGCAAAAAATTCTATTTGGTGGATTGGAAGGGTTATGGCCCAGAGGACAGGTCCTGGGAGCCTGCTGAACACATTCGAGCTCCACAGCTCATTGCTGCCTTCGAGCGTAGCAAGGTCCAAGAAGGGTGGGTAATATTAGGTGTCGAGATCCCGCCTCTGCACACTGGGAATCTTGAACCATCTCCGCTGCGGTCTCCTATTCTTCTCCAGCCGCAGTGGAGTCTGCTCAGTGGAGACGTCGGTCCCAGCGTCTAGCTCAGGCTGATACTGGACGACTGGTTACTGCTGTCTTTCCAGCTTCTGCCATTGTAACCAGTATTGGGCAGCGGCGAGCAGACATGTTTAAGACTAAGTCCTGCTCTTCCCTTTCTGAGCATGCCCAGGGCAAGATCTCTCATTGGAGATCAAGGGTCACATGCTTAGATACTGCAGCAAATCCCATTGGTCCTTTAGGAAGGTCCTGAAGGTGTTCTTCTTCTGTGGCTGACTCCCATTGGTCCTTCTGGGAAGGTCCTGTTCTTGCTGCAGCTATAAAAGGTTTGCATGGCTGCACGGCCATGCGCTAGTGCACATTTGGAATCGTGTGTGTGTTGATGAGTGCAAGTCGTTCTTTAAAATCCCCTCCCTTGTGTATGACTATTCGCAAAAGGTGGATGCTTGCTGTCTAGCGCCCGACTAAGCTGTCAACATAAAGACACACGATACAGCGTCTATTGCTGTAACCGCCAGTGCGGCGCCGTGTGCTTATAGAGCGCTTTCCTATCCCAAGTCTGGGTGGTTAATGGCGTCTGCCAAAGCGGCACAGCACACACTCTTGTGCTTTAAGTTATATTTTCTGTTACTTTGACACCCCAGTTGCAGTGTCGAGCGCAAGTGGTCTGAACGTACTCTAACCCTGTGTCTTGGGACAGAGTTCTGAGACTTCTTGCTTGCGCTCTTGGTGCAGTACCGCGGCCCTGTGATGCAACAGGATTTGCTTCCTTCACACAGGGGGAAGTTAACCCGTGTGTGTATCCACATTGTACCGCCATATAGTCCGTCGTTACTCAGCAGCAGGTTCCATCTCTGCACGGTGGACCCCGGGCTGCGAACGCATCTTATACCATCTCTCTTATAATTTGGTGCGTTCCGCTAGCCCTAACACCAGTGTCCTGTTGCTTTGTGGTAGGTTCTTCTCTCTGTTGGGCTATTGCTCTTTTCCATCTCTGTTCAAATGCTGACTGTCCTGTGGTCCGTGTTGCATGTACATGTATCCATCTACAGGTGCTGTACGTATTTAAAGGGGGCCTGTCACTGGGTTGTTCCCTAGCGCATGCGCACTGCAATACTTAACTCTGCCCTCGATAGGGCAGATAGAAATATGCCTGCGCAGAAGCACAATGGAGTATATGGTGTGGATGACACAGGTCGCGTTACACATGAAGCGGGGAAGAAGTCTCCCATTTTGTATTTGAAAAAATTACGTTTGCACCTGACATTGATTATTTTGATGAATGCAACAAGTACTACATACAATTTTTCCGTATAATATGCAGACAGCAGTGTCGACAGAAACTGTACACGGCCAATTAAAAACTGACAAAATCAGCAATGTATTCAAATTGAAGCTGAAAAAAAGATTTACTTGATGTTTTCCTGCTATAAATAAATGGAAGCTGCCTGCCTCCAGAGACCAATGCTCGACATTGTAAGTAGACAAACTCAGAACTATTATTATCATTGCTGCCATACGCTTTCCCCCTGTTCCCTAACGGAAATGAATGTAAAGAAGAAAACCCTAGAAATAAGCCACACAATGGAATATAGAACATTTTATTTCTGACAAACTGAAAATGTGAATCGTAGGAATAAGGAATGACCTGCTGGTGCAGCATACCACAGTGTGAACGTGTCCAACCCCTCCAGATGTTGGAGAACTTATGGACTGTGGTTTGCACCATCATTCAGGTATTCACCTGCCTCAGATACCACATTTGTATTTCACACAATTGAAAAATGAATAAATCGTCTTTTTGCATCTGAAGAGCGCAGCCTTGTGCCCCAATTCTTCTCTCTGTCCTGTGTTTGGCTGTAAGACAACTGGCTGCAGCAGGACGGAAAACAGCTAAGCGAAATACTCCAGCTGAATCAATCAACAAATACACATAAATCACTAATTATATTAATACAAAATAAAAATAAAATAACCGGTGGTCGGGCCGTCACTTGTGATCAGTGCTCGGGATGTGCTGCGCCGTCTTGTGAGCATGACGTGCACCAATGAGCGGTGGTATTTTATACACCTTGACACTATCGCCGATTTTGGTTTCTCACTTTTTAATCATTTTTATCTGGTATTTTAAATAAAACTTTACATTTTTATGAAGCTCTTTGTGCACAGCTCCTTGTAGGTTCCTGAAAATGGATCCAGTAAATTGGAGATTTTGGGATGTATCCAAACCTTGATCTGCTTTTGGGGTGTATATATCTGCACTAGATAACAGCAAGTTCTATATTTGGGAGCCAAGGTCATTGATTTAACCCCTTCATGACCTATGACATATAGCTACTTCATAAGTCATGTATACACCTTTGATGCGGCCTCTGGCGCTGAGCCCGCATCTTTTCCAGCACATGACAGCTAGTTTGATCAGTTGACATGTGCTCCTAACAGCCGCAGCTGGAATTGTTAGCCATCCATCAGCTGTTAACATGTTATCATGTTATGCCACACCTATATGCACCCATGTCACATAATCGCGGGATGTCGATGAGTTGGCAAGAAGACCGGGGGACTGCAGAAGACCCCCGTAATTGTAATTGCTGTTCTGCTCTGAACGCTGGCCCATGGTCAGCATTCATAGCAGATTATATTTTTAGCTACACATAGCATGGCTGAAGCACACATAAGAAGATATTGAAGCAGCTAAAAAGTAGAAAAAAATGCTTAGAAAAATATTAAAATATTCCCCTAATCAAAATAAAGCAATAAAAAATACACATATTTGATATCGCCGCGTTCAGAAACACCAGATCTATCAATATGCAAAAATAATTAATCTGATAAGTAAACAGCATAAACAAAAAAAAATTCAAAATGTCACAATTACGTTTTTTTGGTCGCCACAATATTACAATAAAATGCAATAACAGGAGATAAAAAGATTGTATCTACAAAAAAATGGTATTAATAAAAAGTCAGCTCAGTGAGAAAAAATAAGACCTCACCCAGCTCCAGATGCTGAAAAATGGTGATGTTATGGGTCTCAGAAAATGTCCACTTTTTTTCTACACATAAATGAAAAATAACCTACATTTTTGGAATCTATGAACTCGTAATGACCTGGAGAATAATAATGGCAGGTCAGTTTTGCCATATAGATCATATGGTAAATAAAAAACAATTGTGGTTGTGGAACTGCACTTTTTTTTTGCAATATCACAACACTTGGAATTTTTTTTCCATTTTCCAGTATGCTATATAGTAAAATCAATGATGTTGTTCAAAAATACAACTCAACCTGCAAAAATCAAGCCCTCACTCGGCCATATTGATGGAAAAATAAAAACATTGTGGCTCTGGGAAGAAGGGGAGAAAAAAAATGAAAATCCCAAAGTCGTGATGGAGTTTAACATGCACATTGCTAACCTAGACAGATGTTTAAAGCTCACTGAAAAAGTCCAGGCTGGGGCCAGTGATATGGGGTGGGCAAGATCAGCAAACAGTGGTTATCTTGGTAAGCTGTTAGAAGAAGGGGTAGTGAAAAATCTCTAAAGGTACCTTCACACATAACGATTTCATTAACTATATTGTGGCACCCCAAGGGGTATTTGCCACAAAAACAGTTACTGACACTAAATACAAATACTAAAATAGCAAGACTGCACTACCACCTCCGGCCAGAAGGGGGAGCTCCAGAGACTCCCCTTGATCCATTCTGGTCTGAGAGAAGAACTGGCAGTTGGGCTAAGGAGCTGAAAGTGAGAGGTCATACAGCTGAATTTCTAACAGCCCTATGACGGTTTCCAGGCCCAAATCACCGACCTGAGGAGAAAAGGGACAGAGAAAAAGGACATTGTGAGAACCGGGTAGCATTAATCATTACCCAGAACAGGTGCAAAGACGGATACCGGATCCGTGGCTGTATTCATTATATATAATACAGCAACCGGAAAAACATGAGGTGATATCAGCTTCACTAGGGCCGGACGCAGCAACAGACACAGAGTTCAGCGGTACTCCCGGAGGGGGTAAGCCGATAAAAGGACTCGGGTTGCCCATCGAACCAGGACCCGGAGGGGACAGATTGGGCCGGCAGCCAGTTCACATACAGCAGCAGGGCCACACAGAAACTGCGTACAATAAGAGGCGAAGACCCCGGCAGGGTCAAAGTAACTCAGAGTTCCCATACAGACTCCGGTGACAGGACTGGTTGTAAATCCCTTTATGTTGAAGTAAACTGGTTAAACGTTTCAGTGCCTCAGACTTTCATTTGGACAATAGCTATCTATCCAGGATCAGGATCATCACCGCTGAGAGAACCTGCTGCTGATCAAGTAAGTGCCTGTTCCCTCATGATACCCCTTACACTGTGCATTGCCTGAGGCCACAGCACCGGGTCAAGCCACCCGTGACATCTCCCTCAAGAGACAGACCCCATTGGTCCGGTGCTGGGTACCCCGTTCTCCTGGGCGTCACAATTGGCGTCACGAACAGGATTCAGCCAGCCCGTATACCGGGTATTGTGTGCCGTGATTGGAGCCCAAAACTGTGAAAACTTGGATGAAAAATCTTGAAAATTGACTTTATTAAAGAAAATTCCATTTCCCATTAAAAACTATTGAAAGTGACTTTTCCCCATTGGTTATAATGGAGTAAAGATGGCCGCCATCACCTCATAACCGTTAGGCCGTCCGTAAAACTCGCAAAAAATACGGCACAATTATTCTCTATGCCCCTGCTCCTATCTGCCGTATTAAACTGATCCGTATTATACGGCTTTCTACGGACGTACAAAATCGCAGCATGCTACGTTTGTCACCGTACTGCGCAAGAAATACGCCAATGAAAGTCTATGGAAGCGTGAAAAATACGGATTACACACGGACAAGCAGTGTGACTTGCGAGAAATACGCAGCGCTGTTAGAGAGAAAAGCCGGCAATTCAGTGCGGTGTACAGTAAAATCACACTGACAGCTTCCAGTCCAATAGGTAGAATAAATGTGTACACATAGAATAGGTATATATATATATATATATATGTCAGTGACACACATATATGTATATATATTAATATTTATTCCAGCGCTATACAGCTTGAAAGCCGGTAATTCAATTACCGGCTTTTTCTTTCTCCTTCCTAAACCCGACATGATATGAGACATGGTTACATACAGTAAACCATGTCTTCTCTCCATTTTTTTTTGCCGATTCCACACTATTAATGTCAGTAGTGTGTATCTGCAAAATTTGGCCGTTCTAGCTAGTAAATTAAAGGGTTAAATGGCGGAAAAAATTGGCGTGGGCTCCCGCACAATTTTCTCCGCCAGAGTAGTAAAGCCAGTGACTGAGGGCAGATATTAATAGCCTGGAGAGGGTCCACGGTTATTGGCCCCCCCCTGGCTAAAAACACCTGCCCCCAGCCACCCCAGAAAAGGCACATCTGGAAGATGCGCCTATTCTGGCACTTGGCCACTCTCTTCCCATTCCCGTGTAGTGGTGGGATATGGGGTAATGAAGGGTTAATGCCACCTTGCTATTGTAAGGTGACATTAAGCCAAATTAATAATGGAGAGGCGTCAATTATGACACCTATCCATTATTAATCCAATTGTAGTAAAGGGTTAAATAAAACACAAACACATTATTTAAAATTATTTTAATGAAATAAAAACAATGGTTGTTGGAGTACTTTATTCTACGCCCAATCCAGTCACTGAAGACCCTCGTTATGTTAAAAAAAAAAACATAATAAACCAACAATATCCTTACCCTCCGCAGATCTGTAACGTCCAACGATGTAAATCCATCTGAAGGGGTTAAAATAATTTGCAGACACGAGCTTTGCTAATGCAATGATGCTCATGGCTGCAAAAACCCCGGAAAATGAAGGTAAAGTAGGTCAATGACCTATATTTACATTCATTTGCGGTGAGGCGCCCTCTGCTGGATGTTTCTAGATCGTGGGAACTTTCCTAGAAAGCTCCCAGGCTCGAGTTCATAAGAGGGCGCCCTCTGCTGGCTGTTCATAGATCGTGGGAGCTTTCCTTGAAAGCTCCCAGGCTTTCAAGGAAAGCTCCCACGATCTATGAACAGCCAGCAGAGGGCGCCTCACCGCAAATGCAGGTAAATATAGGTCATTGACCTACTTTACCTTCATTCCCTGGGGTTTTGCAGCGAGGAGTAGCGTTGCATTAGCAGAACTCCTGGCTGCAAAATGTTTTAACCCCTTCAGAAGGATTTACATTGTTGGACTTTACAGATCCTCGGAAGGTATGTATATTGTTGGTTTATTATGTTTTTTTATTTACAGATCGAGGGTCTTCAGTGATTGGATTGGGCGTTAAATAAAATATTACAACAACCTTTGTTTTTATTTCATTAAAATAATTTTTAATAATGTGTGTGTGCTTTTTTTAACCCTTTCATTCAATTGGATTAATAATGGATAGGTGTCATAATTGACGCCTCTCCATTATTAATTTGGCTTAATGTCACCTTACAATAGCAAGGTTGCATTAACCCTTCATTACCCCATATCCCACCGCTACACGGGAATGGGAAGAGAGTGGCCAAGTGCCAGAATAGGCGCATCTTCCAGATGTGCCTTTTCTGGGGTGACTGGGGGCAGGTGTTCTTAGCCAGGGGGGGGGCCAATAACCGTGGACCCTCTCCAGGCTATTAATATCTGCCCTCAGTCACTGGCTTTACCACTCTGGCGGAGAAAATTGCGCGGGAGCCCACGCCAATTTTTTCCGCCATTTAACCCTTTAATTTAGTAGATAGAACGGCCAAATTTTGCAGATACACACAACTGACATTAGTAGTGTGGAATCTGCAAAAAAAATGGAGAGAAGACATGGTTTGCTGTATGTAAACCATGTCTCAAATCATGTCGGGTTTAGGAAGGAGAAAGAAAAAGCCGGTAATTGAATTACCGGCTTTCAAGCTGTATAGCGCTGGAATAAATATTAATATATATACATATATGTGTCTACTGACATATATATATATATATATATATATAGACAGTATATATATATATATTTTTTTTATGGGACACATGGATCACTTCTATAGTGGTATGTTGGTTTTGCAAGCCTGCGAGAAAACCAGGCAGTACGGATGCCATACGGATTACATACGGAGGATGCAATGCGCAAAAAACGCTGACACACCCTGCCTACGGAGGAGCTACGGACCACTATTTTCGGGACTTTTCAGCGTATTACGGCTGTAATATACGGACCGTATTGTTTTACGCTGTGTGTGACGCCGGCCTTAGGCACGAGACTGTTAATTGAGCTACGCCATTACCTGAGCCCCAGTCTGACTGAAAAACTTCAGAATCTGCCATTACAGAGCGCGCGGCGGGCGGGAGCAGCAGGGGGCGTGTCATTGTGGGCGGCACCAAGCTGAGCGCTCTGACGTCAGAGCAAGGGGAAAACCAATCCTGCTGCACAGCGGAACGAATCTACACTATCCCGACGGAAGCGGAGGACCGGAAGGGGCCGGATTAACTAAGGGGGCACAGTATGTCGCAGCACGGAGACGCCGCAGCACCCGGCGACGCTAATGCAGCTGAAAGACAGAGTGTCGATAGAGAGTCCGGTAGCGCAGCGGTGCAAGGAGTGGCGCCCATCATGCCGGTGCTGATGCCATATACCCCGGGTGGCCCGTGGCTTCCAATGTATGAAGGTGAGCCTAATACCCTTGACGATTTCAGAGAAAAGATGCTGGCCCATTTTGACATGTTCCCCATGGGTGAAGTTCAGCGTGTTAGTCTCCTATGATGCAGTTAAGTGGCTATGCTAAGCGAGAAGTCACAGCATGGGCAGCTGATCTAAAAGGCACTGTTGAACGCATATTTGCTGGATTAAAAGCTACATTTGAAACCACTGCCGGCAGCAAAGCAAAAGTACGATTCTTTAATTGCAAACAAAAAGCTAATGAGGGCGTGAGAGACTTTGCCTTAAACCTGCAGGAAGCCCTTAAATCACTTACACTGGCTGAACCCATTTTTAACACCGGAGCGGATAAACTGCTAAGAGATCAATTTATTGAGGGACTCTACACCCCTTCTCACCGGGGGGCATGTGAGCATGCTTGTTTTTAAGAACCCTGAATTGACATTTGCCCAATTAAAGGAGAGCGCTATACGTCTCCAGCTGGCAGAGGCACCTCGGGATCAGGATCCTGCGCAACCCATGGCAGAGGCACCTCAACAACAGGGAGTGGAAGTGACATCAGCTATGTCCGGGGCCATTGCTAAGCCCCTGGGGCCCAGTACTAATGAGGCTCTTCAACAAAAGCTTGACTCTTTAACTGATGTTGTTGCTTCAATGGCTAAAACCATGCAGGAGATGAGAGGACCCAAGATGGAGTTGGCAAACCGTAGAGAGGATGTTCCATGGATGAGACCCCGGAAATACCCGATATGGAGAGGACGACCCCGCGACCGCTACCAACCGGATGGACAGCCCATTTGCCACCGTTGCCAGCAGCCAGGCCACTTTGCACGAGATTGTGATTTAAACAGGAATCCCCTGGGAATGCGGGCCGCTTCACAGGAATGAACTTTCAAGGCCCAACACCCTGGCACGACAGGTACATCGGAGGACGACCCATTATCCCTATCGTGCTGGACGGAATTCCCCTCAACGCTTTGCTGGACACAGGTTCCCAGATTTCATCTATACCGTATATCCTTTATAAGAGGTACTGGGCTGATGCAGATATTGATAAAGGGCCCTCTGATGTTGAACTAGATATATGGGCCAGTAATGGTAAGTTGGTACCGAAACTAGGATTCAGGGAGATGACCATAAAGATTGGTAAAGTAGAATTGAAGAAACAGGGTATAATTGTTGTTGATGTTGACCGGCGGAACTGTGAACCAACTGTATTGATAGGAATGAATGTGTTAGAGAACTGCTTTGCCGTAGTTATTTCTGTCTTACAGCAAATTGCTGAAACTGCCCAATCCTACCAGCAGAGAGTTCTCCGGAGGGAAATAAAAGTATTGATGTTAAGGCAACAGGTAGAAGTTGCAGGTGGAGAAATCGGCAGTGTGAGGGTAAGTGATCCAACGTCTATTGTAATCCCACCAAAAACAGAAATGCTGGTATGGTGTAGAGCAGCCATTGGTACTAAGGGACGAGATTATCAAGCCTTAATAGAACCGGTGTACACCGACAGCAGGCCCACTATACTCACAGCACGAGGGGTAGTCGAGGTACACCGGGGACGAGTGCCGGTACGACTTTTGAACTGTGGAGAGGAAGAGGTCACTTTGCCAAGGTATGCTACAGTGGCAAAGCTATATACTATTGACAACAATGCCATCACAACCATTGAGCCCTTAGAACCAACCTGTCAGGTGGAAGTCAACGGCTCAGATGGAGAATTGGAGGATTGGTGCCAACAGCTACACGTGGGCATAAATTCAACACCTACCCATCAAAAACAAGGGGTGTATAGGCTAGTGACGGAATATGAACAAGTCTTCAGTAAACACCCATTGGACTTTGGACTGATAGAAGGGGTAGAACACACAATCCCCACCGGTGACCATCCCCCAATAAAAGAAAGATATAGACCCATACCGCCCGCTCACTATCAATGTGCAAAAGATATGCTGAGGGAGATGAAACAGGCCGGGGTAATAAGAGACAGCTGTAGCCCCTGGGCGGCCCCTCTAGTGATTGTCAAAAAAAAGGACGGAACCATGAGAATGTGCGTAGACTACCGGTGGATTAATAACATCACCCATAAAGACGCCTACCCCTTGCCTAGGATAGAAGAGTCCTTTACTGCTTTGAAATCTGCTAATTATTTTTCCACCTTAGACTTAACAAGCGGGTATTGGCAAGTCCCTGTGGCTGAGAGAGATAAGGAAAAGACGGCATTCACCGCACCAATGGGTCTATGTGAATTTAATCGCATGCCATTCGGACTCTGCAACGCATCCGGTACCTTCCAGTGGCTGATGGAATGCTGCCTCGGACACAAGAACTTCGAGACCGTCCTCCTGTACCTAGATGATGTGATCGTCTTCTCAAAGACTTATGAACAACACTTAAAAGGCCTGGCAGAAGTGTTCGAAGCCTTATCCAGGTATGGCATGAAAATCAAGCCATCCAAATGTCACCTTCTCAAGCCAAAGGTACAGTACCTGGGACACATTGTGAGTTCGGAGGGAGTAGCACCGGATCCCGAGAAAATAAGCGCAATAAGGGATTGGCCAAGACCTACCAACGCAAAAGAAGTGAGGCAATTCCTGGGATTGGTGGGTTACTATCGCAGATTTATAAAAGGATTTACCAAGTTGGCAGCACACTTGCAAGACGCCTTGGTAGGGCAGACGAAGAAACCTTCAAACCGAAACCCTCCTTTTCAGTGGAACGACGAAAGGGAAGACTCCTTTGAACAACTAAAGAAGGCACTAACCAGAGAAGAGGTTCTGGCATACCCAGATTACCATCAACCTTTCTTCCTCTACACCGATGCCAGTAATGTGGGACTAGGAGCGGTGCTCCGGCCAACTGAAAGAAATTCAGAAAATTACAGCTCCTTCAAATTGGAACTACTGGCAGTAGTTTGGGCTGTGACTGAACGTTTCAAACACTATCTGGCCGCTGCAGAATTTATTGTCTATACTGACAACAATCCGTTGACCCATCTGGACACAGCCAAATTAGGTGCGTTAGAACAGCGATGGATAGCCCGGTTATCTAATTACAACTTCATAATCAAGTATCGAGCAGGTCGCAAGAATGGAAATGCCGATGCCCTATCCCGGATGCCACACTTGAGAGATGCAGAAGAAGAAACGGGGGAGCTTGAAGAAATTGAACTACCAGCCTTCCATCATCCCAAGGCAAAACATCATCAGTCAAGTACCTATCAGAAACAACAAGAGGTGAATTTTAATCCGTTAGCACACCATAAATGGGTTGACACCTAAGACAGCAATCCGGCTGTGAAGTTGGTGAAGGAACTGCTGACTGAGCAAAGTGCATATCCCGATGAGGATGCCCCAGAAGAGACGCATCAACTCTGGAAAGAGAGAGGCAAAATGTTCCTGTATCAAGGGAAGCTCTGTAGAAGGTACACCAATCCGAAAACACATGAATTGGTTTGGCAGATTATCGTGCCTAAACAAGATGTGAAGATGGTCCTCGAAGCTTACCATAATGGTACTGGTCACTTCGGTTGGAAAAAGTTAGAAGTACTTCTAAGAGAAAGATTTTATTGGGTCGGGATGAGAAAATCAATCGAACAGTGGTGCAGAAACTGTGGCCCGTGCAACCTCAGAAGAAACGATCAAAAGAACCAAAGAGCACCACTGCATCCCATTATCACCAAACAACCACTTGAACTTGTAGCCATAGACCACGTGAAGTTGACACCAAGCCGGTCCGGCTATGTCTATGCCTTGACCATCGTGGACCATTATTCACGCTTCTTGGTAGTAGTACCCGTAAAAGATCTGACAGCAAAAACAGCAGCCAAAGCGTTCCAAACGTACTTTTGTAGACCCCATGGATATCCGGAACAGGTTCTCACCGACCAAGGTACAGCCTTTGAATCAGAGATCTTCAGAGAATTCTGGAATATGTATGGTTGCAAAAAGATCCGGACGACGGCCTATCATCCACAAACAAACGGCTTATGCGAGAAGATGAACCATATTGTAATAGACCTACTAAAGACTTTACCTGAGACAGAAAGGAATCAATGGCCAGAGAAATTGCCTGACTTGGTGGATCTGTATAATCATGTCCCGGTGAGCTCCACCAACTGCACCCCAGCTTACCTTATGCGTGCAAGACCCGGCCAATTACCAATCGATCTAGAAATGGGAATTCTGAAAACAGACGCAGAAGTTCAAGACTCCAATTGGGATATCATATGGCAAAAGCAGTATCGCCAAGTGCAAGAGAGTGTGGAAAGAAGCCTTCAGCAAACTAGAGAAAGAAAAGAGCGAACTTTCAACCAGAATGCTCTAGCGACCCCATTAAGACCGGGTGACCAAGTGCTCAAGAGAAATCGTCGAACCAATAAACTAGACAATCAGTGGGAAGCCGTACCCTACACAGTTTTACCAACAAGAATGGATAATCCTAAAATGTGTCTCATTAGCAAAAACGGAGGCTTAACATCTGTACTAGTGTCAAGAGACAATCTTAAATTATGTCTGGAAGCATTGAAAGAGCCAGAAGTTGTCCAGCCAGAACCAGAAGTTATTCAACCCATGCAGGTCCAACCAGTAACATAGTAACATAGTTAGTAAGGCCGAAAAAAGACATTTGTCCATCCAGTTCAGCCTATATTCCATCATAATAAATCCCCAGATCTACGTCCTTCTACAGAACCTAATAATTGTATGATACAATATTGTTCTGCTCCAGGAAGACATCCAGGCCTCTCTTGAACCCTTCAACTGAGTTCGCCATCACCACCTCCTCAGACAAGGAATTCCAGATTCTCACTGCCCCAACAGTAAAAAATCCTCTTCTATGTTGGTGGAAAAACCTTCTCTGTTCCAGATGCAGAGAATGCCCCCTTGTGACTGTTTCCTTCCTTGGTATAAACAGATCCTTGGAGAGATATTTGTATTGTCCCCTTATATACTTATATATGGTTATTAGATCGCCCCTCAGTCGTCTTTTTTTAGGCTAAATAATCCTAATTTTGCTAATCTCTCTGGGTATTGCAGTTCCCCCATCCCCTTTATTAATTTTGTTGCCCTCCTTTGTACTCGCTCTAGTTCCATTATATCCTTCCTGAACACTGGTGCCCAAAACTATACACAGTACTCCATGTGTGGTCTAACCAGAGATTTGTACAGAGGCAGTATAATGCTCTCATCATGTGTATCCAGACCTCTTTTTAATGCACCCCATGTTCCTCTTTGCCTTGGCAGCCGCTGCCTGGCACTGGCTGCTTCAGGTAAGTTTATCATTAACTATGATCCTCAAGTCCTTCTCCATATCAGATTTACCCAGTGGTTTCCCCTTCAGTGTGTATTGGTGATATTGATTCCTTCTTCCCATGTGTATAACCTTACATTTATCATTGTTAAACTACATCTGCCACCTCTCGGCCCAAGTTTCCAACTTATCCAGATCCATCTGTAGCAGAATACAATCTTCTCTTGTATTGACAGCTTTACATGGTTTTGTAACAACTGCAAATATCAATATTTTACTGTGTAAACCTTTTACCAGATCATTAATAAATATGTTGAAGGCAATAGGTCCCAACACCGACCTCTGCGGTGCCCCACTGGTCACAGTGATCTTTTTGCCCCTCTCTGTCGCCATATTCCTATGACAGTCAGATAGTTGTTTGTCGTAGGGGGACTCTATAATTAGGCGGACAGACAGGGTCACCTGCTGCCGAGACCATGAATGTTAAACAGTGTGTTGTTTGCTGGGTGCTCGGGTTCGATATATTGCGCATCAGATAAATAGATTGTTGGATGGACCTGTGAGAAGCCCAGTGGTTATGGTACACTGCTGCAGCAATGGTAAAACTTATATGGAGATGAAAGTACCTTAACCCCTTTCTGACGTCAGACGTACTATCCCATCGAGGTGGCCTGGGCCCATATGACCACCGATGGGATAGTACGTCATCATGGATCAGCCGTACTCACGTGGGGGAGCGTGGCTGATCGCAGCTCGGTGTCAGCTGATTATAACAGCTGACATCCAGTACTATGTGCCAGGAGTGGTCACGGACTGCTCCCAGCACATTAACCCCTGGAAGACTGCGATTAAACATGATCACAGCGTTCCGGCGGCATAGGGAAGCATCGCACAGGGAGGGGGCTCCCTGCATGCTTCCCTGAGACCCTCGGAACAACGCAATGTGATCGCATTGTTCTGAGCGTCTCCTCCCATCCGTCCACGTCTCTGCAGGCCCCGGACCCAAGATGGCCGCGGGGGTCTTTCCGGGGCCTGCAGGGAGGTGGCTTGCCAGCCTTCTGCACTGCCTGTCAGATCGCTGATCTGATACAGTGCTTTGTCCCACCCTGGGACAAAGTTAAAAAGTTATAAAAAATAACGTGTAAAAAAAAAAAATCCTAAAAAAAAATATTTTTCCAATAAACACATTTCTTCAAGTAAATAAAAACAATAAAAGTACACATATTTAGTATCGCCACATCTGTAACGACCCGACCTATAAAACTGTCTCACTAGTTAACCCCTTCAGTAAACACCGTAAAAAAAAAACGAGGCAAAAAACAATGATTTATCATCATACGGCTGAAAAAAAGTGGAATAACACGCAATCAAAAAGACAGATATAAATAAAAATGGTAGTTCTGAAAATGTCATCTTGTCCCGCAAAAAACGAGCCGCCATACAGTGTCATCAGCAAAAAAAAAAGTTATAGCCCTCAGAATAAAGCGATGCAAAAATAATTTTGTATATAAAATAGTTTTTATTGTAAAAAAGTGCCAAAATATAAAAAAAAATGAGATATCGCTGTAATCGTACTAATCCGAAGAATAAAACTGCTTTATTAATTTTACCAAACGCGGAACGGTATAAACGCCCCCAAAAAGAAATTCATGAATTGCTGTTTTTTGTCCATTCTGCCTAACACAAATCTAAATAAAAACTGATCAAAAAATGTCATGTGCCCAAAAATGGTACTAATAAAAACATCAACTCATCCTGCAAAAAACAAGACCTCACATGATTCTGTGGGCCAAAATATGGAAAAATTATAACTCTCAAAATGTGGTGATGCAAAACCTATTTTTTGCAATAAAAAGCATCTTTTAGTGTGTGACAGCTGCTAAACAAAACCCCCCTATAAAAACCTACTATAAACCCTATAAATAATAAATCAAACCTCCCTTCATCACCCCCTTAGTTAGGGAAAAATAATAAAATAAACAAAAAAATGTATTTATTTCCATTTTCCAGTTAAGGTTAGGGTTAGGGTTGGGTCTACAGCTAAAGCTGCAGTTGGGGCTAAGGTTAAGGTTGGGGCTAAAGTTAGGGTTAGGGTTGGAGCTAAAGTTAGGGTTAGGGTTGGGGCTAAAGTTAGGGTTAGGGTTGGGGCCAGAGTTGGGGTTAGGGTTTGGATTAAGGTTGGGTTAGGGGTGTGTCAGGGGTGTGGTAAGGGTTATGGTTAGGCTTGTGATTAGGGTTAGGGGTGTTTTGGGGTTCGGATTAGGGTTAGGGGTGTGTTTGGGTTAGGGGTGTGATTAGGGTTAGGGTTGGGATTAGGGTTAGGGGTGTGTTGGGGTTAGGGGTGTGTTGGGGTTAGGGGTGTGGTTAGGGTTGGGATTAGGGTTAAGGGTGTTTGGGGTTAGGGTTGAAGTTAGAATTGGGGGGTTTCCACTGTTTAGGCACATCAGGGGCTCTGCAATTGCAACCTTCCGAGCCACAACGTGCGCACAAACAGTGGTTTACCCCCACATATGGGGTATCAGCGTACTCAGGATAAATTGGACAACAACTTTTGCAGTCCAATTTCTCTTGTTACCCTTGGGAAAATAAACATTTGGGGGCTAAAGAATCATTTTCGTGGGAAAAAAAGATTTTTTTCCATTTTTACGGCTCTACATTACAAACTTCTGTGAAGTACTTGGGGGTTCAAAGTGCTCACCAAACATCTAGATAAGTTGCTTAGGTGATCTAGTTTCCAAAATGGGGTCACTTGTAGGGGGTTTCCACTGTTTACGCACATCAGGGGCTCTCCAAGTGCGACTTGGCGTCCTTTCTCAATTCCAGCCAATTTTGCATTGAAAAGTTAAACGGCGCTCCGGCTCTTCTGAGCTCTGCCATGCACCCAAACAGTGGTTTACCCCCACATATGGCATATCCAGGTACTCAGGACAAATTGCACAACAACTTTTGGGGTCCAATTTCTCCTATTACCCTTGGTAAAACAAAAAAAAATTGGATCTTAAGGTTTTTTTTGTGAAAAAAGTTAAATGTTCATTTTTTTTTAAACATTCCAAAAATTCCTGTGAAGCACCTGAATGGTTAATAAACTTATTAAATGTGGTTTTGAGCACCTTCAGCGGTGCAGTTTTTAGAATGGTTTCACTTTTTGGTATTTTCTATCATATAGACCCCTCAAAATGACTTCAAATGTGATGTGGTCCCTAAAAAAAATGGTGTTGTAAAAATGAGAAATAGCTGGTCAACTTTTAACCCTTATAACTCCCTAACAAAAACAAAAATTAGTTTCTAAATTGTGCTGATGTAAAGTAGACATGTGGGAAATGTTACTTATTAAGTATTTTGTCTAACATATCTCTGTGATTTAAGGGCATGAAAATTCAAATTTGGAAAATTGCGAAATTTTCAAAATTTTCGTCAAATATGTTTTTTTCATAAATAAACGCAGGTAATATCAAAGAAATGTTACCACTATCATGAAGTACAATATATCACAAGAAAACAATGTCAGAATCACTGGGATTCGTTGAAGCGTTCCAGAGTTATAATCTCATAACGGGACAGTGGTCAGAATTGTAAAAATTGTCCCCGTCATCAACGTGCAAACCACCCTCGAGGGTAAAGAGGTTAAAGAATATTTCAGGGAACTAAGAGAGAAGCTGAAGGTCCTGGACCTCTGAGGTGGTGTTTTCAGAAATATAGCCAGTGGTATGAGTATCACTGGAAAGGCAACTGGAGCTTAGGGAGATAAATAATGTAACTGGCTTAGAAATTGGTCAGGAAGGATGGGTTTGGATTTACGAAGAACTGGGACCACTTCTTTGTCAGCTACAGGTTTTAGTCATCAATGGTGAAGGTGGAGCTGTGCTAGGGGAAAGTATTGTACTGTTGGAGTTTTTAAATTGGGATCAGAGAGAGGGAAATGTTGCACAAAAAAGGTGGTAGAGCCGAAAGGGGTGGAAGTAGGGGTTAATGAGGGTTTAGAGAGGTCTATCAAGGAATGTAGGGAGATAACTAGGAATTAACGTGGAGCTCGTAAGTCTTCTAATATCAGATGCCTGCTGGTGAATGCAAAGTCTTGGAAAGAAAATACATATATCAGAGACTGGAATTATGATGGGGTGGGCAACACAGAAACCAGACTGGGAGTGCAATGTGGAGGGTCCATTTGAAAATGGAGGAAAAGTGTGTATTTTTGTTAGATCCATATTAAAACCTGTTCTCAATTACAACATTGTGGTAGCTGTGAGCAAAAGAGGTAATAATGGGAGATAGTATATGAAAAACAGCTTGCAGAAGGACAGGGTTTAAAAAAGTCACAGAAAAAGAATCAGCCTTACCAACACCAGGTCATATACCAATGCACTATAGGAGGCAGCAGACCCCATGATAAAAGTGGGGGCAGCACAGGTGTAAAATACCAATGGAGCAACCACCCACAAAACTACCAATTCATGGAGGGGCGGTCGCCCAGCATTAACAATGCACACGTGTGAGGCTTCCATAGGGCGCCGGTCACATGTGGCGCTCAGTGTCCGGCTCACAGCCTATTGATGACCCCCATACTATTAGATCAGGGGGCTGCCCAGCACTATATAAGAGCACACCACAAGGACAGACAGCCCAATTCCCCAATCCACCACTAAAGTGCCTGGCTGCATCCTGCATAAAAATGGAAAAACGTGCAATAAAAAGAAAAATCATAAAAATAATGTATGAAATGCATGAGGTGTTGGTTGATATTTTGGCCAAAATATGGAAGATACATCCCACATGAAGGGTCCTCAGACTTGTGAGTCCTAACACTATATTCAAAATCAGCTAACAGAAGCGCATAAGTTAATTAAAAAAAGCACAGAAAAGCATCATGGGGGTCAGCGGCATCCTGCTAGTGCATTGGTGGTCTCGCCTGCTGTTGGTAAGGCTGTTTCTAGTTCTATGATGTTTATTACTATATCATCAGCTAGATGTGTTCTCACAACCAATAGCATTGTGCTGCAAATAATCCTGAGATGGATTATGTCTGTATGCTTGGGTGAATATGGACACTTCTCTCAGCAAAGTCTACATATGGATTGGCCCAAGCATACAGACATTAGCCTTCGGTAAGTGTTCACATTTGGACAGGGAGGTCAGGTACCCATCAGATTAATGAGACCACCGTGACGATGGTTGATGGGCTCACACTATTTGGCCAAATTCTGTGTTAAGCGTCTCAAATTTTTTTCCTAATGTTCAAAAAGCCATTTTGCTATTCATATTTCATGTATTTCATATTTGACGTGTTTTGGCACGATAGAGTGCAACCTTTTTTTGTATAGTCTCCTTATTAGTGTTGAGCGATACCTTCCGATATCGGAAAGTATCGGTATCGGATTGGATCGGCCGATATTCAAAAAATATCGGATATCGCCGATACCGATACCCGATCCCAATGCAAGTCAATGGGACCAAAATATCGGAATTAAAATAAAACCTTTCTTTCCTTGTAGGTTCATTCTACATGAAGGAAAACAACAAAGAATAATGCAGGATGTATTTGGGGAGGTGGCGGAGACATTAAAGTCATAGAGGTTTAGCCCAATCAAATAGAATAGCCTTATTTTTTTTTTTTTTTAAAGACGTTCGGAGTGACAAAGATATTGACTATGTAATTTTTTTTTTATTTTGTCAGATATTGATGTTTCACTATTCCACGCCCTTCCCCTTTTTTTTTTTTTTTTACTTTTCCCACACTTTCATCTTCATCATCATCAGCATCTTTGACATCAACTTCTTCTTCACCTTATTCATCTTCTTCTTCATCTTCTACCTATTTTTTTTTTATTACATTCTTCATATCCATTTTATTCAACTATTATTATTATTCCTATTCTACATATTCATTTTATTCAACTATTATTATTCTTCCAGTTCTACTTCTTCATCATATTCTCATTTGTGACAGGCATTCCCGTAGTTGTTATCTATAAAAGTTTGAAGATTACACCTTCCGTTCTGCCAGTCACAAAAGTTACATTTGTCCGCGTTCAGTTTGGCCTGCTGCATCAGGCTTTTTCCAGGGGCACCACGAGGAGGAACGGACTCACCCCCATACACTGCTTAGTCTTCTTCTGCATATAATTTAGATAATATATTTTGCCCTGATATTAAGTGTTATGCTTAATGTTCTTCTGCTCTTTGTTCTGCAGCCTCTTGTTCTTCTGCTTCTCGGTCTTCCATGTCGTTGTCTCCAGGGTCGTCGTCTCCAGGGTCGTCGTCGTCTCCGCCGTCATCGTCGTCATCGGGGTGGTCTTCCGGGTCGTCGACTTTAGGGTCTTCAACTTGGAAATGTAGCAGAAGGTACAAGAAGGCTGAGAAAATGCCAAGAACCAGCTGATGGAACTGGAACTCAGATGGCTACCCGAAGGTTCAAGAGCCTATGGAACTACCGAGGACCAGCTGACGTTACTGGAACCCGGTTACTAAGCAGGAGGTACCCGTGCTAAAAAGCACTACCAAGGACCGCCTGACGTTGGCGGAACTCGGATACCCAGAAGGAGGCACCTAAGCCAAAGGCTCTGCCCAGAACCAGCTGACGTTACTGGAACCAGGATGGGGAGCAGAAGGTACAAGAGCAAAAAAAAACTGGCGAGAACCAGCTGACGGTACTGGAACGCGGATGGGTAGCCGAAGGTCCAAGAGCCAATGGAACTACCGAGGACCAGCTGATGTTACTGGAACCCGGTTACTAAGCAGGAGGTACCCATGCCTGAAAGCACTACCAAGGAGCACCTGACGTTGGTGGAACTTGGATACCCAGAAGGAGGCACCTAAGCCAAAGGCTCTGCCCGGAACCAGCTGACGGTACTGGAACCAGGATGGGGAGCAGAAGGTACAAGAGCAAAATACACTGCCGAGAACCAGCTGACGGTGCTGGAACCAGGATGTGGACCAGAAGGTCCACAGGAGAGGAGAGAACAGCTAGGCTGCGAGGCAGCTGCAGTTACTGAACCCCAACAGTCCTACAGGGGGAGCTTGGCCTACTGGCACTACAGAACCAGCCTTGACTACCAATTCACGCAGCCCACATAGGAAGCTCCTAAACTGGAGGCACCATGGAGTTGGCTAACCCGACCACAACACGACGGGGCAAGCATAGGCGTCTCAGTGAGCTTGACACTACCCGGAAACAGCTGACGGTGCTGGAACCAGGCTGAGCACGAGGGAGTACCCGTGACAAAAACACTGCCGAGAACCAGCTGGCGGTGCTGAAACCCGGATGCGTCGCCCCAGTGTGCAAGAGCCAATGGCACGACCGAGGACCAGCTGACGGTGCTGGAACCCGGTTACTAAGCTGTAGGTGCCTGCGCTTAAAAGCACTTAAAAGCACTACCAAGGACCGCCTGACGTTGGTGGAACTTGGATACCCAGGAGGAGGCACCTAAGCCAAAGGCTCGGCACGGAACCAGCTGACGGTGCTGGAACCAGGTGGTGGACCAGAAGGTCCACAGGAGAGGAGAGAACAGCTAGGCCGTGAGGCAGCCGCAGTTACCAAACCCCAACAGTCCTACAGGGGGAGCTTGGCCTACTGGCACTACAGAACCAGCCTTGACTACCAATTTACGCAGCCCACATAGGAAGCTCCTAAACTGGAGGCACCCTGGAGTTGGCTAACTCGACCACAACACGACGGGGCAACGCATAGGTGTCTCAGTGAGTTTGACAGTACCCGGAAACAGCTGACGGTGCTGAAACCAGGCTGGGCACGAGGGAGTACCCGTGACAAAAACACTGCCGAGAACCAGCTGGCGGTGCTGGAACCCGGATGCGTTGCCCCAGTGTGCAAGAGCCAATGGCACGACCGAGGACCAGCTGACGGTGCTGGAACCCGGTTACTAAGCTGTAGGTGCCCGCGCTTAAAAGCACTACCAAGGACTGCCTGGCGTTGGCGGAATTCGGATACCCAGGAGGAGGCACCTAAGCCAAAGGCTCGGCCCGGAACCAGCTGACGGTGCTGGAACCAGGTGGTGGACCCCAAGGCCCACAGGAGAGGAGAGAACAGCTAGGCCGCGAGGCAGCCGCAGTTACTGAACCGCAACAGTCCTACAGGGAGAGCTTGGCCTACTGGCACTACAGAACCAGCCTTGACTACCAATTCACGCAGCCCACATAGGAAGCTCCTAAACTGGAGGCACCCTGGAGTTGGCTAACCCGACCGCAACACGACGGGGCAAGCATAGGCGTCTCAGTGAGCTTGACACTACCCGGAAACAGCTGACGGTGCTGGAACCAGACTGGGCACGAGGGAGTACCCGTGACAAAAACACTGCCGAGAACCAGCTGGCAGTGCTGGAACCCGGATGCGTCGCCCCAGTGTGCAAGAGCCAATGGCACGACCGAGGACCAGCTGACGGTGCTGGAACCCGGTTACTAAGCTGTAGGTGCCCGCGCTTAAAAGTACTACCAAGGACCGCCTGGCGTTGGCGGATCTCGGATACCCAGGAGGAGGCACCTAAGCCAAAGGCTCGGCCCGGAACCAGCTGACGGTGCTGGAACCAGGTGGTGGACCAGAAGGTCCACAGGAGATGAGAGAACAGCTAGTCCACGAGGCAGCCGCAGTTACCGAACCCCAACAGTCCTACAGGGGGAGCTTGGCCTACTGGCACTACAGAACCAGCCTTGACTACCAATTCACGCAGCCCACATAGGAAGCTCCTAAACTGGAGGCACCCTGGAGTTGGCTAACCCGACCGCAACACGACGGGGCAAGCATAGGCGTCTCAGTGAGCTTGACACTACCCGGAAACAGCTGACGGTGCTGGAACCAGGCTGGGCACGAGGGAGTACCCATGACAAAAACACTGCCGAGAACCAGCTGGCGGTGCTGGAACCCGGATGCGTTGCCCCAGTGTGCAAGAGCCAATGGCACGACCGAGGACCAGCTGACGGTGCTGGAACCCGGTTACTAAGCTGTAGGTGCCCGCGCTTAAAAGCACTACCAAGGACCGCCTGACGTTGGCGGAACTCGGATACCCAGGAGGAGGCACCTAAGCCAAAGGCTCGGCCCGGAACCAGCTGACGGTGCTGGAACCAGGTGGTGGACCACAAGGTCCACAGGAGAGGAGAGAACAGCTAGGCCGTGAGGCAGCCGCAGTTACCGAAACCCAACAGTCCTACAGGGGGAGCTTGGCCTACTGGCACTACAGAACCAGCCTTGACTACCAATTCACGCAGCCCACATAGGAAGCTCCTAAACTGGAGGCACCCTGGAGTTGGCTAACTCGACCGCAACACGACGGGGCAACGCATAGGTGTCTCAGTGAGTTTGACAGTACCCGGAAACAGCTGACGGTGCTGGAACCAGGCTGGGCACGAGGGAGTACCCGTGACAAAAACACTGCCGAGAACCAGTTGGCAGTGCTGGAACCCGGATGCGTTGCCCCAGTGTGCAAGAGCCAATGGCACGACCGAGGACCAGCTGACGGTGCTGGAACCCGGTTACTAAGCTGTAGGTGCCCGCGCTTAAAAGCACTACCAAGGACCGCCTGGCGTTGGCGGAACTCGGATACCCAGGAGGAGGCACCTAAGCCAAAGGCTCGGCCCGGAACCAGCTGACGGTGCTGGAACCAGGTGGTGGACCACAAGGTCCACAGGAGATGAGAGAACAGCTAGGCCGCGAGGCAGCTGCAGTTACCGAACCCCAACAGTCCTACATGGGGAGCTTGGCCTACTGGCACTACAGAACCAGCCTTGACTACCAATTCACGCAGCCCACATAGGAAGCTCCTAAACTGGAGGCACCCTGGAGTTGGCTAACTCGACCGCAACACGACGGGGCAACGCATAGGTGTCTCAGTGAGTTTGACAGTACCCAGAAACAGCTGACGGTGCTGGAACCAGGCTGGGCACGAGGGAGTACCCGTGACAAAAACACTGCCGAGAACCAGCTGGCGGTGCTGGAACCCGGATGCGTTGCCCCAGTGTGCAAGAGCCAATGGCACGACCGAGGACCAGCTGACGGTGCTGGAACCCGGTTACTAAGCTGTAGGTGCCCGCGCTTAAAAGCACTACCAAGGACTGCCTGGTGTTGGCGGAACTCGGATACCCAGGAGGAGGCACCTAAGCCAAAGGCTCGGCCCGGAACCAGCTGACTGTGCTGGAACCAGGTGGTGGACCAGAAGGTCCACAGGAGAGGAGAGAACAGCTAGGCCGCGAGGCAGCCGCAGTTACCGAACCCCAACAGTCCTACAGGGGGAGCTTGCCTACTGGCACTACAGAACCAGCCTTGACTACCAATTCACGTAGCCCACATAGGAAGCTCCTAAACTGGAGGCACCATGGAGTTGGCTAACCCGGCCGCAACATGACGGGACAACGTATAGGCGTGTAAGTGACATTGACACTACCCGGAACTTGCTGACGGTGCTGGAACCAGGCTGGGCAGGAGGGAGTACCCGTGACAAAGACACTGCCGAGAACCAGCTGATGTTGCTGGAACCCGGATGCGTTGCCTATTAAAGATTGTCTTCCTAGAGCCCCAACTAGCGGTGTTGGAGCAAAGGGTAAGCAGGGGGAGCAGAGTGTAGGCCGAAGCCTGCACTGGAGGCAGCTTTGTGTCTGCGCTGCGTTTGCAGGACACTTTGCCGGCTACACAGTGGGGGAACAGCTGGCGTTGCTGAACCCCACTGACACAATGGCGGGTGTTTTTCTCTGTGCAGCTAGCACTTCTGGGCAAAAACTAGCGGTGTTAGAGCCCAGGGGCAGCAGGAGGAGGAGAGGAGCAGAGTGTAGGCCAAAGCCTAGTTGAACCAATTTCAAAGGAAACCTTTAACCCCCCCTCAGGTGTTACAAAGTACAAGAGCAACACCTTGTGCAGTATTAATGCTGCACAAGTCAAAGGTTGCTCTATTAATTTGTCTACTTGCACACGCTGAATGAAAGACAAACACAATTTAGCCCATTCTACAGTCAAACTGTAGTGGAGGCGTGACTTGTCTTTTTAAGGAGACGCAGCACAGGTGTCCCAAATAACGCCTTGGTGCTTGGCGCAGCTTAATGAGCGTTGTTATTTGCTGTACAGGAGTCTGCGCTCTTGTGTTATCCCTTGGCATTGCCCTGTTAGCGCTGCCCGTCTTATGAACTCATTTCATGTTGGCCGGTGCGGTTAACGATGGCCATAAATCCCAGACCCACAGTGCCTTTTCATAAAGTCACACTGCGTGACTGGGATTCGTGGCCTTGAGCAGTAAATATTTTCGCCGCTCACACACGTCCTTACACCTGCTTCAGACTGGGCGGCCTCTGCTGATCCCTTCTCGCATGCCGCGGCCATGAGGCTGCACAGTCTGAAGAAGGCGGAAGGAGATGAGTGACGACAGGGGAACATATGCACTGCTCGTGCCCATAAACCACACCCTCGCTGACAAAATAAATAAGACACCGAGGGGCGTTGTTTCGAGCATGGCGGACGCACAGGCGCAGCCAGCTAACCAATGATGTCAAAAGATGGGAAGCGCTACCAAGGGGGGTGCTGCGTATCATTAGAAAGGAAAGTCACACCTCAGGGAGAGTGGAATGGTCTCAATGAGACACATTTTGTATGTGTTGAGTTCTACGTGGGCAAGTAGAAAAAGTCAGCCACCTTGTACAAATGCAGCATTACTGCTGTACAAGGTGGCTGTTATACATAGAAACACCTGTGGGTGGGGGGCAGGCTCCCTTCAATTTCAGTTCATGTGCCTGCATGGCGTTTGCAGGTCACGTTGCCGGCTACACAGCAGGGGAACAGCTGGCAGTGCTGAACCCCACTAACACATTGGCTGGTGTTTTTCTCTGCGCAGCTAGCAGTTCCGGGCAAAAACTGGCGGTGTTAGAGCCCAGGGTCAGCAGGAGGAGGAGAGGAGCAGAGTGTAGGCTGAAGCCTGCACTGGTGGCAGCTTTTGTTCGGTTGTGCCAGCGTGGCTTGTGCTGGACACGGTGCCGACTACACAGCAGGGGAACAGCTGGCGGTGCTGAACCCCACTAACACATTGGCTGGTGTTTTTCTCTGTGCAGCTAGCACTTCCAGGCTACAACTGGCGGTGTTATAGCCCAGGGGCAGCAGGAGGAGGAGAGGAGCAGAGTGTATGCCGAAGCCTGCATTGGTGGCAGCTTTTGGTCAGTTGTGCCAGCGTGGCTTGTGCTGGACACAATGCCGGCTACACAGCAGGGGAACAGCTGGCGGTGCTGAACCCCACTAACACATTGGCTGGTGTTTTACTCTGTGCAGCTAGCATTTCCGGGCAAGAACTAGCGGTGTTAGAGCCCAGGGTCAGCAGGAGGAGGAGAGGAGCAGAGTATAGGCCGAAGCCTAGTTGAACCAATTTCAAAGGTAACCTTTAACCCCCCCTCAGGTGTTGCAAGGTACAAGAGCCACACCTTATGCAGCATTAATGCTGCACAAGTAAAAGGTTGCTCTATTAATTTTGCTCCTTGCACACGCTGAATAAAACACGTACACTATTTATCCCATTATACTGTCAAACAGTAGTAGAGGCATGACTTGTCTTTTTAAGAAGACGCAGCACAGGTGTCAAAATTTACACCTAGGTGCTGGGCGCAGATTCCTGAGCGTTGTTATTTGCAGTACAGTAGTCTGCGCTCTTGTGTTATCCCTTGGCAGTACCCTGTTAGCGCAGCCCGTCTTATGACCTCATTTCATGTTGGCTGGTGCGGTTAACGATGGCCATGAATCCCAGACCCACAGTGCCTTTTCATAAAGTCACACTGCGGTGCTGGGATTTGTGGCCTTGAGCAGTAAATATTTTCGCCGCTCACACACGTCCTTACACCTGCTTCAGACTGGGCGGCCTCAGCTGATCCCTTCTCGCATGCCGCGGCCATGAGGCTGCACAGTCTGAAGAAGGCGGAAGGAGATGAGTGACGACAGGCGAACATATGCACTGCTCGTGCCCATAAACCACACCCTCGCTGACAAAATAAATAAGACACCGAGGGGCGTTGTTTCGAGCAGGGCAGACGCACAGGCGCAGCCAGCTAACCAATGATGTGAAAAGACGGGCAGTGCTACAAAGGGTGGTGCTGCGTATCATTAGAAAGGAAAGTCACACCTCAGGGACAGTGGAATGGTCTCAATGAGACACATTTTTTACGTGTTGAGTTCCACGTGGGCAAGGAGAAAAAGTCAGCCACCTTGTACAAATGCAGCATTACTGCTGTACAAGGTGGCTGTTATACATAGAAACACCTTGGGGTGGGTGGCAGGGTCCCTTTAATTTCAGTTCATGTGCCTGCGTGGCGTTTGCAGGTCACGTTGCAGGCTACACAGCAGGGGAACAGCTGGCGTTGCTGAACCCCACTGACATATTGGCTGGTGTTTTTATTTCTGTGCAGCTAGCAGTTCCGGGCAAAAACTGGCGGTGTTAGAGCCCATGGTCAGCAGGAGGAGGAGAGGAGCAGAGTGTAGGCTGAAGCCTGCACTGGCGGCAGCTTTTGTTCGGCTGTGCCAGAGTGGCTTGTGCTGGACACGGTGCCGACTACACAGCAGGGGAACAGCCGGCGGTGCTGAACCCCACTAACACATTGGCTGGTGTTTTTCTCTGTGCAGCTAGCACTTCCAGGCTACAACTGGCGGTGTTATAGCCCAGGGGCAGCAGGAGGAGGAGAGGAGCAGAGTGTAGGCCGAAGCCTAGTAGAATCAATTTCAAAGGGAACCTGTAACCCCCCCTCAGGTGTTGCAAGGTACAAGAGCCACACCTTGTGCAGCATTAATGCTGCACAAGTAAAAGGTTGCTCTATTAATTTTGCTCCTTGCACACGCTGAATAAAACACGTACACTATTTAGCCCATTATACTGTCAAACAGTAGCGGAGGCGTGACTTGTCTTTTTAAGGAGACGCAGCAAAGGTGTCAAAATTTACACCTAGGTGCTGGGCGCAGATTCCTCAGCATTGTTATTTGCTGTACAGGAGTCTGCGCTCTTGTTATCCCTTGGCCAATGCGCTGTCAGCGCAGCCTGTCTTCTGACCTCATTTCATGTTGGCCGGTGCGGTTAACGATGGCCATGAATCCCAGACCCACAGTGCCTTTTCATAAAGTCACACTGCGGTGCTGGGATTCGTGACCTTGCGCAGTAAATTTTTTTGCCTGTCACTCATGTCCTTACACCTGCATCAGACTGGGCGGCCTCAGCTGATCCCTTCTCGCATGCCGCGGCCATGAGGCCGCACAGTCTGAAGAAGGCGGAAGGAGATGAGTAAAGACAGGCGAAGATATGCACTGCTCATGCCCATCAATCACACCCTCGCAGTCAAAATAAGTAAGACAACGAGGAGCATTGTTTCAGGCAGGGCGGACGCACAGGCGCAGCCAGCCAACCAGTGATGTCAGAAGACGGGAAGCGCTACCAAGGGGGTTGCTGCGTATCATTGGAAAGGAAAGTCACACCTCAGGGACAGTGGAATGGTCTCAATGAGACACATTTTGTATGTGTTGAGTTCCACGTGGGCAAGGAAAAAAAGTCAGCCACCTTGTACAAATGCAGCATTACTGCTGTACAAGGTGGCTGTTATACATAGAAACACCTGGGGGTGGGGGACAGGCTCCCTTCAATTTCAGTTCATGTGCCTGCGTGGCGTTTGCAGGTCACGTTGCCGGCTACACAGCAGGGGAACAGCTGGCGGTGCTGAACCCCACTAACACATTGGCTGGTGTTTTTCTCTGTGCAGCTAGCACTTCCGGGCAAAAACTAGTGGTGTTTGAGCCCAGGGTCAGCAGGAGGAGGAGAGGAGCAGAGTGTAGGCCGAAGCCTGCACTGGTGGCAGCTTTTGGTCAGTTGTGCCAGCGTGGCTTGTGCTGGACACGATGCCGGCTACACAGCAGGGGAACAGCTGGCGGTGCTGAACCCCACTAAAACATTGGCTGGTGTTTTTCTCTGTGCAGCTAGCACTTCCAGGCTACAACTGGCGGTGTTATAGCCCAGGGGCAGAAGGAGGAGGAGAGGAGCAGAGTGTATGCCGAAGCCTGCACTGGTGGCAGCTTTTGGTCTGTTGTGCCAGCGTGGCTTGTGCTGGACACGATGCCGGCTACAGAGCAGGGGAACAGCTGGCGGTGCTGAACCCAACTAACACATTGGCTGGTGGTTTTCTCTGTGCAGCTAGCACTTCCAGGCTACAACTGGCGGTGTTATAGCCCAGGGGCAGCAGGAGGAGGAGAGGAGCAGAGTGTAGGCCGAAGCCTAGTAGAACCAATTTCAAAGGTAACCTTTAACCCCCCTCTGGTGTTGCAAGGTACAAGAGCCACACCTTGTGCAGCATTAATGCTGCACAAGTAAAAGGTTGCTCTATTAATTTTGCTCCTTGCACACGCTGAATAAAACACGTACACTATTTAGCCCATTATACAGTCAAACTGTAGTGGAGGCGTGATTTGTCTTTTTAAGGAGACGCAGCACAGGTGTCCAAAATAACACCTTGGTGCATGGGCGCAGCTTTCTGAGCGTTGTTATTTGCTGTACAGGAGTCTGCGCTCTTGTTATCCCTTGGCCATGCGCTGATAGTGCTGCCTGTCTTCTGACCTCATTGCATGTCGGCCGTTGCGGTTAGCGATGGACATGAATCCCAGACCCACAGTGTGTTTGCAAAAATTCACACTGCGTGGCTGGGATTCGTGGCCTTGTGCAGTAAATATGTTTGCCGCTCACACATGTCCTTACACCTGCTTCAGACTGGGCGGCCTCATCTGATCCCTTATCGCATGCCGCGGCCATGAGGCCGCCCAGTCTGAAGAAGGCGGAAGGAGATGAGTGAACACAGGCAAACATATGCACTGCACATGCCCATCAATCACACCCTCGCTGTCCAAAAAAATAAGACACCGAGGGGCGATGTTTCGAGCAGGGCAGACGCACAGGCGCAGCCAGCTAACCAATGATGTCAAGAGACGGGCAGCGCTACCAAGGGTGGTGCTGCGTATCATTAGAAAGGAAAGTCACACCTCAGGGACAGTGGAATGGTCTCAATGAGACACATTTTGTACGTGTTGAGTTCCACGTGGGCAAGAAAAAAAAGTCAGCCACCTCGTACAAATGCAGCATTACTGCTGTACAAGGTCGCTGTTATACATAGAAACACCTGGGGGTGGGGGGCAGGCTCCCTTCAATTTCAGTTCATGTGCCTGGCGTTTGCAGGTCACGTTGCCGGCTACACAGCAGGGGAACAGCTGGCGGTGCTGAACCCCACTGACACATTGACTGGTGTTTTTCTCTGTGCAGCTAGCACGTCCGGGCAAAAACTGGTGGTGTTAGAGCCCAGGGTCAGCAGGAGGAGGAGAGGAGCAAAGTGTAGGCCGAAGCCTGCACTGGTGGCAGCTTTTGGTCTGTTGTGCCAGCGTGGCTTGTGCTGGACACGATGCCGGCTACACAGCAGGGGAACAGCTGGCGGTGCTGAACCCAACTAACACATTGGCTGGTGTTTTTCTCTGTGCAGCTAGCACTTCCAGGCTACAACTGGCGGTGTTATAGCCCAGGGGCAGCAGGAGAAGGAGAGGAGCAGAGTGTAGGCAGAAGCCTAGTAGAACCAATTTCAAAGGGAACCTTTAACCCCCCCCCCTCTGGTGTTGCAAGGTACAAGAGCCACACCTTGTGCAGCATTAATGCTGCACAAGTAAAAGGTTGCTCTATTAATTTTGCTCCTTGCACACGCTGAATAAAACACGTACACTATTTAGCCCATTATACAGTCAAACTGTAGTGGAGGCGTGATTTGTCTTTTTAAGGAGACGCAGCACAGGTGTCCAAAATAACACCTTGGTGCATGGGCGCAGCTTCCTGAGCGTTGTTATTTGCTGTACAGGAGTCTGCGCTCTTGTTATCCCTTGGCCATGCGCTGTTAGTGCTGCCTGTCTTCTGACCTCATTGCATGTCGGCCGTTGCGGTTAGCGATGGACATGAATCCCAGACCCACAGTGTGTTTGCAAAAATTCACACTGCGTGGCTGGGATTCGTGGCCTTGTGCAGTAAATATGTTTGCCACTCACACATGTCCTTACACCTGCTTCAGACTGGGCGGCCTCATCTGATCCCTTATCGCATGCCGCGGCCATGAGGCCGCCCAGTCTGAAGAAGGCGGAAGGAGATGAGTGAACACAGGCAAACATATGCAATGCACATGCCCATCAATCACACCCTCGCTGTCCAAAAAAATAAGACACCGAGGGGCGTTGTTTCGAGCAGGGCAGACGCACAGGCGCGGACAGCTAACCAATGATGTCAAAAGATGGGCAGCGCTACCAAGGGTGGTGCTGCGTATCATTAGAAAGGAAAGTCACACCTCAGGGACAGTGGAATGGTCTCAATGAGACACATTTTATACGTGCTGAGTTCCACGTGGGCAAGGAAAAAAAGTCAGCCACCTTGTACAAATGCAGCATTACTGCTGTACAAGGTGGCTGTTATACATAGAAACACCTGGGGGTGGGGGGCAGGCTCCCTTCAATTTCAGTTCATGTGCCTGCGTGGCGTTTGCAGGTCACGTTGCCGGCTACACAGCAGGGGAACAGCTGGCGGTGCTGAACCCCACTGACACATTGACTGGTGTTTTTCTCTGTGCAGCTAGCAGTTCCGGGCAAAAACTGGCGGTGTTAGAGCCCAGGGTCAGCAGGAGGAGGAGAGGAGCAGAGTGTAGGCCGAAGCCTGCACTGGTGGCAGCTTTTGTTCTGTTGTGCCAGCGTGGCTTGTGCTGGACACGTTGCCGACTACACAGCAGGGGAACAGCTGGCGGTGCTGAACCCCCCTGACACATCAGCTAGTGTTTTTTCTGTGTAGACAACACTTCCAGGTGGCAACTGACAGTGTTGAAACCCAGGGAATCAAGGAGGAGCAGAGTGTAGGCCGAAGCCTGCAGTGGAGCAAGTTGAAAGGGAACCTTTAACCCCCCCCCCCTTCCAGGCATTTGTTGCTGAAAGAGCCATCTTGTACAGCAGTAATACTGCACATGGAAAATGGTGGCCCCTAAAATTATGCTCCTTGCAAACGCTGAAGTACACACTCATATAATGTGTCCCCTCACACCATCAAACCGTCCCGGAAGTGGGACTTTCCTTTGTGATGTGACACAGCACAGCCGTCATTCCAACCCCCTTGGTGCCGTGCGCCACCTCCTCAACGTTGTTTGGTTCTGTCACGGAGCCCGCGCTGTAATGTTATCCCTTGGCCATGCACAGTTAGCGGTGCCTGTCTTCTGACATCATTTAGGTGTTAGGCTGGCAGTGCCTGTGCGTCCAAGCTGCCCGAGATCCAACCTCACAGTGTCATCTAATGTAATCCCACTGCGGGCCAGGGATCCATGGGCATGCGCAGCGCATATCATCGCCTCTCACTCACCTCCTTCCTGCTTCTTCGGACTGTGCGGCGTCACGGCCGTGGCATGCTATTAGGGATCAGCTGACGCCGCCTAGTCTGAAGAAGCGTGAAGAAGGGGAGTGAGAGGCTAGTATATGCACTGCGCATGGCCATGGATACCAGGCCCACTGTGGGATCACATTAGACGACACTGCGAGGTGGCATTTCGGGCAGCGTAGACGCACAGGCGCAGCCAGGACGACAACAAATGATGTCAGAGGACGGGCAGCGCAAACTGTGCATGGCCAAGGGATAACATAACATCGCAGGGTCCATGACGGAATCAAACAACGCTAAGGAGGCAGCGCACGGTGCCAAGGGGGTAGCAATGACGGCTGTGCTGCGTCACATTACAAAGGAAAGTCCCACCTCCGGGACAGTTGGACGGTGTGAGGGGACACATTACATGAGTGTGTAGTTCAGCGTTTGCAAGGAGCATAATTTCAAGAGCGACCTTTTCCTTGTGCAGTATTAGTGCTGCACAAGGTGGCTCTTTCAGTAACAAACGCCTGGGGGGGGGACAGGTCCCCTTACATTTTAGTTGTGCCAGCGTGGCGGTTGCATGACACGTTGCCGGATACACAGCTGGGGATCAGCTGACGTTACTGAACCCCAATAACAGAGGAGCGACTGTTGACTGTGCAGACAGTACTTCCAGGCACCAACTGGCGGTGTTAGAGCCCAGGGACAGCAGGAGGAGCAGATTGGAGGTATTGCCGCACACACAGCTGGGGATCAGCTGACGTTACTGAACCCCAATAACAGAGGAGCGACTGTTGACTGTGCAGACAGCACTTCCAGGCACCAACTGGCGGTGTTAGAGCCCAGGGACAGCAGGAGGAGCAGATTGGAGGTATTGCCGCACACACAGCTGGGGATCAGCTGACGTTACTGAACCCCAATAACAGAGGAGCGACTGTTGACTGTGCAGACAGCACTTCCAGGCACCAACTGGCGGTGTTAGAGCCCAGGGACAGCAGGAGGAGCAGATTGGAGGTATTGCCGCACACACAGCTGGGGATCAGCTGACGTTACTGAACCCCAATAATAGAGGAGCGACTGTTGACTGTGCAGACAGCACTTCCAGGCACCAACTGGCGGTGTTAGAGCCCAGGGACAGCAGGAGGAGCAGTGGAACAGAGTGTAGGCCAAAGCCTGATTGGAGCAAGTTGAAAGGGAACCTTTAACCCCCCCCCCAAGAAGTTTGTAGCTGAAAGAGCCATCTTGTGCAGCACTAAGGATGCAAAAGGAAAAGGTTGCTCTTTTAATTATGCTCCTTGCAAACACAGACGTAAACACTAAAAATGTGTCACTTTATACCGTAAAACCGTCCCGGAGGTGGGAATTTCCTTCGTAATGGGACGCAGCACAGCTGTCATTCCTATCCCCTTGGTGCCGTGCGCTGCCTCCTCAGCGTTGTTTTAAGCTGTCACGGAGCCTGCGCTGTTCTGTTATCCCTTGGCCATGCCCAATTAGCGCTGCCTGTCTTCTGACATAATTTGGTGTCAGGCTGTCAGTGCCTGTGCGTCCACGCTGCTCCAGATCTCACCTCGCAGTGTCGTCTATTGTAATCCCACTGCGGGCCTTGGATCCATGGACATGCACAGTGCATATCCTCGACTCTCACTCCCCTCCTTCCCTCTTCTTCAGACTGTGCGGCGTCACGGCCGTGGCATGCTATTAGGGATCAGCTGACGGCGCACAGTCTAAAGAAGGCGGAGGGAGATGGGCGAGAGCCCGAGGTGAAGATATGCACTGCACATGCCCATGGATCCCAGGCTCGCAGTGTGATTCAATCAGAAGACACTGCGAGGCGGGTTCTCGGGCAGCGCGGGCGCACAGGCGCAGCCATCCTGACACCAAATTCTGTCAGAAGACAGGCAGCTCAAACTGGCCATGGCCAAGGGATAACAGAACAGCGCAGGCTCCGTGACAGCTTAAAACAACGCTGAGGAGGCAGCGCATGGCACCAAGTGGGTAGGAATGACGGCTGTGCTGCGTCACATTATGAAGGAAAGTCCCAGCTCCGGGACGGTATAACGGTATCAGTGAACACATTTTATAAGTGTTAAGTTCTGCGTGTGCAAGGAGCTAAAATAAAAGAGCTACCTTTTCCTTGTGCAACATTACTGCTGCACAAGATGGCTCTTTCAGTAACAAACGCCGAGGGGGGGGGGACAGGTTCCTTTACATTTAGGTTGTTGTGCCAGCGTGGCCGTCGCAGGACACATTGCCGGCTACACAGCTGGGGATCAGCTGACGTTACTGAAACCCAATAACACTGGGTCGTATGTTTAGACTGTGCAGCCTGCACTTCTGAGCCGCAACTGGCGGTGTTGGAGCCCAGGAATAGCAGTTCAGGTGGTAGAAAGATGAACACATCAGGAGACCTGGATGACACCCAATTACTTAATCAGGCAGAGGAGTGGCAGATTCCTGCGAGATCCAGGCCTGGTTTATTTTCAGGAAAGTAAGCCGGTCAACGTTATCGGAGGATAGTCGCATGCGACGGTCTGTTAGTACACCACCTGCGGCACTAAAGACACGTTCCGATAAGACACTAGCCGCAGGGCAAGCCAGCACCTCCAATGCATACTGGCTTAGCTCTGGCCATGTATCCAGCTTAGAGACCCAAAACTTGAACGGGGAAGAGCCGTCTGGGAGTACACTAAGAGGGCAAGCCATGTAGTCTGTCACCATCTGACGGAACCGTTGCCTCCTGCTGACTGGAGCCGCCGGTGATGGTGTAGACATTTGGGGCGGGCACACAAAAGTTTTCCACAGTTGTGCCATACTTGGCTTGCCTTGGGCAGAGGCACTGCTTCTGCTCCCTCTTTGTGCAGAGCCTCCTCCTCCACTGCCTCGACGCACTGAGCTGCTTTGTAAAGCACTAGCAGCACTCCTCTCAGTTGGACTGGAGAAGATGATGGAATTCACCAGTGTGTCGTGGTACTCCCGCATTTTACGCTCCCGTGTCAACGCCGGGATGAGGTTTTGGACATTGTCACGGTAGCGAGGATCGAGGAGGGCGTACACCCAATAATCAGGCACGTTGAGAATGTGGTCGATGCGGCGGTCGTCTCTCAGGCACTGCAACATGAACTCAACCATGTGCTGCAGACTGCCAACTGGCCCAGAAACGCTGTCCCCTGCTTGAGACATGATCTCTGCCCGCTCTTCATCACCCCACCCTCGCTGTAAACACTGACCACTGGACAATGGTGTAACTCCCTCCTCTGGACGTAGCTCTTCCTCGTCCATTGACTCCTCCTCATCCTCCTCACAAAGGGTCCCCTGCCGACCCCTTTGTGAGGAACCACGTGGCGTTGATTGTCCAGAAGCTGATGGAAAAGGTGACTCCTCATCCTCCACCTCTTTCACATCATCCCTTATCCCTTGCAGGGTTTCTTGAAGCAAGCAGATAAGGGGGACAGTCATGCTGACTAGTGCATCATCTGCACTTGCCATCCGCGTGGAATAATCAAAAGGACGCAAAACCTGGCAGACGTCCTTCATAGTGGCCCACTCTGTGGTTGTGAAGTCTGAGCGGCGCTGACTGCGACTTTTTTGCGCCTGATGCAGCTGGTACTCCATTACTGCTTGCTGCTGCTCACACAACGGCTCCAACATATGTAACGTGGAATTCCACCTGGTAGGTAGGTCACATATGATGCGATGTTCAGGAAGGCGAAACCGACGCTGCACAGCAAGCTGGAACACCGCAAGTGAGCACACTCTAGGCGGGCCTTGTGCAGAAGTGCATCAAGATCCGGATAGTCCCTCAGAAAACTCTGCACAACCAAATTGAGCACATGTGCCAGACATGGGATGTGAGTGAGGTTGCCAAGGCCTAAAGCTGCCACCAGATTTCGGCCATTGTCACACACTACCATGCCTGGCTGGAGATTCGCTGGCACAAACCACACATCGCTCTCCTGCTTTAGGGCATTCCAGAGCTCCTGCGCTGTGTGGCTTCGATTCCCCAAAGAATCTAATTTCAAGACGGCCTGCTGACGTTTGGCCACGGCTGTGCTCATGTCAGTCGTAACAGGTAAACGTTC
The DNA here is from genome assembly GCF_032444005.1 of Ranitomeya imitator. NCBI lineage: Eukaryota > Metazoa > Chordata > Amphibia > Anura > Dendrobatidae > Ranitomeya > Ranitomeya imitator. The sequence continues at coordinate 223,890,240 of NC_091283.1, forward strand.
ACGGGTCCATGTGGAGGTGGACTGTGACGGATCCTGCAGCGATGAATCTGAGGAACTGGTGTAAGAGGAGGAGTCAATGCGTACAGACTGGATTCCTGCAATCCTTGGAGTGGGCAGGACACGTCCTGCGCCACTCGCACGGTCTGTACCCGGCTCAACAACATTAACCCAATGGGCAGTGAGGGAAACATATCGCCCCTGTCCATGTTGACTGGTCCACGCATCGGTGGTGAGGTGGACCTTACTACTGACGGCGTTCAGTAGCGCATGTTTGATTTGTCCCTCCACATGCTTGTGCAGGGCAGGGACAGCTTGCCTGCTGAAGTAAAAGCGGCTGGGCACCTTGTACTGTGGGACTGCCAATGCCATCAAGTCACGGAAGCTGTCAGTCTCCACCAGCCTGAATGAGAGCATTTCCAGGGACAGAAGTTTGGCAATGCCTGCATTCAGAGCCTGTGCTCGGGGGTGGTTTGCCGAGAATGCCCGCCTTTTCTCCCATGCCTGTACTACCGATGGCTGTAGACTAGGCTGGGAGTGTGAGGATGACTGGGAACGTGGTGCTGTGGGTGGAATTACACTAGGTCTCTGGACAACAGTGCCAGAGGTTCTTCCATGGCGATCCAAGGAGGAAGCCGAACCAGCTGTGCGTGAGCTGGAGGAAGAAGCAACACGAGCTGAAGAGGTGGTAGCTGCCGCTGTTGGTTGGCCTAGGTCTTCAGTGTGTTTTTGGAACTCCACCGCGTGCCTGGTCCGCACATGTTTCCACATATTTGTGGTATTGAGGTTGCTGACACTTTTACCTCTTTTTACTTTCTGATGACACAGCTTGCATTTGACAAAACAAATGTCATCTGCAACTGTGTCAAAAAAGGACCAGGCACTGCAAGTCTTGGGAGCGCCCTTTTTGGCTTTTGAAAGAGACAGGCTCCTAACTGGTGCCAAAGTGGAGGCTACAGGCTCCGCAGTCTTCCCCCTCCCTCTCCCTCTTTGGCCCGTTAGGGGAATCTCTTCCTCTGAGCTGCTCCCACCACCTTCCTGTTCCTCACGCCACGATGGGTCAAGGACCTCATCATCTCCACTACCCTCTGCCACCAACTGCTCCTCCTGGGTAGTCTCGGCAGCACAGTACGCACCAGAAAGCGGCACCTGAGTTTCATCATCAGATGCGTACTGCGCTGTGGTCACCGCAGGCACTGACCCACCCGCCTCTTCAGAGTCAGAGAGACAAAGCTTTTGGGCATCACTGCACACTGCCTCTTCTTCCATTTCTCCAATACTGCTTGGCTGGCTCCCTGTTTCCAAGCCAAGAGATTCAGAGAACAGAAGTAGAGACGGCTCCTGTCCTGGGCTCTCTGACTACCTGGCCAATTTGGCAGGTGGTGAAGAGACAGATGGCTGCTCTCCAGTGGTCTGTGCCTGAGAGGATGTGGCACTAATTGAAGTCGATGCGTTAGCTGCCATCCATCTGACAACGGCTTCAATTTGATCTTCACGCAGCAGCGGTGCACGGCGCTCTCCGACAAAGCTGCGCATGAAGGACTGTTCCCTGCTGAAACTGGGTGATGGTGAGTCACCGGTGCCCGCAGCAGGCACAGAATGACCACGTCCTCTCCCTGCTCCTCTCCCTGCTCCACGCCCACGCCCCTTACACCCTGCCCTCTTCATCTTGGTTGACAGATAAAGATAAGCAGAAAAGTACTAAGGCCTTAGTGTGCTTATTCCTGAAATGCTCCTCCTAACAGGTGTAAGAAACACTAATGTTGTAAAGTGTGGACTAGACTTTATTATTGATAAAATGTGGCCTACACAAGTGTTAAGTGGTGTTTGGTGAACATTACTTTTTTTGGGGGGGGCAGATCGGGCTACAGAGCGAGTTTAACTCACACGGAGACGATGCAGACAGCCGTAAACGGCGCTGCAAGGCCCAAAAACCCTCCTCTAGGTTATCCTATCTAGTGTTTTTCCACTATTTTGCTGGAGACGGGTGGAAAGACACTAATAGGAAATTGTTTACAAAATTTTCAACAGGCTGCACTAGTTGAAAAAAAGGAAAAGTTATTTAACGGTATGAGGCAGTGACAAACCCTGAGCTGAATACAACGGGCTGTCGCTGCACACAGACTACAGGGCGAGCTGCGCTCACACGGAGACCGTGCAGACAGCCGTAAACGGCACTGCAAGGCCCAAAAACCCTCCTCTAGGTTATCCTATCTAGTGTTTTTCCACTATTTAGCTGGAGACAGGTGGAAAGACACTAATAGGAATTTTTTAAATAATTTTTAAACAGGCTGCACTAGTTGAAAAAAAGGACAAGTTATTTAACGGTATGAGGCAGTAACAAACCCTGAGCTGAATACAACGGGCTGTCGCTGCACACAGACTACAGGGCGAGCTGCGCTCACACGGAGACCGTGCAGACAGCCATAAACGGCGCTGCAAGGCCCAAAAACCCTCCTCTAGGTTATCCTATCTAGTGTTTTTCCACTATTTTGCTGGAGACGGGTGGAAAGACACTAATAGGAAATTTTAAAAAAAAATTTCAACAGGCTGCACTATTTGAAAAAAGGACAAGTTATTTTACAGTATGAGGCAGTGACAAACCCTGAGCTGAATACAACAGGCTGTGGCTGCACACAGACTACAGGGCGAGCTGCGCTCACACGGAGACCGTGCAGACAGCCGTAAACGGCGCTGCAAGGCCCAAAAAACCCCCTCTAGGTTATCCTATCTAGTGTTTTTCCACTATTTGGCTGGAGACGGGTGGAAAGACACTAATAGGAAATTTTAGAAAAAATGTGCAGCAGGCTGCACTATGAGCAAAAAAGGACAATGGATAGAACTGTGTGAGGCAGTGTGAACCCCCCCTGAGCTGAATACAACCTGGTATATGGCTGCACACAGACTACAGAGTGAGCTGCACACACACACACACACTGAGACCTTGCAGAACGCTGTTAAAACAGCGCTGCAAGGCAAGAGCAAGGTGAACTGAACAGTGAACACAGCGTTTGGTAAATTAGCCTTGGAAAAGCAAAATAAAGCAATAAGCTATCTCAACTGGCCCTCAGTTAGAACACAGCGTTCTGTCCCTAACTGAAATCACAGCAGAGTGAGCGCAAAATGGCGGCAGCGTTTTTTATAGTGCAGAGTGACATCATTTCAGCAGCCAATCACAGCCTTGCCAGTACTTACATGCCCACCATGCTAAACAGGATGTGAATAGAGATAGAGACAGGTAGAGGGCACCACCAAATGCGTATGACTAGGCAATAATACACTGGGGCTCACCAAGGACTTGACAAACTGCAGCGAAATCAAGAAAAAGAAAAAAAAAAAAAAAAAAAAAAAGGATCATGTCCATAGAAATGGGAGCACCTCAGACAAAAAATCAAAAAATACAAAGTTCTTTATTAATCAGTATGACTATATACCACACACAAAAAAACAGAGTTAAAAACATTTAAAAATACAGCACCAAAAAACACAGCAGTCATATCCTAGTATAGGGAAAATGACAACCCACAACCCAATCCCCTCCCAACAGACAGAAATATATAGGCAATAAACAAAATGCAATAATCCCAAACAAGATGATATATTAACATGCACTATATGAGAAAATATAAAAATATATATATAGCAAAACTCTCAACCTCAAATGGAGCGGTACACAGTATACACACGCAGCGGACTACTAATATCACAGTACCATACAGCCCTAAAAGGACAATAATAATGTGCTGACCGATGCGTAACAACCAGGTCTAGGTAGCTGTGATAAGAGGGAACTCAATCCACAAGAGTAATAAGCATGCCGGACATGGCAGTCACACATATATCAAAGTATGGCAAGAATACAAATAGAATACCCACGCCCGAAAACAGGTCCATCTGCGTGTGGACGACCAAATGATATGCAAATTAAAGAGGGAGAGGTATGGGAGAGAGGGAGAAAAGGGCTGTGGGGTGCAACCCGCGTATCGCCGCAGCTGTGGCGGCTTCCTCAGGGAAAAGAATAGCATCTTTTCTTTTCCCTGAGGAAGCCGCCACAGCTGCGGCGATACGCGGGTTGCACCCCACAGCCCTTTTCTCCCTCTCTCCCATACCTCTCCCTCTTTAATTTGCATATCATTTGGTCGTCCACACGCAGATGGACCTGTTTTCGGGCGTGGGTATTCTATTTGTATTCTTGCCATACTTTGATATATGTGTGACTGCCATGTCCGGCATGCTTATTACTCTTGTGGATTGAGTTCCCTCTTATCACAGCTACCTAGACCTGGTTGTTACGCATCGGTCAGCACATTATTATTGTCCTTTTAGGGCTGTATGGTACTGTGATATTAGTAGTCCGCTGCGTGTGTATACTGTGTACCGCTCCATTTGAGGTTGAGAGTTTTGCTATATATATATTTTTATATTTTCTCATATAGTGCATGTTAATATATCATCTTGTTTGGGATTATTGCATTTTGTTTATTGCCTATATATTTCTGTCTGTTGGGAGGGGATTGGGTTGTGGGTTGTCATTTTCCCTATACTAGGATATGACTGCTGTGTTTTTTGGTGCTGTATTTTTAAATGTTTTTAACTCTGTTTTTTTGTGTGTGGTATATAGTCATACTGATTAATAAAGAACTTTGTATTTTTTGATTTTTTGTCTGAGGTGCTCCCATTTCTATGGACATGATCCTTTTTTCTTTTTCTTGATTTTGCTAAACAGGATGTGCCCACACTTCCATTCATTCCTCATTGGCTGCTGCGTTCAGTTTGAATTATGGGAACTTCCGATTCCGGTATCCGATACGCGGGAAGTATCGGAATTCGGTATCGGAATTCCGATACCGCAAGTATCGGCCGATACCCGATACTTGCGGTATCGGAATGCTCAACACTACTCCTTATACATGACGTGAGGGGTACACTTGACTCATAGCCGCCTCTTTTTTGTTTTAAACATTCTCCCACCTTTTTTAACAACCCACTCAGCCTAAACGAGATTGAAGTAAAAAACCCAAAATAATGACATTAGACCAAATTTTGGATTAAATGGCCACAGCAGCCTTTTTATTAACATACATTTACAACAAATCAACAATATTCCCCAACCAGGAAGGGGTGGTCCTTGAAGCCACAAATTAAGCACAGCAGATATGCAAATTTCTGTTTCCTTGGCCTCCAGGCTTAGTCTTACCCCCAGCCGCTAAGCACCAGCTCGGAGGCAGATAGTGACCAACCCGGCCAATCCAACCGAATCCAAGTCCCATAAACATCCGTTCCATGGAATGATGTACCACATCCACACAGGATCCACTCAGGGGGAGTCCAGGACCAATAGAGACCCCCCCTACAATCCGCCATCCCCCTTTCCACCAATTTCGAGGACCTCCCTCCCCCGCCTCACTGCTATGACAGTAATTAACCCTTTCCCAAACAAGTTCAACATGTATACCCTTAATAAACCACGAAAAATGAAAGCTACAACGGGAGGGTGGGTGGTAGCTTCGCTCGCTCACAGGCAGGTGAGTGCTCTGCAAGTTTACCGCAAAATGGCGGTTTTCCTATTAACTGTCCCTAAATCCCACCTCTCACTCCTCCTATCTAACCCCCCTTTTGATCCCACCCCTTTTTTCAAATAACTGTACAAATGTAACCCCTTATTACCCCCCTCAGCCCCAAAGGCTCCTCTAATCTCACATGACCCCATCATGTCAGCCTCCCTTGATGGCTGGGGGCCCAGTACGGCCTTTCTTGTCATGTGTGGTGCAGGGATTTCTACAATTCTGCACAGGCTTTAATGGGCCATTTTATATTTGGACAGTGATAGATAATGACTATTGTTCGTTATACATCATCACATGCTAAATGTATTCCCGGAACCAGTTCTCTTTAAAGGGAATCTGTCATTAGGTTTTTGCTATTTAATCTGAGAGCAGCATGATATATGGGCAGAGAGCCTGATTCTAGCGATGTGTCACTCGCTCAGGAGCTTGCTGTACTTTCAATACAAAACAAATTAAAAGCAAAGCCACAAAACAAGAATAAAAAATACTCCAAAAATTCAAGTATTTATTAGCAAAAAAGGGCAGCAGTGCTTACCTGCCCAGGTGTCAGAACTAATGCACTCCCAGGATGCAAAAAACCCATGTAGTAAAGATGGCGGCAACACAGGTGCAAGATACTGATGAGACAACCACTCCCAGCCTGCCAATCCATGGAGAGGGCGACTGCTTAGACTCACAAGTGTGAGGATCCTTGTCACTCGTTGCGAGCTGGCACACCTTGGCCAAAATATCGACCAATACCTATGCATTATGTATATTTTTTGTTCATCATTTTTCAGGGTGCAGCGATGCCCAGCACTTTGGGCTTTGTAAACTGGGGTGTCTGTTGCCCCCCCCCCCTTTTTTTTTTTTGCTGTTTTAGTTCTTATAATACAATCAGTGTTTTATCAGCAGGAGATTATCAGGTGTAGGGTGCCAGGCGGTCCAGATTATCTTTGTAACTCAGCCCAAACCACTAACTGGCAGCTATCAGGCTATGCACACAGAAAGCGGTCCATCAGTGGTGTGGGTGGGGTTACACACAGCTCAGCATTCTGAGCACTGCTACGTCTACAAGGATTGTATTAAAATTGTAGTAATCAGCCTAGTAAGTGATATATCACTGCAGTTGGGGTCTCTGCCCCTACATTGTGCTGCTCTCAGATTATATAGTGAAAACCTGCTGCCAGATTCTGTTTAAGGGCTTGTTTAGGCAGTGTGAGAGAGAGAGAGTGAGAGACCCCAGAACAGAAAATCTGCATGTTTTAAATGGAAATTGATTTGAAAACCAGATCCGGAGCCTGGATTCGGTGTTTCACACCTTCGTTTCACATGTTTTTGGCCGGTGCCGTCACTATGCGCTTTTTTCGCCAGACAAAAAAGTTCCTCTGGACATTTTCTTTGTCCGCCAGAACCGAAAATTTGGACTGATGTGGCAAAAAACGGATGAAACATGTGGCCATCAGGCACAATCCAGCGCTAATACAACTCTATGAGAAAAAAAAACGGATCCATTTTTTTCAAAACTTGCCGGATTGTGCCTGAAACAAAAAAACCTGATGTGTGAAAGTAGCCTAACAGGCATCTCCTGCACTCCCGGCCCACGGCACCTGTCAGAGACGTGACTGACCGAGTCTCAGTACGGCCGTCTGAAACTGACCTGAGGATGCAGCATTTTACCACAGAAGTCTGAACATCGTGGCAAAACAATTAGATCAGTAAATGTAACCTCACCACAAGGCCCAGCTATGGGGCGATAACCATGCTGCTTTATCAAAGGATAAGTTCCTACGATGCCATTTTGACGCTGCGTATAATTACTGCACAAACAGTGCAGCATCTTACAGTTCCATCAAAGTGGATAGGATTGGAAGAAATCCGACGTCCATTGGGATTTATTTTTGCTCTGCTAAAATGGACTTATGGTTTAACTGTAACAAGGGGCAACGGGGTGGTACTCCGGACCGAGCTCACCCACTAAACACAGTCTGTAGACACCTCGGACTCTTGTACATGCAATCTGCAATGGATTCAGTCTTTTCCCCCAAACAGAGTTACCTTCTCTCCTCGGGCCACAGCAGTCCAGGCAATTAAGAGTCCAGAGATGCAGCTGTATTCCAACAGGGAAAATAACTTGTTTAATGTAATAGGATATAAGGAGTAAAACCACAAAAATACATCACTCGATTCCTGATCTCTCCCTGAGAAGCACATTGCTAACGAGAGTAAAACTAATCCCAAACTGTTCTTCAACTATATCAATAGTAAAAGAATAAAAACTGAAAATGTAGGCCCCTTAAAAAATAGTGAGGAAAGAATGGTTGTAGATGACGAGGAAAAAGCTAACATATTAAACACCTTCTTCTCCACGGTATTCACGGTGGAAAATGAAATGCTAGGTGAAATCCCAAGAAACAATGAAAACCCTATATTAAGGGTCACCAATCTAACCCAAGAAGAGGTGCGAAACCGGCTAAATAAGATTAAAATAGATAAATCTCCGGGTCCGGATGGCATACACCCACGAGTACTAAGAGAACTAAGTAATGTAATAGATAAACCATTATTTCTTATTTTTAGTGACTCTATAGCGACAGGGTCTGTTCCGCAGGACTGGCGCATAGCAAATGTGGTGCCAATATTCAAAAAGGGCTCTAAAAGTGAACCTGGAAATTATAGGCCAGTAAGTCTAACCTCTATTGTTGGTAAAATATTTGAAGGGTTTCTGAGGGATGTTATTCTGGATTATCTCAATGAGAATAACTGTTTAACTCCATATCAGCATGGGTTTATGAGAAATCGCTCCTGTCAAACCAATCTAATCAGTTTTTATGAAGAGGTAAGCTATAGGCTGGACCACGGTGAGTCATTGGACGTGGTATATCTCGATTTTTCCAAAGCGTTTGATACCGTGCCGCACAAGAGGTTGGTACACAAAATGAGAATGCTTGGTCTGGGGGAAATTGTGTGTAAATGGGTTAGTAACTGGCTTAGTGATAGAAAGCAGAGGGTGGTTATAAATGGTATAGTCTCTAACTGGGTCGCTGTGACCAGTGGGGTACCGCAGGGGTCAGTATTGGGACCTGTTCTCTTCAACATATTCATTAATGATCTGGTAGAAGGTTTACACAGTAAAATATCGATATTTGCAGATGATACAAAACTATGTAAAGCAGTTAATACAAGAGAAGATAGTATTCTGCTACAGATGGATCTGGATAAGTTGGAAACTTGGGCTGAAAGGTGGCAGATGAGGTTTAACAATGATAAATGTAAGGTTATACACATGGGAAGAAGGAATCAATGTCACCATTACACACTGAATGGGAAACCACTGGGTAAATCTGACAGGGAGAAGGACTTGGGGATCCTAGTTAATGATAAACTTACCTGGAGCAGCCAGTGCCAGGCAGCAGCTGCCAAGGCAAACAGGATCATGGGGTGCATTAAAAGAGGTCTGGATACACATGATGAGAGCATTATACTGCCTCTGTACAAATCCCTAGTTAGACCTCACATGGAGTACTGTGTCCAGTTTTGGGCACCGGTGCTCAGGAAGGATATAATGGAACTAGAGAGAGTACAAAGGAGGGCAACAAAATTAATAAAGGGGATGGGAGAACTACAATACCCAGATAGATTAGCGAAATTAGGATTATTTAGTCTAGAAAAAAGACGACTGAGGGGCGATCTAATAACCATGTATAAGTATATAAGGGGACAATACAAATATCTCACTGAGGATCTGTTTATACCAAGGAAGGTGACGGGCACAAGGGGGCATTCTTTGCGTCTGGAGGAGAGAAGGTTTTTCCACCAACATAGAAGAGGATTCTTTACTGTTAGGGCAGTGAGAATCTGGAATTGCTTGCCTGAGGAGGTGGTGATGGCGAACTCAGTCGAGGGGTTCAAGAGAGGCCTGGATGTCTTCCTGGAGCAGGACAATATTGTGTCATACAATTAGGTTCTGTAGAAGGACGTAGATCTGGGGATTTATTATGATGGAATATAGGCTGAACTGGATGGACAAATGTCTTTTTTCGGCCTTACTAACTATGTTACTATGTTACTATGACACTGGCTACAGCCGTACCAAAAACGGGTGCAGAAGCCGGAGATCACAAAAGTCCAAATGCTTGAATCTTGGCGCTTGAAACCCCTTCAGCGTGGGGCCCTCCCGAAGTCCTGGAGACTTGTGGTGCAGTGCTTTAGTCCTTATTTCGTAGTCCTTCAGAGTCCAGGGCAATAGTTCCCTCCTTCAAGGAGGCCTGGCAGTGCCCTGTGTATCATGTCCGTCTGCCCTGGCCAACGATCCGGGCAGAACTGAGGAAGCAGCAGCTTCCTCTCTCCTCCTGGCTGTAGATCCAGCCCTCTTATTTAACTACTTCTGTCCCTAACTTGACAGGCATTAAAGGGAAAACATCCACATTGTAATTCAGTACACTCCAGAGCATGAAACACATATATAACAATATATAACATTACACGTGCACAATATATGTACATGAAGTACAAGAAGTGCACAGGGAGTCACATGGCAGAAGGAGAGGATGCAACTGAGGGGACTGGTCACCTCCTTACACTCCCCCCTCCTTAAACACAGCTGTCCCCGACCATAGCTACCTGAGCAAAACGCATAAAGTAAACAGCTTGTAAGACACATGCAGTCTTATAATGGCTGGTCATCCCTTTATCACAGGCGACCACAGTCTTTGAAGTGGGCCGCTTTCAGACCTGACAGTCATTGTCCTGTGTAGTGGTCCACCTGACCCTGGTGCTTCTGAGGACAGTCTCCCCCTACCTCCTTTTTGCAGATCACAGGCCCTTTTGGCAGTGGTGGGCTGCGTTTAAACATGGGGCCAGACCAAGGGTAAGAATGGGAACAAAGTTCAGGAGCAAGCAGTCCGACAGCCACATCTGGAGACCACCGTTGTTAACCCCCATGGGGTCTTGGTCCCGTGATCTAGTAAGGGAGGAACCAATGGGTGCAAACAAACCGGGAGGAGGGGGAATCAAATAATAAACAAACACTCGTGGCCGTAAACAGGTAGCCACCCCAGACGCCATTGTATTTAAGCGCCATGCAGGGCTGGCTGCTCTCTTAGGACACAGAACAGTCCCTGAATATGGTTCCTGTTATGACCTGGTGGTCAGGACAATAATGGACCTGGTGGTTAAGAGCACACGGAATGACCTGATAGTTACTGATAATAAGGACGAGCTCTGGGACGTGGGAACTCTGCTGACCGCAATCCCTAATCCCATCAATCACACTAGAAATAGCCGTGGATTGCTCCTAACGCTCCCTATGCAACTCGGCACAGCATAAGGAACTAGCTAGCCCTGAAGATAGAAAAATAAAGCCTACCTTGCCTCAGAGAAATTCCCCAAAGGAAAAGGCAGCCCCCCACATATAATGACTGTGAGTAAAGATGAAAATACAAACACAGAGATGAAATAGATTTAGCAAATTGAGGCCCGACTTACTGAACAGACTGAGGATAGGAAAGGTTGCTTTGCGGTCAGCACAAAAACCTACAAAAAGACCACGCAGAGGGCGCAAAAAGACCCTCCGCACCGACTCACGGTGCGGAGGCGCTCCCTCTGCGTCCCAGAGCTTCCAGCAAGCAAGACAACAATAAAAATAGCAAGCTGTACAGAAAAATAGCAAACCAAAGAAAAACAAGCAGGAACTTAACTTCTGCTGGGAAGACAGGTCACAAGAACGATCCAGGAGTGAACTAGATCAATACTGGAACATTGACAGGTGGCACGGAGCAAAGATCTAAGTGGAGTTAAATAGAGCAGCCAGCTAACGAATTAACCTCGTCACCTGTGGAAGGAAACTCAGAAACACCCACCAGAGGAAGTCCATGGACAGAACCAGCCGAAGCACCATTCATGACCACAGGAGGGAGCCCGACAACAGAATTCACAACAGTACCCCCCTTGAGGAGGGGTCACCGAACCCTCACCAGAGCCCCCAGGCCGACCAGGATGAGCCAAATGAAAGGCACGAACCAGATCGGCAGCATGAACATCAGAGGCAAAACCCCAGGAATTATCTTCCTGACCATAACCCTTCCACTTGACCAGGTACTGGAGTTTCCGTCTCGAAATACGAGAATCCAAAATCTTCTCCACCACATACTCCAACTCCCCCTCAACCAACACCGGGGCAGGAGGATCAACGGATGGAACCACAGGTGCCACATATCTCCACAATAACGACCTATGGAACACATTATGGATGGCAAAAGAAGCAGGAAGGGCCAAACGAAATGACACAGGATTGATAACCTCAGAAATCCTATACGGACCAATGAAACGAGGCTTAAACTTAGGAGAGGAAACCTTCATAGGAACATAACAAGACGACAACCAAACCAAATCCCCAACACGAAGTCGGGGACCCACACAGCGCCGGCGGTTAGCGAAACGTTGAGCCTTCTCCTGGGACAATGTCAAATTGTCCACCACATGAGTCCAAATCTGCTGCAACCTATCCACCACAGTATCTACACCAGGACAGTCCGAAGACTCAACCTGCCCTGAAGAGAAACGAGGATGGAAACCAGAATTGCAGAAAAACGGCGAAACCAAAGTAGTCGAGCTGGCCCGATTATTAACGGCGAACTCAGCCAACGGCAAAAAGGACACCCAATCATCCTGATCAGCAGAAACAAAGCATCTCAGATACGTTTCCAAAGTTTGATTAGTTCGTTCGGTTTGGCCATTTGTCTGAGGATGGAAAGCCGAGGAAAAAGACAAATCAATGCCCATCCTAGCACAAAAGGATCGCCAAAACCTCGAAACAAACTGGGAACCTCTGTCAGAAATGATGTTCTCCGGGATACCATGTAAACGAACCACATGCTGGAAAAATAATGGCACCAAATCAGAGGTGGAAGGCAATTTAGACAAAGGTACCAAATGGACCATCTTAGAAAAGCGATCACAAACCACCCAAATGACCGACATCTTTTGAGAGACGGGGAGATCCGAAATAAAATCCATAGAAATATGCGTCCAGGGCCTCTTCGGGACCGGCAAGGGCAAAAGCAACCCACTGGCACGAGAACAGCAGGGCTTAGCCCGAGCACAAGTCCCACAGGACTGCACAAAAGAACGCACATCCCGTGACAAAGTCGGCCACCAAAAGGATCTAGCCACCAAATCTCTGGTACCAAAGATTCCAGGATGCCCAGCCAACACTGAACAATGAATCTCAGAGATAACTCTACTAGTCCATCTATCAGGGACAAACAGTTTCTCCGCTGGGCAACTGTCAGGTCTATCCGCCTGAAATTTTACCCGCCGGCTCAGGAACACCCGGAGAGTCAGGCACAAAACTCCTTGACAGGGCATCAGCCTTCACATTCTTAGAGCCCGGAAGGTACGAAACCACAAAATCAAAACGGGAGAAAAATAACGACAATCGAGCCTGTCTCGGATTCAACCGTTTGGCAGACTCAAGATAAGTCAAATTCTTGTGATCTGTCAAGACCACCACGCGATGCTTGGCTCCTTCAAGCCAATGACGCCACTCCTCGAATGCCCACTTCATGGCCAACAACTCACGATTACCAACATCATAATTACGCTCAGCAGGTGAAAACTTTCTAGAAAAGAAAGCACATGGCTTCATCACCGAGCCATCAGAACTTCTTTGCGACAAAACAGCCCCTGCTCCAATCTCAGAAGCATCAACCTCAACCTGAAACGGGAGCAAAACATCTGGCTGGCACAACACAGGGGCAGAAGAAAAACGACGCTTCAACTCCTGAAAAGCCACTACAGCTGCAGAAGACCAATTGACCACATCAGCACCCTTCTTGGTCAGATCAGTCAACAGTTTAGCAACACTAGAAAAATTAGCGATGAAGCGCCGATAAAAATTAGCAAAGCCCAGGAACTTTTGCAGGCTCTTCACAGATGTCGGCTGAGTCCAATCGTAAATGGCCTGGACTTTAACAGGGTCCATCTCGATAGTAGAAGGGGAAAAAATGAACCCCAAAAATGAAACCTTCTGAACTCCAAAGAGACACTTTGACCCCTTCACAAACAAGGAATTCGCACGAAGGACCTGGAACACCATTCTGACCTGCTTCACATGAGACTCCCAATCATCCGAAAAGACCAAAATATCATCCAAATACACAATCAGGAATTTATCCAGGTACTCTCGGAAGATGTCATGCATAAAGGACTGAAATACTGATGGAGCATTGGAAAGCCCGAATGGCATAACCAGGTACTCAAAATGGCCCTCGGGCGTATTAAATGCTGTTTTCCATTCATCGCCTTGTTTAATACGCACAAGATTATACGCCCCTCGAAGATCTATCTTGGTGAACCAACTAGCCCCTTTAATACGAGCAAACAAATCAGACAGCAACGGCAAAGGATACTGAAATTTGACTGTAATTTTATTAATAAGGCGGTAATCAATACAAGGTCTCAAAGAACCATCCTTCTTGGCCACAAAAAAGAACCCTGCTCCTAACGGTGATGACGACGGGCGAATATGGCCTTTCTCCAAGGATTCCTTTATATAACTCCGCATAGCGGCGTGTTCTGGCACAGATAAATTGAACAATCAGCCCTTAGGAAACTTACTACCAGGAATCAAATTAATTGCACAATCGCAATCCCTATGAGGAGGTAGGGCACTGGCTTTGGGCTCATCAAATACATCCCGATAATCCGACAAAAACTCTGGAACTTCAGAAGGAGTGGAAGACGAAATAGACAAAAATGGAACATCACCATGTACCCCCTGGCAACCCCAGCTGGACACAGACATAGATTTCCAGTCCAATACTGGATTATGAACCTGTAGCCATGGCAACCCCAAAGCGACCACATCATGCAGATTATGCAACACCAGAAAGCGGATATCCTCCTGATGTGCAGGAGCCATGCACATGATCAATTGGGTCCAGTACTGAGGCTTATTCTTGGCCAAAGGCGTAGCATCAATTCCTCTCAATGGAATAGGATACTGCAAGGGCTCCAAGAAAAAACCACAGCGCCTAGCATACTCCAAGTCCATCAAATTCAGGGCAGCGCCTGAATCCACAAATGCCATAACAGAATAGGATGACAAAGAGCAAATCAGAGTAACAGACAATAGAAATTTAGACTGTACCGTACCAATGGTGGCAGACCTAGCGAACCGCTTAGTGCGCTTAGGACAATCGGAGATAGCATGAGTGGAATCACCACAGTAAAAACACAGCCCATTCCGACGTCTGTATTCTTGCCGTTCAGCTCTGGTCAAAGTCCTATCACATTGCATAGGCTCAGGCCCATGCTCAGATAGTACCGCCAAATGGTGCACAGCTTTACGCTCACGCAAGCGTCGATCGATCTGAATGGCCAAAGACATAGACTCATTCAGACCAGCAGGCATGGGAAATCCCACCATGACATCTTTAAGGGCTTCAGAGAGACCCTTTCTGAAGATTGCTGCCAGTGCACCTTCATTCCACTGAGTGAGCACAGACCACTTTCTAAACTTCTGACAATATATCTCCGCTTCATCCTGACCCTGACACAGAGCCAGCAAGATTTTCTCTGCCTGATCCACTGAATTAGGTTCGTCATAAAGCAATCCAAGCGCCAGGAAAAACGCATCAACATCACGCAATGCCGGATCTCCTGGCGCAAGGGAAAATGCCCAGTCTTGAGGGTCACCACGTAACAAAGAAATAATGATCTTTACTTGTTGAACAGGGTCACCTGAGGAGCGAGGTTTCAAGGCAAGAAACAATTTAGAATTATTTTTGAAATTCAAGAACTTAGATCTATCACCAAAAAACAAATCAGGAATTGGAATCCTAGGCTCTGACATCGGATTCTGAACCACAAAATCTTAAATGTTTTGTACCCTTGTAGTGAGATTATCCATCCAAGAGGACAGACCTTGAATGTCCATGTCTACACCTGTGTCCTGAACCACCCAGAGGTAAAGGGGAAAAGAGAGACAAAACACACTGCAAAGTAAAAAAAAAATGGTCACAGAACTTCTCTTATCCCTCTATTGAGATGCATTAGTACTTTGGGCCACCTGTACTGTTATGACCTGGTGGTCAGGACAATAATGGACCTGGTGGTTAAGAGCACACGGAATGACCTGACAGTTACTGATAATAAGGATGAGCTCTGGGACGTGGGAACTCTGCTGACCGCAATCCCTAATCCTATCAATCACACTAGAAATAGCCGTGGATTGCTCCTAACGCTCCCTATGCAACTCGGCACAGCCTAAGGAACTAGCTGGCCCTGAAGATAGAAAAACAAAGCCTACCTTGCCTCAGAGAAATTCCCCAAAGGAAAAGGCAGCCCCCCACATATAATGACTGTGAGTAAAGATGAAAATACAAACACAGAGATGAAATAGATTTAGCAAAGTGAGGCCCGACTTACTGAATAGACTGAGGATAGGAAAGGTTGCTTTGCGGTCAGCACAAAAACCTACAAAAAGACCACGCAGAGGGCGCAAAAAGACCCTCCGCACCGACTCACGGTGCGGAGGCGCTCCCTCTGCGTCCCAGAGCTTCCAGCAAGCAAGACAACAATAAAAATAGCAAGCTGGACAGAAAAATAGCAAACCAAAGAAAAACAAGCAGGAACTTAACTTCTGCTGGGAAGACAGGTCACAAGACCGATCCAGGAGTGAACTAGACCAATACTGGAACATTGACAGGTGGCAAGGAGCAAAGATCTAAGTGGAGTTAAATAGAGCAGCCAGCTAATGAATTAACCTCGTCACCTGTGGAAGGAAACTCAGAAACACCCACCAGAGGAAGTCCATGGACAGAACCAGCCGAAGTACCATTCATGACCACAGGAGGGAGCCCGACAACAGAATTCACAACAGGTTCCATAGATTGCAACAGGCACCAATGATAAGTTTTGAAGGGGCCACTTAGTCTGTAGATGGCCGCTAGGCTGCATAATGGGCTGCATGGGGACCCTGGACAACCATATAAACATTAGATGCGGACCCACTCAAGGAGGAGGAATCTCCACTATTCCTCCAGCTTCGCACTCCCTCCAGTGGTGGATCTGCAGCTCCTTGAGTTTCTGGCTCTATACGTGCACTTGTGGCCCTCACTGCTCCGAGGTACCACTTGCTTCTTTGCAGCTGGGGCAACTGCAGCTGCAGCAGCCGGCCATTCCACCTGCGGGGTCCCCTGCAGTGGACTGGTTTCAAAGTCAGAGGCCATTCTTTTGGCCACAACGTAGGGCCCTCAGGGTCCTTGTTCCTTGATAAAATCCACATAGTCCCCTTGCCGGAGAGGCCCACGGAACAAGAGGGACCCGGCATTCAAATAGACCTTGGCCCCAGCTTTCAGCTCCTGCAGAAAGCCGAAGCTTCTGTGCAGATCAAGGTACCTGACGAGGCTGCGGGTCATCCGACCTGCTGCTGTTCCTCCACCCGGGCGCTGTAGTTCCTAGCAGATGCGGCGATACCACCACCTTTTCTCACAGGTCACTTTGTGTTTACACTCGACCTCCGTAGACACACAGGGCTCCTCTGCAACTGCACGGGGTTTTTCCACACCTTTGCCACGGGTGTCAACCAGAGACGGCACGGCCTGAGGAAGCGCTGGGGCCTGTGTTGCTTAAGCCGATGACGAGGACCCATGGGACAGCTCTGGTGAGGAAGGCGGGGCCGTGGGAGGCAGGTGAGATGACGGGACAGCCGAGTGGGGAGCTTTTACACACCGTTGTGCCTGATGATAGTCCTCCAGCGCGGCTGCTGATTTCAGCCATCACAGCCGCCACGATGCCACACAGGACTGCTTCCAAGGTTTCTTTCTCACCTGTGGCCTCTCATCGGGGTGTCGCCGTCCTCCATCCTCCTCATAATCCTCACCATTCACGGAGAGCAGAGGCGACCGTAGGGATAAGGACTGATCGTCCAAGTCTTCTGACCACCAGGCCTCATACCGCCTCCACCCAGACCTTAGATTGCCTCCAGTCTTGAAGGCCCATAATGCTGCAGTGTGACATGTTGAGTCTTTCTCTGTCAGCAGATAATGGTGCCTTGTCCAACACCATGTAGTCTGTGTTTTCTGAGTTCTACCCATTCGTGGGAGGGGTCATCTTCTGCTGCTTCACCCGTTTATCCTGTTCAGGCTGTAAGCGCGGCAGCTCCTCCTTCGCCCGCAACCATTTAAGGCAGGCATTTTTCCACAATGGCATGTGGCCTCTACTCTTCTGGTGCCAAATTCTCTGTATGACGCCCACAAAAGGTGTCAATTTCCACAATTTTCGCTCCTACGGCCGCCATCTTCTCCATAGCGGTCGGCGCCATTTATAAATCAGCAACATCCACCATCTTTACTTCTTTTGCAGCGGTCCACTGCTCAAAGTCTCTATCATCCACCTGCAATGCTCTAACAGCGGGCAACAAAGCACAAGTCTCAAGTCACACTCATAAATTTCCAAATCGCTGTCAGCCGACAGCTCAATTTCTTCCAGCTCAGGCAGCACATCACACATTTCAGATTCATAGTCCCAGTCAGCCGCCATCTCTAAGCCTTCCATGGTGGTCACTTCAAAATCACAAGTCCTTAGGCTGAGGGGGTCCATCCTGCCGACTACGCCAAGTGTAACAAGGGGCACCGGGGTGGTAGTCCGGGCCGAGCTCACCCACTAATCAGAGTCTGTAGACACCTCGGCCTCTTGTACATGCAATCTGGGATGGATTCAGTCTTTTCCCCCTAACAGAGTTACCTTCTCTCCTCGGGCCACAGCAGTCCAGGCAATTAAGAGTCCAGAGATGCAGCTGTATTCAAATAGGGAAAATAACTTGTTTAATGTAACAGGATATAAGGAGTAAAATGACAAAAATACATCACTGGATTCCTGATCTCTCCCTGACACTGGCTACAGCCGTACCCACAACGGTTGTGGAAGCCGGAGATCACAAAAGTCCCAATGCCGGAATCTGCGCGCTTGACACCCCTTCAGCATGGGGCTCTCCCGAAGTCCTGGAGACCCGTGGTGCAGTGCTTTAGTCCTTAGTTCATTGTCCTTCAGAGTCCGGGGTGACAGTTCTCCCCTGTCCAGAGGCCTGGCAGTGCCCTGTGTATAATGTCCGTCGGCGTTGGCCACCATTGGGCAGAACTGAGGACGCAGCAGCATCCTCTCCTCCTGGCTGTAGATCCAGCCCCCATATTTAACTACTTCTGTCCCTAACTAGACAGGCATTGAAGGGAAAACATCCACATTGCATTACAGTACACTACAGAGCATGAAACACATATACTGTATATCATTACAGGTACAAAATATATGTACATAAGTTGTGCACAGGGAGTCACACGGCAGAAGGAGAGGGTGCAACTGAGGGGACTGGTCACCTCCTTACATAACTTCCCAAATGCACTTTCATTAATGTCTGGCCTTTCACCTTACATTTCCATTAGATTCAGAAAACACACAGGTAAAAAGCATATGTGGGTTTATGTTGCGTTTCTGCTGCGGAAACGCAATAAAAACAAAGCAGCTTTATTTATAGTGCAATAAAAACGAGTGCAAAAAAAATGCAAAAATGCAATTCACCTAATTTATCTAATAGGTATAGAAAATCTGCAACATCAAAAACGCACTAAATACTCATGGTGGGAACGAAGCCTAAGACTATATGCTCTATTGTAGCGCTCATCCATTTTTTCTATATTAATTGTATTATATCCAAATAGATATTTTAGTAAAATGAATCTCATCTAAAGACAGATAAAATCTGCATCTCATTTCTGATATGAAATCACTTATTCATTGGTTTCTGCAAACGAAGCAGCTGCTGTGAAGTGCTAATCAGTATCCACAGGTAATGCTCCATAAGCAGCTGCTCTCAATAGGACAGCATGAGTGTGTCCTTCCTGCGCACGGCCTGTGGGATTAGGCATCTGCTCTTCCTACTGCAGATTAGCGCTTTTCACTCTATAGAATGTGAGAACTCGGAAAACATATTGTCACATGGCCGCTACCATCACACTAATTCAGGTGCTTATTCCAGCACAAGCCTATACATTTCTCTCACGACTTGGCCATGAGACGTTATGTGACACATCAAACTTATTGAGAATTTCACAAGAAAAACAATGGTGCGCTTGGCTTTAACGTAACTTTATTCTTCCATGAGTTATTTACACATTTATGACCAATTATAAAATGTGTTCAAAGTGCCGCCCATTGCGTTGGATTGTCAATGCAACCCTCTTCTCCAACTCTTGACACACTGATAGCAACACCGCAGAAGAAATGCAAGCACAGGCTTCCAGTATCCATTGTTTCAGATGCTGGGGTCATCTGAAGGCAGTTGTCTATGCTGTGAAGATACGAGACGTGCAGCATCTGAAACAACGGATACTGGAAGCCTGCGCTAGCATTTCTTCTGCGGTGTTGCTATCAAGGTGTCAGATGCCAGTCTAGGGGCATGGAGGGACCTTGCAGAGAAGCTCATCTTGAAGTCCGACAAGGAATGGGTATTCTGGGCTCAGGCGAAGTTGTACTGGGAGCAGGGCCGGACTGGCCATCTTGCAATTCTGGCAAATGCCAGAAGGGCCTGTCTGGTTGTGGGCTGCCTTGTCTGCTACATTGTTAGCAGAATCTGGGTTCTCAAGACACCCATACTGTTAAAAGTTGTGACGGAGCATGAAGTCGCTGACTCCATCACTTATCCCAGCAGCCCACAGGTATCATTAGAAATATTGGTCTTGTAGTAGTAAATCTTGCTTTCTTCAGTCCAGGGTAATATTAGTAATATATCCCATCTGGTGCTCGGGGGCAGGGACTGCATGGGCCTGTGTGATTATAGATGCCAGGGCTGAATTTCAGTCCAAGTCCGTACCTGACTGGGAGACTGTTCCCTGGAACAGCTGAAAGGAGAAGCGTGTATAAAAAGTAAGCATCATGAAGTATAAAAGGAAATGTTCTTTATTAATGATAAACACACAATATATATAAAAACAATTAAAAAGCCTTGCGGCTGAAAAATGAATGCCAAAAGTCCATGCAGCATCTTTACATTTAACCTCCTGATGATCCGCTATGCAGAAACGCGTTGCGGTTTCATGAATATCAACAAATCTTAAGTATCTTTGAGCTTACTGTTACCAACATTTAGCACTTATCATGTGCTATATATGCCATTTAAGGTCTTTTTATCTGTGTTTCTGGCATTGTTGAATGTTTATCTGTCTTACGAATTGTTAAATGGCTGTCCTTGTGTTAACATTTGAGTGATATCAGGGACCCCAGGGGACAGCCATTGTGGAACGGGGGGCGGCATTCCGCTGACCAGTAGGGTGCCAACCTCTGCTTTAGGAAGGCTATACAGTAATAGGGAACAGTATAGCAAGGCACTAAGTGAATGCACTTGTCACTTTATTGTTGTGTTGCCAAGTTCACCTCTTTTTGCACATGCTTTCTATTTTTGCCTACCTCAGTATTAATTCTTTAATGGCAATCCCTATACACTCCTTTCCATGGTTGTTTAAATGGGTAACCATGTGATTCACCAATATAGGAACATCTAGGAGATGGAGGGCTAGCCACCGAGGAGTGGGGGCGCCATTCTCGTTCTGTGTTTAGGGTGCCAACCTACGCTTATAGGTAGGCGTGTGATAATAGGTGATAATCATATAGCGTGATGGTAGCCAGCACGGTTGTTTGGTTTATGCATGGTAATGTCTTAATTTTTTAGGCATAATAAAAGTTTTATCTTAAATATTTGTGGTATATAAGGTTCCATACTAACATCCATGTGAGGACTACAAATCTCCACTACGCTATTTAAGAAAAAGCGACCACCGGTTAAAGATGAAAAGTCAGAGCAATAAATACAAATATTCATAGGGGGGGGACCCCACTCCATTTGTTTTATTATTTATTTCAATCATTTAAAAAAGGTGTGTAGACCCCTCTATTTTTTCTAACCAGCCTTGATAAAGCTGACAGGTGAGAGTTGCAGCTCGCAGCTGTCAGTTTTTTCTAACTGGTTATCAAAACCACGGAGGAAATCCCACAGCTTTTTTTCCATTATTTATTTATAGCGTAAGCTGATGAATACTCCCAACAGTCGCCATCTACTCTCACTATTAATATCGGCAGCAGGCCTAGGCTGCAGTCCCACCAGCCAATGCCAGTGACGGAGGTAAACTTTTTACCTTCGGTCACAGCTGCTGGCTCACGATGTCATCTGACAGTGGAGAAGCGCAGGTGCTTTGTCCAATAGTATTAATCTTACAGTAGAGGTCCGGTACGAACCCCAAACGTTACTATTCAGGCTCGCCCATCTCTACTTATCACTAGTGTGGGTCAACAGTACCCCCCTTACGCTTCCTCCTTTTCTGGCCATACCATGTGAGGAACCTTTCGAAAATGGCACGTGCGCAAATGTTCCCAGCAAGAAACATGAACGGAGATATCACTTTTGCTCTGCTGACATGGAATATCATTAGGATAAAAATATTTATTGGAACAGGTTAAAAGCCTATGCTTTTCGAGGTCACGCAGGACCTCTTCATCAGGACAAACCTCGTGTGACCTTGAAACGCGTAGACTTTTAACCTGTTCCAATAAATGTTTTTACCCTATGGATATTCCATCTCAGCAGTGCATAAGTGATACCTCCGTTCATGATTCTCTGATTCCTATGGTTGTCCTCTCGACCAGTATCTGTGCAGCAGCTGTTACAAGCCGTTTGTGTGTTGCTATTTAGCAACTTAGCAAGGTGAGTGTATCTCCCCTTTTTCCTGACACCCCACTGTCATTGGATAAGACCCTATTACGCTTTTTCTTTCCCAGTTTTTTCGTATTAATGTTCCCAGCAGGCTTCCAAGGCTATCCTCGGGACCAAAACTCCTTTCCAGAGTATTGATGTGAACATCTTCTGGCTGCTGTCAACCTCCGGCACCTCTGGAAAATGTTTCATGATTACTGTAATAGACTATGTAGCCCAGTAACCTAAGGAAGTGGTACAGTACTCAATTTGGGCTGATAAGGTGGCAGATGCCCTTTTAGCCACATTTTCCCAAGTTGGATTTCCCAGAGAAATGCTAGCAGATCAAGTGACTCAGTTCATGTCTCATTTAATGTAGCCTTCTATAATAAAATTCAGGTGCTGCATCAGGTATCAAGTTCTTATCACCCACAGACCAATCATTTGTGTGATTGATTCAATAGTACCTTTAAGCACAAGCTCAATAATACTTGTTGAATCCCATGGGCATGATTGAGAGTAGTACTTCCCACACCTGCTGCTTGTTTACAGTAGATAGCACAGGCCTCAATGGGGTGGTCCTTCTTCAGACTCTTGTATGGCAGATGATACTGGGAGCCCCCTGATCTGGTAGGGAATCCTCGGAAGGGGAAATGAACACCCCCAAAGTTTCTATCATCGAGTACATCATGTGGCTCTGTGACAAAATGCAGTAATTGAAGCAGCTGGTGCATGAGAATATAGTGCAGGACCAGGATAGCCAGAAGCTGTTGTATGAACGGAACTCCCGGGAACAGGTGTACAAAGTGGGTCAGATGGTGTTAGTCCTAGTCCCAATGTCTCAGAGCAAGTTTTAAGCAGCCTGGAAAGGTCCATACCTTGTGCATCAATGATGTGAATTACGTGGTCATCATTGACTATGCCAGGAAGAGGCAGAAGACCTTCTAGGTCAACATGATGAATGCTCATCATGACAGGGAAGTCTGTGCTCTTTCTGTATGTAGCCTTCCCGATGAAGGTGAAAGCAAAATCCTGACAAGGATGTAGGGTGCACATTAACGACACGTAATTCACCCTGCAACTATCCATGGACCAGAGGTCCCAGCTGTGGGAGCTACTACGACCCTACCTGGTACCTTCACTGGTACATCAGTGAAGATGTGGCTAGTGATCCACTAGATAAACACAAGAAGTCACCCCCCACTCCAGCAATGTGCAAACCGTGTCTACCTGGAGGTGCAAAATGACATCAAAAGGGAGACAGACAAAATGTTATGCCTGGGGGGTGATCCAAAAGTCCAAAAATTGGCCTCGCATATAGCTCTGATCCAAAAAAAAAAGTCTGGACAACCCTGATCTGCATGGACTACAGGAAGCTAAATGCCATCATAGCTCCTGATGCATACCCAATGCTATGCGTTAATGAGATGCTTGATCTCTTAGTCAGTGTCCATTATTTGACAATAACGGACTTGAGCCAGGGGTACTGGGAGATTGCTTTGTCCAATGAGGCACAGGAGAGGTCCGCCTTTATTACCTCTTTCGGACTGTACAAATCCTTCATCATGCCCTTTGGCATGACCAATGCTCATGCCCCTTTCCAGCTATTGATCAACTAAGCTGCTCCTGGGACTAGATGGGTTTCCTTTCACTTACCTGGACAACATTGCTGTCTTCAGTCCCACCTGGGAGGAACTGGAACCTGGAGCATGTGCTAAGGTGGGTCAAGGGAACTGGTCTGACATTAAAGGGACTCTGTCACCTGAATTTGGAGGGAACAATCTTCAGCCATAGGGGCGAGGTTTTTGGGTGTTTGATTCACCCTTTCCTTACCCGCTGGCTGCATGCTGGCTGCAATATTGGATTGAAGTTCATTCTCTGTCCTCCGTAGTACATGCCTGCACAAGGCAATCTTGCCTTGCACAGGCATGTACTATGGAGGACAGAGAATGAACTTCAATCCAATATTGCAGCCAGTGTGGCCGTTATGCAGTATTGAGCATCATGTGGGATCATTATACAGTATGGAGAACTGTGTGTGGCCATTATACAGTATGGAGCGCTATGTGTGGCCATTATACAGTATTGAGCATCATGTGTGACAGTTATACAGTATGGAGCATCATGTGTGGCCGTTATACAGTATGTAGCATCATGTGTGGCCGTTATACAGTATGGAGCATCATTTGTTGCCATTATACAGTATTGAGCATCATGTGGGATCATTATACAGTATGGAGCACTGTGTGGCCATTATACAGTATGGAGCGCTATGTGTGGCCATTATACAGTATGGAGCACTGTGTGGCCATTATACATTATGGAGCATCATGTGTGGCCATTATACAGTATTGAGCATCATGTGTGGCCATTATACAGTATGGAGAACTGTGTGTGGCCATTATACAGTATGGAGCATCATGTGTGGTGGCCATTATACAGTATTGAGCATCATGTGTGGCCATATTTTTTTTGTTTATAATCTACTATATAAAGCTGAATGTGTGTGTGTGTGTATGTGTGTATGTCCGGGATTGGCATCTGCACCGTCGAAGCTACAGCCACAAAATTTTGCACAGTCACACGTCTGGACCCCGAGAGCGTCATAGGCTATATTGTGAGGCGAAATTTTAACCCCGCGCGTTCCAATTCACCAAACAATTTTGCCACTATCTACATAATGGGGAAAAAAGTGAAAGGAAAAGTGTTGGAAGCGTCGCAGCTACAGCAACAAAATTTTGCACAGTCACACGTCTGGACCCTGAGAGCGTCATAGGCTACGTTGTGAGGTGAAATATTAACCCCGTGCTTTCCAATTCACCAAACAATTTTGCCCCTATCTACATAATGGGGAAAAAAGTGAAAGGAAAAGTGTTGGAGGCGTCGCAGCTACAGAAACAAAATTTTGCACAGTCACATGTCTGGACCCCGAGAGCGTCATAGGCTACGTTGTGAGGTGAAATTTTAACCCTGCGCGTTCCAATTCACCAAACAATTTTGCCCCTATCTACATAATGGGGAAAAAAGTGAAAGGAAAAGTGTTGGAAGCGTCGCAGCTACAGCAACAAAATTTTGCAGTCACACGTCTGGACCCTGAGAGCGTCATAGGCTACGTTGTGAGGTGAAATTTTAACCCCACGCGTTCCAATTCACCAAACAATTTTGCCCCTATCTACATAATGGGGAAAAAGTGAAAGGAAAAGTGTTAGAGGAGTCGCAGCTACAGCCACAAAATTTTGCACAGTCACACGTCTGGACCCTGAGAGCGTCATAGGCTACGTTGTGAGGTTAAATTTTAACCCCGCGCTTTCCAATTCACCAAACAATTTTGCCCCTATCTACATAATGGGGAAAAAAGTGAAAGGAAAAGTGTTGGAAGCGTCGCAGCTACAGCAACAAAATTTTGCACAGTCACACGTCTGGACCCCGAGAGCGTCATAGGCTATATTGTGAGGCGAAATTTTAACCCCGCGCGTTCCAATTCACCAAACAATTTTGCCCCTATCTACATAATGGGGAAAAAAGTGAAAGGAAAAGTGTTGGAAGCGTCGCAGCTACAGCAACAAAATTTTGCACAGTCACACGTCTGGACCCCGAGAGCGTCATAGGCTATGTTGTGAGGTGAAATATTAACCCCGCGCTTTCCAATTCACCAAACAATTTTGCCCCTATCTACATAATGGGGAAAAAAGTGAAAGGAAAAATGTTGGAGGCGTCGCAGCTACAGAAACAAAATTTTGCACAGTCACACGTCGTGACCCTGAGAGCGTCATAGGCTTCGTTGTGAGGTGATATTTTAACCCCGCGCGTTCCAATTCACCAAACAATTTTGCCCCTATCTACATAATGGGGAAAAAGTGAAAGGAAAAGTGTTGGAAGCGTCGCAGCTACAGCAACAAAATTTTGCACAGTCACACGTCTGGACCCTGAGAGCGTCATGGGCTATATTGTGAGGCGAAATTTTAACCCCGCGCGTTCCAATTCACCAAACAATTTTGCCCCTATCTACATAATGGGGAAAAAAGTGAAAGGAAAAATGTTGGAGGCGTCGCAGCTACAGAAACAAAATTTTGCACAGTCACACGTCGTGACCCTGAGAGCGTCATAGGCTTCGTTGTGAGGTGAAATTTTAACCCCGCGCGTTCCAATTCACCAAACAATTTTGCCCCTATCTACATAATGGGGAAAAAGTGAAAGGAAAAGTGTTGGAAGCGTCGCAGCTACAGCAACAAAATTTTGCACAGTCACACGTCTGGACCCCGAGAGTGTCATAGGCTATGTTGTGAGGTGAAATTTTAACCCCGCGCTTTCCAATTCACCAAACAATTTTGCCCCTATCTACATAATGGGAAAAAATGAAAGGAAAAGTGTAGGAGGCAAATTGACAGCTGCCAGATGTAAACAAGGGGGACTCAAAGAATGAGAGCGATGGCGCCAAAGAGTATATACCGTACAGTTGCTAAGGTGGGGCCTCGACATGGGATACTCACCACACACGGGGTGAACACATATTACCCTCAGCACACATTTCACCACAAATACACCAACCTCGCCACATAAAAGTCAAAACACAAAAGTCGCCACTCAAAACTCGCCACGCGCAGAACTAGCCACATGCAAAAACTAGGCTCTTGCAAAACTCGCCACAAGTGCAAAATTCTCCTCATGAAAAACTCGCCACGCGCAAAACTTGCACACACGGAAAAATTGGCACATGCACAAAAGTTGCAACACATGCAAAAGTTGCCTCACACAAAATTTGCACATACTCAAAAGGCACCACACATAATACTCGCAACGCGCAAAACTCGCCATGCGCAAAACTTGCTGCACACAATTTGCTACACTAACCTGTCACATGTAACTCGACACACAAAAAGTTGCTACACGCATGTTGCCACACAAAACTCATCTCACAAAAGTCGCTACATGCATGTCGCCACACGCAACTCAACACACACAACTTGACAAACGAAACTCGCCCTAAAACACACACAAGTCTGGTATTATCCTTCAAAAATAAAAATCTGATTAATAAGCAGACAAACTACAACAATTGCACCATATAGGAAATACGGCAGCTGTCAGTCACATGACCTGTCTATTATGTGTATGTGTGAGCTAATATATACTGCCAGGGGGAGGGCTTCCTGTTGGCTGGGGATTTATCAGGCTGCCAATTTAGCTTACAAATACTGAGGTAAAAATACTGAGCAAATAACATGTGAACGAGGTCTAATACAGAAGGAGATGACACACAGGTATATACTATATACAGGGGAGATGACACACAGATATATACTATATACAGGAGAGATGACACACAGGTATATAATATATAGAGGAGGAGATGACATAGGTACATATATATACAGGAGGAGATGACATACAGGTATATACTATATACAGGAGGAGATGACATACAGGTATATGCTATATATAGAAGATGACATGCAGGTATATACTATATGCAGGAGGAGATGACACTCAGATATATACTGTATACAGGGGAGATGACACACAGGTATATACTATATACAGGAGGAGATGACACACAGATATATACTATATGCAGGAGGAGATGACACTCAGATATATACTATATACAGGGGAGATGACACACAGGTATATACTATATACAGGAGGAGATGACATACAGGTATATGCTATATATAGAAGATGACATGCAGGTATATACTATATGCAGGAGGAGATGACACTCAGATATATACTATTTACAGGGGAGATGACACACAGGTATATACTATATACAGGAGGAGATGACATACAGGTATATACTATATATAGAAGGAGATGACATTCAGGTATATACTATATATAGGGGAGATGACACACAGCAGGTATATACTATATACAGGGGAGATGACATACAGGTATATACTATATACAGGAGATGACATACAGATGTATACTATATATAAGGGAGATGACAAACATGTATATACTGAGGTGATGAGGTGAAAATGAGAGGTGTGAGGTGAAAATGAAAAGGTGTGAGTGCAAAATGAGAGAAGTGAGGAAAAATAGTGGAGTGATCAGAAAATGACAGATGTGAGGTTGAAATGACAAGTGTTAGGGGGGAATGAGAGGAGTGAGGGAGAAAATGAGAGGTGTGAGGGAGAAAATGAGAGATGTGAGGGGGAAAATGAAAGATGTGATTGTGAAAATGAGAGGCGTGATGGGAAAATATGAGAAGTGAGGTGCTATAACTAACCACAGATATTTACTATGCCCAGGCAACGCCGGGCTCTTCAGCTAGTCTACTATGTAAAGCTGAATGTGTGTGTGTGTGTGTGTGTGTGTGTATGTCCGGGATTGGCATCTGCACCGTCGCAGCTACAGCCACAAAATTTTGCACAGTCACACGTCTGGACCCCGAGAGCGTCATAGGCTATATTGTGAGGCGAAATTTTAACCCCGCGCGTTCCAATTCACCAAACAATTTTGCCCCTATCTGCATAATGGGGAAAAAAGTGAAAGGAAAAGTGTTGGAGGCGTTGCAGCTACAGCAACAAAATTTTGCACAGTCACACGTCTGGACCCTGAGAGCGTCATAGGCTACATTGTGAGGTGAAATTTTAACCCCGCGCTTTCCAATTCACCAAACAATTTTGCCCCTATCTACATAATGGGGAAAAAAGTGAAAGGAAAAGTGTTGGAGGCGTCGCAGCTACAGAAACAAAATTTTGCATAGTCACACGTCTGGACCCTGAGAGCGTCATAGGCTACGTAGGTGAGGTGAAATTTTAACCCCGCGCTTTCCAATTCACCAAACAATTTTGCCTCTATCTACATAATGGGGAAAAAAGTGAAAGGAAAAGTGTTGGAGGCGTCGCAGCTACAGAAACAAAATTTTGCATAGTCACACGTCTGGACCCTCAGAGCGTCATAGGCTACGTAGGTGAGGTGAAATTTTAACCCCGCGCTTTCCAATTCACCAAACAATTTTGCCCCTATCTACATAATGGGGAAAAAGTGAAATGAAAAGTGTTAGAGGCGTCGCAGCTACAGCCACAAAATTTTGCACAGTCACACGTCTGGACCCTGAGAGCGTCATAGGCTATGTTGTGAGGTGAAATTTTAACTCCGCGCTTTCCAATTCACCAAACTATTTTTCCCCTATCTACATAATGGGGAAAAGTGAAAGGAAAAGTGTTGGAGGCAAATTGACAGCTGCCAGATGTGAACAAGGGGGACTTAAAGAATGAGAGCGATGGCGCCAAAGAGTATATACCGATCAGTTGCTAAGGTGGGGCCCTGACATGAGATACTCACCACACATGGGGATATGAACACACACACAAAATGCGCCACACACTACCACGTGCTTGAACACATATACCACCCTCAGCACACATTTCACACACATACACCAACCTCGCCACATAAAAGTCGAAACACAAAAGTCGCCGCTCAAAACTCGCCATGCGCAAAACTCACCACATGCAAAAACTAGGCTCACGCAAAACTCGCCACAAGTGGAAAACTCACCTCATGTAAAACTCGCCACACACAAAACTTGCACACGTGGAAAAATTGCCACATGTACAAAATTTGCAACACATGCAAAAGTTGCCTCACACAAAACTTGCACATACTCAAAAGGCACCAGACATAAAACTCATCACGCGCAAAACTCGCCATGCGCAAAACTTGCTGCACACAACTTGCTACACTAACCTGTCACATGCAACTCGACACACAAAAAGTTGCTACATGCATGTTGCCACACAAAACTCATCTCACAAAAGTCGCTACATGCATGTCGCCACACACAACTCAACACACACAACTTGACACATGAAACTCGCCCTAAAACACACACAAGTCTGGTATTATCCTTCAAAAATAAAAATCTGATTAATAAGCAGACAAACTACAAGAGCAACAAATGTGCCATATAGGAAATACGGCAGCTGTCAGTCACATGACCTGTCTATTATGTGTATGTGTGAGCTAATATATACTGCCGGGTGAGGGCTTCCTGTTGGCTGGGGATTTATCAGGCTGCCAATTTAGCTTACAAATACTGAGGTAAAAATACTGACAAAATATCTTGTGAACGAGGTCTAATACAGGAGGAGATGACACACAGGTATATACTATATACAGGAGGAGATGACACACAGGTATATACTATATGCAGGAGGAGATGACACACGTATATACTGTATACAGGAGGAGATGACACACAGGTATATACTATATACAGGAGGAGATGACACACAGATATATACTATATACAGGAGAGATGACACACAGGTATATACTATATAGAGGAGGAGATGACATACAGGTACATACTATATACAGGAGGAGATGACATACAGGTATAAACTATATACAGGAGGAGATGACACACAGGTATATACTATATACAGGAGCAGATGACCTACAAGTATGTACTATATACAGGAGGAGATGACATACAGGTAGATGCTATATATAGAAGATGACATACAGGTATATACTATATACAGGATGATATGACACAGATATATACTATATACAGGAGGAGATGACATACAGGTATATACTATATATAGAAGGAGATGACATACAGGTATATACTATATATAGAAGATGACATACAGGTATATACTATATACAGGGGAGATGACACACAGCAGGTATATACTATATACAGGGGAGAATAGTGGAGTGATCGGAAAATGACAGATGTGAGGTCGAAATGACAAGTGTTAGGGGGGAATGAGAGGAGTGAGGGAGAAAATGAGAGGTGTGAGGGAGAAAATGAGAGATGTGAGGGGGAAAATGAAAGATGTGATTGGGAAAATGAGAGGTGTGATGGGAAAATAAGAGAAGTGAGGTGCTATAACTAACCACAGATATTTACTATGCCCAGGCAACGCCGGGCTCTTCAGCTAGTTATTGTATATAAAGCAGTGTGATCAGCAGTGCTAAATGGCTGTGGTTGGGACACGGATATGGGTGTGACTAGTTGTGAAATGGGTGTGGTCAGAGGCATGGCCTAAAATTTGCCGCAGCGCACTATGCACAACGCAAACTTTATACCTCCTTCCATTCTTCAAAAGTTGGGTGGTATGGTACCACATTTGCCAGATCACGGCAAGTGCCACAAATCCCATGGGGAATGAATGAGGCCGAATGCAGTGTTGCTGTAAGTGATCCATTACGCGGCAGATGCAGAAAAACTGCCAGATCTGCTGCAAAAGGCGACTTTCACATCAGCGATTCTTGCCAAAGTCACTGCCGATAGTGTCATACTCATCAAAGGGGGAGGCAGCACTAAAAGTGCCTAGGGCAGCAGAAACTCTAAATACGGACCTGGGGGGCTACATTATATTCTGTGGGGGGCCTGCATTATACTCAGGGTACTACATTATATTATGGGGGGCTACATCATACTATATGAGGGGGCTACAGTATACTCTATGGGGGGGCTGCATTATATTGTGTGGTGGAACTGCATTCTCTCAGGGGACTACATTATATTCTGTGGTGGGTTGCATTATACTATCTGAGGGGGGCTGCATTATACCCTATGGGGGTGCTACATTATATTCTATGGTGGGGACTGTGTCATACCTCAGGGGGTTGCATTATATTTTGTGGGGTGCTGCATTATATTCTATGAGAGGGGACCGCATTATATTTTATGAGGGGGCTACATTATATTCTGTGAGGGGGCTACCCCAACCCATGCTACATTATTAAGACGTGAACTACCTTATATTATACCCTGATATTAGCGTTTTTTACCGCACAATTGGTGGTCTTGTATCTATTTCTATGTAGCTACATAGTGGGCCCCAAGAATGATTTTCTCTGGTGGACCCAAGGTGCTCCAGTCCAACGCTGATGTGGCATATGCCACTCTGGAGAAGGAGTGTCTTGTTATAGTGACGTTGAGGGGAAGGTGATGAGGGGGCTTTGGAGCTGATCAGGCTGGTGGTGTGCAAAGATCTGTTGCAGTGGATTGCAGCTGACGAATTGAAAGAGAAATGTAGTATTCGGCACAACTGTCCTGATAAACTAAAAACATAGTTAAAACGAAACCTCTGAATCTAGTGCGTTTCTGGTGTACCAACTTGCCCTAGGGTGTTTTGGTACGCCAGAAACATGTCAGACCCTGAGGGTTCATTTTAACACTGTGTTAATCTAGTCAATAAAATTTAGATTTTACCTGGAGGGTTGTGCAGGAAACTACCTTCCTCTTTTAAATTTCTCGCTACAGTGTGAGCTCTGTGGAAGCTACAGCCCTATCTACTCAGATGCAACTACACCATAATGACCGCCCACAATCTTCTCAGCTGGCTGCATTGGGTGGCCGTAAAAAAAAATACATACCAAGAGATACGGCCTTCCCAAAACCCTGTCTGATGACAAATGCACACTTAGCAGGATGCAGCAGGCCTCCACTGATAAAGGCAAAAGGCGGCACAGGTGCAAACTACTTGATAAAAACAACCACCCCCCGCACCAGCCAGACATTGCAGGGGTTGGCTGCCTAGTAGAAAAAATGTACATTGATATAACTCACATAGGACGCCAGTCACACAGGTAAGTGTGATGCACAGTGTCTGGTATGCAGCCTATTAATGACGCCCCTGTATTAACAGGTGGGCTGCCCAGCACTATATGTAGCACACAGTGACAGACGCCCCAGAAAAACCTAACCAACAAAAAGAGGCCTGGCCACATCCTGCAAAAAAAAAAGATATGATATAGTGCAAAAAATTAATGCATATGATAAATACATATATTATATGAGGTATTGGTTTAATATTTTGGCCAAAATAAAGTAAGCTCGCAACCCAACGTTGAGGGTCCTCATAATCTTACAAGTCCTACCACTTATATAAAAAACGGCTAACATAGAAAAAACTCATAAAAAATACATACCAAGAGATACGGCCTTCCTAAAACCCTGTCTGATGACAAATGCACACTTAGCAGGATGCAGCAGGCCTCCACTGATAAAGGCTAGGGGCGGCACAGGTGCAAACTACGTGATTAAAACAGCCACCCCAACCAATCATTGCAGGAGTTGGCTGCCTAGTAGAAAAAATGCACATTGATATAACTCGCATAGGATGCCAATCACACAGGTAAGTGTGATGCACAGTGTCTGGTATGCAGCCTATTAATGATGCTCCTGTATTTATAGGCGGGCTGCCCAGCACTATAATATGCAGCACACATAGACAGACGCCCCAGAATAACCTAACCAACAAAATTGGGTTGCCGTCAACAGTAGTATGATTTTACCATTCACCACAAGAAGGAATAATAAACAAGGCAATGCTAATAGTCTGTCCTGTTAAGGGGATGCCATCTACCTGGAAATGGAAATCTGTAAATTGGTCTCTCAAGCCATCTCTAAAAGGGAGAGGTGTCATAGGTGTAATTATAAAATTGTGGAATCAAAGAATTATAAAATCATAGAATGTTAGGGTTGGAAGTTGATTTGGAAGGGACGTCCAGGGTCATCATGTCCAACCCCCTGCTCAATGCAGGATTCATAAACCATCTCAGACAGATGTCTGTCCAGCCTCTGCTTGAAGACTTCCATTGAACTCACCACCTTTCGTTGCAGCCTGTTCCACTCATTGATCACCCTCACTATGAAAAAGTTTTTTCTAATATTTAATCTGCATCTTCTCCCTTTCAATTTCATTCCATTGCTTCTCGTGTTTCCATGTGCAAATGAGAATAATGATGATCCCTCTACACTACAGCCCTTCAGATATTTGTGGACTGCTATTAAATCTCCTCTTAACCTTCTTTTTTGCAAGCTAAACATTTCCAGATCCTTTAACTGTTCCTCGCAGGACATACTTTGCAGCCCACTCATCATCCTAGTATCTCTTCTCTGAACTTGCTGCAGTTTTTCAATGTCTTTTTTAAAATGATGTGCCCAGAACTCAATACAGTATTCCAGATAGAGTCTAATCAAGGAGAGTAGAGGGGAGATAATTTCTTCATGTGATCTAGACTTTATGCTTCTCTAACCACATCCTAGAACTGTGTTTGCCTCTTTTGCTGCTGCATCACACTAGTGACTCATGTGCAGTCTGTGATCTATTAGTATACCCAAGTAAGTCACACATGCTGTTGCTTAGCTATATTCCTTCCATTCTATTGTAAGGATTCCAGACTTTCCAAGTGTCTGTTCGTCCTGATCCAAGATGGAGTCTTGGATCTCGCCCTGTCATGGAACTTCCTGTCTGTCCTGACTATTTAAATCTGGGTCTTGTGTTCACCTGTGCTTGAGTATTTTGTGCTGCTGGCTCATGAGCATCTGCCTGTTTGCTGGCTAACTCCCTGCTTCTGCTGCTCACTACATTGGTGGTCTGCTTCACCCCATTCATATACCTCTCGCCTCTAGAACTGCTGCGACGTGCAGGGCACCAGTGGAAGGATTTCCTTTGTGAACAAAACTTTTCCCAGTGTTGTGCCTCTTTGCACAACCACACCAGGACGTCATTCACATGACGCATCATCTGTGAACAATTGGACTCTTACTAACAAGTACTGTGCACACGTGTGAGCAAGTCTTGCTGGACTTCATCATTTAAGTACTGTGTGCATTTGCACTATAACTTTATTGGACTTCCTCGTTCAAGTGTCTTGTTTGCTTCCACATTATTTCCTTGCTGGACTGGTTCACATTAGCGGTCGCGCCCCGCTACTCAGTTTGCTGTGATTTTCGATATAGAGCTGAGGACCTCGTTACTATTGCAGGAATATCTGTACCATGTTTTGTTCACTATTCTGTTTGCTGTGGTTCTCTATATAGAGCTGAGGACCTCGTTACAATTGCAGAAATATCTGTTAGTTCTGTTTACATTTCTGTTTTTGAGTAAATACATCTTTTGTTGCAACTTTGCTCTCAGACTGGCTTTATCCCATGCTATCAGGTTCCGTAGTACCCATATAATTACTACATCTATAGATGTAATTTTCATTTTTCTTGCCCAGATGTAGAATCTTGCATTAATCACTGCCCTTGGTTCAAGCTTATCTAGAGCCGTCTGAATCCTTTCTTTATCTTCTCTAGTGTTAGCTATCCTCCTAGTTTTGCATCATCTGCAAATTTTAATTAGTTTTCCTTATCTACATCATTTATAGGAAAATATTGAACAGTCAGACAGTGCCTTGTGATACCCCACTTGAAATACTCTTCCAATTGGATGTGCAACCATTTAGCACACTCTTTGAGTTGGATCACTTAGCCAGTTATGAATCCATCTAACCATAGCCTTGTCAGTCCCATACTTGGTCATTTTTTCAATAAGGATAGTATGACATACATTATCAAATGCTTTGCTTGAGATATGTTGAGATATGCTATATCTACCACATTTCTCTTATACACCCAGTCAGTGATTCCATCATAGAAGGAAATTAGATTAGTCTGGCATGACGTGTTTGCTACAAACCCATGCTGGTTCTGGTTAATTACTGTATTCTGTTCCAAGTGCTTACATGCATGCTGTTTAATGATTTGTTCAAATATCTTTTCTGGTATAGATGTAAGGCTAACTGGCCTGTAATTTCCTGGCTCCATCTTCTTTCCTTTTTTGAACAAAAATCTATGAAGCCATCTCATTGTTTCCATAGTAAACATTGAAGCAAGGCTAGCACTCTATTATCCTCTACATGACCCCTATGCAGCCTGGAATTCCTGCAGCAAACAGATAAAGTGGGTTATCTGATGGGTCAAAGATGCAAATTCCAGGAAGAGCTTGCAGACAAATGTTGGAAGCAACACATTTATGGCCCTTGCATCCCTATGTCACAGACTGCTGTGAGCTCATTTTCTCCCTTTCAAAATTAGGAATATTGTTTTTTTGTGAACAGCAAGATCCTACGGTTATGGCAGGTATATTTTCTGCGTCATGACAAAGTGGTTAACATAACTCTTTGACTTACATCTCTGGGCGGTTTCCACATATATCCCAAATTAAGATGGATGACAATATATACATGTATATAAGATGGATGACAATATAAACATGTCATGTTTGGTATCTATGGAAAGTTAAAATCATAATAGGAAATATGGCATTAATATCTCCCGTCTCGGACCTCCAGGAGAAAAGATATCCTGAAAGTTGGAGATTGCGTAATTTTTAGACCTTAGCCATATCCCATGACCAGCCACCATATGAGCTCACTCAGGACAGGTATGTAGGTGTGATTTTATCCAAAAAAAAACAGATTTTTAATTTTTGTCATTGCCAGTCCTGGAAGACACAATTCACTGTGGTTCTGTAGTAATTCGATAAAAAGGAGTGCTTCCCTCCACTACGATCTGCACAATTTCCGTGACACAGGTTTAGTACTTTTCTTTTGTTATCCGTTTTTATTTTATGCAATTGTATATGCTGTATTGTATTGTCCATTTTGTAACATCTTTGTATATTTTTTCAAATGCTACCGATTTTTCAGATTATATATATAAAATGTAATATCTTCGTTGGAACCATATGTGTATATACTACACGGTCATTGTGAGTTTACCAATAACTGGTCTAGTAGTGAAAATAGACGCGGCCCTGTCCATCACTCATCAGTCAATTGTGTAACTGTCCTAGCGATTGGAGGTAGGAGAGTGTCTGGTTCTTGACAATTGTTATCAACCAAGAGATCCGCTTACTTCACCCTTTGTTCTCCTGACAAAATGGTGGCAGCGGTGGCATCTGTTGTTTCCTTGACACTCACCAAAACACACACCTAACTTGTTAATAAGATTTAGTTTTCCTGTGTCCTGTCTGCCTGCGGCTTCCTTCTC
The DNA here is from genome assembly GCF_032444005.1 of Ranitomeya imitator. Classification (NCBI taxonomy): domain Eukaryota; kingdom Metazoa; phylum Chordata; class Amphibia; order Anura; family Dendrobatidae; genus Ranitomeya; species Ranitomeya imitator. The sequence goes on from NC_091283.1 coordinate 223,927,330, forward strand.
TTCAAGTTTTCTTCAGTGAGCCAAGAGGGAATACCAAGACCATGGATCTCAAAAGTGCTGCAACAGCAACGCCGTTGCTCTAGGGTACAGACGAATTGCCTTGACTTGCAGTGCAACTGGCTGTCAGTCAACGTGAATTTGTCCAGGCTGCGCAAAACCTCAGTCTGCTTGGAATGCACAACCTCAGAATTCTACATGTCTCTACCTCAGCTTCTCAACACCTGCCACAGCCTAATAAGCAACACTCTGCTAGGTTTGCCTATGCCTTCGCATTTTAATGGCGATCCTAATGCCTGTTGAGTTTTTTTAATTTAGCACATCATAGACTTTGAATTGTGCCTTCAGCTTTTTTCTTGACTGATGTAAAGTGGCATATATTTTTCTTTATTGTCTGATGATGTTCTGGCTTGGATATCAACATAGTGAGAATGAGACAACCTCATGATACATTAGCTAACTTCACTTTTTGTCGCCATTCAGACGAGAGCTTGATGAACCAGGTCCTGCTCACTCAGCTACTGATTTAATACTGCAGCTAGTACAAGGGACACGCTCTATAGAAAATGATGACATCCAGTACTGTACCATGTCTGCTGAAATGGCCTGGAACAACAATATATTCCTGTCTGTCTTCCATGCCGGCCTGTTCAGTTGTGTCAGAATGAACTTCCTGATAGGGATTTAGATTATTCACTTGATGATATGTCATGCCTGTGTCTGCTTCCTACAGTTTCTCTGTGTTCACAGAACAAGCGTTCATTGATCCTGGAGCAGCAGAGAATTTAGGGGACTTCACTTTGGAAAAAAGATGAAAATTCCTTGTGTTTTTCTGTGCCCAAACTGAAGCTAATCTCCGCAAATGTCTCTTCAATTCCTGTTCAGTTCCACTCCAGGACAGATCTTCAGATTGGTGCACTACAAGTTAAAGACATCTATTTTCTTCATTTTGCCCTCTCTCATGCTAGTTCTTTTGGGATTTTCATGGCTATGGCTTCATACTCCAGTCATTGGCTTCCTTCTTTTTCTTCCTTCTTCTTTCTTCTTCTTCTTCTAAATTGCTTTGCTATTTAGCTAAGGTAAGCAGTTTGGCTCAGATCACTGCCAGTAAAAGCTTGTTCTAAGTTTGTGCTCTCTGGTCTTAGTCTTCTTCTTCTTCCTTGTTCTTTCTTCTTCCTTTTTTCTTTTTTCTTCTTCTTTCTTCTTTCTCCTTCTTCTTCCTTCTTCTTCCTTCTTCCTTCTTCTTCCTTCTTTTTCTCCTTTCTTTATTTCTTCTTCCTTCTTTCCTTAATTCTTTTTCCTTCTTCCTTTGTCTTCTTACTTCATCCTTTATCCTTCTTCTTCCCTCTTCGTTCTTCCTTATTCTTCCTTCTTCTTCCTTCTTCCGTTAACCTTCTTCTTCCTTCTTTGTCCTCCCTTCTTCTTCCTTTGTCCTCCTCCCTTTTCTTCCTTCTCCTTTCTTCCTTATTCTTCTTCTTTATTCTTCCTTCTTTCTTCTTCCATCTTCTTCCTTCTTTTCCTTCTTTCTTCTTCCTTCTTCCTTCCTTCTTTTCCTTCTTTCTTCTTCCTTCTTCTTCCTTCTACTTCTGCCTTCTTCATTCTTCCTTCTTCTTATTTCTTCTTCATCTTCCTTCCATCTTTTTCCTTCTTCCTTCTTTATCTTCATTCTTCTTCTTCCTTCTCCCTATCTCTTTTTTCTTCTTCCTTCTTCCTTATTCTTCCTTTTTTCTTCCTCATCTTACTCTTCTTCCTTCTTCCTACTTCCTTTTTCCATCTTTCGTCTTCCTTATTCCTTCATCTTCCTTCTTCTTCCTTATTTTTTTCTTCTTCCTTCTTCTTCCATCTTCTTCCTTCTTTTTCTTCTTTCTTCCTTCTTCCTTTTTCCTTCTTTCCTTCATTCTTTTTACTTCTTCTTCCTTCTCCTTCTTTTTCTTCTTCCTCTGTCTTCTTACTTCTTCATTTATCCTTCTTCCCTCATCGTTCTACCTTATTCTTCCTTCTTCTTCCTTCTTCCATTATCCTTCTTCTTCTTTCTTTGTTCTTCCTTCTTCCTTCTTCCTCCTCCTTTTCCTTCCTTCTCCTTCCTTCTTTATTCTTCTTCGTTATTCTTCCTTCTTTTTCTCCTTTCTCCCTTCTTCCTACTTCTTCCTCCTTCTTCCGTCTTCTTCCTTCTTTTTCTCCTTTCTTCCTTATTCCTTCTTCCTTCTTTTTCTTCATTCATTTTTCTTCTTCCTTCTTCTTTTTCTTCTTCCTCCATCTTCTTACTTCTACCTTTATCCCTCTTTTTCCTTCTTCGTTCTTCCTTCTTCCGTTATCCTTCTTCTTCCTTCTTTGTTCTTCCTCCTCCCTTTTCTTCCTTATCCTTCCTTCTTTATTCTTCTTCCCTCTTCCTTCTTCTTCCATCTTTTTCCTTCTTCCATCTTCTTTCTTCTTTTTTTTTCTTTCTTCTTCCTTCTTCTTCTTCATCCATCTTCCTTCTTCTTCCTTCTACTTCTGCATTCTTCTTCTTTCTTACTTCTTCTTCATCCTCCTTCATCCTTTTTCCTTCCTCCTTCTTCTTCATTCTTCTTCCTTATTCCTTTCTTTTTTTCTTCTTCCTTCTTCCTTTTTCCTTATTCTTCCTTTTTCCTTCTTCATCTTCCTCCTCTTCCCACTACCTTTTTCCTTCTTTTGTCTTCCTTCATCTTTCTTCTTCTTCCTTCTTCTTCCATCTTCTTCCTTCTTTTTCATCTTTCTTCTTCCTCCTTCCTTCAGCCTCCTTCTTCCTTCTACTTCTGCCTTTTTCATCATTCTTCTTCCTTCTTCTTATTTCTTCTTCATCTTTCTTACGTCTTTTTCCTTCTTTCTTCTTCATCTTCATTCTTCTTCCTTCTTCTTCCTTTCTCTTTTTTCATCTTCCTTTTTCCTTCTTCCTTTTTCCTTCTTCATCTTCCTCTTCTTCCTACTTCCTTTTTCCTTCTTTCGTCTTCCTTCTTCTTCATTCTTCTTCCGTCTTCTTCCTTATTCCTTTTTCTTCCTTCCTCTTCCTTCTTCATCTTCCTTATTCCTTCTTCTTCTTCCTTCTTCCTTCTTCATCTTCCTTCTTCTTGCTTCCTCTTCCTTCTTCATTCTTCTTCTTCCTTTGTCTTTCTTCTTCCTTCTTCTTCTTCCTTCTTCACCTTCCTTTTTCTTCTTCCTTCTTCTTTCTGCTTCCTTCCTATCCTCCCTTCTTCCTCCTTATTCTTTCTTCCTTCTTCTTTCTTCATCTTCCTTATTCCTTCCTCCTTCCTTTTTCCGTCTTCCTTCTTTTTCTTCCTACTTCTTCCATCTTCTTCCTTCTTTTTCTTCTTTCTTCTTCCTTCTTCTTCTTTCTTCTTCTTTCTTCTTCCTCCTTCCTTCTTCTTATTCCTTCTTTTTCCTTCTTCCTTCTTCATCTTCATTCCTCTTCTTCCTTCTTGTTCCATTTTCCTTTCTCTTTTTCCTTCTTCCTTCTTCCTACTTCCTTTTTCCTTCTTTCGTCTGCCTTCTTCTTCCTTCCTTCTTCTTCCTTATTCCTTCTTTCCTTCTTCATCTTCCTTATTCCTTCTTCTTCCTTCTTCTTCTTTCTTCTTCCTTCTTCTTCCTTCTTCCTCCTTATTCCTTCTTTATTCTTCTTCATCTTCCTTATTTCTATCTCCTTCTTCCTTTTTCCTTCTTCCTCCTTGTTCTTCTTTCTTCTTCTTCCTTATTCCGTCTTCATCTTCCTTATTCCTTCTTCTTCGCTCTTCATCTTCCTTTTTTTCCTTCTTCTTCTACCGACTTCTTGCTTCTTTCATCTTCTTCCTTCTTCTTTCTTTTTTTTTTCTTCCTTCTTCCCCCACTTTGGACCGTGTTCTGACTATCTGTTTGTTATTGCCCATTTGCATCCGAGAATCTGCTGCTGACCTTTGGACTGTGTTCAGACTACCCATTTTTTATTGCCCCTTTGCATCTGATATTCTGCTGCCTATCTTTGGACCATGTAGTATGTGATACATCCTGTTTCATTTATGCAGGAGGGAGTCAAAGTCACAAAGCCTATTTTTATAGGGTCACCAAGTGGCCTTTACTATTATTAAAGAGCTAGCAGTCGGCTCTCACTATTCTTAGAGAGCCATCAACCGGCTATGTTTGTTGTTCCCATTATTAAACAGTGGGTCTCCTATCATGTTATTGCATATGCAGTGAGTGACAGGGCTGCCCAACATTTGGACACACCCCAACACCCCTCTGAGGAGACTTACAGGAGGGCCACCTGAAAGCAATGTTCTCATTATTATGAAGTTCGTACTCCCATACTGTTTGCCTATGCAGTGAATGCAAGGCCTGCCCTAAATTTAGTTGTACCCTAATACCCCTTAGAACAGACACCCCAATACCCCTTTGAAGAGCTGTACAGGATGGTCACCTGAAAGCAATGTTCACATTATTAGGAAATTGGTACTCCCATACTGATTGCTTATGCATTGCATGCAAGGCTTGCCTAGAATCAAATTTAGATACACCCAAATATTCCTTTGAAGAGACGTCCTGTATGGCCACCTGAAAGCATTGTTCCCATTATTAGAAATTTGGTACTACCATACAGTTTGCCTATGCATTTAATGCAAGACCTGCCCTGCCCCAAAGTTAAATGCACCCCAAAAAACCTTTGAATAGACGTCCTGGATGGACACATGAAACCAAAGTAATTATTAATTATTATTATGAATTAATAATTGTGCACTTCCATAGTGTTTGCCCATGAAGTGAATGCAAGACCTGCTCCAAATTTGTATGCACCCAATAACCCTTTGAACAGATGTCCTTGATGGCCACCTGAAAGCATTGTTCCCATTATTAGAAATTTGTTACTCCCATACTGTTCAGCAATGCAGTGAATTGTTGACCCAGAAGAACCTGCATTGGAGAATGTCAGCGTTGAGGATGAAGACCTGGCATTGGAGCATTGCAGTGTTGAGGATGGAAAACCTGTAGTGGAGAATTTCAGTGTTGAGGCAGAATAAACTGCAGTGGAAAATTGCAGTGTTAAGGCTAAACACTCGGCAGTGTAGCATTTCAGTGTTTTGCATGAAGAACATGCATTGGAGAATTGCAGTGTTGAGGTATATAACCTGCATTGGTAAATTGTAGTGTTGAGAATGAAGAACTGCCAGAGGAGAATTGCATTGTTGAAGCTGACCAACCAACAAAGATCACATCATTAGGAAGTGGGTCTCCCATACTGTTTGACTAAGTGTTGAGGCAGAAGGAACTGCAGTGGAGAATTGCAGTGTTAAAGCTGAAGAAACAGCAGTGGAAAATTGCAGTGTTGAGGCTGAACACCCGGCAGTGGAGCATTTAAATGTTGAGCCTGAAGAACCAGCAGTGGGGAATTGCACTGTTGAGGCTGAACAACCGGCAGTGGAGCATTTAAGTGTTGAGGCTGAAAAACCTGCATTGGTGAATAGCAGTGGTGAGTCTGAAGAACCTGCAGTGGACAATTGCAGTGTTGAGAATGAAGAACTGCCAGTGGAGAATTGCATTGTCAAAGCTGACCAACCAACAAAGATCACATCATTAGGAAGTGGGTCTCCCATACTGTTTAACTATGCAGTGAATGCAATGCCTGCACCAAATTTGGATGCACCCCAATACCCTTGGAAGAGACGTTGAGGAGGACCTACTAAAAATCTCTTCCCATTACAAAGGAGCAGGTCTTCTATACTTGTAATGCCCATGCAGTAAGTGTATGGGTTGACAAACATTTCCGCCTGGGGATATACAGCAACATACTGTCAAAAAAAATTTGGCTTATCTATACACTATATATATGTTGTGAATTCCGCTTTTGGGCTCCCTCCGGTGGTTTTAAGTGGCACTTTTGTGAGTTCTGCTCTTGGGCTCCCTCTTGTGGTTTCTAGTGGTATGGCTGCTCCTTGGAGTTAGCTGTCATCAGCTGCATCCACTTATTTTCCGCTATTTAAGTCTGGCTCTTTCTTCAGCCTGTGCCACTTGTCAATGTTCCTGGCTGGATTCACATCTCTGCTTGGATTCTCCTGGTTTGCTGACCAGTTCTGCAAAGATAAGTTCTGGCTTTGCTCATTTCAGTCCACATGTTGTGGACTTATTGTTCTGTGCATTCTATATTTGTCCAGCTTATCAGTATGGATTTTTTCTGTTAGCTGGAAGCTCTGGGAAGCAGATTTACCCTCCACACCTTTAGTCAGGTGTGGAGATTTTGTAAACTCTGTGTGGATTGTTTTGTAGTTTTTGTACTGACCGCACAGTATCCTTTCCTGTCCTATCTATCAAGCTAGACTGGCCTCCTATGCTAAAATCTGATTTCATTTCTGCGTATGTTATTTTCCCCTCCTCTCACCGTCAATATTTGTGGGGGGGCTATCTTTCCTTTGGAGATTTTTTCTGAGGCAAGATAGGTTTCCTGTTTCCATCTTTAGGGGAAGTTAGATCTTAGGCTGTGCCGAGGGGTCTAGGGAGCGTCAGGTACCCCCCACGGCTATTTTTAGTTGTGCTGCTAGGTTCAGGGTTTGCAGTCAGTACAGATACCACCTCCTTCAGAGCTTGTCTCATGTTGTTCCTAAACCACCAGATCATAACAATATATTCGTCTAAGGGGCACTTCCGTCTGTTTGTCTGTCTGTCTGTTTATCTGTCACGGAAACTCCAGGTCACTGATTGGTCGCGGCCAGCGGCCGCGACCAAACAGCGACGGGCAGAGTCCGGCCACGAAATGGCCGCTCCCTACTCCCCTGCAGTCAGTACCCTCTCCATACTCCCCCCCCAGTCAGCGCCCGCTGCCCACATAGCGTTTTAGCAGTCCGTTAAACCGACTGCGTTACACCGCGGCATAACGTGGTGTAATGCAGTCTGTTAATGCTGCTATTAACACTGTGTGACAAACTTTTTACTATTGTTGCTGCCTATGCAGCATGAATAGTAAAAAGATATAATGTTAAAAATAATAAAAACAAAATAAAAATTGGTGCTATTCTCACCTTCCGCCAGACTGCTAAGTCATCTGGGTAATTTCGCAATGCATGACTGGGAACGGAAGCTGGCGGCAGCCTCGCCGGTCGTGTGCATCGGCGGACGCCGGAGGGTGAGTATATAACTATTTTTTATTTTAATAATTTTTTTAACAGAGATATGGTGCCCACACTGCTGTATACAACATGGGCTATGTTATATACTGCGTGACTGATATATACTACGTGGGCAGAGTTACAGTATATACTGTGTGAGCTGTGTTATTTACTGAGTGAGCTGTGTTATATACTATGTGGCTGCTATATACTACGTGGCTGCTATATACTACGTGGCTGCTATTTACCACATGGCTGTGCAATATACTACGTGGCTGCTATATACTACGTGGCTGTGCTATATACTACTTGGCTGTCTGTGCTATAATAAGAATAATAATAATTTTATTTATATAGCGCCAATATATTCCGCAGCGCTTTACAAATTATAGAGGGGACTTGTACAGACAATAGACATTACAGCATAACAGAAATCACAGTTCAAAATAGATACCAAGAGGAATGAGGGCCCTGCTGCTCGCAAGCTTACAAACTAAGAGGAAAAGGGGAGACACGAGAGGTGGATAGTGGCTGTGCTATATACTACGTGGCTGTGCTATATACTACGGGCTGTGCTATATACTATGTGGCTGCTATATACTACGTGGCTGCTATATACTACGTGGCTGCTATTTACCACATGGCTGTGCAATATACTACGTGGCTGCTATATACTACGTGGCTGTGCTATATACTACTTGGCTGTCTGTGCTATAATAATAATAATAATAATTTTATTTATATAGCGCCAATATATTCCGCAGCGCATTACAAATTATAGAGGGGACTTGTACAGACAATAGACATTACAGCATAACAGAAATCACAGTTCAAAATAGATACCAAGAGGAATGAGGGCCCTGCTGCTCGCAAGCTTACAAACTAAGAGGAAAAGGGGAGACACGAGAGGTGGATAGTGGCTGTGCTATATACTACGTGGCTGTGCTATATACTACGGGCTGTGCTATATACTATGTGGCTGCTATATACTACGTGGCTGTGCTATATACTACGTGGCTGTGTTATATACTATGTGGCTGCTATATACTATGTGGCTGTGCTATACACTATGTGGCTGCTATATACTATGTGGCTGCTATATACTACGTGGCTGCTATATACTATGTGGCTGCTATATACTACGTGGCTGTGCTATATACTACGTGGCTGTGCTATATACTATGGGCTGTGCTATATACTACGTGGCTGCTATTTACTACGTGGCTGTGCTATATACTACGTGGCTGTGCTAAATAATACGTGGCTGTGCTATATACTACGTGGATGTGTTATATACTATGTGGCTGTACTATATCCTGCACCCCGAACCCCTGACATCCAGCACCCCGAACCCGCAACATCCTGCGACCAATCAGCGACAGACACAGTCCAGCCGCGAATTGACGCTGGATATAAACCATGCTTCGCTGATTAGTCACGCCTTGCCAGCCGCGACCAATCAGCGATATTGGCGTGGTATTTAAACACAGCTTCGGTCATTGGTCGTGCCCGGCCAGGCGCGACCAATCAGCAATATTGGCGCAGGAATTAAACACCGCTTCAGTGATTGGTAGCTCACGGCCGGCCGCAACCAATCAGCGATATTGGCTCGGTATTTACACATCGCTTCGGTCATTGGTCGTGCCCGGCCGGCCGCGACCAATCAGCGACTGGCGCAGTCCGGCCGCGAATTAGCGCCAGATTTGAACCACGCTTCACTGATTGTCCAGCCGGGCGCGACCAATCAGCGATATTGGCGTGGAATTTAACCCCCACTCACAGTGTGACGTACATACATACATAAATATTCTAGAACACCCGATGCGTTAGAATCGGGCCACCATCTAGTGGGCATCATAAACACCCTTAAAAAAATAATGTGAATGTTGCATCACAGACCACTGTCATCCTGGTGATCTAGTGGTGGTGGATGAAGAGATGTGAAGGATGGCCTACTAAAAATCTCTTCCCATTACAAAGGAGCGGGTCTCCTATACTTGTAATGCCCATGCAGTAAGTGTATGGGCTGACAAACATTTACCACTGGGGAGTATACAGCAACATACTGTAAAAAAAATTTGGTTTACGGGCATCCTGAACACACTTAAAAACAATAACTTGAGTGTTTTATCACGGACCACGGTCACCATGGTGATCTACTGGTGGTGATGAGGATGAGTAAAAGGAGGAGGACGTCAACAGCAAATAGGCCAAATCAGGAAGCATATACGATACGATATGATATGATACACTTTATTGATCCCGTGGGAAATTATGGTATCACAGCAGCACAACTTAAATCATAAAAATCATAAAGGCATATACTCATGTGTGGGTGTGAAGAGGTGCATGGGAATAGAGTTCCCAAAAAAAGACACTGGATTTGAGTTTATGTTACGCTGCTATCATTCGGTAGTGTAGAGAAGTCTGGCCCAATCCAGCCCTTGTTCATTTTTATAAGAGTCAGAGCGGATGTGCTTATCAGTTATTATTCCACCAGTGGCACTAAATAGCCACTCTGACAAAACGCTAGAAAGCCAGTTCATGTCACGTGTCCAGCTTGGATACCCAATAATTATAAGGCACAGAGAAATCACGGAGGACATTGGTACGGTCAGCAAGGTACTCCCTCAGCATCTTCCAAAACTTTGCACTCCTTGTGAGAGTACCCCGCTCCTATGCGATGGGAGGGTCTGAGAAAAGTCTCCCAGAACTTTGCCAGTGCTCCCCTGCCTCTACTGGATTGGAGTTGTGTCTCTCTCGCCTGTATTCCTTGGTTGTCCAACGAACTGTGACCTCTGCCGCCAGTGTTTTCAGATGGGAATTTTTTAAATAATTCTTAAACAAGGGCCCTCGGGTACTGCACCATTTTAGTACACCTGTCTGCCTCTGGAATAAGAGATAGAAAGTTCTCCATGTAGCGTGGGTTTATAAGTGTCACCAACCAGTAATGAGTGTCACTCAAAATTTTGAGAACGCAAGGGTCACGGGAAAGGCAGCATAACATAAACTCAGCCATGCGTGCCAGAATGCTAACAGACAAGTCTTCTGTGACCTCGGCAAGGGGAACCCTGTCCATGCTCTCCTCCTTCTCTTCCAGTTCCTCAGGCCATCCACGCTGAACAGGCGATATGACAGTTGTGCTTGTAGTACCATCTATAGCACATGAAACTAGCTCCTGTTCTTCCTCCTCATCATCTTTCTCACTGTCACCCAATACATGTTGGGATGAGATGAGGCTGGATTGTGTGTAATCACCCTGTATGGTTCCTTGCTCCTCTCATCATGCTCTGCCTGCAATGCATCCTCTTTGATTGTAAGCAGAGAGAGTTTCAGAATACAGAGAAGTGGGATGGTGATGCTAATTATGACGTCATCACTAGGGTTGAGCGAAACAGATCGGCCAATTTCAAAAGTCGCCGACTTTTGGCAAAGTCGGGTTTCGTGAAACCCGACCTGATCTCACTGTGGGATTGGGTTGGCGGTCGGCGACCTTCGCTCCAAAGTCGGGTTTCGTTATATATATATATATATATATATATATATATATATATATATCATTGAGACACACACATATATATATATATATATATATATATATATATATATACTGTATATATATATATATATATATATTTATTTATTTATATTTACTTCAGCACGATATAGCAGAAAAGCTGGTAATTCAATTAATTTCATTTCTCCTGCCTGAAACCGACATGATATGAGACATGGTTTACATACAGTAAACCATGTCATATCCCCCTTTTTTTTGCATATTCCACACTACTAATGTTAGTAGTGTGTATGTGCAAAATTTCGGCACTGTACCTATTAAATTTAAGGGTTAAATCGCGGAAAAAATTGGCGTGGGCTCCCGCGCAATTTTCTCCACCAGAGTGGTGAAGCCAGTGACTGAGGGAAGATATTAATAGCCTGGAGAGGGTCCACGGTTATTGCCCCCCCCCCCGGCTAAAAATATCTGCCCCCAGCCACCCCGGAAAAGGCACATCTGGAAGATGTGCCTATTCTGGCACTTGGCCACTCTCTTCCCACTCCCGTGTAGCGGTGGGATATGGGGTAATAAAGGGTTAATGTCACCTTGCTATTGTAAGGTGACATTAAGCCAGATTAATAATGGAGAGGCGTCAATTATGACACCTATCCATTATTAATCCAGTTGTCTGAAATGGTTAAAAAACACACACACATCATTACAAAGTCTTTTAATGAAATAAGCACACAGGTTGTTGTAATATTTTATTGCTCTCTCAATCCACCTGAAGACCCTCGACCTGTAACAAATTAAAAATAATAAACCAACAATATACATACCTTCCGTAGATCTGTAATGTCCCACGATGTAAATCCATCTGAAGTGGTTAAAATATTTTACAGGCAGGAGCTCTGCTATAATGCAGCTGTGTTCGTGCCTGTAAAACCCCGGGGAATGAAGGTAATTTAGGTCAATGACCTATAGTTACCTTCAGTCGCGGTGATGCGCCCTCTGCTGGATGTCCTCATATGACCTCGAGCGTGGGAAAATATTCAGAAAATGTGTGTGTGTTTTTTAACCATTTCAGACAATTGGATTAATAATGGATAGGTGTCATAATTGACGCCTCTCCATTATTAATCTGGCTTAATGTCACCTTACAATAGCAAGGTGACATTAACCCTTCATTACCCCATATCCCACCGCTACACGGGAATGGGAAGAGAGTGGCCAAGTGCCAGAATAGGCGCATCTTCCAGATGTGCCTTTTCTAGGGTGGCTGGGGGCAGATGTTTTTAGCCAGGGGGGGCCAATAACCATGGACCCTCTCCAGGCTATTAATATCTTCCCTCAGTCACTGGCTTTACCACTCTGGCGGAGAAAATTGCGCGGGAGCCCACGCCAATTTTTTCCGCATTTTAACCCTTAAAATTAATAGCTACAGCGCCAAAATTTTGCACATACACACTACTAACATTAGTAGTGTGGAATATGCAAAAAAAGGGGGATATGACATGGTTTACTGTATGTAAGCCATGTCTCATATCATGTCGGGTTTAGGCAGGAGAAATGAAAAGCCGGCAATTGAATTACCGGCTTTTCTGCTATATCGCGCTGAAGTAAATATAAAAATATATAGATTTCCCATTGACTTGCATTGGGTTTCGTGTTTCGGCCGATCCCCCGACCCCGATTTTTCAATAAGATCAGCCGATTTCACTCGACTCGACTTTTGAGAAAGTCGGGTTTCGCGAAACCCGACTCGACCTCAAAAAAGGAAAAGTCGCTCAACCCTAGTCATCACCGCTCACCATCTTGGTGGAGTCCTAAAAAATTCGGAGGATGGTACAAATGTCTGACATCCATGTCCACTCATGAGGTCTTACGTGTGGAGTCTGAACTGAATACCGATTGCCTTGTTGATGCTGGTAGTCAACAACTGCTCTCTTCTGCTCACAAATCTTTTCCAACATCTGCAGTGTAGAGTTCCAATGCGTGGAGACATCACACAACAGTCAGTGAGCCGAAAGCTGCAAACGCTGCTGAAGCACGGCAAGAATGGCGGAAGCTGTAGCTGACTTTCTAAAATGGGCACACAGGTGGCATACTTTGACTAGAAGATGCAGTAGCTTCGGATAGCTTTTTAGAAACCGTTGAACAACGAAGTTAAGCAAATAGGCCAGGCATGGTACGGGTGTGAGCTCGCCTCACCTCAGAGCTGCCACCAGGTTCCAGCCATTGTCACACATGACCATGCCTGGCTGTAGGTTCAGTAGTGTCAGCCACAGATCTACCTGCTCTTTCAGACCTGTCCACAACTTTTCAGCATTGTCTGGTTTGTCACCTAAGCATAATAGCTTCAGCACAGGTTGTTGCCACTTGGCTGAGGCTGTGTTGCAGTGCTTCCAGCTTGTGACGATGTGATGTGGTCATTTCGGAGCTGGAGGCTGAAGAGGAGGAGGGGCAGGAGCTGTAGACTGTGGGACAACCCTGATTGATGTAGGGCCTACAATCCTTGGCTTTGGGAGGACGTGTTCCATCCCAAGGTCCGACTGGGTCCCAGCTTCCACTATGTTAACCCAGTGTGCCATCTGCGAGATGTACCGTCCCTGCCCAGAAGCACTTGTCCACGTATCCATGGTTAGGTGGACTTTCCCAGTATGAGCATTGTTGAGGGCTCGGCTAATGTTGTGGGACACGTGCTTGTGTTATGCGTGGATGGCACACTGGGAGAAATAGTGGCGACTGGGTACCGAGTACCTTGGGACTGTCATCGCCATCAGGTTGCAAAAAGCTTCCATCTTCACGAGTCTAAAAAAAACCATTTCGAGCGCAAGCAGATGAGAAATGTGTGAATTTAGTAGTGTGGCCTGGGGGCGTTGGCAGCGTATTTCCACTTGCGTTCCAAGTAACATAGTAACATAGTAACATAGTTAGTAAGGCCGAAAAAAGACATTTGTCCATCCAGTTCTGGGGTATGAACAACTGAATGCTGTGCTGGGACAAGGACATGCTTGCTTGAGTGGTTGCAATGACAGATGCAGGGCAGGAGGCATCTTCGCATGCACCATGGACGGGGACTGGCTTGCCCCCAAACAGTGGAAGAAGCAGTGGTGTCACCCGCAGACACTGTTCCAGGACCATGGGGTTCGGCCCACAGAGTCAGGTGCTTTGCTGCCATGTGCCTAATCATGCTGGTGGTTGTCAGGCTGGTAGTTTTGCTACCCCTGCTGAAGTGGGCATGGCAAGTGGTGCAAATTGCCTTTTTGGGGTTATCGGCAGAGTATTTAAAAAACAACCAGACTTGGGAAAATCTAATAGTTGTACAGCCAACTTCTGTCATGTTGGTGTTACGGGGAATGGTTGCTCGCCTTTTGTCTGCAGCCGCCACACTGCCTCCCTCCCCCTGTGTGATGTTGTCCTCGCTCTGCATGTCCTCTGTCATGATCCCAATGGCAGGGGATCACTAAAGGACAAGCACAGATACAAACAAGCTCTAGGGCGATGGAACCTGAGCTGACCGCGACCCTGAACCTAACACACAAATAAAAGTAGCCGGGGAACGTGCCTACGATGATCCTAGACGTCTCGCTCCAGCCGAAGATCTAACTTCCCCTATTAGAAGAAACACAGACCTCTCTTGCCTCCAGAGAAATTCCCCACAGAAATAGCAGCCCCCCACATATAATGACGGTGAAATGAGAGGAAAGCACATACGCAGTATGAAAATAGTTTCAGCAAAATGAGGCCCGCTAAAGCTAGATAGCAGAGGATACAAAAGTGAACTGCGCGGTCAGCGAAAAACCCTTCAAAAAACCATCCTGAAATTACTTGAACTCATGTGCCAACTCATGGTACATGAGGAGCAATTTCAGCCCACTAGAGAAACCAGCAGCAAGAATCACATATCTGCAGGCTGGACTAAAAACCAAATAAAGCAAAACACCAAAACAGGAAAATCCAAACTTAGCTTGACCAGAAGGTTCTAGGAGCAGGGAGCAGAGGTAACAAGACACACTGGATACATTGATAACCGGCGAGGAAATGCCAGCAAAGCCAGGTTAAATAGGAAACTCCCATATGCTGATGGAACAGGTGGAACCCAGAAACCCAGGAAAGACAAGTCACCCAGTACCATCAGTAACCACCAGAGGGAGCCCAAAAACAGAACTCACAACAGTACCCCACCCTTGAGGAGGGGTCACCGAACCCTCACGAGAACCACCAGGGCGACCAGGATGAGCCCTATGAAAAGCGCGAACCAAATCATCAGCATGAACATCCGAGGCAACCACCCAAGAATTATCCTCCTGACCATAACCCTTCCACTTGACCAAATACTGGAGTTTCCGTCTGGAAACACGAGAATCCAAGATCTTCTCCACAACATACTCCAATTCTCCCTCCACCAGCACTGGAGCAGGAGGCTCAAGCGAAGGAACAACAGGTACCTCATACTTCCGCAACAACGACCGATGAAACACATTATGAATAGCAAACGATGCCGGGAGATCCAAACGAAACGACACAGGGTTAAGAATTTCCAAGATCCTATAGGGACCGATGAACCGAGGCTTGAACTTAGGAGAAGAGACCTTCATAGGAACAAAACGAGAAGACAACCACACCAAGTCACCAACAAGAAGTCGAGGACCCACGCGGCGACGGCGATTAGAAAACTGCTGAGCCTTCTCCTGGGACAACTTCAAATTGTCCACCACATGACTCCAAATCCGATGCAACCTATCCACCACCATGTCCACTCCAGGACAATCAGAAGGTTCCACCTGACCAGAGGAAAAACGAGGATGAAACCCCGAATTACAAAAGAAAGGAGAAACCAAGGTAGCAGAACTAGCCCGATTATTAAGGGCAAACTCGGCCAACGGCAAAAAGGTAACCCAGTCATCCTGATCAGCAGAAACAAAACACCTTAAATAAGTTTCCAAGGTCTGATTAGTTCGTTCAGTCTGGCCATTCGTCTGAGGATGGAATGCAGACGAAAAGGACAAATCAATGCCCATCTTAGCACAGAACGTCCGCCAAAATCTAGACACAAACTGGGATCCCCTGTCAGAAACGATGTTCTCAGGAATCCCATGCAAACGAACCACATTCTGAAAAAACAGAGGGACCAACTCAGAGGAGGAAGGCAACTTAGGCAAGGGTACCAGATGAACCATTTTAGAAAAGCGATCACACACAACCCAGATGACGGACATTTTTTGAGAGACAGGGAGATCCGAAATAAAGTCCATGGAAATGTGCGTCCAAGGCCTCTTCGGGATAGGCAAAGGTGACAACAATCCACTGGCCCGAGAACAGCAAGGCTTAGCCCGAGCACAAACCTCACAAGACTGCACAAAAGAACGCACATTCCTCGACAAGGAAGGCCACCAAAAAGACCTGGCCACCAAGTCTCTAGTACCAAATATTCCAGGATGACCTGCCAACGCAGAAGAATGGACCTCGGAGATGACTCTACTGGTCCAATTATCCGGAACAAACAGTCTCTCAGGCGGACAACGATCAGGTTTACCTGCCTGAAACTCCTGCAAAGCACGTCGCAAGTCTGGGGAGACAGCAGACAAAATCACCCCATCCCTAAGGATACCAGAGGGCTCAGAATTTCCAAGGGAGTCAGGCACAAAACTCCTAGAAAGAGCATCCGCCTTCACATTCTTTGAACCTGGCAGGTATGAAACCACAAAATTGAAACGAGAGAAAAACAGTGACCAACGAGCCTGTCTAGGATTCAGACGCCTGGCAGACTCAAGGTAAATCAAATTTTTGTGATCAGTCAAGACCACCACACGATGTCTAGCACCCTCTAGCCAATGACGCCACTCCTCAAATGCCCACTTCATGGCCAAAAGTTCCCGATTACCAACATCATAATTCCGCTCAGCCGGCGAAAACTTTCTAGAAAAAAACGCGCATGGCTTCATCACTGAGCCATCGGAGCTTCTCTGTGACAAAACCGCCCCCGCTCCAATCTCGGAAGCATCAACCTCAACCTGAAAAGGGAGCGAAACATCTGGCTGACGCAACACAGGAGCAGAAGAAAACCGGTGCTTAAGTTCCTGAAAGGCCTCCACAGCCGCAGGAGACCAATTAGCAACATCAGCACCCTTCTTAGTCAAATCCGTCAAAGGCTTAACAACACTAGAAAAATTAGTTATAAAACGACGATAGAAATTAGCAAAGCCCAAGAACTTCTGTAGACTCTTAAGAGATGTAGGCTGCGTCCAGTCACAAATAGCCTGAACCTTGACGGGATCCATCTCAATAGTAGAAGGGGAAAAAATATACCCCAAGAAAGAAATCTTCTGGACTCCAAAGAGACACTTTGAGCCTTTTACAAACAAGGAATTGGCCCGTAGGACCTGAAACACCTTCCTGACCTGCTGAACATGAGACTCCCAGTCATCAGAAAAAAACAAAATATCATCCAAATACACAATCATAAATTTATCCAGATATTCACGGAAAATATCGTGCATAAAGGACTGGAAGACTGAAGGAGCATTAGAAAGTCCAAAAGGCATTACCAAATACTCAAAATGGCCCTCAGGCGTATTAAATGCGGTTTTCCACTCATCACCTTGCTTTATTCGTATAAGATTATACGCACCCCGAAGATCAATCTTAGTGAACCATTTAGCCCCCTTAATGCGAGCAAACAAATCAGTCAACAATGGCAAAGGATACTGATATTTTACGGTAATCTTATTCAAAAGACGATAATCTATACAAGGCCTCAAGGAACCATCTTTTTTGGCCACGAAAAAAAAACCTGCTCCCAAAGGGGACAAAGATGGACGGATATGTCCCTTTTCCAAGGACTCCTTAACATAATCCCGCATAGCAGTATGCTCTGGCACTGACAGATTGAACAAACGACCTTTAGGAAATTTACTGCCTGGAATTAAATTTATAGCACAATCGCAATCCCTGTGAGGAGGAAGCGAACTGAGCTTAGGCTCCTCAAAAACATCCCGATAGTCAGACAAAAACACAGGAATCTCAGAAGGAGTAGATGAAGCGATAGAAATCGGAGGTGCATCATCATGAACCCCCTGACAACCCAAGCTTAACACAGACATTGATTTCCAGTCAAGGACTGGATTATGAGTTTGTAACCATGGCAGACCAAGTACTAGAACATCATGCAAATTATACAGTACCAGGAAGCGAATCACCTCCTGGTGAACGGGAGTCATACGCATGGTCACTTGTGTCCAGTACTGAGGTTTATTCATAGCCAAAGGTGTAGAGTCAATTCCCTTCAAAGGAATAGGGACTTCCAGAGGCTCCAGACTAAACCCACAGCGATTGGCAAATGACCAATCCATAAGACTCAGGGCAGCGCCTGAATCCACATAGGCATCGACGGAAATGGATGATAATAAACAAATCAGAGTCACAGACAGAATGAACTTAGACTGTAAAGTACTAATGGCAACAGACTTATCAACCTTTTTTGTGCGTTTAGAGCATGCTGATATAACATGAGCTGAATCACCACAATAAAAGCACAACCCTTTTTTCCGCCTATACTTTTGCCGTTCACTTCTGGACTGAATTCTATCACATTGCATTATCTCAGGTGACGGTTCAGACGACACCGCCAAATGATGCACAGGTTTGCGCTCCCGTAAACGCCGATCAATCTGAACAGCCATAGTCATAGACTCATTCAGACCAGCAGGCGCAGGGAACCCCACCATAACATCTTTAATGGCCTCAGAAAGGCCATCTCTAAACTTTGCAGCCAGAGCGCACTCATTCCACTGAGTAAGTACCGACCACTTCCGAAATTTTTGACAATAAATTTCTGCTTCATCTTGCCCCTGAGAGAGGGCCAACAAAGCTTTTTCAGCCTGAATCTCTTGGTTAGGTTCCTCATAGAGCAAACCTAATGCCAGAAAAAACGCATCCGCATTAAGCAACGCAGGGTCCCCTGGTGCCAATGCAAATGCCTAATCCTGAGGGTCACCCCGCAGGAAAGATATAATTATCTTGACTTGCTGAGCAGGGTCTCCAGAGGAGCGAGATTTCAAAGAAAGAAACAACTTGCAATTGTTCCTAAAATTCAGAAAATGAGATCTATCTCCAGAAAATAACTCTGGGACAGGAATTCTAGGTTCAGACATAGGAGCATGTACAACAAAATCCTGTATATTTTGAACCTTAGTGGCAAGATTATTCAGGCTGGAAGCCAAACTCTGGACGTCCATGATAAACAGCTGGGATCAGAGCCATTCAAAGATTAAGAGGAGGAGGAAGTAGCCACGCTGCAATAAGGCTAGGCAGCAAACTCTGAGGGAAAGAGAAAAAAAAAAAAAAAAAAAAACTTCCTCAGACTACTTATCCTCCTACTTCAGCCAATACAATTAACACTTTGTGGGCTGGTTATACTGTCATGATCCCAATGGCAGGGGATCACTAAAGGACAAGCACAGATACAAACAAGCTCTAGGGCGATGGAACCTGAGCTGACCGCGACCCTGAACCTAACACACAAATAAAAGTAGCCGGGGAACGTGCCTACGATGATCCTAGACGTCTCGCTCCAGCCGAAGATCTAACTTCCCCTATTAGAAGAAACACAGACCTCTCTTGCCTCCAGAGAAATTCTCCACAGAAATAGCAGCCCCCCACATATAATGACGGTGAAATGAGAGGAAAGCACATACGCAGTATGAAAACAGTTTCAGCAAAATGAGGCCCGCTAAAGCTAGATAGCAGAGGATACAAAAGTGAACTGCGCGGTCAGCGAAAAACCCTTCAAAAAACCATCCTGAAATTACTTGAACTCATGTGCCAACTCATGGTACATGAGGAGCAATTTCAGCCCACTAGAGCAACCAGCAGCAAGAATCACATATCTGCAGGCTGGACTAAAAACCAAATAAAGCAAAACACCAAAACAGGAAAATCTAAACTTAGCTTGACCAGAAGGTTCTAGGAGCAGGGAGCAGAGGTAACAAGACACAATGGATACATTGATAACCGGCGAGGAAATGCCAGCAAAGCCAGGTTAAATAGGAAACTCCCATATGCTGATGGAACAGGTGGAACCCAGAAACCCAGGAAAGACAAGTCACCCAGTACCATCAGTAACCACCAGAGGGAGCCCAAAAACAGAACTCACAACAGTCCTCCTGCCATGTTGGGTCAGTTACTATATCATCTACCACATCCTCTTCCACTTCTTCACCCTTGTCCTCCTCCTGACTTTCTGGCAATTGTGTCTCATCATCGTCCACCTCTTGTGACACGTTCCCACCGTTGCCCTCGTGTGACTGTGGCTGCTCAAATATTTGAGCATCGCTACATGCGATCTCCACTTGCCCCACTTCAAATGAACTGAGAGAGAGGCCCGAATCTCTAAATGGAAAAGTGACAGCTCTTTCGAGTGTCCAAGTGTGGGATCAGTTGTCTCTGGGCACTCGGCATTATGGGATGAAGGAAGATCACAGATAGATGAGGCGTGTGACAGAGATATGCCTCTTTAAAATATCTGGCCTGTATTTTTTTTCAAAACAGCAAAATAGTGTGAATAACTAGGCTAAGACACAGCAACATCAGTTGAATGGAGCCCTCAAATGCCACAATTTTAAGCCCACAGATAGATGAGGCATGTGACGGAGATGCCCCACTTTAAAATATCTGGCCTGTATTTTTTTTAAAAACAGCAAAATAGTGTCAATAACTAGGCTAAGACACAGCAAAAACAGGTAAATGGAGGACTCAAATGCCACAATTTTTAGCCCACTGATAGGTGAGGGCGTGACGGAGATACACCACTTTAAAATATCTGGCCTGTGTTTTTTTTACAGCAAAATAGTGTCAATAACTAGGCTAAGACACAGCAAAAACAGATCAATGGAGCCCAAAAATGCCACAATTTTAAGCCCACAGATAGATGAGGTGTGTGTCGGAGATACCCCATTTTTAAATATCTGGCCTGTAATTTTTTTTGGCAGCAAACTGGTGTGAATAACTAGGCTAAGACACAGCAAAAAAAAATTCAATGGAGGGCTCAAATGGCACTATTTTTGAGCACAATGATATGTGATGTCTGTGACGCAGATACCCCACTTTAAAATATCTTTTTAAAATATCTGGCCTGTAATTTTTTTGGGCAGCAATCTGATGTGAATAACTAGACTAACACAACAACAACAAAAATCAATGGAGGCCTGAAATGGCACAATTTTGAGCGCAATGATATGCGAGTCGTCTGGTGGACAAAACCCAATCTAAAATATCTGCCCTGTAGGTAAATACTTTTTTGCAGCACACTGGTATCAAGCACTTATAGAAGAACAAAATTTTACGGTAACACAAAAATGGCAGAATTTTTTGTTCATTCAGATGTGATTGCTGTGATGGCCAAACCGCTGTTTAAAATAGCTGAATTTTCACACTGTACTATGGAAAGGGTCTGGCTGTATTCTGCAGTGCCAATAAGCAAATGGAGAAAAAAAATTGCTTTTGAATAAAATAATCAGGATTAAGATGCAAAAAAATGATTGCTGGCCACTGATACCTGGGGCTACGTATATACGGTCACTATCTGTAATAGGCAGCAGCAGTAGACAGTATGCAATGAAGTATGCCACAAACAATGCCTGCCTGCTACTGATATCTATATACCCACATACAGTGCCTGCATGCCTAGCACTGATATATATATATAGCCATATACACTGCCTGACTACCTAGCACTGATATATATATAGCCACATACAATGCCTGCCTGCTACTGATATCTATATACCCACATACAGTGCCTGCATGCCTAGCACTGATATATATAGCCATATACATTGCCTGACTACCTAGCACTGATATATATATAGCCACAGACAATGCCTGCCTGCTACTGATATCTACAGGTCCTTCTCAAAAAATTAGCATATAGTGTTAAATTTTATTATTTACCATAATGTAATGATTACAATTAAACTTTCATATATTATAGATTCATTATCCACCAACTGAAATTTGTCAGGTCTTTTATTGTTTTAATACTGATGATTTTGGCATACAACTCCTGATAACCCAAAAAACCTGTCTCAATAAATTAGCATATTTCACCCATCCAATCAAATAAAAGTGTTTTTTAATAACAAACAAAAAAACCATCAAATAATAATGTTCAGTTATGCACTCAATACTTGGTCGGGAATCCTTTGGCAGAAATGACTGCTTCAATGCGGCGTGGCATGGAGGCAATCAGCCTGTGACACTGCTGAGATGTTATGGAGGCCCAGGATGCTTCAATAGCGGCCTTAAGCTCATCCAGAGTGTTGGGTCTTGCGTCTCTCAACTTTCTCTTCACAATATCCCACAGATTCTCTATGGGGTTCAGGTCAGGAGAGTTGGCAGGCCAATTGAGCACAGTAATACCATGGTCAGTAAACCATTTACCAGTGGTTTTGGCACTGTGAGCAGGTGCCAGGTCGTGCTGAAAAATGAAATCTTCATCTCCATAAAGCATTTCAGCCGATGGAAGCATGAAGTGCTCCAAAATCTCCTGATAGCTAGCTGCATTGACCCTGCCCTTGATGAAACACAGTGGACCAACACCAGCAGCTGACATGGCACCCCACACCATCACTGACTGTGGGTACTTGACACTGGACTTCAGGCATTTTGGGATTTCCTTCTCCCCAGTCTTCCTCCAGACTCTGGCACCTTGATTTCCGAATGACATGCAAAATTTGCTTTCATCAGAAAAAAGTACTTGGGACCACTTAGCAACAGTCCAGTGCTGCTTCTCTGTAGCCCAGGTCAGGCGCCTCTGCCGCTGTTTATGGTTCAAAAGTGGCTTTACCTGGGGAATGCGGCACCTGTAGCCCATTTCCTGCACACGCCTGTGCACGGTGGCTCTGGATGTTTCCACACCAGACTCAGTCCACTGCTTCCTCAGGTTCCCCAAGGTCTGGAATCGGTCCTTCTCCACAATCTTCCTCAGGGTCCGGTCTCCTCTTCTCGTTGTACAGCGTTTTCTGCCACATTGTTTCCTTCCAACAGACTTACCATTGAGGTGCCTTGATACAGCACTCTGGGAACAGCCTATTTGTTGAGAAATTTCTTTCTGGGTCTTACCCTCTTGCTTGAGGGTGTCAATGATGGCCTTCTTGACATCTGTCAAGTCGCTAGTCTTACCCATGATGGGGGTTTTGAGTAATGAACCAGGCAGGGAGTTTATAAAAGCCTCAGGTATCTTTTGCATGTGTTTAGAGTTAATTAGTTGATTCAGAAGATTAGGGTAATAGGTCGTTTAGAGAACCTTTTCTTGATATGCTAATTTATTGAGACAGGTTTTTTGGGTTATCAGGAGTTGTATGCCAAAATCATCAGTATTAAAACAATAAAAGACCTGACAAATTTCAGTTGGTGGATAATGAATCTATAATATATGAAAGTTTAATTGTAATCATTACATTATGGTAAATAATGAAATTTAACACTATATGCTAATTTTTTGAGAAGGACCTGTATATACCCACATACACTGCCTGCCTACCTAGCACTGATATATATATACCCCGTAATTAGTCCTTAGAAGGACTGTTGGTTTAGCTGGATTTCAATAATGGTATACCCACACTAACTAATACAATTCTAATTCTCTCCCTATCTCTGCAGCAACTGTCCCTACACTGGCTGAACATGCAGGGCGGTGACCCAAACTCCCGCCGAACAAGCCCAGAAATGCTCGCCGAGCATCACGAGCATCGAGCATTACCAAGCATGCTCGCTCATCACTTGTGAGCTCTTTAAAGTATAATTTCCCTGAAATGCTCCTGCAATTGTACAGCCAGGCTCTGATTTATGCTGCCTAGGATTTTATCAGCAAGAATAAGGTGACAGGTTCCATGTACAGTAGCACCAGTGTACTTGTAGCAGGTGCAAGACTCCAGATAACCACCCTGGATTTGCTGAAAAAAATAAAAGAAAGCAGCACTCCATTCTTGTGAAGAAAATTGGCTGGGTAAGAGTAATTCATTGCTGTAATATCACATTTCTGTATTTCAATATCATATTTCTTGAACCAATTTTCATCAAATTAATTGCAGCAAAAGGGTTCATTGCCCACTTGCAATGAAATCGGACGAATTCAATCAAGTAAAAAAATCGGATTGAATTCGAAACAATGTTAATTTAATATTGTGTGCTCATCTGCATTTTTTTTCCAACTCGAATCGGATCACGATCGGGCTAGAAAAAGATTGCAGCATGCTGCGATTCCAATCAAAAATCCGATCGCATCCCACAATAGAAGTCAATTGGTGTGAGAAAAAAAAAAAATCGCACAGCACAGTAATCGTTGGTGATATCAACTTCCTGTGTGTGGCATATTGGTATATGGGAGGGGGAAAACTTTTTAAGATGGGTGGTGAGTCTGACCATGGCGCCATTTTGAATCCAACTTTTTTTTTCAATGGTAAGAGGGTCATGTGACACATCAAACTTATTGAGAATTTCACAAGAAAAACAATGGTGTGCTTGGGTTTAACATAACTTTATTCTTTCATGAGTTATTTATAAGTTTATGACCACTTATAAAATGTGCTCAAAGTGCTGCCCATTGTGTTGGATTGTCAATGCCACCCTCTTCTCCCACTCTTGACACACTGATAGCAACACTGCAGAAGAAATGCTAGCACAGGCTTCCAGTTTCTGTTGTTTCAGATGCTGCACATCTCGTATCTTCACAGCATAGACAATTGCTTTCCCCCCAATATGACCCCAAAGATAAAAGTCTAAGGGGGTCAGATCGGGAGACCTTCATGGCCACTCAACTGCCCCACAACAACCAATCCACTTTCCAGGAAAATGTTCATGCAGGAATGCTCGGACCTGACACCCATAATGTGGTGGTGCACTGCCTCTCACACAGCCAAACTAGATCTCCACTTTGCACTGATGAGGGGCAGTACCCTGAAACAAAGTGTCTGCAATTGAGATTCTGGTTTGGCTATTATCTTAAGTCAAGTGACAAGGCTCGTTAAAGGGTTGACATTAATTTGTAGGATTTCTACCTTCCAATGGGTGGCACTACAGTTCTTGTTCTTTTCTTCTCTGAAGACCTAATTTGGATGATTTGCATATTTCCCAGAGAAGCATTGTGACTTTAAGTCTCCTCATCTCAGCATGCTTAGCATGTCAGTCTCTGCAAGGAGAAATGATACTTCTTGGATATCGGCCGGACGCCTCTCACACAGCCAAATCAGATCTCCACTTTGCACTGATGAGGGGCAGTATCCCGAAACACATTGTCTGCAAATTGACAATCTGGTTTGGCTATTATTCTAAGTCATATGTAAGAAACAGAAAACAGAGACACAGGCAGCCATATGGTCCCATAAAATACATTCTTTATTAGATATAAAAGATATAAAATTCACCAGACAAAAAACAGGTGTACAGAGGGGAAGTAACAGTACGCACTAATGGTAATGGCAAAAAGCAGGCCTGGAAGACGATCCATAAACCACACTGCTGAACTAGCAATATGCTAGAGAGAAGTTTCCCATGTCACATGTAAATGAGTTAGTAGTATTATATTATATACAGGGCCAGTGCCCACATGCAGGGAATACTAACATCAAAGCACAGTGCACCGATGTACTTACAGCAGGCAATGGTGGTCCAGGGAACGCACAGGCAGGCCTAACCCCAACGCGCGTTTCGGAGCGCACCGCTCCTTCATCAGGGGGTCTCACACAGCCAAATCAGATCTCCACTTTGCACTGATGAGGGGCAGTATCCCGAATCACATTGTCTGCAAATTGACAATCTGGTTTGGCTATTATCCTAAGTCATATGGCAAGGCTCGTTAAAGGGTCGACATTGACTTGCAGGATTGCTACCTTCTGTCACGGGGTCGTTCTCTGGTACCACACAATCGGCAGAGCCAGCGAAGAGTGAACAATCCCAAGACCTTTATTTAGGCAAAAATACGAAAGGTCCATATACGATCCACCACACAAAGGATAAAATAGTCCAGAACACAAATGCAGTTCAGTAACAGGATAAAAGTCCAACAATCCAGCAAACAGAGGATAGCATAGTCCATACACACTTCTTTGTCTCTGATGTGCTGTCTTCACATCATAGTTCCACACAGGATCTGATCTGTGTCTCACCTCCCTGATATTTTAAGTCTCCCTCCTCGTTCACAGGTCAGGAGAGGAAGGTCTCCCCATAGTGCATGAGAGGTCTCGGAACTTGGCCCTCTATGAGTCTGGGGTGATAGCATGGTAATCCAGGATAGTCTGCTTTACAATGTTATAATCCTGATTCCGCTGTGAGTCAATGGTTCCGCTGTGAGTCAATGGTTCTCCGCCTGGCTACTGTTCAGGAGTCCCACTAACAAATGCATCCAGCCAGAGTGGGGCACCTCCATCACAGCACACTGCTGCTCAAAGTCCTTGAAGAACCCCTCCACATCTCCAAAAGCCTCATCAAATGGCATAAACTCTGTCCGGGTGATCCGTACAGGCTCCTGGATCGTTGGGTTTACATTCCACATTGCGTTACTCCCTGTTTCAAGCTCCATTGCTTCTTGTCTCCGCTGTGCCTGGTGGGCAGCCTCCTCCTTGTACTCCTGAGAGATGCCTGGGCCCAGAACCGCCTTCTATTCTTCGTACCACACCACCCACTGGCTTTTTGGGGTGGGGGTCCTCGTCTCCAGTGCTCATCCTTCAGACATCTGGGAGGAGGTGGCCGGGCTAGAACCCACCAGTAGGTCAGTTAAGGCCTCTTTAGTCAGTCCCTGATAGTTCAGGCCCAGGTCTCTGGCTCTCTCCTGTAAACTGGATACAGTCCAATTTCTGTACTCACTCTGTGTGTGGTTCTCCATTAGGTTACACTCTGTTGATCTCTCTGCTTGCCACCAGTTGTCACCGGGTCCTTCTCCGGTACCACACAATCAACAGAGGCAGTGAAGAGTGAACAATCCCAAGACCTTTGGGCAAAAATACTAAAGGTCCATATATGATCCACCACACAAAAGATAAAATAGTCCAGAACACGAATGCAGTGCAGTAAGAGGATAAAAGTCCAACAATCCAGCAGACAGAGGATAGCATAGTCCATATACACTTCTTTCTCTCTGATGTGCTGTCTTCGTCTTCACATCGTGGTTCCACACAATATCTGATCTGTGTCTCACCTCCCTGACATTTTAAGTCTCCTTCCTCATTCACAGGTCAGGAGAGGGAAGGTCTTAGGGGCTCATTGTTTCAATAAAGGCCCCGTCACACATAGCGACGCTTAAGCGATCCCGACAACGATACGACCTGTCAGGGATCGTTGCTGCGTTGCTATGTGGTCGCTGGTGAGATGTCAAACAGTGAGATCTCCCCAACGACGCAGCAGCGATGCGGCGACCTGTAGCGACCTGTACAACGATGCTATTTCATGACGATTCAATGGGACGTCCTGTCAACGAGGTTGTTGGTAAGGTGTCAAACACAGCGATATGTGCTACCCAGCGGGACCTCAATGATCAAAAAACGGTCCAGGCCATTCCGACACGACCAGCGATCTCACAGCAGGGGCCTGGTCGCTGCTACGTGTCACACATAGCGAGATCGCTACTGAGGTCGCTGTTGCGTCACAAAACTTGTGACTCAGCAGCGATCTCGCTAGCGATCTCGCTGTGTGTGACGGGGGCTTAAGGTAGGTTAACATGTCATTAGCAAACAATACAGTGCTGTGGGGGCTGATATCAAATGGCAGCAACAGCCATTCATCAATTAGCAAATAACTCCTTCTACAAGAGAACACCATGAAAACAAGTAAAATAGAAATATACACAAAATATCACACCATCACACCTTCCAATAGGTGGCACTAGAGTTCTAGTTCTCTTCCTCTCTGAAGAGACAATATGCATAATTAGCATATTTCCCAGAGAAGCATTGTGGCTTTAAGTCTCCTCATCTCGGCATGTTTAGCATGTCAATCTCAGCAAGGAGAAACGATACTTCTTAGATATTAAGAGAGAAACTCAAATGTAATTGCTCAGCATAATGCACAAGAAAAATGTGAACAAAGTCTTTTTGCAATTTTTGTTGCAGCAGAATGAACAAATTAACACCTGGCTGGTTTCCTCAAGAAGTCTAGTACAGTAAACTCAAGGTTCCCGAATGGGTGGACACAGTGAAACTGGCAAAACTCAAGGAACTGGAATCGTACAATGAGAACTGGTTGCCAAGTCACTTCTGCCATTGATCAAAAAGTGTCGCCAGGTGGGTTATGCAGGCACTGGAGGGCCTGAAAATGGTGGAGAAGGACCCCAATGGAGGTCGCAGACTAACTTCCCAAGGACAAAGAAACTTGGACAGAATTGTTGGACAGGTCGTAGCAGTCAACAAGAAACATTAAGTCACTTTGTTAAAATAAAACTTCCTGCTTCAAAACTAAAATAAATAAAAATAATTGCTTTTATTTTTCTTTATGCCTTTATGCAGTTCATCGTGCTGTATAAGTGAAGTCCAACTTTATTCTTCATATGATTACAATCATACCAAATTTTAACATAGGGTTTTTGCTACTTTTACAAGCTTCAAAAGCTTTTTTTTATTTTTGCATTTCTATGTTTTGAGAAATATAACTTTTCTATTTTTCTGCCAGCAGAGCTGTATGGAAGCTTACTTTGTGACATGAGTTGAAGTTTTTTTGGTAGCATTTTGGAAAACATACAATATTTTTATTGCTTTAACCCCTTAACCCCCAGGGTTGTTTGCATGTTATTTTTTACAATTCTGACCACTGTCCCTTTATGAGGTAATAACTCTGGAACGCTTCCATGGATCCCGGTGATTCTGACATTGTTTTCTCGTAACATATTGCACTTCATGATAGTGGTAAAATTTCTTTGATATGACTTGGGTTTATTTGTGAAAAAAATGGAAATTTGGCAAAAATTTAGAAACTTTTGCAATTTTCCAAATTTGAATTTTTATGCCCTTAAATCACAGAGATATGTCACAAAAAATACTTAATAAGTAACATTTGCCACATGTTTACTTTACAACAGCACAATTTTGGAACCAACTTTTTTTTAGTTAGGAAGTTATAAGGGTTAAAAGTTAAACAGCAATTTCTCATTTTTACAACACCATTTTTTGGGGGGACCACATCACATTTGAAGTCACCTTGAGGGGTCTGTATCATAGAAAATAACCAAAAGTGACACCATTCTAAAAACTGAACCCCTGAAGGTACTCAAAACCATATTCAAGAAGTTTCTTAACCCTTCAGGTGCTTCACAGGAATTTTTGGAAAATTTTAAAAAAAATGAACATTTAACTTTTTTCACAAACAATGTACTTCAGATCCAATTTTTTTTATTTTACCAAGGGTAATAGGAGAAATTGGAACTCAAAAGTTTTTGTACAATTTGTACGCTGATGCCCCATATATGCAGGTAAACCACTGTTTGGGCGCACGGCAGAGCTCGGAAGGGAAGGAGCGCCATTTGACTTTTCAATGCAAAATTGGCTGAAATTGAGATTGGACGCCATGTCGCGTTTGGAGTGCCCCTGATGTGCCTAAACAATGGAAACCCCCCACAAGTGACACCATTTTGGAAACTATACCCCTAAGGAACTTATCTAGAAGTGTGGTGAGCACTTTTAACCCCACTAGTACTTCACAGAAGTTTATAACGTACAGACGTAAAAATAAAAAAATCATTTTATTTTTACAAAAATGATCATTTCACGCCCAATTTTTTATTTCCACAAGAGTAACAGGAGAAATTGGACCCCAACAGTTGTTGTACAATTTCTCCTGAGTTCGCCGATACCCTGGATGGTGGGGCAAATCACTGTTTAGGCTCACAGCAGAGCTCGAAATGGAAGGAGCACCATTTAACTTTTTCAACTCAGAAATGTCTGGAATTGAAATGGGACGCAATGTCATATTTGGAGAACCCCTGATTTGCCTAAACAGTGGAAACCCCCGATTCTAACTCCAACCCTAACTCCAACACAGCCCTAATCCTGATCCCAGCCCTAGCCATAACCCTAACCACAAACCTAACCCTAACACATCCCTAACACTAATCCCAACCCTAATCCAAACCCTAACTTTGGCCCCAACCCTAACTCTAACTTTAGCCCTAACCCTAACTTTAGCCCCAACCCTAACCCTAGCTTTAACCTCAACCCTAGTCTTAACTTTAGCCCCAACCCTAACCCTAACTTTAGCCCCAACCCTAACCCTAGCTTTAGCCTCAACCCTAACCCTAGCTTTAGCCTCAACCCGTGTATGCGGGGCCAATCGCCAATGACGTACCATCCCATCCATGGTCAGACGGGCCCAGGGCACATGTATGGGATAGTACGTCAGATGGCAGAAAGGGGTTAATTCAAATATTTCCAAGCAGAATAAACAAAAAATACCAATTTTCAAAGTATTTGTTTATTTAAAAGGAACCTGTCAATAGAATCAACCCTCCTAAGCCATCCTCATGGGCATATAGGTAATAGAAAGTTGAATAATAAGATACCTTGATTCAATCTCTTCCAGTTAAATCCTCATTTTTCTGTGCACAGTTATTACAGTTTCAGGTCGGCACCATTATACTGATTACAATGAAACCTGTGATGAAATCCGTCTTGTGGTTGTTGTTTAATCTTTATTTTCCATTTTGAGTTAATAATTAACAACTGGTGTTGTTAATGGACTATGGCCGTTTCGCGTATAACACGTTTCAACCGGTATCTGGACTCGTTGAAGCGTGTTATACGTGAAACGGCCGTAGTCCATTAACAACATCAGTTTGTACTGCTATCGCCCTGCCCTCTTAAACCATGTCCACACTTTATTGTTGAAATAAAGGACAAAGGTTTTTTTACTGGAAGAATTGAGCAGTGCGGCTATATTTCTTTTTCATAGGATTCCAACTTATGTTTTTTCAAGCCAGCACGCCAAGTTCCATGCACATTTGCGGGTGGAGTCTTCGATCCAGCTGAATTCACGGCACCAGTGAGTACACGCTTCGTATCTTAGTGCCATTCAGCTTTTTTCTTGTTTTCAGACATATGATCAGCGGGGATGGCCTGAGGACAGGGAGGAGGAGGATGAGGAGGAAGAGGACAGCATGGCCAGTCTGTTATGGCTGGCAATCAGGCAACACAGCGTGCAGTAATCAGCGCACATACAGAGATCTGGCAATAACCAAAAACAATAGGACGAGCTCTGAGACGTGGAATCTCTGTAGACTGCAGTACCTGATCTATCCTCACACAACTATAAAGCAGCAGTGGATTGCGCCTAACAACTACCTATGCAACTCGGCACTGCCTGAGGAGCTGACTAGCCTGAAGATAGAAATACAAGCCTGACTTACCTCAGAGAAATACCCCAAAGGAATAGGCAGCCCCCCACATATAATGACTGTTAGCAAGATGAAAAGACAAACGTAGGAATGAAATAGATTCAGCAAAGTGAGGCCCGATATTCTAGACAGAGCGAGGATAGCAAAGAGAACTATGCAGTCTACAAAAAACCCTAAAACGAAAACCACGCAAAGGGGCAAAAAGACCCACCGTGCCGAACTAACAGCACGGCGGTGCACCCCTCTGCTTCTCAGAGCTTCCAGCAAAAGACAATAGCAAGCTGGACAGAAAAAAACAGAAAACAAACTAGAAGCACTTATCTAGCAGAGCAGCAGGCCCAAGGAAAGATGCAGTAGCTCAGATCCAACACTGGAACATTGACAAGGAGCAAGGAAGACAGACTCAGGTGGAGCTAAATAGCAAGGCAGCCAACGAGCTCACCAAAACACCTGAGGGAGGAAGCCCAGAGACTGCAATACCACTTGTGACCACAGAAGTGAACTCAGCCACAGAATTCACAACAGTACCCCCCCCTTGAGGAGGGGTCACCGAACCCTCACCAGAACCCCCAGGCCGACCAGGATGAGCCACATGAAAGGCACGAACAAGATCTGGGGCATGGACATCAGAGGCAAAAACCCAGGAATTATCTTCCTGAGCATAACCCTTCCATTTGACCAGATACTGGAGTTTCCGTCTAGAGACACGAGAATCCAAAATCTTCTCCACAATATACTCCAATTCCCCCTCCACCAAAACAGGGGCAGGAGGCTCCACAGATGGAACCATAGGTGCCACGTATCTCCTCAACAACGACCTATGGAATACATTATGTATGGAAAAGGAGTCTGGGAGGGTCAGACGAAAAGACACCGGATTGAGAATCTCAGAAATCCTATACGGACCAATAAAACGAGGTTTAAATTTAGGAGAGGAAACCTTCATAGGAATATGACGAGAAGATAACCAAACCAAATCCCCAACACGAAGTCGGGGTCCCACACGGCGTCTGCGATTAGCGAAAAGCTGAGCCTTCTCCTGGGACAAGGTCAAATTGTCCACTACCTGAGTCCAGATCTGCTGCAACCTGTCCACCACAGAATCCACACCAGGACAGTCCGAAGACTCAACCTGTCCTGAAGAGAAACGAGGATGGAACCCAGAATTGCAGAAAAATGGAGAGACCAAGGTAGCCGAGCTGGCCCGATTATTAAGGGCGAACTCAGCCAACGGCAAAAATGACACCCAATCATCCTGGTCAGCGGAAACAAAACATCTCAGATATGTTTCCAAGGTCTGATTGGTTCGTTCGGTCTGGCCATTAGTCTGAGGATGGAAGGCCGAGGAGAAAGATAGGTCAATGCCCATCCTACCACAAAAGGCTCGCCAGAACCTCGAGACAAACTGGGAACCTCTGTCAGAAACAATATTCTCAGGAATGCCATGTAAACGAACCACATGCTGGAAGAACAAAGGCACCAAATCAGAGGAGGAAGGCAATTTAACCAAGGGCACCAGATGGACCATTTTAGAAAAGCGATCACAGACCACCCAAATGACCGACATTTTTTGAGAAACGGGAAGGTCAGAAATGAAATCCATCGAAATATGTGTCCAAGGCCTCTTCGGGACCGGCAAGGGCAAAAGCAACCCACTGGCACGTGAACAGCAGGGCTTAGCCCTAGCACAAATTCCACAGGACTGCACAAAAGCACGCACATCCCGTGACAGAGATGGCCACCAGAAGGATCTAGCAACCAACTCCCTGGTACCAAAGATTCCTGGATGACCGGCCAGCACCGAACAATGAAGTTCAGAGATAACTTTACTAGTCCACCTATCAGGGACGAACAGTTTCTCGGCCGGACAACGATCAGGTTTATTAGCCTGAAATTTCTGCAACACTCTCCGCAAATCAGGGGAGATGGCAGACACAATGACTCCTTCCTTGAGGATACTCGCCGGCTCAGATAACCCCGGAGAGTCGGGCACAAAACTCCTAGACAGAGCATCCGCCTTCACATTTTTAGAGCCCGGAAGGTATGAAATCACAAAATCAAAACGAGCAAAAAATAACGACCAACGGGCCTGTCTAGGATTCAAGCGCTTGGCAGACTCGAGATAAGTCAAGTTCTTATGATCAGTCAATACCACCACGCGATGCTTAGCACCCTCAAGCCAATGACGCCACTCCTCGAATGCCCACTTCATGGCCAGCAACTCTCGGTTGCCCACATCATAATTACGCTCAGCAGCAGAAAATTTCCTGGAAAAGAAAGCACATGGTTTGAACACTGAGCAACCAGAACCTCTCTGTGACAAAACCGCCCCTGCACCAATCTCAGAAGCATCAACCTCGACCTGGAACGGAAGAGAAACATCAGGTTGACACAACACAGAGGCACAGCAAAAACGACGCTTCAACTCCTGAAAAGCTTCCACGGCAGCAGAGGACCAATTAACCAAATCAGCACCCTTCTTGGTCAAATCGGTCAATGGTCTGGCAATGCTAGAAAAATTACAGATGAAGCGACGATAAAAATTAGCAAAGCCCAGGAATTTCTGCAGACTTTTTAGAGATGTCGGCTGAGTCCAATCCTGGATGGCCTGAACCTTAACCGGATCCATCTCGATAGTAGAAGGGGAAAAGATGAACCCCAAAAATGAAACTTTCTGCACACCGAAGAGACACTTTGATCCCTTCACGAACAAGGAATTAGCACGCAGTACCTGGAAAACCATTCTGACTTGCTTCACATGAGACTCCCAATCATCTGAGAAGATCAAAATGTCATCCAAGTAAACAATCAAGAATTTATCCAGATACTCACGGAAAATGTCATGCATAAAAGACTGAAAAACAGATGGAGCATTGGCAAGTCCGAACGGCATCACCAGATACTCAAAATGACCCTCGGGCGTATTAAATGCCGTTTTCCATTCATCTCCCTGCCTGATTCTCACCAGATTATACGCACCACGAAGATCAATCTTAGTAAACCAACTAGCCCCCTTAATCCGAGCAAACAAGTCAGAAATCAATGGCAAGGGATACTGAAACTTAACAGTGATCTTATTAAGAAGGCGGTAATCAATACACGGTCTTAGCGAACCATCCTTCTTGGCTACAAAAAAGAACCCTGCTCCCAATGGTGACGACGATGGGCGAATATGTCCCTTCTCCAGGGACTCCTTCACATAACTGCGCATAGCGGTGTGTTCAGGTACGGACAAATTAAATAAACGACCCTTAGGGAATTTACTACCAGGAATCAAATCGATAGCACAATCACAATTCCTATGCGGAGGTAGGGCATCAGACTTGGACTCTTCAAATACATCCTGAAAGTCCGACAAGAACTCTGGGATGTCAGAAGGAATGGATGACGAAATAGACAAAAATGGAACATCACCATGTACTCCCTGACAACCCCAGCTGGTTACCGACATAGAGTTCCAATCCAATACTGGATTATGGGTTTGTAGCCATGGCAACCCCAACACGACCACATCATGCAAATTATGCAGTACCAGAAAGCGAATAACTTCCTGATGTGCAGGAGCCATGCACATGGTCAGCTGGGCCCAGTACTGAGGCTTATTCTTGGCCAAAGGTGTAGCATCAATTCCTCTCAACGGAATAGGACACCGCAAAGGCTCCAAGAAAAATCCACAACGTTTAGCATAATCCAAATCCATCAGATTCAGGGCAGCGCCTGAATCCACAAACGCCATGACAGAATACGATGACAAAGAGCACATTAAGGTAATGGACAAAAGGAATTTGGACTGTACAGTACCAATAACGGCAGAGCTATCGAACCGCCTAGTGCGTTTAGGACAATTAGAAATAGCATGAGTAGAATCACCACAATAGAAACACAGTCTGTTCAGACGTCTGTGTTCTTGCCGTTCTACTTTAGTCATAGTCCTGTCGCACTGCATAGGCTCAGGTTTACTCTCAGGCAGTACCGCCAGATGGTGCACAGATTTACGCTCGCGCAAGCGACGACCGATCTGAATGGCCAAGGACATAGACTCATTCAAACCAGCAGGCATAGGAAATCCCACCATTACATCCTTAAGAGCTTCAGAGAGACCCTTTCTGAACAAAGCCGCTAGTGCAGATTCATTCCACAGAGTGAGTACTGACCATTTCCTAAATTTCTGACAATATACTTCTACATCATCCTGACCCTGGCATAAAGCCAGCAGATTTTTCTCAGCCTGATCGACTGAATTAGGCTCATCGTAAAGCAATCCGAGCGCCAGGAAAAATGCATCAACATTACTCAATGCAGAATCTCCTGGTGCAAGAGAAAACGTCCAGTCCTGTGGGTCGCCGCGCAAAAAAGAAATAATAATCAAAACCTGTTGAATAGGATTACCAGAAGAATGAGGTTTCAAGGCCAAAAATAGCTTACAATTATTTCTGAAGCTCAGGAACTTAGTTCTGTCACCAAAAAACAAATCAGGAATCGGAATTCTTGGTTCTAGCATCGATTTCTGATCAATAGTATCTTGAATCTTTTGTACATTTACAACGAGATTATTCATTGAGGAGCACAGAGCCTGAATATCCATGTCCACAGCTGTGTCCTGAAGCACTCTAATGTCTAGGGGAAAAAAAAGACTGAAGACAGAGCTAAGAAAAAAAAATGATGTCAGGATTTCTTTTTTCCCTCTATTGGGAATCATTGGTGTGGCTCCTTGTACTGTTATGGCTGGCAATCAGGCAACACAGCGTGCAGTAATCAGCGCACATACAGAGATCTGGCAATAACCAAAAACAATAGGACGAGCTCTGAGACGTGGAATCTCTGTAGACTGCAGTACCTGATCTATCCTCACACAACTATAAAGCAGCAGTGGATTGCGCCTAACAACTACCTATGCAACTCGGCACTGCCTGAGGAGCTGACTAGCCTGAAGATAGAAATACAAGCCTGACTTACCTCAGAGAAATACCCCAAAGGAATAGGCAGCCCCCCACATATAATGACTGTTAGCAAGATGAAAAGACAAACGTAGGAATGAAATAGATTCAGCAAAGTGAGGCCCGATATTCTAGACAGAGCGAGGATAGCAAAGAGAACTATGCAGTCTACAAAAAACCCTAAAACGAAAACCACGCAAAGGGGCAAAAAGACCCACCGTGCCGAACTAACAGCACGGCGGTGCACCCCTCTGCTTCTCAGAGCTTCCAGCAAAAGACAATAGCAAGCTGGACAGAAAAAAACAGAAAACAAACTAGAAGCACTTATCTAGCAGAGCAGCAGGCCCAAGGAAAGATGCAGTAGCTCAGATCCAACACTGGAACATTGACAAGGAGCAAGGAAGACAGACTCAGGTGGAGCTAAATAGCAAGGCAGCCAACGAGCTCACCAAAACACCTGAGGGAGGAAGCCCAGAGACTGCAATACCACTTGTGACCACAGAAGTGAACTCAGCCACAGAATTCACAACACCAGTCGTCCTGTTGGTGAGGACACGGAAGTCTTGCCTGTTAGCAGTCTGGCATGCATGGCTAACTTTATGTTGCGCTGCATTTCACGTGACCCTCGGATTATCAAAATTTTGGGTGACACTCATTGCTGGTTGGTGACACTTCTAGACCCACGCTACAAGGAGAACTTTCAATCTCTTCTGCCTGAGGCAGAGAGGTGTGCTAAAATGTTGCAGTACCAGAAGGCTCTTGTAGTTGAATTACTTAGAAAATTCCCATGTGAGAACGCTGGCAGCAGACGTCAGAGTTTGTTGTACAACCAAGGACTCCAAGTGAGAGAGACAGAAGTACAATCCAGCTCAGGCAAGGGAACAATGGCCAAGTTCTGGGACAGTTTTCTCAGACCCTCCCATCGTGGCGGCACAGAGGCAAGGGGTGCTGTCACAAGAAGTGCAATGTTTGGGAAGATGGTGAGGGAGTACCTTGCAGATCGTACAAACGTCCTCTGTGATTCCTCTGTGCTTTTTAATTATTAGGTATCCAAGCTGGACATGTGGCATGAACTGGCTCTCTACGCCTTGGAGGTCCTGGCCTGCCCTGCTGCTAGCATTCTGTCAGAGAGGGTTTTCAGTGCCGCTGGTGGAATTATAACACATAAGCGCATCCTTCTGTCAACTGAAAATGCTGACAGGCTGACTCTTATCAAAATGAACAAGGCCTGGATTGGGAATGACTTCTGTACACCACCAAGTGAAACCAGCGAAACATAACCTCAAATACATTCTCTGTTTTGGGGAGGTGTATTCTCATGCACCTCTTCAGAACCACACATGGGTATATGCTTCCAGATTTGGTCTGTTTGTTTTTATCCTCCTCCTTATCCTCATCCTCCTCATCCAGAACCACTATATCACCAGGGTGAACGTGGTCTGTACAGTGCATTTTGGCCAAGGGTGCTGTGATGGCAATCTTTTATATTTTTTAAAAAGGACAACACATTGGGGAATTGGACATGACATTACATTGGGCCGACTTCTTAACTTTGTGTCCTGCAATCTGTCCTGTACCTGCCAGTAGATCACCAGGGTGAACGTGTTCTGTACAGTGCATGTTGGCCAAGGGCCTGTGATGGCACTCTTTTCTTTTTAGGAAAAAAGGATTTTACATTGGGGAATTGGGCATGACATTACATTGGGCCGACTTCTTAACTCTGTCTCCTGCAATGTGTATTTTAACTGCTACTAGATGACCAGGGTGCACGTGCTCAGTACTGTTATAGGCCAGTGATTTTTGGACACAGGGGCTGTGATGGCACTATATTTTTAAGTCCAAAAAGGACAACACATTGGGGAATTGGGCATGACATTTCTTTGGGCCTACTTCTTAACTCTGTCTCCTGCAATGTGTACTTTAACTGCTACTAGATGACCAGGGTGCACGTGCTCAGTACTGTTATAGGCCAGTGATTTTTGGGCACAGGGGCTGTGATGGCACTATATTTTTAAGTCCAAAAAGGACAACACATTGGGGAATTGGGCATGACATTTCTTTGGGCCTACTTCTTAACTCTGTCTCCTGCAATGTGTACTTTAACTGCTACTAGATGACCAGGGTGCACGTGCTCAGTACTGTTATAGGCCGGTGATTTTTGGGCACGGGGGCTGTGAAGGCACTATTTCATTTTGTAGAAACAGGACCCCACATTCGGGAATTGGGCATTACATTACATTTGGCCTACTTCTTAAGTCTGTCTCCTGCAATGTGTCCTTTAACTGCCACTAGATGACCAGGGTGCAGGTGCTCAGTACTGTTATAGGCCAGTGATTTTTGGGCACGGGGGCTGTGATGGCACTATATTTTTAAGTCCAAAAAGGAAAACACATTGGGGAATTGGACATGACATTTCTTTGGGCCTACTTCTTAACTCGGTCTCCTGCAATTTGTCCTGTACCTGCCACTAGATCACCAGGGTCAACGTGATCTGGACGGAGCATTTTGGCCAAGGAGGCTGTAATGGCACTATTTTATTTAGTCCAAAAAGGACACCACATTGGGAAATTGGGTATGGCATTTCATTGGGCCTATTTCTTAACTCGGTCTCCTTCAATCTGTCCTGTACCGGCACTAGATCACCAGGGTCAACGTGCTCTGTATGGTGCATGATGGCCAAGGGATCTGTGATGGCACTCTTTTATTTTTTAAAAACAGGATTTTATGTTGGGGAATTGGGCATGACATTACACTGGGTCCACTTCTTAACTCAGTCGCCAGTAGATCACCAGGGTGAACGTGGTCTGTACGGGGCATTTAGGGCTCGGGGGCTGTGATGGTACTATTTTAATCAGTCCAAAAAGGACCCTACATTGGGGAATTGGGCATGGCATTCCATTGGGCCTATTTCTTAACTCTGTTTCCTGCAATGTCTCTTGTTTAATTGCAACTAGATCACCAGGATGAACGTGCTTTGTACTGTTATAGGCCAGTGATGTTTGGTCAAGGGGGGATGTTATGGCACTAGTCTATTTTTACTAAAGGTACCCCCCATTGGTGAAACCACATCCTTTTTGGCAAACACTTCATAATCATAACATTTGTGTACCTTAAAGAGCTCACTGGAAAAGCTCCTTTTTGTGTTGTTAACATTGGACACAATACACTTCATATAAATTTGATAAAGCAATGCTGTTACTTTGCCTCAGTAGTTCATTAAAAATATAGCTTTGTCCACTATATTTGTTTCTATCCTTGTGAGCCTTAACTTTGTCTGCCTCAAATGTACAAATGGAGAATATACAAATGGCGATTTGTAAACAAGATTGAAATACTGTATACCGAATGCATTCAGACAATCACAATAGCTGCATTTCTTGTAAAACATTTATAGATGTGACAGACAATGCTCATAGTCACACAATCTTGATAAATGTTTTTTTATTCACTTCACAAACAGTTCTAAGCCTGTATATGTTTGATGTTTGTCATTGTAAAACATTAAGGTTTACTGAAACTATGCTGGTGGTGGTTTGATCTAAATCCTTGTGGGGTTCTCTGTCTTGATGTTGCTTCTCTGATATTCCAGACGGATGATGTTTAAAAGCCTCTTGGTGATGATCTAACTACCGTATATACTCGAGTATAAGCCGACCCGAGCATAAGACAACCCCCCTAATTTTGCTTCAAAAAACTGGGAAAACTTAATGACTCGAGTATGGATGGAAAATGCAGCAGCTACCGGTAAATGTCCAAAATAAAAATAGATACCAATAACAGTAAAATAAATTGAGACATCAGTAGGTTAAGTGTTTTTGAAAATCCATATTGAATCAGGAGCCCCATATAATGCTCCATAAAGTTTATGATGGCCCCATAAGATGCTCCATATTAAAATATGCTGCAAAAGTGTTGATTATTGCCCCATAAGATGCTCCATAAAGATATTTGCCCCATATAGTGCTGCACAAACCTTGATTATAGCCCCATAAGATGCTCCATACAGACACTTGCCCCATATAATGCTCCACAAACGTTAATTATCGCCCCATAAGATGCTCCATAAAGATATTTTCACCATATAGTGCTGTACAAACGTTGATTATGGCCCCAGAAGATGCTCCATAAAGATATTTGTGCCATATAGTGCTACACAAACGTTGATTATGGCCCCATAAGATGCTCCATAAAGTTTATGATTGGCCCCATAAGATGCTCCATACAGACACTTGCCCCATATA
Organism: Ranitomeya imitator; assembly: GCF_032444005.1. Classification (NCBI taxonomy): domain Eukaryota; kingdom Metazoa; phylum Chordata; class Amphibia; order Anura; family Dendrobatidae; genus Ranitomeya; species Ranitomeya imitator. The sequence continues at coordinate 223,967,460 of NC_091283.1, forward strand.
ATGCTGCACAATCGTTGATTATGGCCCCATAAGATGCTCCATAAAGATATTTGCGCCATATTGTGCTGCACAAATGTTGATTATGCCCCATAAGATGCTCCATACAGACACTTGCTCCATTTGCTGTTGCTGTGATTAAAAAAAAAATCACATACTCACCTCTCCGTCGCTCAGCCCCCCAGCACTTTAAATATTCACCTGACTTCGTTCCGGCACCGCTCCATCTTCAGCGTCTAACCACGTAATCGCGCCCTCTGACCTGAGCGTCACTGCACTAACTACGTCATCGCGCCCTCTGACCTGAGCATCACTGCAGAAGACTCTGAAGACGGAGCGGTGCCGGAACAAGGAGCAGGTGAATATCGTGCAGTGCAGCGCTCCCCTCCCCGTTATACTCACCTACTCCTGGCGCGGTGCAGTCCCTGCTTCCCCGGCGCCGCAGCTTTTTCCTGTATTGAGCGGTCACCGTTACCGCTCATTACAGTAATGAATATGCAGCTCCACCCCTATGGGAGGTGGAGCCGCATATTCATTACTCTAGTGAGCGGTACCATGTGACCACTCACTACAGGAAGCTGCGGCGTCGGGTAAGCAGGGACGTGCAGGGACCGCGCCAGGAGTAGGTGAGTATAATTAGACAGCCCCCACTCCCCCTACCCTGCCGGCCCCTGGGTATGACTCGAGTATAAGCCGAGAGGGGGACTTTCAGCCGAAAAAATGAGCTGAAAATCTCGGCTTATATTGAGTATATACGGTATACTGTATGTAGTTAATCTTCATATATACGTAATCACTATATTTATTTAATCCTTATATGTACTAATTAACCTGTGTATGTTAACACATACAAAAGTGTACGCACTCACACTATTCAATCATACTATTCGTTGCATTTTGTAGTTTGCAATAAAATTGCCTTATATTGCAAGTATTTGCCTTTTTTAAAGCCGTATCTGAACCTTAGTGTTAAAAACATGGCAAATTAAATTGCAAAATTCTCATGTAAATAATTGTGCAAAGAGGGAACCATCATACCATTAAAAAATACAAGCAAATTTTCCTGGGCCTATCCAGTATGTTGGTTTCAAGGCCTAATGGGGTGCTTATGACTATGCAGCAGGGCTCGCCTTCCTGCCAATGTATAAAACAAAGGAGTACCGGAGTACAAAATGCATATTGTGAAGAGGATTTTCCTGGGCCCATCCAGTATGTGGGTTCAAAGGCTTATTGGGGTGCACATTGTTAAAGAAATGGTTAATCTTCATTTTGTTAAATATCAGAAAATAGCCGAAAAACAAAGTATTGCATAAGATGTTATCATCTGTCTCTCCTTGTGGACAGTTTCCCGGACATACCACATAGTAGTGGTCAGAATTTCTCAGAATCGCCAATTCTATGTCTGTTTTTCCAGAATGTTCAGCCAAAATCTAATAAAACCGCAGACATGCACAACAACTCCCCACATTCTTTCACCTCATCCATCTTGTATGTTTTTGACAACTTATTGTATAAGACATTCATTTGTGCCAATTTATTATGTAACTCTACATTTCCTTTTGATCTTGGGCCTTTATAAGCCCAGCCCTAAAAATAAAGACCAGAGACTATTTGGACAGACAACGAGCATGTGTCTCTCTGATTATTGCTTCATTGCGTAGGTACCTAAAGACAGAACACCTGAGTAGGTTGGAAATCCCTTCTCTAACAACTTGGAGGCCTTCAGCGGGATAATAATATAATTTCTCCTTCGACATTCATCTTAGACTGAACAATTGACTGCCTCCGTCCCGAACAGAAAACCAAATCCCGGGTAAGTGAGTAGATTTATTACTCACACAGTTTTCTCTCCGAGAAAGGAGGCCTTGAATTCAATGGAACACTTTTTCAGGAGTCCCCCCTGGACATCTTATGACAGGGGTATTGTGGTGCGTAGTAATTCTTGCAGCCCATCCACTCACAGCATAGGCTACAACAGCTTAGGAGATCCACTGTTTCATAATGGCCCTTTAAGTAGATTAATGCCGCCTGATAAACCTGTACAAATAGGCTCTGTGACTTTAAGAGTCCCTCCTTCATAAACATAAATGAAACAAGATGGGCCTGCTTATGTGTCACACACCACATGGCCAGCTAGGGTTGATAAATGTTACAATGACATTTCCCAGTGAATGCATTTATAGTGGTTGAAAGCAACGTTAAAGTTGAAAAACGCTTCAAAAATGCTGCGTCTGAACTAAGCCGAAGTGGGGGAGGAAATTTTCGTTCTGGGGTTAAATATTTGGCCTTACAGGCAAGTCATTAACCTGCAAAGGATGTACATTGACATATTTCCCAGCAAAACCCGTTTTGGTTTCGTTTTCATGTGTTTTTTGTGGCACCAGGAAAAATGGCATGAACCTCGGAAAGAAATGATTAACCCTGCTGTTCTGTTGGTCAAAAATGACCGACTTTGAACTTCAATATTCTTTAAAATATTCAAGATGCGGCTCTGAAACTCGTGGCCGACCGACCCATCCTCATTTAAGTCAATCAACCACAAGTTTCAGAACCGCATCTTGAACACCCCAAAAAATACCAAAGTTCAAAATAGGTCTCCCCAGACCGAACAGAACAGCAGGGTTAAGGTTGTGAACTAGGAGTCTGGAATGCTTCCAGGGGCGATCCCCATGAGGTCCATGTGTCATTTGAGCAGTGTTTCCATCATTTTGAGATTTTTTTAGACCTTAAAAGGACCCCTGGGGGGATCGCGGTAAAAATACTCGGGTCTCCCATAGACTTACATTGGGCTCGTTCTTCTGGTAGAGTACCCGAGTATTCCAATCTGCTCGACCCGAGCAACGAGCACCCGAGCATTTTAGTGCTCGCCTATCACTACTAATAAACCAAATTAAAAAAATGAAGCGCTCGCTGGGCTTTAAAAAAAAAAAAAAAATGAAAGGTTAGTACAACGTAAAGAAATTCTATATGTACAGTGTAAATGTTATACCTACTAATGTGCAAGAGAGCAAACACAAAACCCAGCTGCATTTTAAATGCAGGAGGGGGATATCACACAGTGGTGGTCCACCCTCAATTCAATTGGCCCCAACTCCTTAACATTGTGTGACGCCCAGGAGACCGGGATACCCAGCACCGGACCAATGGAGTCTGTCTCTTGAGGGGGATGTCACGGGTGGCTTGACCCGGTGCTGTGGCCTCAGGCAATGCACAGTGTAAGGAGTATCGTGAGGGGACAGGCACTTACTTGATCAGCAGCAGGTTCTCCCAGCGGTGACGATCCCGATCCTGGATAGATGGCTATTGTCCAAATGAAAGACTGAGGCACTGAAACGTTTAACCAGTTTACTTTAACATAAAAGGATTTACAACCAGTCCTGTCACCGGAGTCTGTATGGGAACTCTGAGTTACTTTCACCCTGCCGGGGTCTTCGCCTCTTATTGTGCGCAATTTCTGTGTGGCCCTGCTGCTGTATGTGAACTGGCTGCCGGCCCAATCTGTCCCCTCCGGGTCCTGGTTCGACGGGCAACCCGAGTCCTTTTATCGGTTTACCCCCTCTGGGAGTACCGCTGAACTCTGTGTCTGTTGCTGCGTCCGGCCCTAGTGAAGCTGATATCACCTCACGTTTTTCCGGTTGCTGTATTATATATAATGAATACAGCCATGGATCCGGTATCCGTCTTTGCGCCTGTTCTGGGTAGTGATTAATGCTACCCGGTTCTCACAATGTCCTTTTTCTCTATCCCTCTTCTCCTCAGGCCGGTGATTTGGGCCTGGAAACCGTCATAGGGCTGTTAGAAATTCAGCTGTATGACCTCTCACTATCAGCTCCTTAGCCCAACTGCCAGTTCTTCTCTCAGACCAGAATGGATCAAGGGGAGTCTCTGGAGCTCCCCCTTCTGGCCGGAGGTGGTAGTGCAGTCTTGCTATTTTAGTATTTGCATTTACTGTCAGTAACTATTTTTGTGGCAAATACCCCTAGGGGTGCCACATTCCCCCTTAGTTAAGAACAGTACTCCGGGACTGTGGGACAATAACATTTTGAAATAACAATTAATATGTACAGAGTCTTAAAAATGAAAAGTTACAAAAACCACTCAAGGAAACAAAAATATAGTTCTGTAAAAAGTCACTTCAAATAGCGTCCATTAATACAGTTCTATCCTTGAAGGTACTAGGAAAGGCACTGCACTTTGTGTCCAAGAATTTAGTTCCATTTTTCCAACGGAGTTATCAATATAAAGTCTAAAGAAAGTTCAAAAAGAGCAAAAAGCAAAGTTCAAAAAGCAGTCTTTCCGGAGCTTTGATTTAGTGCCTCCGGGCTGATAAAAAGTTCAAGAATATGCAAGAAGTTCATACAGACAAGTCTCTGTAGGCACTGGGCTTAAACGTTGCAGACTGATAACAATGACTATACTACATTTTCTGTTTAACTATATACGGCATAACATATATACAATTCACATTATGAGCTTTATAGTTGGTAATCTGCATACCTGGCCGGTAATTGACCCTGGGTACTACGCTGTGATCTACGTAATAGCGGTATCTCTTCATGTGGTGTACTACTGTCTACTGCGGATGTAGTATCTGCCCGCTCTGCTAAATATAATTCCATGACTATGGAGTTGGCAAGTCCACCGTGAATGGGATTACTCTGATCAGGAATCTGTTCTTCCTGGCCTGGAACCTCCTGTAGTACGGGGCCAGCCTCTTCCTGTCTTGGGACTTCTGGTATTGGGTTCGGTGTTGGGTAAAAGGCCACCATGGGAACCACTACTGCACCATGGTATGTTAGTAGGGTTTTGGGAAAGTCTCCTATACAGGTGTGATACACTTCCTCTTCTTTTTCCTTTACTGGTTGAACCTGTATGGGTTGAATAACTTCTGGTTCTGGCTGGACAACGTCTGGCTCTTTCAATGCTTCCGGACATAATTTAAGATTGTCTCTTGACACTAGTACAGATGTTAAGCCTCCGTTTTTGCTAATGAGACACATTTTAGGATTATCCACTCTTGTTGGTAAAACTGTGTAGGGTACGGCTTCCCACTGATTGTCCAGTTTATTGGTTCGACGATTTCTCTTGAGCACTTGGTCACCCGGTCTTAATGGGGTCGCTAGAGCATTCTGGTTGAAAGTTCGCTCTTGTCTTTCTCTAGTTTGCTGAAGGCTTCTTTCCACACTCTCTTGCACTTGGCGATACTGCTTTTGCCGTATGATATCCCAATTGGAGTCTTGAACTTCTGCGTCTGGTTTCAGAATTCCCATTTCTAGATCGATTGGTAATTGGCCGGGTCTTGCACGCATAAGGTAAGCTGGGGTGCAGTTGGTGGAGCTCACCGGGACATGATTATACAGATCCACCAAGTCAGGCAATTTCTCTGGCCATTGATTCCTTTCTGTCTCAGGTAAAGTCTTTAGTAGGTCTATTACAATATGGTTCATCTTCTCGCATAAGCCGTTTGTTTGTGGATGATAGGCCGTCGTCCGGATCTTTTTGCAACCATACATATTACAGAATTCTCTGAAGATCTCTGATTCAAAGGCTGTACCTTGGTCGGTGAGAACCTGTTCCGGATATCCATGGGGTCTACAAAAGTACGTTTGGAACGCTTTGGCTGCTGTTTTTGCTGTCAGATCTTTTACGGGTACTACTACCAAGAAGCGTGAATAATGGTCCACGATGGTCAAGGCATAGACATAGCCAGACCGGCTTGGTGTCAACTTCACGTGGTCCATGGCTACAAGTTCAAGTGGTTGTTTGGTGATTATGGGCTGCAGTGGTGCTCTTTGGTTCTTTTGATCGTTTCTTCTGAGGTTGCACGGGCCACAATTTCTGCACCACTGTTCGATTGATTTTCTCATCCCGACCCAATAAAATCTTTCTCTTAGAAGTACTTCTAACTTTTTCCAACCGAAGTGACCAGCACCATTATGGTAAGCTTCGAGGACCATCTTCACATCTTGTTTAGGCACAATAATCTGCCAAACCAATTCATGTGTTTTCGGATTGGTGTATCTTCTACAGAGCTTCCCTTGATACAGGAACATTTTGCCTCTCTCTTTCCAGAGTTGATGCGTCTCTTCTGGGGCATCCTCATCGGGATATGCACTTTGCTCAGTCAACAGTTCCTTCACCAACTTCACAGCCGGATTACTGTCTTGGGTGTCAGCCCATCTATGGTGTGCTAACGGATTAAAATTCACCTCTTGTTGTTTCTGATAGGTACTTGACTGATGATGTTTTGCCTTGGGACGATGGAACGCTGGTAGTTCAATTTCTTCAAGCTCCCCCGTTTCCTCTTCTACATCTCTCAAGTGTGGCATCCGGGATAGGGCATCGGCATTTCCATTCTTGCGACCTGCTCGATACTTGATTATGAAGTTGTAATTAGATAACCGGGCTATCCATCGCTGTTCTAACGCACCTAATTTGGCTGTGTCCAGGTGGGTCAACGGATTGTTGTCAGTATAGACAATAAATTCTGCAGCGGCCAGATAGTGTTTGAAACGCTCCGTCACAGCCCAAACTACTGCCAGTAGTTCCAATTTGAAGGAGCTGTAATTTTCTGAATTTCTTTCAGTAGGCCGGAGCTTTCTACTTGCAAAGGCGATGACTTTCTCCCGACCTTCTTGCTTTTGTGACAGTACCGCTCCTAGTCCCACATTACTGGCATCGGTGTAGAGGATGAAAGGTTGATGGTAATCTGGGTATGCCAGAACCTCTTCTCCGGTTAGTGCCTTCTTTAGTTGTTCAAAGGAGTCTTCCCTTTCGTCGTTCCACTGAAAAGGAGGGTTTCGGTTTGAAGGTTTCTTCGTCTGCCCTACCAAGGTGTCTTGCAAGGGTGCTGCCAACTTGGTAAATCCTTTTATAAATCTGCGATAGTAACCCACCAATCCCAGGAATTGTCTCACTTCTTTTGCGCTGGTAGGTCTTGGCCAATCCCTTATGGCGCTTATTTTCTCGGGATCTGGTGCTACTCCCTCCGAACTCACGATGTGTCCCAGGTACTGTACCTTTGGCTTGAGAAGGTGACATTTGGATGGCTTGACTTTCATGCCATACCTGGATAAGGCTTCGAACACTTCTGCCAGGTCTATTAAGTGTTGTTCGTAAGTCTTTGAGTAGACGATCACATCATCTAGGTACAGGAGGACGGTCTCGAAGTTCTTGTGTCCGAGGCAGCATTCCATCAGCCGCTGGAAGGTACCGGATGCGTTGCAGAGTCCGAACGGCATGCGATTAAATTCACATAGACCCATTGGTGTGGTGAATGCCGTCTTTTCCTTATCTCGCTCAGCCACAGGGACTTGCCAATACCCGCTTGTTAAGTCTAAGGTGGAAAAATAATTAGCAGATTTCAAAGCAGTTAAGGACTCTTCTATCCTAGGCAAGGGGTAGGCGTCTTTATGGGTGATGTTATTAATCTTCCGGTAGTCTACGCACATTCTCATGGTTCCGTCCTTTTTTTTTGACAATCACTAGAGGGGCCGCCCAGGGGCTACAGCTGTCTCTTATTACCCCGGCCTGTTTCATTTCCCTCAGCATATCTTTTGCACATTGATAGTGAGCGGGCGGTATGGGTCTATATCTTTCTTTTATTGGGGGATGGTCACCTGTGGGGATTGTGTGTTCTACCCCTTCTATCCGTCCGAAGTCCAATGGGTGTTTACTGAAGACTTGTTCATATTCCGTCACTAGCCTATACACCCCTTGTTTTTGATGGGTAGGTGTTGAATTTATGCCCACGTGTAGCTGTTGGCACCAATCCTCCATTTCTCCATCTGAGCCATTGCCCTCCACCTGACAGGTTGGTTCTAAGGGCTCAATGGTTGTGATGGCATTGTTGTCAACAGTATATAGCTTTGCCATTGTAGCATACCTTGGCAAAGTGACCTCTTCCTCTCCACAGTTCAAAAGTCGTACCGGCACTCGTCCCCGGTGTACCTCGACTATCCCTCGTGCTGTGAGTATAGTGGGCCTGCTGTCGGTGTACACTGGTTCTATTAAGGCTTGATAATCTCGTCCCTTAGTACCAATGGCTGCTCTACACCATACCAGCATTTCTGTTTTTGGTGGGATTACAATAGACGTTGGATCACTTACCCTCACACTGCCGATTTCTCCACCTGCAACTTCTACCTGTTGCCTTAACATCAATACTTTTATTTCCCTCCGGAGAACTCTCTGCTGGCAGGATTGGGCAGTTTCAGCAATTTGCTGTAAGACAGAAATGACTTCGGAAAAGCAGTTCTCTAACACATTCATTCCTATCAATACAGTTGGTTCACAGTTCCGCCGGTCAACATCAACAACAATTATACCCTGTTTCTTCAGTTCTACTTTACCAATCTTTATGGTCATCTCCCTGAATCCTAGTTTCGGTACCAACTTACCATTACTGGCCCATATATCTAGTTCAACATCAGAGGGCCCTTTATCAATATCTGCATCAGCCCAGTACCTCTTATAAAGGATATACGGTATAGATGAAATCTGGGAACCTGTGTCCAGCAAAGCGTTGAGGGGAATTCCGTCCAGCACGATAGGGATAATGGGTCGTCCTCCGATGTACCTGTCGTGCCAGGGTGTTGGGCCTTGAAAGTTCATTCCTGCGAAGCGGCCCGCATTCCCAGGGGATTCCCGTTTAAATCACAATCTCGTGCAAAGTGGCCCGGCTGCTGGCAACGGCGGCAAATGGGCTGTCCATCCGGTTGGTAGCGGTCGCGGGGTCGTCCTCTCCATGTCGGGTATCTCCGGGGTCTCATCCATGGAACATCCTCTCTACAGTTTGCCAACTCCATCTTGTGTCCTCTCATCTCCTGCATGGTTTTAGCCATTGAAGCAACAACATCAGCTAAAGAGTCAAGCTTTTGTTGAAGAGCCTCATTAGTACTGAGCCCCAGGGGCTTAGCAATGGCCCCAGACATAGCTGATGTCACTGGCACTCCCTGTTGTTGAGGTGCCTCTGCCATGGGTTGCGCAGGATCCTGATCCCGAGGTGCCTCTGCCAGCTGGAGACGTATAGCGCTCTCCTTTAATTGGGCAAATGTCAATTCAGGGTTCTTAAAAACAAGCATGTTCACATGCCCCCGGTGAGAAGGGGTGTAGAGTCCCTCAATAAATTGATCTCTTAGCAGTTTATCCGCTCCGGTGTTAAAAATGGGTTCAGCCAGTGTAAGTGATTTAAGGGCTTCCTGCAGGTTTAAGGCAAAGTCTCTCACGCCCTCATTAGCTTTTTGTTTGCAATTAAAGAATCGTATTTTAGCTTTGCTGCTGGCCGTGGTTTCAAATGTAGCTTTTAATCCAGCAAATATGCGTTCAACAGTGCCTTTTAGATCAGCTGCCCATGCTGTGACTTCTCGCTTAGCATGGCCACTTAACTGCATCATCAGGAGACTAACACGCTGAACTTCACCCACAGGGAACATGTCAAAATGGGCCAGCATCTTTTCTCTGAAATCGTCAAGGGTATTAGGCTCACCTTCATACATTGGAAGCCATGGGCCACCCGGGGTATATGGCATCAGCACCGGCATGATGGGCGCCACTCCTTGCACCGCTGCGCTGCCGGACTCTCTATTGACACTCTGTCTTTCAGCTGCATTACCGGGTGCTGCGGCGTCTCCGTGCTGCGACATACTGTGCCCCCTTAGTTAATCCGGACCCTTCCGGTCCTCCGCTTCCGTCGGGATAGTGTAGATTCGTTCCGCTGTGCAGCAGGATCGATTTTCCCCTTGCTCTGATGTCAGAGCGCTCAGCTTGGTGCCGCCCACAATGACACGCCCCCTGCTGCTCCCACCCACCGCGCTCTGTAATGGCGGATTCTGAAGTTTTTCAGTTAGACTGGGGCTCAGGTGATGGCGTAGCTCAATTAACAGTCTCGTGCCTAACGGTTATGAAGTGATTACCTCAGGGGATGGCGGCCATCTTTACTCCATTATAACCAATGGGGAAAAGTCACTTTCAATAGTTTTCAATGGGGAATGGATTTTTCTTTAATAAAGTCAATTTTCAAGATTTTTCATCCCAGTTTTCACAGTTTTGGGCTCCAATCACGGCACACAATACCCGGTATACGGGCTGGCTAGATCCTGTTCGTGACGCCAATTGTGACGCCCAGGAGACCGGGATACCCAGCACCGGACCAATGGAGTCTGTCTCTTGAGGGGGATGTCACGGGTGGCTTGACCCGGTGCTGTGGCCTCAGGCAATGCACAGTGTAAGGAGTATCGTGAGGGGACAGGCACTTACTTGATCAGCAGCAGGTTCTCCCAGCGGTGACGATCTCGATCCTGGATAGATGGCTATTGTCCAAATGAAAGACTGAGGCACTGAAACGTTTAACCAGTTTACTTTAACATAAAAGGATTTACAACCAGTCCTGTCACCGGAGTCTGTATGGGAACTCTGAGTTACTTTCACCCTGCCGGGGTCTTCGCCTCTTATTGTGCGCAATTTCTGTGTGGCCCTGCTGCTGTATGTGAACTGGCTGCCGGCCCAATCTGTCCCCTCCGGGTCCTGGTTCGACGGGCAACCCGAGTCCTTTTATCGGTTTACCCCCTCTGGGAGTACCGCTGAACTCTGTGTCTGTTGCTGCGTCCGGCCCTAGTGAAGCTGATATCACCTCACGTTTTTCCGGTTGCTGTATTATATATAATGAATACAGCCACGGATCCGGTATCCGTCTTTGCGCCTGTTCTGGGTAGTGATTAATGCTACCCGGTTCTCACAATGTCCTTTTTCTCTATCCCTTTTCTCCTCAGGCCGGTGATTTGGGCCTGGAAACCGTCATAGGGCTGTTAGAAATTCAGCTGTATGACCTCTCACTATCAGCTCCTTAGCCCAACTGCCAGTTCTTCTCTCAGACCAGAATGGATCAAGGGGAGTCTCTGGAGCTCCCCCTCCTGGCCGGAGGTGGTAGTGCAGTCTTGCTATTTTAGTATTTGCATTTACTGTCAGTAACTATTTTTGTGGCAAATACCCCTAGGGGTGCCACATTTGCATAACAAAATAGGAGGACCCGGAGTACATGAGTGCATATAAAACATTTTTGTAATTTTATTTGTCTATCAAAAAATATATGTATAAAAACATTACAGTAGAAAAAACACATTAAGGGAAACACAGGGATATTGAGGTCACTGTCTATAGTTGTATAACCATGAACTCGCACAGGATATCAAACAATCACATGGATTCAGTGCTATTATGTCAATGCACCAATACGGGTCAGAAAGGTGTTAGGTCAGGCAATCGTATCTATATATGTATTTGTGTCAAAATGTCAAAAGACCATGCCAAAACCTGATAGAGTATCCCACCTGAGGCATGAAGGTGCTGCAACCAGTGTCTATTACAAAATTGCACACGCCCCACAATCTACCCAGAAAGGGAGAGAGGGAAGAAAAAAAAATGCTATAGTGCAGTGTGTCGTGGGAAGGTACCATTCCATGGAGCAAATGTATTTAGTTAAAGTAACTATATACAGTAATATACCTATCGCTCATCGGTCCTTACCCAGAAACAAGACAGTGACCCCCCTGGTCAGGTGAAGCAGTACCGACGTACATTTCACGGGCGTAGCGTCTCGCTTTCTCAAGGGAATGTACTGTGTTGGATGCACAGGACCTTCTTAAGCCCCAAGTGACCGATCACATGTTAGAAATTCACCAATCACAGTGGCATCAATGGTGCATGCACAGTGGGCCCGAAAGGTCCCGGCATATGCTGAAAAGGCGTCCAGCGCCACTGCACGTGCACGGGGAGGTGCCCAGGTGAGTGCAGGAAGCCATCGGACGCCCAGCAGCATGCCGGACACCACGAGTAACAACATAGATGCGCACAGCCACGGATCACAAATATTTAAAATAATACACCCATAGTAATAACATAGTTCTTCCTATTGGAAAAGGCGTCTTCACAATCACAGATGCTCTTGGGTGATGTGATCTGACATGGTTAATAGTAACGGTAATGGTTACATCAGATATGGTGTTAATGGGTACAACATATAACAAAATGGTCACAAAAGAAGAGTAACAAAAAAACACAATTTAAAACCACAACTAAAATCAAGTGAAAACACACAACACCTGAACAGCCGGGTAGGATGGCCCAAGCAGGGAATATACATGGATAATAATACTTCAATATGGGGAATTTTATCACAGGAAGAGAGAAAATGTCAATGTCTCACAGTATCCAGAATCACCATCCATTTGGTTTCCACATTTGCAGATGGGAAGCGAAAGCATAGCATGCCACAACAATTTTGTCCCTTATGTACAGCATTATTCATAATAATAGTGGATATTATGTAATTATTGTACAAGAGAGGATGCTGCATAATAGAGGACAGCGATTTACAGTTAGGGCCAGAAATATTTGGACAGTGACACAAGTTTTGTTATTTTAGCTGTTTACAAAAACATGTTCAGAAATACAATTATATATATAATATGGGCTGAAAGTGCACACTCCCAGCTGCAATATGATAGTTTCCACATCCAAATCGGAGAAAGGGTTTAGGAATCATAGCTCTGTAATGCATAGCGTCCTCTTTTTCAAAGGACCAAAAGTAATTGGACAATGGACTCTAAGGGCTGCAATTAACTCTGAAGGCGTCTCCCTCGTTAACCTGTAATCATTGAAGTAGTTAAAAGGTCAGGGGTGGATTCCAGGTGTGTGGTTTTGCATTTGGAAGCTGTTGCTGTGAGCAGACAACATGCGGTCAAAGGAACTCTCAATTGAGGTGAAGCAGAACATCCTGAGGCTGAAAAAAAAGAAAAAATCCATCAGAGAGATAGCAGACATGCTTGGAGTAGCAAAATCAACAGTTGGGTACATTCTGAGAAAAAAGGAATTGACTTGTGAGCTTGGGAACTCAAAAAGGCCTGGGCGTCCACGGATGACAACAGTGGTGGATGATCGCCGCATACTTAATTTGGTGAAGAAGAACCCGTTCACAACATCAACTGAAGTCCAGAACACTCTCAGTGAAGTAGGTGTATCTGTCTCTAAGTCAACAGTAAAGAGAAGACTCCATGACAGTAAATACAAAGGGTTCACATCTAGATGCAAACCATTCATCAATAACAAAAATAGACAGGCCAGAGTTAAATTTGCAGAAAAACACCTCAAGAAGCCAGCTCAGTTCTGGAAAAGTATTCTATGGACAGATGAGACAAAGATCAACCTGTACCAGAATGATGGGAAGAAAAAAGTTTGGAGAAGAAAGGGAACGGCACATGATCCAAGGCACACCACATCCTCTGTAAAACATGGTGGAGGCAACGTGATGGCATGGGCATGCATGGCTTTCAATGGCACTGGGTCACTTGTGTTTATTGATGACATAAGAGCAGACAAGAGTAGCCGGATGAATTCTGAAGTGTACCGGGATATACTTTCAGCCCAGATTCAGCCAAATGCTGCAAAGTTGATTGGACGGCGCTTCATAGTACAGATGGACAATGACCCCAAGCATACAGCCAAAGCTACCCAGGAGTTCATGAGTGCCAAAAAGTGGAACATTCTGCAATGGCCAAGTCAATCTCCAGATCTAAACCCAATTGAGCATGCATTTCACTTGCTCAAATCCAGACTTAAGACGGAAAGACCCACAAACAAGCAAGACCTGAAGGCTGCGGCTGTAAAGGCCTGGCAAAGCATTAAGAAGGAGGAAACCCAGCGTTTGGTGATGTCCATGGGTTCCAGACTTAAGGCAGTGATTGCCTCCAAAGGATTTGCAACAAAATATTGAAAATAAAAATATTTTGTTTGGGTTATGTTTATTTGTCCAATTACTTTTGACCTCCTAAAATGTGGAGTGTTTGTAAAGAAATGTGTACAATTCCTACATTTTCTATCAGATATTTTTGTTCAACCCTTCAAATTAAATGTTACAATCTGCACTTGAATTCTGTTGTAGAGGTTTCATTTCAAATCCAATGTGGTGGCATGCAGAGCCCAACTCGTGAAAATTGTGTCACTGTCCAAATATTTCTGGCCCTAACTGTACATAAGAAGAGAGTATACTCTATGTAATAATGGATGGCACCAAACATAACAAGAGTGAATGCTATGCAATAACAGGTGGGGATGCTATGTAATAAGGGACAGAGCAATGCAAAACAAGAGGGGACACTATGTAATAAGAGACAGCTCTATACATAGCAAGAAGGGATACTCTTTAATCATGGACAACACTATGCATAACAAGTGGGGACTCTATAATAAGGGATAGAACTGTTCAAAACAGGAGTGAATGCTATAAAATATTGACAGTGCTGTTCAAAACAAGAGGAGATGCTATGTGATAAGAGACCGCACAATATATAATTAAAGGACACTGTATAGTAAAAGACAGTGCTATGCATAACATTAGATGACACTATATAATAAGAGGCAACTCTATATTTAAAAAGAGAAGACACTATGTAAAAGAGACATCACTATAAATAACAAGAGTGAACGCTATATAATAAGGGGCAGCTCTATATATAGTAGCAGATGATACTATGTAATAAGGTACAGCACAATACATAACAAATGGACACTATGAACATGAGACAGCACTGTACTCAATAAGCAATGACATAATGTTCTAAGGGTCGGTGCTATATATAACAAGAGAATGCTATGTAATACGGAACAACTCTATATGTAACAATAAGGGATGCTATGTAATAAGGAGTAGAACTACATATAACAAGAGTGGGTGATATATAATAAGGGACAGCGCTATACAAAACAAGTGGGGACGCTATGTAATGAGGGACAGCATTATATTTAACAAGAGGGAATGCTATGAAATAAGGGACAGCTCTATGCATAGCAAAAGAGTACATTATATACTAAGGGACAGCGCTATAGATAACAAGAGAGGACGCTAAATAATAGCAGATAACACTATTCATAATAAAAAAGGACATTATATACTAAGGGACAGTGCTATACATGACAAGAGAGTGCTGAACCAGTGTTGTTACACATAGATTTGGAAGCACTTACCCTGCTTCTTACTCAAGACCCAGTGAACATGTGATCACTGAGTATAGGGAGGCAACAGGAGGTACTGGGACCTTGGAAACTCAGGAAGCTCTGCTATTCAGCCAAAATGCTAAAATTCCCCTGTAGCTGTGGCTTAAATAGCAAACACCAGTTACAAGGAAAATCAGCCAAAAATCCAAAAATAATTTATTGATATTTTAAAATACCATCCCCCCACTCAAAATGTCTTAAGACCTTATGGGGGGGGGACACTATGTATAATATAAATTTAAAAAAAATTGCAAAAATAAAATTAGAATAAAAAACATAAAAAAAAAACATTAAAAGACGCAGCCAACCTAAATTCCTGTTTCTAGACCAATTCCCATCTAAAAAGTATGTCTAATATATAAAAATAAACTATATGGTAAGGGGAATGCAATTTAAAAATTATTTATTTTATTCACCTTCATAGTGCCTTTAATTCCTTAGCACTTTCCCGACCTTTCATCATTGTCCCCTTTGAGACTCACTATCTAAATTTCCTATTAGTACTTCTTTGGAGTTGTTTTTAGCGTTAATTTGTGATCATTTAAAAACATAAAAATAAAAAATACAAAAAAATTGACGTTCATTTTTTTAAAATTTGCATTCCCTTGTGATATCAGCAAAAAATATGAATATAAAAATGACGTAAAAATTAAGCTCCAAGTATCACAAAAGAGAGATGCAAAAACGATGTCAATATCTAAACAAGAAAATATTATAGACCTGCTATAAGCGCATGTGCAATGAAAACAGCAAATGTTCCTGGTCAGGTATTGGGGTAAAATGACCCAGTCATGAATTGGTTAAGGAACAGCAATTAAAATACATAACCAGGAAAAATAACACAAAGCAATTACACAGAAAATCTGCAGTATTGGAACATCAACTTACATTGAGAGGCTGCAATGCCAGGAAAATTCACTTCAAGAAATGCAAACATTCAATAAAATACATCAATTTGAAAATGAATTGCACTAAAGAGGCGTCCAAGTAATTTATTGTAGGCTTCATTGTGAAATATCTCACTTTTAAATTCATGTACAAGTCTTGTGAGTGTCATTTCTTCTGCACTGTCGAGGCAAAACATGACGGCAGTAAAAGACCAGTTGTCCCCACGAGCCAACTAGTTTGTCGAAACTCTCTGAACATTTCAACATATATTTTATTCAGAACGTGGAAGCATTGCAGTAAGAAAATATTGTAGCTATTTTCTACAATTATTGAAAGGGAATAGATTTCCTACCACTTCTAAAAATGTCAAACCAACATAGTGAAGGCCAGAGGCATATATTGTATACAACGTGAACATAAAGTAACATTTTCTACTGATATTCCAAATTATACAGTATATGGTATTGTCACAATATATTCACAGAATTTATTCTGCAAGCAGTAAAATAAGACAAATTTACAGAAAAAAAATAAAAAAAAATGACAAAATATTTTATATATCTAATGAAAACCTAAAATGCTAAAAAATTATATAAAATACTAGATGGTGACCCGATTCTAATGCATCGGGTATTCTAGAACATGCATGTCCACGTAGTATATTGCCCAGCCATGTAGTATATTGCCCAGCCACGTAGTATATTGCCCAGCCACGTAGTATATTGCCCAGCGACATAGTATATTGCCCAGCCACGTAGTATACAGCACAGAGCCACGTAGTATATTGCTCAGTCACGTACTATATTGCCCAGCTGCAGTACGTAGCATATTGCCCAGTCACGTAGTATGTTGCCCAGTCATGTAGTATATTGCCCAGCCACGTAGTATATTGCCCAGCCACTAGTATATTGCCCAGCGACGTAGTATACAGCACAGAGCATATTGCCCAGCCACGTAGTATATTGCCCAGTTATGTAGTATATTGCCCAGTGACGTACAGCACAGAGCCACGTAGTATATTGCCCAGTGACGTAGTATACAGCACAGAGCCACGTAGTATATTGCCCAGCCACATAGTATATTGCCCAGCCACGTAGTATATTGCCCAGCAACGTAGTATACAGCACAGAGCATATTGCCCAGTGACGTAGTATATTGCCCAGTGACGTAGTATATTGCCCAGCTACGTAGTATATTGCCCAGTGACGTAGTATACAGCACAGAGACACATAGTATATTGCCCAGCTACGTAATATATTGCCCAGCCATGTATGTCACAGGTTAAAAAATAAAAAATAAACATACTCACCTTCCGATCCGAGGGCCCCTTGTAGTTCTGTCGCCTGTTCGCCAGCTTCCGGTCCCAGAGTGTGATGACGTCGTGGTCACATGACCGTGACGTCATGGCAGGTCCTCGCGCAGGCGCGCAGGGCCTGTGATGACGTCGTGGTCACATGACCGTGACGTCATGGAAGGTCCTTCTCGCGCAGGCGCAGGACCTGTGATGACGTCGCGGTCACATGACCGTTACGTCATGGAAGGTCCTTGTCGCATACCATCTTTAGCACCGGAGGAGCGAGGAGCGGGAAAGGCGCCGGAGGGTGAGTATATGATGATTTTTTATTTTTTTTATTATTTTTAACATTAGATGTTTTTACTATTGACGCTGCATAGGCAGCATCTATAGTAAAAACTTGGTCACACAGGGTTAATAGCGGCGGGAACGGAGTGAGTTACCCGCAGCATAACGCGGTCCGTTACCGCCGGCATTAACCCTGTGTGAGCTTTGACTGCGGGGAGTATGGAGCGGGCGCCGGGCACTGACTGCACGGAAGTGACCCTTAGACAATTATATATTAGATATTCTTAAAAATCTAATAAGCATCTATGAGATTTGGCTAACTTTATATATTATCCTTTAAGTTGTATGTTTATACAGCCTTGAAGAAATAATTTTAGTCCTCTAATGACCGCCGATACGCATTAAAATGACTGCCGCTAAGGGGCCTTATTCCCTCATTGCTGTTTTAAAATGGTGATCGGGAATAGGGGTATAGTGTCGGAAATTCCTTGAGGTTTCAGGTACCATGGAGAAAACAATCAGGGACAGTTTTTCCAGTCCTCAATCACGTGATCGCTGTTATTCGATGAATAACGGCAATCAAGTTTTAAAAAAAACTGTGCCCACTATGAAAAACATTTATCTGTCTTCGTTATCTCTCTTCTTTATCTTTCTTCTGACATGATATACAGTCATGGACAAAAATTTTGAGAATGAGACAAATATTAATTTTTCCAAAGTCTACTGCTTCATTTTTTCTAATGGCAATTTGCATATACTCCTGAATGTCAGAGTGATCAGCTTAACAGCAATTACTGTACTTGCAAAGTCAATATTTGCCCAGAAAATGAACTTTAACCCCCAAAACACATTTCAACATCATTGCAATCCTGGAGCAGCTAACATCGTTTTAGTGATTGATCCATTAACACAGGTGTGGGTGTTGATGAGGACAGGGCTGGCGATCAGTCAGTCATGATTAAGTAAGAATGACATCACTGGACACTTTAAAAGGAGGCTGGTGCTTGGTATCATTGTTTCTCTTCAGTTAACCATGGTTATCTCTAAAGAAACACGTGCAGCCATCATTGCACTGCACAAAAATGGCCTAACAGGGAAGAGTATCGCAGCTACAAAGACTGCACCTCAGTCAACAATCCATCGCATCATCAAGAACTTCAAGGAGAGAGCTTCCATTGTTGTCAAAAAGGCTCCAGGGCGCCCAAGAAAGACCAGCAAGCGCCAGGACCGTATCTTAAAACTGTTTCAGCTGCGGGATCGGACTACCAGCACAGCAGTGCCAAGCTTGCTCAGGAATGGCAGCAGGCTGGTGTGAGTGCTTCTGCACGCACTGTGACGCGGAGACTCTTTGAGCAAGGCCTGGTTTCAAGGAGGGCAGCAAAGTAGCCACTTCTCTCCAGAAAAAACATCAGGGACCGACTGATATTCTGCAAAAGGTACAGGGAGTGGACTGCTGAGGACTGGGGCAAAGTCATTTTCTCTGATGAATCCCCTTTTCAATTGTTTGGGACATCTGGAAAACAGCTTATTCGGAGAAGAAGAGGTGAGCGCTCCCACCAGTCTTGTCTCATGCCAACTGTAAAGCATCCTGAAACCAATCATGTGTGGGGTTGCTTCTCAGCCAAGGGAATCGGCTCACTCACAGTCTTGCCTAAAAACACACCTATGAATAAAGAATGGTACCAGAATGTCCTCCAAGAGCAACTTCTCCCAACCGTCCAAGAGCAGTTTGGCGCCCAACAATGCCTTTTCCAGCATGATGGAGCAACTTGCCATAAAGCAAAGGTGATAACTAAATGGCTCATGGAACAAAACATAGAGATTTTGGGTCCATGACCTGGAAACTCCCCAGATCTTAATCCCATTGAGAACTTGTGGTCAATCATCAAGACACGGGTGAACAAACAAAAACCAACAAATTCTGGCAAAATGCAAGCATTGATTATGCAAGAATGGACTGCTATCAGTCAGGATTTGGTCCAGAAGTTGATTGAGAGCATGCCAGAAAGAATTGCAGAGGTCTTGAAGAAGAAGGGTCAACATTGTGTGACGCCCAGGAGACCGGGATACCAAGCACCAGACCAATGGAGTCTGTCTCTTGAGGGGGATGTCACGGGTGGCTTGACCCGGTGCTGTGGCCTCAGGCAATGCACAGTGTAAGGGGTATCATGAGGGGACAGGCACTTACTTGATCAGCAGCAGGTTCTCCCAGCGGTGACGATCCCGATCCTGGATAGATGGCTATTGTCCAAATGAAAGACTGAGGCACTGAAACGTTTAACCAGTTTACTTTAACATAAAAGGATTTACAACCAGTCCTGTCACCGGAGTCTGTATGGGAACTCTGAGTTACTTTGACCCTGCCGGGGTCTTCGCCTCTTATTGTGCGCAATTTCTGTGTGGCCCTGCTGCTGTATGTGAACTGGCTGCCGGCCCAATCTGTCCCCTCCGGGTCCTGGTTCGACGGGCAACCCGAGTCCTTTTATCGGTTTACCCCCTCTGGGAGTACCGCTGAACTCTGTGTCTGTTGCTGCGTCCGGCCCTAGTGAAGCTGATATCACCTCACGTTTTTCCGGTTGCTGTATTATATATAATGAATACAGCCACGGATCCGGTATCCGTCTTTGCGCCTGTTCTGGGTAGTGATTAATGCTACCCGGTTCTCACAATGTCCTTTTTCTCTATCCCTCTTCTCCTCAGGCCGGTGATTTAGGCCTGGTAACAGTCACAGGGCTGTTAGAGATTCAACTGTATGACCTCTCACTTTCAGCTCCTTGGCCCAACTGCCATTTCTTCTCTCAGACCAGAATGGATCAAGGGGAGTCTCTGGAGCTCCCCCTTCTGGCCGGAGGTGGTAGTGCAGTCTTGCTATTTTAGTATTTGTACTTACTGTCAGTAACTATTTTTGTGGCAAATACCCCTAGGGGTGCCACATTCCCCCTTAGTTAAGAACAGTACTCCGGGACTGTGGGACAATAACATTTTGAAATAACAATTAATATGTACAGAGTCTTAAAAATGAAAAGTTACAAAAACCACTCAAGGAAACAAAAATAGAGTTCTGTAAAAAGTCACTTCAAATAGCGTCCATTAATACAGTTCTATCCTTGAAGGTATTAGGAAAGGCACTGTACTTAGTGTCCAGGAATTTAGTTCCATTTTTCCAACGGAGTTATCAATATAAAGTCTAAAGAAAGTTCAAAAAGAGCAAAAAGCAAAGTTCAAAAAGCAGTCTTTCCGGAGCTTTGATTTAGTGCCTCCGGGCTGATAAAAAGTTCAAGAATATGCAATAAGTTCATACAGACAAGTCTCTGTAGGCACTGGGCTTAAACGTTGCAGACTGATAACAATGACTATACTACATTTTCTGTTTAACTATATACGGCATAACATATATACAATTCACATTATGAGCTTTATAGTTGGTAATCTGCATACCTGGCCGGTAATTGACCCTGGGTACTACGCTGTGATCTACGTAATAGCGGTGTCTCTTCATGTGGTGTACTACTGTCTACTGCGGATGTAGTATCTGCCCGCTCTGCTAAAGATAATTCCACGACTATGGAGTTGGCAAGTCCACCGTGAATGGGATTACTCTGACCAGGAATCTGTTCTTCCTGGCCTGGAACCTCCTGTAGTACGGGGTCAGCCTCTTCCTGTCTTGGGACTTCTGGTATTGGGTTCGGTGTTGGGTAAAAGGCCACCATGGGAACCACTACTGCACCATGGTATGTTAGTAGGGTTTTGGGAAAGTCTCCTATACAGGTGTGATACACTTCCTCTTCTTTTTCCTTTACTGGTTGAACCTGTATGGGTTGAATAACTTCTGGTTCTGGCTGGACAACGTCTGGCTCTTTCAATGCTTCCGGACATAATTTAAGATTGTCTCTTGACACTAGTACAGATGTTAAGCCTCCGTTTTTGCTAATGAGACACATTTTAGGATTATCCACTCTTGTTGGTAAAACTGTGTAGGGTACGGCTTCCCACTGATTGTCCAGTTTATTGGTTCGACGATTTCTCTTGAGCACTTGGTCACCCGGTCTTAATGGGGTCGCTAGAGCATTCTGGTTGAAAGTTCGCTCTTGTCTTTCTCTAGTTTGCTGAAGGCTTCTTTCCACACTCTCTTGCACTTGGCGATACTGCTTTTGCCGTATGATATCCCAATTGGAGTCTTGAACTTCTGCGTCTGGTTTCAGAATTCCCATTTCTAGATCGATTGGTAATTGGCCGGGTCTTGCACGCATAAGGTAAGCTGGGGTGCAGTTGGTGGAGCTCACCGGGACATGATTATACAGATCCACCAAGTCAGGCAATTTCTCTGGCCATTGATTCCTTTCTGTCTCAGGTAAAGTCTTTAGTAGGTCTATTACAATATGGTTCATCTTCTCGCATAAGCCGTTTGTTTGTGGATGATAGGCCGTCGTCCGGATCTTTTTGCAACCATACATATTACAGAATTCTCTGAAGATCTCTGATTCAAAGGCTGTACCTTGGTCGGTGAGAAACTGTTCCGGATATCCATGGGGTCTACAAAAGTACGTTTGGAACGCTTTGGCTGCTGTTTTTGCTGTCAGATCTTTTACGGGTACTACTACCAAGAAACGTGAATAATGGTCCACGATGGTCAAGGCATAGACATAGCCGGACCGGCTTGGTGTCAACTTCACGTGGTCCATGGCTACAAGTTCAAGTGGTTGTTTGGTGATTATGGGCTGCAGTGGTGCTCTTTGGTTCTTTTGATCGTTTCTTCTGAGGTTGCACGGGCCACAATTTCTGCACCACTGTTCGATTGATTTTCTCATCCCGACCCAATAAAATCTTTCTCTTAGAAGTACTTCTAACTTTTTCCAACCGAAGTGACCAGCACCATTATGGTAAGCTTCGAGGACCATCTTCACATCTTGTTTAGGCACAATAATCTGCCAAACCAATTCATGTGTTTTCGGATTGGTGTATCTTCTACAGAGCTTCCCTTGATACAGGAACATTTTGCCTCTCTCTTTCCAGAGTTGATGCGTCTCTTCTGGGGCATCCTCATCGGGATATGCACTTTGCTCAGTCAACAGTTCCTTCACCAACTTCACAGCCGGATTGCTGTCTTGGGTGTCAGCCCATCTATGGTGTGCTAACGGATTAAAATTCACCTCTTGTTGTTTCTGATAGGTACTTGACTGATGATGTTTTGCCTTGGGACGATGGAAGGCTGGTAGTTCAATTTCTTCAAGCTCCCCCGTTTCCTCTTCTACATCTCTCAAGTGTGGCATCCGGGATAGGGCATCGGCATTTCCATTCTTGCGACCTGCTCGATACTTGATTATGAAGTTGTAATTAGATAACCGGGCTATCCATCGCTGTTCTAACGCACCTAATTTGGCTGTGTCCAGGTGGGTCAACGGATTGTTGTCAGTATAGACAATAAATTCTGCAGCGGCCAGATAGTGTTTGAAACGCTCCGTCACAGCCCAAACTACTGCCAGTAGTTCCAATTTGAAGGAGCTGTAATTTTCTGAATTTCTTTCAGTAGGCCGGAGCTTTCTACTTGCAAAGGCGATGACTTTCTCCCGACCTTCTTGCTTTTGTGACAGCACCGCTCCTAGTCCCACATTACTGGCATCGGTGTAGAGGATGAAAGGTTGATGGTAATCTGGGTATGCCAGAACCTCTTCTCCGGTTAGTGCCTTCTTTAGTTGTTCAAAGGAGTCTTCCCTTTCGTTGTTCCACTGAAAAGGAGGGTTTCGGTTTGAAGGTTTCTTCGTCTGCCCTACCAAGGTGTCTTGCAAGGGTGCTGCCAACTTGGTAAATCCTTTTATAAATCTGCGATAGTAACCCACCAATCCCAGGAATTGTCTCACTTCTTTTGCGCTGGTAGGTCTTGGCCAATCCCTTATGGCGCTTATTTTCTCGGGATCTGGTGCTACTCCCTCCGAACTCACGATGTGTCCCAGGTACTGTACCTTTGGCTTGAGAAGGTGACATTTGGATGGCTTGACTTTCATGCCATACCTGGATAAGGCTTCGAACACTTCTGCCAGGTCTATTAAGTGTTGTTCGTAAGTCTTTGAGTAGACGATCACATCATCTAGGTACAGGAGGACGGTCTCGAAGTTCTTGTGTCCGAGGCAGCATTCCATCAGCCGCTGGAAGGTACCGGATGCGTTGCAGAGTCCGAACGGCATGCGATTAAATTCACATAGACCCATTGGTGTGGTGAATGCCGTCTTTTCCTTATCTCTCTCAGCCACAGGGACTTGCCAATACCCGCTTGTTAAGTCTAAGGTGGAAAAATAATTAGCAGATTTCAAAGCAGTTAAGGACTCTTCTATCCTAGGCAAGGGGTAGGCGTCTTTATGGGTGATGTTATTAATCTTCCGGTAGTCTACGCACATTCTCATGGTTCCGTCCTTTTTTTTGACAATCACTAGAGGGGCCGCCCAGGGGCTACAGCTGTCTCTTATTACCCCGGCCTGTTTCATTTCCCTCAGCATATCTTTTGCACATTGATAGTGAGCGGGCGGTATGGGTCTATATCTTTCTTTTATTGGGGGATGGTCACCTGTGGGGATTGTGTGTTCTACCCCTTCTATCCGTCCGAAGTCCAATGGGTGTTTACTGAAGACTTGTTCATATTCCGTCACTAGCCTATACACCCCTTGTTTTTGATGGGTAGGTGTTGAATTTATGCCCACGTGTAGCTGTTGGCACCAATCCTCCATTTCTCCATCTGAGCCATTGCCTTCCACCTGACAGGTTGGTTCTAAGGGCTCAATGGTTGTGATGGCATTGTTGTCAACAGTATATAGCTTTGCCATTGTAGCATACCTTGGCAAAGTGACCTCTTCCTCTCCACAGTTCAAAAGTCGTACCGGCACTCGTCGCCGGTGTACCTCGACTATCCCTCGTGCTGTGAGTATAGTGGGCCTGCTGTCGGTGTACACTGGTTCTATTAAGGCTTGATAATCTCGTCCCTTAGTACCAATGGCTGCTCTACACCATACCAGCATTTCTGTTTTTGGTGGGATTACAATAGACGTTGGATCACTTACCCTCACACTGCCGATTTCTCCACCTGCAACTTCTACCTGTTGCCTTAACATCAATACTTTTATTTCCCTCCGGAGAACTCTCTGCCGGCAGGATTGGGCAGTTTCAGCAATTTGCTGTAAGACAGAAATGACTTCGGAAAAGCAGTTCTCTAACACATTCATTCCTATCAATACAGTTGGTTCACATTTCCGCCGGTCAACATCAACAACAATTATACCCTGTTTCTTCAGTTCTACTTTACCAATCTTTATGGTCATCTCCCTGAATCCTAGTTTCGGTACCAACTTACCATTACTGGCCCATATATCTAGTTCAACATCAGAGGGCCCTTTATCAATATCTGCATCAGCCCAGTACCTCTTATAAAGGATATACGGTATAGATGAAATCTGGGAACCTGTGTCCAGCAAAGCGTTGAGGGGAATTCCGTCCAGCACGATAGGGATAATGGGTCGTCCTCCGATGTACCTGTCGTGCCAGGGTGTTGGGCCTTGAAAGTTCATTCCTGCGAAGCGGCCCGCATTCCCAGGGGATTCCCGTTTAAATCACAATCTCGTGCAAAGTGGCCCGGCTGCTGGCAACGGCGGCAAATGGGCTGTCCATCCGGTTGGTAGCGGTCGCGGGGTCGTCCTCTCCATGTCGGGTATCTCCGGGGTCTCATCCATGGAACATCCTCTCTACAGTTTGCCAACTCCATCTTGTGTCCTCTCATCTCCTGCATGGTTTTAGCCATTGAAGCAACAACATCAGCTAAAGAGTCAAGCTTTTGTTGAAGAGCCTCATTAGTACTGGGCCCCAGGGGCTTAGCAATGGCCCCAGACATAGCTGATGTCACTGGCACTCCCTGTTGTTGAGGTGCCTCTGCCATGGGTTGCGCAGGATCCTGATCCCGAGGTGCCTCTGCCAGCTGGAGACGTATAGCGCTCTCCTTTAATTGGGCAAATGTCAATTCAGGGTTCTTAAAAACAAGCATGCTCACATGCCCCCGGTGAGAAGGGGTGTAGAGTCCCTCAATAAATTGATCTCTTAGCAGTTTATCCGCTCCGGTGTTAAAAATGGGTTCAGCCAGTGTAAGTGATTTAAGGGCTTCCTGCAGGTTTAAGGCAAAGTCTCTCACGCCCTCATTAGCTTTTTGTTTGCAATTAAAGAATCGTATTTTAGCTTTGCTGCTGGCCGTGGTTTCAAATGTAGCTTTTAATCCAGCAAATATGCGTTCAACAGTGCCTTTTAGATCAGCTGCCCATGCTGTGACTTCTCGCTTAGCATGGCCACTTAACTGCATCATCAGGAGACTAACACGCTGAACTTCACCCACAGGGAACATGTCAAAATGGGCCAGCATCTTTTCTCTGAAATCGTCAAGGGTATTAGGCTCACCTTCATACATTGGAAGCCATGGGCCACCCGGGGTATATGGCATCAGCACCGGCATGATGGGCGCCACTCCTTGCACCGCTGCGCTGCCGGACTCTCTATTGACACTCTGTCTTTCAGCTGCATTAGCGTTGCCGGGTGCTGCGGCGTCTCCGTGCTGCGACATACTGTGCCCCCTTAGTTAATCCGGACCCTTCCGGTCCTCCGCTTCCATCGGGATAGTGTAGATTCGTTCCGCTGTGCAGCAGGATCGATTTTCCCCTTGCTCTGATGTCAGAGCGCTCAGCTTGGTGCCGCCCACAATGACACGCCCCCTGCTGCTCTCACCCACCGCACTCTGTAATGGCGGATTCTGAAGTTTTTCAGTTAGACTGGGGCTCAGGTGATGGCGTAGCTCAATTAACAGTCTCGTGCCTAACGGTTATGAAGTGATTACCTCAGGGGATGGCGGCCATCTTTACTCCATTATAACCAATGGGGAAAAGTCACTTTCAATAGTTTTCAATGGGGAATGGATTTTTCTTTAATAAAGTCAATTTTCAAGATTTTTCATCCCAGTTTTCACAGTTTTGGGCTCCAATCACGGCACACAATACCCGGTATACGGGCTGGCTAGATCCTGTTCGTGACGCCAATTGTGACGCCCAGGAGACCGGGATACCAAGCACCGGACCAATGGAGTCTGTCTCTTGAGGGGGATGTCACGGGTGGCTTGACCCGGTGCTGTGGCCTCAGGCAATGCACAGTGTAAGGGGTATCATGAGGGGACAGGCACTTACTTGATCAGCAGCAGGTTCTCCCAGCGGTGACGATCCCGATCCTGGATAGATGGCTATTGTCCAAATGAAAGACTGAGGCACTGAAACGTTTAACCAGTTTACTTTAACATAAAAGGATTTACAACCAGTCCTGTCACCGGAGTCTGTATGGGAACTCTGAGTTACTTTGACCCTGCCGGGGTCTTCGCCTCTTATTGTGCGCAATTTCTGTGTGGCCCTGCTGCTGTATGTGAACTGGCTGCCGGCCCAATCTGTCCCCTCCGGGTCCTGGTTCGACGGGCAACCCGAGTCCTTTTATCGGTTTACCCCCTCTTGGAGTACCACTGAACTCTGTGTCTGTTGCTGCGTCCGGCCCTAGTGAAGCTGATATCACCTCACGTTTTTCCGGTTGCTGTATTATATATAATGAATACAGCCACGGATCCGGTATCCGTCTTTGCGCCTGTTCTGGGTAGTGATTAATGCTACCCGGTTCTCACAATGTCCTTTTTCTCTATCCCTCTTCTCCTCAGGCCGGTGATTTAGGCCTGGTAACAGTCACAGGGCTGTTAGAGATTCAACTGTATGACCTCTCACTTTCAGCTCCTTGGCCCAACTGCCATTTCTTCTCTCAGACCAGAATGGATCAAGGGGAGTCTCTGGAGCTCCCCCTTCTGGCCGGAGGTGGTAGTGCAGTCTTGCTATTTTAGTATTTGTACTTACTGTCAGTAACTATTTTTGTGGCAAATACCCCTAGGGGTGCCACATTTGCAAATATTGACTTGCTGCATTAACTCATTCTAACTGCCAATATAATCTATTGGTACTCATAATATGATTGCAATTATATTTCTGTATTTGATATAAACATCAGACAAACACTAATAAAAACCAGAGGGCAGAAGAGCATGTGAAAATATAATTTTGGTGTCATTCTCAAAACTTTTGGCCATGACTGTACATGTCAGAGGTGAGAGAAATGAGGTCCAGAAGCCCCCTGGCACCTCCACCATCCCTCAGTCCCTCCAGCTTCGTCCCCAGCCCTCCATCAACTCTACCTGTGAAACAAGGGGGTGCATGCGCAATGCGCTCTCTGAGATCTGCCTGCTGGCACCCAGCAGCAGCAGCAGAGATTTTCATATTGGTTCATCTTGATCACTGTGATAGACCCTATCACAGAGATCAAAAGCCAATAATTACTTTGTCATCCACACCCCATGTCATCACCCTTAGTGAGATTACTTTTTTTATCTTAACATTTTTAGTTCTTTTATTCTTTGCCATTATTGTTAGGGTTGGGATTAGGCTAAGGATAGAGTTAGGGTTGGGGTTACACTAGGGTTAGGGCTGCGCTAGGGTAAGGGTTGGGTTTAGGCTGGGGTTGGGATTAAGCTAGGGCTAGGATTGGGTTAGGGTTGGAGTAATGGTTGGGCTAGAGTTAAGGTTAAGGTTGGGCTAGGATTAGCATTGGGGTTATGGTTTTTCAAAAGTAAGAAAATGATGACGACATGACAACTAGTGTTGAGTGCAAGTGCTAGCTACTCGAGTTTGCATAGGGGTCGCTCAAACACCTACGACATTTGGTGCATACCATAGCACCTTGATGCAAAGTCGAGTAGCATGCACTTGTGCTCAACAGTAATGACAACATTTTTAATATGATGACCTAATGTTACAAATTCTGTGTATTACCTTTGGGCTAAAAATAGGGTTGATCAAAACGGATCGGACAAATTAAAAAATCGCCGACTTTCGGCAAAGTCGGGTTTCGTGAAACCCAACCCGATCCTAGTGTGGGATCGGCCATGAGGTCGGCGATCAGCGCGCCAAAGTTGCATTTCGTATGATGTTTTCAGCGCCATTTTTCAGCCAATGAAGGAGGATGCAGAGTGTGGGCAGCGTGATGACATAGGTCTCGGTATCCACCATCTTAGAGACGGGCATGACAGTGATTTGCTTGCTTTCTGTGGCGTCACAGGGGCTATAAAGGGGCGTGCACACCGACCGCCATCTTACTTCTGCCGATCTTAGCATAGGGAGAGGTTGCTGCAGCTGCATCAGAAGAAGGGATATAGTTAGGGAGGGAAGATTAACCCCAAAACTGCTTGTGCTGTAGCGATTTCCACTGTCCAACACCACCTTTTCTTTGCAGGGACAGTGGAGTTTATTTTTTTGTGCATCAGCTCTGTAGCTTATTAGGCTGCCCTATAAGGCTCCCTGATAGTTGCATTGCTGTTTGTATGCCGCTGTGCAAACCAACTGCTTTTTTAAAAGCAAAAATCCTGTTGCTCCTTTCTGCACAGTTATCTTGTTTATTTGTCCACACTTTTGTGTGCAGCAGT
The DNA here is from genome assembly GCF_032444005.1 of Ranitomeya imitator. Lineage (NCBI taxonomy): Eukaryota > Metazoa > Chordata > Amphibia > Anura > Dendrobatidae > Ranitomeya > Ranitomeya imitator. The sequence goes on from NC_091283.1 coordinate 223,996,499, forward strand.
CCTTTTTATTGCTGCCATACTTGTCCTGACTCCTGAGATCATTGTAGGGAGATTGAAATTGTACTACAGCCCTTGTATTTTTTGATATATCTTCCAGCCACGTTTTGCCACATACATTGTGTAGTGTAATACACTGGGCCTGAGTTTTGGTGCAGTCTCCCCCCCAAATATAATGGTTGTTATTTTGGTTAGATTTTTCCAAAAATGTGGACGTCTGGTGGAAGAGGCCGTGGGCGGTCGTTGCCAGCTGGTACTGATGGTGGTGGTGGTAGTAGAGCATCTGGTGGTAGTGGGAAAAGCAAAATAGCACCAAAGGCACGAGGTGTTGAGCCAGCGCCATCATCTAGCTACACAAGGCCTCGAAGGCTCCCTTATCTGGGAGTAGGAAAACAGCTTTTAAAGCCGGAGCAGCAGGAAAAAGTTTTGACTTTCCTTACTGACTCAGCCTCTAGCTCTTTCGTCTCCTCTTCAAAAAGTTTGAAATATAAAAGCAGTGGATGCTCCCAGTCAGGAACAAGTCACTTCCTTGTGTCCTTCACCCAAACCAAAAGTGAAGGATGCGTTAGGCGACACTACAGGTTACTCCATGGAGCTCTTTACACATACCGTGCCTGGGTTACAGAGGGAAATTGTTAACAGCCCATTACAAGATGAATCGGACATGGAGTCCACAGATGCACAGCCACAGCTAGATTATTATGCTGTTCTATTGACTCAGATCACTACATTGCTCTTGCAGTGTACTAAGCCAGAATCTGACCCTGATGAGACTATGGTGCCCCATCCCGAATGCTATAGCACCTTACACGGTGACACAGAGGAAGGTGCACATGACATTGAAGAGGAGGTGATAGATGACCCAGTTGTTGACCCAGATTGGCAGCCATTGGGGGAAGAGGGTGCCACTGCCAGGACAGCGTGGCCATACGGTGAAAGTAGCACAGCGTGCAATGCCTGAAAAGGTATTCCACAGTAGGAATAGTGCAGTGGGAATTTTTTAACCAAGATCTGAATGATCAGTGCAAAGTTATATGTAAGAAGTGCTCAAAGACCTTTGGAAGAATCTCCAAAATTTAAATACAACGTGCATGCTTAGACATTTAACCAGCATGCACTTGCAAGCCTGGACAAACTACCAAACGTCCTGTACCGTTGGTGCACATGCTCAGAATGAAGGTAGTCAGCAACGCTACATTGCTTCCCTCACTGTAAGCCCACCGGTTAGGACACCACCAGCAGCAAATGTGGAGGTATCGTCGCAAGGCCAAAGCAGTCAGGGAATCACAATGCTCTTGGTAGGAAACACTGTATGTAGGCCAACATCAAGAATACCATCACCAACCCTCTCTCAATCTGCCATGTCCACCACCACCCCCGCTAGTTCCACCATATGCAGCTCTCCAGTCCAGCTCAACCTACAAGAGACTCTCATTAGGAAAAGAAAGTACTCATCCTCTCATCCGCGAACACAGGGTTTGAACGCTCACATTGCTATACTAATCGCGTTAGAGATGATGCCCTACCGGTTGGTTGAAAGCGAAGCTTTCAAAGCCCTGATGGCCTATACAGTACCACGCTATGACCTACCCAGTTGACACTTCTTTGAGAGAAAAGCCATCCTAGCCCTTCACCAGCATGTCAAAGACTGCATTGTCCATGCACTGAGGCAATCAGTCAGTAGAATGGTGCACCTCACAACAGAGGTATGGACCAGTAGGCTTGGCCAGGGATGTTACGTGTCCATCACGGCGCACTGGGTTAATGTGGTGGATGCAGGGTCAACAGGGGACAGCCATAGTGGGACAGTTCTGCCTAGCCCATGGTCTAGGAAACAGTTGGCTGTAGGCATTTGCCACCCCTCCTCCTCCTCCTCCTCCTCCAGAAGCGAAAGCTCATCCACAAAGCGCAGTCGCATGACCACTCCATCCGCAGCTGCCAGTGTTGCACACGGGGTGTCCCATTATTGAACAGCTAGTGGTAACCGTCAGCAGGCTGTGCTACAAATGAAGTGTTTGGGCGACAACAGACACACCGCGGAAGTACTGGCCGAGTACTTCCAGCAACAAACTCAGTCATGGCTGGGCAGTGTACATCTTGAGGCAGGCAAGGTAGTCAGTGATAACGGAAGGAATTTTATGGCTGCCATAGCCCTTTCAGGACTGAAACACATACCTTGCCTGGCTCACACCTTGATCCTGGTGGTGCAGTGCTTCCTGAAAAATTATCCGGAGTTACCAGCCCTGCTCCTGAAGGTGCAAAGACTTTGCTCGCACATCCGCCGGTCGCCCGTACACTCCAGCCGTATGCTGAACCATTAGTGATCGCTGAATCTTCCCCAGCACCGCCTAATAATCGATGTTGCAACAATGTGGAACTCCACACTGCACATGCTTCAGAGGCTGTGCGAACAGAGGCGTGCTGTCATTTATTTGTGGGAGGATACACATACATGGGCAGGCACTTGGATGGCAGACATAGAGTTGTCTAGTGTGCAGTGGTCGAAGCTACAAGACCTCTGTCAAGTCCTTCAGTGTTTTGAGGAATGCACATGTCTGGTAACTGCAGACGACGCCATCATAAGCATGAGCATCCCACTAATGCGTCTGCTGATGCAAAGTTTGACGCACATTAAGGAGCAGGCGTCTGCAGCCGAGGAGGAGGAAAGCCTTGATGACAGTCAGCCATTGTTTGGTCAGGGAAGTCTACTGGACGAGGTGGCGGATAAAGAGGAGGAAGAGGACGATGATGGGGATGAATATTTATGGGAGGAGGATGCTTCTCAGGGGGCAATAGAAACTGGTGGCGTTGAAAGGTCAGGTACAGGGTTTTTGCGGACCACAAGTGATTTTGAGGGCAATAGAAACTGGTGGCGTTGCAAGGTCAGGTACAGGGTTTTTGCGGACCACAAGTGATTTTGATTTGCAAGAAAGTGCTCCTCAACCCAGCACAAGCAGTAAATTGACACCTGGAACATTGGCCCACATGGCTGAGTATGCCTTGCGTATCCTAAAAAGGGACTCCCGCATTATCAAAATGATGACCGATGACGATTACTGGTTGGCCTGCCTCCTGGATCCATGATATAAAGGAAAATTACAAAATATCATGCCACATGAGAACCTTGAGCAAATATTGGCTACCAAACAAGCAACTCTTGTAGACCGTTTGGTTCAGGCATTCCCAGCAAACAGCGGCGGTGATGGTCCTCACACGAGCCGTAGGAGGCAACATGGCAGAGGTGATAGAGGTGCACAAATCTGAAGTGGCATTGGACAGAGGGGTTTTATGACCAGGTTGTGGAGTGATTTCGCAATGACCACAGACACGACAGGTACTGCTGCATCGATTCAAAGTGACAGGTGACAGCATTTGTCCAGTATGGTTACAAACTATTTTTCCTCCCTTATCGATGTTCTCCCTCACAGGTCATTCCCCTTTGATTACTGGGCATCTAAAATAGACACCTGGCCTGAATTGGCAGAATATGCATTACAGGAGCTCGCTTACCCAGCTGCTAGTGTGCTATCAGAAAGAGTCTTCAGTGCTGCTGGTTCAATACTGACCAAAAAAAGGACACGTCTGGCTACCCGAAATGTTGATAATCTAACCTTCATTAAAATGAACCAATCATGGATTTCCAATTATTTTGCCCCACCTTCACCTGCTGACACGTAGCTTGCCTGAAAAATGTCTTGCTTTTGGCCTCCTCTTACTGACTGCTCCAATTCCAACATTTGCAGCTGCTGAATGTCCACCATAGGCCATTTTTATACCTCACTAAATGGGCTGACTCCCCCCACAGGGCCGTGGTCACCACTTGGCGCAAGGACCCGTGCAAGAGCCGTGTGCCTGGACAGGTGGGTGTGCCCACTCTTGGGCGACGGCACTGGCACAGGGTCCCTCAAAGTACAATGAAGTGTCTCTGATGGTGGTGGTGCACAACCAACGTCAGACACACCGTCGTAATATGAGGGGCCCTGTGCCAGTACCGCCGCCCACGAGAGAGTGTTCCCCCCCAGCTCGAACAGTGCTCTACCACTTGCAAAACTTACCTCTCCCTGCTCCACCACTGTGTAGTCTGTGCTGTTAAATCCTTCAATGGCCCTGCCAATACAAATTTGTTGAAATGATAGATGATAGTAAAAATATACTGGGGCCCTGGCCTCCATTTAGACCCGTTAATACTTTGCGCCAACTACCACTGTCTGCTACTCAGCAGAGGAGCCCACCCCTGTACCTAGCTATGCCACCTGTTTATTTATGAACAATTTTTTGGCAAACATTTAGCCCACTTTATTATTTTGGCCTACTAACTGTGTCAGCCACTCCTTACAGTTGTCCTCCACTGAACAAAGCTATGCCGCCTGTGTACTCCTGTTATCAATTTTGAACTGCATTTAGCCTACTTTTTTATTTTAGGCCTACTAAGTCTGTCTGAGCCACTCATTACAGTTGTCCTCCTCCACTGAACAAAGCAATGCCGCCTGTGTACTCCTGTTACCAATTTTGAACTGCATTTAGCCTACTTACTTATTTGGGCCTAGTAACTGTGTCAGCCACTCCTTACAGTTGTCCTCCACTGAACAAAGCAATGCCGCCTGTGTACTCCTGTTACCAATTTTGAATTGCATTTAGCCTACTTTTTTATTTTAGGCCTACTAAGTCTGTCTGAGCCACTCATTGCAGTTGTCCTCCTCCACTGAACAAAGCAATGCCGCCTGTGTATTCCTGTTAGCAATTTTGAACTGCATTTAGCCTACTTTTTTATTTTAGGCCTACTAAGTCTGTCTGAGCCACTCATTGCAGTTGTCCTCATCCACTGAACAAAGCAATGCCGCCTGTGTACTCCTGTTACCAATTTTGAACTGCATTTAGCCTACTTTTTATTTTAGGCCTACTAAGTCTGTCTGAGCCACTCATTGCAGTTGTCCTCCTCCACTGAACAAAGCAATGCCGCCTGTGTACTCCTGTTACCAATTTTGAACTGCATTTAGCCTACTTACTTATTTGGGCCTAGTAACTGTGTCAGCCACTCCTTACAGTTGTCCTCCACTGAACAAAGCAATGCCACCTGTGTACTCCTGTTACCAATTTTGAATTGCATTTAGCCTACTTTTTATTTTAGGCCTACTAAGTCTGTCTGAGCCACTCATTGCAGTTGTCCTCCTCCACTGAACAAAGCAATGCCGCCTGTGTACTCCTGTTACCAATTTTGAACTGCATTTAGCCTACTTACTTATTTGCGTCTAGTAACTGTGTCAGCCACTCAATACAGTTTTCCTCCACTGAACAAAGCAATGCTGCCTGTTTAGTCCTGTTACCAATTTTGAACTGCTTTTAGCCTACTTTTTTATTTTGGGCCTATATCTGTGTTTCCTCCTCATCCTGCCCACTGCCCAGCCACTGCTAGATGAGTCTGCTAGTACATTGACCCATACCACTACATTTCCCTTTCACTCTACACAGCCAGAATCTAACCTTGGTGAAAGTCAGGTTCCCCTTCCTGCATACTATACCACCTTACACGGGGACAAAGAGGAAGGTGCAGATGAAAGTGCAGGTTCCTTCATCAGGTCGGGGGTATACTCGTTGACACTGGCACAGGGCCTCTCATATTACGCAAAAGTGTATCTGGCAGTGGGAGGCGCCGCCCACCGTCAAACACACCGCCATACTATGAGGGGCCCTGTGCCAGTGCCAACTAGTGCCCCCCCCCTGCTTGCTCAGGATCACAGCACTTGCAAAGTTGAAATACTTACCTCTCCCTGCTCCACCGCCGTGACGTATTCCGTGTTTCCTGGGCCCACGAAAATCTTGTGCCAGCCCTACCCCCCCACAACTTTAGCCAAATTTAGCCAATTTAGCCAAATTTAGCCAAAACTTTAGGCTGTTTTCAATGCCTAACTATTATTATAAAGTAAATTAAGATTGACAAGCTTCAGTAATACAAATTGATGTTTTTGGCATTAAAATGGGCACTGTAGGTGTTTTCCTGTCCTCCACTCACTGCCGACTTTGATTTCCCATTGACTTGCATTGGGTTTCGTGTTTCAGTCGGCCCCCGACTTTTCGCAATAATCGGCCGATTTCACCCGACCCGACTTTTGACAAAATCGGGTTTCGCGAAACCCGACTCGATCCTAAAAAAGTAAAAGTCGCTCAACTCTAGTTAAAAATCCTCATTACACCCCTGGATAAAATCCTTGAGGGGTCTAGTTTTCAAAATGGGGTAATTTGTGGAGAGTTTCTACTCTTTAGGTACATCAAAGGCTCTCCAAACGTGACATGGTGTCTGCTATTGATTCTAGCCATTTTTGCATTCAAAAAGTCAAACTGTGCTGCTTTCATTCTGAGCCCTGCCAAGCGCCCAAATATTGGTTTTCCCCCACATATGGGGCATTGGCTTACTCAGAAAAAATTGGATAATACATTTGGGGGGGCATTTTCTTCTGTTGCCCTTGTGAAAGTAAAGAATTTGGAACTAAAGCTAAATGTAGAATGTAGGTCCGCAAGGACAGGGTCCTCTCCCCTTTGTACCAGTCTGTCACTGTAAATTTGTTTACTGTAAATGATACAGTTGTGGCCAAAAGTATTGACACCCCTGCAATTCTGTCAGATAATACTCATTTTCTTCCTGAAATGATTGCAATCACAAATTCTTTGGTATTATTATCTTCATTTAATTTGTCTTAAATGAAAAAACACAAAAGAGAATGAAGCAACAAGCAAAACATTGATCATTTCACACAAAACTCCAAAAATGGGCCAGACAAAAGTATTGGCACCCTCAGCCTAATACTTGGTTGCACAACCCTTAGCCAAAATAACTGCGACCAACCGCTTCTGGTAACCATCAATGAGTTTCTTACAATGCTCTGCTGGAATTTTAGACCATTCTTCTTTGGCAAACTGCTTCAGGTCCCTGATATTTGAAGGGTGCCTTCTCCAAACTGCAATTTTTAGATCTCTCCACAGGTGTTCTATGGGATTCAGGTTTGGACTCATTGCTGGCCACCTTAGAAGTCTCCAGTGCTTTCTCTAAAACCATTTTCTAGTGCTTTTTGAAGTGTGTTTTGGGTCATTGTCCTGCTGGAAGACCCATGACCTTTGAGGGAGACCCAGCTTTCTCACACTGTGTTAGGGCCAGCGGAACACACCGAGTAAATATAAATGCTTTATTGTAATTGATGCGTTCGCAGCCCGGGGTCCACCGTGCAGGAGAACCTGCTGCTAGCAATGGCGGCACTATATGGCGGTATGAACTAGCTCTGTTATTTCACAGAGTAGCCATGAAAGCAAAGCACTGCGCCCTATTAGACTTCACAGAGGCACAGGCTAACTGCCCAACAGAGAGCAGTCAGTGGTCATACATGCACTCAAAACTCCTCGCCGGAGGTGCCAGCATTCTAGGGGCTTCTTTCAGCCGGGTCCCTGAACACAATCTTACATGACCACACTGGTGCAAAGCACATAACTTGGAAAGATACTAGCACATGGCCTTGCGGCCATGCGAGCCTTAAATAGTTGCAGCAAGTACAGGACCTTCCTAGAAGGACCAATGAGAGGCTGCTACAGAGCCCGAGCACCTACAGGACCTTCCTGGAGGACCCACGGGATTTAGCTGCAGTATCTGAAAATGTGACCCTCGATCTCCACTGAGAGATCTTACTCTGGGCATGCTCAGAATGAGAAAAGCAGGACTTAGTCCTAGAAGCGTCTGCTCGCCACTGCCCAGCACTGGCTTCAATGGCAGAAGCAGGAAAAGCAGCATTAACTCTTTGTACAGAGTCAGACTGAGCGAGACGCTGGGACTGATGTCTCCGCTGAGCAGGCTCCACTGCGGCAGGAGAAGAATGGGAGACCGCAGTGGAGATGGCCCGAGATTCCCCCTGTGCAGAGGCGGGAACTCGACCCCTAACACACTGGGCCCTATATTATGCTGCAAAATTTGTTGGTAGTCTTCAGACTTCATAATGCCATGCACACGGTCAAGCAGTCCAGTGCCAGAGGCAGCAAAGCAACCCCAAAACATCAGGGAACCTCCGCCATGTTTGACTGTAGGGACCGTGTTCTTTTCTTTGATTGCCTCTTTTTTTCTCCTGTAAACTCTATGTTGATGCCTTTGCCCAAAAAGCTCTACATTTGTCTCATCTGACCAGAGAACATTCTTCCAAAACGTTTTAGGCTTTTTCGGGTAAGTTTTGGCAAACTCCAGCCTGGCTTTTTTATGTCTCGGGGTAAGAAGTGGGGTCTTCCTGGGTCTCCTAACATACAATCCCTTTTCAATCAGACGCCGACGGATAGTACGGGTTGACACTGTTGTACCCTCGGAACTGCAGGGCAGCTTGAACTTGTTTGGATGTTAGTCGAGGTTCTTTATCCAACATCTGCACAATCTTGCGATGAAATCTCTTGTCAATTTTTCTTTTCTGTCCACATCTGGGGAGGTTAGCCACAGTGCCATGGGCTTTAAACTTCTTGATGACACTGCGCTCGGTAGACACAGGAACATTCAGGTCTTTGGAGATGGACTTGTAGCCTTGAGATTGCTCCTGCTTCCTCACAATTTGGTTTCTCAAGTGTTCAGACAGTTCTTTGGTCTTCTTTCTTTTCTCCATGCTCTACAATGCCACTCTCGCATCAGCTATTGACACGGTTGCCCCTCTCGTCCACGGCAGAGTGCGACGTATCAATAGACAACCTTGGCACAATAACACCACCAAAAAGCTCCGGCAAGTGTTCAGGGTTGCGGAGCGGCGTTGGAAGAAAACACACTCGCAAAATGACTTCACTGTATTCAAACAAGCAACACTCGCTTTTAAATCTGCACTCACCTCTGCTAAACAGGCCTTCTTCACAACCCTCGTATCTTCCCTATCCTACAACCCCAAACAGTTATTCAAAACCTTTAACTCCCTCCTCCGCCCCCCACTGCCCCCTCCAACCTCCCTCATCTCTGCTGAGGACTTTGCCACACACTTTTAAAATAAGATCGACCAGACAAGGCAAGTCTTTATTGTTCAACCACCACAACCCCTTTGTATACCAGACCAATGCCCAAACCCCATAACCTCCCTATCCAACATCACTGAAGGGGGGCTTAATTGTCTCCTCTCCAAATCGCACCTCACCACCTGTGTGCTCGACCCCATCCCATCCCACCTCCTCCCCAACCTCACCACCACACTTATCCCATCCCTAACCCACCTCTTCAACCTATCACTAACTTCTGGCACCTTCCCCTCTGCGTTCAAACATGCCACAATCACGCCTATCCTTAAAAAGCCAACCCTCGATCCAACTGCTATGTTCAGCTATCGCCCAATATCGCTGCTCCCATTCGCTTCCAAACTCCTGGAGCAGCACGTCCATGCTGAACTCTCCTCCCACCTCTCATCTAACTTGTTGTTCGACAATCTACAATCTGGTTTCCGCCCCCATCACTCAACTGAGACTGCCCTGACCAAAATCACTAACGACCTACTTACCGCCAAAGCTACTGGACAATACTCTGTACTCCTCCTTCTAGACCTGTCCTCTGCTTTTGACACAGTTGACCACTGCCTCCTACTACAGATCCTCTCCTCCTTTGGCATCAAAGACCTCGCCCTATCCTGGATCGCCTCGTACCTTTCCAACCACATATTCAGCGTGTCCCACTCCCACACTACCTCCTCATCCCACCCTCTCTCTGTTGGAGTTCCCCAAGGCTCTGTTCTAGGACCCCTACTCTTCTCAATCTATACACTTGGCTTGGGACAACTCATAAAGTCCCATGGATTCCAGTACCACCTCTATGCTGAAGACACTCAGATCTACCTCTCTGGCCCAGACGTCACCGCTCTGCTGTCCAGAATCCCAGAGTGCCTATCAGCCATATCCTCCTTCTTCTCTTCTTGCTTCCTCAAACTCAATGTGGACAAATCTGAACTCATCATCTTTCCTCCATCCCATAAATCTTCCTTACCTGACCTATCTATCACAGTCAATGACATCATGCCTTCCCCCGTACCCGAAGTCCGCTGCCTCGGAGTAACCTTCAACTCTACCCTGTCCTTCAAACCACACATCCAAGCTCTTTTCACCTCCTGTCGCCTCCAGCTCAAAAATATCTCCAGGATCCGTCCCTTCCTCAACCCCCAATCTACTAAAATGCTTGTGCATGCCCTCATTATCTCCCGCCTTGACTACTGCAACATCCTTTTCTGTGGCCTCCCTGCTAATACCCTTGCACCTCTCCAGTCCATCCTTAACTCCGCTGCCCGACTCATCCATCTCTCTCCTCGCTACTCCTCCGCTTCCCTCCTCTGCAAATCTCTTCACTGGCTCCCATTCCCTCAGCGTATCCAGTTCAAATTACTAATACTGACCTACAAAGCCATCCATAACCTGTCTCCTCCATATATCTCTGAACTAATCTCCCGATATCTTCCCTCACGCAATCTCCGGTCCTCCCAAGACCTCCTTCTCTCCTCATCCAATCGCCTCCAAGACTTCTCCCGAATATCCCCCATCCTCTGGAACTCTCTGCCCCAACACGTCCGACTATCAACCACAGTCGGATCCTTCAGACGGAACCTGAAAACTCATCTCTTCAGGAAAGCCGACAGCCTGCACTGACACAGCTGCCGCCTCATCACTATCGAAGCTACCGCCTCACCAACACCGCGGCTCCTGCAACCCCCAACCTACTGTCTCCTTCCCCATAATCCTGTAGAATGTAAGCCCGCAAGGGCAGGGTCCTTGCCCCTCTGTATCAGTCCGTCATTGTTAGTTTGTTTACAGTAAGTGATATCTGTAACTTGTATGTAACCCCTTCTCATGTACAGCACCATGGAATCAATGGTGCTATATAAATAAATAATAATAATAATGTGGTACACACAAGGACACAGGACAGAGGTTGAGTCAACTCTAATCCATGTCAAGTGGCTGCAAGTGTGATTTAGTTATTGCCAACACCTGTTAGGTGCCACAGGTAAGTTACAGGTGCTGTTAATTACACAAATTAGAGAAGCATCACATGATTTTTCGAACAGTGCCAATACTTTTGTCCACCCCCTTTTTATGTTTGGTGTGGAATTATATCCAATTTGGTTTTAGGACAATTCTTTTTGTGTTTTTTCATTTAAGACAAATTAAATGAAGATAATAATACCAAAGAATTTGTGTTTGCAATCATTTTCAGGAAGAAACTGAGTATTATCTGACAGAATTGCAGGGGTATCAATACTTTTGGCCACAACTGTATCTATAACTCTCAGGGGCAGAAGCTGTACGGTCACTGCCACAGCTCCTCTTCCCTCCATAAAATGAAGCAGTATCAGTGACACTCCTTTCAGGGACTGGATTAATCCCTGCTGTGTCCCTGCGGGCGGTGCACTGTATGATGTGCACAATCACAGCATGCGCTCTGTTGTCGGCACAGATCAGCAGTAACGAGCCGACAACAGAGCGCATGTCACAATACCCAGAGTGCAGAGACCAGTGACGTCATTGATCAGGTGGCACTGGTCGGGTATTCTGACACCACTCTGCCAGGTCAATGTTTTTATTGATATCACACAGCGGTAGATACGATGCTTTGATCGCCTCTTATTAAAGTATTTTGTGTTGTTGCAGCGGCTGCCAAAAACACAATTCTGGCGTTTTGATTTTTTTCTCTTTGTGCCATTTACTGATCAGATTAATTTATTTAATATATTGGTAGATTGGGCTTTTACCTACGTAGCGATATCAAATATTGTATGTATATCTTTTTTTAGAAATAAATATTTCTTAATTTTTAATGGGGCAAAAGGGGGATAATTTAAACTTTTAGATTAATTTTAGCTTTTTCAAATTTTTTACACCATTTTATTTTTCCCTTTTTATCGTATTTGTTAGTCCCCTTAGGAGATTATCCAATCGCTTGTCCTATACATATCAGTGCTGTTTATAACAAAAATTGGGGTTTCCTATGAACACCAGCCATGGGGTTGTTTTCACTGGAGTACCTTGATGACAGACACAGGGGGCTTCAACAGAAAACTGGCTGTGATGGCAACCCCCCGTCGGCTCAATATCACAGTGCGGTGCCCCAGGGTCCTGGTCATCGCAATGGTATTGCTTTCCTCTCGGGGAGAGTGATGCTACATTTGGAGTCAAAGAAGGATAACTGCATCCAGGTATCACAAACATGCAACACATTTCACACTCCAGGCCACCAAGGGGAGCTCTTGCTCCTATTTATTAGGTCACTCCCCACATAGGTAAAACTGGTCGCCTGTAGGGAAAGTTAGTTAGTTGCTGGCTGAGCTCCGCTCAGTGAGTTGGTCACTGACAGGGGTGGGATCCTGTCAGTGAACGAAGGAGAATGAACACGGAGTTGTGCATTGCCCTCAGAGCTGCAGCTCCTAGGAAGAGACATCAAAGACAGAACTGTATCGCAGCGAGTGTGAAGGAAGTCCGTGAAGGAAGTCGTAGCAAAGGAGAGGATATCAGAAGGGGACCAGCCCTACACAGGCTGCCTCCTTCTGAGGCGCAGAATCCCGTTAGCTGGAACACCAAAGGATTAACAACCTTTATGCCTTGCTCGAGAGACTGGCAGGACAGCTAATTTCACGTTATCTGTCCGCCCTACACCCAGGAGGCACGGTGGCACCCCTTAGAGGCTGTGGCATGATAGAGTCCCTATAAACTGCCTCAAGCCACCAGTCATACGGGTTTGTCCTATCCTATATGGGGGACAGAGAGAGAGACATTACATCTATGAGGACCTTATGTGAAGCCTTAGGCATTAAGGAACTACAACACTGCAGCGCAAGGGAAGGCTACTGATTTCCACCTGGACAAAGGGGACTCTGGACTTGCCTCCAAACCGGCCGGACTCTGCCTGCCCTGTGGTCTGGTGCTCTGGACTGTGGATGCTGAAGTCTTCAGTAAAGGTAAAGAGACTACAACCTTGTGCCCTCGTTCTTCACTGCCCCTCTCACCATACCACCATCTACATACCGGGAAGCCGTGGGGACATACTTCACCAGTGGGAAGGTATACCATCTAGCTGCCATAACATCACCCCAGCGGATCCCTTAAAGCAGCGTCGGTCACCCTGACCGAATACCACAGGCGGCGTCACGAACACAAACTTTATCCCTTTGAAGACCTTTCCCCTTTTTACACGGACATCCCAGGGCCACGGACCGGGTCAGCCACCATGATATCCACTGTGAACCTCAGGACCCGGTACCAAGTACCCCACAGCCCCATGGGGGCGCTCCATCAGCACAAGCAAGTCGATGATCACATGGACTAATGAGCTTATCACATTCCATTTTTGGATTCATGGCAGCTGTGGTTCCACTTTGTTTTAAATATAGCTTTTTTTTCCTTTCAGGACAAGCGGGGGTAATGTAAGTTTTCCCTCTCTTGCAATCTGCTGCAACTGCAGAGTTTTGGGTCAGCTGATGTGGGTGGTGACCACTCCCACCATCCTTTAAATGGTCACCTGATGCATCAGCTGACTGTTGGTGATAGAGTTTCTCTATAGAGATCACCCATGCAGTGGCAGCTCCCTGGTGTCTGCTGTTTATGGAGTTTGGAGTCTGACTTCTGTGTTTTCTGCAGTGTAGAGCTTGGCAGTGGAGTCTGGAAGCTAAGTGTGGTGTTTTCTCCTCATCCCTTTCGTGTTTGTTACTGCCCCCTGTGTGGTACTATCTGCAGTGGTGAGACTAGCGCCCCTTGCCAGCCAGTGCACTAGCCAGGGCAGTGCTAGGTGACAATGAGGGATGAGGTTCCTGATGGCGGTGAGGGGAAGGACCCACATATTGCGTTAGGGGAGTGCAGGAACAGACTCAGATTTGAGCTCAGGTGGTGACCATCCCTTTTTTCCCTATCAGTACGGCCTTCCTCTCCCAATTTCCATCCCATTATTTATTTATCTTTAGTGTTAACAATTATTTTTTCAATTTGGTTTCACTAACAATTTTGCACCATTTATTCTCTATAGCCTCAGTGTTGCACTGTTGCTCTCTTCTGAGCTTCTTTCAGCTGAGTTATGACCACAGACCACATCAAAGTTGAATGTCAGGAAAACAAAGAGCCTGTAAAAGTCACTCCGTGCAACATTCTAACAATGTAGTTGGTTCATATAGTGTTTTTCAGGTGACAGACGCTCTATAATAAATAAGCGCCATCTGTGGACCTGCAGCACCCAGGATTCTGCCACTAATTTGCAGCTTAACATTTGATAATGTTAAACACTCAGAGTAATGAATTTTTGCACATTCTGTAATGATTTGTAAAATGTTAATTCAGCCTGGAATATAATATAAGGAAAATGCATTCTCCACAGCAAATGTGAGCGGGAGGATAATCTATAGAAGAAATATTCATGCCATAAACGCCAGCTGTTGCAGCTGATGCTTCGGCTGGGGGCCAGCAGGACCCTCTAGCAGACAAAGCGCTGCGCAGTGTAAGCAGAAATGTTCTTTTTATTTTACGGCTCCTGAAGTTGTAATCTTTATATGTATGAAAATCAAACTGAGTAATTGTTCACATAAATGATACATTTACAGTTATCAAGATTTCACAGCAAGAGACTGAATATTTCATTGCTGCTTATTGTGTAATTGAACGTTCACTTCCTTCCACATCACGTACAATCTGTTTCAAAACTTGTTTTCAAACCTAAGCAAGCACAAACTGCTTTGTATGACTGATTGCTTCCAAGGTGCCATATGTACAAATACATTTCTTTGCAATATCTGCGCCATTGCAATATGTGCAGAGTGTGCACGCCGGTATGTAATACTGCACATATGAGCAGTGTGAGAAAGTCACAGGAGAGGAGGACATGGAGTCCTCTATTTCTTCAAGATACCTCTCAGACGCACAGTAGGAAGCAGGAATTAATATCTCATGTAGGGAAAAATGGATGAGGTGTGAGGAATCCAGGAGAGGTGGATATCCCTAGTATGTAGAGATAAGCAGATCTTTTGCATTTCAAACTAAATGACCACCAAATTTTCCACAAAACTTGATTAAAAAATTTGCATGAATCTCAAAACTGAAGAGCTTGTAGTTGCTTGTAAAATCGGGAGAGGAGAGAGAAAGATGACCGCGATGACCATAAGAGCTTACACTCTACATGAGAGAGAGGACCCCACTGACCAGAAGAGCTTACACTCTACAGGAGAGAGAGGACCCCACTGACCAGAAGAGCTTACACTCTACAGGAGAGAGAGAGGACCCTGCTGATTATAAGAGCTTACACTCTACAGGAGAGAGAGAGGACCCCGCTGATCATAAGAGCTTACACACTACAGGAGAGAGAGAACCCCACTGAACATAAGAGCTTACACTCTACAGGAGAGAGAGAACCCCACTGATCATAAGAGCTTACACTCTACAGGAGAGAGAGAACCCAACTGACCATAAGAGCTTACACTCTACAGGAGAGAGAGGACCAAACTGACCATAAGAGTTTACACTTTACAGGAGAAAGAGGACCTCGCTGACCATAAGAGCTTACACTCTACATGAGAGAGAGGACCCCACTGACCATAAGAGCTTACACTCTACATGAGAGAGAGGACCCCACTGACCATAAGAGTTTACACTCTACAGGAGAGGACCCCACTGACCATAAAAGCTTACACTCTACAGTAGAGAGAGAGGACCCCACTGACAATAAGAGTTTATACTCTACAGGAGAGGACCCTGCTGACCATAAGAGTTTACACTCTACAGGAGAGGACCTCGCTGACCATAAGAGCTTACACTCTACAGGAGAGAGAGGACCCCATTGACGATGGGAGCTTACGCTCTACAGGAAAGAGAGAGGACCCATTGACCATAAGAGCATACACTCTACAGGAGAGAGAGGACCCTGCTGACCATAAGAGCTTACACTCTACAGGAGAGAGAGGACCCCACTGACTATAAGAGCTTACACTCTACAGTAGAGAGAGGACCAAACTAACCATAAGAGTTTACACTTTACAGGAGAAAGAGGATCTCGCTGACCATAAGAGCTTACACTCTACATGAGACAGAGGACCCCACTGACCATAAGAGCTTACACTCTACATGAGAGAGAGGACCCCACTGCTGACCATAAGAGCTTACACTCTACAGGAGAGAAAGGACCCCGCTGACCATAAGAGTTTACACTCTACAGGAGAGGACCTAGCTGACCATAAAAGCTTACTCTCTACAGGAGAGAGAGGACCCCACTGACCATAAGAGCTTACACTCTACAGGAGAGAGAGGACCCCACTGACCATAAGAGCTTACACTCTACAGGAGGGAGAGTGTTGTGAATTCTGCTTTCGGGCTCCCTCCGGTGGTTGTAGATGGTAATGCAGTTGTCTCTGGGCTGCAGTCTTGGACAGGTTTATCCGCTAATTGCAATTCTGACTGGGCTATTTAGCTTTGCAGGACTCTTTAGTCCTGGCCAGTTGTCAATGTTTCTTTGGAAGTGTTGGATCTCTGCCTGGCCTCTCCTGCTTATCTGCCAGTTCAGCAAAGATAAGTGTCTGTTTCTTTTTCTGAAGCACACATGCTGTGTGCTTATTTTCAGTGCTGATCTTTTGTTTCTATTTGTCCAGCTTAGACTGTGTCAGTTGTTTTTCTCAGTCTGGTTGGGTTCTCTGGAGTTGCAGATATACTCTCCACATCTTTAGTTAGGTGGTGTTTTGTATTTTCTGCTGTGGATATTTTTGTAGTATTTTTATGCTGACCGCTTAGTATCCTGTCCTGTCCTTTTCTATTTAGCTAGAAGTGGCCTCCTTTGCTAAGCCTGTTTTCTGCCTGCGTGTGTCTTTTCCTCTCCAACTCACAGTCATTATTTGTGGGGGGCTGCCTATCCTTTGGGGGTCTACTCTGAGGCAAGATAGTTTTCCTATTTTCATCTTTAGGGGTATTTAGTCCTCCGGCTGTGTCGAGGTGTCTAGGTTTTGTTAGGCACACCGTACGGCTACTTCTAGTTGCGTTGATAAGATCAGGGTTTGCGGTCAGTATAGTTACCACCTACTCCAGTGAAGGTTTTCATGCTGCTCCAAGGCCACCTAATCATAACAGGAGAGAGGACCCTGCTGACCATAAGATATTACACTCTACAGGAGAGAGAGAGGACCCCGCTGCCCATAAAAGCTTACACTCTACAGGAGAGAGAGGACCCCGCTGACCATAAGAGCTTACACTCTACAAGAGAGAGAGGATCCCACTGACAATAAGAGCTTACACTCTACAGGAGGGAGAGAGGACCCTGCTGACCATAAGATATTACACTCTACAGGAGAGAGAGAAGACCCCGCTGCCCATAAAAGCTTACACTCTACAGGAGAGAGAGGACTCCGCTGACCATAAGAGCTTACACTCTACAGGAGGGAGAGAGGACCCCACTGACCATAAGAGCTTACACTCTACAGGAGAGAGATGACCCCACTGACAATAAGAGCTTACACTCTACAGAAATGAGAGGACCCCGCTGACCATAAGAGCTTACATGCCACAGGAGACAGAGGACTCTCCTGATCATAAGACCTTACACTCTACAAGAGAAAGAGAGGACCCCACTGACCATAAGAGTTTACACTCTGCAGGATAGGACCCCACTGACCATAAAAGCTTACACTCTACAGTAGAGAGAGAGGAGCCCACTGACAATAAGAGTTTATACTCTACAGAAGAAAGAGGACTCTGCTGACCATAAGAGTTTACACTCTACAGGAGCGGACCTCACTGACCATAAGAGCTTACACTCTACAGGAGAGAGAGGACCCCATTGACGATGGGAGCTTACGCTCTACAGGAGAGAGAGGACCCATTGACCATAAGAGCATACACTCTACAGGAGAGAGAGGACCCTGCTGACCATAAGAGCTTACACTCTACAGGAGAGAGAGGATCCCACTGACAATAAGAGCTTACACTCTACAGGAGAGAGAGGACCCCTCTGACTATAAGATATTACACTCTACAGGATGCTTATTTTGCACATTTATTTAATCAGGACTATTCACCAGGTGCGTTACTCTCAAAGCAAAAATGTCATGATATTTTCATAAAAAATGTAGTAGTTTATGGAATTGTCCACAGAAAAACCACATTGCAGCAAAACATAAAAATAGATGAAATAGTTACGAACAGATTGTCCATTTGTTCCTATCAGCGCTTGTTCCTCTTCGTTTCTGAGATAGAGTAGAAGTCATATTTCTTTCATGGAGAAGAGTCATGGCTACCAGCTGTTCCTTCCTTGTGTGACTTGTCTGATATCCATGGAGAATGATGGTGAAGGCAGGAGGTGACAGCCCCCACGTGACAAACCCCTCCCTCCTAAGAGACATTATTTATATGTCCCACAGACCACGTGTTCTCTCTATATGGTGTTAACTTATACTCTGAGCTATATATACATAAATAGCTTTTGTAATGGCAGCGAAAGACAATGTGTTCAGTACGGAATTGAGAATAAGAATAATTAATACTTAATATTTAACAATTCCCCCTTTTGAGGGTGACAGATATTAATTGGAACCCTCAAAGTAAACATATTAATAAAATCTTCTTTCTTCTTTTCTTCTTCTTTGGCAAAATAATTTAATGTTCATAATAATATAAATAATAATATTGTTATACATACTCAATAACATAATGATATGTAAATTCATGTTATGGAAAGTCGTGACTAATATTCATATAAAATGTATCATTATACTTCCCTATACATATTTGAAGCATCTCAGGTCTGATCATCATCTGGTCTTCATCTTGATGTCTTCTTCTTTGTTCTTTTAAAGTAATCTTTATTATAATTCTTTTGAAATAGATGATAGCATGTAGATTTTGTAGAGACTGTGTGTCATGTGTGAATCAAAGACCATAAATTGAAATGTTGATAAGAAAACAAAATTCATAGATCAAATGTAGCTTTAATATCTGTACAGTGTCGCCTTTAAGGACCTGTACTTACATTGGCTCGCCTTGGATCTGGAATACTTCCTTATCATCCGCACTGGTCTTGGAACAAGTGTGACGTCTTTGGTCAGCACAGCAAGGATTAAATTGATTCTTCCCTGCTAATCATAGCACCATAACAAGTCCTTAGTGCACAGGACACATGTCAGAGTTGTAGCATCCTGACAAGTACCTTATTGTTCACCAGCTTTCATGGAAGTCTTATAGGTGATAGGAAACCACAGGAATGTGATAAAACGTAATAACACAGTTCATCTTAGCATCATCGAATCATCGTCCTCTCCAATTGTGGTTGTCAGTTAGATACTGTACTCATAGTTGTCAGTGATGGATGCTGTAGTCGTGGTTGTCAGTGATGGATGCTGCAGTTGTGGTTTGTGGTGGCATGAATTGCATTTGACACAGTCTATTATTACTCAGAAATCATAGCATTGTTACCTTGTGGAACTTCTGGATAACGGCTTTTTCTTCTTGTAACTTTTAAGAATCAATTGAATTTAGAAATATGAAAAGTCTTTATTAATGTAACTTCAGTATCTTGATTGAAGTCTTCATTCCATATTCTATACCAAATCTGGTAATTTACCTCACTTAAAATATCACAGCGTACCATAGCAATCAATAATATCCATATAATTATTATCAGAATATTAATCTGGAATTCATATTTGGAAAAATAAAATAATAATAATAATAATAATAATAAATGATAATACATTATTAACCATATTCTTCATGTGATAGGACATTTTTATGTCATAGGTGTAATTTCTTTTTGAACCCATAGATGTCAGTTTGTCTTTTATGTAACAAGTGTTTTCATCTTTATTACTAAAACTTTATTAATAAACTATATTTATTAGACCAATAATATGTAAGAATATATAGCTAGGAACCAAAATAACAATATATTTGAATAAATGAATGAATGAGTGAAAGAATTGTTGCATTTAACTGAGAATTGAAACATTTCTCTTATAATGAAACCATATGATCACTATACTTAATGAAGCAATATTCTTGTACTAGACATAACTTTATTAAATATTGATTTTTTTTCTTCTTGAGATAAAAAATAAAAATTAAGAATAAAAATGAAGTAAGAAAAAATTAAAAATGAAAGATGAAAATGAGAATAAAAATAAAAATAAGGCCTTTATATGTTGATGACAAATGCTGAGGTTATGTCTCAGTAACACATTCCCTTAATATTTTCATCATTTAAATGTTTTCATACTTGTCATAACCTTGTGTTACCAAAAAATTGAAATTATGTAACTTTGAATATAATACCCTTCATTAGAGTAAAAAAATGACTTTTATAATACTTAATGTTATTATACCCAATAGTACCTTATTAATATTTCTTCTTTATTAAAATTTGTGAAAAAGAGGTATTGATGAAATGTGATGATGTAATCAAGATCAAAAACCCATTTCCCCCTTAATATAAAAAAAATATTATTTTATGAAAAAAATCATTTGTAGAAACTAAAATTACAAATAATTATATTTTATAACTGTCATATCAGCTTGTGCCATATATTTGTTTGAAGATGTGTACCCATCTATGCAACCATTAAAAAAAACACTGAATATCATAATATTATCATCTGGAAAAATTATTCTAAATGTAGATTTTCTTAATAAACCATATTGATGTGTGATTGCACTTATTCACTATTAACTAAATCAAGAAATACTAATTGCTAAATAAATATAGAACTATATGTTGAGTAAATAATATTTCATACATATTCCACATTATTCACTCTTATGTTAAGTGCACTCTTAGCAGCTGCTCATACGCTCTCATCTGTCATCTGTCACTCAGACTGTGACTCACATATGTAAGTTGAAATTACATATTTCACATACAAAGAATAAGAATACATGTGTACTAACCCAAAATATTGTATCCTAATTATCAATGCGCATTGTAAACTATTAAATTTAATATTTTAAGATTTCTTTGAATATTCCCCAAATACACATAACCTAACACTTTATAAAATATCTATAGATAGGACTCATCCATAAGAAACTTGAGCATTCGTTCTACAGCTATATTTGATACAGAGCCTGCAACTGAATCCATTTGACTTGCAAAGGCTGAGGGGGCTTCTAATGCTTCTTCTTTCTAAGGTTACTAGTTTAAACTAAAACACCTGTTGTGACATGCCATGCAGTGAAAAAAAATATTATTACCATGCAAAGGAAAAAAAAACAACTTTTAGATAACTGTCACAGAAAGAAAATTTACAGTACACAAATTTTAGATTGTTAGTTATGTCTTTTTTCTCTTAAGTGTTAAATATATAAAATCATGCAGTTATTGTATTTTCCTGTGTAAGGCTAGTTTCACATTTGCGTTTAAAAACGCAGCGTTTAAAACGCAAACGCAGGTGGTGAAAAAAACGCATGTAAATGCGTGCAAATGCAGCGCTTTTTAGACGCATGCGTTTTTGCATGTGGAAAAAAAGTGGCGTTTTGACGCATTTACATGCGTTTTTTCCTGCGTTTGCGTTTTTGAAACGCATGCTGAGAAGTGTGTGGCAGCTGCCAATCATCAAAATCAACTAGAAAACCCACTATAAACAGAAATAGCTAGGGTTAGGGTTAGGTTCCCTAGGGTTAGGGTTAGGGTTAGGATCCCTAGGGTTAGGGATAGGGTTAGGATCCCTAGGGTTAGGGTTAGGGGTAGGGTTAGGGGTAGGGTTAGGGGTAGGGTTAGGGTTAGGATCCCTAGGGTTAGGGTTAGGGGTAGGTTCCCTAGGGTTAGGGTTAGGATCCCTATGGTTAGGGTTAGGGGTAGGGTTAGGGTTAGGATCCCTAGGGTTAGGGTTAGGGGTAGGGTTAGGGTTAGGGTTAGGTTCCCTATGGTTAGGGTTAGTATTAGGATACCTTTATCACCTTTATGGTGGGGGGTGGTTTATCAGTGTGTTTTCTTGTTTTTTTCTATGAAAACGCATGCGTTTTTAACGCAACCAAACGCATGTGCTTACATAGACAGCAATACGTTTTTTTGCCGCAAAAAATCGCCTCTAGAAATTACTACATGTTGCATTTCCGCAACAAAACGCAAGCATAGAAAAGACGCATGCGTCGTCAAGCGCGGCAAAACGCATGCAAAAAACGCATGCATTTTTAATGTTAAGTATAGGAAAAAAAACCATGCGTTTTTTTTGCGCTAAAACGCAGCGGCAAAACACGCAAATGTGAAACCAGCCTAAACAAAGACATAAATCCATGTAAGAGGTTTTTTTTTTAATAATTCCTGTTTTTAAATGAAAATTCTAAGGAAAAATAAAAGATAAAGATTAATTTCATATTTATTTAAAAAACAAAATGATTTAAATATCTTATACATATGTATGTATTTAATATATGTATTTAATGTAATTCTAAGTATTATTACTGGAGTAAATTCTAATTATTTTATTATACATACAAAAATACAGTTATACAATCTCTACTTATACAAATATGCTACAGTATTTACTGTATACTATATTAATATATTTAACTGCAGAATTATATTGTATAAAATAATTACATATTAATAAATAATACATTGTATAACTCATTTACACATCATATAATATAATTACATGTTTAGCCAATTTCTAAACCAAATCTAAACTCTGTTGATAATTTTAACTACAACACTAAACCCAAACCATATCACAGAGGCACAAAAAAACTGAATGTTACTATATCAACTCAGAGAAAAACCAGAATAAAGTGCCAACATCAATAAACTTTTATTAAATAATTAATAAAGATAAAATTAATACAAGGTAACTGTTAAGAAGCAGGGACATCCACTGTAGGTGTATACATCAATTAGGATCCAACACAGTGCCTGCATAAGTATTATACCAATAAGAACTAGTAAACACGATGCACATCAGCTACTCGGTGTAGGGGCAAAACGCCCTAAAAAATTAATGATGGCAGTGTGACAAGAGCAGTAATAAGCAGCACTTACATGGAGTCTGTCTGTGATTGTGGCGTCCCTGTAAGTGCTGCTTATTACTGCTCTTGTCACCCTGCCATCATTAATTTTTTAGGGCGTTTTGCCCCTACACCGAGTAGCTGATGTGCATCGTGTTTACTAGTTCTTATTGGTATAATACTTATGCAGGCACTGTGTTGGATCCTAATTGATGTATACACCTATAGTGGATGTCCCTGCTTCTTAGCAGTTACCTTGTATTCATTTCATCTTTAATTAATTATTTAATAAAAGTTTATTGATATTGGCACTTTATACTGGTTTTTCTCTGAGTTGATCTGTTGATAATTTGTTGAAAAGCTCTATTTAAAAATTGTAATTTTTAGACCTATGGATTCTTTGAAGAGCTCTGTTAATGGAGTATTCAGTCTACCCCCTATGCTCACCTGTTTCTGTCTGTCAATTTCCGCCATCTTTAAAGAGAGATCTGAACCTTCAGCTTTTAGCCCTTTCAGAGCAACTTCAGTGGAGGACTTCTGAATCATTTGATAGGGCTTATAACAAATATGTAATTTTCTTCGCGCTTCATAGATGTGATTTTGGGAATAACTCAGATTTGGAAATTTTGATTTTGGCTTCTGATAAGATTTAATTATGTCTGTCTTCAAAAACTTAGTATAATTTATTTTGCTTTCAAAATTCTCATGTTTTCTAGAAAAATCAAGGGATTGCGCACATTCAAATAAAGAATTTTTTAGTGGCGCAATAACACGAGATGCAGAATTTAGGAATCCAAATTTGTTTACAAAACAATTTAGCATTGATTGTTTATTGAAATTTGGAATGACAGTTTTGTACAAACTTTCAAATATGGACATGAATGTAAAAGTACATTCTTTCCAGCGAATCTTCAATTTTAGAAGAATATCAATATCTGGATACCGTATATACTCGAGTATAAGCTGACCCGAGTATAAGCCCACCCCCCTAATTTTGCCACAAAAAACTGGGAAAACTTATTGACTCGAGTATAAGCCTAGGGTGGAAAATGCAGCAGCTACCGGTGAATTTCAAAAATAAAAATAGATGCTCCATACCGTTCATTATGGCCCCAAAGGAGGTTCCATATAAAGCTGTGCCATATATAATGCTCTGCACCATTGATTATTGCCCCATAGATGCTCCTCATAAAGCTGTGCCATATAGAATGCTCTGAACCGTTCATTATGGCCCCATAGATGCTCCTTATAAAGCTGTGCCATATATGCTCTGCACCGTTCATTATGGCCCCATAGATGCTCCATATAAAGCTGTGCCCCATATACAGTTATATGAAAAAGTTTGGGCACCCCTATTAATCTTAAGCTTAATGTTTTATAAAAACTGTTTTTTTTGCAACAGCTATTTCAGTTTCATATATCTAATAACTGTTGGACACAGTAATGTTTCTGCCTTGATATGAGGTTTATTGCACTAACAGAAAATGTGCAATCTGCATTCAAACAAAATTTGACAGGTGCATAAGTATGGGCACCCTTATCATTTTCTTGTTTTAAATACTCCTACCTACTTTTTACTGACTTACTAAAGCACTTTTTTTGGTTTTCTAGCCTCATCGAGCTTTGAACTTCATAGCCAGGTGTATGCAATCATGAGAAAAGCTACTTAAAGTGGCCACTTACAAGTTGTTCTCCTGTTTGAATCTCCTCTGAAGAGTGGCATCATGGGTTCCTCAAAACAACTGTTTAATGATCTGAAAACAAAGATTATTTAACATAGTTGTTCAGGGGAAGAATACAAAAAGCTGTGTCAGAGATTTAACCTGTCAATTTCCACTGTGAGGAATATAGTAAGGAAATGGAAGAACACAGGTACAGTTCTTGTTAAGGCAGGCCAATAAAAACATCTGAAAGGCAGAGAAGAAGAATGGTGAGATCAGTCAAGGACAATCCTCAGAAAACCTCCAGAGAGCTTCAGCATCAACTTGCTGCAGATGGTGTCACTGTGCATCGGTCAACTATACAACGCACTTTGCACAAGGAGAAGCTGTATGGGAGAGTGATGAGAAAGAAGCTGTTTCTGCAAGCACGCCACAGAGATGGCTGAGGAATGCAAAATTGGAGAAGCCAATTTCTTTTTGGAAGAAGGTCCTGTGGACGGATGAAACCAAGATTGAGTTGTTTGGCCATACAAAAAGACGTTATGCATGACTGCCAAAAAACACAGCATTCCAAGAAAAACACTTGCTACCCACAGTAAAATTTGGTGGAGGTTCCATCATGCTTTGGGTCTGTGTGGCCAATGCCGGCACCGGGAATCTTGTTAAAGTTGAGGGACGCATGGATTCCTCTCAGTATCAGCAGATTCTTGACAATAATGTTCATGAATAAACCAGGGATTCAAGCTTCAGGAGGCTAATTTGCATATTCCAGGTGCCTTCTGGGAGAAGCGAAGTCTCCCTAAGCTAGAAGATCGTTGGGTACAGCCGGGACCAGCTGCTTCGAAAGCATCACCAAACCAGGGATTCAAGCTTCAGGAGGCTAATTTGCATATTCCAGGTGCCTTCTGGGAGAAGCGAAGTCTCCCTAAGCTAGAAGATCGTTGGGTACAGCCGGGACCAGCTGCTTCGAAAGCATCACCAAACCAGGGATTCAAGCTTCAGGAGGCTAATTTGCATATTCCAGGTGCCTTCTGGGAGAAGCGAAGTCTCCCTAAGCTAGAAGATCGTTGGGTACAGCCGGGACCAGCTGCTTCGAAAGCATCACCAAACCAGGGATTCAAGCTTCAGGAGGCTAATTTGCATATTCCAGGTGCCTTCTGGGAGAAGCGAAGTCTCCCTAAGCTAGAAGATCGTTGGGTACAGCCGGGACCAGCTGCTTCGAAAGCATCACCAAACCAGGGATTCAAGCTTCAGGAGGCTAATTTGCATATTCCAGGTGCCTTCTGGGAGAAGCGAAGTCTCCCTAAGCTAGAAGATCGTTGGGTACAGCCGGGACCAGCTGCTTCGAAAGCATCACCAAACCAGGGATTCAAGCTTCAGGAGGCTAATTTGCATATTCCAGGTGCCTTCTGGGAGAAGCGAAGTCTCCCTAAGCTAGAAGATCGTTGGGTACAGCCGGGACCAGCTGCTTCGAAAGCATCACCAAACCAGGGATTCAAGCTTCAGGAGGCTAATTTGCATATTCCAGGTGCCTTCTGGGAGAAGCGAAGTCTCCCTAAGCTAGAAGATCGTTGGGTACAGCCGGGACCAGCTGCTTCGAAAGCATCACCAAACCAGGGATTCAAGCTTCAGGAGGCTAATTTGCATATTCCAGGTGCCTTCTGGGAGAAGCGAAGTCTCCCTAAGCTAGAAGATCGTTGGGTACAGCCGGGACCAGCTGCTTCAAAAGCATCACCAAACCAGGGATTCAAGCTTCAGGAGGCTAATTTGCATATTCCAGGTGCCTTCTGGGAGAAGCGAAGTCTCCCTAAGCTAGAAGATCGTTGGGTACAGCCGGGACCAGCTGCTTCAAAAGCATCACCAAACCAGGGATTCAAGCTTCAGGAGGCTAATTTGCATATTCCAGGTGCCTTCTGGGAGAAGCGAAGTCTCCCTAAGCTAGAAGATCGTTGGGTACAGCCGGGACCAGCTGCTTCAAAAGCATCACCAAACCAGGGATTCAAGCTTCAGGAGGCTAATTTGCATATTCCAGGTGCCTTCTGGGAGAAGCGAAGTCTCCCTAAGCTAGAAGATCGTTGGGTACAGCCGGGACCAGCTGCTTCAAAAGCATCACCAAACCAGGGATTCAAGCTTCAGGAGGCTAATTTGCATATTCCAGGTGCCTTCTGGGAGAAGCGAAGTCTCCCTAAGCTAGAAGATCGTTGGGTACAGCCGGGACCAGCTGCTTCAAAAGCATCACCAAACCAGGGATTCAAGCTTCAGGAGGCTAATTTGCATATTCCAGGTGCCTTCTGGGAGAAGCGAAGTCTCCCTAAGCTAGAAGATCGTTGGGTACAGCCGGGACCAGCTGCTTCAAAAGCATCACCAAACCAGGGATTCAAGCTTCAGGAGGCTAATTTGCATATTCCAGGTGCCTTCTGGGAGAAGCGAAGTCTCCCTAAGCTAGAAGATCGTTGGGTACAGCCGGGACCAGCTGCTTCAAAAGCATCACCAAACCAGGGATTCAAGCTTCAGGAGGCTAATTTGCATATTCCAGGTGCCTTCTGGGAGAAGCGAAGTCTCCCTAAGCTAGAAGATCGTTGGGTACAGCCGGGACCAGCTGCTTCAAAAGCATCACCAAACCAGGGATTCAAGCTTCAGGAGGCTAATTTGCATATTCCAGGTGCCTTCTGGGAGAAGCGAAGTCTCCCTAAGCTAGAAGATCGTTGGGTACAGCCGGGACCAGCTGCTTCAAAAGCATCACCAAACCAGGGATTCAAGCTTCAGGAGGCTAATTTGCATATTCCAGGTGCCTTCTGGGAGAAGCGAAGTCTCCCTAAGCTAGAAGATCGTTGGGTACAGCCGGGACCAGCTGCTTCAAAAGCATCACCAAACCAGGGATTCAAGCTTCAGGAGGCTAATTTGCATATTCCAGGTGCCTTCTGGGAGAAGCGAAGTCTCCCTAAGCTAGAAGATCGTTGGGTACAGCCGGGACCAGCTGCTTCGAAAGCATCACCAAACCAGGGATTCAAGCTTCAGGAGGCTAATTTGCATATTCCAGGTGCCTTCTGGGAGAAGCGAAGTCTCCCTAAGCTAGAAGATCGTTGGGTACAGCCGGGACCAGCTGCTTCGAAAGCATCACCAAACCAGGGATTCAAGCTTCAGGAGGCTAATTTGCATATTCCAGGTGCCTTCTGGGAGAAGCGAAGTCTCCCTAAGCTAGAAGATCGTTGGGTACAGCCGGGACCAGCTGCTTCGAAAGCATCACCAAACCAGGGATTCAAGCTTCAGGAGGCTAATTTGCATATTC
Organism: Ranitomeya imitator; assembly: GCF_032444005.1. Taxonomy (NCBI): domain Eukaryota; kingdom Metazoa; phylum Chordata; class Amphibia; order Anura; family Dendrobatidae; genus Ranitomeya; species Ranitomeya imitator. The sequence goes on from NC_091283.1 coordinate 224,024,366, forward strand.
CAGGTGCCTTCTGGGAGAAGCGAAGTCTCCCTAAGCTAGAAGATCGTTGGGTACAGCCGGGACCAGCTGCTTCGAAAGCATCACCAAACCAGGGATTCAAGCTTCAGGAGGCTAATTTGCATATTCCAGGTGCCTTCTGGGAGAAGCGAAGTCTCCCTAAGCTAGAAGATCGTTGGGTACAGCCGGGACCAGCTGCTTCAAAAGCATCACCAAACCAGGGATTCAAGCTTCAGGAGGCTAATTTGCATATTCCAGGTGCCTTCTGGGAGAAGCGAAGTCTCCCTAAGCTAGAAGATCGTTGGGTACAGCCGGGACCAGCTGCTTCAAAAGCATCACCAAACCAGGGATTCAAGCTTCAGGAGGCTAATTTGCATATTCCAGGTGCCTTCTGGGAGAAGCGAAGTCTCCCTAAGCTAGAAGATCGTTGGGTACAGCCGGGACCAGCTGCTTCAAAAGCATCACCAAACCAGGGATTCAAGCTTCAGGAGGCTAATTTGCATATTCCAGGTGCCTTCTGGGAGAAGCGAAGTCTCCCTAAGCTAGAAGATCGTTGGGTACAGCCGGGACCAGCTGCTTCAAAAGCATCACCAAACCAGGGATTCAAGCTTCAGGAGGCTAATTTGCATATTCCAGGTGCCTTCTGGGAGAAGCGAAGTCTCCCTAAGCTAGAAGATCGTTGGGTACAGCCGGGACCAGCTGCTTCAAAAGCATCACCAAACCAGGGATTCAAGCTTCAGGAGGCTAATTTGCATATTCCAGGTGCCTTCTGGGAGAAGCGAAGTCTCCCTAAGCTAGAAGATCGTTGGGTACAGCCGGGACCAGCTGCTTCAAAAGCATCACCAAACCAGGGATTCAAGCTTCAGGAGGCTAATTTGCATATTCCAGGTGCCTTCTGGGAGAAGCGAAGTCTCCCTAAGCTAGAAGATCGTTGGGTACAGCCGGGACCAGCTGCTTCAAAAGCATCACCAAACCAGGGATTCAAGCTTCAGGAGGCTAATTTGCATATTCCAGGTGCCTTCTGGGAGAAGCGAAGTCTCCCTAAGCTAGAAGATCGTTGGGTACAGCCGGGACCAGCTGCTTCAAAAGCATCACCAAACCAGGGATTCAAGCTTCAGGAGGCTAATTTGCATATTCCAGGTGCCTTCTGGGAGAAGCGAAGTCTCCCTAAGCTAGAAGATCGTTGGGTACAGCCGGGACCAGCTGCTTCAAAAGCATCACCAAACCAGGGATTCAAGCTTCAGGAGGCTAATTTGCATATTCCAGGTGCCTTCTGGGAGAAGCGAAGTCTCCCTAAGCTAGAAGATCGTTGGGTACAGCCGGGACCAGCTGCTTCAAAAGCATCACCAAACCAGGGATTCAAGCTTCAGGAGGCTAATTTGCATATTCCAGGTGCCTTCTGGGAGAAGCGAAGTCTCCCTAAGCTAGAAGATCGTTGGGTACAGCCGGGACCAGCTGCTTCAAAAGCATCACCAAACCAGGGATTCAAGCTTCAGGAGGCTAATTTGCATATTCCAGGTGCCTTCTGGGAGAAGCGAAGTCTCCCTAAGCTAGAAGATCGTTGGGTACAGCCGGGACCAGCTGCTTCAAAAGCATCACCAAACCAGGGATTCAAGCTTCAGGAGGCTAATTTGCATATTCCAGGTGCCTTCTGGGAGAAGCAAAGTCTCCCTAAGCTAGAAGATCGTTGGGTACAGCCGGGACCAGCTGCTTCAAAAGCATCACCAAACCAGGGATTCAAGCTTCAGGAGGCTAATTTGCATATTCCAGGTGCCTTCTGGGAGAAGCGAAGTCTCCCTAAGCTAGAAGATCGTTGGGTACAGCCGGGACCAGCTGCTTCAAAAGCATCACCAAACCAGGGATTCAAGCTTCAGGAGGCTAATTTGCATATTCCAGGTGCCTTCTGGGAGAAGCGAAGTCTCCCTAAGCTAGAAGATCGTTGGGTACAGCCGGGACCAGCTGCTTCAAAAGCATCACCAAACCAGGGATTCAAGCTTCAGGAGGCTAATTTGCATATTCCAGGTGCCTTCTGGGAGAAGCGAAGTCTCCCTAAGCTAGAAGATCGTTGGGTACAGCCGGGACCAGCTGCTTCAAAAGCATCACCAAACCAGGGATTCAAGCTTCAGGAGGCTAATTTGCATATTCCAGGTGCCTTCTGGGAGAAGCGAAGTCTCCCTAAGCTAGAAGATCGTTGGGTACAGCCGGGACCAGCTGCTTCAAAAGCATCACCAAACCAGGGATTCAAGCTTCAGGAGGCTAATTTGCATATTCCAGGTGCCTTCTGGGAGAAGCGAAGTCTCCCTAAGCTAGAAGATCGTTGGGTACAGCCGGGACCAGCTGCTTCAAAAGCATCACCAAACCAGGGATTCAAGCTTCAGGAGGCTAATTTGCATATTCCAGGTGCCTTCTGGGAGAAGCGAAGTCTCCCTAAGCTAGAAGATCGTTGGGTACAGCCGGGACCAGCTGCTTCAAAAGCATCACCAAACCAGGGATTCAAGCTTCAGGAGGCTAATTTGCATATTCCAGGTGCCTTCTGGGAGAAGCGAAGTCTTTTGCCTGTAGGACATTGTTGCAAGAGAGCTTGGCTGAGTAGATTACACAAGAAGGAAAACACACAGCAAGTCAGCAGGATCTAGGAGCAACATGGCAGATGTGACAACCTACATGGTGAGCTGCAGCATGTGCTACATGTTCACAGATCGACCAGAAGAAGAATCCAATTTCACCTGTCAGAAGTGTAGACTAGTGGCCCTTTTAGAAGAAAAGGTGCGGGGTCTGGAAGAAAGAATAGCAACTTTGAAACTCATCAAAGAGAATGAAGACTTTCTAGACAGAACAGAAGCATCTCTACTGGTCACAGAAGGTGCAAAAAGTGTCAGAGAACCTCCAAAAGCAGATGAGTGGAAGCATGTGACCAAAAGAAGCAAGAAGACCATGGAGAAATCACCAACCACACAACTGAAGAACCGATATCAAATCTTTGTAGAGGATGAAGATGGCACACCTAAGAATGAAGCAATACCAGCAAGCAAAAAAGAAAAGGGCACACAGCAACAAGTGACAGCAAAAAGTACAACCAAGAAGCAACGAAGAGTGGTGGTGGTGGGAGACTCACTACTGAGAGGCACCGAAGCAGCCATCTGCAGACCGGACATAACTGCAAGAGAAGTATGCTGCCTTCCAGGTGCGATGATCAAGGATGTGACCGATAGGATACCAAAGCTCTTCAGCTCCAAGGACGTCCACCCATTTCTTCTGATACATGTTGGCACCAATGACACGGCAAGGAAGGACCTACCGACAATCTGCAAAGACTTTGAAGAGTTGGGGAAGAAAGTAAAGGAACTGGATGCACAGGTAGTTTTTTCTTCTATCCTTCCAGTAGACGGGCATGGCACCAGGAGATGGAACAGGATCCTTGATGCAAACAACTGGCTAAGACGATGGTGCAGACAACAAGGATTTGGATTCCTGGACCACGGTGTGAATTACTGGTATGATGGACTCCTCGCCAGAGACGGACTACACCTCAACAAACCTGGGAAACACACATTCGCCAGAAGACTCGCTACACTCATCAGGAGGGCGTTAAACTAGAAGAAGAGGGGACGGGAAGAAAAACATTAGACTCGAACAAAGACGACCCAGGAAAACATACTCAGAAGGGAGGTAAGAACATTTCTAAAACAATCCACAGTGAGGAGATTGGAACAAAACAAAATCCTCTAAACTGCATGCTCGCAAACGCCAGAAGCCTGACAAACAAGATGGAAGAACTAGAAGCAGAAATATCTACAGGTAACTTTGACATAGTGGGAATAACCGAGACATGGTTAGATGAAAGCTATGACTGGGCAGTTAACTTACAGGGTTACAGTCTGTTTAGAAAGGATCGTAAAAATCGGAGAGGAGGAGGGGTTTGTCTCTATGTAAAGTCTTGTCTAAAGTCCACTTTAAGGGAGGATATTAGCGAAGGGAATGAGGATGTCGAGTCCATATGGGTTGAAATTCATGGAGGGAAAAATGGTAACAAAATTCTCATTGGGGTCTGTTACAAACCCCCAAATATAACAGAAAGCATGGAAAGTCTACTTCTAAAGCAGATAGATGAAGCTGCAACCCATAATGAGGTCCTGGTTATGGGGGACTTTAACTACCCGGATATTAACTGGGAAACAGAAACCTGTGAAACCCATAAAGGCAACAGGTTTCTGCTAATAACCAAGAAAAATTATCTTTCACAATTGGTGCAGAATCCAACCAGAGGAGCAGCACTTTTAGACCTAATACTATCTAATAGACCTGACAGAATAACAAATCTGCAGGTGGTTGGGCATTTAGGAAATAGCGACCACAATATTGTGCAGTTTCACCTGTCTTTCACTAGGGGGACTTGTCAGGGAGTCACAAAAACATTGAACTTTAGGAAGGCAAAGTTTGAACAGCTTAGAGATGCCCTTAATCTGGTAGACTGGGACAATATCCTCAGAAATGAGAATACAGATAATAAATGGGAAATGTTTAAGAACATCCTAAATAGGCAGTGTAAGCGGTTTATACCTTGTGGGAATAAAAGGACTAGAAATAGGAAAAACCCAATGTGGCTAAACAAAGAAGTAAGACAGGCAATTAACAGTAAAAAGAAAGCATTTGCACTACTAAAGCAGGATGGCACCATTGAAGCTCTAAAAAACTATAGGGAGAAAAATACTTTATCTAAAAAACTAATTAAAGCTGCCAAAAAGGAAACAGAGAAGCACATTGCTAAGGAGAGTAAAACTAATCCCAAACTGTTCTTCAACTATATCAATAGTAAAAGAGTAAAAACTGAAAATGTAGGCCCCTTAAAAAATAGTGAGCAAAGAATGGTTGTAGATGACGAGGAAAAAGCTAACATATTAAACACCTTCTTCTCCACGGTATTCACGGTGGAAAATGAAATGCTAGGTGAAATCCCAAGAAACAATGAAAACCCTATATTAAGGGTCACCAATCTAACCCAAGAAGAGGTGCGAAACCGGCTAAATAAGATTAAAATAGATAAATCTCCGGGTCCGGATGGCATACACCCACGAGTACTAAGAGAACTAAGTAATGTAATAGATAAACCATTATTTCTTATTTTTAGTGACTCTATAGCGACAGGGTCTGTTCCGCAGGACTGGCGCATAGCAAATGTGGTGCCAATATTCAAAAAGGGCTCTAAAAGTGAACCTGGAAATTATAGGCCAGTAAGTCTAACCTCTATTGTTGGTAAAATATTTGAAGGGTTTCTGAGGGATGTTATTCTGGATTATCTCAATGAGAATAACTGTTTAACTCCATATCAGCATGGGTTTATGAGAAATCGCTCCTGTCAAACCAATCTAATCAGTTTTTATGAAGAGGTAAGCTATAGACTGGACCACGGTGAGTCATTGGACGTGGTATATCGCGATTTTTCCAAAGCGTTTCATACCGTGCCGCACAAGAGGTTGGTACACAAAATGAGAATGCTTGGTCTGGGGGAAAATGTGTGTAAATGGGTTAGTAACTGGCTTAGTGATAGAAAGCAGAGGGTGGTTATAAATGGTATAGTCTCTAACTGGGTCGCTGTGACCAGTGGGGTACCGCAGGGGTCAGTATTGGGACCTGTTCTCTTCAACATATTCATTAATGATCTGGTAGAAGGTTTACACAGTAAAATATCGATATTTGCAGATGATACAAAACTATGTAAAGCAGTTAATACAAGAGAAGATAGTATTCTGCTACAGATGGATCTGGATAAGTTGGAAACTTGGGCTGAAAGGTGGCAGATGAGGTTTAACAATGATAAATGTAAGGTTATACACATGGGAAGAAGGAATCAATATCACCATTACACACTGAACGGGAAACCACTGGGTAAATCTGACAGGGAGAAGGACTTGGGGATCCTAGTTAATGATAAACTTACCTGGAGCAGCCAGTGCCAGGCAGCAGCTGCCAAGGCAAACAGGATCATGGGGTGCATTAAAAGAGGTCTGGATACACATGATGAGAGCATTATACTGCCTCTGTACAAATCCCTAGTTAGACCGCACATGGAGTACTGTGTCCAGTTTTGGGCACCGGTGCTCAGGAAGGATATAATGGAACTAGAGAGAGTACAAAGGAGGGCAACAAAATTAATAAAGGGGATGGGAGAACTACAATACCCAGATAGATTAGCGAAATTAGGATTATTTAGTCTAGAAAAAAGACGACTGAGGGGCGATCTAATAACCATGTATAAGTATATAAGGGGACAATACAAATATCTCGCTGAGGATCTGTTTATACCAAGGAAGGTGACGGGCACAAGGGGGCATTCTTTGCGTCTGGAGGAGAGAAGGTTTTTCCACCAACATAGAAGAGGATTCTTTACTGTTAGGGCAGTGAGAATCTGGAATTGCTTGCCTGAGGAGGTGGTGATGGCGAACTCAGTCGAGGGGTTCAAGAGAGGCCTGGATGTCTTCCTGGAGCAGAACAATATTGTATCATACAATTATTAGGTTCTGTAGAAGGACGTAGATCTGGGGATTTATTATGATGGAATATAGGCTGAACTGGATGGACAAATGTCTTTTTTCGGCCTTACTAACTATGTTACTATGTTACTATGTAATCAGTGACAAAGTTGAAGTTACGCAGCGGATGGATCTTTCAGCAAGACAATGATCCATAACACCACTCCAAATCTACTCAGGCATTCATGCAGATGAACAATTACACTGTTCTGGAATGGCCATCCCAGTCCCCAGACCTGAATATCATTGAACATCTGTGGGATCATTTGAAGACGGCTGTCCATGCTCGGCGACCATCAAACTTAACTGAGCTGCAATTGTTTTGTAAAGAGGAATGGTCAAAAATACCTTCATCCAGGATCCAGGAACTCATTAAAAGCTACAGGAAGTGACTAGAGGCTGTTATTTTTGAAAAAGGAGGATCTACTAAATATTAATGTCACTTTTCTGGTGGGGTGCCCATTAGGGTTGAGCGAAATGGATCGGTCATTTTCAGAAGTCGCCGACTTTTGGCAAAGTCGGGTTTCATGAAACCCGACCCGATCCCTGTGTGGGGTCGGCCATGAGGTCGGCGATCTTCTTATCGGGGATCGGAATTCCGATACCGAGTTCCGATATTTTTGCGATATCGGGAATCGGTATCGGGATTCATATTTATGTGTAAAATAAAGAATAAAAATAAAAAATATTGATATACTCACCCTCGGACGCGCCCTGGTTCTAACCGGCAGTCTCCCCTCCTAAGAATGATCAAGTGAAGGACCTGCGGTGATGTCGCGGCTTGTGATTGGTCACGTGAGCAGTCACATGAGCGGTCACGCGACCAATCACAAGCCGTGACGTCATCGAAGGTCCTTCACTTGCTCATTCTTAGGAAGGAAGGCTGCCGGCTAGAACCAGGGCGCGTCCGAGGGTGAGTATATCCCTAATTTAAAGAATAAAAATAAAAAATATTGATATACTCACCCTCGGACGCGCCCTGGTTCTAACCGGCAATCTCCCCTCCTAAGAATGAGCGAGTGAAGGACCTGCGATGATGTCGCGGCTTGTGATTGGTCAGGTGAGCGGTCACATGAGCGGTCACGCGACCAATCACAAGCCGCAATGTCATCGAAGGTCCTTCACTTGCTCATTCTTAGGAAGGAAGGCTGCCGGCTAGAACCAGGGCGCGTCCGAGGGTGAGGATATCCCTATTTTTTATTTTTATTCTTTATTTTACACATTAATATGGATCCCAGGGCCTGAAGGAGAGTTTCCTCTTCTTCAGACCCTGGGAACCATTAGTATCCCATTGCACTGCATTGGGTTTCGTGTTTAGGCCGACCCCGACCCCGACTTTTCTATAGGATCGGCCGATTTCACTCGACCCGACTTTGAGAAAGTTGGGTTTCGTGAAACCCGACTCGACCCTATAAAAATAAAAGTCGCTCAACCCTAGTGCCCATACTTATGCACCTGTCAAATTTTGTTTGAATGCAGATTGCACATTTTCTGTTAGTACAATAAACCACATTTCAAGGCAGAAACATTACTGTGTCCAACAGTTATTAGATATATGAAACTGAAATAGTTGTTGCAAAAAAAAACATTTTTTATAAAACATTAAGCTTAAGATTAATAGGGGTGCCCAAACTTTTTCATATAACTGTACAATGCTCTGCACCGTTCATTATGGCCCCACAGATGCTCGTTATAAAGCTGTGCCCCATATACAATGCTCTGCACTGTTCATTATGGCCCCACAGATGCTCGTTATAAAGCTGTGCCCCATATACAATGCTCTGCACCGTTCATTATGGCCCCATAGATGCTCCATATAAAGCTGTGCCATATATGCTCTGCACCGTTCATTACGGCCCATAGATGCTCCTTATAAAGCTGTGCCCCATATACAATGCTCTGCACCGTTCATTATGGCCCCATAGATGCTCCTTATAAAGCTGTGCCATATGGAATGCTCTGCACCGTTCATTATGGCCCCACAGATGCTCCATATAAAGCTGTGCCCCATATATAATGCTCTGCACCGTTCATTATGGCCCTATAGATGCTCCATATAAAGCTGTGCCCCATATAATGCTCTGCACCGTTCATTATGGCCCCATAGATGCTCCATATAAAGCTGTGCCCCATATACAATGCTCTGCACCGTTCATTATGGCCCCACAGATGCTCCATATAAAGCTGTGCCCCATATATAATGCTCTGCACCGTTCATTAGGGCCCTATAGATGCTCCATATAAAGCTGTGCCCCATATAATGCTCTGCACCGTTCATTATGGCCCCATAGATGCTCCATATAAAGCTGTGCCCCATATACAATGCTCTGCACCGTTCATTATGGCCCCATAGATGCTCCTTATAAAGCTGTGCCCCATATACAATGCTCTGCACCGTTCATTATGGCCCCATAGATGCTCCATATAAAGCTGTGCCCCATATACAATGCTCTGCACCGTTCATTATGGCCCCATAGATGCTCCTTATAAAGCTGTGCCCCATATACAATGCTCTGCACCGTTCATTATGGCCCCATAGATGCTCCATATAAAGCTGAGCCACATATACAAAGCTCTGCACCGTTCATTATGGCCCCATAGATGCTCCTTATAAAGCTGTGCCCCATATACAATGCTCTGCACCGTTCATTATGGCCCCATAGATGCTCCTTATAAAGCTGTGCCCCATATACAATGCTCTGCACCGTTCATTATGGCCCTATAGATGCTCCATATAAAGCTGTGCCCCATATACAATGCTCTGCACCGTTCATTATGGCCCCATAGATGCTCCATATAAAGCTGTGCCCCATATACAATGGTCTGCACCGTTCATTATGGCCCCATAGATGCTCCATATAAAGCTGTGCCCCATATACAATGCTCTGCACCGATCATTATGGCCCCATAGATGCTCCATATAAAGCTGTGCCCCATATACAAAGCTCTGCACCGTTCATTATGGCCCTATAGATGCTCCTTATAAAGCTGTGCCATATATGCTCTGCACCGTTCATTATGGCCCTATAGATGCTCCATATAAAGCTGTGCCCCATATACAATGCTCTGCACCGTTCATTATGGCCCCATAGATGCTCCATATAAAGCTGTGCCCCATATACAATGCTCTGCACCGTTCATTATGGCCCCATAGATGCTCCATATAAAGCTGTGCCCCCTATATAATGCTCTGCACTGTTCATTATGGCCCCATAGATGCTCCATATAAAGCTGTGCCCCATATACAATGCTCCATATAAAGCTGTGCCCCATATACAATGCTCTGCACTGATCATTATGGCCCCATAGATGCTCCTTATAAAGCTGTGCCCCATACACAATGCTCTGCACTGATCATTATGGCCCCATAGATGCTCCATATAAAGCTGTGCCCCATATACAAAGCTCTGTACCGTTCATTATGGCCCTATAGATGCTCCATATAAAGCTGTGCCCCATATACAAAGCTCTGCACCGTTCATTATGGCCCCATAGATGCTCCATATAAAGCTGTGCCCCATATACAATGCTCTGCACCGTTCATTATGGCCCCATAGATGCTCCATATAAAGCTGTGCCCCATATACAATGCTCTGCACCGTTCATTATGGCCCCATAGATGCTCCATATAAAGCTGTGCCCCATATACAATGCTCTGCACCGATCATTATGGCCCCATAGATGCTCCATATAAAGCTGTGCCCCATATACAATGCTCTGCACCGTTCATTATGGCCCCATAGATGCTCCATATAAAGCTGTGCCCCATATACAAAGCTCTGCACCGTTCATTATGGCCCCATAGATGCTCCATATAAAGCTGTGCCCCATATATAATGCTCTGCACTGTTCATTATGGCCCCATAGATGCTCCATATAAAGCTGTGCCCCATATACAATGCTCCATATACAGCTGTGCCCCATATACAATGCTCTGCACTGATCATTATGGCCCCATAGATGCTCCTTATAAAGCTGTGCCCCATATACAATGCTCTGCACCGTTCATTATGGCCCCATAGCTGCTCCATATAAAGCTGTGCCCCATATACAATGCTCTGCACTGATCATTATGGCCCCATAGATGCTCCTTATAAAGCTGTGCCATATAGAATGCTCTGCACCGATCATTATGGCCCCATAGATGCTCCATATAAAGCTGTGCCCCATATACAATGCTCTGCACCGTTCATTATGGCCCCATAGATGCTCCATATAAAGCTGTGCCCCATATACAATGCTCTGCACCGTTCATTATGGCCCCATAGATGCTCCATATAAAGCTGTGCCCCATATACAATGCTCTGCACCGTTCATTATGGCCCCATAGATGCTCCTTATAAAGCTGTGCCCCATATACAATGCTCTGCACCGTTCATTATGGCCCCATAGATGCTCCATATAAAGCTGTGCCCCATATACAAAGCTCTGCACCGTTCATTATGGCCCCATAGATGCTCCATATAAAGCTGTGCCCCATATATAATGCTCTGCACTGTTCATTATGGCCCCATAGATGCTCCATATAAAGCTGTGCCCCATATACAATGCTCCATATAAAGCTGTGCCCCATATACAATGCTCTGCACTGATCATTATGGCCCCATAGATGCTCCTTATAAAGCTGTGCCATATATGCTCTGCACCGCTCATTATGGCCCCATAGATGCTCCATATAAAGTTGTGCCCCATATACAAAGCTCTGCACCGTTCATTATGGCCCTATAGATGCTCCATATAAAGCTGTGCCCCATATACAATGCTCTGCACCGTTCATTATGGCCCCATAGATGCTCCTTATAAAGCTGTGCCCCATATACAATGCTCTGCACCATTCATTATGGCCCCATAGATGCTCCATATAAAGCTGTGCCCCATATACAAATCTCTGCACCGTTCATTATGGCCCCATAGATGCTCCATATAAAGCTGTGCCCCATATATAATGCTCTGCACTGTTCATTATGGCCCCATAGATGCTCCATATAAAGCTGTGCTCCATATACAATGCTCCATATAAAGCTGTGCCCCATATACAATGCTCTGCACTGATCATTATGGCCCCATAGATGCTCCTTATAAAGCTGTGCCATATATGCTCTGCACCGCTCATTATGGCCCCATAGATGCTCCATATAAAGTTGTGCCCCATATACAAAGCTCTGCACCGTTCATTATGGCCCTATAGATGCTCCATATAAAGCTGTGCCCCATATACAATGCTCTGCACCGCTCATTATGGCCCCATAGATGCTCCTTATAAAGCTGTGCCCCATATATAATGCTCTGCACCATTCATTATGGCCCTATAGATGCTCCATATAAAGCTGTGCCCCATATACAATGCTCTGCACCGATCATTATGGCCCCATAGATGCTCCTTATAAAGCTGTGCCATATATGCTCTGCACCGTTCATTATGGCCCCATAGATGCTCCTTATAAAGCTGTGCCCCATATAATGCTCTGCACCGTTCATTATGGCCCCATAGATGCTCCATATAAAGCTGTGCCCCATATACAAAGCTCTGCACCGTTCATTATGGCCCCATAGATGCTCCATATAAAGCTGTGCCCCATATATAATGCTCTGCACTGTTCATTATGGCCCCATAGATGCTCCATATAAAGCTGTGCCCCATATACAATGCTCCATATAAAGCTGTGCCCTATATACAATGCTCTGCACTGATCATTATGGCCCCATAGATGCTCCTTATAAAGCTGTGCCATATATGCTCTGCACCGCTCATTATGGCCCCATAGATGCTCCATATAAAGTTGTGCCCCATATACAAAGCTCTGCACCGTTCATTATGGCCCTATAGATGCTCCATATAAAGCTGTGCCCCATATACAATGCTCTGCACCGCTCATTATGGCCCCATAGATGCTCCTTATAAAGCTGTGCCCCATATATATTGCTCTGCACCATTCATTATGGCCCTATAGATGCTCCATATAAAGCTGTGCCCCATATACAATGCTCTGCACTGATCATTATGGCCCCATAGATGCTCCTTATAAAGCTGTGCCATATATGCTCTGCACCGTTCATTATGGCCCCATAGATGCTCCTTATAAAGCTGTGCCCCATATAATGCTCTGCACCGTTCATTATGGCCCCATAGATGCTCCATATAAAGCTGTGCCCCATATACAATGCTCTGCACCGTTCATTATGGCTCCATAGATGCTCCTTATAAAGCTGTGCCCCATATACAATGCTCTGCACCGTTCATTATGGCCCCATAGATGCTCCATATAAAGCTGTGCCCCATATACAATGCTCTGCACCGTTCATTATGGCCCCATAGATGCTCCTTATAAAGCTGTGCCCCATATACAATGCTCAGCACCGTTCATTATGGCCCCATATATGCTCCTTACATAGCTGTGCCATATATGCTCTGCACCGTTTATTATGGCCCCATAGATACTCCTTATAAAGCTGTGCCCCATATACAATGCTCTGCACCATTCATTATGGCCCCATAGATGCTCCTTATAAAGCTGTGCCATATATAACGCTGCTGCTGCTGCAATAAAAAAAAACACATACTCACCTCTCTTGCTTGCAGCTCCTCAGCGTCCCGTCTCGGCGTCTCTCTGCACTGACTGTTCAGGCAGAGGGCGGCGCGCACACTAGTACGTCATCGCGCCCTCTGACCTGAACAGTCAGAGCAAGAGGATGGGAAGAAGGAGCGATGCCTGGTGGGTGGAACGTGGACAGGTAAATATAAAATACTCACCTAGTCCCAGCGCTCCTGACGCTGCCCCTGCCTGTCACACTGTCTTCGGGTGCCGCAGCTCTTCCTCTGTCAGTGGTCACTGGCACCGCTCATTAGAGGAATGAATATTTGGCTCCACCCCTATGGGAGTGGAGTCCATATTCATAAGTTTAATGAGCGGTCCCACGTGACCGCTGTACAGGGGAAGAGCTGCGTCACCCGAAGACCGTGTGACAGGCAGGGGGAGCGCCAGGAGCGCCGAGACTAGGTGAGTATGCGACAATCCTCTCTCCCCCTCACCCGCCGACCCTGCCGCCGACCGTGACTCGAGTATAAGCCGAGAGGGGCACTTTCAGCCCAAAAATTTGGGCTCAAAATCTCGGCTTATACTCGAGTATATACGGTAATTTTCTTTTAATCCACAGAATATCAAAATTTTTAATCTTTCTACATCAGTCATTATTTCATGGAACTCATAATTCTGCATTTTTAATGAGAACCTTCTGGAAAAAGATACTGGAAGCCACATTTTAAACAATTGATTTTTCTCCTCATTAGTCAGATCAAACTTATCAGCAAAACTCTCAAATATCTCTGAATTTCTGCACACATGGATTTTGTCATCATATGCAGGAATGATTTTGCATAATTTTAACAAGTTTTTCCTAGATTTAGTTTGGAGTTGGGCTTCTGAGTCGTCTTCTATTTTTAGTGGTCCTACTCCTTGTACATCATCTTTGTCAGTTCTCCTGTCTCCTTCTACGTTTCCTCCATCTTGTATTACATCATGAGACACAAGGTCACCTTGAGTGACCATTACAGACATGTGTGTCGCAACTTGTTCACTCTCCACATTACAGTCAATCTTGGGAACATCATTAATTTCCTTAGAAATTCTTTCTACACAGTCTTTTTTGGATTTCTCTGTAAGAACTTGTGAAATACATCAACCAAATGTAAAATATTTTTAATTTGCTCTTTTTGTTTTTTGTAAATTAGTTTAGAATCTATCTTTAGATTTGCTATCTTGCATTCTGCATATAGGCTAAGCCAAAATATTTCTAAGCGAGATTTGTACAAACTTACAAATTCCATCTGACTTGATTTAGCATACATTTCAATTAAATCCATTTTTCTTACCTTGAAATATCTCAGCTCGTAGTTCCTTTGCTGGACAACGCTGGGCTCTGATCATCAGCACGTCTATTTTCAACACGTCTGTCTTAAGCTTGTCTGCCACTTGTAGTACTCCTACTACTTGTCAATCCATCTGGCACCTGTTAGTCGAACTCATAGGCTCTGTGAGATCTTTGTGACTTGAAGTTTTGTAGTGGAATTCCTGAAAACTTGCACAACATCTAGCGAAGCTCTTCTCTCTTCCCCCGTGTGGAAGGTGAAGGAAATCCATGCAAAAATAGCACAAAAATCAAATCTGGCTGGCTTGGAAGGGGCTTGGAAGGGAAGAAGTGGCATTCTGGAATGCAGATTTTGATGGAATGGTCTGCGGGCATCACGTTGCATTTGCAGAGCCCCTGATGTACCTAAACAGTAGAGACCCCCACATGTGACCCCATATTGGAAACTAGACCCCCAAAGGAACTTATCTAGATGTGTTGTGAGAACTTTGAACCCCCAGGTCTTTCACTAAAGTTTATAACGCAGTGCCGTGAAAATAAAAAATATTTTTTTTCCCACAAAAATGATTTTTTAACCCCCAAATTTTATTTTCCGAAGGGTAACAGAAGAAATTGGACTGCAAAAGTCCCTAACCACACCCCTAACCCTGACACACCCGTAACCCAACCGTAAACGTGATCAAAACCCTAGCCCCAACTCTAGCCCAACCCTAACCTTAACTTTAGCCCCAACCCTAAATTTAGCCTCAACCCTAACCATAATGGAAAAATGGAATTTTGTTTATTTTATTATTTTTCCCTAACTAAGGCAATGATAAAGGGGGGGTTGATTTACTATTTATAGTAGGTTTTTATATCGGGTTTTTATGTTTGGCAGCTATCACACACTAAAAGACGCTTTTTATTGCAAAAAATAGTTTTTGCATCACCACATTTTGAGAGCTATAATTTTTCCATATTTTGGTCCACAGAGTCATGTGAGGTCTTGTTTTTTGCTGGACGAGCTGACATTTTTATTGGTACCATCTTCGGGCACATGACTTTTTGATCGCTATTTATTCCGATTTTTGTTAGGAGGAATGAACAAAAAACAGCAATTCATGAATTTCTTTTGGAGGGAGCGTTTATACCGTTCCGTGTTTGGTAAAATTGATAAAGCGGTTTTATTCTTCGGGTCAGTACGACTACAGCGATACCTCATTTATATCATTTTTTATGTTGTGGCGCTTTCATACAATAAAAACTTTTTTTTTCGCTGATGACACTTTATGGCGGCTCGTTTTTTGCGGGACAAGATGACGTTTTAAGCGGTACCACGGCTATTTATTTATTTCTTTTTGATCGCGTGTTATTCCACTTTTTGTTCGGCGGTATGATGATTACGCATTGTTTTTGCCTCGTTTTTTATTTATTTTTTTATGGTGTTCACTGAAGGGATTAACTAGTGGGACAGTTTTATAGGTCGTGTCGTTACGGACGCGGCAATAGTAAATATGTGAACTTTTATTGTTTTTTTTATTTACATGAAGAAATTTATTGGAACAATATATTTTTTTCTTTATTTAGGAATTTTTTTATATATATTTTTACACAGTGTATTTTTTTTCTTTTACTTTTTTTTACTTTGTCCCAGGGTGTGACATCACTATCAGCGATCTGACAGGCAGTGCTGGAGCCACCTCCCTGCAGGACCCGGAAGGCCCCCGCAACTATCTTGGATCTGGGGCCTGCCGGGAGAAGGACGGAGGAGACGCACGGAACAACGCGATCAGATCACGTTGTTCCGATGGTCTTAGGGAGCACACAGGGAGCCCCCTCCCTGCGCGATGCTTCCCTATGCCACCGGAACGCTGCAATCATGTTTGATCGCAGTGTTCCGGGGGTTAATGTGCCGGGAGTGTTTCATGACTGCTCCTGGCACATAGTGCCAGATGTCAGCTGTGATAATCAGCTGACACACGGCTGCGATCGGCCGCGCTCCCCCCATGAGCGCAGCTGATCGCATATAACGTACTATCCCGTTGGTGGTCATACGGGCCCAGGCCATCTCGAAGGGATAGTACGTCAGATGTCAGAAAGGAATGACCGCATAGTGGAGATGGGATTTCTTGAAATCCCCTCTACTATGCTGTAACATCTGGACGCTGCGGGTTTGATGCTGTGGCTGTACGCAGTGACCAACCTGCAGCATTTACTGACCGTGGAAACATACCCTAATACTCTGCAGAGATATCTTTAGATTTAGCACAGACGCCTAGAGCAGCTTTACAGAAGAGGTTGTGTGTTGGTGGTGGATGAATTGTACACTTATATCTCTGATAGCTCTGGCCTTGTGCCTGGGCATCTGAATAAGGTCAAAGGATTGACATCTAAGATGGGTGAATGGGACCCAGGCTCCATCACAGCTTGGATGTGCAAGTAATTTCGTTCATTCCTTAAACCAATTGTTTGAATTTTTGCTTTTATCTTAATTCTATACTTTGTATTTCAAATATTAATTGCAGTACATTTCCAGCTCGTAAAAGCAGCTGCTGATTACAATTGATTTGTGATTGATAAAAGTGTTATGTATAAACGAGGAACGTTCATAAAGAACACAGTCAATGCAGCTACTATAAGCTTTAATTTGCCAATATGTTATAATACTTGTTATATGCAAGTGAAATACAAGCAATGTAAATGTTTTTCTTCAGCTAAAAGAAAGTAAAGGTTGGCCCGCAGATATTCTGTAAGGATTTTGATGTAAATACTGCACCTTTTTGCAGCCGTCAGATCTCGCTCTCATATTCACAGAAATCTCCCTATATGTATTTTTTATGATCCCTTGTATTTATCTATTCCTTTTGAATAGTAAGTAACTCTTATTCTAAATACATTTTTTTTAATCAAATCACTTGGGAAGAATAGAAAATACAGATTTGTATATTAGGTTAACATTGGTGTAGATCAGGTGGGGTGAAACATCGGAGTGGGTCCATTGCAAGTAACCTGATTACAACTACTGTGGCACACACTAGTAGGGGGTACAGGTGATAGTCATCCAATGGCCGTGCTGTTACTGAGAATAAATCAATATATAAAGACAACATTTATATCACCGCCATATAATGGTAGATACCAATCCTGCAGAGATTACAGTACAGTTGTAGATAGTAACTTTATTACCACTGACGTTCTTTCTGATGGGCTCATTGATTTTTCTTTTCCATCTGGCCCTGACCGACATGACAACTTCTCCAGCCAGGAGTCAGCTGCAGAGATTACAGCACAGACACATCTGACTTCTCTCATTTCCAGGACCTTCCCCATCTATCTCCCACCTTCACAAACTCTTCATTCTTCTGATACCCAATGTCATGTCGCAGCTGCTGTGTCCTTATAACTGCACCAACTGTGTGGTACAAAAACATGGCTTCTCTTAGTGCCCCAGATAATAATGCCTCCCACTGTGCATGTTACAAAATAAAAAAAAGTATTACCACCCCAGTGTGCTCCTTTCGACAGTCACAATATCCTAAGTGGCTCTATAACAATTAATAACAATTCATAAAGTCCCTGTGTCCCCCCCTGCCCCTGTGTACAGGGAAGAAAGAATCCGGCACTCATCGACTTGCCCTAAATAAGATCAGTGACGTTTCCATCGAAAGGACCTTCTACAGACTTTAAGGATATAATGAAAAAACAAACAGAATAAGAAAAAACTGAAAAAAAATAACGACTTACAAATCTGATTGTATGCGTCAGTGAACTTTACTGTGAAATATACAATGAGATTTAGAGTAATATATACATATGTACTTAATAATAATTGAGACCACCTTGTATGAGAAGAAAATCAACATGTAGGAGAACTTGCATCTTTATAGGAATTGATGTAATGTTTATGAAAATCAGAATATGACTAAAAAATGACTAAGAATATGTATGAATATCTGAAAATATGCGCACAGCATTTCAATGGGTATGTAATTCTCAGAAGGATCACTGAAAAGGGAAAGGTGCCCCTAGTATATGATAGAATACATGGGGTCTGAAGACCTAAATGCCATAGACAATAACTGTGAAGTAGTAATCCACAAGGGGCTGAAGTTTTACACCCTAATGAGAGGTGCTGTATGTCAGTTACTTGATAGAAACATGTCAGAAACATGATAGAAAAAGAAGACATTAAGGTGAACCACAGGGCTCATACAAACTGACCTCTCACAGATGGCAAGTGAGTGTAACATGAAGATTGGTAATAAATGGTTGCACATACAATTGGAAGAGTGTTTCAAGTGAGGTACCATAAGGCTCTGTCCTGGCCCCAGTGGTGTTCAACATTTTTACAAATGATCTAGATAAGGGAACTAAAGGTAAACTAATCAAATTTGCAGACGATGCACACCTAGGATGTATTGCTAACACAACAGAAGACAAAGAAAAAATTAAGAAGGATCTAAATAAGCTTGAACAATAGGCAGTGACTAGTGTTGAGCATTCCGATACCGCAAGTATCGGGTATCGGCCGATATTTGCGGTATCGGAATTCCGATACCGAATTCCGATACTTCCCGCGTATCGGATAACGGAATCGGAAGTTCCCAGAATTCAAACAGAACGCAGCAGCCAATGAGGAATGATTGGAAGTGTGGGCACATCCTGTTTAGCATGGTGGGCATGTAAGTACTGGCAAGGCTGTGATTGGCTGCTGAAATGATGTCACTCTGCACTATAAAAAACGCTGCCGCCATTTTGCGCTCACTCTGCTGTGATTTCAGTTAGGGACAGGACGCTGTGTTCTAACTGAGGGCCAGTTGAGCTAGCTAATTGCTTTATTTTCCTTTCCAAAGGCTAATTTAGCAAAACGCTGTGTGTTCTTCACTGTTCACCTTGCTCTTGCCTTGCAGCGCTGTTTTAACAGCGTTCTGCAAGGTCTCTGTGTGTGTGTGTGTGTGCAGCTCACTCTGTACTCTGTGTGCAGCCATATACCCGGTTGTATTCAGCTCAGGGGGGGTTCACACTGCCTCACACAGTTGTCCTTTTTTGCTCATAGTGCAGCCTGCTGCACATTTTTCTCAAATTTCCTATTAGTGTTTTTCCACCCGTCTCCAGCTAAATTGTGGAAAAACACTACATAGGATAACCTAGAGGGGGGTTATTGGGCCTTGCAGCGCCGTTTACGGCTGTCTGCACGGTCTCCGTGTGAGCCCAGCTCGCCCTGTAGTCTGTGTGCAGCCATAGCCGGTTGGATTCAGCTCAGGGTTCGTTACTGGCTCATACCTTGAGAAAAATTTTCCTTTCTTTCAAATAGTGCAGCCTGTTTAAAAATTTTAAAAAAAATTCCCTATTAGTGTTTTTCCACCCGTCTCCAGCTAAATTGTGGAAAAACACTACATAGGATAACCTAGAGGGGGGTTATTGGGCCTTGCAGCGCCGTTTACGGCTGTCTGCACGGTCTCCGTGTGAGCCCAGCTCGCCCTGTAGTCTGTGTGCAGCCATAGCCGGTTGGATTCAGCTCAGGGTTCGTTACTGGCTCATACCTTGAGAAAAATTTTCCTTTTTTTCAAATAGTGCAGCCTGTTTAAAAATTTAAAAAAAAATTCCCTATTAGTGTTTTTCCACCCGTCTCCAGCTAAATAGTGGAAAAACACTACATAGGATAACCGAGAGGGGGTTTATTGGGCCTTGCAGCGCCGTTTACGGCTGTCTGCACGGTCTCTGTGTGAGCGCAGCTCGCCCTGTAGTCTGTGTGCAGCTATAGCCGGTTGGATTCAGCTCAGGGTGCGTTACTGCCTCATACCTTGAAAAACAATTTCCTTTTTTTCAAATAGTGCAGCCTGTTTAAAATTTAAAAAAAAAATTCCTATTAGTGTCTTTCCACCCGTCTCCAGCTAAATAGTGGAAAAACACTACATAGGATAACCTAGAGGAGGGTTTTTTGGCCTTGCAGCGCCGTTTACGGCTGTCTGCACAGTCTCCGTGTGATTTAAACTAGCTCTGTAGCCCGATCTGCACAAAAAAAAAAGTAAAGTTCACCAAACACAACTTAACACTTGTGTAGGCCACATTTGAAAAATAATAAAGTTTAGTCCACACTTTACAACATTAGTGTTTCTTACACCTGTTAGAAGGAGCATTTCAGGAATAAGCACGCTAAGGCCTTAGTACTTTTCTGCTTATCTTTATCTGTCAACCAAGATGAAGAGGGCAGGGAGTAAGGCACGTGGGCGTGGGCGCGGAGCAGGGAGAGGAGCAGGGAGAGGACGTGGTGATTCTGTGCCTGCTGCGGGCGCCGGTGACTCGTCGTCACTCAGTTTCAGCAGGGAACAGTCCTTCATGCGCAGCTTTGTCGGAGAGCGCCGTGCACCGCTGCTGCGTGAAGACCAAATTGAAGCCGTTGTCGGGTGGATGGCAGCTAACGCCTCGGCATCGACTTCAGTTAGTGCCACATCCTCTCAGGCACAGAGCACTGGAGAGCAGCCATCTGTCTCTTCACCACCTGCCAAATTGGCCAGGCAGTCAGAGAGCCCAGGACAGGAGCCGTCTCTACTTCTGTTCTCTGAATCTCTTGGCTTGGAAACAGGGGGCCAGCCAAGCAGCATTGGAGAAATGGAAGAAGAGGCAGTGTGCAGTGATGCCCAACAGCTTTTTCTCTCTGACTCTGAAGAGGCAGGTGGGCCAGTGCCTCCGGTGACCACAGCGCAGTACGCATCTGATGATGAAACTCAGGTGCCGCTTTCTGATGCGTACTGTGCTGCCGAGACTACCCAGGAGGAGCAGTTGGTGGCAGAGGGTAGTGGAGATGATGAGGTCCTTGACCCATCGTGGCGTGAGGAACAGGAAGGTGGTGGGAGCAGCTCTGAGGAAGAGCTTCCCCTTACGGGCCAAAGAGGGAGAGGGAGGGGGAAGACTGCGGAGCCTGTAGCCTCCACTTTGGCACCCGTTAGGAGCCTGTCTCTTTCCAAAGCCAAAAAGGGTGCTCCCAAGACTTGCAGTGCCTGGTCCTTTTTTGACACAGTTGCAGATGACATTTGTTTTGTCAAATGCAAGCTGTGTCATCAGAAAGTAAAAAGAGGTAAAAGTGTCAGCAACCTCAATACCACAAATATGTGGAAACATGTGCGGACCAGGCACGCGGTGGAGTTACAGAAACACAGTGAAGACGTAGGCCAACCAACAGCGGCAGCTACCACCTCTTCATCTCGTGTTGCCTCTTCCTCCACTGTTGTCCAGAGACCTAGTGTAATTCCACCCACAGCACCACCTTCCCAGTCATCCTCACACTCCCAGTCTACTCTACAGCCATCGGTAGTACAGGCATGGGAGAAAAGGCGGGCATTCTCGGCCAACCACCCCCGAGCACAGGCTCTGAATGCAGGCATTGCCAAACTGTTGTCCCTGGAAATGCTCTCGTTCAGGCTGGTGGAGACTGACAGCTTCCGTGACTTGATGGCATTGGCAGTCCCACAGTACAAGGTGCCCAGCCGCTTTTACTTCAGCAGGCAGGCTGTCCCTGCCCTGCACAGGCATGTTGAGGCAAACATAAAACATGCGCTACTGAACGCCGTCAGTAGCAAGGTCCACCTCACCACCGATGCGTGGACCAGTCAGCATGGACAGGGGCGATATGTTTCCCTCACTGCCCATTGGGTTAATGTTGTTGAGCCAGGTACAGATCGTGCGAGTGGCGCAGGACGTGTCCTGCCCACTCCAAGGATTGCAGGAATCCAGTCTGTACGCATCGACTCCTCCTCTTACACCAGTTCCTCAGATTCCTCTCTGCAGGATCCGTCACAGTCCACCTCCACATGGACCCGTGAACGTTTACCTATGACCGACATGAGCACAGCCGTGGCCAAACGTCAGCAGGCCGTCTTGAAACTAGTTTCATTGGGGCATCGAAGCCACACAGCGCAGAAGCTCTGGAATGCCATCAAGCAGGAGAGCGATGTGTGGTTACTGCCAGCGAATCTCCAGCCAGGCATGGTAGTGTGTGACAATGGCCGAAATCTGGTGGCAGCTTTGGCCCTTGGCAACCTCACTCACATCCCATGTCTGGCACATGTGCTCAATTTGGTTGTGCAGAGTTTTCTGAGGGACTATCCGGATCTTGATGCCCTGCTGCACAAGGTCCGCCTAGAGTGTGCTCACTTGCGGCGTTCCAGCTTGGCCAGATCCCGCATTGCTGCTCTGCAGCGCCGATTCCGCCTTCCGGAACACCGCATCATATGTGACCTACCTACCCGGTGGAATTCCACGTTACATATGTTGGAGCGGTTGTGTGAGCAGCAGCAAGCAGTTATGGAGTACCAGCTGCATCAGGCGCAAAGAAGTCGCAGTCAGCGCCGATCAGACTTCACAACCACAGAGTGGGCCACTATGAAGGACGTCTGCCAGGTTTTGCATCCTTTTGATTATTCCACGCGGATGGCAAGTGCAGATGATGCACTAGTCAGCATGACTGTCCCCCTTATCTGCCTGCTTCAGCAAACTTTGCAAGGGTTAAGGGATGATGTTGTGGAAGAGGTGGAGGATGAGGAGTCACCTTTTCCATCAGCTTCTGGAGAGTCAGCGCCACGTGGTTCCTCACAAAGGGGTACGCAGGGGCCAATTTGTGAGGAGGATGAGGAGGAGTCAATGGAGGAGGAAGAGCTCCGTCCAGAGGAGGGAGCGACACAATTGTCCAGTGGTCAGTGTGTACAGCGAGGGTGGGGTGATGACGAGCGGGCAGAGATCATGTCTCAAGCAGGGGACAGCGTTTCTGGGCCAGTTGGCACTCTGCAGCACATGGTGGATTTCATGCTGCAGTGCCTGAGAAACGACCGCCGCATCGACCACATTCTCAACATGCCTAATTATTGGGTGTTCACCCTCCTCGATCCTCGCTACCGGGACAACGTCCAAAACCTCATCCCTGCGTTGACCCGGGAGCGTAAATTGCGGGAGTACCACGACACACTGGTGAATTCCATCATCTTCTCCTGTCCAACTGAGAGGAGTGCTGCTAGTGCTTTACAAAGCAGCTCAGTGCGTCGAGGCAGTGGGGGAGGCTCTGCCCAAAGAGGGAGCAGAAGCAGTGCCTCTGCCCAAGGCAAGCCCAGTATGGCACAACTCTGGCACACTTTTGTGTGCCCGCCCCAAATGTCTACACCATCACCGGCGGCTCCAGTCAGCAGGAGGCAACGGTTCCGTCAGATGCTGACAGACTACATGGCTTGCCCTCTTACTGTACTCCCAGACGGCTCTTCCCCGTTCAAGTTTTGGGTCTCTAAGCTGGATACATGGCCAGAGCTAAGCCAGTATGCATTGGAGGTGCTGGCTTGCCCTGCGGCTAGTGTCTTATCGGAACGTGTCTTTAGTGCCGCAGGTGGTGTACTAACAGACCGTCGCATGCGACTATCCTCCGATAACGTTGACCGGCTTACTTTCCTGAAAATGAACCAGGCCTGGATCTCGCAGGAATTTGCCACTCCTCTGCCTGATTAAGTAATTGGGTGTCATCCAGGTCTCCTGCTGTGTTCATCTTTCTACCACCTGAACTGCTATTCCTGGGCTCCAACACCGCCAGTTGCGGCTCAGAAGTGCAGGCTGCACAGTAAAAACATACGACCCAGTGTTATTGGGTTTCTGTAACGTCAGCTGATCCCCAGCTGTGTAGCCGGCAATGTGTCCTGCGACCGCCACGCTGGCACAACAACCTAAATGTAAGGGAACCTGTTCCCCCCCCCCCCCCGTCGTTTGTTACTGAAAGAGCCATCTTGTGCAGCAGTAATGCTGCACAAGGAAAAGGTAGCTCTTTTTTTTTTAGCTCCTTGCACACGCAGAACTTAACACTTATAAAATGTGTTCACTGATACCGTTATACTGTCCCGGAGCTGGGACTTTCCTTCGCAATGTGACGCAGCACAGCCGTCATTCCTACCCCCTTGGTGCCATGCGCTGCCTCCTCAGCGTTGTTTTAAGCTGTCACGGAGCCTGCGCTGTTCTGTTATCCCTTGGGCATGCCCTATTTGCGCTGCCTGTCTTCTGACATAATTTGGTGTCAGGCTGGCTGCGCCTGTGCGGCCGCGCTGCCCGAGATCCCGCCTCGCTGTGCCTTCTGATTGAGTCACACTGCGGGCCTGGGATCCATGGCCATGCGCAGTGCATATCTTCCCCTCGGGCTCTCACTCATTTCCCTCCGCCTTCCTTAGACTGTGCGCCGTCAGCTGATCCCTAATAGCATGCCACGGCCGTGACACCGCACAGTCTGAAGAAGTAGGAAGGAGGGGAGTGAGAGTCGAGGATATGCACTGTGCATGTCCATGGTTCCAAGGCCCGCAGTGGGATTACGTTGGACGAGACTGCGAGGTGGGATCTGGAGCAGCGTGGACGCACAGGCAGTAACAGCCTGACACCAAATTATGTCAGAAGACAGGCAGCGCTAATTGGGCATGGCCAAGGGCTAACAGAACAGCGCAGGCTCCGTGACAGCTTAAAACAACGCTGAGGAGGCAGCGCACGGCACCAAGGGGATAGGAATGTCAGCTGTGCTGTGTCCCATTACGAAGGAAATTCGCACCTCCGGGACGGTTTAACGGTATAAGGGGACACATTTTTAGTGTTTACTTCGGTGTTTGCAAGGAGCATAATTAAAAGAACCACCTTTTCCTTTTGCATCGTTAGTGCTGCACAAGATGGCTCTTTCAGCTACAAACGTCTTGGGGGGGGTTAAAGGTTCCCTTTCAACTTGCTCCAATCAGGCTTCGGCCTACACTCTGTTCCTCTGCTCCTCCTGCTGTCCCTGGGCTCTAACACCGCCAGTTGGTGCCTGGAAGTGCTGTGTGCACAGTCAACAGTCGCTCCTCTGTTATTGGGGTTCAGTAACGTCAGCTGATCCCCAGCTGTGTGTGCGGCAATACCTCCAATCTGCTCCTCCTGCTGTCCCTGGGCTCTAACACCGCCAGTTGGTGCCTGGAAGTGCTGTGTGCACAGTCAACAGTCGCTCCTCTGTTATTGGGGTTCAGTAACGTCAGCTGATCCCCAGCTGTGTATCCGGCAACGTGTCATGTGACCGCCACGCTGGCACAACTAAAATGTAAGGGGACCTGTCCCCCCCCCCTAGGCGTTTGTTACTGAAAGAGCCACCATGTGCAGCACTAATACTGCACAAGGGAAAGGTCGCTCTTGAAATTATGCTCCTTGCAAACGCTGAACTACACACTCATGTAATGTGTCCCCTCACACCGTCCAACCGTCCCGGAGGTGGGACTTTCCTTTGTAATGTGACGCAGCACAGCCATCATTGCTACCCCCTTGGCACCGTGCGCTGCCTCCTTAGCGTTGTTTGATTCCGTCATGGACCCTGCGCTGTTATGTTATCCCTTGGCCATGCACAGTTTGCGCTGCCCGTCCTCTGACATCATTTGTTGTCGTCCTGGCTGCGCCTGTGCGTCCACGCTGCCCGAAATCACACCTCGCAGTGTCGTCTAATGTGATCCCACAGTGGGCCTGGTATCCATGGCCATGCGCAGTGCATATACTAGCCTCTCACTCCCCTTCTTCACGCTTCTTCAGACTAGGCGGCGTCAGCTGATCCCTAATAGCATGCCACGGCCGTGACGCCGCACAGTCTGAAGAAGCAGGAAGGAGGTGAGTGAGAGGCGATGATATGCACTGCGCATGCCCATGGATCCCTGGCCTGCAGTGGGACTACATTAGATGACACTGCAAGGTTGGATCTAGGGCAGCTTGGACGCACAGGCACTGCCAGCCTGACACCTACATGATGTCAGAAGACGGGCACCGCTAACTGTGCATGGCCAAGGGATAACATTACAGCGCGGGCTCCGTGACAGAACCAAACAACGTTGAGGAGGTGGCGCCCGGCACCAAGGGGGTTGGAATGACGGCTGTGCTGTGTCACATTACAAAGGAAAGTCCCACTTCCGGGATGGTTTGACGGTGTGAGGGGACACATTATATGAGTGTGTACTTCAGCGTTTGCAAGGAGCATAATTTTCGGAGCCACCATTTTCCATGTGCAGTATTACTGCTGTACAAGATGGCTCTTTCAGCAACAAATGCCTGGGGGGGGGGGTTAAAGGTTCCCTTTCAACTTGCTCCACTGCAGGCTTCGGCCTACACTCTGCTCCTCTTTGATTCCCTGGGTTTCAACACAGTTAGTTGCCACCTGGAAGTGTTGTCTACACAGAAAAAACACTAGGTGATGTGTCAGTGGGGTTCAGCACCGCCAGCTGTTCCCCTGCTGTGTAGTCGGCAACGTGTCCAGCACAAGCCAAGCTGGCACAACAGAACAAAAGCTGCCACCAGTGCAGGCTTCGGCCTACACTCTGTTCCTCTCCTCCTCCTGCTGACCCTGGGCTCAAACACTGCTAGTTTTTGCCCGGAAGTGCTAGCTGCACAGAGAAAAACACCAGCCAATGTGTTAGTGGGGTTCAGCACCGCCAGCTGTTCCCCTGCTGTGTAGCCGGCAACGTGACCTGCAAACGCCACGCAGGCACATGAACTGAAATTAAAGGGAACCTGGTCCCATCCCCCCAGGTGTTTCTATGTATAACAGCCACCTAGTACAGCAGTACTGCTGCATTTGTACAAGGTGGCTGACTTTTTCTCCTTGCCCACGTGGAACTCAACACGTACAAAATGTGTCTCATTCAGACCATTCCACTGTCCCTGAGGTGTGACTTTCCTTTCTAATGATACGCAGCACCCCCCTTGGTAGCGTTTCCCGTCTTTTGTCATCATGGTTAGCTGGCTGCGCCTGTGCATCCGCCCTGCTAGAAACAATGCCCCTCGTTGTCATATTTATTTTGTCAGCGAGGGTGTGGTTTATGGGCACGAGCAGTGCATATGTTCGCCTGTCTTAACTCATCTCCTTCCGCCTTCTTCAGACTGTGCGGCCTCCTGTCCGTGGTAGGCGATAAGGGATCAGCTGAGGCCGCCCAGTCTGAAGCAGGTGTAAGGACATGTGTGAGCGGCAAACCTATTTACTGCACAAGGCCACGAATCCCAGCCACGCAGTGTGATTTTTTGAAAACACACTGTGGGTCTGGGATTCATGTCCATCGCTAACCGCAACGGCCGACATGAAATGAGGTCAGAAGACAGGAAGCGCTCACAGCGCATGGCCAAGGGATCACAATAGCGCAGACTCCTGTACAGCAAATAACAACGCTCAGGAATCTGCGCCCAGTACCTAGGTGCAAATTTTGACACCTGTGCTGCGTCTCCTTAAAAAGACAAGTCACGCCTCCACAACTGTTTGACAGTATAATGGGCTAAATAGTGTACGTGTTTTATTCAGCGTGTGCAAGGAGCAAAATTAAGAGAGCAACCTTTGACTTGTGCATCATTAATGCAGTTCAAGGTGTGGCTCTTGTACCTTGCAACACCTGAGGGGGGGTTAAAGGTAACCTTTGAAATTGGTTCAACTAGGCTTCGGCCTACACTCTGCTCCTCTCCTCCTCCTGCTGACCCTGGGCT
The DNA here is from genome assembly GCF_032444005.1 of Ranitomeya imitator. Lineage (NCBI taxonomy): Eukaryota > Metazoa > Chordata > Amphibia > Anura > Dendrobatidae > Ranitomeya > Ranitomeya imitator. Next base: position 224,052,226 of record NC_091283.1, read on the forward strand.
CTAACACCGCCAATTTTTGCCCGGACATGCGATCTGCACAGAGAAAAACACCAGTCAATGTGTCAGTGGGGTTCAGCAACGCCAGCTGTTCCCCTGCTGTGTAGCTTGCATCGTGTCCAGCACAAGCCACGCTGGCACAACCGACCAAAAGCTGCCAACAGTGCAGGCTTCGGCCTACACGTTGCTCCTCTCCTCCTCCTGCTGACCCTGGGCTCTAACACCGCCAGTTTTTGCCCGGACATGCGAGCTGCACAGAGAAAAACACCAGTCAATGTGTCAGTGGGGTTCAGCAACGCCAGCTGTTCCCCTGCTGTGTAGCTTGCAACGTGACCTGCAAACGCCACGCAGGCACATGAACTGAAATTGAAGGGAGCCTGCCCCCCACCCCCAGGTGTTTCTATGTATAACAGCCACCTTGTACAGCAGTACTGCTGCATTTGTACAAGGTGGCTGACTTTTTCTCCTTGCCCACGTGGAACTCAACACATACAAAATGTGTCTCATTAGAGACCATTCCACTGTCCCTGAGGTGTGACTTTCCTTTCTAATGACACGCAGCACCCCCATTGTTAGCGCTGCCCGTCTTCTGACATCATTGGTTGGCTGGCTGTGCCTGTGCGTCCGCCCTGCCCGACACAACGCCCCTCGTTGTCTCATATATTTTGACTGCGAGGGTGTGATTGATGGGCACGAGCAGTGAATATGTTCCCCTGTCTTCACTCCCCTCCTTCCGCCTGCTTCTGACTGTGCGGCCTCATGGCCGCGGCATGCGATAAGGGATCAGCTGAGGCCGCCCAGTCTGAAGCAGGTGTAAGGACATGTGTGAGCGGCGGACATATTTACTGCACAAGGCCACGAATCCCAGCACCGCAGTGTGACTTTAGGACAAGGCACTGTGGGTCTGGGATTAATGGCCATCGTTAACCGCACCGGCCAACATGAAATGAGGTCATGAGACGGCCTGCACTAACAGGGTATTGCCAAGGCATAACACAAGAGCGCAGTTTCCTGTACTGCAAATAACAACGGTAAGGAATCTGCGCCCAGCACCTAGGTGTAAATTTGTACACCTGTGCTGCGTCTCCTTAAAAAGACAAGTCACGCCTCCACTACTGTTTGACAGTATAATGGGCTAAATAGTGTACGTGTTTTATTCAGCGTGTGCAAGGAGCAAAATTAAGAGAGCAACCTTTGACTGGTGCATCATTAATGCAGTTCAAGGTGTGGCTCTTGTACCTTGCAACACCTGAGGGGGGGTTAAAGGTTACCTTTGAAATTGGTTCAACTAGGCTTCGGCCTACACTCTGCTCCTCTCCTGCTGACCCTGGGCTCAAACACCGCTAGTTTTTGCCCGGAACTGCTAGCTGCACAGAGAAAAACACCAGCCAATGTGTTAGTGGGGTTCAGCACCGCCAGCTGTTCCCCTGCTGTGTAGCCGACATCGTGTCCAGCACAAGCCACGCTGGCACAACCGACCAAAAGCTGCCACCAGTGCAGGCTTCGGCCTACACTCTGCTCCTCTCCTCCTCCTGCTGACCCTGGGCTCAAACACCGCCAGTTTCTGCCCGGACATGCTAGCTGCACAGAGAAAAACACCCACCATTGTGTCAGTGGGGTTCAGCACCGCCAGCTGTTCCCCCGCTGTGTAGCCGGCATCGTGTCCAGCACAAGCCACGCTGGCACAACTGACCAAAAGCTGCCACCAGTGCAGGCTTCGGCCTACACTCTGCTCCTCTCCTCCTCCTGCTGACCCTGGGCTCAAACACCTCCAGTTTGTGCCCGGAAGTGCTACCTGCACAGAGAAAAACACCAGCCAATGTGTCAGTGGGGTTCAGCACCGCCAGCTGTTCCCCTGCTGTGTAGCCGGCAACGTGACCTGCAAACGCCACGCAGGCACATGAACTGAAATTAAAGGGAACCTGGCCCCACCCCCCCAGGTGTTTCTATGTATAACAGCCACCTTGTACAGCAGTACTGCTGCATTTGTACAAGGTGGCTGACTTTTTCTCCTTGCCCACGTGGAACTCAACATGTACAAAATGTGTCTCATTAGAGACCATTCCACTGTCCCTGAGGTGTGACTTTCCTTTCTAATGACACGCAGCACTCCCATTGTTAGCGCTGCCCGTCTTCTGACATCATTGGTTGGCTGGCTGTGCCTGTGCGTCCGCCCTGCCCGACACAACGCCCCTCGTTGTCTCATATATTTTGACTGCGAGGGTGTGATTGATGGGCACGAGCAGTGCATATGTTCCCCTGTCTTCACTCCCCTCCTTCCGCCTTCTTCTGACTGTGCGGCCTCATGGCCGCGGCATGCGATAAGGGATCAGCTGAGGCCGCCCAATCTGAAGCAGGTGTAAGGACATGTGTGAGCGGCGGACATATTTACTGCACAAGGCCACGAATCCCAGCACCGCAGTGTGACTTTAGGAAAAGGCACTGTGGGTCTGGGATTTATGGCCATCGTTAACCGCACCGGCCAACATGAAATGAGGTCATGAGACGGCCTGCACTAACAGGGTATTGCCAAGGGATAACACAAGAGCGCAGTTTCCTGTACTGCAAATAACAACGGTAAAGAATCTGCGCCCAGCACCTAGGTGTAAATTTGTACACCTGTGCTGCGTCTCCTTAAAAAGACAAGTCACGCCTCCACTACTGTTTGACAGTATAATGGGCTAAATAGTGTACGTGTTTTATTCAGCGTGTGCAAGGAGCAAAATTAAGAGAGCAACCTTTGACTGGTGCATCATTAATGCAGTTCAAGGTGTGGCTCTTGTACCTTGCAACACCTGAGGGGGGGTTAAAGGTTACCTTTGAAATTGGTTCAACTAGGCTTCGGCCTACACTCTGCTCCTCTCCTCCTCCTGCTGACTCTGGTCTATAACACCGCCAGTTGTAGCCTGGAAGTGCTAGCTGCACAGAGAAAAACACCAGCCAATGTGTTAGTGGGGTTCAGCACCGCCAGCTGTTCCCCTGCTGTGTAGCCGACATCGTGTCCAGCACAAGCCACGCTGGCACAACCGACCAAAAGCTGCCACCAGTGCAGGCTTCGGCCTACACTCTGCTCCTCTCCTCCTCCTGCTGACCCTGGGCTCAAACACCGCCAGTTTCTGCCCGGACATGCTAGCTGCACAGAGAAAAACACCCACCATTGTGTCAGTGGGGTTCAGCACCGCCAGCTGTTCCCCCGCTGTGTAGCCGGCATCGTGTCCAGCACAAGCCACGCTGGCACAACTGACCAAAAGCTGCCATCAATGCAGGCTTCAGCCTACACTCTGCTCCTCTCCTCCTCCTGCTGACCCTGGGCTCAAACACCTCCAGTTTCTGCCCGGAAGTGCTAGCTGCACAGAGAAAAACACCAGCCAATGTGTCAGTGGGGTTCAGCACCGCCAGCTGTTCCCCTGCTGTGTAGCCGGCAACGTGACCTGCAAACGCCACGCAGGCACATGAACTGAAATTAAAGGGAACCTGGCCCCACCCCCCCAGGTGTTTCTATGTATAACAGCCACCTAGTACAGCAGTACTGCTGCATTTGTACAAGGTGGCTGACTTTTTCTCCTTGCCCACGTGGAACTCAACACGTACAAAATGTGTTTCATTAGAGACCATTCCACTGTCCCTGAGGTGTGACTTTCCTTTCTAATGATACGCAGCACCCCCCTTGGTAGCGCTGCCCGTCTTCTGACATCATTGGTTGGCTGCCTGTGCCTGTGCGTCCGCCCTGCCTGAAACAATGCTCCTCGTTGTCTTACTTATTTTGACTGCGAGGGTGTGATTGATGGGCACGAGCAGTGCATATCTTCGCCTGTCTTAACTCATCTCCTTCCGCCTTCTTCAGACTGTGCAGCCTCATGGCCGCGGCATGCGAGAAGGGATCAGCAGAGGCCGCCCAGTCTGAAGCAGGTGTAAGGACGTGTGTGAGCGGCCAAAATATTTACTGCTCAAGGCCACGAATCCCAGCACCGCAGTGTGACTTTATGAAAAGGCACTGTGGGTCTGGGATTTATGGCCATCGTTAACCGCACCGGCCAACATGAAATGAGGTCATAAGACGGGCAGCTCTAACAGGGCATTGCCAAGGGATAACACAAGAGCGCAGACTCCTGTACAGCAAATAACAACACTCAGGAAGCTGCGCCAAGCACCAAGGCGTTATTTGGGACACCTGTGCTGCGTCTCCTTAAAAAGCCAAGTCACGCATCCACTACAGTTTGACTGTAGAATGGGCTAAATTGTGTACGTCTTTCATTCAGCGTGTGCAAGTAGACAAATTAATAGAGCAACCTTTCACTTGTGCAGCATTAATACTGCACAAGGTGTGTCTCTTGTAGTTTGTAACACCTGAGGGGGGGGTTAAAGGTTTCCTTTGAAATTGGTTCAACTAGGCTTCGGCCTACACTCTGCTCCTCTCCTCCTCCTCCTGCTTCACCACGGGCTCTAACATCGCAAGTTTTTGCCCGCAAGTGCTAGCTGCACAGAGAAAAACACCCGCCATTGTGTTAGTGGGGTTCAGCAACGCCAGCTGTTCCCACACTGTGTAGCCGGCAAAGTGTCCTGCAAACGCAACGCTGACACAAAGCTGCCTCCAGTGCAGGCTTCGGCCTACACTCTGCTCCCCCTGCTTACCCTTTGCTCCAGCACCGCTAGTTGGGGCTCTAGGAAGACAATCTTTAATAGGCAACGCATCTGGGTTCCAGCACCGCCAGCTGGTTCTCGGCAGTGTTTTTGTCACTGGTACTCCCTCGTGCCAAACCTGGTTCCAGCACCGTCAGCTGTTTCCGGGTTGTGTCAAGCTCATTGAGACGCCTATGCTTGCCCCGTCGTGTTGCGGTCGGGTTAGCCAACTCCAGGGTGCCTCCAGTTTAGGAGCTTCCTATGTGGGCTGCGTGAACTGGTAGTCAAGGCTGGTTCTGTAGTGCCAGTAGGCCCAGCTCCCCCTGTAGGACTGTTGGCGTTCGGTAACTGCGGCTGCCTCGCGGCCTAGCTGTTCTCTCCTCTCCTGTGGGCCTTGGGGTCCACAACCTGGTTCCAGCACCGTCAGCTGGTTCCGGGCCGAGCCTTTGGCTTAGGTGCCTCCTCCTGGGTATCTGAGTTCCGCCAATGTCAGGCGGTCCTTGGTAGTGCTTTTAAGCGCGGGCACCTACAGCTTAGTAACCGGGTTCCAGCACCGTCAGCTGGTCCTCGGTCGTGCCATTGGCTCTTGCACACTGGGGCAACACATCTGGGTTCCAGCCCCGCCAGCTGGTTCTCGGCAGTGTTCTTGACACAGGTACTCCCTCGTGCCAAGCCTGGTTTCAGCACCGTCAGCTGTTTCCGGGTTGTGTCAAGCTCACTGAGACGCCTATGCTTGCCCCGTCGTGGTGCGGTCGGGTTAGCCAACTCCAGGGTGCCTCCAGTTTAGGAGCTTCCTATGTGGGCTGCGTGAACTGGTAGTCAAGGCTGGTTCTGTAGTGCCAGTAGGCCCAGCTCCCCCTGTAGGACTGTTGGGGTTCGGTAACTGCGGCTGCCTCGCGGCCTAGCTGTTCTCTCCTCTCCTGTGGGCCTTGGGGTCCACCACCTGGTTCCAGCACCGTCAGCTGGTTCCAGGCCGAGCCTTTGGCTTAGGTGCCTCCTCCTGGGTATCCGAGTTCCGCCAACGTCAGGCGGTCCTTGGTAGTGCTTTTAAGCGCGGGCACCTACAGCTTTGTAACCGGCTTCCAGCACCGTCAGCTGGTCCTCGGTCGTGCCATTGGCTCTTGCACACTGGGGCAACGCATCTGGGTTCCAGCACCGCCAGCTGGTTCTCGGCAGTGTTTTTGTCACAGGTACTCCCTCGTGCCAAACCTGGTTTCAGCACCGTCAGCTGTTTCCGGGTTGTGTCAAACTCGCTGAGACGCCTATGCTTGCCCCGTCGTGGTGCGGTCGGGTTAGCCAACTCCAGGGTGCCTCCAGTTTAGGAGCTTCCTATGTGGGCTGCGTGAACTGGTAGTCAAGGCTGGTTCTGTAGTGCCAGTAGGCCCAGCTCCCCCTGTAGGACTGTTGGGGTTCGGTAACTGCGGCTGCCTCGCGGCCTAGCTGTTCTCTCCTCTCCTGTGGGCCTTGGGGTCCACCACCTGGTTCCAGCACCGTCAGCTGGTTCCAGGCCGAGCCTTTGGCTTAGGTGCCTCCTCCTGGGTATCCGAGTTCCGCCAACGTCAGGCGGTCCTTGGTAGTGCTTTTAAGCGCGGGCACCTACAGCTTAGTAACCGGGTTCCAGCACCGTCAGCTGGTCCTCGGTCGTGCCATTGGCTCTTGCACACTGGGGCAACGCATCTGGGTTCCAGCACGGCCAGCTGGTTCTCGGCAGTGTTTTTGTCACAGGTACTCCCTCGTGCCAAACCTGGTTTCAGCACCGTCAGCTGTTTCTGGGTTGTGTCAAACTCGCTGAGACGCCTATGCTTGCCCCGTCGTGGTGCGGTCGGGTTAGCCAACTCCAGGGTGCCTCCAGTTTAGGAGCTTCCTATGTGGGCTGCGTGAACTGGTAGTCAAGGCTGGTTCTGTAGTGCCAGTAGGCCCAGCTCCCCCTGAAGGACTGTTGGGGTTCGGTAACTGCGGCTGCCTCGCGGCCTAGCTGTTCTCTCCTCTCCTGTGGGCCTTGGGGTCCACCACCTGGTTCCAGCACCGTCAGCTGGTTCCAGGCTGAGCCTTTGGCTTAGGTGCCTCCTCCTGGGTATCCGAGTTCCGCCAACGTCAGGCGGTCCTTGGTAGTGCTTTTAAGCGCGGGCACCTACAGCTTAGTAACCGGGTTCCAGCACCGTCAGCTGGTCTTCGGTCGTGCCATTGGCTCTTGCACACTGGGGCAACGCATCTGGGTTCCAGCCCCGCCAGCTGGTTCTCGGCAGTGTTCTTGACACAGGTACTCCCTCGTGCCAAGCCTGGTTTCAGCACCGTCAGCTGTTTCCGGGTTGTGTCAAGCTCACTGAGACGCCTATGCTTGCCCCGTCGTGGTGCGGTCGGGTTAGCCAACTCCAGGGTGCCTCCAGTTTAGGAGCTTCCTATGTGGGCTGCGTGAACTGGTAGTCAAGGCTGGTTCTGTAGTGCCAGTAGGCCCAGCTCCCCCTGTAGGACTGTTGGGGTTCGGTAACTGCGGCTGCCTCGCGGCCTAGCTGTTCTCTCCTCTCCTGTGGGCCTTGGGGTCCACCACCTGGTTCCAGCACCGTCAGCTGGTTCCAGGCCGAGCCTTTGGCTTAGGTGCCTCCTCCTGGGTATCCGAGTTCCGCCAACGTCAGGCGGTCCTTGGTAGTGCTTTTAAGCGTGGGCACCTACAGCTTAGTAACCGGGTTCCAGCACCGTCAGCTGGTCCTCGGTCGTGCCATTGGCTCTTGCACACTGAGGCAACGCATCTGGGTTCCAGCACCGCCAGCTGGTTCTCGGCAGTGTTTTTGTCACAGGTACTCCCTCGTGCCAAACCTGGTTTCAGCACCGTCAGCTGTTTCCGGGTTGTGTCAAACTCGCTGAGACGCCTATGCTTGCCCCGTCGTGGTGCGGTCGGGTTAGCCAACTCCAGGGTGCCTCCAGTTTAGGAGCTTCCTATGTGGGCTGCGTGAACTGGTAGTCAAGGCTGGTTCTGTAGTGCCAGTAGGCCCAGCTCCCCCTGTAGGACTGTTGGGGTTCGGTAACTGCGGCTGCCTCGCGGCCTAGCTGTTCTCTCCTCTCCTGTGGGCCTTGGGGTCCACCACCTGGTTCCAGCACCGTCAGCTGGTTCCAGGCCGAGCCTTTGGCTTAGATGCCTCCTCCTGGGTATCCGAGTTCCGCCAACGTCAGGCGGTCCTTGGTAGTGCTTTTAAGCGCGGGCACCTACAGCTTAGTAACCGGGTTCCAGCACCGTCAGCTGGTCCTCGGTCGTGCCATTGGCTCTTGCACACTGGGGCAACGCATCTGGGTTCCAGCACCGCCAGCTGGTTCTCGCAGTGTTTTTGTCACAGGTACTCCCTCGTGCCAAACCTGGTTTCAGCACCGTCAGCTGTTTCCGGGTTGTGTCAAGCTCGCTGAGACGCCTATGCTTGCCCCGTCGTGTTGCGGTCGGGTTAGCCAACTCCAGGGTGCCTCCAGTTTAGGAGCTTCCTATGTGGGCTGCGTGAACTGGTAGTCAAGGCTGGTTCTGTAGTGCCAGTAGGCCCAGCTCCCCCTGTAAGACTGTTGGGGTTCGGTAACTGCGGCTGCCTCGCGGCACCGTCAGCTGGTTCTCGGCAGTGTCTTTTGCTCTTGTACCTTCTGCTCCCCATCCTGGTTCCAGTACCGTCAGCTGGTTCCGGGCAGAGCCTTTGGCTTAGGTGCCTCCTTCTGGGTATCCAAGTTCCACCAACGTCAGGTGGTCCTTGTTAGTGCTTTCGGGCACGGGTACCTCCTGCTTAGTAACCGGGTTCCAGTAACGTCAGCTGGTCCTCGGTAGTTCCATTGGCTCTTGGACCTTCGGCTACCCATCCGGGTTCCAGTACCGTGAGCTGGTTCTCGGCAGTGTCTTTTGCTCTTGTACCTTCTGCTCCCCATCCTGGTTCCAGTACCGTCAGCTGGTTCCGGGCAGAGCCTTTGGCTTAGGTGCCTCCTTCTGGGTATCCGAGTTCCGCCAACGTCAGGCGGTCCTTGGTAGTGCTTTTTAGCACGGGTACCTCCTGCTTAGTAACCGGGTTCCAGTAACGTCAGCTGGTCCTCGGTAGTTCCATAGGCTCTTGAACCTTCGGGTAGCCATCCGAGTTCCAGTTCCATCATCAGATTCTTGGCATTTTCTCAGCCTTCTTGTACCTTCTGCTACATTTCCAAGTTGAAGACCCTAAAGTCGACGACCCGGAAGACGACGACGACGACCCGGAAGACCACCCTGATGACGACGGCGGAGACGACGACGGCTGAGACGACGACGGCGGAGATGACGACACTGGAGACGACGACCCTGGAGACGACGACCCTGGAGACGACGACATGGAAGACCGAGAAGCAGAAGAACAAGAGGCTGCAGAACAAAGAGCAGAAGAACATTAAGCATAAGACTTAATATCAGAGCAAAAGATATTATCTAAATTATATGCAGAAGAAGACTAAGCAGTGTATGGGGGTGAGTCCGTTCCTCCTCGTGGTGCCCCTGGATAAAGCCTGATGCTGCAGGCCAAACTGAACGCGGACAAATGTAACTTTTGTGACTGGCAGAACGGAAGGTGTAATCTTCCAACTTTTATAGATAACAACTACGGGAATGCCTGTCACAAATGAGAATATGATGAAGAAGTAGAATAGGAAGAATAATAACAGTGGAATAAAAAGAATATGTAGAATAGGAAGAATAATAATAGTTGAATAAAATGAATATGAAGAATGTAATCAAAAAAAAAAAAAGGTAAAGGATGAAGAAGAAGATGAATAAGGTGAAGAAGAAGTTGATGTCAAAGATGCTGATGATGATGAAGATGAAAGTGTGGGAAGAGAAAAAAAAAAAAGAAAAAAAAGAAGGGGAAGGGCGTGGAATAGTGAAACATCAATATCTGACAAAATAAAAAAAAAAATTTACATAGTCAATATCTTTGTCACTCCGAACGTCTTAAAAAAAAACAAAAAACATGCTATTCTATTTGATTGGGATAAACCTCTATGACTTTAATGTCTCCGCCACCTCCCCAAATACATCCGGCATTATTCTTAGTTGTTTTCCTTCATGTAGAATGAACCTACAAGGCAAGAAAGGGTTTATTTTAATTCCGATATTTTGGTCCCATTGACTTGCATTGGGATCGGGTATCGGTATCGGCGATATCCGATATTTTTTGAATATCGGCCGATCCTATCCGATACCGATACTTTCCGATATCGGAAGGTATCGCTCAATACTAGCAGTGACTAATATAATGGTATTTAACAGGAAGAAATGCAAGATTTTACATCTGGGCAAGAAAAACAAAAATGATATCTACTGAATGGGAGGAATAGAACTAAGCAACAGCACGTGTGAAAAAGACTTTGGTATACTAATAGATAACAGACTGCACATGAGTCAACAGTGTGATGCTGCAGCCAAAAAAAGGCAAACAGAGTGCTAGGATGTATTAAAAGAAGCATAGAGTCTAGATCATGTGAAGTATTTATCACCCTCTACTCCTCCTTGGTCAGGCCTCATCTGGAATACTGTGTTCTGGGCACCACATTTTAAAAAGAACATTGAAAAACTGGAGCAAGTGCAGAGAGAGAAGAACTACCAGGCTAGAGAGTGGACTGCAAAGTATGTCCTACAACGAATGATTAAAGGATCTGGGAATGTTTAGCTTGCAAAAAAGAAGGCTAAGAGGAGAGTTAATAGCTGTCTTCAAATATCTGAAGGGAGGTCACAGTGTAGAGGGAGCATCCTTATTCTCATTTGCACATGGAAACATGAGAAGCAATGGAATGAAACTGAAAGGGAGAAGATACAGATTAGATATTAGAAAATACTCTTTTGACAGTGAGCGTGATCAATGAGGGAAACAGGCTGTTATGAGAGTGGGCGAGTTCTCCTTCAATGGAAGTCTTCAAACAGAGGCTGGACAGACATTTGTCTAATATGGTTTAGTGAATCCTGCATTGAGCAGGGGGTTGGACACGATCCCTTCCAATTCTAATATTCTAGGATTCTGTGATTCTAAGATGCACTTACCAGAATGTATATGGTACACTGCATGTAACAGCGCTGTGGGGAACAGGGATTTAATGCCCATAGGATTGCACTGGTGTGTCTGATAAAGTGGTGCATTATGTAGAGCAGGAGTCTGTGATTCACTTCTTGGTTCCATGTGCTGAAGCCTGGGGGTGTTCCCAGCTTGTGTTTTTGAGAGGGTGGACAGTGGTGCACAGTGATGTAATTTCCTGTGGGTGGGGCCAGAAGTGATGTGTGGTGGAATGTATAGTGAAACACAAGGAAGTGTGATAGTAAGGGAAATTCTGCCGGCCATCAGTGTTGAGCTGGGCTTCATCCTCAGAAGGTGCTGAGGCCTGTCAATGATGGGCTGGACTTTATCCTCAGGAGGTGCTGTTTCTGTCAGTGCTAGGCTAGGTTTCATCCTCAGGAGGTGCTGCGGCCTGTCAGTGCTGGACTGGGCTTCATCCTCAGGAGCTGCTGTGGCTGTCAGTGCTGGGCTGGGCTTCATCCACAGGTGGTGCTTCGTCTGTCAGTGCTGGGCTGGGTTTCACCCTCAGGAGGTGCTGCGGCTGTCAGTGCTGGGCTAGGTTTCATCCTCAGGAGGTGCTGCTGCTTGTCAGTGCTGGGCTGGGCTTCATCTCCAGGAGGTGCTGCGGCTGTCAATGCTGGGCTGGACTTCATCTTCAGGAGGTGCTGCGGCTGTCAGTTCAGGAGGTGCTGCGGCTGTCAGTGCTGGGCTAGGTTTCATCCTCAGGAGGTGCTGCGACCTGTCAGTGCTGGGTTAGGTTTCATCCTTAGGAGGTGCTGCAGCCTATCAGTGATGGGGTGGGCTTCATCCTCTGGAGGTGCTGCGGCTGTCAGTGCTGGGTTGGTCTTCATCTGCAGGAAGTGCTGTGTGTCTGTCAGTGCTGGGCTTCATCCTCAGGAGGTGCTGTGGCTGTCAGTGCTGGGCTAGGTTTCATCCTCAGGAGGTGCTGCAGCCTGTCAGTGATGGGCTGGGCTTCATCCTCTGGAGGTGCTGCGGCTGTTAGTGCTGGGTTGGTCTTCATCCGCAGGAAGTGCTACGTGTCTGTCAGTGCTGGGCTTCATCCTCAGGAGGTACTGCAGCTTTCAGTGCTCGGCTTCATGCTCAGGAGGGGCTGCAGCCTGTCAGTGCTGGGCTGGGCTTCATCCTCAGGAGGTGGTGTGGCTGTCAGTGCTGGGCTAGGTTTCATCCTCAGGAGGTGCTGCTGCTTGTCAGTGCTGGGCTGGGCTTCATCTCCAGGAGGTGCTGCGGCCTGTGAGTGCTGGGCTTCATCCTCAGGTGGTGCTGCGGCTGTCAGTGCTGGGATAGGTTTCATCCTCAGGAGGTGCTGCAGCCTGTCAGTGCTGGGTTGGTCTTCATCCGCTGTGAGGTTTCATCCTCAGGAGGTGCTGCGACCTGTCAGTGCTGGGTTAGGTTTCATCCTTAGGAGCTGCTGCAGCCTGTCAGTGATGGGCTGGGCTTCATCCTCTGGAGGTGCTGCGTGTTTGTCAGTGCTGGGCTTCATCCTCAGGAGGTACTGCAGCTTTCAGTGCTCGGCTTCATGCTCAGGGGGGACTGCAGCCTGTCAGTGCTGGGCTGGGCTTCATCCTCAGAAGGAACTGGGGCTGTCAGTGCTGGGCTGGGCTTCATCCTCAGGAGGTGGTATGGCTGTCAGTGCTGGGCTAGGTTTCATCCTAACAGGCTAACACCTGTGCCTGTGTACGAAAATGGACTAGACCAAGGGTACGTCTCTTGCGTCGGTTCCAGAACGGTCGGGGCTGTCACCATTGTTGTCCAGGGGAAAGCTTTCCAACCCAGACCGACCTTTACACTTGTCAGCAGGGAACATGACTAAGATAAAAGGTCCTGTGCATTTGAAAGAGAGGGCAGACTTGGTGGGAGGACAGAGCGCGCAGCTGGAAAAAGTGGGTGCTCCGTGCTCTGTGCATCCTGGTGCAGGCCCACGCTGTAGATTCCCTGCATCCAGGTACACTGACTGTGGACAGACATCTGCCTGGTGCCCATTTCATCCCGTGACTGAAAGTTACAGATGCTCTGGGAACTGTGTCATTTTTCACCCGCATACTACTGCCGAGCTGAGTCATGCTCTGGCAGTGTTAAAGACTGTGCTGCACCCCATACGAAGAACCTTGGATCCAGGACCCCGCTTAGTACAATAAAGACTCACCGCCATCGCCAGGAACCGGACCTTCAGCTTCTTCAGGACGACAACGGAGTCATCACTCGCCAGTTGCCTGGGCGCCACCAGTGGAACTAAAGGCCCTGCAGCCAGGAAGCTGGCGGCCTGTTAAGTTAACCCTTTCATGAACAGTTGCTTTATCTTTTACCTCACCCCGCACTCATACCGTGCTATTTTCACCTCCCATACCCCCTGCTTATCTCATTACCTCCCTGCGTGAAGTGTACCCCTGTTAATAAATCTGTTAACCCTTGCTTTGCCTCCTGTCCATCACTGTATCCTGTGACATGCTCACACTTGGCATAGTTGGCAGGATGGCGGCAGACCAAGCAGTTGGGGTGGGCTCTAGGTCCAGCATATCTCTGGGGGCGATGTTGAGCAACCTTCTAAAGTTTACTGGGAACAATGCCATGCTATGGAGCTGGACTGAGAGTACCAGGGGCATGATGAGGATGCACCCCATGACCCCTGCATTAGAGGCAGAGGTTGTCATGATGGCTTTAGATGGAGAGGCGAGGGATTCTGTTATGCTACTAAATTCCCCCCCTTCCCCCCGAGAAAAAGGCACCTTTAGCAAAGTGTTATAAATATTGGAGAAAACCCACAGAGGCCCCATGGACGTAGGGGAGTTACGTATGCACTTATTTTGCCAAGTTCAAAGGGAGGGGGAGATGGTGACCCAGTACATGAACGTGCTATGGGAGATCTACACTGCCATTCTAGAAAAGACAGCATAGGCATAGGGTCTACTGACATAGTGCTGCAGAATCAGTTGGTGACAGGCTTGCGAGACATGCTGTTGAAACAAGCTTTGCAAGAGCGCTTGCAGGTAAATCCACAAATGACCTTTTCTGAGGTGGGGAGCGAATCACGCATGTGCGAGCAATAACAGGGGGTGACAGTCTCAGCGAGGAATGTCCGGGGCGGAGAGGTATCTGTGACAATGGCCACCGAACCGAGATGGGTGGAAGAGTTGTGGAAGGAAATTCACGATATACGAGTAGAGCTGGCTGATTCAAAAAAGAAACCAGCAGTATCATCAGAACTGCCTGGGGGCAGGAATGGTCCTGAACCTCGTCACAAAACAAGAAGATCCTGCCGAGAAGAACTCCTCACATGTTACAACTGCAGTGAAACTGGACATTTGGCTCAGAGGTGCACACGACGGAGTAGGCCTCTTCAATGCTGTCCATTAAACTAGGAGCCTGAACAGTCAAGAAGGAGTATCCGAAGTCCCACAAATCTAGTTTCCATGTGTCCTCTTGTCTGGGCTGAAAAGAATGGTCGGGCTGTACGTTGTCTGGTGGACACTGGTTCGCAGGTGACCACAATGCCTGAAACATACTTTCGATGGCACTTTCCCGAGGCAATGCGGCCTGAATGGGGCCTAGTGATAAAGTTGATGACTGCCAATCACTTGCCCATCCCGGTTGCAGGGGTGGTCTGGATGCAAATAACCATCTGCGGTAAAGACCTGGGTTGGAAGGAAGTGGTGCTGACCGCTGGGGATGCAGGCAACGGACATGCTGTCACTCTATTGATGAACATGCTAAAGGAATTTGGAAGTCTTCTCATTAACGAGCCCCCAGATGTGTTCCTGAAACAGTAGAGCTCTTGCACTCCCCAAAGGAGAGTGTTTCAGCAGCTAATCCGTACTGCCCTAGCTCAAGAGACCTCTAGTGATGGGAAGACGTTGGGATAAGTGATTGTTCCAGCTTCTGCCAATCTTGTTTTGCCACCAGGACAAACCGTGCTCACCTTGCCCGTCTGGGCTTTTACCCCTTTGGAAGGAGTTTGATACAGATAGAGCCAGCTACTGTAGAGCAACTACCTCCAAGGCTCCTTGTTGCGCGGACGTTAGCCACTGTACATGACAGGACGGTCCCAGTATGATGTGTTAATTTAGGAGAAAGTAATATCACACTCCCATCTAACAGTGAAGTAACACAAATTCTGGGCATGCCAGAAGAACTTATAACATCACAGGCCATACAATTGATGGTGAAACAAGGAGATCCTGGTACCATGGCTGTAGATACTTCTTCAGCTCTAGAACCTCAGCACCTTCGGGAGGGGCGCCGTATACTAGAACAAATGTGGGCCAAATTGACAGAACTTACACCGCAACAGGTCCAGCAGGTAGAAGCTTTATTAGGGCGATATCAAGATGTGTCCGCATGGCATGAGGATGATTTCGGTTGCACTACAGCAATCACACATGAGATTCCGACTGGAAATGCCGCACCCATAAGAGAATGGTACCGGCAAATTCCACCGCAAATGTATCAAAAGGTGAAAGGGTGTCGACTCAGATGCTGCAGAGTGATGTTATCCGAGAGAGTCAGAGCCTGTGGGCTGCTCCCATTGTGCTGGTGCGAAAGAAAGATGGTACTTTGCGTTTTTGTGTGGACTATCCTAATCTCAATGCTTGCACTCTGCGAGATTCCTACCTGCTACCAAGGATTGAAGAATCTTTGTCTGCCCTAGGAAGCGCAAAATACTTCTCATCATTAGATTTAGCCAGCGGCTATTGGCAAGTACCAATGTCCGAGCAGGATTGAGCAAAGACGGCCTTTAAACTCCCCATGGGACTATACAAATTCAACCGGATGCCGTTCGACCTGGCTAATGCTCCTGGTACTTTCCAGCGATTGATGGAGGTGTTTAGGTGATTTGAACTTTGAGGCCACTCCCATCTATTTAAACAATATAATCATGTATGCTGCCTCGTTGAAAGAACATCTCCAGAGACTGGAACAGGTGTTGAGCTGCATACAAAGACACGGTTTGAAAGTGAAGCCTCAGAAGTGTCATCTGTTTCGCATCCAAATTGAGTACTTGAGACATGTCATGTCTGCTGACGGGGTGAGACTGTCTTGTGAGAAAATTGCTTCTGTACAGGATTGGCCAGTCCCAAAGACGGTGAAGGATGTACGAGCTTTCTTGGGGATTACCGGGTATTATCGGCGATTTGTGAAGAACTTTACTCAAATAGTGAACTTGCAGGTAGAACTTTTGAAGTGGGTGTCGTCTGGGGTTCAAAACAGAACTATTCCGCGGGGAGAACGCAAGGAGAAAGCGTTTTGAGCTCTGAAGGTGGCTTTGACTGAAACGACAGTGTTAGCCTATGCCGATTTCTCACAACCATTTATTCTCCACACTAAGGGAAGCCTGCGTGGACTCAGAGCTGTGCTGTCCCAGATCCAAGAAGGAAAAGAACGAGTAATCCCCTTCGCGAGTCGGTCACTCCATGACTCCGAAAAGAATCCAGACAATTGCAGTTCATTTAAGCTAGAGCTGTTTGTATTAGTGTGGGCCATGACGGAGAAGTTTGCTGAAAACTTGTCTGGCTCTGAAGTTATGGAAAGCACTGACAATAACCCTGTCGCCCATCTGGAAAATGCTAAACTAGGGGCCCCGGAGCAGCGCTGAGTGGCTCAGATGGCGAAGTTTCAATATAATATCGCCTACAAGAGAGAAGCTGAGAATACTCATTCAGACACCTTATCCAGAGTGACACATGGGAAACCTGTGCCCAGCCGAGATGAAGAGCTGGAGAGTTCCTGAGTTCCGGGATTCTATCAGGATGGTGGCAGCTATGCAGGAGCAGATGCAAGAAATGTCTCGAGAATGCGTACTGGGACGGTCCCGAGATGAGTGGGTCCGGGTACAGCAAGAAGATGGGGAACTCGCCCAAATGGGACAGTGGGTAACGCTCAAGCAACTTCCCAATCAGAGCGAGAGAAACGCCCTGTTCCCAGAGACTCAGCAAATCCTTCACCAGTGGGAAAGATTCCAACTGAGAAATGGGCTACTGTATCGGAAGATCCAACTTCAGCGGAACCTGGGTGTAACCTGGCAGGTGTTGATCCCTGAGTAGTGTTGAGCGATACCTTCCGATATCGGAAAGTATCGGTATCGGTTTGGATCGGCCGATATTCAAAAAATATCGGATATCGCCGATACCGATACCCGATCCCAATGCAAGTCAATGGGACCAAAATATCGGAATTAAAATAAACCCTTTCTTTCCTTGTAGGTTCATTCTACATGAAGGAAAACAACTAAGAATAATGTAGGATGTATTGGGGGAGGTGGCGGAGACATTAAAGGTAATGAGGATTAGCCCAATCAAATAGAATAGCATGATTTTTTTTTTTTTAAAGACGTTCGGATTGAAAAAGATATTGACTATGTAAATTTTTTTTTATTTTGTCAGATATTGATGTTTCACTATTCCACGACCTTCCCCTTCTTTTTTTTCCTTTTCCCACACTTTCATCTTCATCATCATCAGCATCTTTGACATCAACTTCTTCACCTTATTCATCTTCTTCATCTTCTACCTATTTTTTTTTTTTATTACATTCTTCATATTAATTTTCTTCAACTATTATTATTCTTCCTATTCTACATATTCTTTTTATTCCACTGTTATTATTCTTCCTATTCTACTTCTTCATCATATTCTCATTTGTGACAGGCATTCCCGTAGTTGTTATCTATAAAAGTTGGAAGATTACACCTTCCGTTCTGCCAGTCACAAAAGTTACATTTGTCCGCGTTCAGTTTGGCCTGCAGCATCAGGCTTTATCCAGGGGCACCACGAGGAGGAACGGACTCACCCCCATACACTGCTTAGTCTTCTTCTGCATATAATTTAGATAATATCTTTTGCTCTGATATTAAGTGTTATGCTTAATGTTCTTCTGCTCTTTGTTCTGCAGCCTCTTGTTCTTCTGCTTCTCAGTCTTCCATGTCGTCGTCTCCAGGGTCGTCGTCTTCAGTGTCGTCATCTCCGCCGTCGTCGTCTCCGCCGTCGTCGTCTCCGCCGTCGTCGTCTCCGCCGTCGTCGTCGTCGTCTCCGCCGTCGTCATCGTTGTCATCGGGGTGGTCTTCCGGGTCGTCGTCGTCGTTGTCATCGGGGTGGTCTTCCGGGTCGTCGTCGTCGTCGTCATCGGGGTGGTCTTCCGGGTCGTCGACTTTAGGGTCTTAAACTTGGAAATGTAGCAGAAGGTACAAGAAGGCTGAGAAAATGCCAAGAACCAGCTGATGGAACTGGAACTCGGATGGCTACCCGAAGGTTCAAGAGCCTATGGAACTACCGAGGACTAGCTGACGTTACTGGAACCTGGTTACTAAGCAGGAGGTACCCGTGCTAAAAAGCACTACCAAGGACCGCCTGACGTTGGCGGAACTCGGATACCCAGAAGGAGGCACCTAAGCCAAAGGCTCTGCCCGGAACCAGCTGACGTTACTGGAACCAGGATGGGGAGCAGAAGGTACAAGAGCAAAAGACACTGCCGAGAACCAGCTGACGGTACTGGAACCCGGATGGGTAGCCGAAGGTCCAAGAGCCAATGGAACTACCGAGGACCAGCTGACGTTACTGGAACCCGGTTACTAAGCAGGAGGTACCCGTGCCTGAAAGCACTACCAAGGACCACCTGACGTTGGTGGAACTTGGATACCCAGAAGGAGGCACCTAAGCCAAAGGCTCTGCCCGGAACCAGCTGACGTTACTGGAACCAGGATGGGGAGCAGAAGGTACAAGAGCAAAAGACACTGCCTAGAACCAGCTGACGGTGCTGGAACCAGGTGGTGGACCCGAAGGCCCACAGGAGAGGAGAGAACAGCTAGGCCGCGAGGCAGCCGCAGTTACCGAACCCCAACAGTCCTACAGGGGGAGCTGGGCCTACTGGCACTACAGAACCAGCCTTGACTACCAGTTCACGCAGCCCACATAGGAAGCTCCTAAACTGGAGGCACCCTGGAGTTGGCTAACTCGACCGCACCACGACGGGGCAAGCATAGGCGTCTCAGTGAGCTTGACACAACCCGGAAACAGCTGACGGTGCTGAAACCAGGCTTGGCACGAGGGAGTACCTGTGACAAGAACACTGCTGAGAACCAGCTGGCGGTGCTGGAACCCAGATGCGTTGCCCCAGTGTGCAAGAGCCAATGGCACGACCGAGGACCAGCTGACGGTGCTGGAACCCGGTTACTAAGCTGTAGGTGCCCGCGCTTAAAAGCACTACCAAGGACCGCCTGGCGTTGGCGGAACTCGGATACCCAGGAGGAGGCACCTAAGCCAAAGGCTCGGCCCGGAACTAGCTGACGGTGCTGGAACCAGGTGGTGGACCCGAAGGTCCACAGGAGAGGAGAGAACAGCTAGGCCGCGAGGCAGCCGCAGTTACCGAACCCCAACAGTCCTACAGGGGGAGCTGGGCCTACTGGCACTACAGAACCAGCCTTGACTACCAGTTCACGCAGCCCACATAGGAAGCTCCTAAACTGGAGGCACCCTGGAGTTGGCTAACTCGACCGCACCATGACGGGGCAAGCATAGGCGTCTCAGTGAGCTTGACACAACCCGGAAACAGCTGACGGTGCTGAAACCAGGCTTGGCACGAGGGAGTACCTGTGACAAGAACACTGCCGAGAACCAGCTGGCGGTGCTGGAACCCGGATGCGTTGCCCCAGTGTGCAAGAGCCAATGGCACGACCGAGGACCAGCTGACGGTGCTGGAACCCGGTTACTAAGCTGTAGGTGCCCGCACTTAAAAGCACTACCAAGGACCGCCTGGCGTTGGCGGAACTCGGATACCCAGGAGGAGGCACCTAAGCCAAAGGCTCGGCCCGGAACCAGCTGACGGTGCTGGAACCAGGTGGTGGACCCGAAGGTCCACTGGAGAGGAGAGAACAGCTAGGCCGCGAGGCAGCCGCAGTTACCGAACCCCAACAGTCCTACAGGGGGAGCTGGGCCTACTGGCACTACAGAACCAGCCTTGACTACCAGTTCACGCAGCCCACATAGGAAGCTCCTAAACTGGAGGCACCCTGGAGTTGGCTAACCCGACCGCACCACGACGGGGCAAGCATAGGCGTCTCAGTGAAGTTGACACAACCCAGAAACAGCTGACGGTGCTGAAACCAGGCTTGGCACGAGGGAGTACCTGTGACAAGAACACTGCCGAGAACCAGCTGGCGGTGCTGGAACCCAGATGCGTTGCCCCAGTGTGCAAGAGCCAATGGCACGACCGAGGACCAGCTGACGGTGCTGGAACCCGGTTACTAAGCTGTAGGTGCCCGCGCTTAAAAGCACTACCAAGGACCGCCTGGCGTTGGCGGAACTCGGATACCCAGGAGGAGGCACCTAAGCCAAAGGCTCGGCCCGGAACCAGCTGATGGTGCTGGAACCAGGTGGTGGACCCGAAGGTCCACAGGAGAGGAGAGAACAGCTAGGCCGCGAGGCAGCCGCAGTTACCGAACCCCAACAGTCCTAGAGGGGGAGCTGGGCCTACTGGCACTACAGAACCAGCCTTGACTACCAGTTCACGCAGCCCACATAGGAAGCTCCTAAACTGGAGGCACCCTGGAGTTGGCTAACCCGACCGCACCACGACGGGGCAAGCATAGGCGTCTCAGTGAAGTTGACACAACCCAGAAACAGCTGACGGTGCTGAAACCAGGCTTGGCACGAGGGAGTACCTGTGACAAGAACACTGCCGAGAACCAGCTGGCGGTGCTGGAACCCGGATGCGTTGCCCCAGTGTGCAAGAGCCAATGGCACGACCGAGGACCAGCTGATGGTGCTGGAACCCGGTTACTAAGCTGTAGGTGCCCGCGCTTAAAAGCACTACCAAGGACCGCCTGGCGTTGGCGGAACTCGGATACCCAGGAGGAGGCACCTAAGCCAAAGGCTCGGCCCGGAACCAGCTGGCGGTGCTGGAACCAGGTGGTGGACCCGAAGGTCCACTGGAGAGGAGAGAACAGCTAGGCCGCGAGGCAGCCGCAGTTACCGAACCCCAACAGTCCTACAGGGGGAGCTGGGCCTACTGGCACTACAGAACCAGCCTTGACTACCAGTTCACGCAGCCCACATAGGAAGCTCCTAAACTGGAGGCACCCTGGAGTTGGCTAACCCGACCGCACCACGACGGGGCAAGCATAGGCGTCTCAGTGAAGTTGACACAACCCAGAAACAGCTGACGGTGCTGAAACCAGGCTTGGCACGAGGGAGTACCTGTGACAAGAACACTGCCGAGAACCAGCTGGCGGTGCTGGAACCCAGATGCGTTGCCCCAGTGTGCATGAGCCAATGGCACGACCGAGGACCAGCTGACGGTGCTGGAACCCGGTTACTAAGCTGTAGGTGCCCGCGCTTAAAAGCACTACCAAGGACCGCCTGGCGTTGGCGGAACTCGGATACCCAGGAGGAGGCTCCTAAGCCAAAGGCTCGGCCCGGAACCAGCTGACGGTGCTGGAACCAGGTGGTGGACCCGAAGGTCCACAGGAGAGGAGAGAACAGCTAGGCCGCGAGGCAGCCGCAGTTACCGAACCCCAACAATCCTACAGGGGGAGCTGGGCCTACTGGCACTACAGAACCAGCCTTGACTACCAGTTCACGCAGCCCACATAGGAAGCTCCTAAACTGGAGGCACCCTGGAGTTGGCTAACCCGACCGCACCACGACGGGGCAAGCATAGGCGTCTCAGTGAAGTTGACACAACCCAGAAACAGCTGACGGTGCTGAAACCAGGCTTGGCACGAGGGAGTACCTGTGACAAGAACACTGCCGAGAACCAGCTGGCGGTGCTGGAACCCAGATGCGTTGCCCCAGTGTGGAAGAGCCAATGGCACGACCGAGGACCAGCTGACGGTGCTGGAACCCGGTTACTAAGCTGTAGGTGCCCGCGCTTAAAAGCACTACCAAGGACCGCCTGGCGTTGGCGGAACTCGGATACCCAGGAGGAGGCACCTAAGCCAAAGGCTCGGCCCGGAACCAGCTGACGGTGCTGGAGCCAGGTGGTGGACCCGAAGGTCCACAGGAGAGGAGAGAACAGCTAGGCCGCGAGGCAGCCGCAGTTACTGAACCCCAACAGTCCTACAGGGGGAGCTGGGCCTACTGGCACTACAGAACCAGCCTTGACTACCAATTCATGCAGCCCACATAGGAAGCTCCTAAACTGGAGGCACCCTGGAGTTGGCTAACCCGACCGCACCACGACGGGGCAAGCATAGGCGTCTCAGTGAAGTTGACACAACCCGGAAACAGCTGACGGTGCTGAAACCAGGCTTGGCACGAGGGAGTACCTGTGACAAGAACACTGCCGAGAACCAGCTGGCGGTGCTGGAACCCAGATGCGTTGCCCCAGTGTGCAAGAGCCAATGGCACGACCGAGGACCAGCTGACGGTGCTGGAACCCGGTTACTAAGCTGTAGGTGCCCGCGCTTAAAAGCACTACCAAGGACCGCCTGGCGTTGGCGGAACTCGGATACCCAGGAGGAGGCACCTAAGCCAAAGGCTCGGCCCGGAACCAGCTGACGGTGCTGGAGCCAGGTGGTGGACCCGAAGGTCCACTGGAGAGGAGAGAACAGCTAGGCCACGAGGCAGCCGCAGTTACCGAACCCCAACAGTCCTAGAGGGGGAGCTGGGCCTACTGGCACTACAGAACCAGCCTTGACTACCAGTTCACGCAGCCCACATAGGAAGCTCCTAAACTGGAGGCACCCTGGAGTTGGCTAACTCGACCGCAACACGACGGGGCAAGCATAGGCGTCTCAGTGAGCTTGACACAACCCGGAAACAGCTGACGGTGCTGAAACCAGGCTTGGCACGAGGGAGTACCTGTGACAAGAACACTGCCGAGAACCAGCTGGCGGTGCTGGAACCCAGATGCGTTGCCTTGCCTATTAAAGATTGTCTTCCTAGAGCCCCAACTAGCGGTGTTGGAGCAAAGGGTAAGCAGGGGGAGATGAGTGTAGGCCGAAGCCTGCACTGGAGGCAGCTTTGTGTCTGCGTTGCGTTTGCAGGACACTTTGCCGGCCACACACTGGGGGAACAGCTGGCGTTGCTGAACCCCACTAACACAATGGCGTGTGTTTTTCTCTGTGCAGCTAGCACTTGCGGGCAAAAACTAGCGATGTTAGAGCCCGTGTTGAAGCAGGAGGAGGAGGAGAGGAGCAGAGTGTAGGCCGAAGCCTAGTTGAACCAATTTCAAAGGAAACCTTTAACCCCCCCCTCAGGTGTTACAAAGTACAAGAGACACACCTTTTGCAGTATTAATGCTGCACAAGTGAAAGGTTGCTCTATTAATTTGTCTACTTGCACACGCTGAATGAAAGACGTACACAATTTACCCCATTCTACAGTCAAACTGTAGTGGATGCGTGACTTGGTTTTTTGATGAGACGCAGCACAGGTGTCCAAAATAACGCCTTGGTGCTTGGCGCAGCTTCCTGAGCGTTGTTATTTGCTGTACAGGAGTCTGCGCTCTTGTGTTATCCCTTGGCAATGCCCTGTTAGCGCTGCCCATCTTATGATATCATTTCATGTTGGCCGGTGCGGTTAACGATGGCCATAAATCCCAGACCCACAGTGTCTTTTCATAAAGCAACACTGCGGTGCTGGGATTCGTGGCCTTGAGCAGTAAATATTTTGGCCGCTCACACACGTCCTTACACCTGCTTCAGACTGGGCGGCCTCTGCTGATCCCTTCTCGCATGCCGCGGCCATGAGGCTGCACAGTCTGAAGAAGGCGGAAGGAGATGAGTTAAGACAGGCGAAGATATGCACTGCTCGTGCCCATCAATCACAGCCTCGCAGTCAAAATAAGTAAGACAACGAGGAGCATTTTATTCAGGCAGGGCGGACGAACAGGCGCAACTAGCCAACCAATGATGTCAGAAGACGGGAAGCGCTACCAAGGGGGGTGCTGCGTATCATTAGAAAGGAAAGTCACACCTCAGGGACAGTGGAATGGTCTCAAAGAGACAAATTTTGTACGTGTTGAGTTCCACGTGGGCAAGGAGAAAACATCAGCCACCTTGTACAAATGCAGCAGTACTGCTGTACAAGGTGGCTGTTATACATAGAAACACCTGGGGGTGGGGGCCAGGCTCCCTTCAATTTCAGTTCATGTGCCTGCGTGGCGTTTGCAGGTCACGTTGCAAGCTACACAGCAGGGGAACAGCTGGCGTTGCTGAACCCCACTGACACATTGACTGGTGTTTTTCTCTGTGCAGATCGCATGTCCGGGCAAAAACTGGCGGTGCTAGAGCCCAGGGTCAGCAGGAGGAGGAGAGGAGCAAAGTGTAGGCCGAAGCCTGCACTGGTGGCAGCTTTTGGTCGGTTGTGCCAGCGTGGCTTGTGCTGGACACGATGCCGGCTACACAGCGGGGGAACAGCTGGCGGTGCTGAACCCCACTAACACATTGGCTGGTGTTTTTCTCTGTGCAGCTAGCATTTCCGGGCAAAAACTAGCGTTGTTAGAGCCCAGGGTCAGCAGGAGGAGGAGAGGAGCAGAGTGTAGGCCGAAGCCTAGTTGAACCAATTTCAAAGGTTACCTTTAACACCCCCTCAGGTGTTACAAAGTACAAGAGCCACTCCTTCTGCAGCATTAATGCTGCACAAGTAAAAGGTTGCTCTATTAATTTGTCTACTTGCACACGCTGAATGCAACACGTACACTATTTAGCCCATTATACTGTTAAACAGTAGTGGAGGCGTGACTTGTCTTTTTAAAGAAAAGCAGCACAGGTGTCGAAAATAACACCTTTTTGCATAGGCGCAGCTTCCTGAGCGTTGTTAGTTGCAGTACAGGAGTCTGCGCTCTTGTGATCCCTTGGCTATGCGCTGTGAGCGCTTCCTGTCTTATGACCTCATTTCATGTTGGCCGTTGCGGTTAGCGGTGGACATGAATCCCAGACCCACAGTGTTTTTTTAAAAAATCACACTGCGGTGCTGGGATTCTTGCCCTTGTGCACTAAATATGTTTGCCGCTCACACATGTCCTTACACCTGCTTCAGACTGGGCGGCCTCATCTGATCCCTTATCGCATGCCGCGGCCATGAGGACACCCAGTCTGAAGAAGGCGGAAGGAGGTGACTTAAAACAGGCGAACATATGCACTGCACATGCCCATCAATAACACCCTCGCATCCAAAATATGAGACAACGAGGGGCGTTGTGTCGGGCAGGGCGGACGCACAGGCACAGGCAGCCAACCAATGATGTCAGAAGACGGGCAGCGCTAACAATGGGGGTGCTGCGTGTCATTAAAAAGGAAAGTCACACCTCAGGGACATTAGCATTGGTCTCTAATGAGACAAATTTTGTACGTGTTGAGTTCCACGTGGGCAAGGAGAAAACATCAGCCACCTTGTACAAATGCAGCAGTACTGCTGTACAAGGTGGCTGTTATACATAGAAACACCTAGGGGTGGGGGCCAGGCTCCCTTCAATTTCAGTTCATGTGCCTGCGTGGCGTTTGCAGGTCACGTTGCAAGCTACACAGCAGGGGAACAGCTGGCGTTGCTGAACCCCACTGACACATTGACTGGTGTTTTTCTCTGTGCAGATCGCATGTCCGGGCAAAAACTGGCGGTGTTAGAGCCCAGGGTCAGCAGGAGGAGGAGAGGAGCAAAGTGTAGGCCGAAGCCTGCACTGGTGGCAGCTTTTGGTCGGTTGTGCCAGCGTGGCTTGTGCTGGACACGATGCCGGCTACACAGCGGGGGAACAGCTGGCGGTGCTGAACCCCACTAACACATTGGCTGGTGTTTTTCTCTGTGCAGCTAGCATTTCCGGGCAAAAACTAGCGGTGTTTGAGCCCAGGGTCAGCAGGAGGAGGAGAGGAGCAAAGTGTAGGCCGAAGCCTGCACTGGTGGCAGCTTTTGGTCGGTTGTGCCAGCGTGGCTTTTGCTGGACACGATGCCGGCTACACAGCGGGGGAACAGCGGGCGTTGCTGAACCCCACTAACACATTGGCTGGTGTTTTTCTCTGTGCAGCTAGCATTTCCGGGCAAAAACTAGCGTTGTTAGAGCCCAGGGTCAGCAGGAGGAGGAGAGGAGCAGAGTGTAGGCCGAAGCCTAGTTGAACCTATTTCAAAGGTTACCTTTAACCCCCCCCTCAGGTGTTGCAAGGTACAAGAGCCACACCTTGTGCAGCATTAATGCTGCACAAGTAAAAGGTTGCTCTATTTAATTTGCTCCTTGCACACGATGAATAAAACACGTACACTATTTAGCCCATTATACTGTCAAACAGTAGTGGAGGCGTGACTTTCCTTTTTACGGAGATGCAGCACAGGTGTCAAAATTAACACATAGCTGCTGTGCGCAGATTCCTGAGCGTTGTTATTTGCTGTACAGGAGTCTGCGCTATTGTGTGATCCCTTGGCCATGCGCTGTGAGCGCTTACTGTCTTCTGACCTCATTTTATGTTGGCCGTTGCGGTTAGCGATGGACATGAATCCCAGACCCACAGTGTGTTTTCAAAAAATCACACTGCGTGGCTGGGATTCGTGGCCTTGTGCAGTAAATATGTTTGACGCTCACACATGTCCTTACACCTGCTTCAGACTGGGCGGCCTCATCTGATCCCTTATCGCCTGCCGCGGCCATGAGGACACCCAGTCTGAAGAAGGCGGAAGGAGATGAGTGAACACAGGCAAACATATGCACTGCACATGCCCATCAATCACACCCTCGCTGTCCAAAAAAATAAGACACCGAGGGGCGTTGTTTCGAGCAGGGGAGATGCACAGGCGCAGCCAGCTAACCAATGATGTCAAAAGACGGGCAGCGCTAACAAGGGTGGTGCTGCGTGTCATTACAAAGGAAAGTCACACCTCAGGGACATTGTAATGGTCTCTAATGAGACACATTTTGTACGTGTTGAGTTCCACGTGGGCAAGGAGAAAAAGTCAGCCACCTTGTACAAATGCAGCAGTACTGCTGTACAAGGTGGCTGTTATACATAGAAACACCTGGGGGTGGGGGGCAGGCTCCCTTCAATTTCAGTTCATGTGCCTGCGTGGCGTTTGCAGGTCACGTTGCAAGCTACACAGCAGGGGAACAGCTGGCGTTGCTGAACCCCACTGACACATTGACTGGTGTTTTTCTCTGTGCAGATTGCATGTCCGGGCAAAAACTAGCGGTGTTAGAGCCCAGGGTCAGCAGGAGGAGGAGAGGAGCAAAGTGTAGGCCGAAGCCTGCACTGGTGGCAGCTTTTGGTCGGTTGTGCCAGCGTGGCTTGTGCTGGACACGATGCAAGCTACACAGCAGGGAAACAGCTGGCATTGCTGAACCCCACTAACACATTGGCTGGTGTTTTTCTCTGTGCAGCTAGCATTTCCGGGCAAAAACTAGCGGTGTTTGAGCCCAGGGTCAGCAGGAGGAGGAGAGGAGCAAAGTGTAGGCCGAAGCCTGCACTGGTGGCAGCTTTTGGTCGGTTGTGCCAGCGTGGCTTTTGCTGGACACGATGCCGGCTACACAGCGGGGGAACAGCGGGCGTTGCTGAACCCCACTAACACATTGGCTGGTGTTTTTCTCTGTGCAGCTAGCATTTCCGGGCAAAAACTAGCGTTGTTAGAGCCCAGGGTCAGCAGGAGGAGGAGAGGAGCAGAGTGTAGGCCGAAGCCTAGTTGAACCTATTTCAAAGGTTACCTTTAACCCCCCCCCTCAGGTGTTGCAAGGTACAAGAGCCACACCTTGTGCAGCATTAATGCTGCACAAGTAAAAGGTTGCTCTATTTAATTTGCTCCTTGCACACGATGAATAAAACACGTACACTATTTAGCCCATTATTCTGTCAAACAGTAGTGGAGGCGTGACTTTCCTTTTTACGGAGATGCAGCACAGGTGTCAAAATTAACACATAGCTGCTGTGCGCAGATTCCTGAGCGTTGTTATTTGCTGTACAGGAGTCTGCGCTATTGTGTGATCCCTTGGCCATGCGCTGTGAGCGCTTACTGTCTTCTGACCTCATTTTATGTTGGCCGTTGCGGTTAGCGATGGACATGAATCCCAGACCCACAGTGTGTTTTCAAAAAATCACACTGCGTGGCTGGGATTCGTGGCCTTGTGCAGTAAATATGTTTGACGCTCACACATGTCCTTACACCTGCTTCAGACTGGGCGGCCTCATCTGATCCCTTATCGCCTGCCGCGGCCATGAGGACACCCAGTCTGAAGAAGGCGGAAGGAGATGAGTGAACACAGGCAAACATATGCACTGCACATGCCCATCAATCACACCCTCGCTGTCCAAAAAAATAAGACACCGAGGGGCGTTGTTTCGAGCAGGGGAGATGCACAGGCGCAGCCAGCTAACCAATGATGTCAAAAGACGGGCAGCGCTAACAAGGGTGGTGCTGCGTGTCATTACAAAGGAAAGTCACACCTCAGGGACATTGTAATGGTCTCTAATGAGACACATTTTGTACGTGTTGAGTTCCACGTGGGCAAGGAGAAAAAGTCAGCCACCTTGTACAAATGCAGCAGTACTGCTGTACAAGGTGGCTGTTATACATAGAAACACCTGGGGGTGGGGGGCAGGCGCCCTTCAATTTCAGTTCATGTGCCTGCGTGGCGTTTGCAGGTCACGTTGCAAGCTACACAGCAGGGGAACAGCTGGCGTTGCTGAACCCCACTGACACATTGGTGTTTTTCTCTGTGCAGATTGCATGTCCGGGCAAAAACTAGCGGTGTTAGAGCCCAGGGTCAGCAGGAGGAGGAGAGGAGCAAAGTGTAGGCCGAAGCCTGCACTGGTGGCAGCTTTTGGTCGGTTGTGCCAGCGTGGCTTTTGCTGGACACGATGCCGGCTACACAGCAGGGAAACAGCTGGCGTTGCTGAACCCCACTAACACATTGGCTGGTGTTTTTCTCTGTGCAGCTAGCATTTCCGGGCAAAAACTAGCGGTGTTAGAGCCCAGGGTCAGCAGGAGGAGGAGAGGAGCAAAGTGTAGGCCGAAGCCTGCACTGGTGGCAGCTTTTGGTCGGTTGTGCCAGCGTGGCTTGTGCTGGACACGATGCAAGCTACACAGCAGGGAAACAGCTGGCGTTGCTGAACCCCACTAACACATTGGCTGGTGTTTTTCTCTGTGCAGCTAGCATTTCCGGGCAAAAACTAGCGTTGTTAGAGCCCAGGGTCAGCAGGAGGAGGAGAGGAGCAGAGTGTAGGCCAAAGCCTAGTTGAACCAATTTCAAAGGTTACCTTTAACCCCCCCTCAGGTGTTACAAAGTACAAGAGCCACTCCTTCTGCAGCATTAATGCTGCACAAGTAAAAGGTTGCTCTATTAATTTGTCTACTTGCACACGCTGAATGCAACACGTACACTATTTAGCCCATTATACTGTTAAACAGTAGTGGAGGCGTGACTTGTCTTTTTAAAGAAAAGCAGCACAGGTGTCGAAAACAACACCTTTTTGCATAGGCGCAGCTTCCTGAGCGTTGTTAGTTGCTGTACAGGAGTCTGCGCTCTTGTGATCCTTTGGCCATGCGCTGTGAGCGCTTCCTGTCTTATGACCTCATTTCATGTTGGCCGTTGCGATTAGCGGTGGACATGAATCCCAGACCCACAGTGTGTTTTTAAAAAATCACACTGCGGTGTTGGGATTCGTGCCCTGGTGCACTAAATATGTTTGCCGCTCACACATGTCCTTACACCTGCTTCAGACTGGGCGGCCTCATCTGATCCCTTCTCGCATGCCGCGGCCATGAGGCTGCACAGTCTGAAGAAGGCGGAAGGAGATGAGTTAAGACAGGCGAAGATATGCACTGCTCGTGCCCATCAATCACACCCTCGCAGTCAAAATAATTAAGACAACGAGGAGCATTTTATTCAGGCAGGGCGGACGCACAGGCGCAACTAGCCAACCGATGATGTCAGAAGACGGGAAGCGCTACCAAGGGGGGTGCTGCGTATCATTAGAAAGGAAAGTCACACCTCAGGGACAGTGGAATGGTCTCAAAGAGACACATTTTGTACGTGTTGAGTTCCACGTGGGCAAGGATAAAAAGTCAGCCACCTTGTACAAATGCAGCAGTACTGCTGTACAAGGTGGCTGTTATACATAGAAACACCTGGGGGAGAGGGGGCCAGGCTCCCTTCAATTTCAGTTCATGTGCCTGCGTGGCGTTTGCAGGACACGTTGCCAGCTACACAGCAGGGGAACAGCTGGCGTTGCTGAACCCCACTAACACATTGGCTGGTGTTTTTCTCTGTGCAGCTAGCAGTTCCGGGCAAAAACTAGCGGTGTTTGAGCCCAGGGTCAGCAGGAGGAGGAGAGGAGCAAAGTGTAGGCCGAAGCCTGCACTGGTGGAAGCTTTTGGTCGGTTGTGCCAGCGTGGCTTGTGCTGGACACGATGCCGACTACACAGCAGGGGAACAGCTGGCGGTGCTGAACCCCACTGACACATCACCTAGTGTTTTTTCTGTGTAGACAACACTTCCAGGTGGCAACTGACAGTGTTGAAACCCAGGGAATCAAAGAGGAGCAGAGTGGAGGCCGAAGCCTGCAGTGGAGCAAGTGTAAAGGGAACCTTTAACCCCCCCCCAGGCTTTTGTTGCTGAAAGAGCCATCTTGTACAGCAGTAATACTGCACATGGAAAATGGTGGCTCCGAAAATAATGCTCCTTGCAAACGCTGAAGTACACACTCATATAATGTGTCCCCTCACACCGTCAAACCATCCCGGAAGTGGGACTTTCCTTTGTAATGTGACACAGCACAGCCGTCATTCCAACCCCCTTGGTGCCGTGCGCCACCTCCTCAACGTTGTTTGGTTCTGTCACGGAGCCCGCGCTGTAATGTTATCCCTTGGCCATGCACAGTTAGCGGTGCCCGTCTTCTGACATCATTTAGGTGTCAGGCTGGCAGTGCCTGTGCGTCAAAGCTGCCCGAGATCCAACCTTGCAGTGTCATCAAATGTAATCCCACTGCGGGCCAGGGATCCATGGGCATGCGCAGTGCATATCATCGCCTCTCACTCACCTCCTTCATGCTTCTTCAGACTGTGCGGCGTCACGGCCGTGGCATGCTATTAGGGATCAGCTGACGCCGCCTAGTCTGAAGAAGCATGAAGAAGGGGAATGAGAGGCTAGTATATGCACTGCGCATGGCCATGGATACCAGGCCCACTGTGGGATCACATTAGACGACACTGCGAGGTGGGATTTCGGGCAGCGTGGACGCACAGGCGCAGCCAGGACGACAACAAATGATGTCAGAGGACGGGCAGCGCAAACTGTGCATGGCCAAGGGATAACATAACAGTGCAGGGTCCATGACGGAATCAAACAACGCTAAGGAGGCAGCGCACGGTGCCAAGGGGGTAGCAATGACGGCTGTGCTGCGTCACATTACAAAGGAAAGTCCCACCTCTGGGACGGTTGGACGGTGTGAGGGGACACATTACATGAGTGTGTAGTTCAGCGTTTCCAAGGAGCATAATTTCAAGAGCGACCTTTCCCTTGTGCAGTATTAGTGCTGCACATGGTGGCTCTTTCAGTAACAAACGCCTAGGGGGGGGGGGGACAGGTCCCCTTACATTTTAGTTGTGCCAGCGTGGCGGTCGCATGACACGTTGCCGGATACACAGCTGGGGATCAGCTGACGTTACTGAACCCCAATAACAGAGGAGCGACTGTTGACTGTGCACACAGCACTTCCAGGCACCAACTGGCAGTGTTAGAGCCCAGGGACAGCAGGAGGAGCAGATTGGAGGTATTACCGCACACACAGCTGGGGATCAGCTGACGTTACTGAACCCCAATAACAGAGGAGCGACTGTTGACTGTGCACACAGCACTTCCAGGCACCAACTGGCGGTGTTAGAGCCCAGGGACAGCAGGAGGAGCAGATTGGAGGTATTACCGCACACACAGCTGGGGATCAGCTGACGTTACTGAACCCCAATAACAGAGGAGCGACTGTTGACTGTGCACACAGCACTTCCAGGCACCAACTGGCGGTGTTAGAGCCCAGGGACAGCAGGAGGAGCAGATTGGAGGTATTACCGCACACACAGCTGGGGATCAGCTGACGTTACTGAACCCCAATAACAGAGGAGCGACTGTTGACTGTGCACACAGCACTTCCAGGCACCAACTGGCGGTGTTAGAGCCCAGGGACAGCAGGAGGAGCAGATTGGAGGTATTACCGCACACACAGCTGGGGATCAGCTGACGTTACTGAACCCCAATAACAGAGGAGCGACTGTTGACTGTGCACACAGCACTTCCAGGCACCAACTGGCGGTGTTAGAGCCCAGGGACAGCAGGAGGAGCAGATTGGAGGTATTACCGCACACACAGCTGGGGATCAGCTGACGTTACTGAACCCCAATAACAGAGGAGCGACTGTTGACTGTGCACACAGCACTTCCAGGCACCAACTGGCGGTGTTAGAGCCCAGGGACAGCAGGAGGAGCAGATTGGAGGTATTACCGCACACACAGATGGGGATCAGCTGACGTTACTGAACCCCAATAACAGAGGAGCGACTGTTGACTGTGCACACAGCACTTCCAGGCACCAACTGGCGGTGTTAGAGCCCAGGGACAGCAGGAGGAGCAGAGGAACAGAGTGTAGGCCGAAGCCTGATTGGAGCAAGTTGAAAGGGAACCTTTAACCCCCCCCCAAGACGTTTGTAGCTGAAAGAGCCATCTTGTGCAGCGCTAAGGATGCAAAAGGAAAAGGTTGCTCTTTTAATTATGCTCCTTGCAAACACAGAAGTAAACACTAAAAATGTGTCCCCTTATACCGTTAAACCGTCACGGAGGTGCGAATTTCCTTCGTAATGGGACACAGCACAGCTGTCATTCCTATCCCCTTGGTGCCGTGTGCTGCCTCCTCAGCGTTGTTTTAAGCTGTCACGGAGCCTGCGCTGTTCTGTTAGCCCTTGGCCATGCCCAATTAGCGCTGCCTGTCTTCTGACATAATTTGGTGTCAGGCTGTCAGTGCCTGTGCGTCCACGCTGCTCCAGATCCCACCTCGCAGTCTCGTCTAACGTAATCCCACTGCGGGCCTTGGATCCATGGGCATGCACAGTGCATATCCTCGACTCTCACTCCCCTCCTTCCCTCTTCTTCAGACTGTGCGTTGTCACGGCCGTGGCATGCTATTAGGGATCAGCTGACGGCGCACAGTCTAAAGAAGGCGGAGGGAAATGAGCGAGAGCCCGAGGGGAAGATATGCACTGTGCATGCCCATGGATCCCAGGCCCGCAGTGTGACTCAATCAGAAGACACTGCGAGGCGGGATCTATGGCAGCGCGGCCGCACAGGCGCAGCCAGCCTGACACCAAATTATGTCAGAAGACAGGCAGCGCAAATAGGGCATGGCCAAGGGATAACAGAACAGCGCAGGCTCCGTGACAGCTTAAAACAACGCTGAGGAGGCAGCGCATGGC
Source organism: Ranitomeya imitator (assembly GCF_032444005.1). NCBI lineage: Eukaryota > Metazoa > Chordata > Amphibia > Anura > Dendrobatidae > Ranitomeya > Ranitomeya imitator. Next base: position 224,085,250 of record NC_091283.1, read on the forward strand.
ACCAAGGGGGTAGGAATGACGGCTGTGCTGCGTCACATTACGAAGGAAAGTCCCAGCTCCGGGACGGTATAACGGTATCAGTGAACACATTTTATAAGTGTTAAGTTCTGCGTGTGCAAGGAGCCAAAAAAAAATAGCTACCTTTTCCTTGTACAGCATTACTGCTGCACAAGATGGCTCTTTCAGTAACAAATGACGGGGGGGGGTGGCAGGTTCCCTTACATTCAGGTTGTTGTGCCAGCGTAGCGGTCGCAGGACACATTGCCGGCTACACAGCTGGGGATCAGCTGACGTTACTGAAACCCAATAACACTGGGTCGTATGTTTTGACTGTGCAGCCTGCACTTCTGAGCCGCAACTGGCGGTGTTGGAGCCCAGGAATAGCAGTTCAGGTGGTAGAAAGATGAACACAGCAGAAGACCTGGATGACACCCAATTAATTAATCAGGCAGAGGAGTGGCAAATTCCTGCGAGATCCAGGCCTGGTTCATTTTCAGGAAAGTAAGCCGGTCAACGTTATCGGAGGATAGTCGCATGCGACGGTCTGTTAGTACACCACCTGCGGCACTAAAGACACGTTCCGATAAGACACTAGCCGCAGGGCAAGCCAGCACCTCCAATGCATACTGGCTTAGCTCTGGCCATGTATCCAGCTTAGAGACCCAAAACTTGAACGGGGAAGAGCCGTCTGGGAGTACAGTAAGAGGGCAAGCCATGTAGTCTGTCACCATCTGACGGAACCGTTGCCCCCTGCTGACTGGAGCCGCCGGTGATGGTGTAGACATTTGGGGCGGGCACACAAAAGTGTGCCAGAGTTGTGCCATACTGGGCTTGCCTTGGGCAGAGGCACTGCTTCTGCTCCCTCTTTGCGCAGAGCCTCCCCCACTGCCTCGACGCACTGAGCTGCTTTGTAAAGCACTAGCAGCACTCCTCTCAGTTGGACAGGAGAAGATGATGGAATTCACCAGTGTGTCGTGGTACTCCCGCAATTTACGCTCCCGGGTCAACGCAGGGATGAGGTTATGGACGTTGTCCCGGTAGCGAGGATCGAGGAGGGTGAACACCCAATAATCAGGCATGTTGATAATGTGGTCGATGCGGCGGTCGTTTCTCAGGCACTGCAGCATAAAATCCACCATGTGCTGCAGAGTGCCAACCGGCCCAGAAACGCTGTCCCCTGCTTGAGACATGATCTCTGCCCGCTCGTCATCACCCCACCCTCGCTGTACACACTGACCACTGGACAATTGTGTCACTCCCTCCTCTGGACGGAGCTCTTCCTCGTCCATTGACTCCTCCTCATCCTCCTCACAAATTGGCCCCTGCGTACCCCTTTGTGAGGAACCACGTGGCGCTGACTCTCCAGAAGCTGATGGAAAAGGTGACTCCTCATCCTCCACCTCTTCCACCACATCATCCCTTAACCCTTGCAAAGTTTGCTGAAGCAGGCAGATAAGGGGGACAGTCATGCTGACTAGTGCATCATCTGCACTTGCCATCCGCGTGGAATAATCAAAAGGACGCAAAACCTGGCAGACGTCCTTCAGAGTGGCCCACTCTGTGGTTGTGAAGTCTGATCGGCGCTGACTGCGACTTCTTTGCGCCTGATGCAGCTGGTACTCCATAACTGCTTGCTGCTGCTCACACAACCGCTCCAACATATGTAACGTGGAATTCCACCGGGTAGGTAGGTCACATATGATGCGGTGTTCCGGAAGGCGGAATCGGCGCTGCAGAGCAGCAATGCGGGATCTGGCCAAGCTGGAACGCCGCAAGTGAGCACACTCTAGGCGGACCTTGTGCAGCAGGGCATCAAGATCCGGATAGTCCCTCAGAAAACTCTGCACAACCAAATTCAGCACATGTGCCAGACATGGGATGTGAGTGAGGTTGCCAAGGGCAAAAGCTGCCACCAGATTTCGGCCATTGTCACACACTACCATGCCTGGCTGGAGATTCGCTGGCAGTAACCACACATCGCTCTCCTGCTTGATGGCATTCCAGAGCTCCTGCGCTGTGTGGCTTCGATGCCCCAATGAAACTAGTTTCAAGACGGCCTGCTGACGTTTGGCCACGGCTGTGCTCATGTCGGTCATAGGTAAACGTTCACGGGTCCATGTGGGGGTGGACTGTGACGGATCCTGCAGAGAGGAATCAGAGGAACTGGTGTAAGAGGAGGAGTCGATGCGTACAGACTGGATTCCTGCAATCCTTGGAGTGGGCAGGACACGTCCTGCGCCACTCGCACGATCTGTACCTGGCTCAACAACATTAACCCAATGGGCAGTGAGGGAAACATATCGCCCCTGTCCATGCTGACTGGTCCACGCATCGGTGGTGAGGTGGACCTTGCTACTGACGGCGTTCAGTAGCGCATGTTTTATGTTTGCCTCAACATGCCTGTGCAGGGCAGGGACAGCCTGCCTGCTGAAGTAAAAGCGGCTGGGCACCTTGTACTGTGGGACTGCCAATGCCATCAAGTCACGGAAGCTGTCAGTCTCCACCAGCCTGAACGAGAGCATTTCCAGGGACAACAGTTTGGCAATGCCTGCATTCAGAGCCTGTGCTCGGGGGTGGTTGGCCGAGAATGCCCGCCTTTTCTCCCATGCCTGTACTACCGATGGCTGTAGAGCAGACTGGGAGTGTGAGGATGACTGGGAAGGTGGTGCTGTGGGTGGAATTACACAAGGTCTCTGGGAGGAAGCCAAACCAGCTGTGCGTGAGCTGGAGGAAGAGGCAACACGAGCTGAAGAGGTGGTAGCTGCCGCTGTTGGTTGGCCTACATCTTCAGTGTGTTTCTGTAACTCCACCGCGTGCCTGGTCCGCACATGTTTCCACATATTTGTGGTATTGAGGTTGCTGACATTTTTCCCTCTTTTTACTTTCTGATGACACAGCTTGCATTTGACAAAACAAATGTCATCTGCAACTGTGTCAAAAAAGGACCAGGCACTGCAAGTCTTGTGAGCGCCCTTTTTGGCTTTGGAAAGAGACAGGCTCCTAACGGGTGCCAAAGTGGAGGCTACAGGCTCCGCAGTCTTCCCCCTCCCTCTCCCTCTTTGGCCCGTAAGAGGAAGCTCTTCCTCTGAGCTGCTCCCACCACCTTCCTGTTCCTCACGCCACGATGGGTCAAGGACCTCATCATCTCCACTACCCTCTGCCACCAACTGCTCCTCCTGGGTAGTCTCAGCAGCACAGTACGCACGAGAAAGCGGCACCTGAGTTTCATCATCAGATGCGTACTGCGCTGTGGTCACCGGAGGCACTGGCCCACCTGCCTCTTCAGAGTCAGAGAGAAAAAGGTGTTGGGCATCACTGCACACTGCCTCTTCTTCCATTTCTCCAATGCTGCTTGGCTGGCCCCCTGTTTCCAAGCCAAGAGATTCAGAGAACAGAAGTAGAGACGGCTCCTGTCCTGGGCTCTCTGACTGCCTGGCCAATTTGGCAGGTGGTGAAGAGACAGATGGCTGCTCTCCAGTGCTCTGTGCCTGAGAGGATGTGGCACTAACTGAAGTCGATGCCGAGGCGTTAGCTGCCATCCACCCGACAACGGCTTCAATTTGGTCTTCACGCAGCAGCGGTGCACGGCGCTCTCCGACAAAGCTGCGCATGAAGGACTGTTCCCTGCTGAAACTGAGTGACGACGAGTCACCGGCGCCCGCAGCAGGCACAGAATCACCACGTCCTCTCCCTGCTCCGCGCCCACGCCCACGTGCCTTACTCCCTGCCCTCTTCATCTTGGTTGACAGATAAAGATAAGCAGAAAAGTACTAAGGCCTTAGTGTGCTTATTCCTGTAATGCTCCTCCTAACAGGTGTAAGAAACACTAATGTTGTAAATTGTGGACTAAACTTTATTATTTTTCAAATGTGGCCTACACAAGTGTTAAGTTGTGTTTGGTGAACTTAACTTTTTTTTTGGTGCAGATCGGGCTACAGAGCTAGTTTAAATCACACGGAGACCGTGCAGACAGCCGTAAACGGCGCTGCAAGGCCAAAAAACCCTCCTCTAGGTTATCCTATATAGTGTTTTTCCACTATTTAGCTGGATACAAGTGGAAAGACACTAATAGGAATTTTTTTTTTCAAATTTTAAACTGGCTGCACTATTTGAAAAAAAGGAAATTGTTTTTCAAGGTATGAGGCAGTAACGCACCCTGAGCTGAATCCAACCGGCTATGGCTGCACACAGACTACAGGGCGAGCTGCGCTCACACAGAGACCGTGCAGACAGCCGTAAACGGCGCTGCAAGGCCCAAAAAAAACCCTCTAGGTTATCCTATGTAGTGTTTTTCCACAATTGAGCTGGAGACTGGTGGAAAGACACTAATAGGATTTTTTTTTTTTTCAAATTTTAAACAGGCTGCACTATTTGAAAAAAAAGGAAAATTTTTCTCAAGGTATGAGCCAGTAACGAACCCTGAGCTGAATCCAACCGGCTATGGCTGCACACAGACTACAGGGCGAGCTGGGCTCACACGGAGACCGTGCAGACAGCCGTAAACGGCGCTGCAAGGCCAAAAAACCCTCCTCTAGGTTATCCTATATAGTGTTTTTCCACTATTTAGCTGGATACGAGTGGAAAGACACTAATAGGAATTTTTTTTTTCAAATTTTAAACAGGCTGCACTATTTGAAAAAAAGGAAAATTTTTCTCAAGGTATGAGCCAGTAACGAACCCTGAGCTGAATCCAACCGGCTATGGCTGCACACAGACTGCAGGGCGAGCTGGGCTCACACGGAGACCGTGCAGACAGCCGTAAACGGCGCTGCAAGGCCCTAAAACCCCCCTCTAGGTTATCCTATGTAGTGTTTTTCCACAATAGAGCTGGAGACTGGTGGAAAAACACTAATAGGAAATTTGAGAAAAAATGTGCAGCAGGCTGCACTAAGAGCAAAAAAGAACAACTGTGTGAGGCAGTGTGAACCCCCCTGAGCTGAATACAACCGGGTATATGGCTGCACACAGACTACAGAGTGAGCTGCACACACACACACACACAGAGACCTTGCAGAACGCTGTTAAAACAGCGCTGCAAGGCAAGAGCAAGGTGAACAGTGAAGAACACACAGCGTTTTGCTAAATTAGCCTTTGGAAAGGAAAATAAAGCAATTAGCAAGCTCAACTGGCCCTCAGTTAGAACACAGCGTCCTGTCCCTAACTGAAATCACAGCAGAGTGAGCGCAAAATGGCGGCAGCGCTTTTTTATAGTGCAGAGTGACATCATTTCAGCAGCCAATCCCAGCCTTGCCAGTACTTACATGCCCACCATGCTAAACAGGATGTGCCCACACTTTCATTCATTCCTCATTGGCTGCTGCGTTCAATTTGAATTCTGGGAACTTCCGATTCCGGTATCCGATACGCGGGAAGTATCGGAATTCGGTATCGGAATTCCGATACCGCAAATATCGGCCGATACCCGATACTTGCGGTATCGGAATGCTCAACACTATCCCTGAGGCGTTACTAACCAAGGTGGCCACAGAAGCGCATGAAAGTGGAGCTGACTTCAGTAAGGGGAAGACCTTTCAGTGGCTGCAAAGGCTAGCTTATCATCCTCGACTGAATGCCGTGGTGGAAGAAATGGTCCCGAGATGAGTGGGTCCAGTTACAGCATTATTATTTCATTATTATTTTTTACTTTATTATTTATTTTCTATATATTTTATTATTATTTTTTTATTTAATATATATTATATTTTTTTGTAATAATATTTTTTTGTAATAATATTTTTGTAGTATTATCCCTTCTTTGAGATATTGATATTTAGTTTTTTTGTTATGTGATTATATAGTTTTCTTTTATTGTATTGTTTTTCCCTAATTATGAACTAATATATATGTTTCCCCCCCTTCTTTTTTCTTTTCTTTTTTATGTGTTGGTACACTATATATTAATATCACCCATTTTTTATTATTATTATCATTATTATACTTTCTCTAATTAATCACTTTATTCTTATTGCGCCATATTCATATGGTTTACTTATTGACCCACCTGTCATATCATTGACATTTAATATAATATAATAGTAAGGGCGGTGCAGCACATTAACACACACAGTCATGTTCCCAGTATACAGACAATTGCGGTAGTAATAGTTCTTTTCCACTTCTTTCCCTTGTCCCTATATCCCCAGCGTCTCTCACTGTATTATTTGTCCATTCACTTGGTTGGGCATCTAGGAAAGATCTGGTTGGGCATCTAGGAAATAGCTGGTTGGGCATCTAGGAAATAGCGACCACAATATTGTGCAGTTTCACCTGTCTTTCACTAGTGGGACTTGTCAGGGAGTCACAAAACACTGAACTTTAGGAAGGCAAAGTTTGACCAGCTTAGAGATGCCCTTAATCTGGTAGACTGGGACAATATCCTCAGAAATAAGAATACAGATAATAAATGGGAAATGTTTAAGAACATCCTAAATAGGCACTGTAAGCGGTTTATACCTTGTGGGAATAAAAGGACTAGAAATAGGAAAAACCCAATGTGGCTAAACAAAGAAGTAAGACAGGCAATTAACAGTAAAAAGAAAGCATTTGCACTACTAAAGCAGGATGGCACCATTGAAGCTCTAAAAAACTATAGGGAGAAAAATACTTTATCTAAAAAACTAATTAAAGCTGCCAAAAAGGAAACAGAGAAGCACATTGCTAAGGAGAGTAAAACTAATCCCAAACTGTTCTTCAACTATATCAATAGTAAAAGAATAAAAACTGAAAATGTAGGCCCCTTAAAAAATAGTGAGGAAAGAATGGTTGTAGATGACGAGGAAAAAGCTAACATATTAAACACCTTCTTCTCCACGGTATTCACGGTGGAAAATGAAATGCTAGGTGAAATCCCAAGAAACAATGAAAACCCTATATTAAGGGTCACCAATCTAACCCAAGAAGAGGTGCGAAACCGGCTAAATAAGATTAAAATAGATAAATCTCCGGGTCCGGATGGCATACACCCACGAGTACTAAGAGAACTAAGTAATGTAATAGATAAACCATTATTTCCTATTTTTAGGGACTCTATAGCGACAGGGTCTGTTCCGCAGGATTGGCGCGTAGCAAATGTGGTGCCAATATTCAAAAAGGGCTCTAAAAGTGAACCTGGAAATTATAGGCCAGTAAGTCTAACCTCTATTGTTGGTAAAATATTTGAAGGGTTTCTGAGGGATGTTATTCTGGATTATCTCAATGAGAATAACTGTTTAACTCCATATCAGCATGGGTTTATGAGAAATCGCTCCTGTCAAACCAATCTAATCAGTTTTTATGAAGAGGCAAGCTATAGGCTGGACCACGGTGAGTCATTGGACGTGGTATATCTCGATTTTTCCAAAGCGTTTCATACCGTGCTGCACAAGAGGTTGGTACACAAAATGAGAATGCTTGGTCTGGGGGAAAATGTGTGTAAATGGGTTAGTAACTGGCTTAGTGATAGAAAGCAGAGGGTGGTTATAAATGGTATAGTCTCTAACTGGGTCGCTGTGACCAGTGGGGTACCGCAGGGGTCGGTATTGGGACCTGTTCTCTTCAACATATTCATTAATGATCTGGTAGAAGGTTTACACAGTAAAATATCGATATTTGCAGATGATACAAAACTATGTAAAGCAGTTAATACAAGAGAAGATAGTATTCTGCTACAGATGGATCTGGATAAGTTGGAAACTTGGGCTGAAAGGTGGCAGATGAGGTTTAACAATGATAAATGTAAGGTTATACACATGGGAAGAAGGAATCAATATCACCATTACACACTGAACGGGAAACCACTGGGTAAATCTGACAGGGAGAAGGACTTGGGGATCCTAGTTAATGATAAACTTACCTGGAGCAGCCAGTGCCAGGCAGCAGCTGCCAAGGCAAACAGGATCATGGGGTGCATTAAAAGAGGTCTGGATACACATGATGAGAGCATTATACTGCCTCTGTACAAATCCCTAGTTAGACCGCACATGGAGTACTGTGTCCAGTTTTGGGCACCGGTGCTCAGGAAGGATATAATGGAACTAGAGAGAGTACAAAGGAGGGCAACAAAATTAATAAAGGGGATGGGAGAACTACAATACCCAGATAGATTAGCTAAATTAGGATTATTTAGTCTAGAAAAAAGACGACTGAGGGGCGATCTAATAACCATGTATAAGTATATAAGGGGACAATACAAATATCTCGCTGAGGATCTGTTTATACCAAGGAAGGTGACGGGCACACGGGGGCATTCTTTGCGTCTGGAGGAGAGAAGGTTTTTCCACCAACATAGAAGAGGATTCTTTACTGTTAGAGCAGTGAGAATTTGGAATTGCTTGCCTGAGGAGGTGGTGATGGCGAACTCAGTCGAGGGGTTCAAGAGAGGCCTGGATGTCTTCCTGGAGCAGAACAATATTGTATCATACAATTATTAGGTTCTGTAGAAGGACGTAGATCTGGGGATTTATTATGATGGAATATAGGCTGAACTGGATGGACAAATGTCTTTTTTCGGCCTTACTAACTATGTTACTATGTTACTATGTTACTTCTCCCACGCTGCGCCCCTGGCTGTGCGCGTGCGTGGTCTGCGTCCTGGGGTTCCGACTCCCCGCGTCCATGTTACTGTGGTTACGCTGGGCACTCCATCCCCATGCGGCCGGTCATGTGACGCGGGGACCGGAAGTCCTGGACCTCCTGACTGCGCATGCGCCGGTTATACCCGGGCCGCAGCGCTCGGATTAAGACGCTATATATAGCGTCGCAGCACATACCCTGGCAACCCCTGACGAAGGAAAGAGTATACATTCCAAAACGAGCGTCGGGTCAGCGCGCACACTGGCAGAACCATCTCAGGTACATAGCTATTATTATTGTGGCACCAGTTGTTTAGTCTCCGATCATGGCACCATGCTAGTTTAGCCATTACACTGCACAGGTGCACTTTACCTTCATCACCTTTACAATTTCGTTTGGGGTTTTTTTCCCCACCCACAGTCTGTTTATAGTCCCTGGAATTGATACTGATTTAGTATAGTAGGCGTAGCGTGTTGTTAGTTTTATTGGCTCTCTTTCTTCGGCACTTGATCACTTTAGTTGGCATATTTGCACATTATTTTGTGAGGCACATATATATAACTTGTTTTTTTCATATATATTAATTCACTATATAATTTTCCTCCCCCCCTTTTTTTATACATAGGCTGTGTGATATTATAGTTCGATTATGGCCAGCCAGTAATCTATTTAATTGATTGATTGAAAGCCCATTCCTCATTGATATGGGTTGCACTCGTCACTTTACTTCACACGCTTACTAAACTCAACAGCTGTGGACTCAATTATATTTTTTCCCCTCTCCCCATATATATACATATATATTTTTTATTTTAAATATAGAGCCTACTCTTTTTTCAGTATTATCTTTATTATTTTTTTGGACTTCTGGTGCAGCTATATAAAATATCCAATCTGTGGAGTCTTATATTTTATCCTGTTGGTGGTTTTATTGCTATAAAGATAAACATATAGCCCCCCCCTTTTTTATTCTGTCAGTGTACGTATTCTATTTATTTTATATAATTTTTTGTCTAATGTATTGATTCATTTTTTTTGTGATATGTAATCATAGGCACCCTATTAATAAAGCCATATATTTTCCATATTCCCTGCCTTGGTCTAAATTGTGTATACTTTGTTCTGTGGTGTATTACGTTGGTTGTCGGTTCTCCTTTCGCAGTGTTTTTTCCACTGTACCTCTTCACAGCACACCTTGATGGTTTTGGTTACTATTCTATTTAGATTATAATAAGTTATTATTATTATTTTTATGATTTTTGGGTGTACTGTGTATTTTTAATCAATATATTACTGTGTTTTGCACAGGTTGTTCCTTCGTATTCAAACATGGATTTCAAAGCCAGAGAGATATCATGGCAGGGACAGGTTAAGGCGGTTTTTTCCAAAGGGAGTGCCAATACTATGGTTACGGATGGTTGTGAATTTGATGAGTTATTTAAAACAATTAAAAATCTTACTTATAAGAGGACTAGGTCATGGTGGAGTAAAGCCTTTTTAGAAAATTATATACAACATCAATTAATACCTAGAGGCTTGCGTATACATGTGACACCTGCATTCCCGGTCAGTGACGAGGAATTTATTAAGAAGTGGGAGGAGACTTGTAACACTGCTTCAAAACAGTTAATGGAATTATTGATTCAATATAATTCCAATAATATTGACACTATTGACAAATCATTAGATGAGATATATGTCAAGGCGAAGGCCTGTTTATCCACTGAACAATTGACATCTATGGACGGTCTACTGGAGAAACAGATGGATCAGTGGATAAAGAGTATTCAGACGAACCAAAAAAATAAATTGGCAAGAGATCAGGGTGATTTCGCAAGGGGAATGATCTATAAGTGGCGGAAACACAACCAGAATGGAAGTTCACGTGAACGTTTGGATTCAGCTTCATCTAATCAAGCATTGGTGGATGTCTCAGGTGCCTCCTCCTCCGCCTCTGTATTAACTTGGGCCTCTATTGGATCTACCCCAAAATGCAAACGTGAACCGCGGTATGCTCCGGCGAAACGCAACTTCAGATATTCACCAGAGAATACAAGAAATAATCTAAAGGTGATTAACCTTAGTACTCATATTTTATCTGAGGTTGAAATTAATGTTTTGCGTAAGGGTCTAATGTTTTGTCCTACTGCACAATTTGACAAATTTATCGCTATAAAAGATTTACATTTATTTGCCAGAAAATTATTGTTTAAAAAACATTTTCATAATGAGGAAATATTACAATTATTCCCTATAGAGGCGGAGCAGGAGGCACTAGGCATCCTTGATGAACTAGCATTGGAACACAACCATTGGGAGGTAAGATCCCTGCATCCATTCTAGGTCCCGCAAGTTTCCCCCCTTGTCAGCTTGTCCAACTATTGATACGTTCGTTAAAACGGTCAGTAAAGAATTCGATAAAATTCCTAGGTTTCCATCGTGTGACAATCTTGGGAAAGAAGAAAAAGTGGCCTTGAAAAAATTGAAGGGGCTGTCCGATGTAGTTATAAAACCGGCTGACAAGGGGGGAAATGTTGTTATTTGGCCTATACAGATGTATGAGCGTGAAGTGTTCCGGCAATTGAGGAACAATGTATTTTATAAGAAATTGACTTTCAATCCCCTAATCAAATTTTGCACTGAATTATCAACTATTCTGAAAGAAGCCCTTGACACTGAAGTCATCAACAAAGAGCTATTTACAGCGCTACAAGTACATGAACCGACAGTATCAACATTTTATTTGTTACCGAAGGTTCATAAGAATCAATCTATTCCTCCCGGGAGACCTATTGTCTCAGGTTGCGGGAATTATCTTGAGAATATTAATAAGTTCCTCGACTCAAGGTTACAGCCCCTGGTGGAAGATCTACCATCTTTTATCAAAGATACAAATGAATTTTTAAAAAAGATTGATGGCCTATATGTAGGTGATGATACCCTTTTGGTGTCATGTGACGTCGAGAGCTTGTACACCAATATTCGCCACCATGATGGTGTGAGAGCAGCGAGCTACTTTCTAGAGACGTCACCATTGCCCACAACTATGAGGAAATTTGTGACGCAACTCCTAGAATTCTCTTTGACCAAAAATTTTTTTCTTTTTAAGGGGTCCCTCTACCTACAGCTCCAGGGCACTGCAATGGGGGCTTCATTTGCACCCTCTTATGCAAATTTGTTCCTGGGGCTGTGGGAGAGGGACCTCTTTCACTCTGAGTTAGTGTCGTCAATGGACCGCATCCTCATCTGGGTGCGGTTCATTGACGACATATTTTTTGTGTGGCAAGGATCTGCTGAATCTCTCCATGTTTTCATGGAACAGCTAAATTCAAATTCTCTTAATATTCATCTCACCTACAAATGTGATTTGGAATTTATGGAATTCTTGGATGTAGGGGTTTATAAAGATGATAGCGGCTGTTTGTATACAAACATTTTTCGGAAATCCACGTCAGTTAATTCCCTCCTCCATGCAACCTCATCACACCCTCCACCAATGATTAGATCTATCCCGATAGGGCAATTTCTACGTTTACGCAGAATATGTACAAATGAGGAAGATTTTGAGGTGCAAGCATTAGATCTGAAGGAGAGGTTTTTGGAGCGCGGATACAGTAGGCGCTCGATTAAGAAGGGGTATAATAGGGCCAAACATATAACAAGGCACCAAGCCCTATATGAAAAAAAGCCACATAAAACTAACCAAGTGACTAGATACATCACACAATATCATGGGCAGACTGAATTAATGAGATCATACCTAACTAAGTCTTGGGCCATTTTAAAGGCAGACCCAGTTCTGTCAAAATATATTGGTGATAGACCGAACATTACTTATCGCAGATCCAGAAACTTGAAAGATGAGCTAGTCAAGAGCCATTATGACTATATTCCGGTGGTCCCCTCATTCCTAATGAATTTTAAGGCGGTCGCAGGATGTAAACCATGCGGCCAATGTGTAGCCTGCCCTAACATCAAAAGAACTGACTCCTTTTGTAACCATGATTTTACGAATATCTATAAAATTAAACAGACTATAACATGTTCGTCTAAAGCAGTGATTTATCACGCTACATGCCCTTGCTCTCTGGTCTATATAGGGATGACTACAAGACAACTTAAAGTCAGGGCCAGGGAGCACATTTTGGGTATTATAGCTGCAAAGGAAGTTATTGATGTATCACTCCTCAAAACAATCCCTAAGCATTTTAAATTACATCATGGATGTGATGCCTCATTACTCAAAATAACTGGTATAGATATGATAGGAACTAATGAAAGGGGAGGCAAAATAAGCACCGCTTTGGCTAAAAAAGAAACCAAGTGGATCTGGACTTTGGATACTGTTTCACCAAAGGGGCTTAATGAAAATTTGAGTTTTATACCCTTCTTGTAACAACCATCGTAATTTTTACAATTTTTAATATTTATTTTTATTCCTCTTTTAGATATTTTAACAAAAAAAATTTCAATTTTTTTTAATATAATATTTTTTTAGTTGCTTTATTTAATTCCGGCTGGTGTATGCGTTGTATATTTAATTTATTCAATTTGACTAATTTAATATATTTTTGATATTGTAGTTACTTACCTTGTGGGAGTTGTGGATTTGTCTTTGGTCCGATGTTTGCTGCTGTGGTTGCGTCTTGGCCTGTCGTCGCTGGAGCAGACACGTTGCATCTATCAAAAGATCAATGAACATTATACAGTGAATTTAACACAAGAGGACCCATAATGAATTACGAAAAAATACTATTTCCATCTGTGAGAGAACACTGATAATGGATTTTCCGTCGGCTTAGTATAGAATTCTTCACTTGCATATATATAATGTCTTTTATGATATATAGTATTTTTCTACCGCAATGTTGGGATGTTTCTCATGAGTGTATTAAAAATTTTTTTTTTTTTTTTTTTTTTATTATATTGTATAATATTATGATTTATTTATTATTTCTTTATTATTTCATTATTATTTTTTATTATTTTTTACTTTATTATTTATTTTCTATATATTTTATTATTATTTTTTTATTTAATATATATTATATTTTTTTGTAATAATATTTTTTTGTAATAATATTTTTGTAGTATTATCCCTTCTTTGAGATATTGATATTTAGTTTTTTTTGGTATGTGATTATATAGTTTTCTTTTATTGTATTGTTTTTCCATAATTATGAACTAATATATATGTTTCTTCTTTTTTCTTTTCTTTTTTATGTGTTGGTACACTATATATTAATATCACCCATTTTTTATTATTATTATCATTATGATACTTTCTCTAATTAATCACTTTATTCTTATTGCGCCATATTCATATGGTTTACTTATTGACCCACCTGTCATATCATTGACATTTAATATAATATAATAGTAAGGGCGGTGCAGCACATTAACACACTAACACAGTCATGTTCCCAGTATACAGACAATTGCGGTAGTAATAGTTCTTTTCCACTTCTTTCCCTTGTCCCTATATCCCCAGCGTCTCTCACTGTATTATTTGTCCATTCACTTCTCCCACACTGCGCCCCTGGCTGTGCGCGTGCGTGGTCTGCGTCCTGGGGTTCCGACTCCCCGCGTTCATGTTACCGTGGTTACGCTGGGCACTCCATCCCCATGCGGCCGGTCATGTGACGCGGGGACCGGAAGTCCTGGACCTCCTGACTGCGCATGCGCCGGTTATACCCGTGCCGCAGCGCTCGGATTAAGACGCTATATATAGCGTCGCAGCACATACCCTGGCAACCCCTGACGAAGGAAAGAGTATACATTCCGAAACGCGCGTCGGGTCAGCGCGCACACTGGCAGAACCACCTCAGGTACATAGCTATTATTATTGTGGCACCAGTTGTTTAGTCTCCGATCATGGCACCATGCTAGTTTAGCCATTACACTGCACAGGTGCACTTTACCTTCATCACCTTTACAATTTCGTTTGGGGTTTTTTTCCCCACCCACAGTCTGTTTATAGTCCCTGGAATTGATACTGATTTAGTATAGTAGGAGTAGCGTGTTGTTAGTTTTATTGGCTCTCTTTCTTCGGCACTTGATCACTTTAGTTGGCATATTTGCACATTATTTTGTGAGGCACATATATATAACTAGTTTTTTTATATATATTAATTCACTATATAATTTTCCTCCCCCCCTTTTTTTACACATAGGCTGTGTGATATTATAGTTCGATTATGGCCAGCCAGTAATCTATTTAATTGATTGATTGAAAGCCCATTCCTCATTGATATGGGTTGCACTCGTCACTTTACTTCACACACTTACTAAACTCAACAGTTGTGGACTCAATTATATTTTTTCCCCTCTCCCCATATATATACATATATATTTTTTATTTTAAATATAGAGCCTACTCTTTTTTCAGTATTATCTTTATTATTTTTTTGGACTTCTGGTGCAGCTATATAAAATATCCAATCTGTGGAGTCTTATATTTTATCCTGTTGGTGGTTTTATTGCTATAAAGATAAACATATAGCCCCCCCTTTTTTATTCTGTCAGTGTACGTATTCTATTTATTTTATATAATTTTTTGTCTAATGTATTGATTCATTTTTTTTGTGATATGTAATCATAGGCACCCTATTAATAAAGCCATATATTTTCCATATTCCCTGCCTTGGTCTAAATTGTGTATACTTTGTTCCGTGGTGTATTACGTTGGTTGTCGGTTCCAGTTACAGCAAGAAGATGGGGAACTCGCCCAAATGAGACAGTGGGTAACACTCAAGCAACTTCCCAATCAGAGCGAGAGAAACTCCCGGTCCACAAGGACTCTGCAGATCCTTTGACAGTAAAAAAGATTCCAACTGAGAAATGGGCTACTGTATCGGAAGATCCAACTTCAGCAGGACCTGGGTGTAACCTGGCAGGTGTTGATCCCTGAGGCGTTACTAACCAAGGAGGCCACAAAAGTGCATGAAAGTGGAGATGACTTCAGTAAGGGGAAGACCTTTCAGTGGCTGCAAAGGCTAGCTAATCATCCTCGGCTGAATGCCGTGGTGGAAGAAACCTGTCGGCTGTGTAAAAGCTGTGAATTAGCAAAACTTCCGGAGCAGAGAGCTCCCACACAGACCATCATGACCTCTGCTCCTCTGGAAGTATGGATGATAGACTATCTGGCAATTGGCCCGGCTCATCAAGGATATGAACACTGTCTGGTGATGACGGACCAATTCACGAAGTTTTCCTTAGTGACCCCGACACGTGATCAAACCGCTGAATCTGCTGCACATGCCATCTGTAAGAATTTCATTCAGGTACAGCTGCCCGAAGCGAATTCACTCCGATCAAGGTGCTTGTTTTCTTGGGAAAGTGATGGAAGAATTGCATCGTCTGTGCCAGATCAAAAATTCTTGGACAACGCCTTACCACCCTCAGGAAAATGGAGCCTGTGAACGGTTCAACCGCACTATGTTTCAGATGTTAAGGACGCTGGAGGAAGATCGAAAGGCCCGGTGGCCTGAATTTGTGGCTGAGTTAGTGTGGGTGTACAACAACTGAATACATCGTCCCTCCAGTTACACTCCTTATACCCTGCTGTTCAGTCGCCCAGTAAGAGAGATTACCGAGCTGGAGCTGGATCCAGAGGAGGACTACCCACGAACTACCTAAGTCCGAGAACATCGTCATCGTCTGCAGACTCTACATTGTCTGGTACAGACCAGATTTCAGGAACTAGAGTATCCAGAAACAACTCCTTTGGAAGGGACCCCCAAGCTGGGGACCGGGTGTTGGTTCAAGATAAACTTCCTCGGGATAAGCTGGAGTACCGGTGGGAGAAGGTCCTGTATTGCGTGAAGTGGAGGATCAACTGTGAGGGGTCCATCTTTGAAATCCAACCTGAAGGGGAAGAAAATGCTTCCACTCATGCAGTACACCAGAATATGCTACGACCCTGTTTGTCAAGAGATGCTGACCAAATAGAGGAGGTGCAAAATGCTCCTGAAATACCCCCACCAGTCATTGCTGATTGTGGTGAAGAAGAAGGTCCTGAACAGCTGCCTGTTGAACCAAGAGAGGGACAAGAGCCTGAAGTCCCTGTAGTGGGCAAGTCCCCGCCCTCACCTTTACATCCTGACTCAATTACTCAACTTGACTCGGCTACTCGTTCTGACTTACGGCACTCCAAACGGGCAACAGCCGGGATACCCCCCAACCAACACAATCAAGATCAGTTTATTTGGCAACAAATCATTCAAGGAATAGGAGAATGTCAACGTGTTTTACAAGCACTCTCATCCGTGGAATAGTGAGCAAAAGGAGAGGGGGAGTGTAAAAAGATGGACTGGACCAAGGGTACCTCTCTTTTGCCGGTTCCATAACTGTTGGGGCTGTCACCATTGTTGTTCCGGGGAAAGCTTTCCAACCCGGACCAACCTTTATACTTATCAACAGGGGTCCTGTGCGCAGGAAAGAGAGGGCAGACTTGGCGGGAGGACAGAGCATGCAGCAGGGAGAACTGACTGTGGACAGAGATCTGCCGGGTGCCCGTTTTCTCCCGAGACTGAAAGTTACAGATGCTCTGGGCCGGTGGTTACTGCGCATGTGTCACCTAAGACAGACCGGGTGATTGATCTAGAACTCTGCCATTTCTCACCCGCATACTAGTGCCTAGCTGAGTCACGCTCCGGCAGTGTTACAGACTGTGCTGTACCCCGTACGACGAACCTTGGATCCAGGACCCCGCTTAGTACAACGATGACTCACCGCCATCGCCAAGAAGCGGACCTCCAGCTTTTTCAGGTTGACACCAGAGTCATCACACAACAGTTGCCTGGGTGCCACCATTGGAACTAAAGGCCTTGCAGCCAGGAAGCTGGCGAACTGTTAAGTTAACCCTTTCATGAACAGTTGCTTTATCTTTTACCTCACCCTGCACTCATACCGTGCTAATATCACTTCCCATACCCCCTGCTTAATCCATTACCTCCCTGTGTGGAGTATACCCCTGTTAATAAATCTGTTAACCCATTCTGGTATGCATGGTCCCCTCAATCCCCATTCTGGTATGCATGGTACCCGCAATCCCCGTCCTGGTTAATAGATTTGTTGTGTTGCAGGGCTCTTCTACATCTCAACTTTTGAGTGTGCTGACAAATCTAACTCCTATATCTCCACAAGTTAGTCTCCTGACAAGACAAGTTCAGCTATGTCCCCAGGCTTTGTTACATCACAGAACCGAATATCCTGATATACCCAGCTGTTGTACTGCTCTGCTCTGTTTCATGGCTACTTGTGAGTCTTATCACATACTTAGCTCTGCTGTGCACTGGGCTCTGCTACAATACTCTTCTCTGATCTATCTCAACCATTAGTCTTCTAACCTTCTCAGCTTTGCTACAGCCACAAAACTACTCTACTTTGGTCTTTTTACAACTCATCTTTGATATTCTTACGCCAATTCTCTAGTCTTTATACATCTTCCTTTCCCCCAGCTGCTCTGTCTATACAAGCCTCATTGTCCCAACCCTTCACCTTCCTGCATCTACATCAGTCCATGCTGAATTCCATCTGTTTATCTGGACTAGAGGCTCCGAGGACCAACCTCACCAGTTCAGACTTTTATTTATGAATTATGTTTTAATATACACATACATTTATGACAATTCTTTGTATTTGTAGTCAGTTCGGCAGTTTTAGCATATTACATTGCTTAGCAATAATGAATTTGCAGCAATTGAATTGCTGCTGTTGCTAGAATTAATATTACAATCTGACCTGGTAGCTGTTTATTATTCATATACTTCAGCATCAATTTGATAATCCCCAGAAGATGGCCTAGGTTCTGTTGATGAATATACCTGCTCTGCCTCACTAATTTTAGCCCGGTACCTGATAATATTGTATTTCACTACTGTACACATTCAGAGTTCCTAACATTCACAGTTTGAAAGTGAATTAATCATTTAAGCCATTGATAGATTTTCTGTGTTTTTGCAAGAGGAAAAAAGTGGATCCAGCAATTTTAATGAGAATAGATTTTATTTCTGTTCCAATCAAATCCAAATAGGTATCTTACAGCTGAAAGTAAAATTCTCTATGCACAACACATAAAAAATACTTAAAGAGTGCACAGCACCCAAAAAAATAAATAGAAAATACTCATTATTGATACATGGTTTAAAAGGAGATACAATGTCAAACAAGAGAAAATACACTGCTCAAAAAAATAAAGGTAACACTTAAACAACACAATGTAACTCCAAATCAATCACACTTCTGCTGAAATGCAAATGGCACAGACAACAGGTAGAAATGATAGGCAATTAGCAAGACATCCCCTGTAAAAGAGTGGTTCTGCAGGGGGTGACCACAGACCATTTCTCCGTTATCATCCTTTTTGGCTGTGACGGTCACTTTTGCACTTTATCATTGCTCTTACCCCTAGATGTACAGTATGGTAGAATAAGGTGGTGTCAACAACTCACAGAATTTGCTAGGTAGTGCAGCTCATCCAGGATGGCACATCAATGTGAGCTGTGGCAAGAAGGGTAGCTGTGTCTGTCAGGACAGTCTCCAGAGCATGGAGCAGATACAGGAGACAGGCCAGTATACCAGGAGATATTGCTAGCTCTTTTCAGCATTTTTTTGCAAGTTTTCAGTCATAGGTGTGAATAGCCACTAATACTTTTGGGGGCAATAACTATAAGTATATATCCAATTAGCGCAAAGGCATGTTATCTATCAAGTTGCACTCTATATGAACTAATCACACCACCAGTGGTGTATATTGTCTTTTTCAGCTTTTAACATTGTCCCTTGAAGTCTGGACAAATGTGTGAATCAAAATTCACTCTGTAACATATTTTTTGGGATTCTAGATGTAATTGTTCGTAATATTATCTAGTAGCAAAATAATAACTCTTAGAAGGGAAATGGGGAAAATACATGTGCTTCTTATATATTCCCTGAGTTGCAAAAGCTTATATAATTCCTAATCTGGTAAATTGTGGAAAATTTTTAATGACTGGAAATTAATAATAGAGTTCTTTCATGGCCAGTTATTAAGAAAGAACAATTCACTATTCCAAGTTTTTCCCTTTATTAAAAGGAAAATTATGTAATGCAGAAGATGGAAATAGGAATCTTTTCCCCAGAAAAGTTACCTAAATTATGTTTTGTTCATGTAAATAGCTTTTTCAAGAGTATAATCTCTGATTTTATAATTGGATGATTAGGAAGAGAAGTAAGGGAAGGATCTAGCAAATGTGCGAGAATTAATAATTACCGTATATACTCGAGTATAAGCCGAGATTTTCAGCCCATTTTTTTGGGCTGAAAGTACCCCTCTCGGCTTATACTCGAGTCATACCCAGGGGTCAGCAGGGGAGGGGGAGCGGGGGCTGTCTAATTATACTCACCTGCTCCTGGCGCGGTCCCTGCATGTCTTTTCCCCGGCGCCGGCAGCTTCTTCCTGTACTGAGCAGTCACATGGTACCGCTCATTATTCATTACTGTAATGAGCGGTAACAGTGACCGCTCAGTAGAGGAAGAAGCAGCAGCGCCAGGGAAGCAGGGACTGCACCGCGCCAGGAGCAGGTGAGTATAACGGGGAGGGGAGCGCTGCGCGATAGTCACCTGTTCCCCGTTCCAGCCGCCGCTCCGTCTTCAGCGTCTTCTGCAGTGAAGCTCAGGTCAGAGGGCGCGGTGATGTGGTTAGTGCACACCCTCTGCCTGAACGTCAATGCAGAAGGCGCTGAAGATGGAGCGGCGCCGGAACGAAGTTAGGTGAATATTGAAAGTGCCAGGGGCCTGAGCAATGGAGAGGTGAGTATGTGATTTTTTTTTTTTATCGCAGCAACAGAAAATGGGGCGAGTGTCTGTATGGAGCAACTTATGGGTCCATAACGTTTGTGCAGCACTATAATGGGGCAAGTGTCTGTTTGGAGCATCTTATGGGGCCATAACGTTTGTGCAGCATTATAATGGGGCAAATGTCTGTGCAGAGCATCTTATGGGGCCATAACGTTTGTGCAGCACTATAATGCGGCAACTGACCATATGGAGCATCTTATGGGGCCATAACGTTTGTGCAGCATTATAATGGGGCAAATGTCTGTATAGAGCATCTTATGGGGCCATAACGTTTGTGCAGCACTATAATGGGGCAAGTGTCTGTATAGAGCATCTTATGGGGCCATAACGTTTGTGCAGCATTATAATGGGGCAAATGTCTGTATAGAGCATCTTATGGGGCCATAACGTTTGTGCAGCACTATAATGGGGCAAGTATCTGTATAGAGCATCTTATGGGGCCATAACGTTTGTGCAGCACTATATGGGGCAAGTGTCTGTATAGAGCATCTTATGGGGCCATAACGTTTGTGCAGCACTATATGGGGCAAGTGTCTTTATAGGGCCATAATCAACGTTTGTGCAGCACTATATGGGGCAAATATCTGTATGGAGCATCTTATTGGGCCATTATTAACCTTTATGCAGGATTATATGGGGCACATTTTAATATGGAGCATCTTATGGGGGCCATCATAAACTTTATGGATCATTATATGGGGCTCCTGATTCAATATGGATATTCAAAAACACTTAACCTACTGATGTCTCAATTAATTTTACTTTTATTGGTATCTATTTTTACTTTTGACATTTACCGGTAGCTGCTGCATTTCCCACCCTAGGCTTATACTCGAGTCATTAAGTTTTCCCAGTTTTTTGTGGCAAAATTAGGGGGGTTGGCTTATACTCGGGTCAGCGTATCTATATATATAATTGTCTAAGGGTTTTTCCGTCTGTCTGTCTTTCTGTCTGTCTGTCTGTCTGTCTTTCTGTCTGTCTGTCTGTCTGTCCTGGAAATCCCGCCTCTCTGATTGGTCGAGGCCGCCAGGCCTCGACCAATCAGCGACGAGCACAGCGATGATGATGTCATAAAGGACGTAGATATCCCGCGTCTCTGATTGGTCGAGCAACGGGCACAGCGACGATGATGTCATAAAAGACGTAGAAATCCCACGTTTCTGATTCAGCGACGGGCACAGTATCGACGTAGATGTCATAATGGTTGCCTCGACCAATCAGCGACGGGCACAGTCTGCCACGAATTCTGGAATCATCATTGTCCATATACTACGGGGACATGCATATTCTAGAATACCCGATGCGTTAGAATCGGGCCACAATCTAGAGCGACCGGCACAGCGACGATGATGTCATAAAGGACGTAGACATCCCGCGTCTCTGATTGGTCGAGGCCGCCAAACCTTGACCAATCAGCAACGGGCACAGCGACGATGATGTCATAATGGTTGCCATGGCGACGATGATGTCATAAAGGTTGCCTCGACCAATCAGCGACGGGCACAGCGACGATGATGTCATAATGGTTGTCATGGCGACGATGATGTCATAAAGGTTGCCTCGACCAATCAGCAACGGGCACAGCGACGATGATGTCATAATGGTTGCCATGGCGACGAAGATGTCATAAAGGTTGCCTCGACCAATCAGCGACGGGCACAGTCTGCCGCGAATTCTGGAATCATCATTGTCCATATACTACGGGGACATGCATAATCTAGAATACCCGATGCGTTATAATCGGGCCACAATCTAGTTACATATATTACTCTAAGGATAATATTAGTGTCAGGATATTCTTGGATGTTAGAGAGTCCAATACCTCCTTTACTTTTGCTTTTGAATAAAAGGGTTTTTTTACCCTGCGAACTTTCAAATATACTTTGAAAGTTGTTTATGAATTTTTTGATCAGAATGTCCAGACTATGTGGAGCGCCCCCAGACGCAGGGCCGCGAAGTACTCAGTACCGGTCCTTTCTGTCTTGGTGCTAGGGCTGTCACAGTGCTAGACCCAGTCCGTGACCCTGCTAAGGGGCATCCAATGAAAGGGTGATGAAAGTTTGTCAAGGGTTCGTGACGCCACCTGTGGTATTCGGTCAGTGTGACACACATGACCTGATTCTGCAGGCTTAAGTACATCCTGTTTGTGACGCCAAGTTGGAGCGCCCCCAGACGCAGGGCCGCGGAGTACTCGGCTGCTTAGGGGTCCGCTGGGGTGATGGAATGGCAGCTAGATGGTATACCTTCCCACAGGTGAAGTATATCCCCAGGGCTTCCCAGTAGTGTAGGTGGCGATGATGTGAGGCGCAGTTAATAACGAGGACACAGGGTTGCAGTCTCTTTACCTTTTTACTGAAGACTTCGGGGTCCGCAATCCAGAGCACTGCTACCAGGGCTGGCTGAGTCCGTCCGGTCCGAAGGCACATCCAGAGTTCCCTTTTGCAGGTGGAAATCAGTGCCTACCAACTAGCGCCTGTGTGTTGTAGTCCTTCCCTGCTGAGCACCACGGGATAGTCCTCACAACTTTCGTATTCGTTCGTTCTCTCTCTCTCTTTGTCCCCCAAGTTTATCTGGCTAGGACGCACCCCTTTGATGGGAAGGCCTGGAGTTATTCTGGGACCCTAGAGACGCCCCTCTCCCACAATTGCCCCCTATGTCTGCTTAGGTGATTTAAGGTAGACAGCCAACCTATAATCAACTGTCCTGCCGCTGTTTGAAGTAATGCTTGAAGTCTGTTACTTCCACGGCGTTCCAGCCACCGGCTACGCGCCTCAGTAGGATGTTGCCGATCTCAGGGCACGACTCCTACTGGTTCTATCCCTATTGTGCTGTGATCTCGTTTCTCACTTCTCCACAATATCCTTCGCTTTGTGTCCTTCCTTAGGATGCCGCCGCAAGGTAGTGCAGGCGCGGCTCCGTAACGATCTGTCCTTTCTGCTAGGTACCTGCCAGGAACTCACCCCTGACAGGTCCTCCCTGGAGCTCTCCCAGGCTGCGTTCTCTCTAACTTCCTATCCAACCCCCAGTTTTACCAGAGTGTGAGGAGTGGCCTAATACATAGTGCCTTTTGCTCCCCCTGGTGGCTGGAGTGTGAAGTGTAATGTGTGACTGTGTTACCTGGTCAGGTGAACTCCTTTAGTGCAATCAGACATAACATCACTCCCCTTAGTGGCAGAGCGACATTACTGCAACGACCAGGACTCTGGGGCGCTGCATATGCATGGGAAGTGTTCTAAAAATATATTGGATTTTAGGGAGGATCATCATTTCATATAAGACTATTCTTTTTAGACCATGTACCTGTATTTTTGATACAGTGAAAGTATTTGGTACTATTTACATGTCAAGGTTTCTTTTGTTACAATATCCTCAAAAATATCATGGAGGCATATCTGGTTCTAATCGAAGTCAAAAATCAAAATGATGTATTTAAGTTTAGGGGTCACAACTAACATTTGGATGGTGTCAGTTTGTGTCTGTGTGCCGTCCGTGATCAACATTGTCGTCATTTATAGAAGCTTTGTGGTTTATTCATTTATTGGTTCACAGATGACAATCACTGATGGTAAAAACTTACTGGATGTCGATCCACCTGCATAGGCTCTGGGACAGAAACAGCAGAAGACGTCACAGGAGGCGGACGGGAAGGACACAGAGTAGCCGAAGGAAGACGAGGAACAGATCTCCTCTCCCTAGCGGATTCTCGGGTACGCTCTTGGAAACGTACTAAGTCTATGCGGGTTGCCAGGGATATAAGATCTTCCAAGGAAGTCAGAGTATCCTGACCCGCCAATTCATCCTTAATTCGAGACGAGAGTCCTCGCCAAAAGCCTCCCACCAATGCCTCATTGTTCCATCCTAATTCAGAGGAAAGTGTGTGAAACCGAATGGCATATTGACCCACAGAAAGAGAACCCTGGTGAAGGTTAAAAAGAGACTCGGTGGTAGAAACCAAACGACCCAGCTCGTCGAATACTTTACGAAAAGTATCTAAAAAGATGGATAGTTGAGAGACAAGAGGGTCATCTCGCTCCCAGAGAGGGTGTACCCAATCTAAAGCCTCCCCCTCTAAGTGGGAAATTACAAAGGCCACATTTGCTCGGTCAGTAGGGTACTGCATAGGGAGCAACTCAAAATGGAGTTGGCACTGGTTCAGAAACCCCTTACATAATTTAGGATCCCCACTGTACAGAGGTGGTTTAGGCTGGTTTCACATTTGCATTTTTTGCCGCTGCGTTTTTCCACAAAAAAACGTATGCGTTTTTTTTCCTATACTTAACATTAAAAATGCATGCGTTTTTTGCATGCGTTTTGCCGTGTTTTGCCACTGCATGCGTCTTTTGTATGCATTTGTTGTGTTGCAGAAATGCAACATGTAGCATTTTTCAGCGGCCTTTTTTTGCTGCAAAAAAACCTATTGATGTCTATGTAAACGCATGCGTTTTTAAGCACATGCGTTTGTTTGCGTTAAAAACGCATGCATTTTTATTTTTAAAAAAAACAGAAAACACTGATTAAGGTGATAAAGGGATCCTAACCCTAACCCTAAAGGGATCCTAACCCTAACCCTAACCCTAAAGGGATCCTAACCCTAAAAGGATCCTAACCCTAACACTAAACCTAACCCTAACCCTAAAGGGATCCTAACCCTATCCCTAACCCAAACCATAACCCTAAAGGGATCCTAACCCTAACCCTAATCCCTTTAGGATCTCTTTAGGCTTAGGGTTAGGGTTAAGGGTAGGGTTAGGGTTAGGGTTAGGATCCCTTTAAGGTTAGGGTTAGGGTTAGTGTTAGGGTTAGGATCCCTTTAGGGTTAGGGTTAGGATCCCTTTACGGTTAGGATCCCTACCCCTAACCCTAACCCTAACCCTAGCTATTTCTGTTTATAGTGGGTTTTTTACTTTATTTTGATGATTGGCAGCTGTCACACATTTCTCAGCATGCGTTTAAAAAACGCAAACGCATGAAAAAACGCATGTAAACGCATCAAAACGCCGCATTTTTTTCACCACATGCAAAACCGCATGCATCTAAAAAATGCAGCGTTTGCACGCGTTTACATGCGTTTTTTCACCATGCGTTTTTTTTTAAAACGCAAGTGTGAAACCAGCCTTAGCCAGGTGAGGTGTTGGATGAGGGGCCAAGGACTGAGAGGAAACAGGAGCAGGAGACTGGAGGACACGAAGGCGATCATCCACGTATGCCATAAAGGATGTGGGCTTGAGTGTCACGCTGCTGAGCAAACTCCTGTTGGAGACTTGCAAGTTGCGGAGCACTCCCAGGGTCGGAGGCCTGCAGAGATGAGACTCCATGGATTTCAAGAAGGACATGATCCTAGACTGGTTCTTCTGGAGGAACAGTAGTTCCTTTTGGGTAGGAGTCGGGGTACCAGCGGGGTCCATGGCCTGATTGTACTGTCTGATCTTTCGGAACTCCTAAAGTGAACCCGCAGAACCACGACAACGAACCTCCCAAGGGTGAGCTGGCCTGGTGGACCACCCCCAATACAGGGAGTGTTAGGGGCAGGCCCGAGGGAGACAATTGCCGCAGAAGCTGATACCCAGGGACAGGAAGTAGGAGCGGAAAAGACGCTGAACTGGCTATGATGGAGACACAGGACAGACTGACAACGACTGAGACAAAGGATAGGCAGGATATGGTGGACCTCCAGGACAGACTGGATATGACGAACGCCCAAGACGGACAGGACATGGCGGAATCACAGGACAGGCAGGGTATGACAGACGCACAGGACAGGCAGGGTAAGGCGGAGACACAGGACATGCAGGGTATGATGGATGCACAGGACAGAGCAAGGTATGAAGGGACCTGGGTCAAATGAGGACAAATGACAATTAGGCAAGGAGGCAGAGGAAGAGTTACCTTAAATAGAAGAGACGCAGAAGGACTTCTGGGTCAGGGTCCTCCAGGGTCAAAGAGAGGAGAAGCAGCGTGCCAGTATAACAAAGAAGTGTACGTGCGTAGAGGGAGATGGAGTGTGAATGCGCACCCGACGGACACCAGGAAGCTGGTGAATCAGGAGGAGAAGAAGGAAAAATGCATGCCTGCAGGAGGAGCGCGCCAGAGAGAGTAAGTTTGTCGGCGAGCGGGGGGGTGGAGCGGCAGGCAGGGCAGCAGGAGCGGCGGCGCTGAGTGGCGCCATGACAGTACCCCTCCCCTTACTCCCCCTCTTTCTAAGACAAGAAAGGAATCTAGCTAAAATACGAGGAGCCTGTATGTTTTCACAAGGTTCCCAAGACCTCTCCTCGGGACCAAAACCGCTCCAATCGACCAAAAAGAGAGTTTTACCTCTAGACTTTTTCATGGCAAGAATATCTTTAACCTCAAAGATATTTGGGACAGAAACTGGCAAAGGAGTTTGAGCAGGTGCCAGCTGGAGAGGGTAAGTATGTCGGCGAGTGGGGGGCGGAGCGGTAGGCGGGGTGGCAGGAGCGGTGCTATGAAACTGGAATTGTGAGACAGTTATAAAACTGGCTACGGTAATTATTTTGCATTTTTACCAGACTATTCATCACATTCAAATCATGAGATAATGACATTAAATAGTGATTTGCCAGTCATTGCAGACCTAGATTCTTCTGACCTTTACCGCTGCTCTGAGCTTAAACCTCGTGCACAAGACAAAGATCTGTGCATATAGCTAATATGGCAGCACATGTAGTCCCTGTATAAGTGTAGCAACTTTTATTGGTGCCACTAAATTCTCTGATCAAAGCTTCTACAGAAGGTAGAAGTAGGGGTTCTGTCCTTGTGGGTGCACTTATAAAGTGCTGTATGCCCACCTGATCTAATAGTATGAGGATCATTGATAGGCTGTAAGTCACACTGTTCACTACATGTATGTATTTGACTGGCGCCCTATACAAGCCTTATCCATCTGCATCTAATACTAGGTGACCACCTCCTTCATGAATGGTAGGTGTGCAAGTGGTTGTTTCATCAGTAGTTTGAACATGCGCTGTCTATTTTTGCTGTATCATGCAGTGCATTAGTTTTGTGACTTGGTATTGGTAAGTGTTGATGCCTTTTTTCTGCTATTTTTTTTAGAAGAATACCTCCATAATATCACAATCTTTCACGAGATAAAACATTCCATAATAGGTACCAAAGTGCAGTATATAAGCCATATCAGTGTTCTGTAATTGCTACATCAAGGGACTGAGCAATTGGATATCTGTGGATTCTCCCACAATCTAATTCGAAATCTCTGTCCTTTCTGTAAAAATCTGCTAATAAATTATTTTAAAAAAATTGAGAATTTTAACTGTGCATTTTGACCATCACATGAAACCTACCTACCATTTCTGGTAATTAATATGCTTCCATGGTTGACCCTGTTAATAAAAAATGTTTGTAACTGACATAAATGTTATTCTTCTGTCCAAAATGTATGTTAAAGCAAACCGTGGCACTAGCAATAGACATGGTAGTGTTTGAGGAAAAAAACTCCCATACCATGGCAAAAAATATGGGAGTCGCTAGGAGCAGCACTACCGTCACTGCTGGCAGCAACCATCCCAGCAGTGGCAGCAACCATCCCAGCAGTAGCAGTAACAATCACAGGTCTCACTCATCAAAGGCAAAGGAGGCCACCCTTTTCCTCTGACATGCATAGACATAGGGAATAAGCAAAGGATGTAATGGAATATACTGTATGTCACCTCATTTTTCTCAGTCACAGCAGGATGATGTAGCCTCTGAGAGTGACACCATCAGCTTCTGCTTCTTTGTCCACTAACCCATATCAAAAGTCTTAGCAAGATGCTACACCAGAAAAACAACTTCTTTCAGTTGATTGATTGGAAGAAAAGCAATCAGCTTTGTATCTAAAAACACAGAGGACATGATTCTAACACCAGCTGTGTTGTGGCTTATGTCATTAGACGAGGATGTTATTGGCCTTAGTGAAACATAGTAAAAGTGATGCCTAGCTGCCATTACTGCCATTCACAGGCGACGACTTATGAGAGCACTGCTCTCATCAGCGTGTGCCAGCTGTTGCTGACAGAAGCGAGAGCAGGCAAGGCTGATGAGAGTATTTATCAGCCAGTGCATGTTGAAGAAATAGATGAATAAAAAATGATGTGGGTCTCTTCTATTTTTGATAACCAGCGCAGGCAAAACTGACAGCTGCGGGCTGCAACCCCCAGCTGTCAGCTATATCATGGCTGGTTATCAAAAATAAATGTGTCCCATGCAATTTTTTTTTAATTATTTAAATAAGCAATTTAAAAAATGTCTAGGAATCTCCCCTTTTTAAACAATCAGCCAAAGTTAAAACAGACAGCTGCGGGATGGTATTCACAGATTGGTACGGGGCTATGGCTATTTTCTACATTTTGCAGCCTGCAGATGTTCATTTTGTCTACACTGGTTATAAAAAATGGAAGAGATGCCACGTCATTTATTTATTTATTGCACAGGCGCCGGCTGATGAATACTCTCATGAGTAGCCTGCTTTTTCTTCTATCAGCGACAGCAGGAATATGGTGATGAGAGTAGTACTGTAACTTTTTTACCACAGGTCACAGCTGTCATCTGACAGCTTGGGAACCGTAGCTCTCCAACCGGCAGTAATGATATTATCGCAGATCAGAGCCTGTGTTTGCTGCACTATCACGCAGATGAAAGCTTGGCAAACAATAGATGTTTGGGCCCCCTATTTAGATGAATGTGCTCTAGGTTCAGGTTCAAATTTGGGTACTGTTCTGGACATCTAAGGGTTCACCCTGTTATGAACAGGTAATTCAGAACCACAATGGACCTTGAAGTTCAGAGCACACAAGGTGCTCCAAATCAGAGGAGGAAGGCAATTTAGACAAGGGCACCAAATGGACCATCTTAGAGAAGCGATCACAAACCACCCAAATGACCGACATTCTTTGAGAGACGGGGAGATCCGAAATAAAATCCATAGAGATATGTGTCCAAGGCCTCTTCGGGACCGGCAAGGGCAAAAGCAACCCACTGGCACGAAAACAGCAGGGCTTAGCCCGAGCACAAATCCCACAGGACTGCACAAAAGAACGCACATCCCGCGACAGAGACGGCCACCAAAAGGATCTAGCCACCAAATCTCTGGTACCAAAGATTCCAGGATGACCAGCCAACACCGAACAATGAACCTCAGAGATAACTTTATTCGTCCACCTATCAGGGACAAACAGTTTCTCCGCTGGGCAACGGTCAGGTCTATTAGCCTGAAATTTTTGCAGCACCCGCCGCAAATCAGGGGAGATGGCAGACAAAATTACCCCCTCTTTGAGAATACCCGCCGGCTCAGACAAACTCGGAGAATCGGGCACAAAACTCCTAGACAGGGCATTAGCCTTCACATTTTTAGAGCCCGGAAGGTACGAAACCACAAAGTCAAAACGGGAGAAAAACAGCGACCAACGAGCCTGTCTAGGATTCAACCGTTTGGCAGACTCGAGATAAGTCAAGTTTTTGTGATCAGTCAAGACCACCACGCGATGCTTAGCTCCTTCAAGCCAATGATGCCACTCCTCGAATGCCCACTTCATGGCTAGTAACTCTCGATTGCCAACATCATAATTTCGCTCAGCAGGCGAAAATTTCCTGGAAAAGAAGGCGCATGGTTTCATCACCGAGCAATCAGAACTTCTCTGCGACAAAACAGCCCCTGCTCCAATTTCGGAAGCATCAACCTCGACCTGGAACGGAAGCGAAACATCTGGTTGGCACAACACAGGGGTAGAAGAAAAACAACGCTTCAACTCCTGAAAAGCCTCCACAGCAGCAGAAGACCAATTGACCACATCAGCACCCTTCTTGGTCAAATCAGTCAATGGTTTAGCAATGCTAGAAAAATTAGCGATGAAGCGACAATAAAAATTAGCAAAGCCCAGGAACTTCTGTAGACTCTTCAGAGATGTTGGCTGAGTCCAATCATAAATGGCCTGGACTTTAACAGGGTCCATCTCGATAGTAGAAGGAGAAAAAATGAACCCCAAAAATGAAATCTTCTGAACACCAAAGAGACACTTTGACCCCTTCACAAACAAAGAATTAGCACGCAGGAACACCATTCTGACCTGCTTCACATGAGACTCCCAATCATCCGAGAAGACCAAAATATCATCCAAGTATACAATCAGGAATTTATCCAGGTACTCTCAGAAGATGTCATGCATAAAGGACTGAAACACTGATGGAGCATTAGAAAGTCCGAATGGCATAACCAGGTACTCAAAATGGCCTTCGGGCGTATTAAATGCTGTTTTCCATTCATCACCCCGTTTGATATGCACAAGATTATACGCACCACGAAGATCTATCTTGGTGAACCAACTAGCCCCCTTAATCCGAGCAAACAAATCAGACAGCAGCGGCAAGGGGTTCTGAAATTTGACCGTAATTTTATTTAGAAGGCGGTAATCAATACAAGGTCTCAGCGAACCATCCTTCTTGGCCACAAAAAAGAAACCCGCTCCCAATGGCGACGATGACGGGCGAATATGACCCTTCTCCAAAGACTCCTTCACGTAACTCCGCATAGCGGCGTGCTCAGGTACAGATAAATTAAACAGTCGACCCTTAGGAAACTTACTACCAGGAATCAAATCGATAGCACAATCACAATCCCTATGCGGAGGTAGGGCATTGGACTTGGGCTCATCGAATACATCCCGGTAATCAGACAAGAACTCTGGGACCTCAGAAGGGGTGGATGATGAGATAGACAGAAATGGAACATCACCATGTACCCCCTGACAACCCCAGCTGGACACAGACATTGATTTCCAATCTAATACTGGGTTATGGACTTGTAGCCATGGCAACCCCAACACGACCACATCATGCAGATTATGCAACACCAGAAAGCGAATATCCTCCTGGTGCGCAGGAGCCATGCACATGGTCAGCTGGGTCCAATACTGAGGCTTATTCTTGGCCAAAGGCGTAGCATCAATTCCTCTCAATGGAATAGGACATTGCAAGGGCTCCAAGACAAAGCCACAGTGCCTAGCATACTCCAAGTCCATCAAATTCAGGGCAGCGCCTGAATCCACAAATGCCATGACAGAATAGGAAGACAAAGAGCAGATCAAAGTAACGGACAAAAGAAATTTCGACTGTACCGTACCAATGGTGGCAGACCTAGCGAACCGCTTAGTGCGCTTAGGACAATCGGAGATAGCATGAGTGGAATCACCACAGTAGAAACACAGCCCATTCTGACGTCTGTGTTCTTGCCTTTCAGCTCTGGTTAAAGTCCTATCACACTGCATAGGCTCAGGTTTATGCTCAGATAATACCGCCAAATGGTGCACAGATTTACGCTCGCGCAAGCGTCGACCGATCTGAATGGCCAAAGACATAGACTCATTCAGACCAGCAGGCATAGGAAATCCCACCATGACATCATTAAGGGCTTCAGAGAGACCCTTTCTGAAAATAGCTGCCAGCGCACATTCATTCCATTGAGTGAGCACGGACCACTTTCTAAACTTCTGACAATAAATCTCTATCTCATCCTGACCCTGACACAGAGCCAGCAAATTTTTCTCTGCCTGATCCACTGAATTAGGTTCGTCGTGCAGCAATCCGAGCGCCAGAAAAAACGCATCAATATTACATAATGCAGGATCTCCTGGTGCAAGGGAAAATGCCCAGTCTTGAGGGTCGCCACGTAATAAAGAAATAATGATTTTAACTTGTTGAACGGGGTCACCAGAGGAGCGGGGTTTCAAAGCCAGAAACAGTTTGTTAGGGCTAGCAGAACGCACCAAATAATAAGACAGATAGAGTATGGTGCGTTCGCAGCCCGGGGTCCACCGTGCAGAGATGGAACCTGCTGCCAAGTAATGACGGACTATATGGCGGTACTCATAAGTATACACACGTGGGTTAAACTTTACCCAGCGTGAAGGAAGCGATCCTGTTGCGTCACAGGATCGCGGTACCGCACATAGAGAGCGAGCAAGTAGTCAGCGAACTCAACCCCAACTAGGATTGAAGTCCGATTAGACCCTTGCTGGCACAACACCGCAACTGGGTGTGTAAGGAAGCTAAGTAACAATATTAGGGCACAAGAGTGCATGCGGTGCCGCACTGACGAACGCCACTAACCACCCAGGCTTGGGTAAGGAAAGCACAGAGGAAGTGCACGGCGCCGTATTGGCGGTCATAGCAACTGGACGCTGTAATGTGTGATTCGTGCTGTAGGATAAGTCGGGCGCTAGATAGCAACCATACACCTTCCGCGAACAGACATTCAATAGGGAAGGGGTATCCAAGGACGACTTGCACTCACAACAAACACACATATGCAAATGTACACTAGCGCATGGCCGTGCGGTCATGCGCAGTTTATATAGTTGCAGCACAGGAAGTGGCCACAGAAACTTTGCCCTTCCAAGACCTGCCAAGAGGACCAATGGAATGTGCTGCAGAGCCTGAGCACATGACCCTCGATCTCCAACGGGAGATCTTGCCCTGGGCATGCTCAGTGTGTGGAGACAAGGACTTAGCCCTAGAGAAGTCCGCTCGCTGCTGACCAGCACTGGCTTTAATGGCAGAAGCTGAAGAAGCAGCAGTAACTCTCTGTACAGAGTGAGACTGAGCAAGACGCTGGGACCGACGTCCCTGCTGAGCAGACTCCACTGCGGCTGGATAAGAATGGGAGACCGCAGCGGAGATGGCTCGAGATTCCCCCTGTGCAGAAGCGGGAACTCGAGACCTAACACAGTTTACAATTATTTTTAAAATTCAAAAACTTAGCTCTATCTCCAGAAAATAACTCAGGAATAGGAATTTTAGGTTCTAACATAGGATTCTGAACCACTAAATCTTGAATGTTCTGTACTCTTATAGTGAGATTATCCATCAAAGAGGACAGACCCTGAATATCCATGTCCACACCTGTGTTCTGAACCACCCAGATGTAAAGGGGAAAAGAAAGACAGATCACAGTGCAAAGAAAAAAAAATGGTCTCAGAACTTCTCTTTTCCCTCTATTGAGAAGCATTAGTACTTTGGGCCTCCAGTACTGTTATGAACAGGTAATTCAGAACCACAATGGACCTTGAAGTTCAGAGCACACAAGGTGACCTGACATTTACCAAAAACATAGGACAAGCTCTGAGACGTGGAAACTCTGCTGACCGCAATCCCTAATCCTAACAAACAACACTAGAGGTAGCCTAACGCTCCCTATGCAACTCGGCACAGCCTGAGCAACTAACTAGCCCTGAAGATAGAAAAAACAAGCCTACCTTGCCTCAGAGAAATTCACCAAAGGAAAAGGCAGCCCCCCACATATAATGACTGTGAGTAAAGATGAAATACAAACACAGAGATGAAATAGATTTAGCAAAGTGAGGCCCGACTTACTGAATAGACCGAGGATAGGAAAGATAGCTTTGCGGTCAACACAAAAACCTACAAACAACCACTCAGAGGGGCAAAA
Source organism: Ranitomeya imitator (assembly GCF_032444005.1). NCBI lineage: Eukaryota > Metazoa > Chordata > Amphibia > Anura > Dendrobatidae > Ranitomeya > Ranitomeya imitator. The sequence goes on from NC_091283.1 coordinate 224,119,097, forward strand.
AGACCCTCCGCACCGACTAACGGTACGGAGGTGCTCCCTCTGCGTCTCAGAGCTTCCAGCAAGCAAGAAAAAACCAATATAGCAAGCTGGACAGAAAATATAGCAAACAAAAATAACACAAGCAGAACTTAGCTTATGCAGGATAGAGAGGCCACAGGAACGATCCAGGAGGAAGCAAGACCAATACTAGAACATTGACTGGAGGCCAGGATCAAAGCACCAGGTGGAATTAAATAGAGCAGCACCTAACGACTTAACCTCAACACCTGAGGAAGGAAACTCAGAAGCCGCAGTACCACTCTCATCCACCAAAGGAAGCTCATAGACAGAACCAGCCGCAGTACCACTCACGACCACAGGAGGGAGCTTGCCCACAGAATTCACAACATCACCCATCACGAGTGTCAAGGAAACAGGTGGACACTCCAAGTCATCTGCTTGTGATTCAACTAGACTCTCAACTGGTCCAGTTGTTGGTGTTGCTGTTCTTGCTGTACCAACTTGTGGAGTCTGCTGCCTTTTAACAAATGATGGTGTATGGTGAGTGAGCCTTGCTTGAGGATTACATTACAAATTACATTACCTTTTGTAGAAAGGGGGGCCTGCTCTATGATCTCACATGCAAGTGAATACAAACTGCTTTCTTAGCTTGTCTTTGAGCTCCAAAGTGCACTAAATCAAAGACACCTGGAGCAGCTACTATGAGCAGGGACAATACATAAGTCTCACGGCTCACTGGGAGAATGTTTTGAGTGGCAGCGATGCACCACCAAAAGCGGAACAGGTGGTAAAGCCTTTGAAAGTGGGAGATACATTTGTTTCCACCACCAAGCAACAGTTATCTGTCCTCCTACACCTCGTCTGAATCTTACTTAACAAACATCCTGAGCAGTTACAGATCACAGCTTTGGTTTCATCCACGGACCTCATTCTCTTGGCTCATGCAACGTAAAGAACTGCCAAGAGGTTTTATAGCCTAAAATGCATGAGTGAAAAAAGCCACATAGCGGACAATTGCTGCTGTACCTCAAGCAGCAAATCTCACCAGAAACAAAGAAGTTTCAGGTTTTTAAATTTGATAGATCTTGTTCGATTTTAGGTCTTTCCTGATATGGTAAATGGTCGTAAAGGTTATCGTGGGGGGCAACTTGAGAAGACATTTGGAATAAGCTGGTATTGTTGACTGCAAATTGGTTGGCCATGGGGTAGGAGTATTTCTATGAACTTGGCTCTCCAGTTGCACATTCTTCCACCAACACATCTACAGATAAGGTCTGCGTTGTTTGATGTCTTTCAAGCAAAAAAGAACAGTAGTAGATATGTTATGGCATAATACAAGACTAAAAATACAGCCAAGAAAATAAGAACAATTTAACATACAGGAGAATTCAAAATCAATAAAGACTAGAACACTATTAAATGCAGCAATATCCAATTGCCATAAGCGGCACAAAACCATTCTAGCGATGGCGCCTTTTAAACAAGCGTGACTTGTAAGAAAACCTATTATATTCAAAGTGCTTTATTCTGAAGCAACAGACCTTCTAGCTGCTCAGAGGCCAAGACAGTTTCTATTAGAATCCCTCGAAGGGCTGAATACAATTTAGGAGCGTCAGGTAATAGAAAACTTGTTACATTTTATAAGAATAAAGGACAAGAAATTGAGTAAAAAAGAAAAGAACCATGACGGGTTCAAAGACAAGTAAGCTCCTCCACATCCGCACATATAAATGATGAGTCAACTGGTGAATATTTTGAATACATTTTGGCTTCAGGAGATCTAAGAGTTTCTGGGTCTCACATATAAAGTTGATAAATAAAACATGGCCAGATCTGAAATCTTTTTTATTTTATTTTCATTTTTTAATAGGATAAAATATAATCTGTTCTCACACACAGAGTGTAACGCAACTAGAAATACATGGACAGCAGCTTTGGTTTTGTGGATGTCCATATTCTAGAATAAAATGTCCGTACGACAGTAACATTAGTATGTTGATGTAAAACATGTGCAAATACTATTCTTGATTCATCACTGAGGTAGAGTATTATGTTTTATTCATTCTGATCGATGATAGAGACATGCCTTGCACAAAGACACACAAGTTGTGTATTGATAGCGTCTTGGTTGGTTTCTTACTCAGATGTTTCGTAATTTCTGAGGCATCGTTGTAGGAAATTAATGCCATGATAATATGACACAACAATTAATAGCAGAAAAATAAAGATTGGAGTCATTTCGCCCACAAAGAATTTCAGAGCACAGAACTTGCGGTGCAGTAATGAATTGCAGGGGAACCAGATGAACCAGTGTGGAATCTTCTTTAAAAACCTTCGTTTAATTCAACAATTTTGTATTAAAAAGAGAAGTCACAGCTTCACATTGAAATGGTGGGTTAATATCAATAGCAGAGACGCATTTCGGTGATCTGAACTTATTCATTGCATATAGGATAACAGCTTGCACAGCGTATTATGTACAGTTAGGGCCAGAAATATTTGGACAGTGACACAAGTTTTGTTATTTTAGCTGTTTACAAAAACATGTTCAGAAATACAATTATATATATAATATGGGCTGAAAGTGCACACTCCCAGCTGCAATATGATAGTTTCCACATCCAAATCGGAGAAAGGGTTTAGGAATCATAGCTCTGTAATGCATAGCGTCCTCTTTTTCAAGGGACCAAAAGTAATTGGACAATGGACTCTAAGGGCTGCAATTAACTCTGAAGGCGTCTCCCTCGTTAACCTGTAATCAATGAAGTAGTTAAAAGGTCAGGGGTGGATTCCAGGTGTGTGGTTTTGCATTTGGAAGCTGTTGCTGTGAGCAGACAACATGCGGTCAAAGGAACTCTCAATTGAGGTGAAGCAGAACATCCTGAGGCTGAAAAAAAAGAAAAAATCCATCAGAGAGATAGCAGACATGCTTGGAGTAGCAAAATCAACAGTTGGGTACATTCTGAGAAAAAAGGAATTGACTGGTGAGCTTGGGAACTCAAAAAGGCCTGGGCGTCCACGGATGACAACAGTGGTGGATGATCGCCGCATACTTAATTTGGTGAAGAAGAACCCGTTCACAACATCAACTGAAGTCCAGAACACTCTCAGTGAAGTAGGTGTATCTGTCTCTAAGTCAACAGTAAAGAGAAGACTCCATGACAGTAAATACAAAGGGTTCACATCTAGATGCAAACCATTCATCAATACCAAAAATAGACAGGCCAGAGTTAAATTTGCAGAAAAACACCTCAAGAAGCCAGCTCAGTTCTGGAAAAGTATTCTATGGACAGATGAGACAAAGATCAACCTGTACCAGAATGATGGGAAGAAAAAAGTTTGGAGAAGAAAGGGAACGGCACATGATCCAAGGCACACCACATCCTCTGTAAAACATGGTGGAGGCAACGTGATGGCATGGGCATGCATGGCTTTCAATGGCACTGGGTCACTTGTGTTTATTGATGACATAAGAGCAGACAAGAGTAGCCGGATGAATTCTGAAGTGTACCGGGATATACTTTCAGCCCAGATTCAGCCAAATGCTGCAAAGTTGATTGGACGGCGCTTCATAGTACAGATGGACAATGACCCCAAGCATACATCCAAAGCTACCCAGGAGTTCATGAGTGCCAAAAAGTGGAACATTCTGCAATGGCCAAGTCAATCTCCAGATCTAAACCCAATTGAGCATGCATTTCACTTGCTCAAATCCAGACTTAAGGCGGAAAGACCCACAAACAAGCAAGACCTGAAGGCTGCGGCTGTAAAGGCCTGGCAAAGCATTAAGAAGGAGGAAACCCAGCGATTGGTGATGTCCATGGGTTCCAGACTTAAGGCAGTGATTGCCTCCAAAGGATTTGCAACAAAATATTGAAAATAAAAATATTTTGTTTGGGTTATGTTTATTTGTCCAATTACTTTTGACCTCCTAAAATGTGGAGTGTTTGTAAAGAAATGTGTACAATTCCTACATTTTCTATCAGATATTTTTGTTCAACCCTTCAAATTAAACGTTACAATCTGCACTTGAATTCTGTTGTAAAGGTTTCATTTCAAATCCAATGTGGTGGCATGCAGAGCCCAACTCGCGAAAATTGTGTCACTGTCCAAATATTTCTGGCCCTAACTGTAATTCCCTGTAGGACACCTGAATGTAAAGAACCTATCCTAGTTGATAATGAACTAAATATATACAACTTGTTGGTTCAAATCATAGAAAATCTGAACATATTATTTATTCATAGTGGTATATCAACTCTTGTCGCATGTTAATACCTTGCGGGGATCTAGTTTTCACTAAATGTATCCACCAAAATTCACAAATACCGTATATACTCGAGTATAAGCCGCGATTTTCAGACCATTTTTGTTAGGCTGAAAGTGCCCCTCTCGGCTTATACTCGAGTCGTCCCAGGTAGTCGGCAGGGGAGGGGGAGCAGCAGGAGCCGGCGGCTGTCACAGCATCTTATGGGGCCATCAACCTTTATGGATCATTAGATGGGGCATATTATTCTATGGAGCATCTTGTGGGGCCATCAACCTTTATGGAGCATTAGATGGGGCATATTATTCTATGGAGCATCTTATGGGGCCATCAACCTTTATGGAGCATTAGATGGGGCATATTATTCTATGGAGCATCTTATGGGGCCATCAACTTTTATGGAACATTAGATGGGGCATATTATTCTATGGAGCATCTTATGGGACCATCAACCTTTATGGAGCATTAGATGGGGCATATTATTCTATGGAGCATCTTATGGGGCCATTAACCTTTATGGAGTATTAGATGGGGCATATTTTAATATGGAACATCTTATGGGGCCATCAACCTTTATGGAGCATTAGATGAGGCATATTATTCTATGGAGCATCTTATGGGGCCATCAACTTTTATGGAACATTAGATGGGGCATATTATTCTATGGAGCATCTTATGGGGCCATGAACCTTTATGGAATATTAGATGGGGCATATTATTCTATGGAGCATCTTATGGGGCCAATCAACCTTTATGGAGTATTAGATGGGGCATATTTTAATATGGAGCATCTTATGGTGCTATCATTAACCTTTGTGCAGCATTATGTGGGGCATATTTTAATATGGAGCATCTTATGGGCCCATCATTAATCTTTGTGCAGCATTATATGGGGCATATTTTGTATGGAGCATCTTATGGGGCCCATCATGAACTGTATGGAGCATTTTATGGGGCTCCTGATTCAATATGGATAATCAAAAAGCTTTAACATACGATGTCTCAATTAAGTTTACTTTTATTGGTATCTATTTTTATTTTTGAAATTTACCGGTAGCTGCTGCATTTCCCACCCTAGGCTTATACTCGAGTCATTAAGTTTTCCAAGTTTTTTGTGGCAAAATTAGGGGCATCGGTTTATACTTGGGTTGGCTTATACTCGAGTATATATGGTAATTAACTTTTGTTTTAGGTCCCCTCCCCTTAGAGGTTGTTAAACCCTTTACCAACTTCTGCCTCCGTTATACAGTTAGGTCCATATATATTTGGACAGAGACAACATTTTTCTAATTTTGGTTATAGACATTACCACAATGAATTTTAAACAAAACAATTCAGATGCAGTTGAAGTTCAGACTTTCAGCTTTCATTTGAGGGTATCCACATTAAAATTGGATGAAGGGTTTAGGAGTTTCAGCTCCTTAACATGTACCACCCTGTTCATAAAGGGACCAAAAGTAATTGGACAATTGTTATGTCATTCTCAATTAAGCAGATAAAAGGCCTGGAGTTAATTTGAGGTGTGGTGCTTGCATTTGGAAGGTTTTGCTGTGCAGTAAACATATGGTCAAAGGAGCTCTCCATGCAGGTGAAACAAGCCATCCTTAAGCTGCGAAAACAGTAAAAACCCATCCAAGAAATTGCTGCAATATTAGGAGTGGCAAAATCTACAGTTTGGTACATCCTGAGAAAGAAAGAAAGCACTGGTGAACTCATCAATGCAAAAAGACCTGGGCGCCCATGGAAGACAACAGTTATGGATGATCGCAGAATAATCTCCATGGTGAAGAGAAACCCCTTCACAACAGCCAACCAAGTGAACAACACTCTCCAGGATGTCGGCGTATCAATATCCAAGTCTGCCGTAAAGAGAAGATGGCATGAAAGTAAATACAGAGGGTTCACTGCACTGTGCAAGCCACTCATAAGCATCAAGAAGAACAAGGCTAGACTGGACTTTGCTAAAAAGCATCTAAAAATGCCAGCACAGTCCTGAAAGAACATTCTTTGGACAGATGAAACCAAGATCAACCTCTACCAGAATGATGGAAAGAGAAAAGTATGGCGAAGGCGTGGTACAGCTCATGATCCAAAGTATACCACATCATCTGTAAAACACGGCGGAGGCAGTGTGATGGCTTGGGCATGCATGGCTGCCAGTGGCACTGGGTCACTAGTGTTTATTGATGATGTGACACAGGGCAGAAGCAGCCAAATGAATTCTAAAGTATTCAGAGCCATACTGTGTGCTCAGATCCAGCCAAATGCAGCCAAACTGATTGGTCTTCGTTTCATACTGAAGATTGACAATGACCCAAAACATAAAGCCAAAGCAACCCAGGAGTTTATTAAAGCAAAGAAGTGGAATATTCTTGAATGGCCAAGTCAGTCACCTGATCTCAACACAATTGAGCATGCATTTCACTTGTTAAAGACTAAACTTCAGACAGAAAGGCCCACAAACAAACAGCAACTGAAAACCACTGCAGTGAAGGCCTGGCAGAGCATCAAAAAGGAGGAAACACAGCGTCTGGTGATGTCCATGAGTTCAAGACTTCAGGCAGTCATTGCCAACAAAGGGTTTTCAACCAAGCACCAAAAATGAACATTTTATTTAAAATTATTGAATCTGTCCAATTACTTTTGGTCCCTTTAAAAACAGGGTGGCACATGTTAAGGAGCTGAAACTCCTAAACCCTTCATCCAATTTTAATGTGGATACCCTCAAATGAAAGCTGAAAGTCTGAACTTCAACTGCATCTGAATTGTTTTGTTTAAAATTCATTGTGGTAATGTCTATAACCAAAATTAGAAAAATGTTGTCTCTGTCCAAATATATATGGACCTAACTGTATATTAGGGAAAAGTGTCTAGATGCTGCAGAACTTCTGTGTAGAATTTTATTAACGGCATTAGATATTATATGTACTACAGGTGATAATATAAACCACATTGCTCGAGTTTCTATTAATGTATGAATTAATATAAAAATTCCATTTGGTAACAGAAGAAAAAACTTTTTTTATATTTTTAATGTGTTTGCAATAGGTGCAAGTTGTAGGATCACATTTGAACCTATAAAAGCAGCGAGTGGCTATGGAGCAATGACAAATGTGAAAGGGTCTAGTTGTCCATAATTCCTAACAAATAAGTAAATTGTGCGCCAAAAATCCACGCCAACAAATAGAGGTAATCAAGAGTAATCAATGCACATTTATTGAAATATCAAATACATATCAAAAATAATGTATACACAAAATATATTGACAAAAGATGGTGAATAGGGAGCAACAACTAAAAAACAGCCAGTGTACTCAGATGGTAGAAATGACACTGACCATAGAACACAGCGAATCCGAAAAACCCTGCTACTATGACGCGCTGGCAAGTGCTATATGGTCATGGTGGAAATGATCAATTATAAATATCAATGATATAAGCAAGAGGTTCATAACCAGGTATACAATCGATCAATAGGAATTTAGTCAATCAATAGGGAATGATCCCAAAATCTAACCAAAAAGACCAAAAGCACATGGAAGCCCAGGCAACTAAAATATGTGTATGTGCCATTCATAGTGATCCGAAATTACCTTGGGATATGTTGTCATGAAATGCCAGTGTGCTGGGAGCAGGGAAGGCCTCAACGCGCGTTTAGCACTTGCCAGCGCGTCATGGTAGCAGGGTTTTTCGGATTCGCTGTGTTCTATTGCCAGTGTCATTTCTACCATCTGAGTACACTGGCTGTTTTTTAGTTGTTGCTCCCTATTCACCATCTTTTGTCAATATATTTTGTGTATACATTATTTTTGATATGTATTTGATATTTAAAAAAATATGCATTGATTACTCTTGATACCTCTATTTGTTGGCGTGGATTTTTGGTCACAATTTACTTATTTGTCAGGAATTATGGACAACTAGACCCTTTGACATTTGTCATTGCTCCATCGCCACTTGCTGCTTTTATAGGTTCATATGTTTAGGCCTAGAGGTATGCCCTCTGCTGGCCGAGAGGGTGCCTTTGTATAGGTTTTGTAGGACCACATTTGTAAGACCCCTTGGTGAAAAATCATGTTCTGTCTTGGAATACAGATTCTTTCAAGAACTGACAACGGGAACAAATTTCCCTCAAGGTGTGCTCCTTTTTAGCTACAAAATTAACGGTTTGAGGGAGAATTTCCTCCAATTCTTTATCCTGATTCCACATGGGGATGAATTTTGAATGGTATTTCTAATGGCATTAAATTGTGGACTAAAGGTAGTTGTAAAGGTAACTTGATTGTGGCTTTTATTCACTCGATTGCTACTACTAGTTACCATTGTGTTGCTGTTTTTATTCTTGACAATGTTATCTCAAGGGACAAAAATCTTCCTTTGATATGATTGACCTCTTGATAGTGACATGTTTCCAATGCAAAGTTTCTCTTAGATCAATAAAATTCTCCCACGGGGATATTTTTAATAACATGTTTGGGGAGGCATGATTTAGCTTGTAGGATAGAGTTTGATGCAGTATTGTTCCTGTAAGAAAAAACTATAATGATAATGAATTCCTGCCCTTATTTGGGGTAATTGCTATATTTAAAAAGGTGTTTTATTAAAATATCAATAGCTAAATTATGTGGTAAAGATTGATATAATGCTACCACATCACATGTCATCCATATACAAGTTTTTGGTCATTGTGTGCGATCTAAAGAGGATATTACATGATTGGTGTCCCTAATATATCTAGGTAGATTAAAGAATAATGATAAATTTAGCCAGGAACTAAGTTACTCCCCTAAACTGCCTATACCTGCAACTTTGGGTGTAAATGGGGGGACATTCCTTGTGGATTTGGGGCAGGGATTGCAAAATTTGGGTTTACTAGGTGTGATTCAAATAAAATCTTCTGAAAGTTTCTTACTCCCAGAGCAAGTCCCTCTGACAAGAACTGTAGCATTTCATTATGAAAACTGGAAGTGGGTTTATGGCTCAGTTTGTGATAAATGTTATCATTGTTCAACATTAATAGATTTTGTTTTTCTTACAATCGCGTGGCAGTGTAAACAGAAGAAAGTTGTGGCTAGTGCAAAAATTATCCCTACTTTGGGAGTTTCAAGAGCTTATTTCAGTGCTAAATGCAGAAGTAAAAGCTTTTTCACATGGCGTCCAAAAATTATGCTTTTATTTAAGAATTAAAAATGTGTGCTTAGCCATTTTGAAAGTGAGGAAAAAGTTATCATTTTTTGGAATCTGCGACAGATTTGCGGTTCTCAAAATGAGTAAACAATTGCATTAGCTTTTCATTAAACCTTCTAAACATTACCCCTTTATAAGGCTAGGTTCACATTGCGTTAGGGAAATCCGTTAAGCGCATAGCGCTAGCGGATTGCGCTAACGCAATGTTTATTTTGGGTACGCGTTCGCCGTCCCCGCTAGCGCAGATCCCCGATCTGCGCTAGTGAGGGACTGACCTCGGACGCACCTCGGATGCTGCAAGAAGCATCCGAGGTCCGTCACAAAAGAACGGCACATCGCTAGCGCGTGCCGAAAATGGCATGCGCTAGCGATGCGCTACAGGCGCAAATCACATTGCTGTCAATGGGAGCACTAACGGACCCGTTGCACGGCGTTAATTGCGACATTTTCGCCGTGCAACGCAGTCCGTTAGCGTTAACCCATTAACACAATGTGAACCTAGCCTAAGGCAGCAGGAACAGGCTAGCTGTTTTCAAATTGAAGAAGCAATGGCTCATTGACAACATCCCTTTTAACCCCTTCCCAACCTGTGACGCCACGTAGGCGTCATGAAAGTCGGTGCCCATCCGACCTGTGACGCCTATGTGGCGTCATGGAGGGATCGCGTCCCTGCAGATCGAGTGAAAGGGTTAACTCCAATTTCACCTGATCTGCAGGGACAGGGGGAGTGGTACTTCAGCCCAGGGGGGATCACTTCACTCCCCCTTGGCTACAATCGCTCTGATTGGCTGTTGAAAGTGAAACAGCCAATCAGAGCAATTTGTAATATTTCACCTATGAAAACTGGTGAAATATTACAATCCAGCCATGGCCGATGCTGCAATATCATCGGCCTTGGCTGGAAACCCTGATCTGCCCCCCCCACCACCGATCTCCTCCCCAGTCCTCCGTCCTGTGCTCCGCTCCCCTCCGTCGTCCCATCCGCTCCCCCGTCCTCCTGTCCACTCCCCCGTGCTCCGATCCCACCCCCGTGCTCCGATCCCCCCGTGCTTCGATCTCCCCCCTCATACTTACCGAGCCTCCTGGTGTCTGTCCGTCTTCTCCATGGGCGCCGTCATCTTTGAAAATGATGGGCGCATGCGCAGTGTGCCCGCCAAATCTGCCGACCGGCAGATTTGTTCCAGGTACATTTTGATCACTGTGATAAAACCTATCACAGAGATCAAAATAAAAAAAATTGTAAATGAACCCTCCTTTATCACCCCTATAGGTAGGGACAATAATAAATAAAGAAAATATATATATTTTTTCCACTAGGGTTAGGGTTAGAACTAGGGTTAGGGTTAGGGCTAGGGTTAGGGCTAGGGCTAGGGTTAGGGTTAGGGTTAGGGTTAGAACTACGGTTAGGGTTAGAATTAGGCTATGTGCACACGGTGCGGATTTGGCTGCGGATCCGCAGCGGATTCGTAGCAGTTTTCCATCAGGTTTACAGTACCATGTAAACCTATGGAAAACCAAATCGGCTGTGCCCATGGTGCGAAAAATATCACGCAGAAGCGCTGCGTTGTATTTTCCGCAGCATGTCAATTCTTTGTGCGGATTCTACAGCGTTTTACACCTGTTCCTCAATAGGAATCTGCAGGTGAAATCCGCACAAAAAACACTGGAAATCTGCGGTAAATCCGCACGTAAAATACAGTGCATTTTACCTGCGGATTTTTCAAAAATGGTGCGGAAAAATCTCACACGAATCCGCAACGTGGGAATATAGCCTAAGAGTTAGAGTTGGAATTAGAGTTAGGGTTGGAATTAGGGCTAGGGTTGGAAATAGGGTTAAGATTAGGCTTGTGGTTAGGGTTATGGTTAGGGGTGTATTGGGGTTAAAGTTGTTGTTAGGGTTGGGATTACGGTTAGGGTTGGGATTTGGGTTAGGGTTAGGGTTGGGATTAGTGTTACGGGTGTGTTGGGGTTAGGTTTGTGGTTAGGGGTGTGTTGGGGTTAGGGTTGTGATTAGGGTTATGGCTAGAGTTGGGATTAGGGTTATGGGTGTGTTGGGGTTAGTGTTGGAGTTAGAATTGAGGGTTTTCCACTGTTTAGGCACATCAGGGGTCTCCAAATCTAACATGGCGCCACCATTGATTCCAGCCAATCTTGCGTTCAAAAAGTCAAATGGTGCTCCCTCCCTTCTGAGCCCTGACGTGCACCCAGTGTTTTTTCCACATATGGGGTACCAGTGTACTCAGGACAAACTGGGCAACAACTATTAAGGTCCAATTTCTCCTGTTACCCTTGCAAAAAAAATTGCTTGCTAAAAAATAATTTTTGAGGAAAGAAAAATGATTTTTTATTTTCATGGCTCTGCGTTATAAACTTCTGTAAAGCACTTAGGGGTTCAAAGTGCTCACCACAGATCTAGATAAATTCCTTGGGGGGTCTAGTTTCCAAAATGGGGTCACTTGTGGGGGGTTTCTACTGTTTAGGCACATCAGGGGCTCTGCAAATGCAACGTGACGCCCGCAGACCATTCCACTGGACAACAAATATTGGGGTCCACTTCTCCTTTTATCCTTGTGAAAATAAAAAAATTGCTTACTAAAAAATAATTTTTGAGGAAAGAAAAATGATTTTCTATTTTCACGGCTCTGCGTTATAAACTTCTGTGAAGCACTTGGGGGTTCAAAGTGCTAACCACACATCTAGATAAGTTCCTTGGGGGGGCTAGTTTCCAAAATGGGGTCACTTGTGGGGGGTTTCTACTGTTTAGGCACATCAGGGGCTCTGCATTCTAAAACGTCACTACTTCCCTTCCAAGCCCCGACGTGTGCCCAAACAGTGGTTTACCCACACATATGGGGTACCAGCATACTCAGGACAAACTGGACAACAACTTTTGGGGTCCAATTTCTCCTGTTACTCTTGTGAAAATAAAAAATTGCAGGCTAAAAAATAATTTTTGAGGAAAGAAAAATGATTTTTTATTTTCCCGACTCTGCGTTATAAACTTCTATGAAGCACTTGGGGGTTTAAAGTGGTCACCGCATATCTAGATTAGTTCCATGGGAGGTCTAGTTTCCAAAATGGGGTCACATGTGGGGGAACTCCAATGTTTAGGCACACAGGGGCTCTCCAAACGCGACATGGTGTCCGCTAACGATTGGAGCTAATTTTTCATTCAAAAAGTCAAATGGCGCTCCTTACCTTCCGAGCCCTGCCGTGTGCCTAAACAGTGGTTTACCCCCACATGTGAGGTATCACTGTACTCAGGAGAAATTGCCCAATAAATTTTAGGATCCATTTTATCCTGCTGCCCATGTAGAAATGAACAAATTGAAGCTAAAAAAAAATTTTGTGGAAAAAAAAAGTGCTTTTTCATTTTTACGGATCAATTTGTGAAGCGCCTGGGGGTTCAAAGTGCTCACTATGCATCTAGATAAGTTCCTTGGGGGGTCTAGTTTCTAAAATGAGGTCACTTATGGGGGAGCTCCAATCTTTAGGTACACAGGGGCTCTCCAAATGCGACATGGTGTTCGCTAACGATTGGAGCTAATTTTTCATTCAAGAGTCAAATGGCGCTCCTTCCCTTCTGAGCCCTGCCGTGTGCCCAAACAGTGGTTTACCCCCACATGTGAGGTATCAGTGTACTCAGTGTAGAAATTGCCCAATGCATTTTAGGATCCATTTTATCCTGTTGCCCATGTGAAAATGACAAAAATTGAGGCTAAAAAATTTTTGGGGTGAAAAAAAGTACTTTTTCATTTTTATGGATCAATTTGTGAAGCACCTGGGGGTTCAAAGTGCTCACTATGCATCTAGATAAGCTCCTTGAGGGGGTCTAGCTTCCAAAATGGGGTCACTTGTGGGGGAGCTCCAATGTTTAGGCACACAGGGGCTCTCCAAATGCGACATGGTGTCCACTAAAGATTGGAGCCAATTTTTCATTGAAAAAGTCAAATGGCGCTCCTTCCCTTCCGAGCCCTGTCGTGCGCCCAATCAGTGGTCCACCACCCCCCCCCCCTTCCCCACATATGGGGTATCAGCACACCCAGGCAAATTGTACAATAACTTTTGGTGTCCAGTTTCTGTTTTTACCCTTGGGAAATTAAAAAAAGTGTTGCTAAAATATCATTTTTGTGACTAAAAAGTTAAATGCTCATTTTTTCCTTCCATATCGCTTCTGCTGTTGTGAAGCACCTGAAAAGTTAATAAACTTTTTGAATGTGGTTTTGGCACCTTGAGGGGTGCAGTTTTTAGAATGGGGTCACTTTTGGGTATTTTCAGCCATACAGACCCCTCAAACTGACTTCAAATGTGAGGTGGTGCCTAAAAAAAATGGTTTTGTAAATTTTGTTGTAAAAATGAGAAATCGCTGGTCAAATTTTAACCCTTATAACTTGCGTTATAAGAAAAAAAAAATTGTTTCCAAAATTGTGCTGATGTAAAGTAGACATGTGGGTAATGTTATTTGTTAACTATTTTGTGTCACATAACTCTCTCGTTTAACAGAATAAAAATTCAAAATTTGAAAATTGCAAAATTTTCAAAATTTTCGACAAATTTCCATTTTTTCACAAACAAACGCAAACATTATCGACCTAAATTTACCATTAACATGAAGTCCAATATGTCACGAAAAAAAAATTCTCAGAATCGCTAGGATCCGTTGAAGCGTTCTTGAGTTATTACCTCATAAAGGGACACTGGTCAGATATGCAAAAAACGGCCAGGTCATTAAGGTCAAAACAGGCTGGGTCCTGAAGGGGTTAAAAAATGATCCCTATTTTGTGAGCTATTTGATGTTTGTGTACATTAGAGTAAAAACCGCACCAGCAGCACAGTCTATCACAATAAAATGCAATTTGCAGCAAGGAGATGTGTGACTGGTCTAGCTGTGCAGTGTCAATTGCATAAGTGGCATGGTAGAGAATTAAGACATTAAGACTGGGCAAGCATGGAGATATCTGGCAGTGTAGGGCCAACAACGGCATCCACAGGAGCAGCAGTACCATAGTATAGATGGCAGATCTGTGTAGGAGACAGACAATGGATAGCAGTCAGTCAGATGGTATGGCCGATTTAATCATTGGCATCAGTATCAGGTGAATAAATGTCAGCACTGATCAGTGCCTGATTCATTTGTGTAGTCCTCTCTTTGACAGTAAACTGGAAGTTGAAAATGGCAGTACACCTATAGGCAAACTGGGCCAGTTCTTACTACTGGTGCAATCTGCTGAGCCAGAAATCCATGTAATCGAGGTCCTTTATGTCTACGGTAGAAAGGGCACAATGCAGATATGACTGAATCTGGCTGTTCAGACAGTGTGATTGTATTTGCTGATGTGCATCAGGTTGAATCAGGGACAGAAAAAATATTTGGTCCATCTTATCATAAGTACTGTATTCGCTGGTGTTGCCTTGGTTGTTTGGTTTAGTGGTGACACAAGCGGGGGAGGGCCACTTTAAAAAAATCATTCACAATTTCAATTAAAATATAAAACTGTTATTAAGACGGAGTCACTTCTCACGGATAAACCATCAGACATGGAAGTAAAGAAATCTGGGGACAAATGCCATGAGAGTATAACAAAGGCAAAAGGGTAAGGCAAAATATAGTCAAACATCAAAGTCCAAGATCAGGCAGCAAATGTAAGGGTACCGTCACACACTGCCATTTCGATCGCTACGACGGTACGATTCGTGACGTTCCAGCGATATCGTAACGATATCGCTGTGTCTGACACGCAGCAGCGATCAGGGATCCTGCTGAGAATCGTACGTCGTAGCAGATCGTTTAGAACTTTCTTTCGTCGCTGGATCTCCCGCTGTCATCGCTAGATCGGTGTGTGTGACACCGATCTAGCGATGCGATCTAGCGATGCGTTCGCTTGTAACCAGGGTAAACATCGGGTTACTAAGCGCAGGGCCGCGCTTAGTAACCCGATGTTTACCCTGGTTACAAGCGTAAAACTAAAAAAAAACAAACAGCACATACTTACATTCCGGTGTCCGTCAGGTCCCTTGCCGTCTGCTTCCCGCACTCAGTGACTGCCGGCCGTAAAGTGAAAGCAGAGCACAACGGTGACGTCACCACTGTGCTGTGCTTTCACTTTCACTTTACGGCCGGCAGTCACTGAGTGCGGGAAGCAGACGGCAAGGGACCTGACGGACACCGGAATGTAAGTATGTGCTGTTTGTTTGTTTTTACTCTGGTAACCAGGGTAAACATCGGGTTACTAAGCGCGGTCCTGCGCTTAGTAACCCGATGTTTACCCTGGTTACCCGGGGACCTTGGCATCGTTGGTCGCTGGAGAGCTGTCTGTGTGACAGCTCCCCAGCGACCACACTACGATTTACCTACGATCACGGCCAGGTCATATCGCTGGTCGTGATCGTAGGTAAATCGTATAGTGTGACGGTACCCTTAGAGTGTAACACCCCAGGTAACCGGTAGTTGCAGTGATGTTGCCTTCCTTTCGGGGAGGGCGATATCAGGCGTGGAGGCAAAGAGGATTCCCGTTACCAGCTAACGCACATACATACAACACATTCTGAATCCAGGCCAGAAGGGAAGGCTCAGAACCCAGATTCAGGGGAGCTTCCCCAGCTTAAAAGTGTTCTGGTCTGGAGAAGGAGTTAGACAGTCTGGAGCAGACAGTGAAGGGAGAGAAGTGGAGAGCAGAGAGCGGAGCCGTGCAGCCAGGACTGAGCTGCAGCTCCAGGAAAGGAAGTGAACCCGAGGGGTTGAATGTACTAGTGAAGTATCTGAGGAAAGAAGCACAGAGGAAGGAAAGGGGCTCAGAGGGGAACTGTGACCGGGCACCCACAGAGTCGAAGCGCAGTAACCGGGCACCGGGAGCCCGAGGCTGTGTTGTACTCCAGGTCGCACAGCAGAACCGGAGGGCATAGGACTTTATTTAATTTGCCCGTACCCACACCTGAAGGTGCAGCAGTATACTAAGAGCCCGGGTCGTGATAGAGCCCGGGTCATTCTGTCATGTGCTGCTCCCATCCTGCGCCCCGTTCTGTCATGTGCTGCTCCCATCCTGCGCCTCCGTTCTGTCATGTGCTGCTCCCATCCTGCACCTCCATCCTGTCATTTGCTGCTCCCATCCTGTCATGTGCTGCTCCCATCCTGCGCCCCCATTCTGTCATGTGCTGCTCCAACCTGCATCCCCATCCTGTCATGTGCTGCTCCCATCCTGCGCCCCGTTCTGTCATGTGCTGCTCCCATCCTGCGCCCCGTTCTGTCATGTGCTGCTCCCATCCTGCGCCCCCGTTCTGTCATGTGCTGCTCCCATCCTGCGCCCCTGTTCTGTCATGTGCTGCTCCCATCCTGCGCCCCCGTTCTGTCATGTGCTGCTCCCATCCTGCGCCCCCGTTCTGTCATGTGCTGCTCCCATCCTGTCATGTGCTGCTCCCATCCTGCGCCCCCGTTCTGTCATGTGCTGCTCCCATCCTGCGCCCCCGTTCTGTCATTTGCTGCTCCCATCCTGCGCCCCCGTTCTGTCATGTGCTGCTCCCATCCTGCGCCCCCGTTCTGTCATGTGCTGCTCCCATCCTGCGCCCCCGTTCTGTCATGTGCTGCTCCCATCCTGCGCCCCCGTTCTGTCATTTGCTGCTCCCATCCTGTCATGTGCTGCTCCCATCCTGCACCCCCGTTCTGTCATGTGCTGCTCCCATCCTGCGCCCCCGTTCTGTCATGTGCTGCTCCCATCCTGCGCCCCGTTCTGTCATGTGCTGCTCCCATCCTGCGCCCCCGTTCTGTCATGTGCTGCTCCCATCCTGCGCCCCTGTTCTGTCATGTGCTGCTCCCATCCTGCGCCCCCGTTCTGTCATGTGCTGCTCCCATCCTGCGCCCCCGTTCTGTCATGTGCTGCTCCCATCCTGTCATGTGCTGCTCCCATCCTGCGCCCCCGTTCTGTCATGTGCTGCTCCCATCCTGCGCCCCCGTTCTGTCATTTGCTGCTCCCATCCTGCGCCCCCGTTCTGTCATGTGCTGCTCCCATCCTGCGCCCCCGTTCTGTCATGTGCTGCTCCCATCCTGCGCCCCCGTTCTGTCATGTGCTGCTCCCATCCTGCGCCCCCGTTCTGTCATTTGCTGCTCCCATCCTGTCATGTGCTGCTCCCATCCTGCACCCCCGTTCTGTCATGTGCTGCTCCCATCCTGCGCCCCCGTTCTGTCATGTGCTGCTCCCATCCTGCTGCACCGTTCTTTAATTTGCTGCTCCCATCCATATGCCCCATACGCTGCTCCATAAGATGCTCCATAGTATATGCCCCGTATCAGGTGGCGTAAGTAACAAATAGCTGTGGCATGAAGTGCCACAGCCTCATGCCACAGCAATTTGTTACTTGCGCCACCTGATTCCTTTCTGCCGCCATTTTCTTGGTCCTCCTGCTGGCGGAATCGGCGCCTGCGCAGTCCGCGCTTTCCGGCGCCATTTTCTTGAAGACAGACCTGCAGTGTGTCTTCAAGAAAATGGCGCCGGCAGTGTGTCTTCAAGAAAATGGCGCCGGAAAGCGCGGACTGCGCAGGCGCCGATTCCGGCAGCAGGACCAAGAAAATGGCGGCGGAAAGGAATTAGGTGGCGTAAATAACAAATTGCTGTGGCATGATGTGCCACAGCTTCATGCCACAGCAATTTGTTACTTACGCCATTCCTTTCCGCCCATTTTCTTCGTCCTCCTGCTGCCAGAATCGGCGCCTGCGCAGTCCGCGCTTTCCGGCGCCATTTTCTTGAAGACACACCTGCAGTGGAGCCGAAGTGTGTCCTCAAGAAAATGGCGCCGGAAAGCGCAGACTGCGCAGGCGCCGATTCCTGTTGCCGGAATCGGCGCCTGCGCAGTCCGCGCTTTCCGGCGCCATTTTCTTGAAGACACACCTGCAGTGGAGCCAGAGTGTCTTCAAGAAAATGGCGCCGGAAAGCGCGGACTGCGCAGGCGTCGATTCCGGCAGCAGGAATCGGCGCCTGCGCAGTCCGCGCTTTCCGGCGCCATTTTCTTGAAGACACACTCCGGCTCCTCTGCCTGTGACTGGTCAGAGGGCGGCGCCGGCGCGCATTAAGCGCATCATCGCGCCCTCTGAACTGTCACAGCAGAGGAGCGGGGAGACGGAGCCGCACGCAGGGCTGGAACGGGGAAAGGTGAATATACTTACCCTCCTGGCGGTCCCTGGCTCTCCAGTGGAGATCGCGGTATGCGTTCAGTGCTTACGCATACTGCGATCTCCTGGAAGCGTTACTCTGTGGGGGCCAGACTGCGCCGGCACTTGCGCCTGCGCAGTCTATAAAGGCTTTGGACAGAGTGACGCTCCCAGCGTTATATTATAGATTCACCATCCCAAAAATATCATTAACAATTTGAACAAAATTTGTCAATTCCAAAGAAGAAAATTTCATTTACAGAATTCCAAGATCCAATTTACAACAATGTTGCGCTTTCTCCCTTTCCCTTTCCACTGGTACAATCCTGCACACAGTGCTACCAGTAAAATCACCCCAGATGCAAGCACAATAAAATTTTATTTCACAAGAAATTACACAGAAGGTGAGAACAATGATATTATGCCAGGAGCTTAATCATTTTTCTTTTGGCAAAAATGTTGCAGGCCCAGCTTTTTTCATAACATAACAGCAGCTATGTATCTGCTATTGAGGCTGAGCGCTTGCGACTCACTCAGATAAGGCTGTACAAACCAGGAAGTTGGGCATCTTTAGAACAGCAGGAGGTGACCCGTTGGTCTGCAAAGTCCTTAATAACCACCACTAATTTCTTTTTCTACTTCCCTGTGAGGTTGCCCCCGTTCTGTCATGTGCTGCTCCCATCCTGCGCCCCCGTTCTGTCATGTCCTTCTCCCATCCTGCGCCCCCGTTCTGTCATGTGCTGCTCCCATCCTGCGCCCCCGTTCTGTCATGTGCTGCTCCCATCCTGCGCCCCCGTTCTGTCATGTGCTGCTCCCATCCTGTCATGTGCTGCCCCCATCCTGTGCCCCCGTTCTGTCATGTGCTGCTCCCATCCTGCGCCCCCGTTCTGTCATGTGCTGCTCCCATCCTGCGCCCCCATTCTGTCATGTGCTGCTCCCATCCTGCGCCCCCGTTCTGTCATGTGCTGCTCCCATCCTGCGCCCCCGTTCTGTCATGTGCTGCTCCCATCCTGAGCCCCCGTTCTGTCATGTGCTGCTCCCATCCTGCGCCCCCGTTCTGTCATTTGCTGCTCCCATCCTGTCATGTGCTGCTCCCATCCTGCACCCCCGTTCTGTCATGTGCTGCTCCCATCCTGCGCCCCCGTTCTGTCATGTGCTGCTCCCATCCTGCGGCACCGTTCTTTAATTTGCTGCTCCCATCCATATGCCACATACGCTGCTCCATAAGATGCTCCATAGTATATGCCCCGTATCAGGTGGCGTAAGTAACAAATAGCTGTGGCATGAAGTGCCACAGCCTCATGCCACAGCAATTTGTTACTTGCGCCACCTGATTTCTTTCTGCCGCCATTTTCTTGGTCCTCCTGCTGGCGGAATCGGCGCCTGCGCAGTCTGCGCTTTCCGGCGCCATTTTCTTGAAGACACACCTGCAGTGTGTCTTCAAGAAAATGGCGCCGGCAGTGTGTCTTCAAGAAAATGGCGCCGGAAAGCGCGGACTGCGCAGGCGCCGATTCCGGCAGCAGGACCAAGAAAATGGCGGCGGAAAGGAATCAGGTGGCGTAAATAACAAATTGCTGTGGCATGAAGTGCCACAGCTTCATGCCACAGCAATTTGTTACTTACGCCATTCCTTTCCGCCCATTTTCTTCGTCCTCCTGCTGCCGGAATCGGCGCCTGCGCAGTCCGCGCTTTCCGGCGCCATTTTCTTGAAGACACACCTGCAGTGGAGCCAGAGTGTCTTCAAGAAAATGGCGCCGGAAAGCGCGGACTGCGCAGGCGCCGATTCCGACAGCAGGAATCGGCGCCTGCGCAGTCCGCGCTTTCCGGCGCCATTTTCTTGAAGACACACTCTGGCTCCTCTGCGTGTGACTGGTCAGAGGGCGGCGCCGGCGTGCATTAAGCGCATCATCGCGCCCTCTGAACTGTCACAGCAGAGGAGCGGGGAGACGGAGCCGCACGCAGCGCTGGAACGGGGAAAGGTGAATATACTTACCCTCCTGGCGGTCCCTGACTCTCCGGTGGAGATCGCGGTATGCGTTCAGTGCTTACGCATACCGCGATCTCCTGGGAGCATTACTCTGTGGGGGCCAGACTGCGCCGACGCTTGCGCCTGCGCAGTCTATAAAGGCTTCGGACAGAGTGACGCTCCCAGCGTTATATTATAGATTCACCATCCCAAAAATATAATTAACAATTTGAACAAAAATTGTCAATTCCAAAGAAGAAAATTTCATTTACAGAATTCCAAGATCCAATTTACAACAATGTTGCGCTTTCTGCCTTTCCCTTTCCACTGGTACAATCCTGCACACAGTGCTACCAGTAAAATCACCCCAGATGCAAGCACAATAAAATTTAATTTCACAAGAAATTACACAGAAGGTGAGAACAATGATATTATGCCAGGAGCTTAATCATTTTTCTTTTGGCAAAAATGTTGCAGGCCCAGCTTTTTTCATAACATAACAGCAGCTATGTATCTGCTATTGAGGCTGAGCGCTTGCGACTCACTCAGATAAGGCTGTACAAACCAGGTAGTTGGGCATCTTTAGAACAGCGGGAGGTGACCCGTTGGTCTGCAAAGTCCTTAATAACCACCACTATTTCCTTTTTCTACTTCCCTGTGAGGTTGCCAAGTTGATTTTTTCATCTTTGTGGAAAACTGTTTAAAAAATAACAAAAGGACAATATTTTGTATGCATATATTTAAAAACCATAGTGAATAATAAAGATGATATGTGGTATACGTCTATGACTTAAAATACGTGTTTAAGCACAAAACCTTGAAATCTTTTGAAGGTGAACCTGTCAGCAGGATTTTGCTAAGTAAACTATAGCCATTGTGATGTTGCCACTGTTACCGAGACCTGGGGTGAAGAAATCCATCTTGTGGTTCTTGTGGTTACTTTACTCGTTTTTATTATGTATACCCCTTTTCACATGTAAAGCGCCATGGAATAAATGGTGCTATAATAATAATAATAATATCTGGTTGGCCTGTAAATATAACGTTTTCCTCTCTAAATGTAAGTGTAGAATGTACCTAAATTACCTGACCCAGTGACTTCAGAGATACAGGTATCTCTAGGTAATTGGATTTTCATCACTGCATTTAAAATACACAAGCTACATCTACAGGAAGGTTGTAGAAGAGCCTTCACATTATTCTGATGGGTTTATTTGTATGTGAATATTCCTGACTTCTTCATCCTTGGGCAGCACACGTAGGGCTAGACCTAGGATATACTACGACTTTTTGTAGCGATACTGATTGATTTTAGCTGAATACTACTGCACTCCAAAGTAATACATTGAGTTCTATGCAACTGGGTGAACTACAGCTGCCATTTAATAGTTAAAATCAATCAATAGCACTACAAAAAGTTGCAGAGTAGCCCGGACATTAAACTAACTGCTTCTTACTGGGACAGAAGAAATGGGTCAATTTTAATCAATTTAAAGTGCCTATATACCCTCAGATTCAGGGGAGAGGGGAGGGCATAGCGTCTAACTGTCCCGGAGTCAGCATGACGGTCTCGATTTCAGGACTCAAGTCTCCTGTCCGGGCAGATCAGGACTATGTTCTGACTTCTAATCACCTTTATCCCATGTGATCATCTCTCTGTGGCTCCTCCTCCTGGGGGCGGGGCCACATCTCTCTGCTCTGACATAAATTAAACTATTCCCTTCTCTTGTGATCTGGCTTCCCCGAGACTCAAAGTCACAATCTCATGTTGACAGGCAGCTGCTTTAGCTGTGAACCACATCCCACAATAATGAAGACAGGAGCATTTGGACATCTTCAGTTGAAGATTTTATTGAGACCATTTTACAGAAAATTTGGGATCACAGTTATCCGGCGCTCTACGCTGAGCACTTACTTTTGGGTTCCCATTTAAATCTCTGAATCACGTGACTGAGATGAAACCCCCGAGTGATCCATTCACTATAATGAGGCAGCAGAGTTACTCTGGACTCTGACTGGCCTCTGTTCAGAGGTGTCCTTTTCAGAAGTGCACAAAACTGTAGCCGATGGCAGTTTTATGCAATCCTAAAAAGACGGAAACAGCCGGATCACAGGTCAGCTGGCATCCACAGTGCCTCCATCTGCCTCATTATAGGGAATCTTCCTCCCGAGGTTCCGTCTGAATCGCATATTTCAGAGATTTACACAGAAACCTTGATGCAAGTGTAAGGAGGAAGACTGGGCTGCGGGTGCCTGTGAGTCGCCCTCCAGGGCCGTGGGGTACCTGGAATCGGGTCTGGTGTTCACAGGGGGAAGTCACAGTGGCAACCCGGTCTGTGGCCCTGGGCACTAATGTAAAAGGGATAATTGAGTAAAGTTTATGTTCGTGACGCCACCTGTGGTATTCGGTCAGTGAGGACCGACGTTACTTTAACCCCTTTCTGACATCTGACGCACTATCCCGTCTAGGTGGGGTGGGCCCGTATGACCACCGACGGGATAGTACGTGATAGCGATCGGCCGCACTCACGGGGGGAGCGTGGACGATCGCGGTCGGGTGTCAGCTGCCTATCGCAGCTGACATCCGGCACAATGTGCCAGGAGCAGTCACGGACCGCTCCCGGAACATTAACCCCCCGCAACTGTGATCAAACATGATCGTGGTGTGCCGGCAGTACAGGAAAGCATCACACAGGGAGGGGGCTCCCTGCGTGCTTCCCTGAGACCCCCGGAGCCCCCCGAAGGTCTCTTACCTCCTTCCTCGCTGCAGGCCCCGGATCCAAAATGGCCGCGGCATCCGGGTCCTGCAGAGAGGGAGGTGGCTTCACAGCGCCTGCTCAGAGCAGGCACTGTGAAGCCTGGAGCTGTGCATGTCAGATCGCTGATCTGACACAGTGCACAGCAAAGTGTCAGATCAGCGGGGCAATGTTATAGTGTAAAAAAAAAAATTTTTCACATGTGTAAGAAAAATTCCCCCAAAAAATCCCCCCCCAAAAAAAATATTGTTCCTATAAATATATTTCTTTATCTAAATAAAAAAAAACAATAAAAGTACACATATTTAGTATTGCCACGTCCGTAACGACCCCACCTATAAAACTGTCCATCTAGTTAACCCCTTCAGTGATCGCGGTAAAAAAAAAAAAAAAAACGAGGCAAAAAACGCTTTATTATCATAGTGCCAAACAAAAAGTGGAATAACACGCGATCAAAAAGACGGATATAAATAACCATGGTACTGCTGAAAACGTCATCTGGTCCCGCAAAAAACGAGCCACCAAACAGCATCATCAGCGAAAAAATAAAAAAGTTATAGTCCTCAGCATAAAGCGATGCAAAAATAATAATAAAATAGTTTTTATCGTATAAAAGCGCCAAAACATAAAAAAATATAAATATAAATGAGGTATTGCTGTAATCGTACTGACCCGAAGAATAAAACTGCTTTATCCATTTTACCAAACGCGGAACAATATAAACGCCTCCCCCAAAAGAAATTCATGAATAGCTGGGTTTTGGTCATTTTGCCTCACAAAAATCGGAATAAAAAGCGATCAAAAATTGTCACGTGCTGAAAATGTTACCAATAAAAACGTCAACTCGTTCCACAAAAAACAAGACCTCCCATGACTCTGTGGACCAAAATATCGAAAAATTATAGCTCTGAAAATGTGGTAACGCAAAAAATATTTTTTGCAATAAAAAGCGTCTGTCAGTGTGTGACGGCTGCCAATCATAAAAATCCGCTAAAAAACCCGCTATAAATGTAAATCAAACCCCCCTTCATCACCCCCTTAGTTAGGGAAAAATTAAAAATTTTTAAAAAATGTATTTATTTCCATTTTCCCATTAGGGTTAGGGCTAGGGTTAGGGATAAGGATTAGGGCTAGGGTTAGGGCTAGAGTTAGGGCTAGAGTTAGGGCTAGGGTTAGGGCTAGGGTTAGGGCTAGGGTTAGGGCTAGGGTTAGGGTTAGGGCTAGGGTTAGGGCTAGGGTTAAGGTTAGGGCTAGGGCTGTAATGACCAGAGGTCCGAATATGATCCAGTGAGTCACAAACCAAGACCAAGGCAGAAATCTCCAACGGTATTTACTCAAAGGCAAAATAATCAAGGTAATATGGAGAATATTAAGGCAGATGCACCCCAAAGATACACTAGCTCAGCAGCAGCTGAAATCACTGTGCCACTCCAAGGTCTCCTGAGAACTGTATACTACAACAGACTAGTAAGAAATTTACCTAACAGGCAACTAAAAACAGGAACAAGTGTAAATTGAATGTAGTGTTATTAAGGGAGCCCCTGGAATGGCACATTGAGTATAACTTACACAACTCTAATATAAGATACACCTCTAAAGTAACAACTTAACACTCTGAGCAGAGATACCCGGGTATCTATAACTATGGTACCGTATCCTGAGATAGATTTCCTCTCAGGCAGGAATCCGCACAGGCTGTAGCCAGTCCATATCTTCAGCGCCAATAAGTTACAGCAAGCTCCTCTTGTCTTGTCGGCCGATGCCGAGCCCAAACGCCGGGGACTTAGTTAGTGGTCTCACGATGTTGTCTCTGCTTCTGTAGCTCCTAGGAATGCTTCCACGACAATCCGTCCGTCTCTGTATCAGCCGTCTGTCCAGACTTGTTTCTCCACTCAATGCACAGGGAATCCACAGACTTCCAAATTCGTACTGGGTTCTTAGTAAAGTCTCAGTCTTTTCTTAGATAAAGGGTTAGCTCTTCTCCAGGAAACGTTAGCAACACAAGTCTCTCACAGAGTTAAACAAAAGGTTAGTTCTTCTCCAGGGGAACGTTAGCAACAAAAAGTCTCTCAAAAGCTTCTTTTCCTCCAAAAACACTTGCAGTAAATCCACACACAGTCTCTTTTTTTAAGATCTCACAGCAGCTTATCCTTTGCTTCCCGCCTTTTCTCTCTCAGCTCTTACTTCCTAGTTTCACTTTACACACGAGACACTGGACCCCACCCCCCAGCACACATTGTCTCTGGGAGTTTTGCACGGTCTGTCTTCTGCTGCAACAGGCAAAAACCACAGGGTCCTAGTGCCCTCTCAGTGGGACTACAGTTCACCCTCTTACATGCCACCCCACTAGAGGTTGGCGTCCTCGACATACCTCCCCACTCAAATTCATCTTGAGCATATCGCTGAGGCGGTATTCCTGCCGTAGATCGTGTAGTTCTCCTAAGTCCTACATCAACAGGTGCGACCTTAGAGGGAGCTAGAGTCTCTTCCGTGGTCGTGTTAGTGGGCGTAAGTGGAGTTGTCTCCTCCTGCGGCTCGATGTCCTGTGATACAGCGTCAGGACCAAGCAGTTGACCTGATGCACTCTCCTCAACAACATCCTCCATATCCCCAACATTCTCATCACTCGAGGCCAGATCGGTCACAGGGGGCAAATAAGCAGGCGCAGGAGTAAGCACACCATCAAACTCAAGATCATTCAGAGCTTCCGCCCCTTGAAACATGGCCTCTGGCTCTAGGGGGGTAGGCCGAATCTTCAAGCCAGCACCGCTGTAACATGTTACGATGCAAATTACGGGTTGGCCCCCCTGTCCCCACCGGTTCGACCTCGTACACTGGAATCTCAGGGTTCACCTGTTTTTTTATCAGATACGGTATCGCCTTCCATCGGTCACTCAGCTTTCCTGACCGTCGTTTTGTCCTCACCAACACTCTGTCTCCCGGAGAGAACAGCTCTGTTTGTACAGGTCGCGTGTCCTTATGGACCACCTGGCGAAGGCGGTCGCCCACCACCTGATGCACCACCCTCAACCGCCGCCGATGCTCTCGTACCCACTCGGATGCAGTCCGAAGGGGGGCGGAGGAGGGATCTGGCATGTTCAAATCCTCAATGTCTCGGCCAGGTCTACCAAACATCAACATGTGTGGTGAGTAACCAGTAGTACTGTGCACCCTGTTATTGTAAGCCCACATCAATTCGGGGAGATACTCAGGCCAGCATGTCTGTTGCTGACTCTCTAAGGACCTCAACATTTGCAACAGGGTCCGATTAAAACGCTCACACGCCCCGTTACCCTGAGGGTGGTAAGGCGTTGTTCTCGACTGCTCGATACCATAGAGCTGGTGCAACTCTTTCATCAGCGTCCCCTGAAAGCAGGCCCCTTGATCTGAATGTATTCACTGCGGACACCCGAACACTTGGAAGAAATGTCGGCACACTGCCTCAGCCGCCGACTTGGCCGTCTGATCTCTTGTCGGCACCGCTACAGCATACTTGGTAAAGTGATCTGTCATCACCAGGCAATAGGAGTACCCTGACGTAGAGAACCCTATCAACACGTAGTCAATCATGAGTAGTTCCAGTGGAGCTGAAGTCTTAATAGACTGTGTGGGAGCACGCTGCTCAGGGCTTTTGTTGAGCCCACAAATTCGGCACTGCCGACACGCGTCGGCCACCATCCCTCCCAACTCAGGGCAGTAGAGGACTCGCTGCAACCACTGAAGTGTCTTTTCACTCCCAAAATGGGCCCCCTTCTCATGCGCCTCACGAGCGATCACTGGCCCCATCCCCACAGGAATTATCAGTTGGTACCGATGCTGCAGCTCCGATGGCAGGTACACCTTACGATACAAAAGACCTTGTTCCACACACAATTTATCCCATTGTCGAAGGAGTTTCATTCCTTCCATGGACAACTGAGCCTTGTCCTCTGCACTGGGCCAGGCCTTGTTTTGTACCCAACGGCGCACAAGTGCAACGTCCGGACACTCATCCTGGACTCTTGTCCAATCTGAGGGTGTTTTACCCAGGACACAGGGCATCCCGGTGGCCACCCCACTTGAGTGTACCACACTTTGGAAGATAGGTATTTGCCCCAAAGCTGGAGTTTCAGTATCCTCAAGTTGTTCGTCAACATCTTCCCCGGATGACCCAAGGGGCACTCTTGACAATGCATCTGCATTGCCGTTCTCTCGACCAGAGCGAAATTTAATGCGGTAATTGAACTTGGCCAGTCTGGCGACCCACCGCTGCTCCAACGCCCCCAGTTTTGCATTCTCTAAGTGAGCTAGCGGGTTGTTATCTGTCATGACTAGCACCTCAGCTCCTGTTAGATACTCGGCGAAGCGTTCTGTCATTGCCCACACCAGGGCCAGCAATTCCAGCCGGAATGAGCTGTAGTTAGCCGGATTTCGCTCGGAGTCTCTTAAAGATCTGCTGCCATAAGAAATCACTCGTTCTCGGCCGTCCTGCACCTGTGCTAGTACTGCCCCCAACCCATGAAGACTACCATCGGTATACAACAAAAAAGGGGTGTCAAACCGGGCGTAGGCCAGCAATGGGGCACTCGTTAGGGCGGTTTTCACTCCATCAAATGCCTTTTTCTGTAGGGGCCCCCATGGAATGGGGCGATTTCGAGGACCCAGCGTTGTCCCTCTCAAAAGTTCATTCAAGGGACTCACCACTTGTGAGAATTTAGGCACAAACCGCCGATAGTATCCTGCTAGGCCCAGGAAGGCCCGCACTTCTCGCAGGTCACAAGGAGGTGGCCACTCTTGTACCGCCTTAATCTTACTGGCTAAAGGTAGTACCCCATCCGGGGTCACCAGATGCCCCAAATATTCAATCTGGTTTCGTAACAGTTGACATTTTTTTGGCTTTATTTTCAGGCCGTAGCTCTTGAGCCGCCGGAGAACTTGACGCAGCTTCTCCAGATGATCTTCAAATGAGGTTCCGAACACCACAATGTCGTCTAGATATATCAGGACTGATTCAAAATTTAGATCGCCCAAACAATGTTCCATCAGGCGTTGGAAGGTTCCCGGGGCGGTAGCGAGGCCAAAGGGCATCCGGTTGAACTCAAAGAGCCCCATTGGCAAGACAAACGCCGTCTTGGCCCGATCTTTTTCAGCCATTGGGACCTGCCAGTACCCGCTTGCCAAATCCAACGTTGAGAAATACTTGGCCCGACCCAGGGCCGACAGGGATTCTTCAATATGGGGTAAAGGATATGCGTCCCGTACGGTGTGGGCATTCAATTTCCGATAGTCCACACAAAATCGGAGTGTCCCATCCTTCTTGCGGACCAAGACTACAGGGGACGCCCAGGGACTCCGGCTCTCTCGGATCACTTGGTTGTCCAGCATACTGGCCACCATGCTCTTCACCTCTTGATAGAGCGCTGGAGGAATTTGACGATATCTTTCTCTAATGGGTGGAGTATCCCCCGTTGGAATCTCATGCTCAATCGTCTGGGTACACCCGAAGTCCTCTCCATGTCGGGAAAAGGTCTCTTGATGTTCCCACAAAACTCTCTCCAACTGCTCCAACTGCACGGGGGTCAGCTTCTCCCGATCCACTCCCATCTGCTCCATGATCACATGAACATTCCATTCCTCCGTAGGAGGTTCAGTCCGGCCTACCTCGACCGCGAATGTCCAGGATGACTGTTGGTCTGGTCGCAATTCGAACCCTGCATTTTCCGGCACCTTCTCTGCCGGCACGAACAGTTCAGCCAGTATGGTCCCAGCGGGAATTGCAACAGCTTCATCTAAAACATTGATGCATCGGACCGGCACTCGTCCATTCTTCACAATCGCCAAAGACCGGGCCACATGTACCTTGGCAAATGAGGAACCCTCTCGGGCGGGCTCAAGTAGCACTTAAAGCCCATTCAATCTCTGTGCAGCTCCCACAGGCAGCATTAAGAGTTCCTCTTGTCTGGGTCCCAGCAGGATCGGGGCCCTCGAAGTCACTCGGACCCGGCCCACCCGGCCACCTGGGACCGCACTTTTCAGCAAGTCGCAACTCAGCACTAGACGGTGTAGAATTCTCTGTGTGGGTCGGTGTCTTGTCGCACGGGCCCAGTATCGGGGTCCTTCACTGGCATACATCTGGTGATTCAAATCTCGCAGCACGTTCATTCCGAGCGTCACTTCCATCCCTCTTCTAGGGGGGTGATCCACCAGTACTACCCCTTTCTGCCCCAGCTCTTGACCAAACATTTTTAGTTGCATCCACACGATCCCTTTGACTGACAATTGACCATTATTTGCGGCGGTCAGTCGTATCACTCGGCCATCCTCTGGAATCACTAGTCGACTGAAGTATCTCTCATATACTTCTAGAGGCATTATAGTACATTCGGATCCCGTGTCAACCAAGCACCTCATCTTCCGCCCTTCAAACTCTGCTTCTATCACTGGACTATATGCAAACAAATCTTGTTCATTCCGTCGAGGGCTTTGTGTGGGTGGGGCCGCTGCTGCTTGCCCTCTCATGGCAGCGGCCGGAAGTTTAAAGCCGGCGACGTGGTTTCTGGGGCTGTAAGCGCCCGGCAGTAACGCGAGATGTGTCCCTGGCGGCCACACTTCCAGCAGGTGATTGTTCCTCGTGGGCGAGGGCTTGACTCATTCTGATAGGACGACCTGGCCATTTGCGGGGTCACCGTTCCAGGGGGTGGGGCAGGAGGTTCCCGTGAGGGGGTAGAGGCGGGATCAACTGTCAGTTGAGACAATTTCAGCTTCAACTCCTTCACCTCAGCACGCAAAGCTTGTACCACGCTTACCAGCCCCTCTCCCCCCGACCCTGATGACCCACCTTCCTCCAGCTGGGCACTGTTCACTGACCCCTCAGGAACATAGGCTGATTTCTCTTCCCTTTCCACTGCAGCTCGGTAAATCTGCCAGAAAGATAACTCTGGTGCAACCCGGGCCATTTCCAACAGTTTGTCCCGGAGAAGTCTATTGGCTAAACCGGTGATGAATTGGTCCCGGAGCAAGCGGTCTACCTCCCGGAACGCCCCCATGGCCCCCGGGTCTAGTCGCTGCATCTCATTCCACATCTCTTGCAAAATATTAGAGTACTGCATCAGGGACTCACACTCTCTCTGGGGACGATTAAAGAATAGGGACCGAAGCTGGGCCACACGCGCTCGGCCCCCCAAACTCCCCTCTAACAGTTCCAAAATCTTTTCTAATGTATCCCTCTCTGATTCTGGGCGCACCATCACCATACGCCTAATATCACCCTCCAGTGCATTTAATGCCAGCTCAGCGCGTAACGCGGGGGTCAAATTACACATGCGCAGAATACTCCGGATTGCCTCAGCCCAATCTTGCAACGCCATATTGCGCCCATCGTATTTCAGCATGTGCTGAAGTAAAGCCCCTACAGGCACATACCCTCCCAGGGTCGCCGCGGCTGCCAGGGGAACCCCAACCCCCGAGGAGGATGCGGATACAGCGGGGTCATTTCCACCCTCGCCCTCGTCCATGACAAACACTGGATCCTGCCGACTACGCCAAAAATGTAATGACCAGAGGTCCGAATATGATCCAGTGAGTCACAAACCAAGACCAAGGCAGAAATCTCCAACGGTATTTACTCAAAGGCAAAATAATCAAGGTAATATGGAGAATATTAAGGCAGATGCACCCCAAAGATACACTAGCTCAGCAGCAGCTGAAATCACTGTGCCACTCCAAGGTCTCCTGAGAACTGTATACTACAACAGACTAGTAAGAAATTTACCTAACAGGCAACTAAAAACAGGAACAAGTGTAAATTGAATGTAGTGTTATTAAGGGAGCCCCTGGAATGGCACATTGAGTATAACTTACACAACTCTAATATAAGATACACCTCTAAAGTAACAACTTAACACTCTGAGCAGAGATACCCGGGTATCTATAACTATGGTACCGTATCCTGAGATAGATTTCCTCTCAGGCAGGAATCCGCACAGGCTGTAGCCAGTCCATATCTTCAGCGCCAATAAGTTACAGCAAGCTCCTCTTGTCTTGTCGGCCGATGCCGAGCCCAAACGCCGGGGACTTAGTTAGTGGTCTCACGATGTTGTCTCTGCTTCTGTAGCTCCTAGGAATGCTTCCACGACAATCCGTCCGTCTCTGTATCAGCCGTCTGTCCAGACTTGTTTCTCCACTCAATGCACAGGGAATCCACAGACTTCCAAATTCGTACTGGGTTCTTAGTAAAGTCTCAGTCTTTTCTTAGATAAAGGGTTAGCTCTTCTCCAGGAAACGTTAGCAACATAAGTCTCTCACAGAGTTAAACAAAAGGTTAGCTCTTCTCCAGGGTAACGTTAGCAACAAAAAGTCTCTCAAAAGCTTCTTTTCCTCCAAAAACACTTGCAGTAAATCCACACACAGTCTCTTTTTTTAAGATCTTACAGCAGCTTCTCCTTTGCTTCCCGCCTTTTCTCTCTCAGCTCTCACTTCCTAGTTTCACTTTACACACGAGACACTGGACCCCACCCCCAGCACACATTGTCTCTGGGAGTTTTGCACGGTCTGTCTTCTGCTGCAACAGGCAAAAACCACAGGGTCCTAGTGCCCTCTCAGTGGGACTACAGTTCACCCTCTTACAGGGCTAGGGTTAGGGCTAGGGTTAGGGTTGGGGCTAGGGTTAGGGCTACGGTTAGGGTTGGGGCTAAAGTTAGGGTTAGGGTTTGGATTACATTTACGGTTGGGAATAGGGTTGGGGTTAGGGTTAGGGGTGTGTCAGGGTTAGGGGTGTGTTTAGGGTTACCATTGAGATTAGGGTTAGGGGTGTGTTTGGATTAGGGTTTCAGTTATAATTGGGGGAGTTTCCACTGTTTAGGCACATCAGGGGCTCTCCAAACGCGACATGGCGTCCGATCTCAATTCCAGCTAATTCTGCGTTGAAAAAGTAAAACAGTGCTCCTTCCCTTCCGAGCTCTCCCATGTACCCAAACAGGGGTTTACCCCAACATATGGGGTATCAGCGTACTCAGGACACATTGGAAAACAACTTTTGGGGTCCAATTTCTCCTCTTACCCTTGGGAAAATACAAAACTGGGGGCTAAAAAATAATTTTGGGGGGAAATTTTTTTTTTTAATTTTCACGGCTCTGCATTATAAACTGTAGTGAAACACTTGGGGGCCCAAAGTTCTCACAACACATCTAGATAAGTTCCTTGGGGGGTCTAGTTTCCAATATGGGGTCAACTGTGGGGGGTTTCTACTGTTTAGGTACATTAGGGGCTCTGCAAACGCAATGTGATGCCTACAGACCATTCCATCTAAGTCTACATTCCAAATGGCGCTTCTTCCATTCCGAGCCCTCCCATGTGCCCAAACGGTGGTTCCCCGCCCCACATATAGGGTATCAGCGTACTCAGGACAAATTGGACAACAACTTTTGGGGTCCAATTTCTCCTCTTACCCTCGGGAAAATACAAAACTGGGGGCTAAAAAATAATTTGGGGGGGAAATTTTTATTTTTTTTATTTTCACGGCTCTGCGTTATAAACTGTAGTGAAACACTTGGGGGTTCAAAGTTCTCACAACATATCTAGATAAGTTCCTTGGGGGGTCTAGTTTTAAATATGGGGTCACTTGTGAGGGGTTTCTACTATTTAGGTACATTAGGGGCTCTGCAAACGCAATGTGACGCCTGCAGACCAATCCATCTAAGTCTGCATTCCAAATGATGCTCCTTCCCTTCCGAGCTCTGCCATGCGCTCAAACGGTGGTTCCCCCCACATATTGGGTATCACCGTACTCAGGACAAATTGGACAACAACTGTTGGGGTCCAATTTCTCCTGTTACCCTCGGGAAAATACAAAACTGGGGGCTAAAAAATAATTTTTGTGGGAAAAAATTGTTGTTTTATTTTTACGGCTCTGCATTATAAACTTCTGTGAAGCCCTTGGTGGGTCAAAGTGCTCAACACACATCTAGATAAGTTCCTTAGGGGGTGTACTTTCCAAAATGGTGTCACTTGTGGGGGGTTTCAATGTTTAGGCACATCAGTGGCTCTCCAAACGCAACATGGCATCCCATCTCAATTCCTGTCAATTTTGCATTGAAAAGTCAAACGGCGCTCCTTCCCTTCCAAGCTCTCCCATGCGCCCAAACAGTGGTATACCCCCACATTTGGGGTATCAGCATACTCAGGACAAATTGTACAACAACTTTTGGGGTCTAATTTCTTCTCTTACCCCTGGGAAAATAAAAAATTGGGGGCGAAAATATAATTTTTGTGAAAAAATATTATTTTTTATTTTTACGGTTCTGCATTATAAACTTCTGTAAAGCACTTGGTGGGTCAAAGTGCTCACCACACCTCTAGATAAGTTCCTTAGGGGGTCTACTTTCCAAAATGGTGTCACTTGTGGGGGGTTTCAATCTTTAGGCACATCAGGGGCTCTCCAAACGCAACATGGCGTCCCATCTCGATTCCAGTCAATTTTGCATTGAAAAGTCAAATGATGCTCCTTCCCTTCCGAGCTCTGCCATGCGCTCAAACGGTGGTTCCCCCCACATATTGGGTATCACCGTACTCAGGACAAATTGGACAACAACTGTTGGGGTCCAATTTCTCCTGTTACCCTCGGGAAAATACAAAACTGGGGGCTAAAAAATAATTTTTGTGGGAAAAAATTGTTGTTTTATTTTTACGGCTCTGCATTATAAACTTCTGTGAAGCCCTTGGTGGGTCAAAGTGCTCAACACACATCTAGATAAGTTCCTTAGGGGGTGTACTTTCCAAAATGGTGTCACTTGTGGGGGGTTTCAATGTTTAGGCACATCAGTGGCTCTCCAAACGCAACATGGCATCCCATCTCAATTCCTGTCAATTTTGCATTGAAAAGTCAAACGGCGCTCCTTCCCTTCCAAGCTCTCCCATGCGCCCAAACAGTGGTATACCCCCACATTTGGGGTATCAGCATACTCAGGACAAATTGTACAACAACTTTTGGGGTCTAATTTCTTCTCTTACCCCTGGGAAAATAAAAAATTGGGGGCGAAAATATAATTTTTGTGAAAAAATATTATTTTTTATTTTTACGGTTCTGCATTATAAACTTCTGTAAAGCACTTGGTGGGTCAAAGTGCTCACCACACCTCTAGATAAGTTCCTTAGGGGGTCTACTTTCCAAAATGGTGTCACTTGTGGGGGGTTTCAATCTTTAGGCACATCAGGGGCTCTCCAAACGCAACATGGCGTCCCATCTCGATTCCAGTCAATTTTGCATTGAAAAGTCAAATGGTGCTCCTTCGCTTCCGAGCTCTGTTATGCGCCCAAACAGTGGTTTACCCCCACATATGGGGTATCGGCGTACTCAGGACAAATTGTACAACAACTTTTGGGGTCCATTTTCTCCTGTTACCCTTGGTAAAATAAAACAAATTGGAGCTGAAATAAATTTTTTGTGAAAAAAAGTTAAATGTTCATTTTTATTTAAACATTCCAAAAATTCCAGTGAAACACCTGAAGGGTTAATAAACTTCTTGAATGTGGTTTTGAGCACCTTGAGGGGTGCAGTTTTTAGAATGGTGTCCCTCTTGGGTATTTTCTATCATATAGACCCCTCAAAATGACTTCAAATGAGATGTGGTCCCTAAAAAAAAATGGTGTTGTAAAAATGAGAAATTGCTAGTCAACTTTTAACCCTTATAACTCCCTAACAAAAAAAAATTTTGGTTCCAAAATTGTGCTGATGTAAAGTAGACTTGTGGGATATGTTACTTATTAAGTATTTTGTGTGACATATCTCTCTGATTTAAATGCATAAAAATTTAAAGTTGGAAAATTGCGAAATTTTAAAAATTTTCGCCAAATTTCTGTTTTTTTCACAAATCAATGCAGGTAATATCAAATAAATTTTACCACTATCATGAAGTACAATATGTCATGAGAAAACAATGTCAGAATCACTGGGATCAGTTGAAGCCTTCCAGAGTTATAATCTCATAAAGGGACAGTAGTCAGAATTGTAAAAATTGGCCTGGTCATTAACGTGCAAACCACCCTTGGGAGTAAAGGGGTTAAGGGGTCCTCTGGGGTGATGCTATGGCAGCTAGATGGTATAACTTCCCACAGGTGAAGTATATTCCCAGGGCTCCCGGTGTGTAGATGGAAGATGGTGGTGAATGGTGCAGTAAAGAACGAGGACACAGGTTTGCAGTCTCTTTACCTTGTTTACTGAAGACTTCAGGCAGCCACAGTCAAGGGTACCAGATCACAGGACAGGCAGAGTTCAGCCGGCTTGGAGGCAAGTTGGGAATCCCCTTTTCCATGTGGAGATTAAGAGCCTTCCCTCTAGTGCAGTGGTGTTGTAGTCCCTTACTGCCTATGGCTTCGTCTAAGGCCCTCACAGTTCTTATCTCTGTCCCTCTTATACGATAGGACAATACCTGTATCACAGGTAACTCAAGCCTTTTTACAGGGACTCTATCACGCCCCGGGCTCTATGTGTTATTGTGTCTTGGGGGGTGTGTGATGGACAGGTAACTTGCAATTCAGCTGTCCTGCCGGTTTCTGATGTAAGTCCTAGAGTCCCTTACAACCTTGGTGTGCCGGCTACCGGTTGCCTGCACTTGGCCAGGGAGACAGTCTGCTCGCTGCTGTCCTCCCCCTGGTGTCCTCGCCTGCGCTCCTCTCCGGCACGCTCACTGCAATATATTCGGCTTTCGATATTGTCTCTGTCCAGGAGCTGCAGCACTTTTTCGTGGCTGCACAGCTCCTCATGCAATCTTCCTGCCTCAGACTGCTCCAGTCTGCTGTCTGGCACTATCTGTTAGGGTTGGCGGAACGCACCGAGTAGTGTAAATATATGTAATAATAGGTGCGTTTGCAACCCGGGGTCCACCGTGCAGGAGAAGAACCTGCTGCTAGCAATTGGCAGTGCTATATGGCGATATTAGCGAACTCTGTTACTTCACAGAATCGCTAGGATAGGAAAACGCTGTGCCCTGTTAACCTCACAGAGGAACACAGCTACCAAGCAGAGCAAAACTGTGGTCATGCAGTCAGCATAGCACACAAACAACTCTTCACCGGAGGTGCCGGTATTCTAGGGGCTTATTTCAGCCAAGACCTGAATCCAAACACACAAAATTCCTCCCTGGAGGTGTCGGTATTCTAGGGGCTTATTTCAGCCAACCCTGACCTCGTGCAAACATGACCACACAGTAGCAAGGCTCAAAACATAGGTTGACACTAGCGCATAGCCGTGCGGTCATGCGAACCTTTTATAACTGTAGCAAACAAGGATCTTCCTGGTGGTCCAATAGGAGCTACTACAAGACCTGAGCATGTGACCCCAGACCTCCAATGGGAGGTCATCCCATGTGCATGCTCAGTATGGGAAAAGCGGGACTTAGTCCCAGAAAGACCTGCTCGCTGCTGAACATTGCTGGCTACAATGACAGAGCCTAGAAAGGCAGTAGTAAGCAGTCGTCCAGTATCAGCCTGAGCCCGATGCTGGGACCCATGTCTCTGCTGAGCAGGCTCCACTGCGGCTGAAGGAGAATGAGAGACCGCAGCAGACATGGTTTGAGATTCCCCCTGTGCAGCGGCGGGAACTCGACACCTAACACTATCTGACTAACTTTCCCTTCAAAACCACAATATATAGGGGAGTCACCTAGGAATAGGATCAAAAGCTACCCCTTGCGGCCTGTAGTGTGAACATGTTGCATGCTTGTGTTTACCTGGTGAAAGTTATCCTTACTTGCCTCCAAGCGTAACATCACTCTCCCCATGGGGAAAGCTGTGTTGTGCTGTGTCCAAAACTGCGAAGGCTGCACCCAGTGTTACTGGGGGAAAAGAATGACAGACCGGACAAGTCCCATGAACCGGGGAGAGGGGGCATAGCTAAGTCGGGCAGTGAGCAGGAAGTGCGGGAAAGAACTCTGTTTCCTGCCGCTGGTGAGAGCAGAGAGAGGTGTGCGGCTCGCTCCGCAGTTACAGAGTGTAGCGTGGCTAAAGGTTGTATAGTCGACGGGAGATATGTGTCACATAGGTGGCTTGTTGCTGTATCATAACTCTGCCTATCTATGTGTGTTTCAGGACCTGTGATGATGTCATAACCACATGTCTAATCACGTGACGGGTTCTTGGGTGTGGTTAGACCTATAAAAGAAAGGCTAATGTTTAACACAGCAGATGTGTGTCGAGGTGAAACCCTCCAGAGTGTGTTAAGGCTCCAGGACTGAGCCTGTAGGACTGGACACTTGTATTTTCTGTTCCTGAGCTAAAGGCTATTTGATTTCTGTTATCTACTATGTGGTTTATGGAGCAATAAACCCTCTGAACTTTTAATGGAACGTGCCACCTGAGTGTCAGCCGTCGCACCTGAGCGAGTGTAACCCCTACAAGAGACAGTGTGGAGATGTGCCCGGGCAGAACTTGTGCAAATGCTCTGGAAAGAGAAAGTGGGTGTGCAGAGCACCATGTGACTGGCTAAGCAGAGTCCAGTGCTCGAGCGGAGGAGCTGGGGCCAGGTGCAAGATCCCGAAGTGTGTTCCCCATTTCTGATAGACGCACAGCAGCAGCACCCGAGTTGAACAGAGACTCTTGTAGCGATCCCCACTTCCACTGCACAGATTTATGGACTAGGGTCTCAGTGGGCAAAACTGTTGACCGCCCATTTCCGCCAGCAGCTGGACTGTGATTTTGTTTTGGCTCCAATTCCCATCAGACTGTATGTGGCTGATGATCAGAGAAGACTATGATAAGTCCCGTTTAAATATTAGACTGTCGCGTTAACTCTTTAACCCCCTTGATTCTTGTTTATTGTTTATTAACTCCCTGTGAGGAGATCTGTCTCATCATTTTTTTAAAAATTAAATAATATTGACAGCATTGTTCTGCAATCCCTGCGTTACTGCATTTCCAAACCTGCTAGTGCAGCGCCCCAGAGACCTGGTCGTTGCAGTATGACGCTCTGCCGCTAAGGGGAGTGATGGTACGTCTGATGGCACTAAAGGAGTTCTTCTGACCAGGTATCACCAGCACACAGTACACTTCACACTCCGGCCACTAGGGGGAGCAAATGGTTTTATTTATTAGGCCACTCCTCACACTGGTAAAACTAGGGGTTGGATAGGAAGTTAGTCAGAAGCTGACTGGGTTGGATTCAGGCAACATCCCGTGGCAGGGGGTGTTGCAGGGAGAAGATTCAGGGGGGTCCCTGTCAGGCGTGGGAACCTGGCAGGTATCTAGCGACCAGAATAGAACGATACGGAACCGCGCCTGCACACCCCGCGGCGGTATCCTAAGAAAGAGACGCGAAGCGAAGAATATTGTGGAACAGTGAGAAACGAGATCAAGCACAAAGGAGAACCAGTAGGAGTCATGCCCGGAGAACGGCAACATCCTACTGAGGCGCATAGCCGGTGGCCGGAACACCGAGGAAGTAACTGACTCTATGCCTTACTTCAAACTCCGCAGGACAGTTAATTATAGGTTGGCTGTCTACCTTACATCACCTGCGCAGACATAGGGGGCAACGCGTGGAGAGGGGCGTCTCTAGGGTCCCGGAAGAGCTCCGAGCCTTCCCGTCAAACGGGTGCGTCCTAGCCATAACATACCTGGGGGACGTAGAACTAGAAAGATCTGGAACGAATTAGAAAGAATGAACGAACGAGAACAGAAGTTGTGAGGACTATTCCGAATGCTCAGCAGGGTAGCACTACAACACACAGGCGCTAATGGTAGGCAACGATTTCCACCTGCAAAGGGAACTCTGGATGTGCCCATCGGACCGGCCGGTCTCAGACAGCCCTGTTAACTGTGCTCTGGATTGAGGATCCTGAAGTATTCAGTAAAGAGGTAATGAGACTGCAACCTTGTGTCCTCGTTATTGACTGCACCTCACACCATCACCATCCACCTTACTGGGAAGCCCTGGGGACATACTTCACCTGTGGGAAGGTATACCATCTAGCTGCCATTCCATCACCCCAGCGGACCCCACAGCAGCGTCGGTCACCCTGACCGAACACCACAGGTGGCATCACGAATCCCTGACAAACTGTCCCACCTTTATTGGACGCCCCTTAGCAGGGTCGCGGACCGGGTCTAGCCACCGTGGCAGCCTCAGAACCGAACCAGAGAGGCCCGGTTCTGAGAACTCGTGGCCCTGTGTCTGAGGGCGCTCCACTTACATTTGGCGTAGTCAGCAGGATGCAGTCCACGTGCGCAGAGGCAGCAGACCAAGCTGTCATGGGTGCCCCAAAGTCCAGCTTGCTACTAGGGGCCATGCTCAGCAGTCTCCCTAAATTTACGGGCAGTAATATTATGCTGTGGGACTGGACTAAGCGGGTTAAAGGCATGTTAAGGATGCATCCCTTAACCCCTGCTGTGCAGGTAGAAATTGCTCTGATGGCCCTGGACAGTGAGGCTAGATGTTCTGTGATGTTTCACCCCCCTCATGAATGGGACATGCTGACCAAGGTGTTCCAGATTCTGGAAGAGATGCATGGAGACTCCACCAATGTTGGAGAATTGAAGATGTGCTTGTTCAGCTGTGTTCAAAGGAAGGGGGAGTCAGTGATGCAATACATTAATGCATTATGATTAGAGGGATGATGTGGGGGTAATAGGAGTGGGGCTCCCTGTTGTCGTATTGATGGACCAGTTTGTGGCGGAACTTAGAGACACGTCGCTTAAACAAGGTTTGCGAGAGCACCTGCGTGATAGGCCGCACATGAACTTCTTAGAAGCTGGGGCAGAAGCGTGTGAAAGAGAGCAGGAGCAGAGGACTGGTGCCTTGACAGGGATGATCTGGAGCAATAGGGTACTTGCCTCGCCTGCAGCAGAGCCAGAATGGGCCTGAGAGATCCGGAAGGAAATACGGGACATGCGAGAAGAGTGGTCCAGCCTAAGAGGAGCCCCATTGCAGCTCCAAATGTGCCTAGAAACAGGAGTGACCCCAAGCCCCGCTTGCTAGTTGAACAGCACAATGGAATGCGACAACCACGCAGAGAGAGAAATCCAACTTGTTTCAAGCGTGGGGACAATGGACACTATGCCCAAGGGTGCAGGAGATGGGGGCGCCCCCTAGCTCGGCAGCCATTAAACTAGTGGGCTCCATGGCTGGGGGATGCCGCCCGGAGCTTGAAAGGCCAAGGAGTAGAGAAGTCAGTCCCGAAAGTTTAATTTCTATGAGTCCCCTTGTATGGGCTGAGATGAATGGATGAGCCGTTCGCTGTCTGGTCGATACCGGATCACAGGTAACCACCATGCCGGAAATGTATTTCAAATGTCATTTTCCTGAGGTGACATGGCCAGAATGGGGCCCAGTAATCAAGCTGACGGCAGCCAATCAGTTTCCCATCCCGGTCGCAGGGGTAGTCTGGATACCGATTACTGTGTGCGGCAAAGATGTTAGCCAGAAAGGAATTGTGTTAGTTGCTGGAGACAGAAGGTGAATCAACAATAAATATGGGTTGCCCAGGCCTAGGAAACGTCAAGCAAAAGGAGGGTTCTAGGAAAGGTGATAGTCCCTGAAGCAGCTAAACTCGTTCTACCACCTGGTCAGACCATGCTCATGTTGCCAATATGGCTTGTACACCTCTCAAAGGGGTGGAAGTGCAGATCGAGCCAACCATAGTGGATCAGATACCCTCGAGACTCCTTGTTGCTCGGACATTAGCCACAGTCCATGATGGTAACGTGGTAGTGCGGTGCGTCAATCTAGGGGAAGATCTCACCCTATCACCTAAAAGTGAAGTGGCTCGGGTATTAGGAATGCAAGATGAGCTGATACAACCAGAGGCCATACAATTGGTAGCCATGCAAGGGGACCCCTAGACCCTAGTCGTCACGATCACACCGGAACATCTCTCTGGAGTCCTGAAGGAGGGCCACCAAATTCTGGTCTCTCCCCGCAACAGGTGCAACAGGTGGAAGCTGTACTGTACAGGAGGTCTTCGTTCGTCATGAATTTGACTTTGGGTTCACCACGGCTATAGCCCATGAAATTCCTCCAGGAAGTGCTGCCCCGATCCGAGAGAGATATCTTCATATACCGCCTCCTATGCACAAAAAGGTAAAGGAGATGCTGGCTCACATGCTGCAGAGTGGAATCATATGGAAGAGTCAGAGCCCGTGGGCGGCTCTGATCGTTTTAGTCAAGAAAAAGGATGTAACCTTGCGCATTTGTGTCGATTACCGACTACTGAATTCCTGTACGGTGCGGGACTCCTATCCACTACCCCAAATCAAGGAGTCATTATCTGCCTTGGGAAAGGTGAAGTATTTCTCGTTGATGGATCGGGCCAGCGGATACTGGCAGGTACCCATGGCTAAACACGAACAGCTGAAGACAGCGTTCATACTGCTCATGGGATTGTTTGAATTTAATCGGCTGCCCTTTGGCCTGACTAACGCCCCTAGGACGTTTCAGCGATTAATGGAAAGATGCTTGGAGGATCTGAACTTCGAAGCAACACTTATCTACCTGGACAATATCATTGTCCATGCAGCCACCTTTGAGGACCACCTGCGGTCGCTGGAGCAAGTGTTGAGTCGACTACAGAAGCACGGCCTGAAAGTGAAGCCCCAAAAATGTCACCTTTTCCATAAGCAAATCGAGTACTTGGGGCACATCATATCCGCTGAAGGAGTGAGACCTGCACGTGAGAAGATAGCGGTGGTACAGGACTGACCTAACCCGAAGATAGTGAAAGACGTTCGGGCATTTCTGGGGTTAACTGGGAACTACCGAAGATTCGTTAAGAATTTCACCTGCATCGCTAATCCGCTGCTGGAAGTACTAAAGGGAGTGCCGTCGGGGTCAAAGAATTGGACTATCCAAAGGGGAGGTAGCCTAGAGGAAGCTTTCCAAGCCTTGAAGATGGCCTTGACTGAGGCCCCAATCTTCGCCTATGCAGACTTCTCACGGCCCTTCATTCTTCACACCGATGGAAGCCTACATGGTCTGGGGCTGTGCTATCGCAAATGCAGGAAGAGAAGAAATGAGTGATTGCCTATGCAAGTCAGTCTCTCCACTACTCGGAACGGAACCTGGACAATTACAGCTCCTTCAAGCTGGAAATGCTGACGTTAGTGTGGGCGATGACTGAAAAGTTTGCCGAATACTTGTCAGGGACCGACGTCCTGGTGCGCACCGATAACAATCCCCTAGCCCACTTGGAAAATGCAAAATTGAGGGCCTTGGAACAACAGTGGGTGGCCCGTATGGCAAAGCATCGTTACAAGATCATGTATCAAGCCGGAGCCGAGAACATGCATGCTGATGCTCTGTTGAGAGTGACCCATGAGCGGCCTAGACACGACCGAGATGAAGAGCTAAAGGCAGAGGAGAATCCTGGTTTTCGGGACTTCGCTAGGTCATTGGTGGCAACGCAGGAACAGATCAGAGAGGTGTCTGGAGAACAGGTGCTGGGATGACCTCAGGATGACTGGGTGTAACTCCAGCAAG
Organism: Ranitomeya imitator; assembly: GCF_032444005.1. NCBI lineage: Eukaryota > Metazoa > Chordata > Amphibia > Anura > Dendrobatidae > Ranitomeya > Ranitomeya imitator. Next base: position 224,161,853 of record NC_091283.1, read on the forward strand.
AAGATAAGGAACTTGCCCAGTTGAGGCAGTGGGTGGTGAACATCGACATTGGCTGCAGACTCTTCACCGGCTGGTGCAGACTAAGTGTCAGGAATGCCAACACCATGAAACTACGCCTATTCAAGAGACAGCTCTCAAGGCCAGAGATCGAGTGTTGGTCTGAGACAAGAGGCCTTGGGGGAAGTTGGAACATCAATGGGAAAAACCCTGCATTGAGTGAAACGCTGAGTTGGGTCCGATGGGACAGTGTATGAAGTTCAACCTGAATGGGAAGAAGGAGAGCCTACATGAATAGTCCACTGCAGCATGTTGTGTCCTTGCTTGTCACAGGGTCCTGAAGAAGGAGAGAAAGTGCCGAACACCACCAAAATGCTCACCCTAATGGTTCTCGACTGTGATGACGAAGAGTCCACCGCAGCATGTTGCGTTCTTGCTTGTCACAGGGTCCTGAAGAAGGAGAGAAAGTGCCGAACACCACCAAAATGCTCACCCTAACGGTTCTCGACTGTGATGAGGAAGAGTCCACCGCAGCATGTTGCGTTCTTGCTTGTCACAGGGTCCTGAAGAAGGAAAGTGCCGAACACCACCGAAACGCTCACCCTGATGGTTCTCGACTGTGATGAGGAAGAGATACTTGCCTCAGACTTGGAAAGTCCGCTGCCCACCAGTCCCAGGGAAGTGTGTAGACCTGAAAGCCCTGAGATGGTTGACTCATCGGATCAAGATATGCTCCCGTCCTCTACCACTCAACCTGAACTACGCCGCACGAAGTGAACGACAGCTGTACTACCTCCCACTCATAATGAACAAGACCAGTTTATTTGGCAATTAATTATTCAAGAAATGGGAAGAGTGTGAACGTCTGATGAAGGAACTCTCGCCTGTGGAATTGTGAGTTTAAGGAGGGCGGGAGTGTAAGGAGGAAGACCGGGCTTTGGGTACCTGTGTTGTGCCGGGTCGGGAACTGCCGAGGCTGCGCCCAGAGGCTGGAAAGGTCCCATGCCCTGGGGAGAGGGGGCATGGCTAGGCCGAGCAGTGAGCTGGAAGAGCTCTCAGTTTCCCGCCGGCGGTGAGAGCAAAGAGAGGTGTGCAGCACGCTCCACAGTTACAGAGACAGTGGGGAGATGTGCCCCGGCAGAACTTGCGTGAATGCTCCAGTGAGACAGTGAGTGTGCAGAGCACATATTTATGGACTTGGGGCTCAGTGGGCAAAACCGGTGACTGCCCATTGCCGCCATAAGCTGGACCATGATTTTGTTTGGGACCCATCTGAGGACTCCACGCCAGCTGTTGCCGGTACTCCAACTCCCATCAGACTGTATGTGGATGAGGATCAGCGAAGACTATGACAAGTGCCGTTTAAATATTAACCCTTTCACGACATGCGCAGTAATAGTACGGCGCATGTCGTGTCTCCCCCTTTGATGTGGGCTCCGGCGGTGAGCCCACATCAAAGTCGCGACATGTCAGCTGTTTTGTACAGCTGACATGTGCGCGCAATAGCGGCGGGTGAAATCGCTATTCACCCGCCGCTATTAACCTGTTAAATGCCGCTGTCAAACGCAGACAGCGGCATTTAACCGGCGCTTCCAGCCGGGCGGCCGTAAATGATGTCATCGCTGACCCCCGTCACATGATCGGGGGTCGGCGACGCATCAGGAAGGTAACCATAGAGGTCCTTGAGACCTCTATGGTTACTGATGCATGCCTGCTGTGAGCGCCCCCTGTGGTCGGCGCTCACAGCACACCTGCATTTCTGCTACATAGCAGCGATCTGATGATCGCTGCTATGTAGCAGAGCCGATCAGGCTATGCCAGCTTCTAGCCTCCCATGGAGGCTATTGAAGCATGGCACAGGTAAAAAAAAAAATGTTTTTAAAAATATGAAAAAAATATAAAAAATATAAAAGTTTAAATCACCCCCCTTTCGCCCCATCCTAAATAAAACAATTAAAAAAAAAACAAACCTACACGTATTTGGTATCGTCGCGTTCAGAATCGCCCGATCTATCAATAAAAAAAAGCATTAACCTGATCGCTAAACAGCGTAGCGAGAAAAAAATCAGAAACGCCAGAATTACGTTTAAAATGCAATAACAGGCGATCAAAAGAATGTATCTGCACCGAAATGGTATCATTAAAAACGTCAGCTCGGCACGCAAAAAATAAGCCCTCACCTGACCCCAGATCACGAAAAATGGAGACGCTTCGGGTATCGGAAAATGGCACTTTTTTTTTTTTTTTTTAAAGCAAAGTTTGGAATTTTTTTTCACCACTTGGATAAAAAATAACCTAGACATGTTAGATGTCTATGAACTCGTAATGACCTAGAGAATCACAATGGCAGGTTAGATTTAGCATTTAATGAACCTAGCAAAAAAGCCAAACAAAAAACAAGTGTGGGATTGCACTTTTTTTGCAATTTCACCGCACTTGGAATTTTTTTCCCGTTTTCTAGTAAAAGACATGGTAAAACCAATGGTGTTGTTCAAAAGTACAACTCGTCCCGCAAAAAATAAGTCCTCACATGACCATATTGACGGGAAAAAAATGAAAACGCAAAAACGAAAAAGGGCAGCGACTTGAAGGGGTTAAACTGTCACGTTAACTTTTTAACACCCTTGATTCTTGTTTATTGTTTATTAACTCTCTGTGAGATCAGCTTCATCCTTTTGTTAAAAAATTAAATAATATTGCTATACAGCATTGTTCTGCAATCCTTGAGTTACTGCATTTCTGAACCTGCTTACACAAGTACTCAGCGTAGAAAGCAGAATAGATGTGCGCTGTGCCTTACTGCGTTCTTTGGGAGGCAGAATGAAAAAATCAACAGCAGGTGAAGAATTGGTTTTATTTTTTACATCGTTCCTCGTGCGGTATAAGTGATTAGGCAACTTTATTTTTCGTGTCGGTGCGATTACAGCGATCTCAGATTTATATTGGATTTTTATGTTTGGCTGCTGTCACACTAAAAAACGCTTTTTATTACAAAAAATAGTTTTTGAATCACCACATTTTTTGGAGCTATAATTTTTCCATATGTTGGATCGCAGAGTCATATAGGCTTGTTTTTAGTGGGACGAGTTGACATTTTTATTTGTACCATTTTCAGACACATGACATTTTTTGATCGCTCTCTATTCTATTCAGATTTTTGGGAGGCAGAATGAACAAAAAACAGCAATTCAGGAATTCCTTTTTGGGGGGGGAGGGTTATACATTCCGTGTGTGGTAAAACTGATAAGGCAGTTTTATTTTTCGGTCAGTGTGATTACAGCGATACCCCACTTATATCTTTTTTTATGTTTTGGCGCTTTTACGCAATAAAAACTATTCTATAGGAAAAATAATTATTTTTGCATCGCTTTAGTCTGAGAGCTATAACTTTTTATTTTTCTGCTGATGGAGCTGTTTAGCGGCTTGTTTTTTGCGGGACAAGATGACATTTTCAGCGGTACCATGTTTATTTACAGTATATCTGTGTTTTTTATCACATTTTATTCCAAGTTTTGTTTGGCGTTATGATGACAAAGCATTGTTTTTTGCCTTGTTTTTTTATTTTTTATGGTGTTCACTAAAGGGGTTAAATAGTGGAATAATTTAATAGGCTGGGTCATTGCGGACGCGGCGATACCGAATATGTGTACTTTTATTGTTTAGATTTTTTTCATACAAATATTTATTTATAGATACAATATATTTTGATTTTTTTTTATCATTAGTTTTTAAAAATATTTTTACAATTATTTAAATGAAAAAACCCTTTTTTAAAAACTTTTTTACATTGTCCCACTATGGGACTATCATTTTTTGGAGGCTGATCGCTTGTACAGCATGGGGATGCAGCAGCATCCCCAAGCTGTAGAAACTGTCAGCTCTGTACTGACAGAGAAAGTTGTTGATCACGCATTGTGCATTCCTAGCTCTGGTGACCCAGATGTCATCATGACGACATCAGGTCATAATGGCAACGATCAGGACCCCATGTCACGCCGTGAGGTCTTCGATTTAAGGCAGAGGGGGTGTCAGTGGTCTACCATCTCCTCCTCAGCGTCTGCCTCCTCATTGTTACCCAATCCGAGCTCAGACGATGAGATGAGGCTAGACTGGCTACAATCTCTCTGTGTCATGTCTTCCTCCATCCCCACCTGGTCCACATGCAAAGCTTCATGTTTAATTGTGAGCAGTGACTGTTTAAGGAGGCACAGAAGATAGTTGCGCTGACTATGGAATCATCGCCGCTCACCATCTTTGTGGAGTCCTCAAAGTCTTGGAGAATAAACAAATGTCAGACATCCATGCCCACTCTTCAGTTGTTACAAAGGAGAAGATCCACGAGCACAGAATCTTTGATCAAGAGTAATAAAACCCCAAAATAATGCCAGAATACATTTCTGCATGGATATTAATAACTGGTTCAGTACACACCGAAATACAATTACATAAGGAAAAAAATGTACACAGGAACCAAAATGTACAACATACTAACTAGAAATGTTATTAATATACAGTATATCAAAATACAAAACCATACAACTTTGAAAAGCTAAAAGTGGGAAACCACAAGGTGGCGCCACAGTCCTATTTACTGTGCATACTAAAGTCTAGTTACATGTAGGTGCAGGTAAGCTGGAAAAATACATACAAAGGCTAAGACAGATGCATATAACACAGATGCCTAAAGGGTTACTGGTTCACAGAGCAATTCTGCGTAGAACCAGGAAATCTATACCCCTTAACCTAGCACTCTAAAAAAAGGTAATGAAATTGCTACCTGTAGTTTGGAAGTTAATTTATCAGACTAATGTCCTTCCTATATTTGATTATACATGCGTCCTAATTGCCCCTATGCTAATGGCAAGTCATGATGCATCCTGTATCCTGACAAGATCCACCAATGGGATCTGCCAGGAGCCCGGACCTGTCCGCATCCAAGGAGGCGCACTCGCTCTGCCAAGCCAGACAAGCCCATGTCAAAGACAGCGCCCGGCCACAGGACCCGGGAAACGCTGCCCACATAGGTCATGTGAGTCCGGTCACGTGATCAGAGAGCTGCCCAAATGTTACGCCCCAAGATGTATGCACCAGGATCGACAAGGCGCTCGGGCTCTGGATTGGGAGGCAGGGTAAGTGTCTCAATAGTGAAAGGAGAAATTGACCAAAACTAAATACCAATCTATCTATTCAAAGGCATGAAGGAAAAACATAACATATATAATCCTGGTAGTATCCATATAATAGGAATACTCATATTGCACATATTTCAAAGACTATCATAATAACAACAGAACACGGAAAAGGTAAGTGTACCCTATGCATACCCCATGTCTCCACAAGTATATAGAGCTCACATAAATAACAGATGTACACCCATAACTTCCAAACATATAATAATGGAGCGCCCCCAAGGGCGGCGGGGTACTCGGTACCGGGTCCTTTGGTTCTCGGGGGGATGTCACGGTGGCTGACCCGGTCCGTGGCCCACGGGAGGTCCGTTGTAAAAGGGGAAAGGTCTTTAAAGGGGAAATGTTCGTGACGCCACCTGTGGTATTCGGTCAGGGTGACCGACGCTGCTTAGGGGTCCTCTGGGGTGATGCTATGGCAGCTAGATGGTATACCTTCCCACAGGTGAAGTATGTCCCCAGGGCTTCCCAGAGTGTAAGATGGTGAATGGTTCAAGGCGCGGTGAATAACGAGGACACAAGGTTGCAGTTTCTTTACCTTTTACTGAAGACTTCAGCATCCACAGTCCAGAGCACCGGATCACAGGGCAGGCAGAGTCCGGCCGGTTTGGAGGCAAATCCAGAGTCCCCTTATCCAGGTGGAAATCAGTAGCCTTCCTCTAGCGCCTGGGTGTTGTAGTACCTTACTGCTGAGCTTCTCATAAGGTCCTCACAACTGTTGTAAATGTTCTAGATGTTATGTCTCTTTCTCTCTGTCCCCCAGATGGATAGGACAAACCCGTATGACTGGTGGCCTGGGGCTTTTTACAGGGACTCTAGCACGCCCCAGCCCCCACAAGTTGCCACCGTGCCTCCTGGGTATAGGGCAGGCAGGTAACGTGGAATTAGCTGTCCTGCCGGTCTCTGGAGCAAGGCATAGAGACTGTTGCTCCCTCGGTGTTCCGGCTACACAGGCTGCCTCAGAAGGAGGCAGCCTGTGTAGGGCAGAACTCCTTCTGGCTTCCTCTCCTTTTGCTATGACTTTGTTTCTCACCCTCTACAACACAGTTCGCGTCTCTTTCTTAGGATGCTGCCACACGTGGGGCAAGCGCAGCTCCGTGACCTTCTGTCTAGGCCTCTGACAGGATCCCACCCCTGTCAGGGACCAACCCTGTCAGCAATTACTCAATGTTCCTCCTTCCTCTCTGTCTGCCTGACAGGAACTGACTGAGTGAAGCTGAGCCAACTTTTGACTAACTTCCTATCCAGACCACTAGTTTTACCTAAATATGAAGTGCCCTAATAAATAGGAGAATAGCTCCCCCTGGTGGACTGGAGTCTGAAGTGTGTTGCATGTTTGTGATACCTGGTAAAGAGATCTCCTTTATTGCCTTCAAATGTAACATCACTCCCCCTAGAGGAGAATGATATTACTGCAACACCAATGATAAAGGCATAAAGGCATATCTAAAGTATTGATCATGGTGAATCCGAAAGATTGATAGCAGATCAGGTGTTATGTGTGGAGGCTGACCAGAATATTGACAGGCGTGTTGGAGATGGTACTCATCTACTGGCCTCTTCTGCTCACAAAGCCTTGACAGCATTTGCAGTGTGGGGATCCAGCGTGTGGTGACGTCACACACCAGCCAGTGAGCTGGCACTTTCATGCACAGCTGCAGCACTGCCAGAGAGGCAGCAGCTGTAGCCAACTTGTGGAAATGGGCACTGACATGGCGTACCTTGAGTTGACCAGGAGCACTGGCAAATCTGGGTTTGCTTTCAGAAACTGCTGAACTACCAAGTTGAGCACATGTGCCAAGCATGGTACATAAATGAGCTTGCCAAGCTTCTCAGTCACCACCATGTTACGCCCATTATCACACACTACCATGCCTGGATGGAGGTTTAGCTGGAAAAAGCACAAATCTGTCTGGTCTGTTATTCCTTCAAGTAACTCTTCCATGGGGTGCGGTTTGCCTCCTAGACAAATTAGCTGCAACAGCACCTGTTGCCATTTTGCTGAGGCAGTGCTGCACAGCTAGCAAATGTGACGCTGGTCAGTTCTCACGGCCAAGCCGTGAGTCAGAGTGGTCAATGAGTCCGAGGTCCAGGAGGGTACATCATAAACAGATGCAGCGCCCCATGGTCCTGGTCCTGGTCGTTGCAGTAATATCATTCTCCTCTAGGGGGGAGTGATGTTACGTTTGGAGGCAATAAAGGAGATCTCTTTACCAGGTAACACCAACGTACAACACATTTCATACTCCAGAGCTGCGCCTGCCCCATGTGCGGCAGCCCCTAAGAAAGAGACACGAACAACAAACTGTATTGTAGAGAGAAGAAGTCATAGCAAAAGGAGAGGGAACCAGAAGGAGTTCTGCCCTGCACAGGCTGCCTCCTTCTGAGGCGCAGGATCTGGTAGCCGGAACATCGAGGGAGCAATAGTCCTTTATGTCTTGCTCCAGAGACCGGCAGGACAGCTAATTTCAAGTTACTGGTCCGCCCTATACCCAGGAGGCACGGTGGCAACTTGTGGGGGCCGGGGTGTGCTAGAGTCCCTGTAAAAAGCCTCAGGCCACCAGTCATACGAGTTTGTCCTATCCATCTGGGGGACAGTCTTTGTGAGTTACCGCCGGGAAGCCGAGCGTGGGCCTGCACTATTCCGGTGCTCAGTAGTTGGAACACTCTGTCCCTGTCGCATGCTGTCTCTTCCCACCAAGTCTGCTTATGCACGCGCTCAGGCATTTTCTTAGTAGCCACGCCCCCTGCTTTGCCATGCAAAGGTCAGTCAAGGTCTCTAAGCTTTCCCCTGGACAACAGAGGAGACAGCCTCGACAGTTCCAGATCCAGCACGAGACAGGTACCCATGGTCCGATCCTTCTACTTACACTCCCCCTCTCCTTTCACTCGCCATTCCACAAGCGAGATTTCTTGTAGCAATCATTGACATTTCCCTATGCATTGCCAAATAAATTGATCTTGGTTGTATCTTTGTATCTGTTGGGAGGTATTGCGGCTGTTGGTTGTTCGTTCAGTGTACTGTAAGTAAGATGAGGTAGTCGAATCAGGCTGATTAGTCGAGTCAGGTTGAATAGGCGAGTGCGGAGATGCGCCCATACTCAATTGAGCAACTTCATCTTGAACTTCAGGTGCCTGCCCCTCTTCTGGGCCTGCATGTGGTATATTAGGGAATTCTTCTTCGCAATCAACAGCTGCGGGAGAAGGTACTTCGGGAGCATTCTGCACCTCCTCCACTTGATCAGGATCTCTTGATAAGCAAGTACGTAGCATGTTCTGATGGACCACTCGAGTAGGGGCATCCTTCTCCCCCTCAGATTGGACTTCGTAGACAGGACCATCGGTGCTGATTCTTCGTTTCACTCTGTACGGAGTCTTCTCCCATCGGTACTCTAGCTTGTCCCGAGGATGCCTGTCTCGGACCAACACTCGGTCTCCAGCTGGAAGAGCTGTCCCTCGCAGGGGAGCCGTTTCTGTATGCTCAAGTTCCCGAAACTTAGTCTGCATGAGACGGTGTAATATATGCAACCGGTGACGATGTTCATAAACCTAGGTGGACACCCCCGTGGTAGTCCTCCTCTGAATCCAATTCCAGTTCAGTAATCTCTCTTCCCGTTCGGTCAAAGAGCAGGGTATATGGTGTGTACCCAGTGGTGCAATGTACTCAGTTTTTGTACACCCAAACTAATTCAGTTACGATTTCAGGCCAGCGGGCCTTTCTGTCTTCCTCTAGTGTCCTCAACATTTGAATCAGTACGGTTGAACCGTTTACAGGCTCCATTTCCTTGTGGATGGTAGGGAATCGTCCAGGACTTGCCAAGCTGATAAATGCATTGTACTTCTTCCATTTCTCACCCCTGGAAACAGGCGCCTTGATTGGAGTGGATCCTCTTTGGGCAGCTGTACACTTGAATGAAATTCCTGCAAATAGCTTGTGCCACTGATTCAGCGATTTGATCCCGAGTTGGAGTTACTACCGCAAATTTGGTGAAGTGGTCAGTCATCACCAGGCATTGTTCATATCGAAGAGAGACCGGACCTATCACCAGATATTCTATTATTTACACTTCCAGGGGAGCAGAAGTCACCATGGTCTGCGTGGGAGCTCAATCTTCAGGAGGTTTAGCTAATTCACAGCTTCTGCATTGTCGACATGCTTCTTCTACCACATCTTTTAGTTGAGGATGGTAGACTAGCTTCCGTAGCCAGTAAAAGGTCTTCTCTTGTCTGAAATGAGCTCTTCCTTCAAGTGCCTCCATGGCCACCTTATGAAGCAGCATCTCAGGAATCACCACTTGCCAGGTGACACCCTGTTCCTGTTGCAGCTGAATCTTGCGGTATAACAGTCCTTCTTTGAGGTGGAGTCTTTCGCACTGTCGAAGGATCCACAGAGTCCCCGGGGACAGTGCATCTCTTTCTCTGTGACTGGGTAGTTGTTTTAGGGTTACCCACTGTTATAATCGAACTCACTCATCACGGGGTCATCCCAGAACACATTCTCCAGACGCTGTCTGAATCTGTTCCTGCTTAGCCGCCAACGTCCTGGCGGAATCAAGTACTCAGGGATTTCTTCTGCCTCCATTTCTTCATCCTGGTTGGGTCCAGGTCTCTAGAGTGTTACTCATGACAAGGGGTCTGCATGAGTATTCTCAGCCCCCCTCTTGTAGGCAATTCTATATCAAAACTTCGCCATCCAAGCCACACAGCGCTGCTCCCTTAGCCTCACATTTTCCAAGTGAGCCAAAGGGTTATTGTCCATGAGCACCAGGATTTTGGACCTGGACAAATACTCCACAAACTTCTCAATCATGGCCCACACCAAAGCCAGCAGCTCCAGCTTGAATGAACTGTATTTGTCGGGATTTCAATCAGTGTCGTGGAGGGACTGGCTTGCGTAGGCAATCACTCATTCTTTCCCGCCGTGAATTTGTAATAGGACAGCTCCAAACCCATGCAGACTTCCATTGGTGTGAAGAATAGATGGTAGGGAGAAATCTGCGTAGGCTTCAGTCATAGCCATCTTTGTTATGATCAGGTGACCTTGGAGCAGCATGAAAACCTTCACTGGAGTAGGTGGTAACTATACTGACCGCAAACACTGATCTTATCACCGCAACTAGAAGTAGCCGTGGGGTGTGCCTAACAAAACCTAGACACCTCGACACAGTCGGAGGACTAAATACCCCTAAAGATGGAAATAGGAAAACTATCTTGCCTCAGAGTAGACCCCTAAAGGATAGGCAGCCCCCCACAAATAATGACTGTGAGTAGGAGAGGAAAAGACACACGCAGGCAGAAAACAGGCTATAGCAAAGGAGGCCACTTCTACCTAAATAGAAAAGGACAGGACAGGATACTAAGCGGTCAGCATAAAAAATACTACAAAAATATCCACAGCAGAAAATACAAACTCCACCACCTAACTAAAGATGTGGAGAGTATATCTGCAACTCCAGAGAATCCAACCAGACTGAGAAAAACAACTGACACAGTCTAAGGTGGACAAATAGAAACGAAAGATCAGCACTGAAAATAAGCACACAGCATGTGTGCTTCAGAAAAAGAAACAGACACTTATCTTTGCTGAAATGGCAGCTAAGCAGGAGAGGCCAGGCAGAGATCCAACACTTCCAAAGAAACATAGACTACTGGCATGGACTAAAGAGTCCTGCAAAGCTAAATAGCCCAGTCAGAATTGCAATTAGCAGATACACCTGTCCAAGACTGCAGCCCAGGGACAACTGCATTACCATCTCCAACCACCGGAGGGAACCCAAAAGCAGAATTCACAACAGGCTGCACTATTTGCAAAAAAGGACAATGTATTTTACGGTATGAGGCAGTGACGCACCCCGAGCTGGATACAACCGACTGTGGCTGCACACAGACTACAGGGCGACCTGCACTCACACCGAGACCGTGCAGACAGCCGTAAACGGCGCTGCAAGGCCCAGAAAACCTCCTCTACGTTATCCTATGTAGTGTTTTTCCACAATTTGGCTGGATACGGGTGGAAAGCCACTAATAGGAATTATTTGAAAAAATTTGCAGCAGGCTGCACTATTTGTAAAAAAGGACAATATATTTTACAGTATGAGGCAGTGATGCACCCCGAGCTGTGTTCAACCGGCTGTGGCTGCACACAGACTACAGGGCGACCTGCACTTACATGGAGACCATGCAGACAGCCGTAAACGGCGCTGCAACGCCCAAAAAACCTCCTCTACGTTATCCTATGTAGTGTTTTTCCACAATTTGGCTGGATACGGGTGGAAAGCCACTAATAGGAATTATTTGAAACAATGTGCAGCAGGCTGCACTATTTGCAAAAAAGGACAATGTATTTTATGGTATGAGGCAGTGACGCACCCCGAGCTGGATACAACTGGCTGTGGCTGCACACAGACTACAGGGCGACCTGCACTCACACGGAGACCGTGCAGACAGCCGTAAACGGCGCTGCAAGGCCCAAAAGACCTCCTCTACGTTATCCTATGTAGTGTTTTTCCACAATTTGGCTGGATACGGGTGGAAAGCCACTAATAGGAATTATTTGAAAAAATGTGCAGCAGGCTGCACTATTTGCAAAAAAGGACAATATATTTTACGATATGAGGCAGTGACGCACCCCGAGCTGGATACAACCGGCTGTGGCTGCACACAGACTACAGGGCGAGCTGCACTCACACGGAGACCGTGCAGACAGCCGTAAACGGCACTGCAAGGCCCAAAAAACCTCCTCTACGTTATCCTATGTAGTGTTTTTCCACAATTTGGCTGGATACGGGTGGAAAGCCACTAATAGGAATTATTTGAAAAAATGTGCAGCAGGCTGCACTATTTGCAAAAAAGGACAATGTATTTTAAGGTATGAGGCAGTGATGCACCCCGAGCTGGATACAACCGGCTGTGGCTGCCTACAGACTACAGGGTGACCTGCACTCACACAGAGACCGTGCAGACAGCCATAAACAGCGCTGCAAGGCCCAAAAAACCTCCTCTACGTTATCCTATGTAGTGTTTTTCCACAATTTGGCTGGATACGGGTGGAAAGCCACTAATAGGAATTATTTGAAAAAATGTGCAGCAGGCTGCACTATTTGCAAAAAAGGACAATGGATAGAACAGTATGAGGCAGTGAACCACCCTGAGCTGAATACAACCGGCTATGGCTGCACACAGACTACAGAGTGGGCTGCACTCACACGCAGAGACCTTGCAGATGGCTGTGAAAACAGCGCTGCAAGAAAAAAGCAAGGTGAACACACAGCAGTTGCTAAATTAGCCTGGGAAAAGCACAATGAAGCAAATTGCTATCTCAACTGGCCCTCAGTCACAACACAGCGTCCTATGCCTAACTGAATTCACAGCAGAGTGAGCGCAAAATGGTGGCAGCGTTTTTTATAGTGCATCATGACATAATTTCAGCAGCCAATCACAGCCTTGCCAGTAGTTACATGCCCACCATGCTGAACAGGATGTGCCCACACTTGTAATCATTCCTCATTGGCTGAATTCGTGCAGTTTGAATTCTGGGGCCTGGGCACTTCCGATTCCGGTATCCGATATGCGGTAAGTATCGGAACTCGGTATCGGAATTCCGATACCGCAAATATCGGCCGATACCCGATACTTGCGGTATCGGAATGCTCAACACTATGTATAATCTAACGGGTGGTGACTTCTATTAGACTGACTGTCATTTGCACCGACCATTTAGGAAAATCCGAGAAAAATATAATTTGCATAATAATTTGGAACACAGTGTATACTGTATGTTTTTCTTATCCTGATGAATAAAGGTACCGTCACACTAAACGACGCTGCAGCGATACCGACAACGATCCGGATCGCTGCAGCGTCGCTGTTTGGTCGCTGGAGAGCTGTCACACAGACCGCTCTCCAGCGACCAACGATGCCGGTAACCAGGGTAAACATCGGGTTACTAAGCGCAGGGCCGCGCTTAGTAACCCGATGTTTACCCTGGTTACCATCGTTAAAGTAAAAAAAACAACCACTACATACTTACCTTCCGCTGTCTGTCCCCGGCGCTGTGCTTCTCTGTACTGGCTGTGAGCACAGCGGCCGGAAAGCAGAGCGGTGACGTCACTGCTCTGCTTTCCGGCTGCCCGGCGCTCACAGCCAGTACAGAGAAGCACAGCGCCGGGGACAGACAGCGGTAGGTAAGTATGTAGTGGTTGGTTTTTTTACTTTAACGATGGTAACCAGGGTAAACATCGGGTTACTAAGCGCGGCCCTGCGCTTAGTAATCCGATGTTTACCCTGGTTACCAGCGAAGACATCGCTGAATCGGCGTCACACACGCCGATTCAGCGATGTCAGCGGGAGATCCAGCGACGAAACAAAGTTCTGGACTTTCTTCCCCGACCAGCGACATCACAGCAGGATCCTGATCGCTGCTGCCTGTCACACTGGACGATATCGCTAGCCAGGACGCTGCAACGTCACGGATCGCTAGCGATATCGTCTAGTGTGACGGTACCTTAAGACTGTAGTACTTTGAAACACGTCGACTAAGTAAAGAAACCACTGTTACCACTTGTCTGGATTTGGATCGATAACTTCATTAGCCAGCAGCACGGATCATCCATAAATCTTCCTTCCCTGTGTTTTCTTGGTCTGGTGACCCTTGGACCTGCAGCAGCTGGATCTACTGTATATGTCATGAAATTGTTGTGTATATTTAATGCAGGTGTCTGGATGCAACACACAGAGGGTCTGAGGCCGAAAAACAGTCAGGGATAGTTGTACTTCTAGTTATATACAGGGATTTAACCCCTTAATGACCGCCGATGCGCCTTTTAACGGAGGCAGTTAAGGGTACTTAAACCACAGCGCCGTTAATTAACGGCGCTGTGGAAAAAGTGAATAGCGCCCCCCAGAGTCGGATTTTCTCTGGGGTCTCAGTTGCTGGGGGTAGCCGATACCCCAGAGAACATGATTTGAGGGGTTTTTTACCGACCCCCGAGTTGCGATCGCCGGTAACTAACCGTTTACCGGCGATCGCAAAAAAAACAAACGCGATTTTCCTTTTAATTTCTCTGTCCTCCGATGTGATCGCACATCAGAGGACAGAGAAATGGGGTCCCAGATAGCCCCCCGATACTCACCTGTCTCCCCCGATGCACCTCGTGGCTCCCGATGGGCGCCTTTTTCCGGCAAAAAAATGCGCCCGCCGGCTGGCACCAGGGGGATCTTTGGGGTCTCGGCTGCCGGGGGTAGCTGAGACCCCAAAGAACATGATCTGGGTCGGTTTTACAGACCCCTGTTTTGCGATCGCCGGTAATTAACTGTTTACCGGCGGTCGCAAAAAAAAAAAAAAAAAGCTATGTGTAATTCTCTGTCCTCTGATGTGATCGAACGTCAGAGGACAGAGAAATAGGAAATTCGGGGACCCTATTATACTTACCGGTGTCCCTGGGTCCTCCTGCGTCCTCTCCAACCCGCCGGCTTCTTCATCGGGAAACAAAATGGTGGCCGGCAGGAGAAAGCAGTTGGGGCTAAAATTAGGGTTAGGGTTAGGGTTGGGGCTAAATTTAGGGTTAGCGTTAGGGTTGGGGCTAAATTTAGGGTTGGGGTTGGGGCTAAATTTAGGGTTAGGGCTAAATTTAGGGTTAGGGTTAGGGTTGGGGCTAAATTTAGGGTTAGGGTTGGGGCTACATTTAGGGTTATGGTTAGGGTTGGGGCTAAATATAGGGTTAGGGTTGGGGCTAAATTTAGGGTTAGGCTTCTTTCACACTTGCGTCGGTACGGCTCCGTCGCAATGCGTCAGCCCGACATACAGATGCACGTTGTGAAAATTGTGCACAACGTGGGCAGCGGATGCAGTTTTTCCTCGCATCCGCTGCCCAGTCTATGTCCTGGGGAGGAGGGGGCGGAGTTACGGCCACGCATGCGCGGTCGGAAATGGCGGACGCGACGTCCAAAAAAATGTTACATTGAACTTTTTTTGTGCCGACGGTCCGCCAAAACACAACTGATCTAGTGCACGACGGACACGACGTGTGGCCATCCGTCGCGATCCGTCGGCATGACAAGTCTATGGGCAAAAAACACATCCTGCGGGCACATTTGCAGGATCCGTTTTTTGTCCAAAATGACGGAATGCGACGGATGCCAAACGACGCAAGTGTGAAAGTAGCCTTAGGGCTAGGGTTGGGGCTAAAGTTAGGGCTAGGGTTGGGGTTGGAGCTAAAGTTAGGGCTAGGGTCAGGGTTGGGGCTAAATTTAGGGTTAGGGTTAGGGCTAGGGTTGGGGCTAAAGTTAGGGTTAGGGTTTGTTAGGGCTAGCGGAATGCACCAAATAATAAGATAGAATAAGATGCGTTCGCAGCCCGGGGTCCACCGTGCAGAGATGGAACCTGCAGCCAAGTAATGACGGACTATATGGCGGTACAATGTGAATACACACACGGGTTAACTTCACCCTGTGTGAAGGAAGCGAACCCTGTTGCGTCACAGGGCCGCAGTACCGCACGTAACAAAACTAATAATTAATTAGCATGAGAGTGCAAACTGTGCCGTTCTGGCGGACACCACTAACCACCCTGACTTGGGTTAAAGAAGCGCTCTAATGGTGCGTGGCGGTCAGAGCAGTAGGCGTTGTTTCGTGTGTTAATGCTGTGAGTTCAGCCGGGCGCTAGATTGCAGCCATACACCTTACGCGAACAGTCATACACAAGGGATGGGTTTTTTAAGGAACGACTTGCACTCATCAACACACACACGATTACAATTGTACACTAGCGCATGGCCGTGCGGTCATGCGAAGCTTATATAGCTGCAGCATGTATAGGACCTTCCAATAAAGGACCAATAGGAAGCTGCCACAGAAGTTTAGCACCTTCAGGACCTTCCTGGAGGACCAATGAGAACCGCTGCAGCATCTGAGCATGTGACCCTCGATCTCCAATGGGAGATCTCACCCTGGGCATGCTCAGAAGGGAAAAAGCAGGACTTACTCCCAAAAGCGTCTGCTTGCCACTGCCCAGCACTGGCTTCAATGGCAGAAGCAGGAAAAGCAGCAGTAACCCTATGCACAGAGTGAGACTGAGCAAGACGCTGGGACCGACGTCTCAGCTGAGCAGACTCCACTGCGGCTGGAGAAGAATGGGAGACTGCAGCAGAGATGGGAACTCGACACCGAACATGGCCCCCCTCCTTGGAACTCGCTACGCTTGAAGGCAGCAATGAGCTGTGGAGCTCGAATGTGTTCAGCAGGCTCCCAGGACCTGTCCTCTGGGCCATAACCCTTCCAATCCACCAAATAGAATTTTTTTGCCACGTACCACCTTGCACCCCAAAATAGCGTTCACCTCGTAATCGTCCTTGGATGAACCCGATGTCCCGACAGATGACTAAGAAAACCGGGACATGTATACGGGTTTCAAGAGGGACACATGAAAGGTGTCGGTGATACCCAAGCGTGGAGGAAGAGCCAGAAGGAAGACCACAGGGTTAACCTGTTCGAGGACCTTGAAGGGACCCAAGTAGCGAGGTGAAAAATTAGTGGACTCAACACGCAGCCTGATGTTACGGGCGGAGAGCCACACTAAGTCGCCAGGAGCAAAGGTCGGAGGGGGGCGCCGATGAGCATCGGCGGAGGACCTTATTCTCTCCTTGGAGGCCCGAATGGCATCCTGAGTGCGGTCCCAAATGTCCCGTGCCTCCACAGCCCAGTCTGCCACCCTGGAGTCTGTGGAAGACACAGGCATGGGCACAGGAACACGCGGATGCTGGCCGTAATTTAGGAGGAATTGAGTCTGACCGGTAAAGTCGGCTACGGCATGGTTAAGCGCAAACTCTGCCCACGGTAGCAAGGATGCCCAGTCATCCTGCCTGGCAGAAAGAAAATGTCATAAATATGTGACCAAGGTCTGGTTGGCCCTCTCTACCAACCCATTCATCTCGGGATGATATGCCGAAGAGAGATTCAACTCAATACTGAGTAGACGACAAAGCTCTCTCCAGAATCGAGATGCAAACTGGGGACCCCGGTCACTAACAATTTTGCCTGGCATACCGTGTAGGCGAAAGATATGTTTGATGAACAACACAGCCAGAGCCCGTGCAGAAGGTAGCCGTGGAAGAGGCACCAAGTGCACCATTTTGGAAAAATGGTCGGTGATCACCCAGATAATGGTGCAGTTATGAGACTTGGGTAAGCCCACCACAAAGTCCATCCCGACCATCTCCCAGGGCCTGTCCGCCACCAGCAGAGGGTAAAGCAAACCAGCTGGCCGTTGTCGAGGGGACTTGTTCTTGGCGCAAGAGACACATGCCCGAACATATTCTGCGACATCACCTCGACAACAAAATGGACGAATTAGAACTAATGTTGTTGGAGTATAATTATGACATGGTGGGGATATCTGAAACATGGCTGGATGAGAGCCATGACTGGGTTGTTAACTTGCAGGGCTATAGCCTGTTCAGAAATGACCGTACAGATAAGCGAGGGGGTGGGGTGTGTCTATATGTAAAATTGTCCTTAAAACCCATCCTGTGTGATAATATAGGTGAATTTAATGAAAATGTAGAATCCCTGTGGGTGGAGATAAGGGGAGGGGGAAAAAATAATAAATTACTGATAGGGGTTTGTTATAAATCTCCAAAAATAATGGAAGCAATGGAGAATATCCTCGTAAAGCAAATAGATGAAGCTGCGACTCAAGGGGAAGTCATTATTATGAGGGACTTCAACTACCCTGAAATAAATTGGGGAACAGAAACCTGCAGTTCCAGCAAAGGTGATCAGTTCTTGACAACTATGAGAGACAATTACCTTTCACAACGGGTTCAGGACCCAACAAGAAGGGGGGCACTGCTAGACCTAATATTAACCAACATGCCAGACCGCATAGCAAATATAAGGGTTGGAGGTCACTTGGGAAATAGCGATCACAAAATAATAAGTTTTCATGTATCCTTTAAAAAGATGTGTAATAGAGGGGTTACAAAGACACTAAACTTCAGGAGGGCAAATTTCCAACGGATGAGAGAGGATCTTGGTCCAATTAACTGGGACGATATCCTGAGACACAAAAATACACAAAGAAAATGGGAGACATTTATTAGCATCCTGGATAGGACCTGTGCACAGTATATACCGTATGGGAATAAACATACTAGAAATAGGAGGAAACCAATATGGCTAAATAGAGCTGTAAGGGGCGCAATAAGTGACAAAAAGAAAGCATTTAGAGAATTAAAGGAAGTAGGTAGTGAGGAGGCATTAAATAAATACAAAAAATTAAATAAATTCTGTAAAATGCAAATCAAGGCAGCAAAGATTGAGACAGAGAGACTCATTGCCAGAGAGAGTAAAAATAATCCTAAAATATTCTTTAACTACATCGTTGGGTACAGCCGGGACCAGCTGCTTCGAAAGCATCACCAAACCAGGGATTCAAGCTTCAGGAGGCTAATTTGCATATTCCAGGTGCCTTCTGGGAGAAGCGAAGTCTCCCTAAGCTAGAAGATCGTTGGGTACAGCCGGGACCAGCTGCTTCGAAAGCATCACCAAACCAGGGATTCAAGCTTCAGGAGGCTAATTTGCATATTCCAGGTGCCTTCTGGGAGAAGCGAAGTCTCCCTAAGCTAGAAGATCGTTGGGTACAGCCGGGACCAGCTGCTTCGAAAGCATCACCAAACCAGGGATTCAAGCTTCAGGAGGCTAATTTGCATATTCCAGGTGCCTTCTGGGAGAAGCGAAGTCTCCCTAAGCTAGAAGATCGTTGGGTACAGCCGGGACCAGCTGCTTCGAAAGCATCACCAAACCAGGGATTCAAGCTTCAGGAGGCTAATTTGCATATTCCAGGTGCCTTCTGGGAGAAGAGAAGTCTCCCTAAGCTAGAAGATCGTTGGGTACAGCCGGGACCAGCTGCTTCGAAAGCATCACCAAACCAGGGATTCAAGCTTCAGGAGGCTAATTTGCATATTCCAGGTGCCTTCTGGGAGAAGAGAAGTCTCCCTAAGCTAGAAGATCGTTGGGTACAGCCGGGACCAGCTGCTTCGAAAGCATCACCAAACCAGGGATTCAAGCTTCAGGAGGCTAATTTGCATATTCCAGGTGCCTTCTGGGAGAAGCGAAGTCTCCCTAAGCTAGAAGATCGTTGGGTACAGCCGGGACCAGCTGCTTCGAAAGCATCACCAAACCAGGGATTCAAGCTTCAGGAGGCTAATTTGCATATTCCAGGTGCCTTCTGGGAGAAGCGAAGTCTCCCTAAGCTAGAAGATCGTTGGGTACAGCCGGGACCAGCTGCTTCGAAAGCATCACCAAACCAGGGATTCAAGCTTCAGGAGGCTAATTTGCATATTCCAGGTGCCTTCTGGGAGAAGCGAAGTCTCCCTAAGCTAGAAGATCGTTGGGTACAGCCGGGACCAGCTGCTTCGAAAGCATCACCAAACCGCGCGCCGTAATTTTTGCCTGTAGGACATTATTGCAAGAGAGCTTGGCTGAGTAGATTACACAAGAAGGAAAACACACAGCAAGTCAGCAGGATCTAGGAGCAACATGGCAGATGTGACAACCTACATGGTGAGCTGCAGCATGTGCTACATGTTCACAGATCGACCAGAAGAAGAATCCAATTTCACCTGTCAGAAGTGTAGACTAGTGGCCCTTTTAGAAGAAAAGGTGCGGGGTCTGGAAGAAAGAATAGCAACTTTGAAACTCATCAAAGAGAATGAAGACTTTCTAGACAGAACAGAAGCATCTCTACTGGTCACAGAAGGTGCAAAAAGTGTCAGAGAACCTCCAAAAGCAGATGAGTGGAAGCATGTGACCAAAAGAAGCAAGAAGACCATGGAGAAATCACCAACCACACAACTGAAGAACCGATATCAAATCTTTGTAGAGGATGAAGATGGCACACCTAAGAATGAAGCAATACCAGCAAGCAAAAAAGAAAAGGGCACACAGCAACAAGTGACAGCAAAAAGTACAGCCAAGAAGCAACGAAGAGTGGTGGTGGTGGGAGACTCACTACTGAGAGGCACAGAAGCAGCCATCTGCAGACCGGACATAACTGCAAGAGAAGTATGCTGCCTTCCAGGTGCGATGATCAAGGATGTGACCGATAGGATACCAAAGCTCTTCAGCTCCAAGGACGTCCACCCATTTCTTCTGATACATGTTGGCACCAATGACACGGCAAGGAAGGACCTACCGACAATCTGCAAGGACTTTGAAGAGTTGGGGAAGAAAGTAAAGGAACTGGATGCACAGGTAGTTTTTTCTTCTATCCTTCCAGTAGATGGGCATGGCACCAGGAGATGGAACAGGATCCTTGATGCAAACAACTGGCTAAGACGATGGTGCAGACAACAAGGATTCGGATTCCTGGACCACGGTGTGAATTACTTGTACGATGGACTCCTCGCCAGAGACGGACTACACCTCAACAAACCTGGGAAACACACATTCGCCAGAAGACTCGCTACACTCATCAGGAGGGCGTTAAACTAGAAGAAGAGGGGACGGGAAGAAAAACATTAGACTCGAACAAAGACGACCCAGGAAAACATACTCAGAAGGGAGGTAAGAACATTTCTAAAACAATCCACAGTGAGGAGATTGGAACAAAACAAAATCCTCTAAACTGCATGCTCGCAAATGCCAGAAGCCTGACAAACAAGATGGAAGAACTAGAAGCAGAAATATCTACAGGTAACTTTGACATAGTGGGAATAACCGAGACATGGTTAGATGAAAGCTATGACTGGGCAGTTAACTTACAGGGTTACAGTCTGTTTAGAAAGGATCGTAAAAATCGGAGAGGAGGAGGGGTTTGTCTCTATGTAAAGTCTTGTCTAAAGTCCACTTTAAGGGAGGATATTAGCGAAGGGAATGAGGATGTCGAGTCCATATGGGTTGAAATTCATGGAGGGAAAAATGGTAACAAAATTCTCATTGGGGTCTGTTACAAACCCCCAAATATAACAGAAACCATGGAAAGTCTACTTCTAAAGCAGATAGATGAAGCTGCAACCCATAATGAGGTCCTGGTTATGGGGGGCTTTAACTACCCGGATATTAACTGGGAAACAGAAACCTGTGAAACCCATAAAGGCAACAGGTTTCTGCTAATAACCAAGAAAAATTATCTTTCACAATTGGTGCAGAATCCAACCAGAGGAGCAGCACTTTTAGACCTAATACTATCTAATAGACCTGACAGAATAACAAATCTGCAGGTGGTTGGGCATTTAGGAAATAGCGACCACAATATTGTGCAGTTTCACCTGTCTTTCACTAGGGGGACTTGTCAGGGAGTCACAAAAACATTGAACTTTAGGAAGGCAAAGTTTGAACAGCTTAGAGATGCCCTTAATCTGGTAGACTGGGACAATATCCTCAGAAATGAGAATACAGATAATAAATGGGAAATGTTTAAGAACATCCTAAATAGGCAGTGTAAGCGGTTTATACCTTGTGGGAATAAAAGGACTAGAAATAGGAAAAACCCAATGTGGCTAAACAAAGAAGTAAGGCAGGCAATTAACAGTAAAAAGAAAGCATTTGCACTACTAAAGCAGGATGGCACCACTGAAGCTCTAAAAAACTATAGGGAGAAAAATACTTTATCTAAAAAACTAATTAAAGCTGCCAAAAAGGAAACAGAGAAGCACATTGCTAAGGAGAGTAAAACTAATCCCAAACTGTTCTTCAACTATATCAATAGTAAAAGAATAAAAACTGAAAATGTAGGCCCCTTAAAAAATAGTGAGGAAAGAATGGTTGTAGATGACGAGGAAAAAGCTAACATATTAAACACCTTCTTCTCCACGGTATTCACGGTGGAAAATGAAATGCTAGGTGAAATCCCAAGAAACAATGAAAACCCTATATTAAGAGTCACCAATCTAACCCAAGAAGAGGTGCGAAACCGGCTAAATAAGATTAAAATAGATAAATCTCCGGGTCCGGATGGCATACACCCACGAGTACTAAGAGAACTAAGTAATGTAATAGATAAACCATTATTTCTTATTTTTAGTGACTCTATAGCGACAGGGTCTGTTCCGCAGGACTGGCGCATAGCAAATGTGGTGCCAATATTCAAAAAGGGCTCTAAAAGTGAACCTGGAAATTATAGGCCAGTAAGTCTAACCTCTATTGTTGGTAAAATATTTGAAGGGTTTCTGAGGGATGTTATTCTGGATTATCTCAATGAGAATAACTGTTTAACTCCATATCAGCATGGGTTTATGAGAAATCGCTCCTGTCAAACCAATCTAATCAGTTTTTATGAAGAGGTAAGCTATAGACTGGACCACGGTGAGTCATTGGACGTGGTATATCTCGATTTTTCCAAAGCGTTTGATACCGTGCCGCACAAGAGGTTGGTACACAAAATGAGAATGCTTGGTCTGGGGGAAAATGTGTGTAAATGGGTTAGTAACTGGCTTAGTGATAGAAAGCAGAGGGTGGTTATAAATGGTATAGTCTCTAACTGGGTCGCAGTGACCAGTGGGGTACCGCAGGGGTCAGTATTGGGACCTGTTCTCTTCAACATATTCATTAATGATCTGGTAGAAGGTTTACACAGTAAAATATCGATATTTGCAGATGATACAAAACTATGTAAAGCAGTTAATACAAGAGAAGATAGTATTCTGCTACAGATGGATCTGGATAAGTTGGAAACTTGGGCTGAAAGGTGGCAGATGAGGATTAACAATGATAAATGTAAGGTTATACACATGGGAAGAGGGAATCAATATCACCATTACACACTGAACGGGAAACCACTGGGTAAATCTGACAGGGAGAAGGACTTGGGGATCCTAGTTAATGATAAACTTACCTGGAGCAGCCAGTGCCAGGCAGCAGCTGCCAAGGCAAACAGGATCATGGGGTGCATTAAAAGAGGTCTGGATACACATGATGAGAGCATTATACTGCCTCTGTACAAATCCCTAGTTAGACCGCACATGGAGTACTGTGTCCAGTTTTGGGCACCGGTGCTCAGGAAGGATATAATGGAACTAGAGAGAGTACAAAGGAGGGCAACAAAATTAATAAAGGGGATGGGAGAACTACAATACCCAGATAGATTAGCGAAATTAGGATTATTTAGTCTAGAAAAAAGACGACTGAGGGGCGATCTAATAACCATGTATAAGTATATAAGGGGACAATACAAATATCTCGCTGAGGATCTGTTTATACCAAGGAAGGTGACGGGCACAAGGGGGCATTCTTTGCGTCTGGAGGAGAGAAGGTTTTTCCACCAACATAGAAGAGGATTCTTTACTGTTAGGGCAGTGAGAATCTGGAATTGCTTGCCTGAGGAGGTGGTGATGGCGAACTCAGTCGAGGGGTTCAAGAGAGGCCTGGATGTCTTCCTGGAGCAGAACAATATTGTATCATACAATTATTAGGTTCTGTAGAAGGACGTAGATCTGGGGATTTATTATGATGGAATATAGGCTGAACTGGATGGACAAATGTCTTTTTTCGGCCTTACTAACTATGTTACTATGTTACTATGTTAAGTTGAAATGAAAAATAAAAAGTGATAACGCTCTCATCTGGGGGAATTATGCAAATGCCAGGCACAACCCCGAGAAATGTGTAGACTGATGCTACTCCTTCTTAACGACGATTAGACTCAATCAAATATGTTTGGAAAAAATGTGGTTGTAGCCCAGGCGCTACCATGCAAGGACCATGGGTTTAAAGACAGCTCTTATAATAAAAGATTTTTGCTTTTTTTAAATCCATGGTCCTATCATGGCAGAGCCTGTACTACAACCACATTTTTCCTTTTTTATCATAATTTTGTTTTCAGCTGATGACACTGTAATTTTTAAGGGTAGTCACACTGTGTCTTCCATCTGTTGCACTAAGTTTAGCCAACCACTCCATCTACAATTGTAAACATTGCCTATTTCTTGGTGACTTCAATCCTGAGAAATACAAGCTGATACTTATCCAACATGTACAGTACAACAGGAGGTGTCTAATTGACTCAAAATGTATCCTGCAGGAAGAACCCCAACATCCAGACAATGTCATTAATGACAAGGAGTACTGGAAGTGATGATCCGGCCTCAGCAGAGCCCTGATGTAACATCATGCTGTCTGTGTGAGATCACATGAAGAGACAGAAGGATCCGCACAAGCCACATACACAGGTTAGTTTTCCTAGAACAGGGGTGCACAACATTGCTTTGGTACAAGGGCCACGCTGTCATATTGAACTAATTTGAAGGCCACAAAAAAATGTAAAGGGTAATTTTGAGAAGGATTTGGAGACATCCCGCTCCAAAAAGTCAATGTGAACACACCCAAAAGTAGATTGTGTTATTGTAGCAGAAACGCAATCAAATCCTTCTCATAATCTCAAAATGAAGTTTGGAGGATTTTTCAGTCTTAACAAGAAGAAAGTTATGGATTGCTACATGATCAAAACCATTGTCAGTACATGCGCCAGGACCACAGTCAGTACATGAATGCAGAGCCAGGACCATGGTCAGCACATGAATGCAGAGCCAGGACCACTGTCAGCACATGAATGCAGAGCCAGGACCACTGTCAGCACATGAATGCAGCGCCAGGACCACCATCAGTGCAGGAATAGCCAGGACCACAGTCAGCACATTAATGCAGAGTTAGGACCACCATCAGCACATGAATGCAGCGCCAGGACCACCATCAGTGCAGGAATAGCCAGGACCACAGTCAGGACATTAATGCAGAGCCAGGACCACCATCAGCACATGAATGCAGCGCCAGGACCACCATCAGTGCAGGAATACATCACCAAGCTTAGTACAATGATTATTCGCAGTGTCATGTCAGCCCCATATACATTTGAATCACATAAACCTGCAACTCCCGGAATGTCCTTAACAATGGTAAGGAGATGTTGGGAGTTGTTACCAGTCTTTATCATACAGGAATCACAGTACTGATGAGACAAAGTCAGTATCACAGATAAACGTTTACATCGAGGGACCTTATAAGTGACCTTTTCTCTTCTTGGAGTCGTTTCCATCCCTTTGGTCCCCATTTATCACAGACGTCATGCTGAGATTTCACACCCAGAACTCATCTCTCCAGACTTCAGCAGCAGATCCTCTCAGAATGCCCTTAAAACTAAAAGTATCATTATACTGACCCATAAATATCTCATGCAGTGCCCCTGAATAAATAATTGCCCCTCAGTGCGTTTCTTGCACAAAATATCCCCCTCACACTGGTCCTCTCCATAATATTCCCCCATATTGCCCCTTTCTGCATAATATTCCCCTCCACATTGCCCCTCTGTACTGTACCCCCTACACTGCCATTTCTGTACTGCACTCCCCCACACTGCCCCTCACTGCACTGTACTCCCTACACTGCCCCTTTCTGTACTGTATTCCCCCACACTGCCCCATTCTGTACTGCACCACCTACACTGCCATTTTTTGTACTGTACTCCCCCACACTGACCCTCTCTGTACTGTAGCTCTCTACACTGCCATTTTCCGTACTGTACTCCCCCACACTGACCCTCTCTGTACTGAAGCTCTCTACACTGCCATTTTCTGTACTGTACTCCCCCACACTGCCCCTCTCTGTACTGCACCCCCTACACTGTAATTTTCTGTACTGTACTCCCCCACACTGTCCCTCTCTGTACCCTTCTACACTGCCATTTTCTGTACTGTACTCTCCCACACTGGCAATCTCTGTACTGTATTCCCCTACACTACCCCTTTCTGTACTGTACTCCCCCACACTGCCCCTCTCTGTAATGTACCCTTCTACACTGCCATTTTTGTACTGTACTCTCCCACACTGGCAATCTCTGTACTGTACCCCTACATTGCCCCTTTCTGTACTGGACTCCCCACACACTGCCCCTCTCTGTACTGTACCACCCTACACTGCCATTTTCTGTACTGTACTTCTCCACACCGCCCTTCTGTACTGTACTCCCCCACACTGTCCCTCTCTGCACTGCATCCCCCTACACTGCCATTTTCTGTACTGTACTCCCCTACACTGCCCCTCTCTGTACTGTACCCTTTTTCACTGCCATTTTCTGTACTGTACCCTACACACTGCCCCTCTCTGTACTGTACCCTCATACACAGCCCCTTTCTGTACTGGACTCCCCCACACTGCCCCTCTTTGTGCTGTACCCACTACACTGCCCATTTCTGTACTGTACTCCCCCACACTGCCCCTTTCTCTACTGCACCACCTACACTGCCATGTTCTGTACTGTACTCCCCTACACTGCCCCTCTCTGCACTGTACCCTTTTTCACAGCCATTTTCTGTACTGTACCCTACACACTGCCCCTCTCTGTACTGTACCCTCATACACAGCCCCTTTCTGTACTGGACTCCCCCACACTGCCCCTCTCTGTGCTGTACCTCCTACACTGCCCTTTCTGTACTGTACTCCCCCACACTGTCTCTCTCTATAATCTCCCCCTCGGCCCGTTGCCCTCTTAGTAACACCAAACTCCATCCTCCCTCTTATAAAAGAATACTTAATCATCAGCTCCCCCTGGAGCGCTTACTGTTTCCGGCCATGTCCTTGCCTCCTCTGTGTTGCCGCACCGGTGACCTCAGCAGTGTGATGAGGTAACAGTGTGGTATGATGACCTCATCATGCTGCTGCATATCAGACGAGCGCTGCTCTGCCCCTGTCCTGGTGCCGAAGTGATTAACTATAGTCGGATCTGATAGATGCAAATACAGTTGAATACAGGGAGAGCAGAACTGAAGTCTCCCGGGTCTCTGCGGGCCGCACAACATCCATCGGCCGGTCTCATGTCGGTCCTAGATAACCTCCTTGCTGAGTTCCTTCATGGGCTGTGTGCAAGTGCCCGAGAAGAAGGGATGCTTTGATGCCATTTTGAAATCAAAGACCGGTCACATCAAACACTGATTGTAGATTTATCTTTTGTTCATTCACTTTTCTAATAAACTCTGACCACTGTCACTTTATGAGGTAATAACTTACGGATCTCAGTAATTCTGAGAATGTTTTCTCGTGACATATTATACTTCATGTTAGTGGTAACATTTGTACGATATGACTTATATTTGTGAAAATTTGTCATAAAATGTCACTATTTCCAAACTTTTCATTCTTATGCCCATAAACCAGAGAGTTATGTCACACAAAAATAGTTAATAAATATTTCGCACATGTCTACTTTATATTTGCATCATTTTTTAAACATTATTTTTTAAAGACGTTATAAGGGTTAAATGTTGCATAGGTTGAAAAAAGACCCCGGTCCATCAAGTTCAACCTTTCTCCACCAATTGTTCATTTTGTCACTAATTTAACTATAAGGCTGGAGTCACACTAGCGATTTTAAAATCGGTCATGCAGGAGAGTCGGACGAGTGTAATGCGAGTGTGATGCATTTTTTTATGCGTGTACAATCCGACTTTTCACACGTAGCATCCGACTTACATCAGAATGCAGTGCGATTTTAACATGACCTTTTACATACAGCAAATCTCTGTCATTTACACATAGTTTTCAGACAAAATACTCTTCAAAACACACACACATTTATCCCCTGTCACTTTATGAGGTTCTAGTTCTGGAACGCTTCAACGGATCCCGCTAATTCGGAGACTGTTTTTTCGTGAAATATTGTACTTCATGGTAGTGGTAACATTTCTTCGATATTACTTGTGTTTATTTATGAAAAAAATGGAAAAATGGCAAAAAATGTTTTGCAGAGCCCATGATATACCTAAACAGTAGAAAACCCCCCATAAGTGACCACATTTTGGAAACTAGACCCCCAAGAAGCTTATCTAGATGTGTGGTGAGCACTATGAACCCCCAAGTGCTTCACAGAAGTTTATAACGTAGAGCCGTAAAAATAAGCAAATCATATTTTTTCCACAAAAATTTTTTCACCCCCAAATTTTGACTTTCACAAGTGTAACAGGAGAAATTGGGCCACTAAAGTTATTGTGCAATTTGTCCTGAGTACGCTGATTCCCCATATGTGGGGGGGACCACTGTTTGGGCGCATGGTAGAGCTCGGAAGGGAATGCAGACTTTTATAGAATGGTCTGCGGGCGTCATGTTGTGTTTGCAGAGCCCCTGATGTGCCTAAACAATAGAAACCCCCCACAAGTGACCCCATTTTGGAAACTAGACCCCCCAAGGAACTTATCTAGATGTGTGTTGAGTAGTGTGGAGCATTCCGATATTGCAAGTATCGGGTATCGGCCGATATTCGCGGTATCGGAATTCCGATACTGAGTTCCGATACTTTCTCAATATCGGATACCGGAATAGGAAGTTCCCATAATTCAATGAGCCAGTTTGATTTAATTCAGCCAATGAGGAATCCTAAGAGATGTGGGCACATCCTGTTATGCATGTTAGTCATGTAACTACTGGCATGGCTGTGATTGGCTGCTGAAATGATGTCATCATGCACTATAAAAGTCGCCGCCACCATTTTGGGTTTCACTCTGCTGTCAATTCAGTTAGGGACAGGATGCTGAGTTCTGACTGAGGGATAGTTTGAGATAGCGATTTGCTTCATTGTGCTTTACCCAGGCTAATTTAGCAACTGCTGTGTGAGAATCTTGTTTTTGCCTTGCAGCGCTGTTCATGGCTGTCTGCAAGGTCTCTGTGTGAGTGCAGCTCACTCTGTAGTCTGTTCTGCAGCCACAGCTGGTTGTAGTCAGCTCAGCGTGCGTCACTGCCATACTGTTCCATTGTCCTTTTTTCAATTAGTGCTGCCTGCTGCACATTGTTCCAGATTTATCCTATTGGTGGGTTTCCATCCGTTTCCTGCTAGATTGTGGAAAAACACTATATAGGAGTACATAGAGGAGCTCTTTTTGGCCTTGCAGCGCCGTTCACGGCTGTCTGCAAGGTCTCTGTGTGAGTTCAACTCACGCTGTAGTCTGTTCTGCGGAAAAAAAAAAAGTTAATAAACTTCACCAAACACTCCATTTTACAGTTGTGTAGGCCACATTAGCTCATATTAAAGTGTAGTCCACACTTTATAAAATTAGTGTTTCTTATACCTGTTAGCAGCTGTTCAGGAATAAGCACACTAAGCCCTTAGTACTTTTCTGCCTATCTTTATCAGTCTACAAGATGAAGAAGGCAGGGAGTAAGGCACGTGGTCATGGGCGTTAAGTTTCTGCAGGGAGAGGACGTGGGGATTCTGTGCCTGCTGCTGGCACCGGTGACTCATTATCATCAGTTTTAGCAGTGAACAGTCCTTCATGCGCAGCTTTGTAGGAGCACGCCGTACCCCACTGCTGTGGGACGAACAAATTGAAGCCGTTGTCGGATGGATGGCACCTAACGCATCGACTTCAATTAGTGCCACATCCTCTCAGGCACAGAGCACTGAAGAGAATCCATTTGTCTCTTCACCACCTGCCAAATTGCCCAGGCAGTCAGAGAGCCCTGTACAGGAGCCATCTCTACTTCTGGTCTCTGAATCTCTTGGCTTGGAAAAAGGGGGCCAGCCAAGCAGCATTCGAGAAATGGAAGAAGAGGCAGTATGCAGTGATGCCCAACCGCTTTGTCTCTGTGAATCTGGAGAGGCGGGTGGCCAGTGCCTACAGTCAGCACACCTCAGTACGCATCTGATGATGAGACTCAGGTGCCACTTTGTGGTGCGTACTGTGCTGCCGAGACTACCCAGGAGAAGCAGTTCTTGGAAGAGGGTAGTGTAGATGATGAGGTCCTTGACCCATCATGGCGTGAGGTACAGGAAGGTGGTGGGAGCAGCTCTGAGGAACAGATTCCCCGAATGGCCCAAAAAGGAGGGAGAGGGAGGTGGGAAGACTGCATTGCCTGTAGCCTCCACTTCGGCACCCGTTAGGAGCATGCCTCTTCCAAAACGGGCGCTCCCAAGACTTGCAGTGCCTGGTCCTTTTTAGACACAGTTGCAGATGACATTTGCTTTGTCAAATGCAAGCTGTGTAATCAGAAAGTCAAAAAAGGGAAAAGTGTCAGCAACCAAGCACATGGTGGAGTTACAAAAACACACTGAAGACCTAGGCCAACCTACAGAGGCACCTACCACCTCTTCAGCTTGTGTTGTAGCCTCTTCCTCCAGCTCACACACAGCTGGTTCGGCTTCCTCACAGGATCGCCATGGAAGAACCTCTGGCACTGTTGTACAGAGACCCAGTGTAATTCTACCCACAGCACCACGTTCCCTGTCATCCTCACATTCCCAGCCCAGTCCACAGCCATCGGCAGCACAGGCATGGGAGAAAAGGCGGCCATTCTCGGCAAACCACCCACGAGTACAGGCTCTGAATGCTTGCATTGCAAAACTACTGTCCCTTGAAATGCTGTAATTCAGGCTGGTGGAGACTGACACCTTCCGTAACTTGATGGCATTGGCAGTCCCACAATACAATGTGCCCAGCCGATTTTATTTCAGCAGGCAAGCCGTCCCTGCCCTGCAAAAGCATGTGGAGGGAAACATAAAACATGCGCTACTAAACGCCATCAGTAGCAAGGTCCACCTCACCACCGATGCGTGGACCAGTCACCATGGACAGGGACGATACCTTTCCCTCACTGCCCATTGGATAAATGTTGTGGAGCCAGGTACAGATCTTGAGAGTGGCGCTGTACGTGTTCTGCCAACTACAAGGATTGCAGGAATCCAGTCTGTACACTTTGACTCCTCCTCATACTCCAGTTACTCTGAATCAGCGCTGCAGAAGCCATCACAGTCCACCTCCACACAGACCCGTGAACGTTTACCTGTTACGACCGATATGAGCACAGCCATGGCCAAAAGTCAACAGGCTATTTTGAAATTAATTTCTTTGGGGAATCGAAGCCACACAGCGCAGGAGCTCTGGAATGCCATCAAGCAGGAGAGCGACGTGTGGTTTGTGCCAGCGAATCTCCAACCAGGCATGGTAGTGTGTGACAATGGCCAAAATCTGGTGGCAGCTCTGGGCCTAGGCAACCTCACTCACATCCCATGTCTGGCACATGTGCTCAACTTGGTCGTGCAGAGTTTTTTGAGGGACTATCCGGATCTTGATGCACTGCTGCACAAGGTCCGCCTAGAGTGTGCTCACTTGCGGCGTTCCAGCATGGCAGGATCGCGCATTGCAGCTCTGCAGCGGAACATTGCATCATATGTGACCTACCCACCAGGTGGAATTCAATGTTACATATGTTGGAGCGGTTGTGTGAGCAGCAGGCAGCAGTAATGGAGTACTAGCTGCATCAGGCGCAAAGAAGTTGCACTGCGCGCCGTTCAAACTTCACAACCATTAAGTGGGCCACTATGAATGACATCTGCCAGGTTTTGCGTGCCTTCGATAATTCCACGTGGATGGCGAGTGCAGATGATGAACTAGTCAGCATGACTATCCCCCTTATCTGCCTGCTTGAGAAAACACTGCAAGCGCTAAGGGATGAGGTTGTGGAAGAGGTGGAGGATGAGTAGTCACAAATGCCATCTGCTTCTGGACAGTCTGCGCAACGTGGTTCCTCACAAAGGCCTAGGCAGGGGACACTTTGTGAGGAGGATGAGGAGGAGTCAATGGAGGAGGAAGACATCTGTCCAGAGGAGGGAGTTACACAATGCTCAAGTAGTCAGTATGTAGAGCGAGGGTGGGGTGATGCAGTGCAGAGAGAGATCACACCTCTAGCAGGGGACAGCGTTTCTTGGCCAGTTGGCAGTCTGCAGCACATGGTTGATTTCATGCTGCAGTGCCTGAGAAACGATTGCCGCATCGTGCACATTCTCAACACGGCCGATTATTGGGTGTACGCCTGTTATGAAGGCAATCCAGTAACACAGTGTGCCAGTAATCAGAGCACATACAGTGATTTGACAAAAACCCAAAAACAATAGAAAGAGCTCTGAGACGTGGAATCTCTGTAGACCGCAATACCTGAACCTATCCTACACACAACTTAAGGCAGCTGTGGATTGCGCCTGACACTACCTATGCAACTCGGCACAGCCTGAGGAACTGACTAGCCTGAAGATAGAAATACAAGCCTGACTTGCCTCAGAGAAATACCCCAAAGGAAAAGGCAGCCCCCCACATATAATGACTGTTAGCAAGATGAAAAGACAAAACGTAGGGATGAAATAGATTCAGCAAAGTGAGGCCCGATATTCTAGATAGAGCGAGGATAGCAAAGAGAACTTTGCAGTCTACAAAAAACCCTAAAGCAAAAAACCACGCAAAGGGGGCAAAAAGACCCACCGTGCCGAACTAACGGCACGGCGGTACACCCTTTGCGTCTCAGAGCTTCCAGCAAACACAATAGACAAGCTGGACAGAAAAAACAGCAACAAAAGCAAAGAAGCACTTATCTAAGCAGAGCAGCAGGCCACAGGAAAGATCCAGAAGCTCAGATCCAACACTGGAACATTGACAAGGAGCAAGGAAGACAGAATCAGGTGGAGTTAAATAACAAGGCAGCCAACGAGCTCACCAGAACACCTGAGGAAGGAAGCCCAGAAGCTGCAGTACCACTTGTGACCACAGGAGTGAATTCAGCCACAGAATTCACAACAGTACCCCCCCCTTGAGGAGGGGTCACCGAACCCTCACCAGAGCCCCCAGGCCGACCAGGATGAGCCACATGAAAGGCACGAACAAGATCTGGAGCATGGACATCAGAGGCAAAAACCCAGGAATTATCTTCCTGAGCATAACCCTTCCATTTAACCAGATACTGGAGTTTCCGTCTAGAGACACGAGAATCCAAAATTTTCTCCACAATATACTCCAATTCCCCCTCCACCAAAACAGGGGCAGGAGGCTCAACAGATGGAACCATAGGTGCCACGTATCTCCGCAACAACGACCTATGGAATACATTATGTATGGAAAAGGAGTCCGGGAGGGTCAGACGAAAGGACACAGGATTGAGAATCTCAGAAATCCTATACGGACCAATAAAACGAGGTTTAAATTTAGGAGAGGAAACCTTCATAGGAATATGACGAGAAGATAACCAAACCAGATCCCCAACACGAAGTCGGGGACCCACACGGCGTCTGCGATTAGCGAAAAGTTGAGCCTTCTCCTGGGACAAGGTCAAATTGTCCACTACCTGAGTCCAGATCTGCTGCAACCTGTCCACCACAGAATCCACACCAGGACAATCCGAAGACTCAACCTGTC
This sequence comes from Ranitomeya imitator, assembly GCF_032444005.1. NCBI lineage: Eukaryota > Metazoa > Chordata > Amphibia > Anura > Dendrobatidae > Ranitomeya > Ranitomeya imitator. The sequence goes on from NC_091283.1 coordinate 224,195,190, forward strand.
CTGAAGAGAAACGAGGATGGAACCCAGAATTGCAGAAAAATGGAGAGACCAAGGTAGCCGAGCTGGCCCGATTATTAAGGGCGAACTCAGCCAACGGCAAAAAGGACACCCAATCATCCTGGTCTGCAGAAACAAAACATCTCAGATATGTTTCCAAGGTCTGATTGGTTCGTTCGGTCTGGCCATTAGTCTGAGGATGGAAAGCCGAGGAAAAAGATAGGTCAATGCCCATCCTACCACAAAAGGCTCGCCAGAACCTTGAAACAAACTGGGAACCTCTGTCAGAAACAATATTCTCAGGAATGCCATGCAAACGAACCACATGCTGGAAGAACAAAGGCACCAAATCAGAGGAGGAAGGCAATTTAACCAAGGGCACCAGATGGACCATTTTAGAAAAGCGATCACAGACCACCCAAATGACTGACATCTTTTGAGAAACGGGAAGGTCAGAAATGAAATCCATCGAAATATGTGTCCAAGGCCTCTTCGGGACCGGCAAGGGCAAAAGCAACCCACTGGCACGTGAACAGCAGGGCTTAGCCCTAGCACAAATCCCACAGGACTGCACAAAAGTACGTACATCCCGTGACAGAGATGGCCACCAGAAGGATCTAGCCACTAACTCTCTGGTACCAAAGATTCCTGGATGACCAGCCAACACCGAACAATGAAGTTCAGAGATAACTTTACTAGTCCACCTATCAGGGACGAACAGTTTCTCAGCCGGACAACGATCAGGTTTATTAGCCTGAAATTTTTGCAACACTCGCCACAAATCAGGGGAGATGGCAGACACAATGACTCCTTCCTTGAGGATACTCGCCGGCTCAGATAAACCCGGAGAGTCGGGCACAAAACTCCTAGACAGAGCATCCGCCTTCACATTTTTAGAGCCCGGAAGGTACGAAATCACAAAATCGAAGCGAGCAAAAAATAACGACCAACGGGCCTGTCTAGGATTCAAGCGCTTGGCAGACTCGAGATAAGTAAGGTTCTTATGATCAGTCAATACCACCACGCGATGCTTAGCTCCTTCAAGCCAATGACGCCACTCCTCGAATGCCCACTTCATGGCCAGCAACTCTCGGTTGCCCACATCATAATTACGCTCAGCAGCAGAAAACTTCCTGGAAAAGAACGCACATGGTTTCAACACTGAGCAACCAGAACCTCTCTGTGACAAAACCGCCCCTGCTCCAATCTCAGAAGCATCAACCTCGACCTGGAACGGAAGAGAAACATCTGGTTGACACAACACAGGGGCAGAACAAAAACGACAATTCAATTCCTGAAAAGCTTCCACAGCAGCAGAAGACCAATTAACCAAATCAGCACCCCTCCTGGTCAAATCGGTCAATGGTTTGGCAATGCCAGAAAAATTACAGATGAAGCGACGATAAAAATTAGCAAAGCCCAGGAACTTTTGCAGACTTTTCAGAGATGTCGGCTGAGTCCAATCCTGGATGGCTTGGACCTTAACCGGATCCATCTCGATAGTAGAAGGGGAAAAGATGAACCCCAAAAATGAAACTTTCTGCACACCGAAGAGACACTTAGATCCCTTCACGAACAAAGAATTAGCACGCAGGACCTGGAAAACCATTCTGACCTGCTTCACATGAGACTCCCAATCATCTGAGAAGATCAAAATGTCATCCAAGTAAACAATCAGGAATTTATCCAGATACTCACGGAAGATGTCATGCATAAAAGACTGAAAAACAGATGGAGCATTGGCAAGTCCGAACGGCATCACTAGATACTCAAAATGACCCTCGGGCGTATTAAATGCCGTTTTCCATTCATCTCCTTGCCTGATTCTCACCAGATTATACGCACCACGAAGATCTATCTTAGTGAACCAACTAGCCCCCTTAATCCGAGCAAACAAGTCAGATAACAATGGCAAGGGATACTGAAACTTAACAGTGATCTTATTAAGAAGGCGGTAATCAATACACAGTCTCAGCGAACCATCCTTCTTGGCTACAAAAAAGAACCCTGCCCCCAGTGGTGATGACGATGGGCGAATATGTCCCTTCTCCAGGGACTCCTTCACATAACTGCGCATAGCGGTGTGTTCAGGCACGGATAAATTAAATAAACGACCTTTAGGGAATTTACTACCAGGAATCAAATTGATAGCACAATCACAATCCCTATGCGGAGGTAGGGCATCGGACTTGGGCTCTTCAAGTATATCCTGATAATCAGACAAGAACTCTGGGACCTCAGAAGGAGTGGATGACGAAATAGACAAAAATGGAACATCACAATGTACCCCCTGACAACCCCAGCTGGATACCGACATAGAGTTCCAATCCAATACTGGATTATGGGTTTGTAGCCATGGCAACCCCAACACGACCACATCATGCAGATTATGTAGCACCAGAAAGCGAATAACTTCCTGATGTGCAGGAGCCATGCACATGGTCAGCTGGGCCCAGTACTGAGGTTTATTCTTGGCCAAAGGTGTAGCATCAATTCCTCTCAACGGAATAGGACACCGCAAAGGCTCCAAGAAAAACCCACAACGTTTAGCATAATCCAAATCCATCAGATTCAGGGCAGCGCCTGAATCCACAAACGCCATGACAGAATACGATGACAAAGAGCATATCAAGGTAATGGACAGAAGGAATTTGGATTGTACAGTACCAATGACGGCAGACCTATCGAACCGCTTAGTGCGCTTAGGACAATCAGAAATAGCATGAGTGGAATCACCACAGTAGAAACACAGACCATTCAGACGTCTGTGTTCTTGCCGTTCAACTCTGGTCATAGTCCTATCGCACTGCATAGGCTCAGGTTTAATCTCAGACAATACCGCCAGATGGTGCACAGATTTACGCTCGCGCAAGCGACGACCGATCTGAATGGCCAAAGACATAGACTCATTCAAACCAGCAGTCATAGGAAAACCCACCATGACATCCTTAAGAGCCTCAGAGAGACCCTTTCTGAACAAAACTGCCAGCGCAGATTCATTCCACAGAGTGAGTACTGACCACTTCCTAAATTTCTGACAATATACTTCTATATCATCCTGACCCTGGCACAAAGCCAGCAAATTTTTCTCAGCCTGATCCACTGAATTAGGCTCATCGTACAGCAATCCGAGCGCCAGGAAAAACGCATCGACACCACTCAATGCAGGGTCTCCTGGCGCAAGAGAAAATGCCCAGTCCTGAGGGTCGCCGCGCAAAAAAGAAATAATAATCAAAACCTGTTGAACTGAATTACCAGAAGAATGAGATTTCAAGGCCAGAAATAGCTTACAATTATTTTTGAAGCTCAGAAACTTAGTTCTATCACCAAAAAACAAATCAGGAATAGGAATTCTTGGTTCTAGCATAGATTTCTGATCAATTGTATCTTGAATCTTTTGTACATTTATAACGAGATTATCCATTGAAGAGCACAGAGCCTGAATATCCATGTCCACAGCTGTGTCCTGAAGCACCCTAATGTCTAGGGGAAAAAAAAGACTGAACACAGAGCTGAGAAAAAAAATGATGTCAGAACTTCTTTTTTCCCTCTATTGAGAATCATTAGTTTTGGCTCCTTGTACTGTTATGAAGGCAATCCAGTAACACAGTGTGCCAGTAATCAGAGCACATACAGTGATTTGACAAAAACCCAAAAACAATAGAACGAGCTCTGAGACGTGGAATCTCTGTAGACCGCAATACCTGAACCTATCCTACACACAACTTAAGGCAGCTGTGGATTGCGCCTGACACTACCTATGCAACTCGGCACAGCCTGAGGAACTGACTAGCCTGAAGATAGAAATACAAGCCTGACTTGCCTCAGAGAAATACCCCAAAGGAAAAGGCAGCCCCCCACATATAATGACTGTTAGCAAGATGAAAAGACAAAACGTAGGGATGAAATAGATTCAGCAAAGTGAGGCCCGATATTCTAGATAGAGCGAGGATAGCAAAGAGAACTTTGCAGTCTACAAAAAACCCTAAAGCAAAAAACCACGCAAAGGGGGCAAAAAGACCCACCGTGCCGAACTAACGGCACGGCAGTACACCCTTTGCGTCTCAGAGCTTCCAGCAAACACAATAGACAAGCTGGACAGAAAAAACAGCAACAAAAGCAAAGAAGCACTTATCTAAGCAGAGCAGCAGGCCACAGGAAAGATCCAGAAGCTCAGATCCAACACTGGAACATTGACAAGGAGCAAGGAAGACAGAAACAGGTGGAGTTAAATAACAAGGCAGCCAACGAGCTCACCAGAACACCTGAGGAAGGAAGCCAAGAAGCTGCAGTACCACTTGTGACCACAGGAGTGAATTCAGCCACAGAATTCACAACATACGCCCTCCTAGATCCTCGCTACCGGGACAACTTACAGAGCCTCATAACACCATTGAACCGGGAGCGTAAAATGCTGGAGTACCAAGACACACTGGTGCATTCCATCATCTTCTCCAGTCCAACCGAGAGCAGTGCTGCTAGTGCTTTACAAAGCAGCTCAGTGCGTCGAGGCAGTGGAGGAAGCTTGCACAAAGAGGGAGCAGAAGCAGTGCCTCAGCACAAGGCAAGAACAGTATGGCCCAACTGTGGCAAAGTTTTGTGTGCCCGCCACAAATGTCTACACCATCACAGATGGCTCCAGTCAGCAGGAGGCAACGTTTCCGTCAGATGGTGACAGACTGCATGCCTTGCCCTCTCAGTGTACTCCCACACGGCTCTTTCCCCTTCAAGTTTTGGGTCTCTAAGCTGGATACATAGCCAGAGCTTAGCCAATATGCATTGGAGGTGCTGGCTTGCCCTACTGCTAGTGTATTATCGGAACACATCTTTAGTGCTGCAGGTGGTGTACTAACAGACCGTCGCATGCAACTATCCTCCGATAACGTTGACCGGCTTACTTTTCTGAAAATGATCAAGGCCTGGATCTCGCAGGAATTTGCCACTCCTCTTCCAGATTAAATAATTGGTTGGCAACAGTATCCAGGTCTCCTGTTGTGTTCATGTTTCTACCACCTGAAACACCACCTGATCCCTGGGCTCCATCACCGCCAGTTGCTGCTCAGAAGTGCCGTCTGCACAGTCAACACATGACACAGTGTTATAGGGTTTCAGCAACGTTAGCTGATCCCCAGCTGTGTATTCGGCAGTTTCTCCTGCTCAGTCCACACTCACACTACAACTGATATTAAACTAGCTCAAATCAGGCCTCTGCCTACACTCTGCTTCTCCTGGATTCCCTGGGCTCCAACACCGCCAGTTGCTGCTCAGAAGTGCCGTCAGCACAAAGAAAAACACTAGCTCCTGTGTTAGTGGGGTTCAGTAACGTCAGCTGATCCCCTGCTGTGTATCCGCCAATTGCTCCTGCTACCTCCACACTCACACTACAACTGATATTAAACTAGCTCAAATTAATTAGGCCTCTGCCTACACTCTTCTTCTCCTGGATTCCCTGGTCTCCAACACCGCCAGTTGCTGCTCATAAGTGCCGTCTGCAGTCAACACTTGCTGCTGTGTTATTGGGTTTCAGTAATGTCAGCTGATCCCCAGCTGTGTATCCGGCAATTTGTCCTGCTCTGTCCGCACTCACACTACAACAGATATTAAACTGCCTCGAGTGTAGGCCTCAGCCTACACTCTGTTTCTCCTGGATTCCCTGGGCTCCAACACCGTCAGTTGCTGCTCAGAAGTGCCGTCTGCACAGAGAAAAACACTAGCTCCTGTGTTAGTGGGGTTCAGTAAAGTCAGCTGATCCCCTGCTGTGTATCCGGCAATTGCTCCTGCTACCTCCACACTCACACTACAACGATATTAAACTAGCTCAAACTAGGCCTCTGCCTACACTCTGCATCTAGCATTGACCCTGGGCTCCAACACCACCAGTTGCTGCCCGGAAGTGCTGTCTGCACAGTCAACAGTTGCTCCGCTGTTATTGGGGTTTAGTAACACCAGCTGCTCCCCTGCTGTGTGTGCGGCAATTTCTCCACTCAGTTTCTAGCATTGACCCTGGGCTCCAACACCGCCAGTTGCTGCCCGGAAGTGCTGTCTGCCCAGTAAACAGTTGCTCTTCTGTTATTGGGGTTCAGTAACACCAGCTGCTCCCCTGCTGTGTGTGCGGCAATTTCTCCACTCAGTTACTAGCATTGACCCTGGGCACCAATACCGCCAGTTGCTGCCCGGAAGTGCTGTCTGCCCAGTTAACAGTTTCTCCTCTGTTATTGGGGTTCAGTAACGTCAGCTGCTCCCCTGTTGTGTGTGCGGCAATTGCTCCTGCTACCTCCACACTCACACTACTACAGATTTGAAACTTGCTCCAATTAGGTCTCAGCCTACACTCTGTTTCTCCTGTAATCCCTGGGCTCCAACACCGCCAGTTGCTGCTCGGAAGTGCTGTCTGCACAGTCAACACTTGCTGCCGTGTTATTAGGGTTCAGTAATGTCAGCTGATCCCCTGCTGTGTATCCGGCAATTTCTCCTGCCTTCATGATTAAGGGTGCTTGGTCGCCGGAAACGCGTTGACCTTGGTTTTAAAATATTTTTTTGTATGCTGATGTTTTGTCCTTTCACTATATTTTAAGTGAAATAAACTATGGATTCTTCGCTATTTAGTTGAGCTGGATCTCCTTCTCTTTCCTGTTCGTCTGCGCCCTGACACAGCGGTTCCGTGCTCCGAGCTCTTGGGAATGTCGGTATGGTGAGCTGGATTTAGTTTTTTCCAATTTCTCCTGCTCCCTTCTCACTCACACTACTACAGAAATGAAAGGGAACCTGCCCCCCCAGGCGTTTGTAACTAAAAGAGCCACCTTGTGCAGCACTAATGCTGCACAAGGAAAAGGTGGCTCTTTAAGTTATGTTCCTTGCACACGCTGAACTAAACACTTATAAAATGTGTCCCCTCATACCGTAAAAGTCCCGGAGGCGGGACTTTCCTTCCTAATCAGACACAGCACAGCTGTCATTCATACCCCCTTGGCGCCGTGCGCCACCTCCTGAGCGTTGTTTGAATCTGTCCCAGAGCCAGCGCTTTTATGTTATCCCTTGGCCATGCGCAGTTAGCGCTGCCTGTCTTGTGACAAAATTTGATGTCAGGCTGACTGCACCTGTGCGGCCGTGCTGCCCGAGATCTAGCCCCGCAGTGTCTTCTGATTTATTAACACTGCGGGTCTGGGATTCATGGGCATGCGCAGTGCATATCTTCGCTTCTCACTCATCTCCCTCCGCCTTCTTCAGACTGTGCGGCGTCAGCTGATCCCTAATCGCCGTGGCATGCGCTTTAAAAAATAAATGTCCACAAAAATGATTTTTTAGCCCCCAATTTTTTATTTTCCCAAGGGTAACAGGAGAAAGTGGACCCCAAAAGTTGTTGTCCAATTTGTCCTGAGTAAGTTGATGCCCCATATGCACAGTAGAGCTCAGAATGGAGGGAGCATCATTTGACTTTTTGAATGCAAAATTGGCTGATTCCAATGGTGGAGCCATGTCGCGTTTGGAGACCCCCTGATGTACCTAAACATTGGAAACCCCCCAATTCTAACTCCAACCCTAACCCCAACACACCCCTAACCCTAATCCCAACCCTATCCATAATCCTAAGCACAACCCTAACCCCAACACACCCTTAACCCTAATCCCAACTCTCACCATAACCCTAATAAAAACCCTAATCCCAACCACAAACCTTACCCTAATACCAGCTCTAATCGCAATACACCCCTAACCCTAATGCCAACCCTAACCATAACCCTAATCCCAAACTTAATCCCAACTCTAACCCTAACTTTTGCCCCAACCCTAACTTTAGCCGTAATCCTAACCCTAACTTTAGCCCCAACCCTAACCCTAACTTTAGCCGTAATCCTAACCCTAACTTTAGCCCCAACCCTAACTTTAGCCCAACTCACTTTAGCCCTACTATAACCCTAATTGGAAAATGGAAATAAATACATTGTCTTTATTTTATTATTTTTTCCTAACTAGGGGGTTGATAAAGGGGGGTTTATTTACTATTTTTTTTATTTTGATCACTGTGATAGAGTCTATCACGGTGACCAAAATGAACCAATAGTAAAAATCTTCCTATTGTTTCCGGGTGCCGGCTGGCAGATGTGGGCGGACGCACTGCGCATACGTCCGCCATTTTCTTCCGGAAAAAGAAGCTGGAGGCACGGGAGACTTCAGAGGGCAATGGAGGGACAACAGAGGTACCTGGAAGGGGATGGGGGACTCTTTCTCTCTCCTCTGATGTGCGATCACATCAGAGGAGAGAAAAATTAAATGGCACATCACTTTTTTTAGGTCGCCGTTACACGTTTAGTAACGGCAATCACAAAACAGGGGTTGGTAAATACCTACTCCAATCATGTTCTTTGGGTTCTTGGCTACCCCCAGCAGCCGAGACCCCGACATCTGCCGGGTGCCGGCTGGCAGATCCGGTGCACTGTCCATGCGCCCGCCATTTTCTTCCCATGGGGGAGATGCACGAGGGCCGAGGAGCATCGGGAGGTACCGGGGGGATCAGGAACCCTATTTCTCTGTCCTCTGATGTGCGATCACATCGGAGGACAGAGAAATTAAATGGCAAATCACGCTTTTTTTATTTTGCGGTCGCGGGTAAACGGTTAATCACCTGCGGTCGGTAAAATCCGACCCGAATCATGTTCTCTGGCGTTTCGGCTAACCCTGGCAGCCGAGACTCCGGAGAAAATCCGACTCTGGGGGGGGCGCTATACACTTTTTCCACAGCTGTGGTTTAAGTACCGTTAACTACCGCCGTTAAAACACGTATCGGCGGTCGTTAAAGGGATATATATATATATATATATTAGATAGATAGAGAATAGATAGATGATAGATAGATAATAGATAGATTAAAAGCCGCAAATGATCTGCAGCGTACAGTAGAATCACACTGACAGGTTAGAATAGATATATACACATAGAATACATACGGTATACACCATGTTCCAAATTATTATGCAAATTATATTTTTCTCGGATTTTCCTAAATGGTCGGTGCAAATGACAGTCAGTCTAATAAAAGTCATCACCTGTTAGATTATACATCGAATTTTATTGAAGAAACCTCCCAATGATAACAGTATAATCTCCAAAATGAATAAAAGTTCTTGATCTGTTTTAAAGAACTGAAAATGCTCATTTGTGCAATTTTGCTGCATTAGGAGGTCACATTCACTGAGCAAAAAAGCTATTTAACTCCAAAACATCCTAACAGGCCAAGTTACATGTAACATATGAGCCTTCTTTGATATCACCTTCACAATTCTTGCATCCATTGAACTTGTGAGTTTTTGGAGAGTTTCTGCTTGTATTTCTGTGCCTCCCAGAGCTGCTGTTTTGATGTGAACTGTCTCCCACCCTCATAGATCTTTTGCTTGATGATACTCCAAAGGTTCTCTGTACGGTTGAGGTCAGGTGAAGATGGTGGCCACACCATGAGTTTATCTCCTTTTATGTCCATAGCAGTCAATGACTCAGAGGTATTCTTTGCAGCATGAGATGGGGCATTGTCTGCATGAAGATGATTTTGCTCCTGAAGGCACGTTTCTGCTTTTTATACCATGGAAGAAAGTTGTCAGTCAGAAACTCTATATACTTTGCAGAGGTCATTTTCACACCTTCAGGAACCTTAAAGGGCCCAAACAGCTGTTTCCCCATGATTCCGGCCCAAAACATGACTCCCCCTCCTCCTTGAAGATGTCGGAGCCTCGTTGGGACATGCTGGCCATCCACCAACCATACCCCGAAGAAGCACTAAAGCGAAATGCTCGTTAGGGTCTTTTGCTCCACGTTCGGTCTTCAGGTTTGTTTTGCTTTCATTTATTGAGTATAGAGTTTGTTGTTCCCTATCCAAATTATATATATGTACCTTTCTTATTAAAGTGGCGTTGTACAGCAATGGATTTTTTTCAAAGGCATTTTCGCAATTTGACTGTGGCTCTCTGTAACGTTTTATCGTGCTGACTGGTTTTTGCACTTATTCGTTTATAATACGACCTCATCCACTTGCACTTTTTAGAGCCTCTATCCAGTTTCATTTTTTGCCTTTCCTATATTATTTTGTCGCTTTGTCTCTTTGATTATTAACATCATTAATATCAGAAAGGGTTTTGTGAGTTTCTGATTACCGGTTTATTGGGACACCTTATTGTTGTTTGCACTTCATACCAACCTCACCGGACGTGGCACTTAGGTGTCACTATCCCGGCTAAGTGTACTCATTTTAATTACTATTCTTTGTATATATTTCTGTATATTATGTAATAAAGTGATTATTTGTTAATTTTCAATTGGTCTAAGGCCATTTTTTCCCTTTTTCGGTTGCATTGTGTATTTTTTGTGGTAGAGCTAACACATTGTGGCCCCTTTTTTGGTAATATCATCAGTAAACAAGACTGTTTGGAGATTAGTCTTCAAGTATGTCAGGGCCCACTGCAACCGTTTCTGCTTGTGAACGCTGTTCAGGGGTGGCCGAATAGTAGGTTTATGCACCACAGCAAGCCTTTGAAGGATCCTACACCTTGAGGTTCGAGGGACTCCAGAGGCACCAGCAGCTTCAAATAACTGTTTGCTGCTTTGTCAGGCTACGTGCACACGTTGCGGAAAGTCCTGCGGATTTTTCCGGACTGATTTTTGTAAACTGCACTGCGGATTACCTGCAGAATAACTGCGGATTTACCGCGATTTTTTTGTGGATTTTGTGCAGATTTCACATGCGTATTTACACCTGTGGATTCCTATTATGGAGCAGGTGTAAACCGCAGCGGAATCCGCACAAAGAATTGACATGCTGAGGAATAAACAACGCTACGTTTCCGCACATTTTTTTCCGCAGCATGTGCACTTCGGATTTTGTTTTCCATAGGTTTACATGGTACTGTACAATGCATGGAAAACAGCTGCGGATACACAGCAAAATCTGCAACGTGTGCACATAGCCTTAGGGTATTTTGGCGGCTGCTCTCTTAATTCAATGAATTTGTCTGACAGAAACCTTCCTCATTATGCTTTTATCTGCATGAACTGTCTGTGCTCTGCTTCAGTCACAAATCTCTTCAGTGTGATGATCACTCTTAAGTTTTCGTGAAATATCTAATGTTTTCATACCTTGTCCAAAGCATTGCACTATTTAACGCTTTTCAGCAGCAGAGATATTCTTTTTATTTCCCATATTGCTTGAATCCTATGGCCTGCTTAGCCCCTTCACCCCCAGAGCTTTTTTCATTTTTTTGTTTTTTGCTCCCCTTCTTTCCAGAGCTATAACTTTCTTATTTCTTCATCAATATGGCCATGAGAGAGCTTATTTTGTGCGAGACGAGTTGTAATTTTAAAAGATACCATTGGTTTTACCATGTCCTGTAAAAGAAAACGGGAAAAAAATTCCAAATGCGATGAAATTGCATAAAAAGTGCAATCCCACACTTGTTTTTTGGGTTTGCCTTTTTTGCTAGGTTCACTAAATGCTAAAACTGACCTTCCATTATGATTCTCCAGGTCATTACAGGTTCAAAGACACCAAACTTGTCTAGGTTCTCTTTTATTTAAGTGGTAAAAAAAAAATTCAAAAATTTGCTTAAAAAAAAATTGTGCAATTTTTCGGTACCCGTAGCGTCTCCTTTTTTCGTGATCTGGGGTCGGGTGAGGGCTTGTTTTTTGCATGTCGAACTGACATTTTGAATTATACCACTTTTGTGCAGACACGCTCTTTTGATTGCTCGTTATTGCATTTTAATGTAATGTCATGGTGACCAAAAAAACGTAATTTTGGTGTTTAGATTTTTTTTCTCACTACGCCGTTTAGCGATCAGGTTAATCCTTTTTTTATTGATTGATCGGGCGATTCTGAATGCGGCAATCCCAAATATATATGTGTAGGTTTGATTTTTCTTTTATTGTTTTATTTTGATTGCTGCGAAAGGTGGGTGATTTTAACTTTTATATATTTTTCTATATTTTTAAACACTTTTTAAATTTTTTTTGTCATACTTCAATAGCCTCAATGGGAGGCTAGAAACATCCACTACTCGATTGCCTCTGCTACAGAGAGGTGATGCACAGATCACCTCTATGCAGCAGAATTACAGGCTTTCTATGAGCGCCGACCACAAGGTGTCGCTCACAGCAATCTGCAATCTGCCATCAACAACCATAGAGGTCTTGAGGAGACCTCTGGTTGTTATGGCAACGCACTGATGACCCCCTGATCATGTGAAGGGGGTCAGCGGTGCGTGTACTTCTGGCCGCGCGGCCGGCAGCGCTTGTTAAATGCCGCTGTCAGCAGGATAGTCTCCAAACAGGATCTACAATTGCAACGTCTAGACGAGATGCGTTCCAAGTTTTATCGAGAGGGGATATCCTTCCCACGTTCTAGACACAACAGGGACTAATGATACCTCTAATCCCAAAGCCAGTACAAAGGACCGTGTTCCTTTTGTACATAGCTATCACCCCCTGTCCTACTTGATGCATAAAACAATAAGACGACACTGGCATATTCTAGGGACAGCCCATCCTAAGATGAAAGAGTTCAATACCCCTTTCCTCCCTTGCTTCAGAAGACCACGGAATATACGGGACAAGCTGGTTAAGGCAGACATAGGCCCTTCAAGTCAGGCAATAAAACGTTTTCTCATGAATCCCAAATTCGGCACCGTCCCATGTTTACAATGCACACAATGCAATAATATTCAGAGAGGCCATAGTTTCCATCATCCTCTCAATGGGAAACAATATACCATTAAGGAATACTTCACATGCGATTCATCATTTGTGATATATTTGATAAAATGCCCATGCGGTCTCTGCTACGTAGGTGAAGCTACCCAACCTATAAGAGACAGCATATCTAAACATAAATCTACTATCAGGCGCAAGAATTTATTACTACCCATTCCTCACCACTTTATCACCTTGGCACACACTATTGCCCAACTAAAATTTCAGGTAATCGATTCAGTCGCACCACCCCGGCGGGGAGGCGATCACATTAACCTGTTAAAGAGAAGAGAAGCATACTGGATTCACGAACCTCAGATGTCGGCCCCAAGGGGCCTAAACAGGGAATGTGATATCCAATCCTTTTAGCCTTGAATAACTTGCCACAATTTATGCCATAAAATGTTCCCGATATTTTTATTTATTTCATTCATATTGCTTTTTTTCTTATCTGTGCCAATGTAAGCAACCACAGAAATAATGGTGGAGACCGTCCACAATTTAACCCAAAGTAGAAACAACTTTATTATTAAAACATACATATAGGTATAAGACAGGGGCGAGACTAGAACAGGCAGTAAAGCACATCACCACGTAACCGGCGAGAGCCCCCTGAGGAAGGAAGTTTTATACTTCCGAAACGCGCGTCGGGGAGGGCGTGAGCCCATACGTGTCTGGGTCTACATACCATTTGGTAGGTCACATTAATATGTTTTGATTATTATGCTGCGCACTTGCGCTAGTGATCGATCCTCATTATGTGTGGGCTCTCGCCGGTTACGTGGTGATGTGCTTTACTACCTGTTCTAGTCTCGCCCCTGTCTTATACCTATATGTATGTTTTAATAATAAAGTTGTTTCTACTTTGGGTTAAATTGTGGACGGTCTCCACCATTATTTCTGTGGTTGCTTTCAGTGTTTTCTGGTGGGTCCCTATTTGTCCTACTATTTGGGTGTAGGTGCCTCCTATTTCACTACATTTGTAGTTACGTAGATTTATTATGAGGCATTCCTCCCATTGTGTGCGTTTTTCTGCTTGTTATTATGTGCCAATGTAATAAGACTAATTTCTATATATTTTCCTTTCACAATCCACTGTACTAAGATGTTATGTTCACGACAAGCTGCAGGATCACAACCACCCTTTCCACTCTCCTTCATCACTTAATGTCCACAGGAATCACTCCTGGTAGGGTATGTGTACACGTATTGTGGAGGACTGCAGATTTTTCCGCAGCGGATTTGGAAAAACCGCAGTTCAAAACTGCTGCAGTTTTTACTGCGGATTTATTGCAGTTTCTATTGCGGTTTCTACTGCGGGTTTACATCTGCAGTTTTCTATTGGAGCAGGCGTAAACCCGCAACAGAACAGCACAAAAAATTGACATGCTGCAGAATGTAAACCACTGCGTTTCCGCACATTTTTTTCCGCAGCATGTGCACTGCGGTTTTCATTTCCCATAGGCTTACATTGTACTGTAAACTCATGGGAAACCGCTGCGGACCCGCAGCAAAATCCGCAGCGTGTGCACATGGCCTTACAAGTATAGTTTGCAGTCTGGTTAGTCTGCGCATGCCCGGGGGTGGAACGCAAACATTTCTCCATCCCCACCCACTTCTCACCTAGTGGAACGCAGACGATACTCACATGATCTCACCCGCGTCACTTCCGGTAAGCTACTTCCGGCCGCGCGGTCTCCTTACACCGGAGACCTGCGCAGTTATAACAGACCTCCGGAGCACCTACTCACCACACTGGACAAGCAGTGGATACTGCGTCCATCCAACTACTGACGTCTCTTGACCTGGGTAAGTCAGATCGCTCAAATGCGCAGCCTGATTATGACCATTTGCAACTCTGCACGGTGTTCTGGGATTATGTCCTAATAGCCAGACATCATTTTTTAACCCTTTAGTGTCACTGCGGTATAACCGGTCAACCCATTATCATAGGGTAGGTATCCTATTATATTTTAGCACGGTCCACCTGCACAATGCACGTATAGCCTATTACTAGCAATGTCCCTATTTCTATCCCTATTAGGAACCCCCATCTACAATATATGACCCTGAGACTCGCAAATATTTGTGTGAGGGTAGGCCTGATTCTATTTTTCTTTAAATCTTAAGTCTGCAACATGCACATGCCTTTTAATAATCATATACTTTTCATTACTGGTATCCTTATTGTTGTAACTCCAACTGCTGTCATGCTAGCCTTTCCACTATGATTGTTCTATAATGATTGTGACCAGATACGGTTTTTGTATACTTCCTCACATCTAATATACCGTCAAACTACTATGGCGTTAAAATATTGTTCATGCTTACTATATGACCTACATTTTGTATATACTTTATTTAGATATTCATTTATATTTTAGTTTTTATACCCGATTTCTGCTTATCCAGTATATTGATGAAGGTCTAAACAGACTGAAACGTCTACTGTATGTACTTTACCTCATTAAATTTCACTGCATCTACATTCTGTGTGTGCCAAGTTTAACTACCAGAACACAGACCAGTCCAAAGTGACTCCACCTGCCTCAAAAGTGAGTGTTTCCGTCAGGGGTTTTGTCTGAATCGTGGTTTTAGAGAATTTACACCGAAATCCCAATGCAAGCCCTCACCGGAGAGCACAGGATAAATGTGAGCTCTATACTGCTCTATATGGGTATACCTTGACGATTGGTGGAGCAGCTTCGTATACATTTTTTTGCAAAAAAAAGTATCAACTAAATACCCTGTTTTTTCCATCTTTTGACTAGCACTTGCTTATTACTGTGATTTTTTTATTTTTTACAACAGAGTATTTTTGACCTCACTGTGCTCTTTTGTGTCTTCAAGTTTCTTGGTGGTGTGTGAACAGGTTCCTACAGACTTGTTCATTGTGCAAGTAGCCCATGTGTTTCTGGTTCTGTAATTGTTCTCTTGTTTCTACAAGACTAGGGAGTCCACCTCTCCTTATGGGTCATTGCATCAAAGCTGTTCCATCCAGCATGTCCACATGAAAATTCCCTCTCTGAACCCTGCTTATACAGGTACTATACAGATGATCAGGTTTTTAAATACATCAGATAGGGATTATATACATTAGGTAGGACTGCTCTATATGGGTATACCTTGACGATTGGTGGAGCAGCTTAGTATACATTTTTTTGCAAAAAAAGTATCAACTAAATACCCTGTTTTTTTCCATCTTTTGACTAGCACTTGCTTATTACTGTGATTTTTTATTTTTTACAACAGAGTATTTTTGACCTCACTGTGCTCTTTTGTGTCTTTAAATGTGAGCTGAGCCTTGTCCCGATTTTTGGGAAGTAGAATGAGAAAATAGACAGCAGTACCAGAATAGTTCTTATTTTTATTTTTGCATGGTTCACTGTGCGCTATAAGTGATAAGGCGGATTTATTCTTTGGGTCTGTGTGATTACAGCGATTCCATATTGATATCAGATTCTTTATGTTTTGCTGCTATCACACAGTAAAAATGCTTTTTTATTTAAAAAAATAGGTTTTTCACTGCCATATTCTGAGAGCTGTAACTTTTTAAAGCGTTGGTGAACAGAGCGATAGGAGGGCTTATTTTTTGCGGAACGAGTTGCAGATTTTTTTGAAAACACACAAATAGTGAGCTCACATGGAAATCAGCCACCTCTCATCTGTTCCTGCACGGAGATTATATATGTACAGTCATGGCCAAAAGTATTGACACCCCTGCAATTATGTCAGATAATACTCATTTTCTTCCTGAAAATGATTGCAAACACAAATTCTTTGGTATTATTATCTTCATTTAATTTGTCTTAAATGAAAAAACACAAAAGAGAATGAAGCAAAAAGCAAAACATTGATCATTTCACACAAAACTCCAAAAATGGGCCAGACAAAAGTATTGGCACCCTCAGCCTAATACTTGGTTGCACAACCTTTAGCCAAAATAACTGCGACCAACCGCTTCCGGTAACCATCAATGAGTTTCTTACAATGCTCTGCTGGAATTTTAGACCATTCTTCTTTGGCAAACTGCTCCAGGTCCCTGATATTTGAAGGGTGCCTTCTCCAACCTGCCATTTTTAGATCTCTCCACAGGTGTTCTATGGGATTCAGGTCTGGACTCATTGCTGGCCACCTTAGAAGTCTCCAGAGCTTTCTCTCAAACCATTTTCTAGTGCTTTTTGAAGTGTGTTTTGGGTCATTGTCCTGCTGGAAGACCCATGACCTCTGAGGGAGACACAGCTTTTTCACACTGGCCCCTACATTACGCTGCAAAATTTGTTGGTAGTCTTCATACTTCATAATGCCATGCACACGGTCAAGCAGTCCAGTGCCAGAGGCAGCAAAGCAACCCCAAAACATCAGGGAACCTCCGCCATGTTTGGCTGTAGGGACAGTGTTCTTTTCTTTGAATGCCTCTTTTTTTTCTCCTGTAAACTCTATGTTGATGCCTTTGCCCAAAAAGCTCTACTTTTGTCTCATCTGACCAGAGAACATTCTTCCAAAACGTTTTAGGCTTTTTTAGGTAAGTTTTGGCACACTCCAGCCTGGCTTTTTTATGTCTCGGGGTAAGAAGTGGGGTCTTCCTGGGTCTCCTACCATACAGTCCCTTTTCATTCAGACGCCGATGGATAGTACAGGTTGACACTGTTGTACCCTCGGACTGCAGGGCAGCTTGAACTTGTTTGGATGTTAGTCGAGGTTCTTTATCCAACATCCGCACAATCTTGCACTGAAATCTCTTGTCAATTTTTCTTTTCCGTCCACATCTAGGGAGGATAGCCACAGTGCATGGGCTTTACACTTCTTGCTGACACTGCGCACAGTAGACACAGGAACATTCAGGTCTTTGCAGATGGACTTGTAGCCTTGAGATTGCTCATGCTTCCTCACAATTTGGTTTCTCAAGTCCTCAGACAGTTCTATGGTCTTCTTTCTTTTCTCCATGCTCAATGTGGTACACACAAGGACACAGGACAGAGGTTGAGTCAACTTTAATCCATGTCAACTGGCTGCAAGTGTGATTTAGTTATTGCCAACACGTGTTAGGTGCCACAGGTAAGTTACAGGTGCTGTTAATTACACAAATTAGAGAAGCATCACATGATTTTTCGAACAGTGTCAATACTTTTGTCCACCCCCTTTTTTATGTTTGGTGTGGAATTATATTCAATTTGGCTTTAGGACAATTCTTTTTGTGTTTCTTCATTTAAGACAAATTAAATGAAGATAATAACATCAAAGAATTTGTGTTTACAATCATTTTCAGGAAGAAAATGAGTATTATCTGACAGAATTGCAGGGGTGTCAATACTATTGGCCATGACTGTATTAAAATATACAGTTTTATGGGATACAGTTTTGGGCTCCACATTGTAAAAAGAATATTCAGAGATTAGAGAAAAGACGCCTTAGAGGAGTTCTCATTTACATGTATAAACACACTTCACAGGAGAAAATACGATAAATCCAGCAGGAAATTCAAGTAAAAATTCTTGTTTATTTCTTCATATTAAAATATATCGTAGATAATGGTAAACCACTCAAAAAGTATTACACAGCATCATGCATTTTATAATAACGCTGCCACTCCATGAACATTTATGCGTGATGCTGTGTAATACTTTTTGAGTGGTTTACCATTATCTATATTTTAATTTGAAGAAATAAACAAGAATTTTTACTTGAATTTCCTGCAAATGCTTTTGGTACCATTTTGGGGTACATAATATTTTTTGATCACTTTTTCCAGACATAGAATAAACAAAAAAAAAGCAATTCAGTTATTGTTTTTATTTGTTGCTCTGTTCACCATGCGGTAAAAGTGCCAAGAACGATTTGTTTGTTGGGTCGGTACGATTACAGCGATACCTGATTTATATTGGCTTTTTTATGCTTTGCTCTTTTTACATACGTTTTGTGTGGCGAAACAACTTTTAGTGATTTGTATGCACTTTTTTTTTCACATAGTCCCACTGTGGGACATGTATAATTTTCAGTTTGATCACTGGTCTCATACACTGCTATACTTGTGTACAGCAGTGCCTGAGAGATGTCAGTGAGTCACTGACTGAGCCTGAGACCCAACTTACAGTAGAGCTGGATCTCACAGGCCATTCCCTGGGGTCATCACATGACCTCAGGGTACCATGGTATCCATCAGCACCCGCGATTCTCATCGTGGGGTCCTATGGTTACAAAAGGGGTCTTGCAGCCCTCTTGTAACCAATTAAGTACTGATGTTGCCATTGATAAGAGGTAGCTAAGGGGTTAACTGGCACCACCGGGCGGTGCTCATAGCAATCTGGCAGTGACCACCATTGAGGTCTGCAGGAGACCTCTGGTTGTCATGCCAACCCATCGGTGAACCGCGATCACGTGATAGGGGTAACCGATAGGTGGATTTCCGACACGATTACCGGAAGCGCATGTTAAATTCCGCTGTCAAAGTTTGACAGCGGCATTTAACAGGTTAATAGCTGTGGGTGGAACAGTGACATGTGCCGGGAAAGATGTGAGCTGAGCGTCGGAGCTCACATCAAAGGGATGGAAGCAACCTCCGCAGTACTATTATGCCCGATGTCGGAAAGGGGTCAATTTAGAGTAATGCACGTAGGACGGAGTAATCCTATTGCTGCATATAAATAAGATGGGAGTATATTTGGGACTACAGAACAGGAGAAGGACAGGGGATTCTGGGTACAAGTAAGCTGAGCAGTAATATTCCACAAAAGCTAACAAGATTTTAGGGTGTATAAAAAGAGAAAATCCCGCTTTCCCAAAGTATTATTATTACCCCTTTATAAATCACAGGTGAGGCCACATCTAGAATATGGGATACAGTTTTGGGCTCCACATTGTAAAAAGAATATTCAGAGATTAGAGAAAAGACGCCTCAGAGGAGTTCTCATTTACATGTATAAAAACATGTGTGATCAGTATAGAGGATGGAGCATGACTCATTTCTTCCAAAGATATATAATAAAACCTGGCACTCAACTTTGTGTCTGGAGATATTTTTTTATTATCAGCAACAAAACGTTTCGGTCCCAAAAACTGGACCTTCATCAGTCACTGAAAGTGCAAAATGAACAATGTGTAAAAATAAAAACGGAACAAAACAAAGTATATACAATATTGGACAACCAGTGTATGGCAAGTATGGCAGTACAGTTATTGTAAGGTACAAAAAACAGTATAGAACCGACCAACATTGGCACAATGCTACTACGGATGGTAAGTGGTTAATGAAAAGTGAGGAGGAAATAACTTACCGTGCTATGTAGAGTTCTTAGAAGGGATGTGCCCATATGGGCTGACAATAGTTAATTTCTGTAACAGAGGGTTAAGTATATGAGTGGTGGGCCAGAGAAATCGTGGTATAGAGAAAGTGGGTCATACCAATAATGATGCAGAGTGATGGTCCGTGTATGGCTATAAGGGCAGCCCCCTATACAGGTATATAACGCAAGTAGTTAGGTAAAAGGTAATAGCCCACATGACCCCATAGATAGTAATGTCACCTTACCGTGCAGGGATGGCGTAATAGACGCGGTGTCCACCGCTAGTCAGACGCCCTAATGATGGAAAGTGCGCCATATATAGACCCTGATCACGGCTTCTCTAAGCCGCTGACCGGAAGTAGGCGTGTCCGGCGCGTGGTGCAGCGAGGCCATGTACGTCCACACCAACATGGTGGTGCGTTTCAGGGGGCGGCATATGCGTGTCACACCAGAAGGCGTGTCCCATTGGAGGGGATGTAATCTAGTGTGCAGCCTCTAAGCCGTCGGACCGGAAGTGGATATGCCCGGCGCGTCCTTAATGCAAACACCGACCTGGGATGTCGTCGCCAATATGGCGGTGCGTTCCAGGGAGTAACGCCTTGCGTATCATGTCCATAGGCATGATGAATAGGGGAAAGTGCATCCCTGTATGTAGCGGCACAATATAAGGAATGGTGACAATGGACCAAGAGTGGATATATTGTACTAAATGGGTATGAAAGTAGCATATGGATATGGTGATGTATATAAAGAAATATGCAGTGAGGCATCGGTGGTGAGTCACATACAAAAACGGAGAGATATCCATATGTGAAAAACTTTTACAAACGCTGCAGAGCTTATTCAGTGAGAGGATGTACCAGGAGGCAATATCACGTTCACTTTGCTGAGACAGTGCAGGTGGATAGAGGGTGAGCCGTCATACTAAAGTGAGTGCCACATGGAAGGGTTCTGGATCCAAGAATCAATAGAGACGATTCTAAAATAACAGACAAAGGGGATAATTAGTATACATATGTCGAAAGGCAGAATAACTAGGCATTACAACCCCAAGCAGAAATAGTACAGTTATTCAGATAAATGCCAGCAAATCATAGTCCCTGTTTAACCCTTTAGGTGTTAGGGTTTCCAAGGTGTGAATCCAGAATGCCTCTCGCTTCTTTAGAAGCGCAATCCTATCACCCCCTCGTCGTTGTGGGGGAATAGAGTCGGTCACTTGGTATCTCAGCTGTGAAACGGTGTGACCGTGAGTGGAGAAATGATGGGGAACTGGCAAAAGGAGATTATTACAGCGAATGGTAAATTTGTGCTTAGATATCCTGTCTCACACTGGTTGAGTGGTTTCCCCGATGTATAACAGGCCGCATGGGCATTTTATAAGGTAAATGACGAACGATGACAGGCATGTATAGTAATTTTTGATCTCAAAGCTTTTACCCGTATGTGGATGTTGAAAGGTATTGCCTTTTTTGCACATTCCCACATTGTGCACAGTGTAGACACGGGAATGTCCCCATTCTGGGATGTGACAGAAATCTGGATTTTACTGTCTGCATAGGACCAAAATCCGCCCTGACCAGCGTGTCCCTGAGATTCTGTGGTCTTTTAAAACAAGGGAGAAAAGGAAGTTTAAATTTGAACTGTGGGGTATGCTGTTGAGAGTAGAGGCCAGTGTTTTCTAATATGTTTGTGGAGGATGGAGGTGACCGGGTGATAGACATGCACAAAAGGGATCCTATTACCCTGATCATCGCCCCAGATGCGGGGAGGAGCTTTTTGTTGTTCCTTTAAAACGCGTTCGGGGTAACCACGCTGATGGAACTTAGTTGACATATCTTGTAGGCGTCGGTCCCGTAGGCCTTGATCAGAGACAATACGGCGTACGCGTTGGAATTGTGATCTAGGGATACAGCGTTTAACTGCTGGAGGATGAAAGCTATCGTAGTGCAGAATGCTATTGCGGTCAGTGGGTTTCACATGGAGGTCAGTAGTCAGACGACCCTCCCCATCCTTCAGAACCGCTGTATCCCTAGATCACAATTCCAACGTGTACGCCGTATTGTCTCTGATCAAGGCCTACGGGACCGACGCCTACAAGATATACTATTTCTGCTTGGGGTTGTAATGCCTAGTTATTCTGCCTTTCGACATATGTATACTAATTATCCCCTTTGTCTGTTATTTTAGAATCGTCTCTATTGATTCTTGGATCCAGAACCCTTCCATGTGGCACTCACTTTAGTATGACGGCTCACCCTCTATCCACCTGCACTGTCTCAGCAAAGTGAACGTGATATTGCCTCCTGGTACATCCTCTCACTGAATAAGCTCTGCAGCGTTTGTAAAAGTTTTTCACATATGGATATCTCTCCGTTTTTGTATGTGACTCACCACCGATGCCTCACTGCATATTTCTTTATATACATCACCATATCCATATGCTACTTTCATACCCATTTAGTACAATATATCCACTCTTGGTCCATTGTCACCATTCCTTATATTGTGCCGCTACATACAGGGATGCACTTTCCCCTATTCATCATGCCTATGGACATGATACGCAAGGCGTTACTCCCTGGAACGCACCGCCATATTGGCGACGACATCCCAGGTCGGTGTTTGCATTAAGGACGCGCCGGGCACATCCACTTCCGGTCCGACGGCTTAGAGGCTGCACACTAGATTACATCCCCTCCAATGGGACACGCCTTCTGGCGTGACACGCACATGCCGCCCCCTGAAACGCACCACCATGTTGGTGTGGACGTACATGGCCTCGCTGCACCACGCGCCGGACACGCCTACTTCCGGTCAGCGGCTTAGAGAAGCCGTGATCAGGGTCTATATATGGCGCACTTTCCATCATTAGGGCGTCTGACTAGCGGTGGACACCGCGTCTATTACGCCATCCCTGCACGGTAAGGTGACATTACTATCTATGGGGTCATGTGGGCTATTACCTTTTACCTAACTACTTGCGTTATATACCTGTATAGGGGGCTGCCCTTATAGCCATACACGGACCATCACTCTGCATCATTATTGGTATGACCCACTTTCTCTATACCACGATTTCTCTGGCCCACCACTCATATACTTAACCCTCTGTTACAGAAATTAACTATTGTCAGCCCATATGGGCACATCCCTTCTAAGAACTCTACATAGCACGGTATGTTATTTCCTCCTCACTTTTCATTAACCACTTACCATCCGTAGTAGCATTGTGCCAATGTTGGTCGGTTCTATACTGTTTTTTGTACCTTACAATAACTGTACTGCCATACTTGCCATACACTGGTTGTCCAATATTGTATATACTTTGTTTTGTTCCATTTTTATTTTTACACATTGTTCATTTTGCACTTTCAGTGACTGATGAAGGTCCAGTTTTTGGGACCGAAACGTTTTGTTGCTGATAATAAAAAAATATCTCCAGACACAAAGTTGAGTGCCAGGTTTTATTATATATGGTTATGGTGTTGGAACCTACCTGAGCACCACCAATATACAGGCAGTGCACAAGTTTATAAATCAAGTCATTTCTTCCAAAGGACCATACCAAGGACCAGGGGGCTCTCATTACGGGTGGAAGAAAAGCTATTTTGACAGCTATATGGGAAAGGGTTCTTTACAGTTAGAGCAGTCAGACTGTGGAATGCCGACCACAAGAGGTAGTAATGGCCGGCACTACAACAGCTTTTATATAAGGGCTGGATGATTTTCTCGATACACATAACATGTGGAGCTGGTGGAGAAAAGTTAAACTTGCTGGACCAGTCTTTTCACAAACTATATAACTAGGTCTCAAATTTAATTCACCAAAGATTGATTTGATTATCTCCATTAACCCCTTAACGACTGCCGATACGTCTTTTAACAAAGGGGGTTAAGGGTACTTATTTCTCAGCACCATTAAAAATCGGCTTCTGAGGAATAAGGGTATAGCGCCCCTGTTAAATATTAATTATTGGTTATTTATTTATGCTTATTACACTCAATTCTGTACTGAGCCTCATGAAAGGTTTGGCTGACATTACATTTGCTATTCCTGTATATTTAGCTCAGAGTAAAAGTCAACACCATAGGCCGGGGTCACACTAGACCGTAATACGGACGAGTGCAATGCGATAAAAAATCGCATAGCACTCGTCCCAATGTTAATCTATGGGGCAGCTCCCATCATCCGATATTTTCTCGGCCGTATTCAGGATCCGAGTGAAATCGCAGCATGCTGCGATTGTCAGCGTATCTCGGCCGAGACTCGCCAATGAAAGTCTATGGGGGTGAGAAAAAATAGCACAGAACACGGACCATCAGTGTGACTTGCGAGAAATTCTCAGGCATTAGGCAGGTGACAGGAAAGGCTCAGCCATTATTTGCTCATTTTGCAAGTGTGTGAGAAAATCTCGCCATACGGATGCCATACGGATGTCACACGGATCATTTGATGCGAGAAAATCGCATCCTCGCACTGCACACGGATAACTGTTTTGGTAACATTTGTGCGATTCTCGTCCGTCAAAAACGGACCGTTTTTTAATACGTTGTGTGTGTCCCCGGCCATATAGAGAGAACAAGTGCTCTATGGCACATTTATATATCCACGACTCACAGGAGGGAGGAGCTGTCACTTGGGGGGGTTCTCCTTCACTCCCTGTGGACTTCACACATGGCACACAGACTTCAGAGGAGATGGACAGCTGTTATGTGAGTTAGCCGTGTGCTTCTTGATGGCTTCCACCATACGTCATGACAGAGACAGACGCCATTTACCATTCAGAATCTCAGGAAAGATGGGGAACAAACTTTGATATAGACAAATGGACAATCTCTTTGTAACTATTTCACCTATTTTATGTTTTGCTGCAATGATGCTTTTTGGTGGATAATCCAATAAACCACTACATTTTTTATGAGAAATATCCTGACATTTTCTTTACAGTATCGCATCTGGTAAAGCGTCTGACTCCTGAATAATTAAATATACGAAATAAGTATTTTTAACAGCCCCCCAGCGTCAGAAAATCAGACCCCGGAGAACATGATTTGGGTCGGTTTTTACTGTCCCCAGTCTTGTGATCGCTGTTATTCACCGAATAAAGGTGATCACAAAAAAAAGTCAGATTTCCCATTGATTTCTCTGATATGATCTAGCATACTAGAGAAGACAGAAATGGGGTCCCCCGAGCCTCTCCGGTACCTCTGCCATCCCCAAACCCTCCTGCTCTGTCCTTTGGCATTCTTCCTGGAGGAAAATGGCGGGTGCATGCGTAGTGCGCCCACCAAGATCTGCCGGCTGGTACCCGGTAACAATAGATTTTTCTTATTGGTTCATTTTGATCACTGTGATAGGCCCTATCACAGTAATCAAAACAAAAAAAATAGTAACTCAAACCCCCCATTGTCACCCCCTTAGTTTTTTTTTTTATTCAAATAAATTTTTATTAAGAATAACAAGGCAATTAACATGTTACATTTACATTTTCAATATAGAGTATTTCCCCCCCTCCCCATTCAAACAGCCCCCTTCGATCCCAAAGCCCCTCACCCCCACCCCACAAAGCAGCTCATCTTGTTAATTACTACCATCATTAAAACAATAGAGTATCTAATCCCTCAACCATTCGTATAAGCCACACTTCACATTACTATCCCATAGCAATCCATGGAGACCACATTTTATTGAACGTTTCAGTTTTCCCTTTCTTCTTATAAATCCCTTTTTCTAGTGTCAGGCCCTGTTTTACGTACTGGAGGAATTCTCCTCTTGACGGCGGCTCTTCCCTAATCCAGTTTCTAGCTATCACCTTCCTAGCCATATACAACAATCTGGCTATAGCTATCTTTAGGTGTTTATCCACTCCAATCTCATCCACGCATCCCAACAAACAGACAACTGGATCCCTTGGCACCGTGCATCCATACGCACCTTCCATACGACTCAAAACTACCACCCAGAAGGCAGCCAACCTCGGACATGTCCACATCATATGGAAAATGTCTGCATCCGTAGACTTACACCTCGGACATTCAGAGTCATTACGCAATCCTGCCTTATATAGCACCATCGGAGACCTATAAACTCTGTGTATCACATAGAGCTGTGACAGTCTATACGGTTCACTCAGCGACAGTCTTGGGATCCATTCCAACACCGACTCCCAAGTCTCGTTATCTATTGGGCCCAAATCCCTTTCCCATTTAGCTCTTCCCATTATTGGAAACCCCAATAGAAAAGTGTGCAACAGATCCCTGTACAGAGTGGATATGACTCCTCCAGTCGTCCCATCATTACACACATACTCCAGTACTATATCCCTTTGAATCCTAATACCTCCGTTCCTACTCTGAGCTCCAAAGGCATGCCTCATCCGCAAATATTGATACTCCCCTGCAGACCCAAGACCAAATTCCGCCTGCAATTGGGAAAATGATTTCAGTTCACCTTGTTCAATTATTTGATACACATACTGAATCCCTTTGCCCAACCACTCTATCAGTACCCCCAATGCCTCAAATTCTTTCAGATTGTTATTATGCCATAGCGGCGAGTATCTAGTCAAGTCCGTGATCCCACGTATGTGCCTCAATCTAGTCCACAGCTTGCGTATCAACAGCAAAGTCGGATATAGCTTCCCCAAACTCTCCAAGGATCCATCCTCCAAACATTGCACCCCTGGCCTTCTTTTTGTCACCACCTCCATCAACCGCTGTACTGCCCCAGATGACCCTTCATGCGCCCAGCCCCTTAAATGCTGACTCTGGGCTGCAAGAAAGTACAACTCAGGGTTAGGCAATGCCAGACCCCCATCATCCTTGGGTCGCTGAAGTGTCTCCAGTTTGATACGCGGATGCTGCCTCCCCCAAATCAGATTCCTAAACAGAGAGTTGATCTGTCTAAATTTCCCACGTGGTATCCAAACCGGCGCATTGTGAAGAATATACAATATTTTCGGCATCAGAATCATTTTGATAAGATTCACCCTGCCTACCACAGACAAATGTAGCTTAAGCCATGCATCCGCTTTTGCCTTGAGGGCACCCAAGATTGGAGTCAGATTCTCATGTATATAGTCAGTGACCGGCATAGATACCCATATTCCCAGGTACTTAAATTTACTCGTCACCTCCAGTCGCCCGTCCTCCAATGGCTCCCCATCCACATCGTCCACCTTAAACAAGATAGACTTACTCCAATTTATCCTAAGTCCCGACACTGATCCGAATCGTTCAATAATCCCAATGGCTCCCTCCAAGGATGCAACCGGGTCAGCCAGAAACAACAAAATATCATCCGCATACAACGCCACCCTTTCTTCAATCACCCCATATTTAAACCCCGTCATCTCATCAGACTGTCGAAGCGTAGCGGCCAGTGGTTCCACCGCCAGAGCAAACAAAAGGGAGGAAAGCGGACACCCCTGTCTCGTCCCTCTAGCCAATTGTATGGTCCGTGACAACTCCCCGTTTACCCTAACCCTGGCCATCGGCATCGAGTACATTAATTGAATCCATGATATGAACTGCGGTCCAAACCCCATTCTTCGCAACACCTGCCAGAGATACCCCCACTCCACACTATCGAACGCCTTGTGAGCGTCTAAAGATGCAATAACTCTCTGGCTACAGTTATCGGCTTTGAGTTGCAAGTTCATATACAGCCTTCGTAGATTAATCGCAGTTGACCTATCAGGCATAAAGCCAGACTGGTCTGAGTGTATCAGGCCAGAAATAACACTTGTCAACCTCATCGCCAACACCTTAGCCAGGAGTTTAACGTCGATAGTAAGCAAAGAAATTGGCCGATATAAATCCGGCTGTGTCGGGTCTTTCCCCTCCTTTGGAATCACCACTATTGTGGCCTCCCGCATAGATGCCGGTAGCCTTCCACCATTCGTAGCCTCTTCCAAGACCGCCTTCAATTTAGGGATCAACACTTCCCCCAAGCTTTTATAAATTTCGGCAGGAAATCCGTCTACGCCAGGCGCCTTCCCATTAGCCATCGACTGCAATGCCCGTCCCAGTTCCTCCTCAGTAATGGGAGCCTCCAAATCCTCCCTAGCTGTGTCACTCAGCCTCGGGAGCTCCAACTCCTCAAGGAACGCCACCGTGTCCTCCATTGACCCATCTACCCGAGAGGAGTATAAGTCTGCGTAAAAATCTGCAAAAGTCTCCAAAATCTCTGAAGTCTCAGAAACAGCAACACCACTCCCAGTCACCAAAGAGTGAACAAAGGAAGTATTTCTCTGGGCAGATGCCACCAGCGATAGCAAATGACCCACTGATTCACCCTCCTGGTAATAGGCCAAATTCATGAATTCCCTCTTCCTTTCAGCCTTACTCAGCAAGACCGCCTCTAGCTGGCTTTGAGCTGCCTTTAACCTCCTCCCAGCCTCCAAAGTACCCATTATTACCATCTCATCTTCAGCCACCCTCAGCCCATCTATCGCCAGCCTCTCTGCCTCTCTCGATTTCCGCTTACACCTGCTAATATCCCTAAACAACAGCCCTCTCAAGTACGCTTTCATGGTTTCCCACACAGTAAGCACATCTACGCTACCCTCATTTATCTAAAAAAATTCCACCAATTCCTTCTTAATCTTCTCCAAGTCTATACTGTGTAGCCAATTAGGGTGAATTTTCCACTCCCTTCTGCTCCCGTTCCGTGTCCCCACTGATCGAAATTCCACTTCAACTGGACTATGGTCTGAGAGAGCCCTAGGTAAATATCTCACGTCCCTTACCATCGTATCTAGTAATCGGTTACCCAGTGCCAGATCAATCCTAGACAGCGTACCATGAGCTGGTGAGTAGCATGAATACGCCCTTTCCCCGATATGCCTAACTCTCCATAAATCAACCATGCCCACTTCCCCGACATAAGTCCCAAACGTAGTGATATGTCCCGCCGTCCTATTCTGGGGGTTTTTGTTCTTATCCCAAAAGTCATCACATATATTATTAAGGTCGCCGATAATTAGTAATGGTAACGGTCCTCAGCGCTCTACCCTCTCCAGCACCTCTCTTATCTTCTTGCTTGAGTATGGGGGCGGAATATACATTGCCACTATACATACCAATACTCCATTCATTTTACATTTCACCACCACATACTGACCATCGACATCCTCTTTTACCATTACCTCCTCATACTGCACCCCCGCAGGTATTAACACAGACACACCCCTAGAATACGTCGAGAAAGTAGAATGATACGCCCTCTGTATCCAGCGCCTATTCAATATGTTCACCCTCTCCCGCACTAAATGTGTCTCCAGCAGGCATATCATTGAGACCTTCTGTTCTCGGACATACTGCAGACTTGCCGCCCGCCGTGTTTTATCCGCCAGACCTCTCACATTCCAACTCAATATTTTAATACAATCTCCCATCATGTGGCTCATCATTTCTTAAAGTATCCAATTTCCCAAGTATGAGCTGCCCCAACCCTCCCACCCCCCCTGCCCCCTCCCAACTTACCCCCCTAACCCCCCCAATATAACGCATTCTTCCTCTCATCAAGAGTGGGGCTCCACTGCCCACTGCGAACACTCTCCCTTACTTAACCCTCTCCATTCGTGTCCCGCTGCCATAGCAATCACAATTTCCCCCCCAACTTTCACTTTATTGTATCTTAACATTTCAACTTATATTAACATATAGAAAAAGTACCAAACCAGTTCACAGTACCCAGCATAACCCTCCTCCCCCGTACTTAGTAGTTGGTACTGTCCCCTCCGGCCATTCCTTCAATATGGCCCAGCAAAACCCCCAACAGTTGCTCAACTCTTTAACCATTGCTAACGAGCGCAGAACTCTCCTCCATCGACAGAGAAAACAAATCCCAACTGGATCTCGCCGAAATGTCAGTCGCCCATTCCCTTAAGTTTTTTCTCATGAGTATCAAGCCACTGGGTAGCGTCCTCCGGTGTCAAGAAAAAGTGGGTCTTATTAAAAGCCACCAGTCTCAGCTTGGCGGGAAACATCACTGAGTACTGCACTCCCAGCTCCCTCAGTCGCCGCTTGACTCCAGTAAACTTCATCCGCTGTTTCTGAACCGCAGCGGAATAATCCGGATAAATGGCGATTTTCTGACCTCCAGCCGTCAGATCCTCCATCTCTCTAGCCTTTCTAAGGATAATGACTCTGTCTCTGTAATTGAGTATTTTAGCAAGCATGGTACGGGGATTTGCTCCTGGGGCAGGGGGCTGCGGCGGACCCTATGAGCCCGTTCAACAGCAAAGACTTTTGTCAACACTGTGTTCCCAATCTTCTCCAGCAGCCAGTTCTCCACAAACTCAGTGGGATTTCTCCCCTCAGTCTTTTCAGGCAGCCCCACTATACTTATATTATTTCTTCTGGATCTATTTTCCAGATCCTCATTTTTGGCAGCGAGCTCGGCTATTGCTTGGGCGAACTTCTTTTCAGCTTTTTGTAGCTTAACTATGTGATCTTCTGCCGTGCTCACTCTCTCCTCCACCACTCCTATACGTTTGTCCATTTTCTGCAGAGCCGCATTAATCTGTGCCGTGTCCCCTTTAACTTCCTGCATCTGCTGGGCCAAGGAGTTCAGGGATTGCTGACATGAAGAGATCAGTGTGATAACATCTCTAAGAGTCGGCTCCTCTCCCTGTGATATGCCTCCAGGTCCCCCACTAGCCCCAGCCATGCTGCCTCTCTCCTTCCCCCTCTGTACCTCATGCTGCTCGGCTGTGCTTGCTTCCTCCTCCTCCTGGTCAGCTCCAGCTCCAGATCCTGGTCCTGCCTCCTCAGCAGCCTCCACTCTGGCATACTGCTGCAGCTTTGCGGCCACCTCCATGCGCCGCTGACATGCGGCGTTCTCCTTCTCGGCGTCCTCCCTAGCATCGGAGCCATCTTGGCTGGCTCCTGCATCGCTGGTGCCAGCGTCTTTCTGCCGCCTCCTGGTCATCGCTGCCGACTCCGGACCTGCTGCTCCGCACCGCTGCACTCTCCGGACCTTCAGCCAGCCGGATTTAGGTGAGTTTACCCGAAAATCGGGGTTAAAGCAGGATTTTTGTCCTTATGGCAGCAGGAGCACTCTTCCCTGCTTCCACTCACATGGCCAGCTAGGACACGCCCCCCCACCCCCTTAGTTAAGTAAAAAAAAAATTAAAAAAAATGTATTTTTTTCCATTCTTTGCAGTTAGGGTTAGGGTTGGGTGGTAGTGTTGAGGTTAGGGTGATGTGGTGGTTAGGGTTAAAATTATGGTTAGGGTTGGGATTAGGGTTAGGAGTGTGTTGGGGTAAGGGCCGTGTTAGGTTTGGAGTTAAAATTGGGGGGTTTCCACTGTTTAGGTACATCAGTAGGTCTCCAAATGTGACATGGTGCCCGCCATTGATTCCAGGCAATTTTGCATTAAAAAAACGGTAATTAGACCTACCGGTAATTGTATTTCCAGGAATCCATCCTGACAGCACCATGGAGGACGTCCTTCTTATCCCTAGTGGGGCAGGAAACCATGAGAGTTTAAAAGGACCCTCCCCCTATGGGCAGGAAACCATGAGAGTTTAAAAGGACCCTCCCCCTATCACCCATCAGTGTTTTTCAAAGTAACACATCTGGATGGATGAAAAAAGACTTATTCAGCCAAAACAATTTATCATACAAATGTTACGTCACATTAGTACAGAGAAAATGCAGTAGGGAGGGAACTAATACTGCTGTCAGGATGGATTCCTGGAAATACAATTACCGGTAGGTTTAATTAACGTTTTCCAGGTCACCACTTGACAGCACCATTGAGAAATACCAAAGGAGATTGGTACTAGGGTGGGACTACTGCCTGAAGCACCTTTATGCCGAAAGCTAATTGTGTCGACACCACATCAAGTTTATAATGTCTAGAGAAGGTACTAAGGCTGGACCAGGATGCGGCCCTGAACATCTGCTCTGCCAATGCCCCCCCTTTCTCTGCCCATGAAGTGGCCATGCCCTGGAAGAATGAGCTTTAAGACCAACTGGGGGACTTTTTCCTTGCGCCTCATAGACTAAGCTAATTGTGGATCTGATCCACCTCGCAATAGTCGATTTTGATGCTTTTTCCCCTTATTTGGGCCTCTGTACTGAACAAATAGGTTATTATCCTGTCTCCAGGGCCTAGTTGGGTCTAAGTATCTGAGTACTGTTTCCCTAACATCCAGATTATGGTAAAAAACTTCACTTCTGGTTCCTAGGAGTTGGCAAAAAGAGGGAAGTACAACCTCTTGATTCATATTTAAATCTGAGACAACTTTCGGGAGAAAAGCTGGATCAAGTCTCAAGACCAGCCTATCCTCGAACACCTGCAAATACGGATTCTGAATGGATAAAGCTTGAAGCTCTCCTAGGCTCTTTGCTGATGTGATTGCCACTAAAAATGCAGTTTTAAGTGAAAGCCTACTGATTTCCAGGTCCTCTGGTAAATCATATGGGTGTCTGCATAGATCATTAAGGACTAGATTAAGGTCCCAAGGCGGAACAGATTTCCTTATTAAAGGTTTTAATCTCTGAACTGCTCTGGAGAATCGATTTTTCCAAGGGTGAGATGACAAAGGAGAGTCATAAAACACATTTGGGGCTGCCACCTGGACCCTCAGAGTACTAGGCATAAGGCCCTTCCTGAAACCTGATTGCAAAAAGTCGAGGATCATGGGGAAAACTGTCGCCTCTCCACAGTAACTGCAGAATCTACTCCATATTTTTTTTTATAAATTTCAGAAGTCACCAGCTTCCTACTGGCTTGTAGAGATAGCATCATCTGACAGACCTTTTGCTCTTAGGACCTGCCGTTCAGGATCCGGGCTGATAGTCAAAGAGTTCCTGGGTTCTGATGTAGAACTGGACCCTGGTGGAGACGGTCTCTTCTTTCTGGTAGCAGGAAGGGTTTTTCCTCTTGCAACTTTTTTAGTAAGGGGAACCAACTCCTCTTCGGCCATGAGAGCGCCACAAAAATGACCTTGGCTGTTCTTGGAATCATTGCTAGGGGAGGGAATGCGTACAACAGCCCCTTGCTCCAAGGATATGAGAAGGCATCGATCCCCGCTGGGCCTCCCAGAGGGTTCAGGGAGTAGAAGGTTCTGACTTTTGCATTCTGTCTGACTGCGAACAGGTCCACGTCCGGTGTTCCCCAGCATTGGCATAACTTGTTCAACACCTCGTTGTTCAATTCCCATTGTTGCAGTCACTTCTTTCCTGCTCACAAAGTCTGTGACCTGATTTCTGGTACCCTCCAGGTGTATCGCCGAGATCGAGAGCACTGACTTCTTTGCCCACCTGAAGATCCGTTCTGCTAGGCCCTGTAATGATAAGTGTCTTGGACCCCCTGATGACGGAGGAAGGCTACTGTCGTCGTATTGTCTGATAGTACCTTTACATGTTTGTTTTCCACTAAGGACTGGGTGGAAGATAAGACTTTACAAACTGCATGTAGCTCTCTGTAGTTTGAGAATTTTCTGTCCTTCTGACTCCACTGTCCCTGGAAGTATCTTCCTTGAACGTGTCGTCCCCAACCTTGCTGACTTGCATCCGTCATGACAAACTTCTGGAGACTGAAGACACGACACACTGGCGAGGTGGTTTCTGGGAAGAGTCCACCAATCTAGGGAATTCTTGACTTGAGGGGACAGCTTTATTACACTGTTTAGTGAGCTCTGCTTTCTGTCCCAAGATGCGAGGACCGCCTGTTGCAACCGCCGAGAAAGAAACTGGCTCCAGTTCACACAGGCAATGCAGGCCGTCATTAGACCCAAGATCTTCATTGCGTCTCGGATAGACTCGGCTCCATGAAAATTGACAAACTTTTTCACTATGCCAGTTAGTTTTTCTTCCGGTAAAAAAGACATTCTTACTTCTGAGTCTAGCATAACCCACAAGAATTTTATTCTTGGTTTGGGTACTAGATCTGATTTGGACCAGTTTATAATCCACCCCAGTTTCTGCAGTGTGGAGATCAAAGATTGACAGTTGATCCTGAGTTGAGTTACAGACTCTGCTACTACCAAAAAATCATCAGGTAAGGGACTACCGTAATGCTCTGATTTCTTAGATAAGCAATTACTTCCACCATTAGCTTTGTAAAAAACCCTGGGGGCTGATGCTAGGCCGAAGGGGAGGCAGCGAACCTGATCGTGGTAGATTCTGCCCTCCTTTTCCACTGCAAACCTGAGGAACCTTTGGTGATCTGGGTAAATTGGCACATGGTAATATGCACTTTTTAAATCTAGAGTGCACATTACCACTCCCTTTCCTAACAGGGGAATCGTGGATCTTATCGATTCCATTTTGAACCTCTTGTATTTTACCCATCTGTTTAAATATCTGAGGTTTATTATCGTCCTGGACTCCCCCGATGGCTTTATTATCGATAAGAGGTTTGAGTAATGTCCCCTGCCTTCTTCTCGAGGGGGTACAGGAACAATTGCCGCTAACTCTAGGAGGTCCTGAATGTCCGACCACATAGGGGAGGCTGACACTAGACGGGAGCTGGATACGAAGAATCTTTCTGGAGGAAAGGAGTCAAACTCTATTCTGTACCCCTAAGAAATAAACTGTAGGACTCAAGGACTTGTGGTGATCTCCTGCCATCCCTCCAGGAACTCGCTTAGTCGGCCGCCTGAGTAGCTGGAGTCTTTGTTTTTGACTCTGCTCTCCCCCCCCTTTCTGTAGCTCCATCTTCCCTTTCCCCCTGTAATCTATTTTTTGATTATAACGGGGTCTACAAAAGGGCTGATATCTCTTGGGTTTTTCCTCCAGAAACCCCTTTTTTTCACCCGAGGCCTTTTCTAAAATATAATAGAGGACGAGCCCAAAACCCCTACCTCCTGAAAAGGGGATAGAGCAAAGTTTATTTTTAGAGTGCATAACCTCTGACCAGTTTTTAAGCCAGATTGCTCTTCTGGGTGCTTTGGATAGGGACTGACTCCTAGCCGCAAATCTGCCGGACTCCGCAGAGGCGTCTGCTAGGAACCCGGTTGCCAATTTTAGAAGGGGAAGGGATTTTAATATAGTTTGATTAGGAGTTTTGGCCGATAGTTGATCCTGGAGATCATCCACCCACAAGTGCATAGAATGTGCTACTGATGTCGCTGCTATATTTGTACTTATGCCCACCGCTGAACTTTCCCAGGCTCTTTTTAAGAGCCCATCCGCCTTTCGGTCCATTGGCTCGTTTAAATTAGAGGAGTCCTCAAAGGGAATGGCTGTTCTCTTGGACACTTTGGCTAATGGAATGCATATTTTGGGAATATCTACCCAGTCTTTGACTTCTTCCGTGTTGAACGGTAGGCGAAGTCTAAAGTCTCTGGGAATAGTTAGTCTCTTTTCCACCTCCTCCCATTCCTCGAAAATCATAGACCGGATATGGGAGTTCACCGGGAAGACTTTTGAGGTTTGAGAATGTAGCCCCCCAAATATCTCATCTTGTATTGAGCAAATCGACTGGGGTTCCTCAATTGCATAGTCTGTCTTAAGGTACCTTCACACTGAGCGACTTTTGAACGATAACGATAGCGATCCGTGACGTTCAAGCGTCCTGGATAGCGATATCGTTGTGTTTGACACGCAGCAGCGATCAGGATCCTGCTGTGACATCGCTGGTCGGAGCTAGAAGGCCAGAACTTTGTTTCGTCGCTGGATCACCCGCTGACATTGCTGAATCGGTGTGTCTGACGCCGATCCAGCGATGTCTTCACTTGTTACCAGTGTAAACATCGGGTTACTAAGCGCAGGGCCGCGCTTAGTAACCCGATGTTTACCCTGGTTACCATTGTAAAAGTTAAAAAAAAACAAACAGTACATACTTACATTCCGGTGTCTGTCCCCCGCCGTCACCTTCCCTGCACTGTGCCAGCGCCGGCCGGCCGTAAAGCAGAGCACAGCGGTGACGTCACCGCTCTGCTCTGCTTTACGGCCGGCCGGCCCTGACACAGTGCAGGGAAGGTGACGGCGGGGGACAGACACCGGAATGTAAGTATGTAGTGTTTTTTTTTTTTTTTTTTTACTTTTACAATGGTAACCAGGGTAAACATCGGGTTACTAAGCGCGGCCCTGCGCTTAGTAACCCGATGTTTACCCTCGTTACCGGGGACCTCGGCATCGTTGGTCGCTGGAGAGCTGTCTGTGTGACAGCTCTCCAGCGACCACACAACGACCTAAACAGCGACGCTGCAGCGATCGGCATCGTTGTCTATATCGCTGCAGCGTTGCTTAATGTGACGGTACCTTTACTGCTCGTAAGAGCTCATCTGTGTCCCCAGAAGAGAACAAATATCTCCTTCCTTTCTCTGGAGGGTCTGTTTATCTCCCCCTCCAGCTCTGATTCAGAAGGTGTCATATCCGAAGAGGAAATATCTTAGCTTGGTCTTTTTCTGGATTTCTGGGCATCTGAATGTGTGGGCTGAGGGAATACCAGACCTGAAACAGAGGCCTGTACTTCCTCTCTAATAATGGCCCTCATGTTAGACATGAGAAATGCCTGCTTTTGAACACCTTGAGGGATGCAGTTTTTAGAATGGTGTCACTTTTGGGTATTTTCTGTTATATTGACCCTCCAAACTCACTTCAAATGTGAGGTGGTCCCTAAAAAAATGGTTTTGTCAATTTTGTTGGAAAAATTAGAAATCGCTGGTCAATTTTTAACCCTTATAACGTCCTAACAAAAAAGTAGACATGTGGGAAATGTTATTTATTAACTATTTTATGCGATATGACTTATTTAAGGGCACAAAAATTAAAAGTTTGAATATTGCAAAATTTTTGCCAAATTTCAGTTTTTTTCATAAATAAACGCAAGTTGCATCGAAGAAGTTTTACCACTAACATGAAGTACAATATGTCACGAAAAAACAATCTCAGAATCACCAGGATCCGTTGAAGCGTTCCAGAGCTTTAACCTCAAATTGACAGTGGTCAGAATTCTAAAAATTGGCCTGTCATTAAGGTCAAAATTGGCTCTGTCACTAAGGGGTTAAACCTGGATTGTTAGATAGTGTCATTTCCCTACTGAACTCTGCAAACCTAAAAGTCCACAGTACAAAAAAAAAAAGTGGGATTTCTGAAAATCTTACTTATATGTAACACCACAAAGTTGAACAAAACTGCACTAGAAAAATGCAAAACTTTACATGATGTGAACTCTGCAAACAAAGCACGTGAGTGGAGGCTCTACAATGAGTGTCCACCAACATTGAACATCTGAGCACTCGTCCAGGTCAGGAATCTTGCCCCGACCATCTCTGGAGTCAGGAGATCATGGAATGCAGGACGTGTATCAGCCATCTTGCCCCGACCATCTCGGGAGTCAGGAGATCAGGGAATAAAGGATGTGTATCAGCGATCTTGTCCCGACATCTCGGGAGTCAGGAGATCAGGGAATGCAGGACGTGTATCAGCCGCCTTCCTCTTATTAGTACGTCCGCTCCATTTGGAGGAGACACAGATGAGTTTGAAAGTCGTACGAGATTACAAGATCAGATTGTGTTTTACAAAAGATTTTATTAAATCGACAGTATCAACTGATGGAAAATTGAAGGTTTATCAGTGGATATCAGGAGAGGTCCTCCCTTCTCCCTCACTATGCGCGGACCGTAGATTTGGAACCACATCCACTGCGGAACATAGTAAGGCTACAATACACGGCAATCACGATTACGAGCCAAGAGCCTCTAAGGCAGAACATCTTGCACGCAGGAATCAGAAGACGTGATACATGGAGATTAATATGGCCGCTGCCCCCGTACGTGGGACAGTAGGATAAGGCTGGGTCAGTGCCACATTTCTTGGCACATAATACTTGTATGAAGTCGTCCTTCATTGTTGCATACAGTGATATTAATTGACCTTTACAGATAAAGATAAATAAATATAGACTATAACTGAAGGTGCGCTGTCTGCTGACGGTCTAGACAATCCACAGAAGAGCCGCAGCGAAACGCCATGGGCAGAGCGCTGCACGGGAGGTAATCTGCTGTCATCTCAGGGAGACATCCCAAATAAAGTGCCGGTAGCTCCAAAGATTGAAGTAAGACTCTGTTCACAGTCCGAAGGTGTAAAATACACCATAAAGTAGAGGAGTCAGGCTTCCCAGGCCCCGAGAGACACGTAAACGCGCTCAGTTGAACAGTATGGAGTCTGGGTCTTGGTTGGCCATCTGCGCTATGTGCTTGAGGACGTCCTTCTTTGTGATGATCCCCAATAATCTCCTGCAGAGAAATTGGGAAGAAGCGTTAGAATCAGCTGGAGCATCTGTAATGTAACACTGCTGTCAGCATTCAGAGAGACCGTCTGCAGAGTGTCCACCACTGCCCCAACCAGTCTGTATGTTGGGACTGAACCTGTCTAAGATCAGCCCTACCACTCAAAAACAATAAACCCACTTATACTTCTTCCTCCACAGGTTGTTTCCTCGCCCAGCACCGGCCTCTTTAGCTTGACTGCTAGATCACTGTCCGATTCCCCTGTCTGATGCCGCCTGACTTACCCAGACAGTGAGCTATCAATCAGGTGTAGGAAGCGGGTAATGGGCGTGGAAACATCCCAGGGAGGCAGTAGTTCAAGTGCTCTGCTATGTCTAGAGCACTTAAAGCCTCATTTGCATATGAATGATTACACTAATTAGTCAGGGAATGCAGCAACTGATAAAAGATGCGGATGGATTTTTATTTCTAACACTTGCATGCACAGATATGCAGACAGACTCCTTGTGTGTTCTCTGAAGACACTACAGTTGGGAGATTTTAACTTCTTGACCTCTAGATTTACGAGTGATGAGAACCATCATGGCTGACGCTAGTCCCCAAATGCATTCCTTGACAAGGCAATCATCTTTATGTGCAGCCGTCCCCCCTTCTGTACAGAGAATATTATTGTATACTTTTATTCTTTGTGAAATAATCATCATCATCATCATCATCATCATCATCATCATCATCATCATCATCATCATCATCATCATCATCGTGTTCCTGTATTTCTAGGCCTTTCTCTGTTAAAGGGGATGTTCATTCTGAGAAGAAAAGTCTACAGTGTCTCTATGTGGCTGCAGATTGTAGAATCGTGACAGTGTGAGATGCGCTCTCTATTACGACTCCTCTGCACGCCCTGTGCGGGAGGCTACGTGGCCATGTGTGTAATTTGCAGATTTAAACTCATGTTGAATAGAGTCCTGCACTTCTCTTCTAGTGTAGAAAGCCGGATCAAACACGCTCACGATTTGACAGTCTGCAGTCACACAGTGACAGAAAATGTTTCTTCTGAGACCATCAACCCCCGTAATCCATCTGAACAACTGTGTGTTCCTTAATCTAGCCCAGTTATTGCCCAACCAGCCAGTATGTGCTCACACCGAAGGTCTTAGGAAATGTCCTATACACACGTCAGAACGGACTGGCCCTTTATTAAGTCATATGTCTCTTGCCATAGTAATAGTCATTGCGTCAAAACCTCGGCAGTTCATAACATCTCTGCCGTCGGCATGCTGTAGGGCTGCATCGGCATACTGTAGGGCTGCGCCGCCCGCACGCCGACATACCGTAGGGCCGCGCTGCCAGCATACTGTAGGGCCGCACCGCCTGCATACTGTAGGACTGCGCCGCCCGCACGCCGGCATAATGTAGGGCCGCGCCGCCAGCATACCGTAAGGCCCACGCCGCCAGCATATCGTACAGCGCCGCCAGCGCGACAGCAAACTGTAGCGCCGCGCTGCCCGTGCGCCTGCATATTGTAGGGCTGCGCCGCCAGCATACCGTAGGGCCCACACCGCCAGCATATCGTAGGAACAGCACCGCCAGCATACCGTAGGAACAGCGCCGCCAGCGCGACAGCATACTGTAGGGCTGTGCCACCCGTGCGGCAGCATATTGTAGGGCTGCGCCACCCGCCCATCGGCATACTGTAGGGCTGCGCTGCCTGCCCGTCGGCACACTGTAGGGCTCTGATGCCCACGTGTGAACAAGAAGCAATGAGCCATTTAGAATTAAACCAATCAAAACCCAAATGTTACACTTGGCTAATCAGCTGCTACATGTGACTCGCCACCCAGTGTATGATTAGGGCACAGTAGGGTGAGGTGATGACGGGTCACATTGTGGCATCACATCTTGTGTAGACCCGACCATCCCAACTCTGCCGGAGGGTTACTTACAGTCCACAAATGTGAAACAACACCGTGAGCACAGCTACTAAGGCTCCCACGCCATATACTAAATTAACATAGAACTTAGCACTCAACTTGGGATGCTTGAACAGAAGAATTTTATTTTGCAGTATACTCAAAACGTTTCGGTTCAACATGAACCTTCTTCAGTTACGTATACCGCTGAGACAAGCGGTGGACTCCGCGTCTGGTGGTATACACGCCTGCACCTTATTCTCCTAAAGTACCTCTCTCCGCATATCACGGCTGCATCTCCCCTTCATAGATTTATTCTAGCCCGTTG
Organism: Ranitomeya imitator; assembly: GCF_032444005.1. Taxonomy (NCBI): domain Eukaryota; kingdom Metazoa; phylum Chordata; class Amphibia; order Anura; family Dendrobatidae; genus Ranitomeya; species Ranitomeya imitator. The sequence continues at coordinate 224,235,638 of NC_091283.1, forward strand.
ACTTCCTGGCACATCCATCATATGAATCCCATATACGTAACTGAAGAAGGTTCATGCTGAACCGAAACGTTTTGAGTATACTGCAAAATAAAATTCTTCTGTTCAAGCATCCCAAGTTGAGTGCTAAGTTCTATGTTAACTTACAGTCCACAAGGCACAGCCAGTTTTTGGCCCTTGGACTCTAGTACAAGTCAATGTCTGTGATTATATATACTAGCTATTGAACCCGTTCTACGCCCGGGTGGCGAGCATTTATATTGGTATATGGTCTCCATCCTGGTATGTGCTGCTTCCATCCTGTGTCCTAACTTTATGTGCTGCTACCATCTTGCACCTCCATCCTGTCATATGCTGCTCTTATCCTGCGCTCATTTTCTGTCATGTGCAGCCCCTATCCTGTGGTCTTAGGCTACGTTCACATTTGCGATGTTGGGCGCAGCGTCGTCGACACATACCGACGCATGCGTCATGCGCCCCTATCTTTAACATGGGGGGTGCATGGACATGCGCCGGTATGCGTTGTATTGCGTTTTACGATGCATGCGTCATATTGACGCACAGACAGGGCGCAGAGGACACTACTTTTGTATCGTTTTCCCTGCGCCGAAATTCCTGCTCTGTATGATCTTATGACAACGCATGCGTCGCAAAACGCTGCGTTGTGTACATGCGTTGTTGGTTGCGTCGCAGACGCTGCGCCCAACAACGCAAATGTGAACGTTACCTTATCCTGATTTGGGCGTCTGCATGTTGTCATTCTGTTATGTGATGCTCACATTAGGTCATGTGCTGCTCCCATCCTGCGCCCCCGTTTTGTGATGTGGTGCTGTCATCCTACGTCCCCATCCTGGTATGTGCGGCTGCCATGTTGTGATGTGGTGCTCGTATAAAATAGAACCTGAGTAAACGTGTGCGTATCTCACAGGAATTGGCGCCTGCGCAGTCCACGCTTTCCGGCGCCATTTTCTTGAAGACATACTGCAGTATCCAAGAGAATGGCGCCGGAAAACGTGGACTGCGCAGGCGCCGATTCCGGGAGCACGGGGACATTCATGGCCCGGAATCAGGTGGCATAAGTAAGAAATTGCTGTGGCATGAACTGCCACAGCATCATGAGGGCGGGATCATGTCCACCGTGTCCCCACGTCCCCTGTTTACGATTCATAAATGTCCCCCTGCTCCCGGAATCGGTGCCTGCGCAGTCCGCGCTTTCCGGCGCCATTTTTTTTTCTAGAATACGGACACTGGCTATAATCTAACGCTAGGAGCGTCGCGCTTGCGCAGTCTATAAAGGCTTCGGACAGAGTGACGCTCCTACCGTTATATTATAGATTTTTTTCTTTATCACAGCTCTAAAATAACAAGTGACAAACATCAGGGAAAGCCGGGAATGTGATAGCATGGCTGCAGATGGCGGACACTCACCCGTTGTGGGTCACCAGACACTGGCGGAGCCCGAGCTTGCGGAAAATGTCAACTACAATCTCCATTGGAGTCTGGTCTGTGATTGTGAAAGGACTCAGGTCCATAATACTGCGCAGCTTCAGGCTGGGCGCTGCCGTCGGCGGCTGTGGCGGGGTGTGCTCTGTGAAGGAAATCCTGGATGAGCTGACGATGCCATCTTGTTTCTTCCTGGCACTCTCTGAAGAAGGAAACCCACAGAAAAAAAGTCATTGGACAACAATAATAATTCTGAGACTTTTCCAATGTTGTCTAGAAGGCATGCAGAAACGAAACTGGTGTGAGAGCAAGGTAGAAAAATAATGTTCTCTATGAGAAAGCTAACGACAAACATGTTTCCCAGCCGATGATGTCCGGGAGGACAGCGATCGGTGGTCTGAAATCGGACATGACTGATCAACATCTCATTTATCAGTTGGCCGGTGTCCCATACACATCGGTCGGCCAAACCAGTCTATGTGACAAAAGGGTAAGGGAATGTTTGGCCGACATTATTCTAATGTGCATCAGCCCCCACTAATCGTTGTTTTAATTACTATTTCATTAATACACATAAAAATAAGAAACTTTGTGATGTATCTGATCAGAGAAATCTGCTCCTCTTTCACATCCTGGACTGATCTCTCCCCCTCAATTCATGGGAAAATATTTACTGCCTTCACTGAGTACAGATTTTAACCAATATTAAGATAGGACATGGCAGTTGGTGATTTTAACATTTTATAGAGAGGGGGAGGAGCTATAGGCAGACACAGACATTCTGCTGCAAGTTCTCCTGAGGTGGGAGGAGCTAGAGGTAGACACTGACATTCTGCTGCAAGTTCTCCTGAGGTGGGAGGAGCTAGAGGTAGACACTGACATTCTGCTGCAAGTTCTCCTGAGGTGGGAGGAGCTAGAGGCAGACAGACATTCTGCTGCAAGTTCTCCTGAGGTGGGAGGAGGAGCTATAGGCAGACACTGACATTCTGCTGCAAGTTCTCCTGAGGTGGGAGGAGCTAGAGGTAGACACAGACATTCTGCTGCAAGTTCTCCTGAGGTGGGAGGAGCTAGAGACAGACACAGACATTCTGCTGCAAGTTCTCCTGAGGTGGAAGGAGCTAGAGGCAGACAGACATTCTGCTGCATGTTCTCCTGAGGAGGGAGGAGCTAGAGGTAGACACAGACATTCTGCTGCAAGTTCTCCTGAGGTGGGAGGAGCTAGAGGTAGACACAGACATTCTGCTGCAAGTTCTCCTGAGGTGGGAGGAGTTAGAGGCAGGCACTGATATTCTGCTGCAGGTTCTTATGGGGTAGGAGGAGCAAAAGGCCAACAGACATTCTGCTGCAAGTTCTCCTTAGATGGAGGGAGCTAGAGGCAAACAAACATTCTGCTGCAAATTTTCCTGCAATGACAGTTACAGTTCTCCATCGAACTTTATGAGCACCAACATTCTTATCCTATCTCCGTAATGGGAAACTCTGTATTCATTGAAGACCGATTTTAACTGTGAAGTGAGAATTTTGAGAGTAAAAGATCAGTCCACAAATAGAAAGAAGCAGATTTCTCTAATAAGATATATTACAGAGTTTCTCATTTTTATGTGTACTACTGATATAGAAAATAAAAAATAAAATAGTCTACGTTCTCCACCGCTGCTGCAGCAGCACCCTGTGGGTTGGAATAAAGAATGTGGCATCATGGTGCCATGATGGACTTACAACAGAAGACTGGCGGACAGGAGCACAAGTCTAAAAAGTAAGAATAATTACAGGTTTTTCCCACAGATATTAATTGGAGCAGCAATGTGCATGTGCGCCCAACAAGAAGACATTGTCACCTGTGCTGTGGAGATTGGATACACGGCCATTGCTGCCTCAAGCTTCTTGAGCAGCACACTTTTGGGATTTGCGTACAGTAACTCTGAGAACCTTACTGAACTGTCAGATTTCACATCAAAATTTTATTCTAGAAAACAATTTCCAGTTATTCTCTTACCAATGGAGATGATTAGGTCTCGCCTCAACACAAAACCCACAAGCCTCTGAGACTCTCGGGAAACCACCACGGGGAAGCCACTATATGTTGTTTCGGTAATGGCCGCCTCGATGTCCGCCACGGTCATGGTGTCTTGAGTGATGACGGTTAGCGTTGGGTCATTACGCCGTGGTCGCATTACATCCATTGCAAGAGTTTTATGGCTGAACTCCTCTTTGGCCTCCAGAAAAGGGTAACCATTCAAGCGGATGTGGGCATCGTAGATGCTCTCCCTTCCTAGGGCATCTGCCACCCACTTGCTGGTCATGGCCGCAGCCATTAAAGGCACAATGTACTCCAGTCCCCCAGTCAGCTCAAACATGATGACTACAAGTGAGACGGTCATGCGAGTGGCTCCTCCTGCAAAAACAAAAGTCATTGGAAATATTACTAGATTTCATCACCCTTCCTCTGTCCTGCTAAAATGAAGACGGGCGTCAACGATTCTCTCACATGGAAGGAGACTGTGATACAACTTACAGCCCGTCTGCTCATTCCTGTGCTTTCTGCACAGCCGCTGCAGGTGAATGTAGAATATCTGGATGTGTGAAAACACATTTTGCATAGTTGAGGGCGCAACTGTTTCCCTCTCCAAGGGGAACACAGAAATTATATGGATCCCAAAATGGTCCAGGTATATTTTTTCTCTGGAACAATGGAGATTTCAGAAAAAGTCTAGTATAAAAGGTCCGGCCAGGGACCATAGAACAGACCAGTCCGCTCTGCCTTCTACCAGCTTTTCCCAGCGCTGCTGCAGGTGATTGACAGGTCTGTGATGTGTGCGTACATAACAAGAGACATGTCAATCACCGGCCGTAGTGCTGGGAAGACCATCAAAGTATGGTGAAAAAATAGAAAAATACATGTGGCTGTGATTGGGCAGCCATGCACCTGCGGGGCTCCCTTAAAAAGGTGTGGTTGGAGACTTTTACATTGATGGCCTCCCTTCAGATATTGATGACCTATCATAATCAGTGGGAATGCGACAGCCAGTACACCCGGCTGTTTCTGATGTTAGCAGTCACTGGAAGTGCTGAGTTGTTGAGCTGCACAGCTCCTTCAAAGGTATACTGGGGTGACACGGTAGCATATTGCCCTCTAGAGGTTTTCATTGTTGGACTTATTAATTTAATCCATGAGTTTCCATGTGTATCCTGTCCGTTGTATACACAGCAGTCCCAGCATCTACTATGTGAGGTATATACAGCAGTCTCCTGTATCCTATGTGACGTACAGTACAGACCAAAAGTTTGGACACACCTTCTCATTTAAAGATTTTTCTGTATTTTCATGATTATGAAAATTGTACATTCACACTGAAGGCATCAAAACTATGAATTAACACATGTGGAATTATATACTTAACAAAAAAGTGTGAAACAACTGAAATTATGTCTTATATTCTGGGTTCTTCTAAGTAGCCACCTTTTGCTTTGATGACTACTTTGCACACTCTTGGCATTCTCTTGATGAGCTTCAAGAGGTAGTCACCGGGAATGGTTTTCACTTCACAGATGTGCCCTGTCAGGTTTAGTAAGTGGGATTTCTTTCCTTATAAATGGGGTTGGGAACATCAGTTGTGTTGTACAGAAGTCTGGTGGATACACAGCTGATAGTCCCACTTAATAGATTGTTAGAATTTGTATTATGGCAAGAAAAAAAGCAGCTAAGTAAAGAAAAACGAGTGGCCATCATTACTTTAAGAAATGAAGGTCAGTCAGTCCGAAAAATTAGGAAAACTTTGAAAGTGTCCCCAAGTGCAGTGGCAAAAACCATCAAGCGCTACAAAGAAACTAACTCACATGAGGGCCGCCCCAGGAAAGGAAGACCAAGAGTCACCTCTGCTTCTGAGGATAAGTTTATCCGAGTCACCAGCCTCAGAAATCACAGGTTAACAGCAGCTCAGATTAGAGACCAGGTCAATGCCACACAGAGTTCTAGCAGCAGACACATCTCTACAACAACTGTTAAGAGGAAACTTTGTGCAGCAGACCTTCATGGTAAAATAGCTGCTAGGAAACCACTGCTAAGGACAGGCAACAAGCAGAAGAGACTTGTTTGGGCTAAAGAACACAAGGAATGGACATTAGACCAGTGGAAATCTGTGCTTTGGTCGGATGAGTCCAAATTTGAGATCTTTGGTTCCAACCACTGGGTCTTTGTGCGACGCAGAAAAGGTGAACGGATGAACTCTGCATGCCTGGTTCCCACTGTGATGCATGGAGGAGGAGGAGTGATGGTGTGGCGGTGCTTTGCTGGTGACACTGTTGGGGATTTATTCAAAATTGAAAAGTAAATAAGGCAGCACACTGCAGCGCTAAAACATGCAAACTTGAAAACACGAAATTTGAACTGCATTACTGCACTAGAAATATGAAAAATGAGAGCTTTTAGCGCATAAAAATGGCCAATTTTATGTGTACCTGGTAGCCTCTTTACGGCATCTCTCTTATACCAGGTCCTGCGCTTGACCTACCTCGCTGAGAATAAACGTCTCCATCTGAATGGGTACATGTGAAACCTCTTCTAAAGGTACCTTCACACATAACGATATTGTTAAAGATATCGTTGCTTTTTGTGACGTAGCAACGATATCGTTAATAAAATCGTTATGTGTGACAGCGACCAACGATCAGGCCCCTGCTGGGAGATCGTTGGTCGCTGAAGAAAGTCCAGAACTTTATTTCGTCGCTGGATCTCCCGTGGACATCGCTGGATCGGCGTGTGTGGCACCGATCCAGCGATGTCTTCACTGGTAACCAGGGTAAACATCGGGTAACTAAGCGCAGGGCCGCGCTTAGTAACCCGATGGTTACCCTGGTTACCATCCTAAAAGTAAAAAAAACAAACAGTACATACTTACCTACCGCTGTCTGTCCTCCAGCGCTGTGCTCTGCACTCCTCCTGTACTGGCTGTGAGCGTCGGTCAGCCGGAAAGCAGAGCGGTGATGTCACCGCTCTGCTTTCCGGCTGCTGTGCTCACAGCCAGTACAGGAGGAGTGCAGAGCACAGCGCTGGAGGACAGACAGCGGTAGGTAAGTATGTACTGTTTGTTTTTTTTTACTTTTAGGATGGTAACCAGGGTAAACATCGGGTTACTAAGCGCGGCCCTGCGCTTAGTTACCCGATGTTTACCCTGGTTACCGGCATCGTTGGTCGCTGGAGAGTGGTCTGTGTGACAGCTCTCCAGCGACCAAACAGCGACGCTGCAGCGATCCGGATCGTTGTCGGTATCGCTGCAGCGTCGCTTAATGTGAAGGGGCCTTTAGACTAAAATTCTCTCTCTCTGTGTTTTAGCGCTGCAGTGTGCTGCCTTATTTACTTAACTATATATGAGTTGGCGACTCTGGGTTCAGCACCTGTTCACACTTAGTCTATGTTTGGATGTGCCGGTCAGGTTTTTGAAATGTATTCTCTAGCCTTCTGATCGTGCACTCCGCCTCCTAGCTTCAGGTGTTTTAATTACAACAGGTCCAGTACCCCTCCACAGAGAGAGAGAATTTTAGTCTAAGAAGAGGTTTCACATGTACCCATTCAGATGGAGACGTTTATTCTCAGCGAGGTAGGTCAAGCGTAGGACCTGGTATAAGAGAGATGCCGTAAAGAGGCTACCAGGTACACATAAAATTGGCCATTTTTATGCGCTAAAAGCTCTCATTTTTCATATTTCTAGTGCAGTAATGCAGTTCAAATTTCGTGTTTTCAAGTTTGCATGTTTTAGCGCTGCAGTGTGCTGCTTTATTTACTTAACTATATACGACTTGGCGACTCTGGGTTCAGCACCTGTTCACACTTAGTCCATGTTTGGATGTGCAGGTCAGGTTTTTGAAATTTATTCAAAATTGAAGGCATACTGAACCAGCATCCTACATACGGTTAGAAAAACAAAGTATCGCACAATCAGTCAAAATTGCCGGTTATGTCCCAATGGAGAAACAAGCAGTTGCCCAAGCAGTATCCGGGTGCATACTCAGAAATGAATACGTATTTCCACAGAAAAAAATCAAATAAGAAAAGAGAGCACTCACCAACTGCTGTGATCGTCCTTTACAAACATATCAAAAAAGCTGCAGGGAGAAACTGTGGTTCCTTAAGACTACGGCCGTTGACCTGTAGTGGGATGACGCTATATACATATCCGGTTTTGAAATGTTACGCCCCATTCTACAGCGTCACTGTGGAAAGTAACTCCTATTGGTGTTAAAAATATATATTTAAAAACACTAAAATCAAAACAGAATAGAACATACAAGTTTAGAAACCCTCTTATAAATAATAGGACTACAGTAAGACCTTAATTTTTATAAGAAGACTGACATGTCAGCCCTTTCGTTCAATCCCATCGGACCTGTGGCATTCAACCGTAGTATCCACCTACCTTCTCTTCTCAATAATGACCTATGGTGATCACCTCCATACTTAGGTTGTAACACTTTTTCTATTCCCGCAAAACGTAGGCAGGTCGCATCACCACCATGGCAGGAGCGGATATGGTTAATTAACCTGGGAACTCCTTTACCGGTTCTGATAGACTTGTAATGTTCCCTAAATCGAACAACTAATGGGCGAATAGTTTTCCCAATATAGTAATGTCCACAGGGACAAAATAAGACATACACAACAAAGGAAGTTTTACAGGAGATGAAATGTCGCACTGTGTGGCTAATCGGACCAATTTTTAACTTTTTACCTGTTACGTGATTTGTGCAAAAACTGCACTGACCACATCTGAAATTACCTGATGGGATTCCTGTCTGAAGCCAAGTGTCTCTATTATTCTCATACTGGTGCGCAATAGAGTAGAGAATAATAGAGACACTTGGCTTCAGACAGGAATCCCATCAGGTAATTTCAGATGTGGTCAGTGCAGTTTTTGCACAAATCACGTAACAGGTAAAAAGTTAAAAATTGGTCCGATTAGCCACACAGTGCGACATTTCATCTCCTGTAAAACTTCCTTTGTTGTGTATGTCTTATTTTGTCCCTGTGGACATTACTATATTGGGAAAACTATTCGCCCATTAGTTGTTCGATTTAGGGAACATTACAAGTCTATCAGAACCGGTAAAGGAGTTCCCAGGTTAATTAACCATATCCGCTCCTGCCATGGTGGTGATGCGACCTGCCTACGTTTTGCGGGAATAGAAAAAGTGTTACAACCTAAGTATGGAGGTGATCACCATAGGTCATTATTGAGAAGAGAAGGTAGGTGGATACTACGGTTGAATGCCACAGGTCCGATGGGATTGAACGAAAGGGCTGACATGTCAGTCTTCTTATAAAAATTAAGGACTTTCTGTAGTACTATTGTTTATAAGAGGGTTTCTAAACTTGTATGTTCTATTCTGTTTTGATTTTAGTGTTTTTAAATATATATTTTTAACACCAATAGGAGTTACTTTCCGCAGTGACGCTGGAGAATGGGGCGTAACATTTCAAAACCGGATATGTATATAGCGCCATCCCACTACAGGTCATTGTAAGACCCGTTGAAGCGCAATCAGCGCGAAACGGCCGTAGTCTTAAGGAACCACAGTTTCTCCCTGCCGCTTTTTTTATATGTTTGTACCATTGCCACAATAAAGTAAAGGACGATCACAGCAGTTGGTGAGTGCTCTCTTTTCTTATTTGATACTGAACCAGCATGGCTACCACAGCATCTTGCAGTGGCATGCTATTCCATCCGGTTTGCGTTTAGTTGAACCATCATTTACTTTTCAAAAGGACAATGACCCCAAACACATCTCCAGGCTGTGTAAGGTCTATTTGACCAAGAAGGAGAGTGATGGGTGCTACTCCAGATGACCTGGCATCCACAGTCACAAGACCTGAACCTAATCGAGATGGTTTGGGGTGAGCTGGACCCCAGAGTGAAGGCAAAAGGGCCAACAAGTGCTAAGCATCTCAGGGAACTCCTTCAAGATTGTTGGAAGACCATTCCCGGTGATTACCTCTTGAAGCTCATCAAGAGAATGCCAAGAGTGTGCAAAGCAGTCATCAAAGCAAAAGGTGGCTACTTTGAAGAACCTAGAATATAAGACATACTTTCAGTTGTTTCACACTTTTTTGTTAAGTATATAATTCCACATGTGTTAATTCATAGTTTTGATGCCTTCAGTGTGAATGTACAATTTTCATAGTCATGAAAATACAGAAAAATCTTTAAATGAGGTGTGTCCAAACTTTTGGTCTGTACTGTATAAATACAGCAGTCAGTGTGTCTCCTATGTGATGTATACACAGCAGTCCTAGTGTCTCCTATCCTATGTGATGAGTACATGGCAGTCCATTTTTATCCTATATGATGTACTTTATATACAGCAGTCCCAGCATTTATGTGATGTATATACAGCAGTCTCAGCGTCTCCTGTGCCATGTATATAAAGCAGTCCCAGTATCTTCTATGTGATGTATATACAGCTGCCTCAGTGTCTCTTATGTGACAGGGACAAGGGGGCATCCTCTGCGTTTGGAGGAAAAAAGGTTTAAAGGGAACCTGTCACCCCGTTTTTTCAGATTGAGATATAAATACTGTTAAATAGGGCCTGCGCTGTGCGTTACTATAGTGTATGTAGTGTACCCTGATTCCCCACCTATGCTGAGAAATACATTACCAAAGTCGCCGTTTTCGCCTGTCAATCAGGCTGGTCAGGTCGGGTGGGCGTGTTCACAGCGCTGTTTCTTCCTCAGCTTTACGTTGGCGGCGTAGTGGTGTGCGCATGTTGAAGTGACTAATCCACTGTGGGCACGTGAACAAGCAGCGCGCGATCTGCGCTGTCATCCCTTTCATCGGTGGGGGCGGCCATCTTCCTGGGGCCGCGCGTGCGCAGATAGAGTGCTCTGCTGCACGGGGCTTCAGGAAAATGGCCGTGGGATGCCGCGGTGCGCACAAGAGATCGCGGTGGCCATTTTCCCAAAGCCGAGTTTGCATCTCGGCTTTGGGAAAATGGCCGCCGCGATCTCTTCTGCGCACGCGCGGCATCCCGCGGCCATTTTCCTGAAGCCCCGTGCAGCAGAGCACTCTATCTGCGCACGCGCGGCCCCAGGAAGATGGCCGCCCCCACCGATGAAAGGGATGACAGCGCAGATCGCGCGCTGTGTCTTCACGTGCGCGCAGGGAATTCGGAACTTGGACATGCGCACACCACTACGCCACCAACGGAAAGCTGGGGAAGAAAAGAACGATGTCACCACGCCCACCCGACCTGACCAGCCTGATTGACAGGCGAAAACGGCGACTTTGGTAATGTATTTCTCAGCATAGGTGGGGAATCAGGGTACACTACATACACTATAGTAACGCACAGCGCAGGCCCTATTTAACAGTATTTATATCTCAATCTGAAAAAACGGGGTGACAGGTTCCCTTTAAGCATAATAACAGACGCGGATTCTTTACTGTAAGAGCAGTGAGACTATGGAACTCTCTGCCGTATGATGTTGTAATGAGTGATTCATTACTTAAATTTAAGAGGGGACTGGATACCTTTCTGGAAAAGTATAATGTTACAGGGTATATACACTAGATTCCTTGATAGGGCGTTGATCCAGGGAACTAGTCTGATTGCCGTATGTGGAGTCGGGAAGGAATTTTTTTCCCCAATGTGGAGCTTACTCTTTGCCACATGGGGTTTTTTTTGCCTTCCTCTGGATCAACATGTTAGGGCATGTTAGGTTAGGCTATGGGTTGAACTAGATGGACATATAGTCTTCCTTCAACCTTAATAACTATGTAACTATGTAAATATATATAGCAGCCTCAGTGTCTCCAATGTGATGTGTCAACAGCAGTCCCAGTGTCTTCTATGTGATGTATATACATAATTTTTGAAGTCTCCTATGGTGAGGTTTATCCAGCATTCTCAGTGTCTCCCATATGATGTACAGTACAGACCAAACATTTGGACACACCTTATCATTTAAAGATTTTTCTGTATTTTCATGACTATGAAAATTGTAAATTCACACTGAAGGCATCAAAACTATGAATTAACACATGTGGAATTATATATTGAACAAAAAAGTGTGAAACAACTGAAAATATGTCTTATATTCTAGGCTCTTCAAAGTAGCCACCTTTTGCTTTGATGACTGCTTTGCACACTCTTGGCATTCTCTTGATGAGCCTCAAGAGGTAGTCACCAGGAATGGTCTTCCAACAATCTTGAAGGAGTTCCCAGAGATGCTTAGCACTTGTTGGCCCTTTTGCCTTCACTCTGCGGTCCAGCTCACCCCAAACCATCTCGATTAAGTTCAGCTCTTGTGACTGGAGGCCAGGTCATCTGGCGTAGCACCCCATCACTCTCCTTCTTGGTCAAATAGCCCTTACACAGCCTGGAGGTGTGTTTGGGGTCATTGTCCTGTTGAAAAATAAATGATGGTCCGACAAAACGCAAACCGGATGGAATAGCATGCCGCTGCAAGATGCTGTGGTAGCCATGCTGGTTCAGTATGCCTTCAATTTTTATTAAATCGCCAACAGTGTCTCCAGCAAAGCACCCCCACACCATCACACCTCCTCCTCCATGCTTCACGGTGGGAACCAGGCATGTAGAGTCCATCCATTCAACTTTTGTAAATCGCACAAAGACACGGTGGTTGGAACCAAAGATCTCAAATTTGGACTCATCAGACCAAACCACTGGTCTAATGTCCATTCCTTGTGATCTTTAACCCAAACAAGTCTCTTCTGCTTGTTGCCTGTCCTTAGCAGTGGTTTCCCAGCAGCTATTTTACCATGAAGGCCTGCTGCACAAAGTTTCCTCTTAACAGTTGTTGTAGAGATGTGTCTGCTGCTAGAACTCTGTGTGGCATTGACCTGGTCTCTAATCTGAGCTGCTGTTAACCTGCGATTTCTGAGGCTGGTGACTCAGATAAACTTATCCTCAGAAGCAGAGGTGACTCTTGGTCTTCCTTTCCTGGGGCGGTCCTCATGTGAGCCAGTTTCTTTGTAGCGCTTGATGGTTTTTGCCACTGCACTTGGGGACATTTTCAAAGTTTTCCCAATTTTTCGGACTGACTGACCTTCATTTCTTAAAGTAATGATGGCCACTTGTTTTTCTTTACTTAGCTGCTTTTTTCTTGCCATAATACAAATTCTAACAGTCTATTCAGTAGGACTATCAGCTGTGTATCCACCAGACTTCTGCTCAACACAACTGATGGTCCCAACCCCATTTATAAGGAAAGAAATCCCACTTATTAAACCTGACAGGGCACACCTGTGAAGTGAAAACAATTCCCGGTGACTACCTCTTGAAGCTCATCAAGAGAATGCCAAGAGTGTGCAAAGCAGTCATCAAAGCAAAAGGTGGCTACTTTAAAGAACCTAGAATATAAGACATTTTCAGTTGTTTCATACTTTTTTGTTAAGTATATAATTCCACATGTGTTAATTCATAGTTTTGATACCTTCAGTGTGAATTTACAATTTTCATAGTCATGAAAATACAGAAAAATATTTAAATGAGGTGTGTCCAAACTTTTGGTCTGTACTGTATACACTGCAGTCTAAGTGTCCCTTACGGTAGTTTCACACTAGCGTTTGGCATGGCTGCGGACTTCCTCCAAGAAGCACTGCCCACTGCCGCACCTCTTTATTCAGCTCCGCCTGCGGCTGCATGCATCCTGTGTACCCCATCTTTAACTTTGGGAACGCAGGCCATGCGGATGCCTCCACATGTGTCGTTTTCACGCTGCTCCGACCGCAACAAATTGAAACATGTTGCGTTCAGCGCAGCGTGAAAACGACGCATGCGGAGGCATCCGCAGACATCCACATGGCCTGCGTACCCAATGTTAAACATAGGATACGCAGGACGCGTGCAGCTATAGGTGGAGCTGAATGAAGAGGCGCGACAGTGAGTGGGGCTTCACAGAGGAAGTCCGCAGCCCTGCCAAATGCTAGTGTGAAACTAGCCTTATGTGATGTATACACAGTAGTCTCAATGTCTCCTTTGTGATGCATATACAGCAGTCCATGTGTATCCTATGCAATGCACTGTATATACAGCAGTTCAAGTGTCCCTATGTGATGTGTATACAGCAGTCTCTGTCTCCTATGATATACAGCCAACAGCATTGGTGTCTCCCATATGATGTATATACAGCAGTCTTAGTGTCCCCATTGTGATGTATACACAGTAGTTTTGGTGTCTATGTGATATATATACAGCAGTCTCTGTGTCTCCTATGCAATATATATATACTGCAGATCTCAAACTACTTGAGTTCTATAATGCAACATGAGCAGTGATGAATTCCCCAATGTGAGGAGACATGTAGTGCAATATAAATCTGTATTCAGAACAACTTACTTTAGTGGCTACGTATTATAGCCGACATCTGCCCCGTATAAGTGCACCGTGACCAAGGCATACATGTACATGGTGCATAAAAGGGTTAATGTAACGGGATTGTATATTATGTACATGTCTTATTCATTCACACATTAGTCCTGTTCTGATGCTGAATGTCCATAAAGGGACCTTTTTTGGGCCTAGCATTTAATACACAGGGTCTGCAGGGGCTGGGAGCTGCAGTTTTGACAGCCATGGCTGCAAACCACTGGGCCAGTACAATGCTTCTCACTTTGCATACTTACCGAGACAAGCAGCGGCTCCTACCATGGCATAAAGGCCTGGAGTAATGCAGTCGGCCCCCTGACTGCACCATCCCTGAAAGATCGGCCAGTCATGGTGATAGAAGGCCAGCTGCTCCATGCACACTCCCATGAGTCTTCCCATGATTGCACCCACTGCCATGCTTGGTATGAAGAGTCCGGAAGGCACCTACATAGAAATAGAGCATTATTGGAGCACGAGAATCCGCAGGGAACCTATTTAATCTTCGTCTCTTTCTGGGATTTTAGGTCCAGTGGGCGAACCTAGCAATGATTATAGAAGTGTGCACATAGAGTTAGCTGTCAATCAGTGATGGTCCAATGGGCGGTCCGAGCAGTGATTGTAGAAAGTGTGCACACAGAGAGAGATATCAGTCAGTGATCGAACCGCCCACTGAGCCCAAAATCCCAGACCAGGCGGAGGATCGCATGATGAAAACATCTCACAAACTACATATCCATTTGCTCCGCTCCCGCTGCTCTACAATAAGGGGTCTGCAGACTGGACTGTATTTTCATACAGACAGATTCCTTTTAACCCTTTTCTTCTACAGTCAGTTTTCGTTTCTGCACTTACAGGTGCATCACACATATTTAGAATATAATCAAAAAGTTAAACTATTTCAGTTCTTCAACACAAAAAGTGAAACTCATTAAATAGTCATTGCAAACAGAGAGATCTATTTCATGTGTTTATTTCTGTTAATGTTGATGATTATGGCTTACAGCCAACGAAAACTTAAGTCATTATCTCAGTAAATTAGAATACTTTATAACACCAGCTTGAAAAAAATAATTTTAAAATCCGAAATATAGGCCTACTGAAATGTATGTTCAGTAAATGCACTCAGTACTTGGTCGGGCTCCTTTGGCATCAATTACTGCATCAATGCGGCGTGGCATGAAGGCGATCAGCCTGTGGTACTGCTGAGGTGTTATGGAAGCCCAGGTTGCTTTGATAGCAGCCTTCAGCTCATCTGCATTGTGGGGTCTGGTGTCTCTCATCTTACTCTTGACAATACTCCATAGATTCTCTATGGGGTTAAGGTCAGGCGAGTTTGCTGCCAATCAAGCACAGTGATACTGTTGTTTGTAAACCAGGTATTGGTACTTTTGGCCATGTGGACAGGGCCCAAGTCGTGCTGGAAAATGAAATTTCCATCTCCAAAAAGCTTGTCGGCAGAGGAAAGCATGAAACGCTCTAAAATTTTGTGGTAGAAGGCTGCGCTGACTTTGGTCTTGATAAAACACAGTAGACCTACACCAGCATATGACATGGCTCCCAAAACCATGACAGGAACGCCGTAGGCATCTGTGCCCCGGCTGTATGGTGCAAACCCCAGAGAAAAACAGAACATCTAGTCCACGCAAAAAGAAGAAAAGGGTGGCACTCACCATCCCATAAAATACATTGAAGCCGATTGAAACATGCAAGGCAGTAGAGTCTAAGGTGGCAGTGGTGTAATGGAGTTCAAAGGGGTTCAGCTAAGAACTTCGGTGAACTTTCTCACTGCGATAGCTCAGCACTAGACATCAACATGAGCGACTAAGCTCCTGTCTGTGCGTGACCACTCTCCATATCATCCGAATTGTCGTGGGACAGTAGAGATTAGGTGCACTTCGGACAGACGAGGGATATGGTTGTTTATTATTGTTTTTTTTACAGGGGTCATGGGCATCAGTGGATCAGGCTTTAGTTGAGTACTTTTGTTGTTCATTATTTTCTGTTTTTTACAGGGGACAAGGGCTTCAATGGAATAGGCGTAATACGAATATAAATTTTTTTTAAAACATGGTGTGGATTCTTATTTCAAATAAGGAACTTTAATCTGGGTGTTTTTATTTACAATATGGCTATGAGGTTAGTAATGGAAAGGCATCTTATAGACGCTTCTCCATTACTAACCTGTGGGCTTGATGTCACCGGACAATACAAAGGTGACATCAATCCCACCCCCACAAATATTACCCAAATATTAGGCTCGGGGAGGTGAGCAATATCCGTGGCCCCTTACCAGCCTTAGAATACCAGCCCCCAAGTGTCTGCTTTAGTTTGGCTGGTTGTCAAAAATGAAGTGGGTCCCCGAGCAGTGTATTTTTTTTATTGTTATTTATTTAAAAAAATTTGTAGACTCCTCTATTCTTGATAACCAGCCATGATAAAGCCCACAGCTGAGGGTTGCAGCCTGCAGCTGTCAGTTTTGCCATGCTGGTTATCAAAAATAGAACATACCCCCACATCAGTTTAACCCCTTAAACCCCGGAGCTTTTTTCGGTTTTGCATTTTGTTTTTTACTCTCCTCTTCCCAAAGCCATAACTTTTTTATTTTTCCATCAATATGGCCATTTAAGGGCTTATTTCTTGCGGGACGAGTTGTACTTTTGAACGACATCATTGGTTTTTCCATGTCATGTACTAGAAAACGAGAAAAAAAATTCCAAGTGTGGCAAAATTGCAAAAAGTGCAATCACACACTTGTTTTCTTGTTTGACTTTTTTGCTAGGTTCACTAAATGATAAAACTGACCTTCCATTATGATTCTCCAGGTAATTACGTGTTCTTAGACACCAAACATGTGTAGGTTCTTTTTATCTAAGTGATAAAAAAAATTCCAAACTTTGCAAAAAAACAAAATCAGGCAATTTTCCGATACCCGTAGAGTCTCCATTTTTCGTGATCTCGGCTTGGGTGAGGGCTTATATTTTGCATGCTGAGCTGGCGTTTTTAATTATACCATTTTGGTGCAGATACATTCTTTTGATCGCCTGTTATTGCATTTCAATGTAATGTCGCGGTGACAAAAAAAAACGTAATTCTGGCGTTTTGACTTTTTTCTTATCGCCACGCCATTTAGCGATCAGCTTAATTCTTTTTTATTGATAGATCGGGTGATTCTGAACGCGGCAATACCAAATATGCGTAGGTTTGATTTTTTGTTTTACTTGAATGGAGCGAAAGGGGGGTGATTTAAACTTATTTTTTCACATTTTTAAAAACTTTTTTTCAAATTTTGGCATGCTTCAATAGCCTCCATGGGAGGCTAGAAGCTGCCATAACTCGATTGTCTCTGGCTCTGCTACATAGAGGTGATGCTCAGATCGCCTCTATGTTGCAGAATTACAGCACTGCTATGAGCGCCGACCACAGGGTGGCGCTCATAGCAATCTGGCATGAACAACCATAGACGTCTCAAGGAGACCTTTGGTTATCATGCCAACGCACCGATGACCCCGGTCACCGATGCGCGCATTTTTGGCCGGATGCGCTTGTTAAATGCCGCTGTCCGAGTTTGACGGCGGCATTTAACTAGTTAATAGGCGCGGGTGGATCGAGATTCCACCCGCGCCTATTGCGGGCACATGTCAGCTGTTCAAAACAGGTGGCATGTCCCGGCATCAAAGCGGGAGGTCTGCTATCGGACGTACTATTCCGTCCAATGGAAGAAAGGGGTTAAAAAAAGTATTTATACTGCAGGTGGCGGCTGATGAATACTCCAGTCAGGGATAGCAGGTGTAGGCTAATTAAAGTGGCAGTCACATCAGCCGACGCCTCTTTTACCGGTGGTAACATTCTTACCACAGCTCTCTGAGCAGCGGTAATAATCTTACCGCCGGTGTTTCTCGCGTTGTCATGCAGATGACAGGGTGGGGAAACACCAGAAACAGTAGGTGTTCAATACAGACCCTGAACTGTACTGTTAGGGTTCACCCATAACTAATGACCACCATTATTTTCCAGCACTGCTTTGAACGGAAGCTGTCACCCCCCTCAGGCGTTTGTAACTAAAAGAGCCACCTTGTGCAGCACTAATGCTGCATTCTGACAAGGTGGCTCTTTTAGTTATTCTCCCTGCATACGTTGAAATAAACACTTATAAAACGTGCCCCCTCATACCGTGAAATCGTCCCGGGGGCGGGTCTTTCCCCCCTAATCAGACGCAGCACAGCCGTCACTCCAGGCCTGAGCGCGCCGCCTCCTCTTGCTTCATTAGTGTCCCTGGCGCCTGCGCTGTAAGTTCGAAGGGCAGCGCAACTGCGCATGCCCAGAAAAAAATACTTACAGCGCAGGCGCTGGGAACGCTAATGAAGCAAGAGGAGGCGGCGCCCAGAGTGACGTGCTGCACAAGGTGGCTCTTTTAGTTACAAACGCCTGAGGGGGGTGACAGCTTCCCTTTAACTCTCTTGTGCATGGAGGTCACTGGAGCGTCACAGGTGGCCACTGTAATATTCTTCCACTTCATGACAACTTCATGGAGCTGTTGGATGTTAACAGACCTTGCGCTCCTCCAGATTTTGTTTGAGAATGCCCCAGAGATGCCCCATAGAATTTAGGTCTGGAGACATGCTTGCCAGTCCAGAACCTTTATCCTCAGTTTCTTTAGAAAGGCAAATGTCATCTTGGAGGGGTGTTTGGGGTCATTATGTTCTATTTCAGTATGTCACAGTACATGCTGGCACTCATGGTTCCCTCAATGAACTGTAGCTCCCCACAGCCGGCAGCCTTTATGCAGCCCCCAAACTGTGATACTCCCACCACTATGCTTGACTGTAGGCAAGACACCTGTCTTTCTACTCCCCACCTGGTTGTCACCACACACCATTTACACCATCTGAACCAACTAAGTTTATCTTGGTCTCATCAGACCACAGGACGTGGTTCCAGTAATGCATGTCCTTAGTCTGTTGTTTTTATAGAGCGTGTGATAACACATTTTCTCACAGCTGAGCAGTGTTAATCCCAGATATATTCATACTCAGGAGTCTGATCCAAACTTTCGTCTGATCCATGCATCTTTCAAATTCCATCTTTCAAATTCTAGAATGCATTTGGCCACTCTTCACTGCTACAATATTATCATCATTATCTGTACCATCTAATCGAGCTGTTCTCTTCCCACAGGTATGCACTGACTTTCCCCAACTCTCCCTGGTTCCTGAATGTCTCTGTATATTGGATTGATTTTCTATGGTATGCTTTGCTTACCCATCACTCTGTATCCACTATGTATTTCACTGCTCCGGTGTTTGCAGGCACATCTGAGTGGTCAGTGTAACTCCTTCTCCCTTTTTATGACCTTTGTTTAAATGTGAACATGTGTTCTGGCCCCACACACCCACATTCTCTCACAGCTGAGTAGTTAATCCCAGATATATTCAGACCCAGGAGTCTGATCCAGACTTTAGTTTGATCCATGCATCTTTCAAATTCCATCTTTCAAATTACAGATTTGTAATTACAAAACTTTGAATTAGACTTGAATTGGACTGGAATTTGACTGTAAGGTAACGGAATATCAAACCACTACAATGTTTCGGTTTCTTTTCTCTTTCACACCTATTCTACTCTATTTTTCCCAACCTCCTGTAATTCACCCACTTATTAAGGAACTAGTAATTTCACCCTCCCCAGCCATCTCATCTCATCCTCACAGCTGTTCCTCCACATACAATCCTTTTTCTCCAGACACATACGGCCGCATCATGTCCTTCCCTGCTCCCATCTTCTAAAGCTCTCTCTGCTACTCCTCATCACTGGTGATGTATCCCCAAATCCTGGCCCTCCTGAACACATCCCCACACTCATTTCTAACCCCCTGTCACGATCTTCTACATGTTATCCCAACCATGATAACTTCATACCCATTCATCCAGCCCCCATTCCCCCTGTCCCCCTACCTGGAGCACTATGAAACACACGCTCCGTCTGCAACAAACTGCCATTTATCCATGACCTCTTTATCAGCAACAAACTCTCCTTCCTTGACATCACTGAAACCTGGCTCACCCCCTCTGACTCAGCATCTCCAACTGCACTTTCCTATGGCGATTCCCCTTCTCACACCCCTCGCCCCAACACCAAACGTGGTGGAGTTGGCTTACTCCTGTCCAACACCTGCTCCTTTACTCCAATCCCACTACCACCCTCCGCTACTCTTCCCTTGTTTGAGGTGCACTCCGTCTGCATCTATTACCCCTCCAACCGCCAGCTAGCTGTCATCTACCGCCCCCCAGAACTAGCCATCTCCACCTTTCTCTACCACTGCGTCACCTGGCTATTTAATTTCCTCTCTGCTGACATCCCCACTATCATCATGGGTGACTTCAACATCCCCATTGACACTACCACCTCAGCTGCCTCTAAACTTTTAATCGCTGACTGCCTCCTTCGGCCTCACTCAGTGGTCTTCTGTGGCCACTCACAAAGATGGTCACACACTAGACCTCATCTTTACCTGCTTCTGTTCCCTTACTAATCTCACCAACTCACCCCTCCCCCTGTCTGCCCACAACCTACTGGCATTTTATTTCCTCTCCTCTCCTAGTGTGCAACCCCCACTCCACAAACTCACTTACTCTCGCTGAAATCTCAAACACCTCAATTCACAATCACTCTCCGAGTCCCTTCTCCTTCTTACAGACATAGCCTCCCTTCATGACACAGATGCTGCTGCCACTTTTTATAACACCACAGTAACAGCAACACTCGATTCGGCCGCCCCCCTAATGCATAGTAAAACTTGTACGATCAACAGACAGCCCTGGCTGACCAGCCTGACCAAAGAACGGAGACAGGCTTCCAGGGTCGCTGAGCGGAGATGAAAGAGATCCCACTCCGCCGAGCACTTCATCACATACAAGCAGTCCCTCGCCAGCTTTAAGTCCATGCTCACTGCCACAAAACAAACTTAATTCTCATCTCTCATATCCTCCCATTCTCACAACCCTAAACAGCGTTTAACCATTTTCAAGTCGATACTTCGTTCCCCCAGCACCTCCTCCCTCTCCTCTCATTTCTGCTGAAGACTTTGCCTCTTTCTTTAAGCAGAAGATTGATACAATCAGAGAAAGCTTTGGCCCACAGCGCCCAATGCCCCTCTTAGCTGCTCAACCCTGTTCTTCCAAAACCAGCTTCTCCACCATGACAGATCAGTTCTCCATCCTCCTGTCAAGATCACACCTCACAACTTGCACGCTTGATCCGCTCACATCCCACCTCATCTCGCCAGTCTTCATCCCAAGCCTAACACACCTCTTCAACCTCTCATTCATAAACTGGCGTCTTCCCCTCATCCTTCAAACATGCCAAGATCACACCCATCATCAAAAAGCCCTCCCTCGACCCATCCTCTGTATCTAGCTATCGCTCAATATCTCTTCTCCCTTATGCCTAAAAACTACTGGAACAGCATGTCCATCTTGAACTGTCCTCCCACCTCTCCTCCTGCTCCCTCTTTGACCAATTACCATCTGGCTTCCGACCCCATCACTCAACTGAAAACTGCCCTAACTAAAGTCACTAGCGACCTACTAACTGCCAAGAGCAAGCAACACTACTCTGTCCTACTTCTCCTGGACCTGTCTTCTGCCTTTTTCACACTGTGGACCACTCCCTCCTGCAACAGATTCTATCATCTCTTGGCCCTA
Organism: Ranitomeya imitator; assembly: GCF_032444005.1. Classification (NCBI taxonomy): domain Eukaryota; kingdom Metazoa; phylum Chordata; class Amphibia; order Anura; family Dendrobatidae; genus Ranitomeya; species Ranitomeya imitator. The sequence continues at coordinate 224,257,159 of NC_091283.1, forward strand.
TCCTGGATCTCGTTATATCAAACAGAAAGGACACTCAGTGTCTCCCTCTCCCACACCACCTCTCGCCTGTCTGTCGGTGTTCCTCAAGGCTCAGTTCTAGGATCCCTACTCTTCTCCATCTACACCTTCGGCCTGGGACAGCTGACAGAATCCCACGGTATGCAGTATTATCTCTACGCCAATGACACGCAGATCTACCTATCTGGACCTGACCTCACCTCCTTACTCACCAAAATCCCACACGGTCTGTCTGCTATCTCGGCCTTCTTTTCTGCTCGCTTTCTAAAACTTAAAATGGACAAAACAGAATTCATCATCTTTTCCCCATCTCACTCTACCCCTCCACCAGACCTATCCATCAATGTCAATGGCTGCCCACTTTCCCCAGGCCTGCATGCTCGGTGCCTCGGGGTGATCCTCGACTCTGCCCTCTCTTTCAAGCCACATGTCCAAGCCCTTGCTTACTCCTGCCGTTTCAAACTCAAAAAATATTTCCAGGATCCACACATTCCTTGACCACGAAACCACAAAAACACTAGTGTACGCCCTTATCTCCCGCCTCGACTACTGCAACCTCCTACTCTATGGCCTCCCCTCTAGAACTCTGGCACCACTCCAATCCATCCTACTCTCTGCTGCCCGACTAATCTACCTGTCTCTCCGCTATTCCCCGGCCTCTCCCCTATGCCAAGCCCTTCACTGGCTTCCTATTGTCCAGAGACTCCAGTCTTTTCCATACATCTGTGACATGGTCTCCCGGTACTTACCTATATGCAACCTTCGATCCTCACAAGATCTCCTTCTCTACTCCCCTCTTATCTCTTCTTCCCACAACCGCATCCAAGACTTCTCCGTGCTACCCCCATACTCTGGAACTCTCTACCCCAACACAAGACTCTCGCCTACCATAAAAACCTTCAAAAAGAACCAGAAGACTCACCTCTTCCGACAAGCCTACAACCTGCAGTGATCCTCAACATACTGAACCGTGTATCCTCACCCATCCCCTGCAGACTGTGAGCCCTCGTGGGCAGGGTCTTCCCACCTTATGTACCTTTTAGTGCCTTGTTTTTTGCTCATGTTTATTGAATTTGTCTATATTTGCCCTCTTCTCACATGTAAAGCGCCATGGAATAAATGGCGCTATAAAAAGTGTATAATAATAATAATTTACCACCCCTGCTCCCCATTCACACCTGAGTCACCTGACTAACTGAGCACAATTTGGTCATTTTCACTTAGGGGTGTACTCACTTTTGTTGCTAGTGGTTTACACATTAATGAGTGTGCGTTGAGTTACTTAGAGGGCACCTAATTTACACCGTTACAGAAGATGTACACTGACTACTGTAGATTGTATCACAGCGTCAGATCTTCAGTGATGTCTCAGGAAAGGTTATAAAATATATATAAAAATGTCAGGGGTGTACTCACTTTTGTGATATACTGTATACAAGCTACAGACACGCCCACATATATACCCACGTGCTGCAGGGCGAGCGGTCACTGACTGTGTCATAGAGTGACTGAGTGGTGGCTCTAACCGCTCCATGCACGCCTTGTGACTGAAGACCAGTGATAAGACATTCATGTACTCCGGTAGTGGAACTTTCAGTAAGGCGGCCGTGCAGCACTGCAATGTTAATTACCTGCAGATTAACCCTGTATAACGCAGATAAATAGTGTTTTTTGGCACGCGACAGGTGCCCTTTAAATACTAATAATTAATTAATTAGGTTTTGTGTTAGATGGTACTGACTGTATGGGGTAATGACTGCATTCTCCATCATATTACAGACTTTTTTACTCATCGTTCTTGTTAAAAGCAAAAACTGCAGTCCAGTGAGATGTGTGCCCGTCCTGCAGTGCTCAACGAGAAGCAATGAGGGGAAAGGCAAAGCCAAGAATTATAATGGTCTAAGTATACTGTCTATAGTCTACACATACTGAATGGGGAGCGGAGACAGACAGGAGAGGAAATTGTTTTTTTACAGTGAAATGCGAAGAATGGAGTGAATGCACTTCATGGCTCTGTAGTAAACCTGCTGCTTTACAGACACTGAACAGAAAACACTCACTCCTGGTCCAGCAGCTTTGACTTCCGGCAGCAGATACAGCTATGACTGTGTGGAAAATGATCAGCTCACCACAAGCTCAGAGATGTCACTTGGGGTTTTGGGTCTACTGAAGTCAGACAGAGACCATCATCCCAGATCTAACAACACAACATTCGCACCTAAAAGATCCAACAAAACCTTCTCACCTACGAGATCCAACTAAACCTTCGCACTTACGAGATCCAACAATGCCTTCTCACCTATGAGTCCAACAAAACCTTCATACCTAAGAGATCCAAAGAAACCTTCGCATTTACGAGATCCAACAATGCCTTCTCACCTACGAGACCCAACAAAACCTTCCCACCTATGGGATCCAAAGAAACCTTCAAACCTACAAGATCCAAACACCAAACCTTCTGATCTAGGTTCTATTCTACTTAGAAGGAACTGAAAATAAGGCTCAATGATTGAATGAATCAATGGGAACCTTGGTTTGCGCCAAGAAAAGCTTCTATAATTAACAATGGAAGCAACCTGGGAGCAATGTAAACCGCTTCTGATTGGCCATGACACATTTCGGCATTTTCGGTCTTGGCATATGGAAATGTAATCACAGTGTGAAGCAGAATAATACAAGATGTGTACATATCAGACAAACGAGGCAATAAAACCATAGAGCATCTTACCTTCATGCCAAACGTGAAGATGGTGATAACTGCTTTGAAGATTAGCGCTAAGGACAGCTGCCACAATGCGGTGTAGACCCCACTGCGGGCAGAGCGATCAGGCACGTTGCCCACATTTGTGCTGTTGAAATCATTATTGTAGTCGCATAGTTTGGATGAATCGAGCAATCCGCAGTCATTGAAAAGCTCTGATATCAGTTCACTAGAGCTTGTTCGCGTGTATTCATTAGGGAATGCTATCACAGCAGTAATGGCAGTAACAACTAGGACCTCTACCACAGGATAGCGGCCCAGCTTAGTGGTCTTTCTTCTGTGGCACCAAGCGATGTTCCCTCGAATGAAGAATGCACCCCATAAGCCTCCGAATATTCCCAGGAGAATGAATGGGATGAGCTCTAAAAGATGCCATGGAGCGTGAAACTCCACATAAAAGAGGACCAAACGGCTGTTTCCAAAGGGGTTAATGGAACGCAATGTAAAAGCTGCCACTAACGCAGCAAAGAAGGATCTCCACAGAGTCTTCAGCGGGAAGTAATAGCTCACCTAGAGGAAACAAGGACAGCAAACAGGGCGTCCATGAGCACAAGGTCATCAAACATCATCTCAGGTCAGGACATCAGAATGGTCAGAAGAAAGACGCTGGAGAAGAAGAAAGGTCGCAGAGAGCAAACGAACACTTATCAAGGTGAATAAATATATATGTGAAAAGAACTAAAATAGAAAACATATAATGTATAGAAACCGAGCATAGGGCTGCATAGTCTTAGGTTATATTCAGACTTGCTGATTTTCATGGTACTGCGCGATATGTGCGAATTGCGAGGCGGTGGAGTCAGTAGGCCACGGTTACAACTCCTCTACATTTCCACACTCCAGTCCCATCTCCGTGATAAACGGGCGATAATTTGTAATATCAAAATTGCTGTAATAAAATGGTAACATCACTGTGGCAGACAGGACCCTTCTAGGGACCCCCTATGGCTACCATATCGTTACTCCTGTGAAGACCAGCAGTCTCCCTATATACTGCAATACAGTGCAATTACAGTATTCATGGGGTAAGACAATCACAGGACGATCATGAACATGTCAACTGAGGGGCTAATTTCATATTATGAAATATGAGAAGCATATAGATAGAGAAGATTATCTCCGCACAGAAATCTATTATTGTGCCCATTATGTACTCTCTCATTTACGGTGTCTGACCATGCACAGCTGCTCCAGTTCATGGTTGGTGCATACTACAGCTTCTGGTCAGAGGAAGAAGCATAGGAGAGTATGCATACAACACAGCAGGGGCTCGTAGCTCCTGTTTTCTGTGAGGTAACATATTTCCCTGGCTATTTTATCACAGGAGGGAGTTTTTCTGCCACACCGCAAGTCCTCTGAACTAAACAAATTAGGTCAGTTGACCATGAATGTCAGTGAATTGATATAGAATGAGCTCACTTGGCTGGTGATGTGGTTAACGTACTTGGTTAATGCGACGACCCCTTCAAAAAAGTTTTCCGTGACCAATTTGTTTGTATTTTTTTTTTACTGTGTGGCTAAGAACCAACAGGCACATAGTTGCTAACTACCTGCTTGTTCTACACAGCGCCGACTCAGTTGGGTCACTGACAGCTCCTTCCTAATAGATTTTTTTTGTCGAAATTTCTGGAGTATCGGCTGCAGATAATAGACATGCTGCATATCGTAATCCCACACCGAGGGGGGTGTTAACAGCTCTAAATAGAAGCAGAGAGGGCATGGGATTTCTATAAATCCATCCACTCTGCTTCCAATGTAGAACGCAGCGCAGGTGAGCTATGTCCAAAATGCTGCTTTTCTTGATTTTGGGCACGTACCCTCAGTTGCAGAGATATTAGCAATCAAAGTATTTGGCCCCTAATGAACATACATGCACTTGGACTTAACAAAAGTTCTCTCACAGTTTTCACTGTGCGGAGAGGGGCGTGTACTTCTACCCCCTGTATGATGCTGACCAATAATAAGCAGGCATCAAAACACTGGAGAAAGAACAAGCCCCCGCAATAGCTCAGACTAGGTTTCTCAATGTGTTTGATATAATGATACAGCTGTGATCTACTGATTTAACGTCCGGCATTAAAGAGTGTGGGGGGAGGGTGGATGAAGCTGCGTTTAGCTGCGTCACAAACTTCTACTACCTCTCTTTCTGTTATAGCAGTGTAAACTCTGCTGCAGACCACCCAGTTCTCTGAATGCTGTGCTCTGCATAACCCCGGTATCTGTCTCTACAGTAAGCGGTCTTAGATTAAAGGGAATCTGTCACCCTGAAAATCGAGCGTGAGGTAAGCCCACCGGCATCAGGGGCTTATGTACAGCATTCTGTAATGCTGTAGATAAGCCCCCGATGTATCCTAAAAGATGAGAAAACAAGGTTCGATTATACTCACCTGGGCGGGCCGTCCGATCCGATGGGCGTCGCTGTCCCGTCCGGGGCCTCCCATCTTCTTACGATGCCCTGTTGAGAGCAGAGCAAAGTACTGCAGTGCGCCAGCGACGGGCCTCTCTGACCTTTCCCGGCGCCTGCGCTCTGCAGTATTTTTCTGCAGACAAAGTACGCCTGCGCCGGAGCCACAGTGTGAAGACCAGAAGAGGACGTCATCGTAAGAAGATGGGAGGCCCCGGACCGGACCGCAACGCCCATCGGATTGGACGGTCTGCCCAGGTGAGTATAATCTAACCTTTTTTACTTATCTTTTAGGATACATCGGGGGCTTATCTACAGAATTACAGAATGCTGTAGATAAGCCCCTGATGCAGGTGGGCTTACCTCACCCTCGATTTTGGGGGTGACAGATTTCTTTAAGTTTCAAAAACGTGGGGACAGAAGAAAGAAGAATAATAACATTAGGTCTGTCTAATTACCTCTTCCAGGCTGAAAAGGACTCCTCCGATGGGGGCACCGAACGCCACAGACACTCCGGCAGCAGCTGCTGCAGAAAGCACCTAATTTCAAGAACATACAGTCATCACAGAGAACATGGACGGAGGTTCCTACTGACTGACTACAGGAGTTTTATTTCCCCCAATGGAACAGATGATGGTTATAGAGCTACCTTCAAGTCACCTCTGATCCCTTGTCCTCATCTTCCAGTCTTTTCTGTTTCCACCTACACACAATGGTTCAGACAGACCCTGATTAACGGACTCTGCGTGGTGCTGCAGACAATCACTTTGCTGGGTTTTGTGGGCACATTGTCACAGGGCTGAGCTTTATAGAGATGTTGGCCATATTACAGCCACTTCGGAGAATCTGTCAGCTCAGTAATTCTGTTAACCTGCAGATATGGGGTTAATCTGCAGGCTAATGGCGTTAGGATGCTGCCCGGCGCCTGCATGCAGACAAATATAAAGGGGGGGGGGAAATGATCTTTATCCTTCCCGCCAGCATTCGGTACTCTGCCATGGGGGCACCGGTCAGTCACCGCTCCAAGAACCCTGAGCGGCTGCTGTAACCGCGTCCCGGCCCTGACTGACACTGGCTCTACATTGCAGCCGGCTGTCAGTCAGCATCGGCGGCGGTTACAGCAGCCGCTTTGTATACTCAGAGAGGTGACTGACCGGCGCCCCCATGACTAAATACCAAAAAGGGAAAATAAAGATAATTTTCTCCCGGCTGTTAACCTGCACATTAACCCCATATCTGCAGGCTAACCGTTATTTCTGGTGGCAGGTTCCCTTTAAAGAGATATCACATTTATATAAAAAACAACAATAAAGAAACCACAAAACATACAGTTAGCAGGATACAGATAGTTTGGGCGTTGCCAGTGAACAGACGACGTCCGGTATTACAGTTTAGGACACTTTTTTAAGCTTATAAAACACCCTATAATATTAATTCTATTGTCAGAAATTCCTTGATATACTTACGGAAAAAGTTCTACGTGGGCAGATTTCGGCCCACAAGCTATGTAATACATCTTATCAGACATATTTGCTTCTTTCACCCCCTGGACTGACTTTTTTCTCTCAAATCATGGGTAATATCGGGGGAATTTTCAGTGAAGACAGATTTTCGCAATTACTGAGATAGGAGATAACAGTTGGTGCTTTTAAGATTCAATGAAAAGGGGAGTGTGAGGAGACAGACATTCTGCTGCAAGTTCTCCTGAGTTGGGAGGAGCTAGAGGCAGACACAGACATTCTGCTGCAAGTTCTCCTGAGTTGGGAGGAGCTAGAGGCAGACACAGACATTCTGCTGCAAGTTCTCCCGAGGTGGGAGGAGCTAGAGGCTGACAGACATTCTGCTGCAAGTTCACCTGAGGTGGGAGGAGCTAGAGGCAGACATTCTGCTGCATGGTCTCCTGAGGTGGGAGGAGCTAGAGGCTGACAGACATTCTGCTGCAAGTTCTCCTGAGGTGGGAGGAGCTGGAAACAGACATTCTGCTGCAAGTCCTCATGAAATGACAGTTCTCCATAGAACTGTCATATCCTATCTCAGTAACGGGGAAATCTGTATTCACTGCAGATATCACCCTTGAATTGAGAATTTTGAAAATGAGTGATAATAAAGCCAGGAGGAGGAGAAGTTTTTTCTAGTACAATTTATTTATGAAAAGAAATTACAATGGTCTCGTCTCTAGAAAATTGGCATACATCGTTTTTCCAGATGACATGGGGGCTGCAATGACCATCATCCGTGCAATGAGATAACCCCTCTGGACACTCCTCTGAATGGAGGCAGTCACTTTATAATGAGGTTGCCAGACAGAGGAGCCATACTGAGGCTATTATCGCCGACAAAAAAGCACAACTGAATGAAAGGGCACCTGGATAAATTATGATCCCCCCACAGTGGCTCTGTATTATTGGTTATGTTTTAGCCAATTTATTTTTATAAAGAACAGCACACAAGTAATGGGGATGACCAGGAATTTGTTAAATTGCTCTTTCACATAATTCAAACTGCAACCCGTCCTAGTCATGTGTCAAGACGAGCTGCAACAGCCTCAAGAAACACAGCTCCTGAAAATGGTGTCTCAACTAACAAAGGAGATGTATTTTAAGCAGATATACCTCAGTCACCTAGAAGAAATGAAATCTTTTCTGTGAAGGACTGAGTACAAATGATTTTTTTTCTCCTGCTTTAGTCCCCTGTGCGCAATGAGCCAAGGATAAGATGTATTTGTCTCATATCACAGCCCTTCTCCTCAGCTCAACAGTATGTATGCTTACGATACAGCTCCTCTGTCAGTTGAGACACAGGTCTTGGGAGCGGTGTTTCTTCACACTTCTAAAACATGCCTAGGACTAACTGCAGTTTTTATTACATGATGGGGCCCATTTATTCACATTTTTGGAGAAACTATTAATGCAAAAGCGAAGTTAACTTTCTTCATACAGCACAGTGCACCAGTATACCTATATTCAGCTATGTTTTACCCCTGATGAAGAGCACTTTGCCAGCTGTGACACATTGAGCTACCCAATGCTGGCGCACAACAAGGCCATATGAACTTCATTCCTGGATCAACCAATGTGGTCCTGTCTTTCCAAAAACCGTTATTACTAACTTCTATCAGGAAAGGCTGATTTTATGGAAATGTAGCACACCACAGTCAGTGGGGAATAGTGCTGTATCTATGTTTTAGGCAACTAATCAAACAAATCAGAAATTGTCAGTAAACCGTTACCAACTCCAATGCAGCTTCTTCAGCGCAATCACAAAACCAATGTAAGATTTAGTTTTTCAATAACTCATTTCTGAGAGGCAGTAAGGCTCTTCACTACATTAGGCACACCACAAAACAATGGCAAAGGCAACCATTAAAGGGAATCTGTCACAAAGTTTAGCTACCCCACCTGAGAGCAGCATGATGTGAGGGCAGAGACCCGGATTTTAGTGATGTGTCACTTACTGGGCTGCTTGCTGCAGTGTTCATTATTCTTTTTCCATTTTCTTATAGCTTTAGGGGGTCTAGCTGTGTCGACATTTATGCTAGTCATTAATTTCATTCTAGCTTTGTAGGTATTTTCGCCTTTCTGTGTCTGCACTCTATACTATACACAGCATGGGGTTTTCGATGTTTGTCTTTAGACGGAAGTGGCTTCTTTTCTGCTCTTTTTGGCACCCGGCAGCCTCTGACTCTCTGTAGATGCACGGACATCTGCCTGGTCCCACTGCGGAGCAAGTTTTGCTCTGGTGCTGAAATGGTCCAGTAGCTGAATCCTCTTTAGGAGATGGTTCTGACACTCGCTTGACTTTCTTGGGTTTCCTGAAACTTGTTCACAGCAATTGAACTCATCCTGTTCCTAGATGATCCAATAAACAGTTGACATAGTTGTAATCTCACAAGCAGCAATGTCCTTGCCTGTGAAGCAGTGGTGAAGCCAAGCAATGATAACCTTATGGCAAGCAATGACTTTGCAGTTTATCTGATCCCTTTTCATAACATTCTTGAGTTAATGCAAATTTCCACTGTAAAAACTGAAGCTGTAAACTTTGTGAAAAACAAAAGAAAACTTTTCTACACGACTGTATATTTTCTATTGTAGTGTTTACTGCTCTCCTTTTTGTTGCACCGGTATGGGGTTTGGAGTATGATGGTAAAAGAGGAATAGTGGTAGACCCGATTTTGCACAATCTTAAGTGTGGTGGCGTCATGATAAAAAAATTTGGTTTCTTGATATGAGTATGACTGTTATATCCTCATTTTTTTTCTTTTTTTTTTTTTTTTTTACTACCGATACAGTTTGGCACGCTTTTCCTGATGGGTAAAAATCCGTATCTTCTTTATTGTGGAATTTGTGGTGCTCTACAAGTTCTTTTTAAGCCTTAATGTAACATTACTTACGATCATGCCCCATTGTTGGGCTGCATGGATCGTGCACAGCGGTTTTGTACTTGTATAATCCCATGTCTGATACAGATGTGAAGCAGTACACTCCCTAAATGAGGCTCCGCTTAGCCAATATTGGACTGGAAGATGTGAATAGACTTAGCGGATCAGTCCCAGGATTGAAAGCAGTGGAAGCGCACAGATGAGGTCGTCACCACAGCCAATACTCCTCGCTGGTTATTCACAGACCACTGGAACTAGTAACAATTAAGTGGAGAAGGATGAAACGAACGATTCCCTTATCACCGCACACACTTACCTCTCGCCTCTTGGCTTCATTCTTACGATACTTGGTGAAAAGATGGCACAAGATATTACCACAGCAGCACGCCACGTGAATCAGGGGGCCTTCCTTTCCTAAGCTGAGGCCGGAGGACACGGCAAGTACCAGCGTCATAGTCTTGATCATCAACGTCCACTTTCCCAGGTATCCACGGATAATAAATCCGCTGAGTATGGTTTTAATCTATAGGAGAATAACATCAGACGGGTCATAATAAGAATAATTACCAGCCATGACACAATCTGCAGGGAATCAGCGGCCTTATCCAGGAGGAGCAGCCGGAAGCAGGTCTATCCTGGCACATCATGCACCGGATAGGCTGGGAAACCACCGATATATCCCCAATAATGGCTCTCCTCCAGACTGACTCGTGCATGCTGCAACTGATCACACAGACATAAGGGTCCTGTAATGACATTGGTCCTAGTGCCGTCTGTGTGACATCGGTTCTTTCCATGGTGGTGTGATCGCTGCCCTAGTGTGTACAGACGTGCGGTGAGGTCACGCTCACGCCACCTTCCTACCTCGCCTCCTGTCCTGGCTCCAGTTACCTCCTATGTTCCTAGTGATTAGTCAGTGATAACTGTATGATGACTGTATGATGTGGATGGACTTCTACAGTTAGAAAATAAAGTTATTACTATTTTTCCGGTTAAGTCACTGTCACTCAGCAGTCCTGCCTCTCTTTCCCATCCATCCAGGTTACCGCTGCAGCCAATCACTGGTCTCAGTGATCTTGAGCCATGCAACCAGCGAGGCTGTAGATCATAACTACACTGCGTAACAAGACAACATAGAACTGTGGGAATACCGAGACGGAGAATGAGGGCACAGACAGACAGGCGTATAACACGGACGATCACATCTTAATGCTCGGACTAGCCAGCGGCTCTTCTGACACGGGCATGACCGCGTGTACTTCTATGCAGGGTCAGGAGCCCGAACACTGCCACATGATCGTCTTCAGTGTTATTTGGACACCTGTCTGCATCCTAATAGTTATTTTCTTGCCATCATATTCCCCTGCTGTTTGGCAATTTTTTATTAGAAAACCTCCCGGATGGGAAAGTGAGCAGGCAGCCCTCCCGACCGGGAAGCGGGCAGCTAGCCCTCCCGACCGGGAAGAGGGCAGGCGGCCCTCCCAACCGGGAAGAGGGCAGGCGGCCCTCCCGACCGGGAAGAGGGCAGGCGGCCCTCCCGACCGGGAAGAGGGCAGGCAGCCCTCCCGACCGGGAAGAGGGCAGGCAGCCCTCCCGACCGGGAAGAGGGCAGGCAGCCCTCCCGACCGGGAAGAGGGCAGGCAGCCCTCCCGACCGGGAAGAGGGCAGGCAGCCCTCCTGACAGGGAAGCGAGCAGGCGTCGCTCTGGAATGTGGCACTGTATAGCTGAGTGCTCATTAGATTTGTAGTTCATACAAAGAAAAGTTCCATCGCATACAAACAATATTCAATTATACAAATAAATGAGTCCAGCGTCTGTAACGCACATGTCCACATCTGATAACCATTGAACATATAGAATTAAGTGTACTGATAATTCTTGCCAGGCTCAGCACTGTACATTCTGGAGAGCTCGGCATTGTGCGGCTCCATGATAAAACAATACAAAGTAGCAATAAGGCCGACAATCACCGCGGGCCCGGATCATCTCATACACCGAGGAGTGTGAGAGGACGTCTTACCTCCGGGATACCAGAGCCACAGGCGTAGGGGGCAAAGTTGCGAACCAACAGGACGGCAAGGAGAGAAAATAGCAGAGCCCACAGTATATACATGATGTAATTCAAGATGTAGGGGAACGCGCCCTGCAAATACAGGTCAGACAGAAAATAAATGACAACTAAACAGCAACCTCTAACAATGAGAATACTACAGACACCATCACCAGGCAAACCCACACAATATGGAGAAAAAAAAGGATTATTTAATCTCACTATATTATTTTATGATAAATCCATCTGTATAATACACACAATACTTACACAGTGGCTTACAAAAGTATTCACCCACCCTTACACCCCACTAGCATTTTTTGTGCTTTGCTACCTCACAACCTGGAATTTCACAGTTTTTTGAGGGTTTCCATCAGTTCATATACAGAACATGCCGACAACTGAACATTTGTTTTTTTTGTTTTGTTACGCAAACAACAAATAGGACAAAATTACTAAAAAGTTCAGTGTGCATAACTACACTGGTCCATATATATTTGGACAGACAACATTTTTCTAATTTTGGTTATAGACATTACCACAATGAATTTTAAACAAAACAATTCAGATGCAGTTGAAGTTCAGACTTTCAGCTTTCATTTGAGGGTATCCACATTAAAATTGGATGAAGGGTTTAGGAGTTTCAGTTCCTTAACATGTGCCACCCTGTTTTTTAAAGGGACCAAAAGTAATTGGACAGATTCAATAATTTTAAATAAAATGTTCATTTGTAGTACTTGGTTGAAAAACCCCTTGTTGGTAATGACTGCCTGAAGTCTTGAACTCATGGACATCACCAGACGCTGTGTTTCCTCCTCTTTGATGATCGGCCAGGCTTTCACTGCGGTGGTTTTCAGTTGCTGTTTGTTTGTGGCCTTTCTGTGTGACGTTTAGTCTTTAACAAGAGAAATGCTGCTCAATTGGGCTGAGATCAGGTGACTGACTTGGCCATTCAGGAATATTCCACTTCTTTGCTTTAATAAACTCCTGGGTTGCTTTTGCTTTATGTTTTGAGTCATTGTCCATCTGTAGTATGAAACGACGACCAATCAGTTTGGCTGCATTTGGCTGGATCTGAGCACACAGTATGGCAGCTCTGAAGACCTCAGAATTCATTCAGCTGCTTCTGTCCTGTCCAAACTGAAGAAAAGGACAGCGCTGTCCTTTTCTTCAGTTTGGATTTGGATGTTCTGTCTGGGATGGACCCCCTGGTGAGGATGTGCGCCCCGATGTCCATAGAGACCATATAATTATAGGGTGCGGCTTTACTGCTCTCTTTGAAACTTGTTTCTGTCCTGTGTCACATCATCAATAAACACTAGTGACCCAGTGCCACTGGCAGCCATGCATGCCCAAGCCATCACACTGCCTCCGCCGTGTTTTACAGATGATGTGGTATGCTTTGGATCATGAGCTGTACCGCACCTTCGCCATACTTTTCTCTTTCCATCATTCTGGTAGAGGTTGATCTTGGTTTCATCTGTCCAAAGAATGTTCTTCCAGAACTGTGCTGGCTTTTTTAGATGTTTTTTAGCCTTCTTATTCTTGATGCTTATGAGTGGCTTGCACCGTGCAGTGAACCCTCTGTATTACTTTCATGCAGTCTTCTCTTGATGGTAGATTTGGATATTGATACGCCGACCTCCTGGAGAGTGTTGGTCACTTGGTCGGCTGTTGTGAAGGGGTCTCTCTTCACCATGGAGATTATTCTGCGATCAACCATCACTGTTGTCTTCCGTTGGCACCCAGGTGTTTTTGCACTGATGAGTTGACCAGTGCTTTCTTTCTTCCTCAGGATGTTCCAAACTGTAGATTTTGCCACTCCTAATATTGTAGCAATTTCTCGGATGGGTTTTTTCTGTTTTCGCAGCTTAAGGATGGCTGATTTCACCTGCATGGAGAGCTCCTTTGACCGCATGTTTACTTCACAGCAAAACCTTCCAAATGCAAGCACCGCACCTCAAATCAACTCCAGGCTTTTTATCTGCTTAATTGAGAATGACATAACGAAGGGATTGCCCACACCTGTCCATGAAATAGCCTTGGAGTCAATTGTCCAATTACTTTTGGTCCCTTTAAAAACAGGGTGGCACATGTTAAGGAGCTGAAACTCCTAAACCCTTCATCCAATTTTAATGTGGATACCCTCAAATGAAAGCTGAAAGTCTGAACTTCAACTGCATCTGAATTGTTTTGTTTAAAATTCATTGTGGTAATGTCTATAACCAAAATCAGAAAAATGTTGCCTGTCCAAATATATATATATGGACCTAACTGTATTCACCACCCTAAAGTCAGTACTTTGTAGAGCCTCTATTTTGGTGGTAATTACAGTTACATGTCACTTTGAAAAAGTCTCTAGAATATCCCTGTATTTCACACCATCTTCCTCTCAACTAAGGCCATTTTCCCTGTCCCTGCTGCCAAAAAACATCCCCCATAGCACGATGCTGCTGCCACCACATTTCACTGTGGGGATGGTATTTCTTGGGGTGGTGAGCGGTGTTGGTCTCATCTAACCACAGCACCTTCCTCCATACATTTGGTGAGTCTCACACAAGTCTTTTGGCAAACTCAAAACAAGCCTAACACACAAAAATTGTAAGTAAAGGTTTTTATCTGCTGACTGTTCCATAAAGGCCACCTCAAGGGAGTGTACGGCTTATTGTGGTTGTATGGACAGATACTCCAGTCTCTGCTTGGGAACTCTGCAGTTTCTTCAGGGTTCCCTTTGGTGTCTGTGCTGCCTCGCTGATTAATGCCCTCCTTGCCCAGGCTGAAAGTTTTGGTGGGCTTCCTCTCTTGGCAGGTTTGTTATGGTACCTTGGTCTTCCCATTTGATGATAATGAATTTGATGGTGCTCGGGGAATCATCAGAGATTGGGATATTTTTTTTTTGTATCCCAACCGTGACTTGTAGTTCTCAATTACTTTGTCCCTGACTTGCATGGAGATCTCCTTGGCCTTCATGGTGGTGTTTGGACATCTCCTTGGTCTTCATGGTGTTTGGTGATCTCCTTGGCCTTCATGGTGGTGTTTGGCGATCTCCTTGGTCTTCATGGTGGCGTTTGGAGACCTCTTTGGCCTTCATGGTGTTTGGTTAGTGGTGCCTCATGCTAATGGTGTTGCAGCCTCTGTGGCCTTTCAACAATGTGTATAGTGACAGACATGTGAGCAAAAAAAGGGTGAATACATATGCACAGGCCAGTTTTAGTTATTTGATCTCATAAATTTAATTTCTACCTATATTTTTTTCTCATTTCACCAACGTGGACTATTTAGTACTGATGTATCACACACAAATCGGATTACAAAATTATTCACACACAGGTTGTAATGTAACAAAATAGGTAGAAAGCCTATGTGGTGAGTACTTTTGCAAGCCACTGTATATACACAAAGATAGAGTGTGACAGACATAGACCTACCAGTAGAACAAAAACCGTGTGCACTACTGTGAGTAAGGTGCTTAGGTAGGTTCCCACACCTTAGTGTAAATAACAAGAAACCTAGCACTCAACTTGATGCTCAAAGTGAAGGATGGAGCTGTGCCAAGGACTAGACGCGGTATCCACGGTGGATACCGCGTCTAGTCCTTGGCACAGCTCCATCCTTCCGGAACAGTCTCTGGTCCCTTATAGATTCCTCTACGGAGCTGTGATATTAGATGCTGCTCGGCACGAGTGCCTAGACACCTGGGTCTCTTTGACCTCTCTTATAGTACAGTACGTTACTGATGAAGGTCCGTGTGCTGGACCGAAACGTTTGCTTGGTACTACAATAAATCCTTCAGTTTGAGCATCAAGTTGAGTGCTAGGTTTATTGTTATTTAGACATAGACCTACCATCACACACAAATATATACAGAAAGACTTTTTTTGTTTTTTAAACATCAGCGATCATTTGGTATAATTGTCATTTACTTCATTTCATTAATTTTCATTCCCGAGATACTAACTTTATATAGTTTTTTTTTATAGGTATTAAGAAGAATAAAAATAAAAATTGCTTGGTAAATATTTTCTGAGGCCCACAACTTATTTTTCTCTATAAAGAGCTGTGTAAGGACTGGCTGCTTGATGGATAAATTGTGATTTTCATTAGTAGATATCAATTGTATACAAGATTCTGGAGTTATTTTTTTATAGCATTCATGGTGCAGTATAATTGACCTAAGGGGAGTGGGTCCGTGCAATCTATATACATAGTACTGTTTAAAGTTTTAGGCAGGTGGGAAAAATGCTCAAAAGTCAAAATGCCTTCAAAAATAGAAGGATCCCGGCAGGAAGTTGTGACAAACATCTTGGAGACCTGACCGCAGATCTTCTGTGTATGAGGCTTGTGCGGATCCTTCTGTCTCTTCACGTGACCCCAGACGAGGTGATGTGACCTCAGGGCTCTGCGGGGGCCAGATCATCACCCCCAGGACTCCTAGTTCTTTATGACATTGGCTGGATGCTTGGGGTTGTTGTCCGACAGAAGAATAAATCTGGTGGCAATCAGACGCCTACCGATGGTGTTACATGATGGAGAAGTATCTGCCTGTATTTCTCAGCATAGAGGACATCATTAACCCCTTAACGACTGCCGATATGCATTAAAATGGCAACCGTTTTTTTTTTATTTTAGAATTTGTATTTTTTTTATTCTTTGCCATTAGGGTTGGGATAGGCTAGGGTTAGCCTGGGGATAGGGTATTTTCAAAGGTAAAAAAAAAAAATGACAATATGACAACAAGTGTTGAGCGCAAGTGTTGAGCGCAAGTGCTCGCTACTCGAGTTTGAATCGGGGGTCGCTCAAGCACCCGCAATACTTGGTGCAAACTCGAGCTGCGAGCACTTGCGCTGAACACTAATGACGACATATTTAATTTGATGACCTAATGTTATCAAATTCTGTGTAGTATCTATGGGTTAAAATACTCACTATACCCCTGGATAAAATCCTTTAGTAGTTTCCAAAATGGTGTCACTGTTGGTGGGTTTCCACTGTTTAGGCACATCAGGGGCTTTCCAAATGCGACATGACGCCCGCTGACTATTCTATCAAATGGCATCCACTATCGATTCCAGACATTTTAGTGTTCAAAAACTCACACTGTGCTGCTTCCTTTCGGAGCCCTGCCGTGCGCCCAAACAGTAGTTTTCCCCCACAAATAGGGCATTGGTGTACTCAACAAATTTTGGTGTCCTTTATCTTCTGTTACCCTTGTGAAAGTAAAAAATTTGGGACTAAAGAAAAAATGTTCTGAAAAAGTAAAATGTTTATATTTTCCTTCCACATTCTGTTCATTCCTGTGAAGCACTTGACGGGTTAATAAACTTCCTGAATGTGGTTTTGAGTACCTTGTGGGGTGCAGGTTTTAGAATGGTGTCACTTTTGATGAAATCTGATTTGGTCTTGTAAATTTTGTTGGAAAAATGAGAAATCGATGGTCAACTTTTAACCCTTATAACTTCCTAACAAAAAAATGTTTCCAAAACATGTGAAATGTTATTTATTATTTTGTGTGGGGCAACAATCTAATTAAATGGCATAAAATTTTGAAGTTTGAAAATTGCAAAATTTTCAAGTTTTTTGACAAGTTTTCAATATTTTTTATAAATATACACAAATCATATCGACCAAAATTTACCACTAACATGAAGTGTCATGAAAAAACAAATCTCAGGGGTTAATCCTCAACTCCATTTGCTCAAATGCAGCCCCAAACTTGCAGAACCTTCCACCCAATCCAACATTGTCAACAAACCCTCATTATCGCTGGTCCTTCGGCGAACCGCCTTCTGTTTCAGCCAAATATTTCATATTTTGACTTATCCGCCTGAGGATCTGCTGCCATTTTTCTGCATCACAGTTCCTACGTTGTCATGCATAGTTGCGTCACTTGACCTGGTTTCTAAGTCATAGATATGGCTTTTGGCCACAATAGTTACATGAAGACCACTTCTGACCATACTTGTCTGAGTAGTAGGTGGGTATACTGGGTCCTACTGATTCCTATCAGTTCTGAGTTGATGGCACTGCTGGACATGTTCCAATTTTGAAGTGAAGTAAGCACAGCGTGTCATTCAGCTGTTGCACTAAGTTTCAAAGGATGAACACTTTCTATTGCCTTTAGTATTGACATTTCCTCAATGCCCACAAATACAAGCAGATACTTCTAGATCATGCGATACCATCAGGAGGTGTCTGACCGGCTCCAAATTTATCCTGCAGCAGAATAACGACCCCAAACATCCAGCCAAGTTCAATAAAAATTATCTTCAGCACAAAGAAGGCAGCGCCCTAGAGGTGATGATCCGGCCCCCACAGAGCACTGATCTCACATCATCCCGTTTGTCTGGGGTCACATGAAGAGACAGAAGGATCTGCCCAAGCCTCATATACAGAAGATAAGGGCTTGGAACAACCTCCTGCCGAGTTCCTTCAAAAACGATGTTGCAAGTACTTAAAAGAAATGGTGTTTCCGATGGTCACCAAATATTGACTTGTTCATTCACTTTGCATTTTTTAATAGATAACAAAAAATAAAAGTAATAACATTTTCGGAAGCTTCTTTTGGACAACAACGTATTTCCAGTTTACCTTTGGTCATCGTATTCTGAAAACATTGAGCCATTGCTGAATCAGGACTGAGGAAACGCATGGGGAGCAGACCTGGTAGTAGGATTCCTCGGAGTCCTCAGAAGGATCGCTACTGGACACCTCCTGTGCCTACAATGGTCTTTTGGGTGAGATTATTCCTATTTTCAGCTTTTATTAACCAGCCAGGATTGAACATAGGTACGATCACAGCCACTGCCGTGGGGGCCAAGTTGTATGTGACCGCTCCATCCCTGCAACATACCGGAGCGGCAAATTCACCACAACAAACTTGTACATCAATGTGCAGAAAGTCGTTAACGCCACCACGGCGCGGACATTTCCATTTTTGTGCTTCCGTCGTTTCCTCCCCTTCTTCCTACAGCCATATTTTTCTGTCCTCAGACATATGAGGGCTTGGTTTTTTGTGGGACAAGCTGCACATTTCAATGACACCATTCATTTTACCACATAGTGTACTGGAAAACAGGAAAAACAGGGATTTTTGTGTTACTCACCGTAAAATCCTTTTCTCCGAGTCGTTCATTGGGGGACACAGGACTGTGGGACACAGGACTGTGGGTGTATGCTACTGCCGCCAGGAGGCTGACACTAAGTAGGTATAAAAAAAAAAAAGTTAGCTCCTCCTCCATAGTATACACCTTGCCACTGGCCCTGACAGCTCCAGTTTGGTGCACAAGCAGTAGGAGATAGAGAAAACAAAACAGCATTAGAGCAAAGACAACATGTCTAGAATAATACTATAGTCTGAACAACTCCATAGACAAATAAAATGAATAGGGAGGGAGCTGTGTCCCCCAATGAACGACTCGGAGAAAAGGATTTTACGGTGAGTAACACAAAAATCCCTGTTTCTCCATCGTCTCATTGGGGGACACAGGACTGTGGGATGTCCCAAAGCAGTCCCAGGGTGGGAAGAAGACTCACTGGAAGAAAACCCCTAGGCACTTACCGCCTATAGGTATGATACCGCAGCCTGAAGAATTTTCCTTCCCAAACTTGCATCAGCAGAGGCCTGAGTGTGGATATTATAATGTTTAGAGAAAGTGTGCAGGCTGGACCAAGTGGCCGCTTTGCAAACCTGCTCTGCTGAAGCTTGGTGCCGAAGCGCCCAGGAAGCCCCTACCGCCCGAGTAGAGTGTGCCCTGATCCCAGCCGGGATGGCTGCACCCTTGATACGGTAGGCCTCCTGAATAGTGGTTCTTATCCATCTGGCTAAGGTCGATCTAGAAGCTGCGAGTCCCTTTTTATGACCCGCAGGAAGAACGAACAGAACATCCGTCTTTCGAAAAGAAGCGGTCCGAGAAACGTATCTTCTCAGAGCTCTCACCAAATCTAGAGTATGGAGAGCTTTTTCCACCCGGTGTGTAGGCGCAGGACAAAAAGAAGGCGAGACAATGTCCTCATTAATGTGGAATGAGGAGACTACTTTTGGCAAAAAGGAAGGTGCTGGTCTCAGCACCACCTTATCCTGATGAAATTGTAGAAACGGCGCCTGACAGGACAAGGCCGCTAACTCCGATACCCGCCTAATGGATGTTATAGCTACCATAAACAAAACCTTCCAAGAAAGGTACCTTAAAGGAATATCTTGGAGGGGCTCAAATGGAGGTTCCTGAAGAACACTCAAGACCAAATTAAGGTCCCAAGCTTCTATCGGAGCTTTGTAAGGAGGGACTATATGAGAGACTCCCTGCAAAAAAGTTTTTACTTGCAGATTGGTAGCGATCCTGCGCTGGAAAAGAACCGATAAGGCGGATATTTGCCTCCTAAGGGTACTTGGAGCGAGACCTGAGTCTAGACCAGATTGGAGAAAAGCTAGGACATTAGGAATGGAAAACCGAAGAGGAGGAAGACCCTTCTTCCTGCACCATGAGAGAAAGACTTTCCAGGTGTGGTGGTAAATGCGTGCTGAAGCTGTCTTTCGAGCATTAACCATAGTTGAGGCTACTTTCTGAGAAAAACCGGCCTGGGTCAGAATCCAAGATTCAACGGCCAAGCCGTCAAACGCAGGGCCTCTAAGTTCTGGTGGAATATCGGCCCCTGCGACAGAAGATCTGGCTGCATTGGTAGCTGCCAAGGAACACCGACGATCAGCTGAACTAGGTCTGCGTACCATGACCTCCGAGGCCAATCTGGGGTGACTAGAATTGTCGGAACTCCCTCTAACTTGATCTTCCTGACGACCTTTGGAAGCAGCGCCAGAGGGGGAAACAGATATGGAAGACGAAATTGGTTCCAAGATAGGACTAGTGCGTCTACGGCAATTGCTCCTGGATCTCGAAACAGAGCAACGAACCTGGGTACTTTGGTATTCGACCCGGTGGCCATTAGATCCACGTCCGGGATTCCCCAGCGTAGACATATCTGCCGAAAAACATCGGGGTGAAGAGACCATTCCCCGGGCGCAAGCCCCTGTCAGCTCAGAAAGTCCGCTGCCCAGTTCTCCTTGCCCGGGATGTAAACTGCCGAGATCACAGAGTGATTGTTCTCGGCCCAGCGGAGGACTTGTCCTACCTCGCGCATGGCTGATCTGCTGCGAGTGCCCCCCTGATGATTTACGTAGGCCACGGCCGTGGCATTGTCCGATTGGATCCGCACCGGGCGACCCGCCAGAAGATGGTGAAAGTGCTGCAAAGCCAGCCAAATTGCCCTTATTTCCAACAGATTGATTGGAAGGGTTGATTCCCTTGGGGACCAACGACCCTGAGCCGTGTGCTGGAGAAACACTGCTCCCCAACCGAGAAGGCTGGCGTCTGTAGTGACTACCAGCCAATGAACTGGAGGAAAGGCTTTCCCCTGAAGTAGGGAGGAACTCCTCATCCACCATATCAGGGATTGCCTGACCCCAGGAGCCAGACGACACCTGAGGTTGAGAGACAAAGGACTCCTGTCCCAGGCTGACAGAAGTGCCTGTTGGAGTGGACGAAGATGGAATTGGGCGAATGGAACCGCTTCTATAGCTGCTACCATCCTGCCCAAGACCTTCATGCAGAACCGGATTGAATGGAAACTTGGCTGCCTAAGAATTTTTACCTCCTGCCGGAGACAAGGCACCTTGTCCTGGGGTAAAATAGTTAGCCCCCGAGAGGTGTCGAAGATCATCCCTAAAAAAGAGATCTTCCGAGATGGTACTAGAGATGACTTCTTTAAATTGACCAGCCACCCTAGACGAGCTAGGGTGTCCAAAGAGATGTTGACGTTGTCCCTGCATGCCTGCAAAGTTGGTCCTTTGACTAAGAGATCGTCTAAGTAAGGCAGAATGACTATGCCTCGAGAGTGCAGGATTGACACCACTGTTGCCATCACCTTCGTGAACACCCTGGGAGCAGTGGCGAGCCCGAAAGGTAATGCAGTGAATTGGAAGTGTCGCTCGCCTATGGAAAACCGTAGAAATTTTTGATGAGGAGGAAATATAGGAACGTGCAGATAGGCGTCTTGAATATCTATGGAAGCCAGGAATTCTCCCCTTTCCATAGCCGCAATGACCGAGCGGAGAGATTCCATACGGAAGCGACGAGTGCTGATGAATTTGTTTAGACACTTTAGGTCCAGAATGGGTCTCACGGTCCCATTCTTTTTGGGAACCGTAAACAGATTTGAATAAAACCCCTTGAACCTTTCTTCCTTTGGAACAGGGACAATGACCCCGTTGGACTGAAGAGACTCGATTGCTCTGAATAAAGCTCTTAGACGGGTTTTTGAACTGGGAAGACTGGACGGAAAAAACCGGCCTGGAGGGAGACAGGAAAACTCTATTTTGTACCCTGAAACCACCAGGTCTCTTACCCATCTGTCGTGAACAACTGACAGCCAGGACTGATGAACAGTAGTAGGCGACCGCCTACTCTGTTGGAAGCGACGAGAAGCTGCCTCCAGTCATTTAGCCGAAGATTGAGGATATCTAGATCCCCTAGATCTTGACGGTTGATACCGCATTCTTGCCAATGGATTGGCCCTATAGGAGACCTGGTGCTCCCGGTCTTGGACAGGCCAACTTGGGGGACCTGCGCTTGGTGCCGCAGACCACCGGGAGTTACGAAAGGATTTAAATCTTGCTTGAAATTGGCGACGAAAAGGTTGCTTAACCTTTTGTTGAGGAAGGAAATTACTTTTACCTCCCGTGGTATCAGATATAAGCTGATCCAATTTTTCGCCAAAAAGACGGACACCTTGATAAGGAAGGGATGTAAGGGACTTCTTTGAAGTAGAGTCCGCCCGCCAATTTCTTAGCCATAGGGCCCTTCTGATAGCAATAGCATTTGCCGCAGCCAATGCTGAACAATTTGCCGCATCCAAGGATGCATTAATCAGATAATTTCCTGCTAAAGATATCTGATTTGACATCTCTATCACCTCTACAGGAAACCCCTTATCCTGAAGAGCCTTAGTTACAGACTCTGACCAAGCTATCATAGCTTTGGCAACCCATGTGGCCGCAAAAGACGGTGCGAGGGCTGACCCTGAAACCTCAAACAGAGACCGAGCTAGACTCTCTAGGAGCCGATCAGTCGGATCCTTAATAGACGACCCATTAGGAAGAGACAGCAACGTACTAGAGGCCAAACGGGATACGGGAGGATCCACTGAAGGGGATTCTGCCCACTTTTTACAAAGCTCTGGAGCGAACGGATACCTTGCACCTAGGGCCTTCTGGCCTAAGAAACGTTTATCCGGTCGCTCCATGTGACGTTTGACTAAATCCTCAAACTCAGGATGAGTAGAAAACACCTTATGAGGTTGCTTGAATTTCTTAAAGGACACCTTATGACCAGAAGGTAAGGTGGCCACATCCTCTACTCCCAAGGTCTGGTTAACGGCCTCAATGAGACTGTCAACAGATTCCTGATAACCAGGAGCTTCTAAATCAAAAGACCCCTCTGAGTCATAGTCCGAACCGTGCTCACTCAATTCCGCAGGAGAGGGAGATCGAGAGACAGGATTCAAAGATGCTGATGCACCTGACGGACCGGGAGACGCTGTGTGGGATCGTTTCCCCTGTGTCTGCCTAGAGGGAGTACGGCCCCTGCAGGCCGGAGGATCCTGAAAATCGGAGGATCTTTCCAAAACAGGCGGATGAATGTCCCTGACAGGGGCTTGAAGGGACTCAACCGCCTTTGTTAGAGACGCCACTCAGGGGGAGACACTGCCGACCCAGGTACAGGCACACCCGGCAGGATAGCCGGCGGAGAAGCAGACAGGGTAGCAGACGGCGGGCTCCTGCACGCGCTCGGAATCACAAGCCTCACAGAAATGGTTACTTTGCGCATGCGGAAAAGTAGACTGACAGGTAATGCATGAGGTATACAGAACTGAGTGAGTCTTAGTCTTTCTAGACATGACTCTATTGCTGCTGCTGCTGCTATGCTCCGTATCTCCTTATGAGCTACTAGGTCTAGAACAAATACTGTTGTCAGGCTGAGGGAAGTAGCACTTACCCCAGTCCTGTGTCCCCGTATGCTCTCAAACACTGAACCATGTCTCCTGTGCAAACCACACATATAAACTAATTCACAGGGCGGATGCCTGAAAAAAGTGGGAGGAGTTACCGCACATGGACCCGGTTTAGGCCGAAGCAGGGATCTAGATTTTACTCTTTCCCCTGCTCTCCCGGGAAAGCTGGGTGCTCGAAACCGGAAGTAAACCGTCGCCATGGAGGCGGGACTTCCCCCAGACTACAAGACCCATAATGCCACAGGCTGTACAGAGAAAACAGGAAGCCGCCGAAAAAGGGGCGGGACTTCCGCCCATGCTCAGACTACAAGATCCATAATGCCTCAGCGAACAGGAAACCGTCTAAAAAAGGGGCGGGACTTCCGCCCATGCCTCTGCTGAAGTTTGCTTGTGGGGAAAAAACGCTGGAAACCAGCACAGCGCCGGATATAGTCGCCAGCAGAACGCGCGATGAAGCAGGAGCCCCCCCCTGTGCAGCCCTCTGACAGCGCATAAGGTTAGACATAAAAAATCCACATATAAATATATATATATACATATATAAATATTAAAAGACGGTGCAGGCACCCTAACTCCTTACACCCTTCAGAAGGCGAGGAGAGGGACCGTCTGCCTCCTTTAAACACCGTAGTCGTGCATTGGTGATGAAGTGGAGGCTGCACGGACAAGGAATGAATGCCTGTACAACCTAGGGTTCCGTTACCTCAGGGTGGTCAGGTTCTTAGTCCGGCAAAAAAATCCCACGTCGCGGGAGAGGATACGTGGAGGCGACACTCCACGTGCTCGCCCGTTGTTGGTTTGGGGAGATCGGACCCCTTCAAAAGGGTCCGTCGCCCCCGTCTTATCTTCAGAGAAAAAAGCATCTGGGAAAACCCAGAGATGTGCCTCCTACGGACACTAAGCATAAACTGGAGCTGTCAGGGCCAGTGGCAAGGTGTATACTATGGAGGAGGAGCTAACTTTTTTTTTTTTTTTTATACCTACTTAGTGTCAGCCTCCTGGCGGCAGTAGCATACACCCACAGTCCTGTGTCCCCCAATGAGACGATGGAGAAAACTCCAAGTGGGGAGAAATCGTGAAATAATGGCAATTCTGACATTGTATTTTGGGAACTGTTTGTATGGTGTACATCATGTGGTAATAATGACCTTGCAATAGGATTCTGATCATCAGTACGATTACGGCTATACCCAACATATACAGGTTCTTTCATTAGTTTAGTGGAGAAAAAAAAAAACAGACGCCATTTTCCGAGACCCGTATCGTTTTCATTTTTCGGTCGGTGGAGCGTGTCACAGCTTATTTTTTTGTGGGAAAAGACCATGTTTTTCATTGATACCATTTTGGGATACATGTGACATTTTGATCGCCTGTTGCAGCATTTTTTGTGGTACCGCTGCGCCCAAAACAAAAGGTTAACGTTTTGCCATTTTTCTTTTTTTGTTACCAATTGCATTATTTTTATACTTTGATAAACCGGGCTTTTCTGAACGCGGCGATAGTATGTGTATTGTTTTAATATCTTTATTTTCAATGGGGGAAAAGAGGGAGGATTTGAAGTTATTTTTGTTTATTTATTTTTTTTATATTGTTGAAAACATTTTTTTCTTACTTTCACTGTTCTTAACAGTCCCCTGAGGGGACTTGAAGCTGTGATTGTCTGATCGCTTGTGATATATGCAGCAGTCCCACAGTATTGCTGCATATAGCACAAATCACCGGCTCCTCTGAAGCTCAGACACAGGTAGACGTTTCAATGGAGCTCCATAATGACGAGTATGAAGGTCTTCCGCAGACCCCCTGCTGTCATAGCACCCCATCCGTGACCTGCCATCATATCAGAGGTGCACAGATGGGCACGTGACATGACTGGCCCCCTGCCGGTGCGCATTCAATGCCCTTTGGGTATGTTGGTGGATGCACTGACGGAGCTAGAATTAAATCCCCTACCTCAGAGCGGCCGATTATCAGCTGAGCCCAGTTTCTCCACTCGGGACAGTTATTCCGATCATCAAAGGTGACATTATTAGACTTCCAGCAGCACTGCTCGTGGTTAAACCAGAACCACTCTACACAAATGCCGTCCTTCAGGTCCGTCATCCAGTGAGAGGAGATGTCAA